>NC_137339.1:51039758-52460136 GCF_965287045.1 Carcharhinus amblyrhynchos | reverse complement strand
GATTGCTGTGTGTGTGTGAAGGGGGAGAGGAGATCATTACTGTGTGTGGAAAGGGGGAGAGAGACTGATTACTGTAAGGGGGGGTAGAGGGGCCGATTACCGTGTGTGTATGGGGGGTGAGAGGCCAATTATTGTGTGTGTAAATGTAGGGAGAGGGGCTGATTACTGTGTGTGTAAAGCCAGAGAGGGTCTCATTATGGTGCATGTGTATAGAGGGAGAAGTGCTGATTACTGTGTGTGTGTAAGGGGGGAGGGAGATTACTGTGTGTGTGAGGAGGAGAAGGGGCTAATTACTGTGTGTGTAAGGGAAGAGAGAAGCTGATTGCTATGTGTGTGTGTGTGAAGTGGGGAGGGGGAATCATTGCTGTGTGTGTAAAGGGGGAGAGAGGCTGATGACTGTGAATGTAAGAAGGTGAGGGGCTGGTTAGTGTGTCCTTAATGGGGGAGGGGCTGATTATTGTGTGTGTATGAGCAGGAGACAGGCTGATTTCTGCCTGTATATAGATGGAGAGGGACTGATTACTGTGTGTAAAGTGGGGAGAGGGGCTGATTACTGTGTGTAAAGTGGGGAGAGGGGCTGATTACAGTGAGTGTACAGGGGGCATGATGTGGAGATGCCGGCGTTGGATTGGGGTAAACACAGTAAGAAGTCTGACAACGCCAGGTTTAAGTCCAACTGATTTATTTGATAGTAAACTCGCCAGCTTTCGGGGTTAGTCCCTTCTCCATTCACCTGACGAGGGGGGAAACCCTGAAAGCTTGCAAGTTTACTGTCAAATAAATTGGTTAGACTTAAACCTGGTGTTGTCAGACTTCTTACTGTGTAAAAGGGGGGACAGGGGCTGATTACTGTGTGCTTAATAGGGGAGGGGCTGATTAATGTGTATAAGATGGGGAGAGAGGTTGATTATTGTGTGTAAAGGGACTGATTACTGTGTGTGTGGGGGGGGAGAGGGGCTGATTACTGTGTGTGTGGGGGAGAGAGGGGCTGATTACTGTGTGTGGGGGGGGAGAGAGGGACTGATTACTGTGTGTGGGGGGGAGAGAGGGGCTGATTACTGTGTGTGTGTGGGGGGGGAGAGAGGGGCTGATTACTGTGTGTGGGGGGGGGAGAGAGGGGCTGATTACTGTGTGTGTGGGGGGGGGGGAGAGAGGGGCTGATTACTGTGTGTGTGGGGGGGGGGGAGAGAGGGGCTGATTACTGTGTGTGTGTGTGGGGGGGAGAGAGGGGCTGATTACTGTGTGTGGGGGGGGAGAGAGGGGCTGATTACTGTGTGTGGGGGGGGGAGAGAGGGGCTGATTACTGTGTGTGTGTGGGGGGGAGAGAGGGGCTGATTACTGTGTGTGGGGGGGGGGGAGAGAGGGGCTGATTACTGTGTGTGGGGGGGAGAGAGGGACTGATTACTGTGTGTGGGGGGGGAGAGAGGGACTGATTACTGTGTGTGGGGGGGGAGAGAGGGGCTGATTACTGTGTGTGGGGGGGGGAGAGAGGGGCTGATTACTGTGTGTGTGGGGGGAGAGAGGGGCTGATTACTGTGTGTGGGGGGGGGGAGAGAGGGGCTGATTACTGTGTGTGGGGGGGGAGAGAGGGACTGATTACTGTGTGTGGGGGGGGAGAGAGGGACTGATTACTGTGTGTGGGGGGGGAGAGAGGGACTGATTACTGTGTGTGGGGGGGGGGGGAGAGAGGGACTGATTACTGTGTGTGGGGGGGGAGAGAGGGACTGATTACTGTGTGTGGGGGGGGGAGAGAGGGACTGATTACTGTGTGTCGGGGGGGAGAGGGGGGCTGATTACTGTGTGTGGGGGGGGGAGAGAGGGACTGATTACTGTGTGTGGGGGGGGGGGAGAGAGGGACTGATTACTGTGTGTCGGGGGGAGAGGGGGCTGATTACTGTGTGTGGGGGGGGGAGAGAGGGACTGATTACTGTGTGTGGGGGGGGGAGAGAGGGACTGATTACTGTGTGTCGGGGGGGAGAGGGGGGCTGATTACTGTGTGTGGGGGGGGAGAGAGGGACTGATTACTGTGTGTGGGGGGGGAGAGAGGGACTGATTACTGTGTGTGTGGGGGGGGGAGAGAGGGACTGATTACTGTGTGTGTGGGGGGGGGAGAGAGGGACTGATTACTGTGTGTATCTGGGCAGGAGACAGGCTGATTACTGTGTGTGTATAGGTGGAGAGAGGTTAATTACTGTCTGTATAGGGTGAGAGAGGGACTGAATACCGTGTGTGTAAGGGAGGGAGAAATGCGGGTTACCGTAGGTGTAAAAGGAAATAGAGAGCTCCCCATCTTATATACATTAATCAGCCCCTCTCTCCCCACACACAAGGGGAAGGGCTGATTAACGTGTTGGTAAGGGGCAGAGAAGGACTGATCCTTGTATGTGTAAAGGAGGAAGAGGGGCTGATGACAGTATGCTTAACGGGGTGGGGAGAAATGCTGATTACTGTGTGTAAAGGGGTGTAGAGGATCTGATTACCGAGTGCTGGGGACGGGGAAGGGGTTTCTATGTGATTGGGGAGAGGGGGAAAAGGGGCTGATTGCTTGGTGTTTAATGGAGGGAGAGGGGCTGATTACTGTGTGCAAGGAGGGGGAGAAGCAGATACTGTGTGTGTAAGGGGAGGGGGAATAGTGTCTGATTATTGTGTGCTTAAAGGGAGAGGGGCTGATTGCTTTGTGTTTAATGGTGGGGGGAACATAGAACATTACAGCGCAGAACAGGCCCTTCGGCCCACGATGTTGTGCCGACCAATTAAAAAGCAATGACCCACTAACCTAAACCAATCCCTTTCCATCCATAAACCTATCCACGGATCTCTTAAACGCCCCCAAACTAGGCGCATTTACAACTGCAGCAGGCAGGGCATTCCAATCCCTCATCACCCTCTGGGTAAAGAACCTACCCCTGACATCCGTCCTATAACTACCAACCCTTAATTTAAAGCTATGCCCCCTCGTGCTAGCTTTCTCCATCTGAGGAAAAAGGCTATCACTGTCCACCCTATCTAAACCTCTAATCATCTTATATGTTTCAATAAGATCCCCTCTTAGCCTCCTTCTTTCCAGCGAAAACAACCCCAAATCCCTCAGTCTCTCCTCATAGGACCTCCCCTGCATACCAGGCAACATCCTGGTAAACCTCCTCTGCACCCTCTCCAAAGCCTCCACATCCTTCCTATAATGTGGGGACCAGAACTGCACACAGTACTCCAAGTGCGGCCGCACCAGAGTTGTGTACAGTTGCAACATGACGCTGCGACTCCTAAATTCAATCCCCCTACCAATAAACGCCAAGACACCGTATGCCTTCCTAACAACCTTATCGACTTGATTTCCAACTTTCAGGGATCTATGTACACACACACCTAGATCCCTCTGTTCGTCAACACTATTCAGAGTCCTCCCGTTAGCCCTATACTCTACACATCTGTTATTCCTGCCAAAGTGAATTATCTCACACTTTTCCGCATTAAATTCCATCTGCCACCTCTCGGCCCAGCTCTGCAACTTGTCCAAGTCTCCCTGTAAACTATGACACCCCTCTTCACTATCTACCACTCCTCCGACTTTGGTGTCATCAACAAATTTACTAATCCATCCTTCTATACCCTCATCCACATCATTTATAAAAATTACAAACAGCAGTGGCCCCAAAACAGATCCCTGAGGCACACCACTTGTAACTGAACTCCATGACGAATACTTACCATCAACCACCACCCTCTGTCTCCTATCTGCTAGCCAATTCCTGATCCAATTACCTAAATCACCCTCAATCCCATACATCTGCAATTTCTGCAGAAGCCTTTCATGGCGAACCTTATCAAATGCCTTACTAAAGTCCATATATACCACGTCAACTGCCTTACCCCCATCCACCTCTTTGGTCACTTTTTCAAAAAACTCAATAAGGTTAGTAAGGCACGACCTACCCTCCACAAAACCGTGCTGACTATCTCCAATCAATTCATTACTCTCTAAGTAACTATAAATCCTACCCCTAATAAATTTTTCTAATACTTTGCCCACAACAGAAGTAAGACTCACCGGTCTATAATTCCCGGGAAGTCTCTATTCCCCTTCTTAAACAATGGGACAACATTCGCTATCCTCCAATCTTCTGGCACTATACCTGTGACCAACGACGACCTGAAGATCAGAGCCAGAGGCTCTGCAATCGCCTCTCTTGCCTCCCAGAGAATTCTAGGGTAAATCCCGTCCGGCCCAGGGGACTTATCTATCTTCAAACCCTCAAGAATATCTAGCACATCCTCCTTATCAACTGCAATACTGTCCAGTTTACAACCCTGTAACCCAGTGTTCTCCACAACTACATTTACGCCTCCCTGCGTGAATACCGAAGAGAAATATTTGTTCAGTGCCTCTCCAATCTCTTCCGGTTCCACACATAAGGGGGGAGAAGGGCTGATTACCCCAGGGTAATGGGGGAAGAGGGGCTGACTACTCCAGGTATAATGGGGGGAGAGGGGCTGACTAATCTGGGTGTAACGGGGAGACAGCAGCTGATTACTTTGTGTAAGGGGGGAGAATGGAGCTGATTACTGAATGTATAAAGGGGAGAGGGTCTGATCACTGAGTAAAGGAGGAGAGGGCCTGATTACTGTGTAACAAGGAGGGAGAGAAGCAGATACTATGTGTGTAAGGGGAGGGGGAATAGTGTCTGATTATTATGTGCTTAAGGAAGGAGGAACTGATTCTTTGTGTTTAATGGAAGGGGGAGAAGGACTGATTACTGTGTGTGTAACGGGGGGAGAAGGGCTGATTACTGTGTGTGTAATAGGGGGGGAGAAGGACTGATTACTGTGTGTGTAATGGGGGGAGAAGGGCTGATTACTGTGTGTGTAACGGGGGGGAGACGGGCTGATTACTGTGTGTGTAACGGGGGGAGAGGGGCTGATTACTGTGTGTGTAACGGGGGGAGAAGGGCTGATTACTGTGTGTGTAATGGGGGGAGAAGGGCTGATTACTGTGTGTGTAACAGGGGGAGACGGGCTGATTACTGTGTGTGTAACGGGGGGAGAAGGACTGTTCACTGTGTGTGTAACGGGGGGAGAAGGGCTGATTACTGTGTGTGTAATGGGGGAGAAGGGCTGATTACTGTGTGTGTAATAGGGGAGAAAGGCTGATTACTGTGTGTGTAATGGGGGGAGACGGGCTGATTACTGTGTGTGTAACGGGGGGAGACGGGCTGATTACTGTGTGTGTAACGGGGGGAGACGGGCTGATTACTGTGTGTGTAACGGGGGGAGACGGGCTGATTACTGTGTGTGTAACGGGGGGAGACGGGCTGATTACTGTGTGTGTAACGGGGGGAGACGGGCTGATTACTGTGTGTGTAACGGGGGGAGACGGGCTGATTACTGTGTGTGTAACGGGGGGAGACGGGCTGATTACTGTGTGTGTAACGGGGGGAGACGGGCTGATTACTGTGTGTGTAACGGGGGGAGAAGGACTGATTACTGTGTGTGTAACGGGGGGAGACGGGCTGATTACTGTGTGTGTAACGGGGGGGAGAAGGACTGATTACTGTGTGTGTAACGGGGGGGAGACGGGCTGATTACTGTGTGTGTAACGGGGGGGAGACGGGCTGATTACTGTGTGTGTAACGGGGGGAGAAGGGCTGATTACTGTGTGTGTAATAGGGGGAGACGGGCTGATTACTGTGTGTGTAACGGGGGGGAGAAGGTCTGATTACTGTGTGTGTGTAAGAAGGATGAATATTGTGGAATGGGAGAAAGAATGTAGGATGAGAGGCAGATTTCTGTGTGTGTAATGGCGAGAGAGGGCTGATTACTCTGGGTGTAATGGGGGGAGGGGCTGATGGGCTGATTATTGTGTGTGTGTAAGAGGTGGAGCGAATCTGATTAGTGTGTAAAGTGAGGGGGGACAGGGACTGATTACTATGTACGTATAAAGGGGAGTCGAGAGGCCGATTACTGTGTGTAAAAGGGGGAGAGGGAATGATTGTGTGTGTAAAGGGGGGAATTGAATACTATAAGGGGGGGGAGAGGCAGATTATTGTGCATGTAAGGCAGCGGAGTGGATCTGATTGCTGTGTGTGTAAAAGCAGAGGGGCAGATTGCTCTGTGTGTAAGAGGGGGACAGAGAGGGGCTGATTCCTGTGATGGGGGATTAGACACAGTAAAAAGTCTGACAACACCAGGTTTCAGTCCAACCGATTTATTTGATAATAGACTCACAAGCTTTCGGGTTAGCCCCGTCGTCAGGTGAATGGAGAGTTCTGGCCTCAGACAGAGCATATAAAGCACAGACAGTTTACAGATTACTGATTAGACACAGTAATCAGCCCTAACCCCCCCTTACACACAGTAATCAGCCCTTCTCCCCCCCTATTACACACACAGTAATCAGCCCCTCTCCCCCCGTTACACACACAGTAATCAGCCCCTCTCCCCCCGTTACACACACAGTAATCAGCCCTTCTCCCCCCGTTACACACACAGTAATCAGCCCTTCTCCCCCCGTTACACACACAGTAATCAGCCCTTCTCCCCCTGTTACACACACAGTAATCAGCCCTTCTCCCCCCGTTACACACACAGTAATCAGCCCTTCTCCCCCCGTTACACACACAGTAATCAGCCCTTCTCCCCCCGTTACACACACAGTAATCAGCCCTTCTCCCCCCGTTACACACACAGTAATCAGCCCTTCTCCCCCCGTTACACACACAGTAATCAGCCCTTCTCCCCCCGTTACACACACAGTAATCAGCCCTTCTCCCCCCGTTACACACACAGTAATCAGCCCTTCTCCCCCCGTTACACACACAGTAATCAGCCCTTCTCCCCCCGTTACACACACAGTAATCAGCCCTTCTCCCCCCGTTACACACACAGTAATCAGTAATCTCTAAACTGTCTGTGCTTTATATGCTGTCTGAGGCCAGAACTCTCCATTCACCTGACGAAGGGACTAACCCCGAAAGCTTGAGAGTCTATTATCAAATAAATCGGTTGGACTAAAACCTGGTGTTGTCAGACTTTTTACTGTGTTTACGCCAGTCCAACGCCGGCATACCCACATCATGGGGGATTAGGCCAGAGGTGGCTTCACTGAGTGTTCTGTCATCAGCAATATGGAGATGTTGGCTGAGACCTATAGCAAATAATATTTTTAGAAAATTCTTTAAAAAGAACAGCTTTCCATAATTATATAAGGGATTACGTGTTGATGTATAATACGTGATTTTAATGATTTATAATCTGAATGTATTGCTGTGATGCTTTTACTGGCATCTGGATTCACATTAAATTTCAAGTGTTTAAATGGGGTCATGCTGGAGAATATTTTGGGAAGCACTGCTCTAGCTAGAGTGGCTGCATGTGCATGAACATCAACTAGCTCCTCTCCGACTCACTCTCACCACCCCAAAATAAACTTCACTGTCATTATTGCAAATCCTGGAGCTTCCTTCCGGGAGCCCTCCACGGGAGCCTCTTCAGACTGCAATGGTCAAGAAGAAGCTTCATCGCTATCTTTCTCAAATAGCATCTAGCATGGGTAGTAAAGTTTGATCACACCTACATCTCATCAACCCTTTAAAAATAGTTACAGGGGAAGCAGTGGCACAGTCTTGTCACTCCATTAGTAACTCCGAGACCTGGGTTTTAATCTGACCACACAAAACCATTGTTGATTTGTGAACCAGACGGATTTTACAATAATGAATTTTAGGGAAGGATATCTGTCATTCTTATCTGGTCTGGCCTTCATGTGACTCCAGATCCACAACAATGTGGTCGACTCCAAAATGCCCTTAGGGATGGGCAATAATGCTGGCCCAACCAGCAATGCCCACATTCCATGTGTGAATAAAGAACAAAGATGGGAAGCATTATTCTATAATTCTGTTGACCTTCAGTTTAAATCTGGGGCTGTTTCTGAATTTATTGAAGAGAATACTCTTAACAGGACCCAAACTATTTGATGAAGCAGAAACCAAAACAGAGAGAGAGTTTATTGACTTGTTCAGCCTTTCAGCCTTCCTCCCACACAACCCAGTGCCCCAGCTATCTCCCTATTTATATTGACTTTTTCAGCCTCTAGCTGTGCCCCTACACAACCTCATGCCCCAGTTATCCCCTATTTATACTGACTTGTTGAGTCTCACAGCACTCCTCCCATACAATCCAGCATCCCAGATATCCCCTATTTATATTGACTTATTCAATCTCACAGGTCTCCCCGACACAACCTAATGCCCCAGTTATCCCCTATTGAAGTGCTTTTTTAATACAACAAATAGTCAAAAAAATGAATAAAAACAGGACACAGCTCCTGGCAGAGCACTGTAACAAAAATCAAATTTCAAAAGGAAACTTAACGAGTCAAATTTAAATGTCATTCTTGCAGCTGATGATGCCCTCCAGACTTGCGGTGCCCACTTGTCATGGAAAAGCTCAGTTGTACCAGTCAGCACCATGTGCTCCCTCTTCAGCACCACCCAGCGCTGAACATAGCTGTGGAAGAGGGGCAGACAGATGGGTCAGACCACCTGCTTGGCCACCAGCTATCTGGACCTGTTAATGACCACCTTGGCAAAGGGCTCCTCACTCACTCTGCATAGTGGGGCTGAAGTATAACTAATCCTGGGGAGCAGCCCTTTTCAAACATTCCAAAAAAACCTCCACCCTCTGACACTCTCTATAAACATTGAACACAGACTCCCCAAGGCCACAGAAAACACAGATCCTCAACATATATGCGCTCAAAGGCAGTTAACACCCATTATATGTTTCTCTTAACCGTAACTGTCACTGACATTAACAAACCTTAAAAATATAATTACCGAGCCATTAACAAAAACTACTGCTGTTGGAATTATGTAGAAAAGGGTATAAATGGGCGAAGGGTTATTGAAGACTGCAGAAATTGGGTCTGAATGATGTGCAATGAAGAATAGAAATCTTCAGGAACATATTGAAAATAGGGAGGAGCAGAATATCCATACTGTCCCAATTCTCAGAAAAGGAAGGCACAATATAGCAATAAATTAGAATTAGCACCGAAGGAAAGAGGGAGGTTCAAAATAATTAATTTTCATGCAAAGGACTTTTGGAATATGAAAACATTAGTGGTCAGCATAACTTTAAAGAGGAAATTAAAATGGTTTAAAGACAAAAAATATACAGGCACGTGAAAAAAAGACTAGCTGTTGTGTTAAACCTGCCTCACACTGTGATAATGCCAGGAGCACTCTGGACTCTTCCATATTCTCTTTGGTGTACAAACTCCTGGGAGAAGGATGGAAACAGTGATAATAATTATTATTATATTAATATTTTCTGGGAAATTAATTTCTGACCCTGTGAAGTGGTGAATCGGATGCAGAGAAAGGGCAACAAAACTATGGATGAGACCCATCAGCTTTGATATGATTCTAACACTGGTGAAAGCATGATGGGCTGAATGGGTTCCTCCCGATAATTTAAATTATTTTTGACTTTTAAAATATTTCTTTTGCTAATTGTTAACAAAAGATACTAAAATTATAAAGACTGAACAGCTGTCAACATTTTAAAATGCAGGTAATTATAGCAGAGCTATAAAGAGGAGATTGTACTCCACATATTTTCATAGTGTTGTTTTTGAGAAGTGTGAGGATGGAACAGTGCATTCAGAATTAAGGGAGAAATACTAATTTAAAAATAAACAGCTCAAGGAGGGTGAGTACGAGGCAGTAATGAGGAAAATTATTCAAAATGAAAACAGTAATTGGTGGAAGTTTACAAGTGTTCGTTTTTGTTTTGCCATTATGGACAAATTTCATAAATGTATCAGCTGAGATGACTTGAAACAATATGTTTAAATTGGATGACAACCAGACTCATGTGGGAAGGGCAAATTTACCTTCAGGGAGAGGTTCTACATTCCCTTATTGCTCCAGGCTTCAATATAAGCTCACTGAACAGGACCCTCCTCCCCATCTGGCTGTTTTGGTACAGAACAAACTGGCCATTTATCCACAGTCTGAATAATGGTATTGATTTTAGTTATTGGTTGGCTGAATTTTGTGACTGGCACTGGATGGAACTAAGAAATAAAAAGAGGATGGTGATTTTATTGGAGTTGTACCATAGGCCCCAGATAGTCAACAGGAATTAGAAGAACAAATATGCAGGGAGATTGGGGGTGGGGGAGGGGTGGGGGTTGCGGGGTGGGGGGGTGGTGCGGCAGTGGAGGCAGGAGCAATAGGGTTGTCATAGTAGGAGATTTTAATTTCCCTAACATAAACTGGGACTGCCATAGTGTTAAGGGCTTAGATGGGTGGAATTTGTTAAGTATGTTCAGGAAAATTTCCTCAGTATGTGGAGGGTCCTACTTGGGAAAGGGCAAAATTTGACGTACTTGTAGGAACGAGGCAAGGCAAGTGATGGTGGGGGACCACATTGGGAACAGTGACCCCCAGTTCTATTAATTTTAAAATAGTTATGGAAAGGGACAAAACTGGTCCAAGTAGCAAGTTCTAAATTGGGCAAGGCAAATTTTGATGGAATTAGACAGGAGATTGCAAGAGTTGATTGGAGTAGCTTGGTTGAGGACATAGGGACTTCTGGCAAGTGGGAGCCTTTAAAAGTGAAACAACTAGCGTTCATGGTCTATATGCTCCTGTTAGGATGAAGGGCAAAGCTGGCAGGAGTAGGGAACCCTGGATGCCACAACATATTGAGGTTTTGGCCAAGAAAAAGGAGGAGGCATGTCTCAGGTAAAAGCAGCTGGAATCAAGGGATTACCTGGAGATAACAAATGTGGTGACATTACTTAAGAAGGGCTGGAAAGAAAAACCTGGGAATTATAGGCCGATAAACCTAATATCTGTGGAGGGTAATTTACTAGAGAGGATTCTGAGGGATAAGATATGCAAGCATTTGGAAAGACAGGGTTAGATCAGCATAGTTTTATGCATGGAAGATCGTGCATTACAAATTTGTTAGAGTTCTTTGATGAAGTGATCAGGAACGTTGATGAGGACAGGGCAGTAGATGTAATCTCTATGGACTTCAGTAAGGTCTTGATGAAGTTCCACATGGTAGGTTTCTCTGAAACGTTAGATCACATGGAACCCAGGGAGAGCAGGCGAAGAACAAAGACAGCACACAAACAGGCCCTTCGGCCCTCCAAGCCTGCACCGATCAATGGGATATACAATTGGCTTGACAGTAGGAAGCAGAGAGTAATGGTGGAAGGATGCTTGACGGAGTGGAGGCCTGTGACTTGTGGTGTGCCTTAGGGGTCAGTGCTGGGCTCAATGCTACTGGTCATCTATATCAACAATTTGGATGAGAATGTATAAAGCATGATCAGTAAGTTTTCAGATGACACTAAAATAAGTGGTATTGTAGATAGTGAGGAAGATTATCAAAAATTGCAGCAGGATCTTGATTAGCTTGGGAAGTGGGCCGGAAAAATTAAGGTCAATACATATAAGTGTGAAGTGTTGTATTTTGAAAAGTCTTTCATGGTGAAAGGTAGGACCTTAGGGAGTATTGTGGAGTAGAGGGACCTTGGAGTTCAGGTGCATGGTTCTCTAAAGATGGAGTCACAGGTAGATAGGGCAGTGAGGAAGGCTTTTGGCATGCTGGCATTCATCAGTCAAGGAAAGAGTGTAGAAGTTGAGAAGTTATGTTGCAATTGTACAGGACATTGGTGAGGCTGCATCTGGAGTATTGCATTCAGCTTTGGTCGCCTTGCTATAGGAAAGATATTATTAAACTGGAGAGAGTGTAGAAGAGATTTATAAGAATATTGCCAGGACTCAAAGGACTGAGTTATAGGGAGAGATTGGGCAGGCTAGGACCTTTTTCATTGGAGTGAAGGAGACTGAGAGGTGATCTTATAGAGGTGTAAAAGATCATGAGAGGCATTTTTAGGGTGAATGCATTCAGTCTTTTTTCCAGGGTTGGGGAATCGAGAACTGGAGGCCATAGGTTTAAGTTAAGAGGGGAAAGAATTAATGGGAACCTGAAGAGCAGCTGTTTTGCACAGAGTGTGGTATGTGTGTGGAATGATCTGCCGGACAAAGTGGTTGGCAGGGACATGTACAACGTTTAAAAAGCATTTGGACAGATACATGGATCAGAAATGTTTAGAGGGATATGGGCCAAACACAGGCTAATATGGTTAGCATTTTGGTCGGCATGAACCAGTTTGGATGAAGGGGCTGTCTCTGTGCCATAGATTCTATTATTCAGTGATTCATACCTGATGGCTAGAACCTGCCCCACCAGTCCTGCACATGTTTACCATATTGCAAAGCACAACAAAGTCAAGCCTTCCCCCCCCCTCCCCCCCACCAACTAATACCACATCTAACCATAGTCCCAATGTGTTGACATCTGGCATCTTTCTTGCTGTTCAGAACACAATAAGTGGCTGCGCTGATCCTCTCTGCACTTTTGTCTCATGATTGGCATTACTGCCTTTTGGTGGGTGGCACTACCCCCAAAAGGGACTATTTCTTTACTGCTGACATGATACATAATCAACCTGAAGATCTCCGTTGGATGGCATTCTCTACATTTGTCCTCCTGCCCCATTAACAGAGATATTTTGTATTCCCTGCAGCTGCCCATTAGGAATTAGGTTCAACAGATCACTTGACTAACTAACAAGGCATTCACCAAGCCTCAGTGGCAGCACACTTCCCTTTGCATCAGAAGGTCAAGGGTTTAAGATCAGACACTTGAGCATAGTGCGGGAGTGCTGCACTGATGCAGGTGCCATTTCTTAGATGAAACATTAAACTCTCTCAGGTGCACATAAATGGTCTTTTGGCATTCTTTTGTAGAAGTATAGGTGAGTTTTCCTGGTGTCCTGACAAATTTTTATCCCTCAAGCAAGCTCACTCAAGTAGACTGACTGATCATTAATTTTCTCACTACTGATCGTGGGACTGTGCTGTGTGCTAATTTGCTACAAAATTTCCGATATTATTACAATAATCATACTCCCAGAGTACTTTATTGGCTGTGAAGCATTTTGGAATGTTCTGGAGTCATAAATACAACTATAAAATGCAATATTCTGTCTTTATTGAGGAATAATTCCTTGGATAATCACAGACTTGCATAATTACCTTGTTAGTTGTGTCCATTCTAATACCACACATCTTGGAGGAATTGAATGGTCAACATATTGACCAAATGGATGTCCCAAAGCATGGTACATTGGGGAGACCATGCAGACGCTACAACAATGGATGAATGAACATCACTCGACAATCACCAGGCAAGACTGTTCCCTTCCTGTTGGTGAACACTTCAGCGGTCATGGGCATTTGGCCTCTGATCTTCGGGTAAGCATTCTCCAAGGCTGCCTTCACGACACACGACAGCGCAGAGTCGCTGAGCAGAGACTGATAGCCGACTTCCGTACACATGAGGACGGCCTCAACCAGGGCCTTGGGTTCATGTCACACAATCTGAACTTGCAACATCTCACTTACCGTCCTGTCTGGAGACAATACACATCTCTTTAACTTATGCTTAATGCTATCTCCACTCACGTTGTCTGCACCTCTAAGACTTGAATAGCAGTTTAGCTGTAAAGACTTGCATTCTAATCAGTATTCTGTAAACTGTGTGTGTCTTTATATGCCCTTCTCCGATCAGAAGTTTCCACGCACCTGACGAAGGAACAGCGTTCTGAAAGCTTGTGGGTTTACTATCAAATAAACTTGTTGGACTTTAACCTGGTGTTGTGAGACTTCTTACTCTAAAAAAACTTGCTTCATACATGTTCCTTAAACCTTGCCCCTCGCACCTTAAACCTGTGCCCCCTAGTAATTGACTCTTCCACCCTGAGAAAAAGGTTCTGAGCATCCACTCTGTCCCATGTCCCTCATAATCTTGTAGTCTTCTGTCAGGTCACCCCTCATCCTCTGTCGTTCCAGTGAGAACAAACCAAGTTTCTCCAATCTCTCCTCATAGTTAATGCCAGGCAACATCCTGGTAAATCTTTTCTGTACTCTCTCCACAGCCTCCACATCTTCTGGTAGAGTGCCGACCAGAATTGAACACTATATTCCCCCAAGCACTCTCAGTAACAAATGTAACTTCTTGAAGCTCATTGCCAAATTGCCTTGGGGTATTGAAGAAACATCCGGCAACAGAGCTAATCCAGTGAGCCCCAAGTATACCAAGTCAAAGGGCGGAATTTTATGAGAAAAAGGGAGAGCTTCAGATCTTTTATTTTGGCTGCAGCTCAGATCAGAGCCACAAAACGCGCAAAAAATAGACTAAAACGACAGCTTTTCCAGCCGCCCGCTCCTTTCCTCTCTGATGGCAGATATACAGATATACAACCTCCCCAGCACAGACCCCCCTTTCTCTCTCGCACATAGCCCCTCATCAATCCCCTGCCCCCGATCGCTGAGTGACATGACTCTCTCTCCCCTGCCCCCAGTCATCACAGAAGTACATTTCCCCCTTCCTCTCCATCATTAGAATCCTACCTTGGGCTTCCCCTCCATGACAATGAGGAAAACTGCATTAATCTCACTGGAATTCTCTAACAGGCATGTGACTCCCCCAAACTGCCTGAAGCTGATCTGTCTTTACATGGGAGACCTCCATCAAAGCCCCAAGGATAGACAGATGGGCAGGCAGTGCAGAAGATGGCTGCAAGGAGAACAGCAGCCCATTTCTCTGATGGAGAGCTAGCAAGATTGCTGGAGGTGGTGGAGGCTAGGCGGGAGACCCTCTTCCCCAACCCCCGTCCCAGGGGAAGGGACAGCAGAGCAACCTGGGAAGTAGTGCGACTCCCAGCTTCTTCTAGCACCCTGCATGCTTCCAGCCCTTGACACCCCTAAGCACCTTCCTCCAACTCCCCCACAAACCCCCCTCCACCCCAAAAGGCTCACAATCCTTGCCCACTGAGGACCACTCCCTGACACAATGCAGGCTTCCTGCCATCAGACTTTACATGGCTCCTTCTGTCCCCACAGGAGAAGAATGCCCATAAATGCCGGGAGAGGGCCAGGACAGGGGGTGGTGTGCCTGAAACTTGGGTGCTCACCTAATTTGAGAAGGCGGCACTGTTCCTTAAATGCTTGTTATTGCCTGTCCACTATCCTTCCTTTCAGTAATGTTTCCAGTTCATCATCACCAATTCATGCCTCATACAATCATGGTTACCTTTATTGAGATTCAGGATCAATCGCATCACCATCCACCTTGACAAAGAATTCTATCATATTATGGTCACTCATCCCAAGGGTTCTCTCACAGCTGGATTGCCTTTCTCATTAATCCTTTCTCATTATACAGTACCAAATCCACGATGGCCTGTCCCATTGTTGGTTCCTCAATGTATAGGTCCATCCGATATACACTTCAGAAATTCCTCCTCTATTGTACTGTGTCTAATTTGACTCTCCAAATCTATATGCAGATTAAAGTCACCCATAATCACAAATGTTCCTTTAACAAACGCATCTCTGATTTCCTGTCTAATGCTTTTCCCAACATTAACACTACAGTTTGGTCTGTATACCACTCTCACAAATGTTTTTTGTCCCTTGGTGTTTTATAACTCAACCCATGCAAATTCCACATCATCTGTATTAATATCTTTCCTCAGTATCACACCATAAGATCCTCAATATCGTATCAATATCTTCTTTTATCAACAATGCACCTCCATCAACTTTTCCTTTCTGTCTGTTCTTCCTAAACACTGGATAGCCCTCAATATTTAGTAATTGAAGTGGTAGTTTTCTCTCAGATGCTACTCTAGAAAGGATATTATTAAACTTGAAAGAGTGCAGAAAAGATATAGGACATAGAACATTACAGGGCAGTACAGGCCCTTCGGCCCTCGATGTTGTGCCGACCAGTGGAACCAATCTAATGACCCTCTAACCTAAACTATTCCAATGTTATCCATATGCCTATCCACTGACCATTTGAATGCCCTTAAAGTTGGCGAGTCCACAACTGCTGCAGGCAGGGCATTCCACGCCCTTACTACCCTCTGAGTAAAGAACCTACCTCTGACATCCATCCTATAATTACCACCCCTTAATTTAAAGCTATGTCCCCTCGTGTTAGCCGTCACCATCCGAGGAAAAAGGCTCTCACTATCCACCCTATCTAACCCTCTGATCATCTTGTATGCCTCAATTAGGTCACCTCTTAACCTTCTTCTCTTGAACGAAAACAATCTCAAGGCCCTCAGCCTTTCCTCATAAGACCTTCCTACCATACCAGGCAACATCCTGGTAAACCTCCTCTGCACCCTTTCAATGCTTCCACATCTTTCTTATAATGCGGCAACCAGAACTGTACGCAATACTCCAAGTGCGGCTGCACCAGAGTTTTGTACAGTTGTAACATGACCTCACGGCTCCGAAATTCAATCCCTCCACCAATAAAAGCTAACACACCATACGCCTTCTTAACAACCTTATCAACCTGGGTGCCAACTTTCAGGGAGCTATGCACATGTACACCGAGATCTCTCTGCTCATCAACACTACGAAGAGTCCTTCCATTAGCCCTATATTCTGTACTCCTGTTACTCTTACCAAAGTGAATCACCTCACACTTGTCCGCATTAAACTCCATTTGCCAATTTACCAGGATGCTGCTGGGACTTCATGGTTTGAGTTGTAAGGAGAAGCTGGATAAACTGGGACATTTTTTCCAGGAGCATAGGAGGCTTAGGGATGATCTTATAGAGGTTTATAAAATGGGAGGCATAGATATAGTAGATAAAGTAGTTGTAAATATCTTTTCCCAAAGATAAGGGAGTCTAAAACTAGAGGGCATAGGTTTAAGGTGAGAAGGGAAATATACAGAAGGATCCAGAGGGGCAATTTTTTTCATACAGAGGGTGGTGAGTATCTGGAATGATTTGCCAGAGGTGGTAGTAGAGGTGGGTACAATTATGAGTTTTAAAAAGTATTTAGACAATTACACGTGTGCGACAGGTATAGAGGGATGTGGGCCAAACGTGGGCAATTCGGACCAGCTTAGCGATTTAAAAACAAGGGCGACATGGACAAGTTGGGCTGAAGGGCTTGTTTCCATGCTGTAAACCTCAATGACTCTAACCGTTTGTGACTACCAAATGGATGAACCTGATTCATCTATTAGTTCTCCTTCTGTCCAGCACAGCCTGAGAGAGCATATGCTGGACTCAAATCCCCAATCATCTCCAAAATAGTAGTAGACCTGGTCAGATAGACTAGTGAAACTGCTACCACATTTGTCCTGAAAAAAAGAGAAGGAAGCCAGAGACTAGGGAGGAGATGGAGTAGAAGGGATTAATTCTAACTGTGTGATAGAGTCATAGAGGTTTTTCAGCATGGAAATAGGCCCTTCAGCCCAACTTGTCCATGCCACCTGGTTTTTACCATTAAGGTAGTCCCAACTGCCTGTGTTTGACCCATATCCCTCTTTGCCAAACTTACCCATGTAAATAGAGTTTGCTAATCATCAAAGGGAATGATTGATGCAACGTCTCATGACCTTGCTCTATCTTGCAGACCTCATGGCAAAATGGAGCCATCTTGGATTTGGTACTGTATAATGAGAAAGGATTACGCTTCTTAATAAAGTTAACATCAGCAGACTTTTAAATATTTTGTCTTAACATAACGAGACCAAGAATATTATAATATGTACGTCAACAGCACAGACATACCTTGATCTGGAAATATCCTGACAGAACAAAGATTTATCAAGGAAGAGAGAAACAGAAGTAACAGTTGAAGATTTCAGGCCATGTTCACAGCTGGGACTCTCCGGTGCCGCTGCAGTGAATGGAGATATGACTGGAATGCCAAATTTCCTGTCCTCACTTGCAGTGCGGCAGGCACAGATGAGATTGGTGAATCCCACCCAACATTTCAGGTGGTGATTCTACATCATCTTTGAAAAATGTTACAAATGAAACAAATTTTAAGCAAGCAGAGAAATATCTGTATAGGTTCTGTGTCAGTTCAAGGGATGTGTGGTACACTACTCCAGTCCAGCTCAGGAACTGTCCTTCAACTCTTTTTCTGCTCCATTTGTGAATGTATCAGGGTTGATTTCTCCTCTTGCCATAAACTGGAAAATTTCATCAGCTAGGCTTCAAATTTCTGCCCCTTCCTTGCATTTACATGGATCTCTGACTCTATCTTATCTTCTCGATTTCTCGATCTTCATTTCTTGAGATAGATCAAAGGCTCCATCAGCTACTTTGATTACCCATCATCCACTCTGCTTTCGTAAGGAATTCTTCCTGTTTGTCCACCACCTTTGCTCTAACAATGCAGCTTACTTTCCTTGTCCTCAACTGAGCATTCCCCTCCAGTGTGGTTAATACGGCCTCGATCATATCCATTCCATTTCACATGCTGCACCTTTCACACCCCTCACCTCCAGAACAACATCACCTTCTACCCGGAAAACCTAAATATTCAACACATTAACTCTTGTCATTTCTACAATAAAAGCAAAATACTGCGGATGCTGGAATTTGGAACAAAAACATAAAATGCTGGAAATTCTCAGCAAGTCTGTCAGCATCTGTGGTGAGAGAATAGAGCCAACATTTTGAGTCTAAATGGTTCTATTCTCTCCCCACAGATGCTATCAGACCTGCTGAGCATTTTCTGTTTTTATAGTGTAATTTCTACCACTTGCTGAACAATCGCAGCATCAATTATACCTTCTTCTCCTATTTCAGCATCATTCTCTCTTCGACAGTCTAATCCATTTTTCCATCACTTCGAACATCTCACCTCTCATGACAATATTGCTTGCAAGTCATTTAACCACCTCGACATGTGGGAACCCAACCATTAATTCCAAGTGAAACAGTGATTCATCAGTACCATCAGTTTAGTATCTCCTTCTGAGGCAGTTCCCTAGGGACCGAGGGTGACTTTATTCCATGCTGGAGTTGTGGGTCTTGACGTGACTACAAGATCTAATGCTGAATCTGCATATACTCTGCTGGGGCACACAGGTGGGGGAGGAAGTATTTGGTC
Organism: Carcharhinus amblyrhynchos; assembly: GCF_965287045.1. Taxonomy (NCBI): domain Eukaryota; kingdom Metazoa; phylum Chordata; class Chondrichthyes; order Carcharhiniformes; family Carcharhinidae; genus Carcharhinus; species Carcharhinus amblyrhynchos. Next base: position 52,441,111 of record NC_137339.1, on the reverse strand, counting down.
AGATGGGTGGATGGGATGCTCAGATTCTAGTCCGTTTCTTATGCTGTTTGTGTTTGGCCTCCATCTGGACCTGACGGAGATATTCGAAATGGTTGTCACCTTTGCAGATGCGTCTTCTCCAGTATGGATGGTCTCGAGCAAGGAATTTCCGCAAGTTGAGATTGCTTTTTTTTATCAGGGAAGCTTTGAGGATGTCCTTGAAATGTTTTCTCTGCCCTCCCAATGACTGCTTACTATGACACAACTTGGAGTAGAGATCTTGTTTTGGGAATCTTGTGTCAGAATGAAGTGACCCATCCAATATAGCTGATTAACCCTAACCAGCGCCTCGAAACTGGGGATGTTGACCTGAGAGAAAACACTGATATATGAGTACTTATCTTGTCATTGAATTTACAGAATTTTACTGGTGATTTTTCTCCATGGATTAAGGTGTCAGGTGTATATTATCCATGTCTCTGATGTATGCAGGAGGGCAGGTCATAGTGCAGCCCTGTAAAACATGAGCTTGATGCTGGGTTTGAGGTCTTTGTCCTCAGATGGACGAAGGCTGCGCTGATGCACTCGATATTTGCCCTGAGAGGAGGTTCCCAAACTCGATCCACATTGTTTAATGGTTCACAATGGAACTTAATGTTTGCCAGAAGCAGGGTGGGAGCAGCGTTGTGCAGTGGGAGCAGGGTGGGAACAGTGTTGTGCAGTGGGTGCAGTATTGTGTGCTGGAAGCAGGGTGGGAGCAGTGTTGTGCAGTGGGAGCAGGGTGAGAGCAGTGTTGTGCAGTGGGAGCAGTATTGTGTGCTGGAAGCAGGGTGGGAGCAGTGTTGTGCAGTGGGAGCAGGGCGGGAGCAGTGTTGTACAGTGGGAGCAGGGCGGGAGCAGTGTTGTATAGTGGGAGCAGGGTGGGAGCAGTGTTGTACAGTGGGAGCAGGGCGGGAGCAGTGTTGTGCAGTGGGAGCAGGGCGGGAGCAGTGTTGTACAGTGGGAGCAGGGTGGGAGCAGTGTTGTATAGTGGGAGCAGGGTGGGAGCAGTGTTGTACAGTGGGAGCAGGGCGGGAGCAGTGTTGTGCAGTGGGAGCAGGGTGGGAGCAGTGTTGTATAGTGGGAGCAGGGTGGGAGCAGTGTTGTACAGTGGGAGCAGGGTGGGAGCAGTGTTGTGCAGTGGGAGCAGGGCGGGAGCAGTGTTGTACAGTGGGAGCAGGGTGGGAGCAGTGTTGTATAGTGGGAGCAGGGTGGGAGCAGTGTTGTACAGTGGGAGCAGGGCGGGAGCAGTGTTGTGCAGTGGGAGCAGGGTGAGAGCAGTGTTGTACAGTGGGAGCAGGGCGGGAGCAGTGTTGTACAGTGGGAGCAGGGCGGGAGCAGTGTTGTGCAGTGGGAGCAGGGTGAGAGCAGTGTTGTGCAGTGGGAGCAGGGCGGGAGCAGTGTTGTACGGTGGGAGCAGGGCGGGAGCAGTGTTGTACAGTGGGAGCAGGGCGGGAGCAGTGTTGTACAGTGGGAGCAGGGCGGGAGCAGTGTTGTACGGTGGGAGCAGGGCGGGAGCAGTGTTGTGCAGTGGGAGCGGGGGGGAGCAGTGTTGTACGGTGGGAGCAGGGCGGGAGCAGTGTTGTGCGGTGGGAGCAGGGCGGGAGCAGTGTTGTGCGGTGGGAGCAGGGTGGGAGCAGTGTTGTACAGTGGGAGCAGGGCGGGAGCAGTGTTGTGCAGTGGGAGCAGGGCGGGAGCAGTGTTGTACAGTGGGAGCAGGGCGGGAGCAGTGTTGTACAGTGGGAGCAGGGCGGGAGCAGTGTTGTACAGTGGGAGCAGGGCGGGAGCAGTGTTGTACGGTGGGAGCAGGGTGGGAACAGTGTTGTGCAGTGGGAGCAGGGTGGGAGCAGTGTTGTACGGTGGGAGCAGGGCGGGAGCAGTGTTGTACGGTGGGAGCAGGGTGGGAGCAGTGTTGTGCAGTGGGAGCAGGGCGGGAGCAGTGTTGTACAGTGGGAGCAGGGCGGGAGCAGTGTTGTACAGTGGGAGCAGGGCGGGAGCAGTGTTGTACAGTGGGAGCAGGGCGGGAGCAGTGTTGTACAGTGGGAGCAGGGTGGGAGCAGGGTTGTACAGTGGGAGCAGGGCGGGAGCAGTGTTGTACAGTGGGAGCAGGGCGGGAGCAGTGTTGTACAGTGGGAGCAGGGCGGGAGCAGTGTTGTACAGTGGGAGCAGGGCGGGAGCAGTGTTGTGCAGTGGGAGCAGGGCGGGAGCAGTGTTGTACAGTGGGAGCAGAGTGGGAGCAGTGTTGTACAGTGGGAGCAGGGCGGGAGCAGTGTTGTGCAGTGGGAGCAGAGTGGGAGCAGTGTTGTGCAGTGGGAGCAGGGCGGGAGCAGTGTTGTGCAGTGGGAGCAGGGTGAGAGCAGTGTTGTGCGGTGGGAGCAGGGTGAGAGCAGTGTTGTACAGTGGGAGCAGGGTGAGAGCAGTGTTGTACAGTGGGAGCAGGGCGGGAGCAGTGTTGTACAGTGGGAGCAGGGCGGGAGCAGTGTTGTACAGTGGGAGCAGGGCGGGAGCAGTGTTGTGCAGTGGGAGCAGGGCGGGAGCAGTGTTGTACAGTGGGAGCAGAGTGGGAGCAGTGTTGTACAGTGGGAGCAGGGTGGGAGCAGTGTTGTGCAGTGGGAGCAGGGCGGGAGCAGTGTTGTACAGTGGGAGCAGGGCGGGAGCAGTGTTGTACGGTGGGAGCAGGGCGGGAGCAGTGTTGTGCAGTGGGAGCGGGGGGGAGCAGTGTTGTACGGTGGGAGCAGGGCGGGAGCAGTGTTGTGCGGTGGGAGCAGGGCGGGAGCAGTGTTGTGCGGTGGGAGCAGGGTGGGAGCAGTGTTGTACAGTGGGAGCAGGGCGGGAGCAGTGTTGTGCAGTGGGAGCAGGGCGGGAGCAGTGTTGTACAGTGGGAGCAGGGCGGGAGCAGTGTTGTACAGTGGGAGCAGGGCGGGAGCAGTGTTGTACAGTGGGAGCAGGGCGGGAGCAGTGTTGTACGGTGGGAGCAGGGCGGGAGCAGTGTTGTACAGTGGGAGCAGGGCGGGAGCAGTGTTGTACGGTGGGAGCAGAGTGGGAGCAGTGTTGTACGGTGGGAGCAGGGCGGGAGCAGTGTTGTACAGTGGGAGCAGGGCGGGAGCAGTGTTGTACGGTGGGAGCAGAGTGGGAGCAGTGTTGTACGGTGGGAGCAGTGTTGTACAGTGGGAGCAGGGTGGGAGCAGTGTTGTACAGTGGGAGCAGGGTGGGAGCAGTGTTGTACGGTGGGAGCAGGGCGGGAGCAGTGTTGTGCGGTGGGAGCAGGGCGGGAGCAGTGTTGTACAGTGGGAGCAGGGCGGGAGCAGTGTTGTACAGTGGGAGCAGGGCGGGAGCAGTGTTGTACGGTGGGAGCAGGGTGGGAGCAGTGTTGTACAGTGGGAGCAGGGCGGGAGCAGTGTTGTACGGTGGGAGCAGGGCGGGAGCAGTGTTGTGCGGTGGGAGCAGGGCGGGAGCAGTGTTGTACAGTGGGAGCAGGGCGGGAGCAGTGTTGTACAGTGGGAGCAGGGCGGGAGCAGTGTTGTACGGTGGGAGCAGGGTGGGAGCAGTGTTGTGCAGTGGGAGCAGGGTGGGAGCAGTGTTGTGCAGTGGGAGCAGGGCGGGAGCAGTGTTGTGCAGTGGGAGCAGGGCGGGAGCAGTGTTGTGCAGTGGGAGCAGGGCGGGAGCAGTGTTGTGCAGTGGGAGCAGTGTTGTGCAGTGGGAGCAGGGCGGGAGCAGTGTTGTGCAGTGGGAGCAGGGTGAGAGCAGTGTTGTACAGTGGGAGCAGGGCGGGAGCAGTGTTGTGCAGTGGGAGCAGGGTGGGAGCAGTGTTGTACGGTGGGAGCAGGGTGGGAGCAGTGTTGTGCAGTGGGAGCAGGGCGGGAGCAGTGTTGTGCAGTGGGAGCAGGGCGGGAGCAGTGTTGTACAGTGGGAGCAGGGCGGGAGCAGTGTTGTACAGTGGGAGCAGGGCGGGAGCAGTGTTGTGCAGTGGGAGCAGGGCGGGAGCAGTGTTGTGCAGTGGGAGCAGGGTGGGAGCAGTGTTGTACGGTGGGAGCAGGGTGGGAGCAGTGTTGTACAGTGGGAGCAGGGCGGGAGCAGTGTTGTACAGTGGGAGCAGAGTGGGAGCAGTGTTGTCTTATGGAAGTAGTGTTGTGCAGTAGGAGCAAGCTGGTAGAGGACATTTGTCTTCCAGATGGTTTTAGCTTATGGTAATACCATGTTTGCAGAATGTGTTACGCTCAAAAAAGACAGTAGGACTAGGGGGCACAGCCTCAAGATAAAGGGGAGGCGGTTTAGAACGGAGTTGAGGAGGAACTTCTTCACTCAAAGGGTGGTGAATCTCTGGAATTCTCTGCCCGTTGAAGTGGTGGAGGCTGCCTCGCTAAATATTTTTAAGAAGCGGGTTGATGGGTTCTTGATAAGAGAGGGGATTAAGGGTTATGGGGAGAGGGCGGGAAAGTGGAACTGAGCCACAACAGATCAGCCATGATCTTATTGAATGGCGGGGCAGGCTCGAAGGGCTAGATGGCCTACTCCTGCTCCTATTTCTTATGTTCTTATGTCCCCTCTACATTGGGGCGACACAGATTGGGTGATTGCATTGGGGAACAGCTCTGTTCCGTCATAAGCATGATCTTGTGTTTCTGGTAAATTTGCTGTGTTATCTGCCTTCATACTGCTCCCATTCTGTCCTTAGCCTCCTACTTTGTTTTAATGAAACTCAATAGGACCAGCGCCACGTTTTACGATTAGGCATGTACAGCCTCCCTGAATTCACAATGAGTTTAACAATTTCAGTTCATAACTTCTGCTTTTTCAAATGGCAGCTGTTGGCAGTAATTTTGTTATTACTATTCACACCTCCTCTAGACACATAATTTGTTTCTGTACCTGTCCCATTACCATCTGTTTTTGCCTCCCACGATCATCTTTTTTGTTCTTTAATCTCATTTTATCACAGACTTGCCCATTTCTGTCTCTTCTCCAACATGCCCCCCCCCCACCCCGACCCTTCGGTTTCTCTTCACTTGCTTAAAATCTATCACAGCTCTAATTTTTTCCTGTTCTGATGACTAGTCATAAACCTTCAAATTGACAAAATATTAACCCGGTTTCTCTCACTACTGATTTTTTGGTGATTTCCATTACCCAAACCTCAACTACAGGAGCAGGTTCATCTCTGAATGGAGCCAATACAACATCTTTTTTTCCCCATTTTGACAACCCTGAATGTTATAGAAATTGAATTAAACGGACAGTGACTCAAACCAGGAATCAAGTCCAGGTCCCTGGTGCTGTGAGGCAGAACTGACCACTGTATCACAGTGGTTAGGAACTGCTGCCAATGACAGTTCCTAACAACGTGACACCAAGAGCTGAATATGATAGTGTTGTCTCCGCACAGTCTGTTTTAACCCTTATTCGGTGGACAAATAATTACGAGTAGACGTCTTATTAGTACAACCAATATTTATTTAAACCCACACAATCAATAATCACCCACTCAACGAACAATAAGTTATCTTCCAAGAAGATACTAAAGTTCAAGTCCAATATGAGACCTTGACTTAACTTTGCGTGACTGGCAAGTACCCAAGCAGCTGTTGGCCTTTTTCTGTGTGCTGGTCTCGGTAGTTGTCTGTGTAGTCTTGCCCTTTGGTCTGGTCTTCCTTCCTTCCTTCCTTCTCGGGTGTGGTGGCTCTCCATTGCTGTAGCTTGTTCATGGGGTCAGAGAGAGAGATTCCTGGTTGCGCAGCACCCTTTATACCCCGTTTGGTTTCACACCCCTTTTTGGCCATTGCCAATCAATTGACCAGGACTTGATAGCCCTGATCGATGAGAATCCAATCAGGTGCTACCACACTGATATCTGGCTGTGTGTTCAACGGCCATGCCTGTAGGTGCTGGAGGCACATAGGTCACATACCTCCCTCCTAAATAAGGGTGCCCGTATGTCTGGTACGCAACCCAGTCTCTTTCATCCTGGAGATGAAACAAGCCAGTGTGACTATAAAGTCCCTTTCATCCTCGAGATGACCCATATCCTGTTTATTCACTCATCAGGGTTGCAGCCTGTCATTTTAGTTCTTGCCCAATTGTCCCAGAGTGCTTTACAAATCGCCATTTAGATGGCCCGTTTGGCCACAATAGAATGGACAGAAGCTGTCAGTCTTGTGATCTTATTGTGAAAACAAACCTCTCACAATATCTCATAGGAAAGATAGCACTTAGATAGCACCTTGTGCATCCTTAGAATGTCTCAAAGTAAGTCACTGCCAAGGACATTCTATTGAAATGTAGTCACTGTTGTATGCAGCAAAAAATATGCACTTGTTATTAAATTCTTATTGCAGGATAAGGCTGTTGTTAGCTAGGCCTGCTCTCATTGTCCATCCTTAATTGTTGTTGAATAGGTGGTGGTCAGTGTCTTCTTGAACCGTTGCAGTTCATTTGGGGTAGGTACACCTACAGTGCTGTTAGGAAGGGAGTTCCAGAATTTTGACATTGCAACAGTGAAGGGATGATGATATATTTCCAAATTAGGATGATGCATGACTTGGAGGGGAACTTGTAGGTGGTGATGTTGTCAAGTGTCTGCTGCCCTTATCCTTTCAAGTGGTAGAGATCCTGAGTTAGGAAGATGCTGACACAGGAGGTTTGAACCATTGTTGCAATGCATTTTATAGATGGAGTACATTGCTGGCAATGTGCATCAGTGGTGGCGGGAGTGAATGTTTAAGGTGGTGGATGGGGTGCCAGTCGAGCATTAGTGTTTTCGCCAACTTCAGTGTGACGCCACCACCAAACACATCTTCCCTTCACTCCTCTATCAGCATTCTGCAGAGACCGTTCCCTCCAGGATAACCTAGTTCACTCCTCCAGTATACCCAACATTTCTCCAGTAACTCATACAATTGCAGAAAGTTTCTTACCTCTTCTATGCTCATCATCCAAGGTCCAGAACATACATTCCAGGTTAAGTAGCATTTCACTTGCACTTCTTTCAATTTGGTATATTGCATTCACTGCTCCCAGTGTGGTCTCCTCTATGTCAGAGAGACCAAGCGTAGACTGGGTGATCACTTTGCTGAGCACCTTCTGTCTATGCGCAGTCAGGACCCTGACCTTCCAGTTGCTTGCCATTTTAACACACAATCCTGCTCCCATGCCCACATGTCTGTCCTTGACTTGCTGCAATGGTCCAGTGAAGTTCAATGCAAACTGGAGGAACAGCATCTCATCTTCCAACTAGGCATTTTACAGCCTTCCGGTCTCAACATCAAATTCAACAACTTCAGATGATTTGCTTTACCCCACCTCGGCCCCCTTTGTTTTCATTCTATTCTATTTAATTTTTTGCTGTTCTCTACCTTTTATTTCTTGAAGGTCTTTCTTCATTTTTCTCTTCCTCTCCCATTCTTTCCTTCCCCCTACTTCATCGCCTTTTCCTTACCTTTTCTACATTCTATCTCTGTCCCATTACCCCCTCCCCCCCTCCACCCCAACATCTCCATCAGGCACAGCTTACGGTTTCTCTGCCATTTGACCATTCATAGCCTTTATTCTCTTTGGGACGGCTAATCCCCTGGTTTCTGTGGCTATGACTCATCTTTCATTCCTTCCCCTGCAGTATAAATATCTCCCAATTTCTATGCCTTTTAGCTTTGACAAAGGATCATCTGGGCTCGAAATGTCAGCTCTTCTCTCTCCTTACAAATGTTGCCAGATCTGCTGAGATTTTCCAGCATTTTCTCTTTTGGCTTCAGATTCCAGCATCTGCAGTAATTTGCTTTCATCGAGCATTAGTGTTGTTGGAGCTGTACTCGTCCAGCCAAGTGGAGAGTAATTCATCACACTCCTGATTCGTGCCTTGTATTTGGTAGACAAGCTTTGGGGAGTCAGAAGGTGAGTGTTTAAAGTTTATTTATTAGTGTTGCAAGTAGGCTTGTGTTGTCATTGCATCACTAAATAACAATTGTAACTATAGTGTTTATATAGCTGGTCCAGTTGAGATTTTGGTCAATGGTAACCACTAGGATATTGAAGGTGGGATTAAGTGACAGTAATGGAATTGAACGTCAAGGGGAGCTTCTCTCTTGTTGGAGATGGCACTACCTGCCACTTGTGTGGTGAAAATGTTACTTGTCGCTTATCATTTCAAATCTGGATATTGTCCAGGTCTTGCTGCATTTAGGCATGGACTGCTTCAGTATCTAAGGAATTGTGAATGATACTGAACACGGTATAATTGTCAGCAAACATCCCACTTCTGATGTTGTGACAGAGGGAAAGTCATTGATGAAGCAGCTGAAGATTGAGAAACTCCTGCTGGGATGTCCTGAAACGGAGATGTTCAACAACCATAACCATTGGAAAGTTCGCTCTCCACCCCCCCACCCCGCCGATTCCCATTGACTCCAGTCATATTGAGGCTCCTTGTTATAAAGGGGAGGTTGCTCTCCTTTCTGAGAGCTAACAACGAATCACTCAAAGAGGAGTATCTTGCTTCATAATCTGTTAAAAGTGTGTGAGAAATAATGCAATCTGCTCTTCAGCAACTTTTAGTGGTTAAATCAAAATAACTCCCTGAGAGCTGTCTTTAAAATCAACAAGTAACACTTTATTTATCTGACCAACAGCGAACAAATTAACTAAACTATTAACAAACCAAATAAAGCACTATCCTAATAAAGAAATACACTTCCCACTTATTAACAAAAAAAATAACTTTTCTTAGTCACTCTCAAAATACAACCATGTTTTATCTTCCTGAATCTTCTGTCATCTTTCTGCTGTCTGGAATCTCTGGTTTATTTTGGTACCTTTTCTATTCAGTTGAGGCTTTGAGCTAAAAGCTATTAGTTGTGGCAGAGAGAGCAGTTGCTGTGTCAGACAGCAGTTGTTGTCTATCCCTCTGGGTCTGAGAGCTGACTCTTATACCCCTGATGACATACCAACATACCAACAGGGCAGGAGTCTTAGTAGTGTTGAAGAGCAGAAGGATCTTGGGGTCCGGGTCCACAGGACTCTTAAATCGGCCTCACAGGTGGAAGAGGTGGTCAAGAAGGCGTATGGTGTACTGGCCTTCATTAATCGAGGGATTGAGTTTAGGAATCGGGAGGTAATGCTGCAACTTTATAAGACCCTTGTCAGGCTTCATTTGGAGTACTGTGCGCAGTTCTGGTCGCCTCACTATAGGAAAGACATAGAAGCTATTGAAAGGGTACAGAGGAGATTTACAAGGATGTTGCCTGGACTGGGAGGCATGCCTTATGAAGTTAGGTTGAGGGAGCTGGGTCTCTTTTCCCTGGAGAGACGAAGGTTGAGAGGCGACCTGATAGAAGTTTATAAAATGTTGAGAGGAATAGATAGGGTGGATTCTCAGAGGCTATTTCCCCGGGTTGAAATGGTCGCTACGAGAGGACACAGATTTAAGGTGCGGGGAGGAAAGTACAGAAGTGATGTTAGGGGTAAGTTTTTCACTCAGAGGGTGGTGAGTGAATGGAATCGGCTGCCGTCAGTGGTGGTAGAGGCGAACTCGCTGGGGTCTTTTAAAAGACTTCTGGATGAGTATATGGGGTTTTATGGGATTGGGGGTTATAGATAGGTCTATAGATTGGTAGGTGTTGATGTGATCGGCGCAACTCGTGGGCCGAAGGGCCTGTTTGTGCTGTAGTGTTTTATGTTCTATGTTCTATGTAACATCTCCACAATAGGATTAGTTCTCAGGTTACCAAACGTCAAATTTAAATCTAATAGGCTGCTGTTTGCTAAGTCCCGAGTTTAACCTGATTGGGCAAAATTGAAAATCAGCCTGTTGTTCTTGGCAACACTACTGTCTGGCCTCGCGATACAATATTTCAGTCTTTATACTGCATGCACCTGCATTTCTTTTCGATACCACCTTTTTAACAGACAATTTTACAAATACCAACTTCGCAACAATGCCATACTTGGTCAAATGCTGACTTGATGTCAAGGGAAGCTTAACCCTAATAATGCCTTTGAATGTTAGCCTAAATCATGTAGGTGGCTGGCCTCAGTAGGACTGGAATCTGTTCTCTAAGATGGACATAAAGGAATCACAGTGCAAGTATCTGAGGAACAGCAGTGGAGTCTTTCTGTTGTCCTCATTAATACTTGTTCCGTCAACAGAAATCCATGAAACGTATGATAGGAGAATTTCCTTAGGGATTTCTGACTGGTGTTTATTTAGGACTTCTCCTGAATCTCAAAGAATGCAAACTGGGCAAGATTCAGTTCTGCGTCCTGGCTCCAAGATGTCAAGATGCATGTTTTTCAACAAGGAGGAGAAATTGGGAGTGAAGGGCATACCTGGCATCTGGTAATTACTGGAGGTAGCTACAATGCTCCTGAGGAAGGCTGCACCCAGGCTCCATGGGTGAAGCTTGGAAAAGAAGAAAGCAGACAAAGAAGGGACAAACTTTACCAGAGAAAGAAGGTGAAAGACAAAACTGTTACAAAAGTTCCTCAATCTGGGTCAGCCCTTGTCCTGTTTTAAATGGTTAATTTTTCCTCATTTAGTGGTCTGATGTTCAGGCACTTTAATTTGTTTGATCCCATCAATCACAAACCAATCTGCCTGACATAACTCTTGTTAGGGTGCCAGAAAGAATACAGCACACTGGCAATGGAAGTATGATTTACAGTTCAGGTAAAATCATATTACCTCTGAATATCTTCACATATATCGGGCTGTAAATTATTGATTTCAACAGTCTTTTCTTATTAAGTTTAACAGGAGCAGCCCCTCTCTCACTGCCTTTATTTAATTGTCTGCTGTCCTTTCTGCCTGTTTCTGTCTCTGCATGTCTGCCCATCAACCTATCTTTTTTCTCTCTCTCTTGCTGAAGTCTCAGACCATTTATCTCTATATCTTCATCATACTCCTCTCTTTCACAGCTTTTCTCATTCCATCTCATTTTCTCCCACTGTCTCTGTCCATCTGTCATCCTCTTGCTGTTTCTCTCCCTGCTTGTCCATTTCATTCTCTCCATTAGAAGAAATTAGATATAGGGCTTGGAGCTAAAGAGATTAGCAGGTATGGGGAAGAAAGGGGGATCAAGATATTGAATTCAATGATCAGCCATGATGAAAATGAAAGGTAGAGCAGTCTCAAAGTTCCAAATGGCCTACTCCTACTTCTAGTTTCTACATTTCTATCAGCCTATCTCTGTGATTCTCATTTTCTGTCTCACTGGTCTGTCAGTTTTAATTTGTTTATATGTAGCATTCTTCCTCCCCATGCCGTTCTATTTCATTCACATTCTGTTTCCCCTAAAACTTTAGCTATTTTGGGGATGTAAGATTGTTGTTGTTCAGTGCTCCAATACAATCATGGGGATTGATGCTATTCCAGTAGAACCATGGATATTGATGCTATTCACTCCTCCAGTAGAACCTTGCAGAACCTTGGATGGCCACGCTGGCACAGTGGTTAGCATTGCTGTCTCACAGCACCAGGCATCTGGGTTTGATTCTGGCCTTGGGTGACTAATTGTGTGGAGTTTGCACATTCTCCCCATGTTTGGGTGGGTTTACTTTGAATGCTCCACTTTCTTTCCACAGGCCAAAGATGTGCAGGTTAATTGGATTGGCCATGCTAAATTGCCCCTCAGTGCCCAAAATGTGTAAGTTAGGTGGATTAGTCATGGCAAATGCACACGTTACAGGGATAGGATAGAGGGTGGGCTTGGGTGGGATGCTATTTCAGAGAGTCAGTGCAGACTTAATGGGCTCAATGGCCTTTCTACATTTCTAGGATTCTGTAGGGCTGGATTCTCTGACACAACCTGCAGCTGGGATATTTGGGTTCAGCTAAAGAGAATTATTCTTAGCACCAAATTCTCCTGTGACCAGGAGGCCAACAGTTAGAGCAGTCAGGCCTGATGGGAATTAGAACTAGCCAAGTTGAAATGACAGGGGTCAGGGCAAGCAGGGCAAGCTCTGACATGTCCTGTGAACTGAGGCTCCTGTCTCTGACAGTGTTACGGATGTTTACCAGATACACTGGTGCTGTATTTCCATGTGTGGATGGGCTATGTGCACTGGGAATGCTACTCCACAGGTATCCCTGGCATCTTTCATATTTGGACTCTGTCATCCCATTGGCTGGCTGCCAGGGACCTTTTTGGAATGGCACCAAAAAGTAGGGTGAGGGGAATCCTAGAAATGATGTCAGTAAAGATTAGATGCCAGCAGCAGAGACACAGCAAGGATTCAGCGAAGAATCGACAAAATTGCAAGGCCATCTCTCACCACACAGTTTGGATCAGTGAAGACCCAAGTTTAAGATTCATACCTGGTGAAGCAAGCCTGTCCAGTTCAACCACATGGGTAATATTCAGGTCTCAGATAAATGTACCAGAGTAATGTTGGTTTTAAGTTAAAGAAGTTTCATTTAATGAAGGTGTTTTGTAAAAGTTTGGTATCAAAAGTATTGTCATAAAGATGAAATTTATTTATATATAATTATGAGTCAATAATTAATAATGTCTTCTGCATTTCACACAAGAAAGGGCATCTTGGTAGGAGAGTTATTAATCCACTGGTCAAAGTGACTATTTCCAGATAGTATTTGGAGTCCGTGGACAGGCGTGATAAGAAATGACTAAAAGTTGCTCCGTAATTGAACCTCAAAAGCCCTCCATATTCTTGGACATCCAGCCTAAGCCTAAACTAAGAGGGCAGTAGCTCCACATGATGGGCAGGATTTAAGTGGGTGAACAAGGGATAGAAATGACCCATCAGCAATTGGAACATAAAGCAGGTGCCTGTTAAGTATGACAAATAAACGGCAGAATTTGTGAAGCTAGGTTAGTCAAGCAGTAAGAGTAAACTCCACAAATCAGCCTTAAAGGGATACGTGACCTACTTCTTGTGTATTGACTCAGAGGGGCTTGGTAGTTTATCAGTGAAAGCTAAACCCCCTACCCTGGTTGCCTCCTGTACCCCTTAGACAAATCCTAAAGAGTAAGAATAGAAAATGGCAGAGTGCTCAGAGGGGGAAAAGACACTGAGAAAAGATTTGAGTAAGAAATGGCTCAAGTGGATAAAACAGCAAACACAAAATTGAAAGGAAGCACATCCAATCACAATATAATTGCCTCTGCCCAAAGATGTGAGCTCACTGCTATCCTTTCTGGAATTGGTGAGATACTGCAGGAATCACATTGATGGTTTCATCATCAAAGCCTCCCACTTATCAGACCTTCTAAAGAAGAATGCCCTTGGGATTGGACCGAACAGTTCACACAAGTTATCTCTGAGGCCCTAGAGGTGACTTCCACCCTACAGGTGCCAGACACAGAACTCTCTTTTGCACTAAAATTTGCTGCAATAGACACAACAATTGTGGCAGTACTTCTGCAAGAATGCATTGGGAGTCTCAGACAGGTGACCTATGCCTCCTGGCTCCTATCCCTGGTGGAGTAGGGTTTCTTGGTGTGCAAGCAACACCTCCTTACAGTTCTCTGGGCAGTACAGCACTTCACTTACATAAATGGACTCAATTCCATAACTATACGAACAGAGCACATCCCCATTCAACTGTTATTGAGCAGAGCAAATATGGCACAGTCAATCAGAAGCAGATAGCACGGTGGAACCTAATATTCCAGGACGTAGATATTATGGTGCCACAGGCCAAATTGCCCACCTTTCTAGCTGAAAATCTGAGCTACAGAGGAGAACTCCATGAGTGCGAAATAGTGGCAACAGATTATCTCAAGGGACCATCTATGGAGGAGGACTCAAGGAAGACTCAAAACAGCCCTTAAATTTTTGTTTATAAATGGACCCTCTATAGTGGAGGATGGAATTAGGGAGACAGGGTGTGTGACATATGTGGATGACCACCAGGAAAAACACCAAGAATTTTGTATGAGCCATATAAGTATTAGATGCAATAGTACTTGTAATGGCAGCTGTTTGTCTGAGACCCTAATACCTGCCTGTGGGAGGAGACTCGGTCAAAGGTGTATGAACCAATTTTCTCACACTCAAAGGGTCAGTTACTGCCTGCCAACTTGAACTATAGCCTGAGGCTCCCACCTCTGACCAAAGAAGGACAATGTTATGGACGTTTACCAGATGCACAGGCACTGCATGGAATGGAATGGAAGGGTATGGAATGCACTGCCAAGTAAGGTGGTGGAGGCAGGCACGCTGGAGTTGTTTAAAGGATTCTTAGATAGGCACATGAGCGGAATAGAGATGGAGGGATATAGGAGACTGTTTTAAATAAGGATCAAGGGCCTTGGGACGTTCCTGGGAATCAATTGATTCCTATGGATCTTCCAATATATTTTCTGGCTCACTTGTTTTACTTTTGAGCTTCTGGGGATTCCCTTGAATGTTTGCATAAGATGTGCATGTTATTGATGTTTTTCTCTTTTAATCCACAGGTGCTTTGGTCCGCCTTATTGTCCAACAAGGGGCGTACACACGATAGGTAGTACGAGGGCTGCTCTTGGATGTTTTGAGAGTGGCCTAGTGCTTCATGTCGTTAGTGTACGCTTAAACTGGACCAGATACTGGGCAACACGGCAGCTCAGTGACTATCACTGTTTGCTGTGCAGATACATGGATTTGGGCCAGTATCTGTGGGAGTTTGCACATTCTCCCTGTGCTTGTGTGGGTTTTCTCCAGGTGCTCCAGTTTCCTCCCACACCCCAAAGATGTGCTATTAGGCTGATTGGTGTAACAAATTGTCCCTAAATTAGTCTCACCTCAATCTGGTTTCCAATGTGGAGTGCCATAAGCGTAGACAAAGGTCATGGGTGGAAGAGGGAGCTCACAATGTTAAAATGGCGGCGTGGGCTCGTTGGGCCGAAGGGCCTGTTTCCCGTGCTGTGTTGTTCTTTGTTCTTTTTGCATTTCCATGTATGGAGGGGGTATGTGCACCGAGAGTAGTCGTTCACATATACTCCTGGTGACTTCCATATTTGGACTCTGTATTCCCAATATCTGGCTGCCAAGGAACTTTCTGGAAAGGTGCCAAAAGGATAAGAGGGAATACTAGAAACTATGCCAGCGAAAAATCAGTGTTGGAAGCAGAGGTGCAGGAAGGAGCTAGCGAAGAATCGGTGAAGACCTGAGATCAAACTTTGCCAAGTGGATGACCTTGAGTTCAGAACTCAGTAAAGACCCAAGTTCAAGATTCATACCCGACGGAGCGAGCCTGGCCAGTTCAATCTCATAACTAGTATTCAGGTCTCAGATAAGTGCACTAGTGTTTGTTTTAAGTTAAAGAAGTTCCATTTAATGAAGATATTTTGTTGTTTAATATCAAAAGCACTATGATAAAGATGAAGTTCCCCTCTGGTCATCATGCAGGACAGGTCATCTTGGTAAAAGAGATATAATAGCTGGTTGAAGAGTCTATTTCCAGACAACACATTATTTCACTGGCAGCAGGAGCAAGGCGAGAAAAGTTGGAGAATTTCAGCCAAAGTTCTATGAACAACCTTGGAGATTGATGCTGATCAATGCAGCAGGACAAACTTGGAAACTTGGAAGTTGATGCTTACAGTACTCCAATACAACCTTGGAGATTGATACTGTTCCATACTCAGGCCAATCATGGACATTGATGCTATCCAGTACTGAATAGAATCTTGGAGATTGATGCTGTCCAACACTTCAATCCAACCTTGGTGATTAATGCTGTTCAATACTCCAATTCAAACTTTGGAAATTGATGCTGTGCTTCTACTCCCATAATAACCTTGGAACTGTCCAGCACTCCAGAGAACCTAGGCATTTGATGCTATTCAGTACTCCAATATAACCTTGGAGATTGATGCTCGTCAGTACTATAGGACAATATTGGAGATTGGATCTGTTCGGTAAGTTAGAGGCTGTGGGCTTTACACAAAAATAAAAAACATATTTTGCACACATAGATTAAATCCAACAGAATTAGATTTTTTCCAACAGGTTTTGCCTTACAGAATACAAAAGTAAAACAGCCTCTGAAACCAATCTTGTGACATCATCATAAAATCATGTGATCAAGTCTTAAAGCAACCATGCAATCCTTTTAAATCTATAACATCCCTCCCCCTTTACTTCTGTGTCCATGACAACTAATTAGTACGATGTTATACATAGAATCAGTAATACTCTCGACTCAGTACTATGCATCATTAATCATTTTGCATAGTCAATAAGAAAACCGATCAGGAGGATGTCTCTTCCACTTTGTTTGTATACAGCATGTTGGGATTTGGCTACCTTTAACCCTAGAAGTATGATTCTTTTCTTGGAACTAACTCCATATGCTAGATGACACCATCCCATTTTTTCTTCAATCTGAGCATCCAGAATGGGCCACCAAAAAGAACTACATGCTAATTCCTTCATCCAGACTATACCAGCATGTTCTTCATGTCGTTTTTCAAGAACTGTTCCATGCAGACTAGAAGGAATGATCACTCAGATTCCTCACAAAAGACACCCACCATAGGCAGTCAACTCAAGCTTTCTTGAACACGTGGTTTCAAATCAAGATGGGTACAATGCATTACAGCAATCATTTCTTTCACTACCATATCCATCATCTTTCCCATCATGGTATGGTATGTCTCTGAATTTGAGAAGGTGTCGTGGACAAAATGATCTAATTGCAGAAAATAAAGAATATTAGCAAAACTAATTGGTGATATAAAGAGAGGTTGGATAGGCATGGGCTGTTTTCTCTGAAGCAGAGAAGACTGAAAGCTGATTGAGGTATTCAATATTATGAGGTGCATGGTCAGGGAGAAGCTATTCCCTTAGTTGAAGGATCAGTTACCTGGTGACACAAGTTAAAAGTGAGGGGTGGGAGGTTCGGGCGAATTTGAGGAAAAACACTTTTACCCAAAAGGTGGTGACAGTCTGGAATGGACTGCTTAGGACGGTGGTGGAGGCAGGGTGCCTCATATCCTTTAAAAAGTTCCTGAATGAGTACTTGGCCATAACACTCAAGGCTGTGGGCCAAGTGCTAAAAAGTAATATTAGGGCCTTTCAAGCCCTTTCATGTGTCGTGCAGAGTCAATGGGCCAAAGGACCTCTTCTGCACTGTAGTATTCTGTGATTTGTTCAATAGGTAAAGATAAGTGTGATTTTGTATCAGCACTAGCATGGCATTCTAACTGACAAAAGTTTATATTGTAAGAATATGCAGGTGCGATCATTGACAATCTTTGCAATCAGCTAGCTAGCAACTGATGATGATATGCCTTTATATGGCCCAAAAATAGTAGTTACGGGTCAATGATCCATCAGAAATGGGAAAGGATGATCATATAAACAGTGATAATACCTTTGTATGCCAAAATGATCCTCAACATTTCTTTTTATAGCTGAGCTTTGTTAGATTCAGCACTTCAGTTCTTGGTTATTCTTCTCCTGAAGGCATGGTATGTGAAATTGCTGCCACTACTCCATAAGGTGAAGCATTGCAGGCAAACAGTAATGGTAGCTTCTGATTAAAATGAACAATATTCAAATTTCTGCAAAACATCATTTTTTGACATCCTTGTATGTTTCTCACATTCTGATGTAGTCCCATGACTGTTTCACACATAGTAAATTAGGCAATGATTTCAATAATGTAGCTAATTCAGGAACAAATTTGCCATAATAATTTTCTAAAACTGAAAATGCATCACATTTGTCAGATGTAGTGCTTCTAAAATAGTTTCCACCTTTTTAGGTGCTTTGTGTAAGCCTTTTGCTATCAATAAGACCTAAATTTTGGACTGATGCCTGGGAAGAAGTAACATTTTTCTTTCTTGATACGCAGACTACATGTTTGAAGGCATTCCGATGTTATTTCTAAATTATTCAAGTGATCTTTGTTCATTTGACCCTCTAATTAGAATATCATCCAGTTAACATTGTACATTGGAAAGATCACTTAAAATTTGATCTATCAATCTTTGGGACAGGACTGGTGTGTTATCCCAAAAGGTAATTTTTTAATAATGAAAAAGACCTTTATGTGTAATGATGGTAAACAATGGTTGACATTCAGCAGCTATAATGCATCTGTAAATATACTTGTGAGAGATCAATCTTGGTGAATTTCTGCCCAGCTGATAACCTAGCCAACAAACCTTCAATTAAAGGAAGCAGACATTGATCTGCGCACAACACTGGATTTATGGCTGTTTCAAAATCAAGAACAGAACCATTTGGTTTCATGACAGGTATGATAGGGGTAACCCATTGTAACAGTGTGAGAAATAAGTCGTGCTAATTCTTCTTCAACTTTGGGGTGAATTGCGTATGGCCCTGCTCTTGCTTTGAGGTTTTTGGTTGACTATTAGGCTTTATCTTGAATTTCATTTGAACTCCTTTCATTGAGCCATGCATGTATGTCTTTCAAAACACTCTTACATTTATCCAGAAGTGATGTAAGTCTGTTCTGACATCGATCAGTCTGTTGATAACTCTCCAGTTCAACTTTATCTGCTCTAACCTTGATCACCCAATGGAGCTGGAAAATTAGTCTGGACCACATGGAGAGTCCGCTCAACTCTATGTTGACCATGATGTAACCTTTTAATTGCATGATCTCATCCATGTACATCCTTAAAATCATATCAGCTAGTTTTATAGAAAGATGATTCAGCTTTAATTCAGGAATTAAAGGTACAGCAGCTCTAATATCAACCTCCCACTTAATTTCAGAATCTCACAGAATCTGTGCTATCTGTATGGATAAGACGTTCAGTTGGAGCTCTTCGTTATACTTCCGGATATTCTCTTCTTCACAATCATAATTCTTTTCTTCCATGTTTTAAATTCTTTTTGTAGACAGCAACTTGTTCTTCTTGAAGGTACCAGATTCATCTTCTGAATAGTCTTTTCAAAGGAAGCTGGCCTAGCCCAACAAGATTTTGCAATGTTATTCATTTTGCCACACTTCTTACATTGAGTATCATTTCTCCAGCATTCATTGGCTGAATGATCCATTTTGGCACAGCCATGACATTTCGCTGCGGTTTTGACTTCTTATGGGTAGTTCCCAACTTATAGATCTTCATTCCTGCACTAAATTGTGAAGCCTCTTTGGCAGCCAGTTCACAACAACACAGTGATTTCAACTGCTGTCTTTAAAGTCAAAGCATGCTTAGTAAACAATCTTCTTTGGATAGCCTCATTTTGGAGACCACAAACTAGAGGATCTTGATGAGAATCTTCTAATAACTCACCAAATTCACCATGTTGTGCCAGCCTTTTTAAGGTTGTCACAATCTGAGAAATGCTTTTGCTGTACAATTGATTCTTTCAGTGGAACTTGAACCATTCTGCAATGATCAGTGTCTTTTGAGAGTAATGTTCTTCAAAGACCTTTATCGAGTCATTGTAAGTTTTGGCTCCTGGTTTTGTTGGATGAAGCAGGCTCTGTAGCAAATTGAAGGTTTTACTTCAAATAATAAACAACTCACCTGCAATTTTATTCCCTTGTACAAAGCACTGAAAACACTTGGCATAGGACCTCCATGATTCATTTTCTTCACTTGCCATTTCTCTTGCAGGCACTAGCGATTCGAGACTGCTACATATACATATATTTACCGTCTTTCCAGTACTCCCTTTTTTATCATGGAGAATGTTGATCTGATGCATTTTATTTTTCAAATAATCCCCACCACACAGCTAAGCATCCCATTTTTTCAAATATACCAGACACTGGCCAGAATCTCACCCTCCTCTGATCTGAAAACCCCCTCTTTCAAAACCACACAGAGAGCTTTCATCATTTTCTAATTTACTTCTCTTCCTGCATTGGCATTTTGATCCTTAATCCCTGTTGCTTCTCCCTAACTTTCCAATATTTGAAATGTCAAGACCCACAATCTTTTATTTTCAAAATTAGGCATTGGAATTCTACCACGCTGCCCACTACAGGAATCAGAGCAGGCACGGAGCAGACGATGGGAAAGTCCGTTGACGTCAGGATGGATTTTACAGTTTTGGGGTGAGCGAGACCATAGAATCCCACCCAGGACCTTTTCTTAATGTTCTTTGATGAAACAAGATCCCAACTCATTGCCAATTTTCTTTCTGTGATGTCCTATGTTAGAGGCTGTGGGTTTTACACAAAAAAAAATAAAAATATGGTTTGCACACATAGATTCAAACTAACGACAGTTTTAATTCCAGCAAGTCTTGCCTGTACAGAGTACAAACTGAAAGTAAAGCAACTGCCTCTGCAAACACCCTAATGATATCACCCTCAAATCATATGGTGAACTCTTAAAGCAACATGCAACCCTTTTAAATATAGAACATTATCCTGACATTCCACCTCCAATCTTCCATGAGGAGGTGGATAACTGGTAAGCTGCTTGACTAATGTGTGCTCTGTAGTTTGGCTGATGTTGAAAATAGCCCCGTAAGTAGCTTGGAAGGAGCCAGGGGCACAAATAATCAGTGGTGTGACCTTTAGTGGCAGTGGCTGCACCATACGCACAGTGACTACACCATCCCCATAGTGAAGACTATTTGCTGGTTGTATTCCAGCAGATAGCACACCCCACTTGTTAGTTTCCTGATAACCAGAACCTGCAGGTTTGGGCTCTGGTGCATGTGGCAATCAGTCCATCTCAGGTGCAAGCAGAAGATGCATTCATTTTCCCTACATTCACTTTTTCCTCTAGTGAAAAGTTGAATCATTGAAGAATATTCCAATATTGAAAACTTAAGATACTACATCTTGATGACTGAGTTCTAGAAAGACTGAATCAACGTGAACTAGCCAAGCCTTCCTACCAAGGAAATCTCAGGAACATTGAGCTGAAAGCTTCACTGACAGCTAGAATTGCAGTCCAATCTTTTCAGCTCCTGCACAATCAAGGGTTTGGAAAAAATTCTAACACTTTTGATTCCCAAGAGAGGTGACAAGTTGCAGATTTGTTCTCCTTTGTTTTCTCTCCTGAGAATAAATTTCAACTTTTGGAGTCAATCTGGGGAAGTGGATTGGTTGGTCATCTTTTCCAATGGTGAAATGTTCTAGTGATTTTCAAATCCCACCATCTGCCACTCCGAGAGAGTTGTTTTAAATTTGGCAGAATGGCCATTGGAAATCGGATCAGAGCTGCAACCAACAAGAGATGGTGTGGCAAGAGTGGGGAGAGGAGGAGAGAGGATGTCACAATCCTGAGAAGAGGGGGATCCAGGGCAGTAGTGGTCCAAGACTTGCCCTTAGTGGGCCTCTACTCTCCATCGCTGTGGAGCTGATCACACAGATCTGATCTAAAATGGTAATTGGGGTCATATTAAAGAAAAACAAAGGCCCTCCAAGTCTGAATGAGGATCATATTCAACTGGTCTGAGACAAATAATGTTTTGGACAACTGGCGCAGGTCCCTATCTAAATCAGGCTGACTGTATCACCAAGGGATAGTAAAGCCAGTACTCCAATTTTGGGCCTTTACTGCCTCATTTAATACCAGGTGAAGAACCTCACTCAGTTTAAAATAACTTCAGAGTAACTCAATGTAACTCCAGAGTGGTAATTGGCACAACCAACAACACCGCCCACCCCCCCCCCCCCCCCCGCCCCACCCCTCATCCCCACCTCCAGCCAGCTCTCCTGCTAGAGACTGGTAGGAAGAGCAGCCGAAGTATGTGGTCAGGAAACAGGGGCACTCTCTCCCAGTGCGGAATGAAGGACCATGCACTGGCAATCAGATTAGTTGGTGGCAAGGATTTTGAGAAGGCCTTGTGATTGGGATGGAGGTGGAGGGAAATGAGGAACTCTATGCAGGAAAGGTCTAAACTTCCTCCTGCTTCTCTGAAATTCACACACAGACCAGAATTCCTCTTCCTCTTCAATTGTATTGATCTCTGAGAAAGTTGCTCTTTCTTCCCCTATTCAAATAACGGAGCCAAATGAGTCCTGTCTGCATAGATAAAGAGCCTTCAGGTTCAGTCATGTATACTCTTGGTCTGCTTTGAACAGGTGAACTCAGTGAGATGCAGCAAAAGAACAGGATGCTGGTGGTGAGTCTTACAGGTAATGGGAACTGCTCATTTACCTGGCTTACACGGGGCTGACAAATATCAAACCATGCCTTCTCTATAATTCTGTTTTTATCTCTCTTTTTCTGTATTGCAAATACAGTTTTTAAAGTTTATTTATTAGTTAAAAGTAAGGCTTACGTTAACACGGCAGTTAAGTTATTGTGAAATTCCCCTAGTCACGACACTCCAGCACCTGTTCAGGCCAATGTACCTAACCAGTATGTCTTTCAGAATGTGGGAGGAAACCGGAGCACCCGGCGGAAACCCATGCAGGCACAGGGAGAATGTGCAAACTCCACACAAACAGTGACCCAAGCCGGGAATTGAACCTGGGTTCCTGGCTCTGTGAAGCAGCAGTGCTTGCTACCATTTGCCCAAGGATTTTCTGTTGGGCAAGTGTATCAAACAATATGGAAGCAAGATGGCTAAATAGAATTCAGACACAGGCTAACATTCTCTCTTTAAATGGCATACTTAATAGACCTGCCAACCTCTGATTGGCCCACAGCTCTTGGCAAGCATGATGTCTGCCTTTTGGGTCCTTGATTACAGGGAAAACTCACTGCTGTCCAGTTAAATGCCTGAGTGGCAATCAATGTGGGTGGCACGGTAGCACAGTGGTTAGCACTGCTGCTTCACAGCTCCAGGGATCCAGATTCGATTCCCGGCTCAGGCCACTGTCTGTGTGGAATTTGCACATTCTCCTCATGTCTGCATGGGTTTCTTCCGGTTGCTCCGGTTTCCCTCCATAGTCCAAAGATGTGCAGGTTAGGTTGATTGGCCATGCTAAAATTGCCCCTTAGTGTCTTGAGATGCGTAGGTTAAAGGGATTAGTGGGTAAATATGTAGGGATATGGGGGTAGGGCCTGGGTGGGATTGTGGTCGGTGCAGACTCGATGAGCCAGATGGCCTCTTCCTGCACTGTAGGGGTTCTATGAATTCTGCAGATCTTGCCTAAAGGAGGGAATGTGGGGCTCTCATTGGCTGTGCAGTCATCACCTTCGTTAAAAACTGCTCTCTATTTATTTCTCCATCAATAACTGTGTGCCTTTCTATCTGTGCTCCATGTTTATCCCTCAATGTTGCTCTCTCTCTCTCTGTCCCCTCAGTCTCTGTAGCTGTGACAGTTTCTCCTTCTCCCTTTATCTTTTTGTCCCTTTAATGATCCCTCTGCAAAGTAGACTTATTCAAGGTGACTTAATTATCCAATCGACTTAATAAAATATGTCACATGTAGTGAAAATAATCCCTTCCAGCCAGAAGCTGAATCTCGCCTGTCTCAGGCACTTACCCAGGGGCATAGTTTGTTTGTTAAACAGTGCATCTGTTAGCGAGGGTGAGGAGTTATGTGTCTGCTGGAGCAGGAAGTCAATAGATCCTTTCCACATAGACTATTACACAGGCTGCAAGTCAATGACAACGAGATTTACAGATGAATTTGCCTCAGTTACTGCACAAAACAAATTCATAGCAGCCTGATAGATATCTGACAGCTTTTGATGCTCTTCCACTTGTGCATGACAATCATTTTCTATAATTAAATTTCTTTATGTGAATTGTGAATAGCGAATTGAAATGCAGGAAGCATTTGCTACATTTGTGTTGAGTTGCAGACTTCAGTCGGATTACATGACCGACTGCTCGCCCTGATAGCCATCACCAGACACTTAACCCAGAGCCAAATTCTGGGACAGATGTTGTCGAGGAGGTCACGACAATCTGGGTCGAATGAGATCAGATTCCTCTGTAAAATTTTCCTTCCATCTGCTTCAATGGAGGTTTCCCGAATGCAAACCTTGATTTTAAAGTCCGGACCTCCGTTATATTGTTCGCCAGGGTGGGGAAATCCTGCCGGTGTAAAATCCACATTGGGTCTCTTGCTCGATTCTCAATCTGCTCTGCCATTCCTGCCCCCCAAAACGGCCGGGGGTGGGGGGGCGGGGGGGGGGGCGAGTTGTTGGAGAAAATTCTCTCCCTTGAAATAGCGCAGCACTCCATCAGTACTAACAGGGAGAGTCAGACAGAATAATTGGCACAGGGCTCTGGAATGGGAGACCAAGGCGTACTAGTGAGGATTAAAAAAAAAGTGTACTTCCGCTGGTCACCCATCAAGAAATAAATTGCCACGTGATTATCCAACAGTGTTGGAGCAGAAAAGATAGCGACCAACCAAGTTCGGTGATAGTCTAGTTGAGGATAGTGTTGCGGAGTAGCATTTTCACTGCAGTTTATTCAAACTAGACTGTCAGTGAAAGGGGTGACTCAGCTGCTTTGGTGAATGTCTCCTCATTGGACATCTGGACTGTTCTTCCTGGATGGATTGCTGTTCCTGCAAGAGTTATTCTCCCTGACACATTCTAATGCTGCTGGAAATTGGGCTTCTGCTCTACTTCCTTTATTATTAGATTTCTTTGAATGGTGGAATGTACAGCTTGCAGTGAAATGATCTGCATCTGAAGAGTCCCACTGACTCTCCAGTCAATAACAGTGCTGCTTCAAATATAATAGGCTATACCCTGATGACCCTACAATATACATGGCCATAGTCCTATCTACATTCAATTTATATGTATGGGTATTACAAGCATGTTGCCCACCAAGATAACAGATTCATCTCTTATGAGTCATACTTCAGGTGGCCTGAAGTCCTGCAGGTAACCTGAACACAGCAGATTGGCTCAAGTAACAGAATGGTGGGACTGATGCCAGGCGAGTGAGCAGTGCTCTGTATGTACCCGTGCTGTCGGACACTGGTATCATTGAAGTAGAAACTGCAGAGCTCCATAGATGCATTATGTCCTAAGACCCTGCTAGGTGTCTTTTTAGTAAACTTTGACTCTGGCGAAGTCTGCAATGGTGGGATATTTGCAGTGCCCTGCTCTTCTGCTGTTGCCTTTCCCTTGTGGAGATATTGGGGTTCAGTGAGGGGTGACTTGATTACAGTATAAAAGATCATGAATAGTTTTGACAAGGTGGGCATGGAAAGGATGAGTCTGGAACTAGATGGCACTGTTTTAAAATTAGGAGTTGCCCTTTTAGGACAGAGATGTGGAGCAATATTTTCTCTCAGAGGGTTGTATGACTTAGGAACTCTGCCTGAGGTGGTGATGGAGGGCAGGGTTATTGAATATCTTTGAAACTCATAGTTCCTGAGGACCATAGGTGCTCCCCCCTTTTGACTAATGGTGATTTAACTTGAGGGTCACCACACCACAGACAAGGAGCAAGATTGAGAAGGCTGGGCCTTCTTGGACAACCTCAGCTGGAATGAGAATTGAACCTTTGCCGTTGGTGTTGTGCCACATCGTGAACCAGCCAACCAATCAACTGAGCTAACCGATCCCCTTTCGTATCTTTAAGGCAGATGTAGATGGATCCTTGTTAGGCAAGGTATCAAATGCTATAAAGGATAGATGGGAATGTGAAGTTTTCTACACAAACAGGTCAGCCATGATCTTATTGAATGCAGAGCAGGCTTAATGGCCAAATTGCCTATTCCTGCTACTATTTTGCGCATCTGTATAAATTTAGTTCATATTCTCTCTTTCCACTTTGTTCCATAAATCTGGGCTGATTTTAAGTTTGAATCTTAGAAGTGAAAGGAAATATTACTGACACTGAATCTTAGCCAGACTTCTTAAACCTTTTGATGTTAATCAAACATTTAAAATTTATTAATAGGATTTGCTGATCTTTATCCTTTCAAGCCTCAGGCTGTATAGATGGAAACAATGAATAACACCTTCACATTTTTATTGAGCCTGAGAGTGCAGTATCTGCGCTGTAGCATGAACTATGGTCAGGGCAGGAAGTTACTGTGCAGCTGCTGCACACTCCCATGACTCTCAGCAACCAGAGACCTAGAAAGTGATCAGATCCTCATTCCTTGTAGGAAATCTCTGCCCAGAAAAAACCATCTTGCCTTTCTATTGTTTGAGCTCAGCAGTGATTGGAAAAATGGTGTGCTTTCATTTTTTTTAACGCATTCTTTCCAGAGGTTGCGAGCAAGTTATTCTGACTTCAGAACAAGTTGTCAAATTGTTGATAAAAAAAAGACTCATGCCTTTCAGGAAGTGTCTATCCAGGTTGGGCTGGGCGTGAAAATTGGACTGCGCCTAATTTTTGGCCCACAGTCTGCACTACGTATGGCACATGTTCCAACTAGGAGTCCAAATGATGGCCAAGGGTCCCATTTCGATAAGACTCATGAACTATCATCATCTCCACAAGAACTTCAGTTAGTTGAATATTGGGTCACTCATCTCATCTGCAGTAGTTCTATTGTAAGTGCCAGGGGGTCAGGGTGTTGGAAGGGATAAGTGGGGAGGTGGGGTGGTGATGGTGAGGAGTAGGTTTGTCAACCCTCAGGAATTGTCCTGGGGTCACCAGGAATTATAGCTCAAACTTGATGACACTGCTTCCTGGAACTCTGGAGAAGTTATTGGGATATTAACAATAGTTTATTTGTCACATGAATCATCCACTCATGTAAAGGAGACTTGATCAAATTGCCAGTTGGCTCAGGGAAGGCCATGTGCTGCCAGGTTGGAAGTGTCTGTTAACCAGTAGCAGGAGCGCTAGGGAAACACACTTGTAGGAACCTTACCTGTCAGTTCCAAAGCAATTTATGCCTCAGGGGTCAAAAACCCATTGGATTATGTCAGGATTCCCAACTGAACAATAGTGACAAAGGTAGATCAATAATTTAAAATGTGTGATTTACTCTGAAAAGTGGCTCATAATCAATTATATTTTCCAGCTCTCATCAAATATTTTTCATGGCTCTGAACCTGATCATTTGCTGCTTTACTGCTCCATTGGTTTAATGGTCTGGTCATACAAAATCTAGAATGTGTATAGTAGACACAGTATAAATAAAGAATGACTCACAGGGAACCTCCTTGGGTGGCAAGATGGCACAATGTTAGCCCTGCCGCCTCACAGCGCCAGGGACCTGGGCTCAATTCCAGCCTTAGGTGACTGCCTGGAGCTCGCACATTCTAACTGTGTCTGCATGGGTTTCCTTCGAGTGCTCTGGTTTCCTCCAAGATGTGTGGGTTAGGTGGATTGGGCAGGCTCAATTGCCCCTAGTGTGTAAGTTAAGTGTGTAAGTTAAGGATGAGAGGGGGGACTTAGTGGTAGGGGATGGGGAAATGGCTGAGGCCTTGAATAACTTTTTTGTTTCGGTCTTCACAGAGGAGGACGTGAATAATTTGCCGGGTGTTAGCGACGGAAAGATGGTAGGAGTGGAGGGCCTGAATGACATTATTGTTACTAGAGAGGCAGTGCTCGACAGACTGGAGGGACTGATTGTAGACAAGTCCCCAGGACCGGATGGAATGCATCCGAGGGTTCTGAAAGAAATGGCGGAGGTGATAGTGGATGCCTTGGTGATTATTTTCCAAACCTCGCTGGATTCCGGGGAAGTGCTGGAAGATTGGAAAACGGCTAATGTTACGCCATTGTTTAAGAAGGGTGGCAGGCAAAAGGCAGGGAATTATAGGCCGGTTAGTTTAATGTCTGTTGTAGGTAAAATGTTAGAATCCATGATCAAGGAGAAAATAGTGAGGCATCTTAAGGAGAATTGTTTGATAGAGCAGACGCAGCACGGTTTCGTTAAGGGGAAGTCGTGTCTGATGAATTTATTGGAGTTCTATGAGGTTGTGTCTAGTGCGGTGGATAGAGGAGATCCGGTGGATGTGGTGTTTCTTGATTTTCAGAAGGCGTTTGATAAAGTGCCGCACAAGAGGTTATTACAGAAGGTCAGGGGGCATGGAGTTGGGGGTAGGGTGTTAGCGTGGATAGGGGATTGGCTGTCAAATAGGAGGCAGAGAGTGGGGGTCAATGGGTGCTATTCGGATTGGCGGTTG
The DNA here is from genome assembly GCF_965287045.1 of Carcharhinus amblyrhynchos. Lineage (NCBI taxonomy): Eukaryota > Metazoa > Chordata > Chondrichthyes > Carcharhiniformes > Carcharhinidae > Carcharhinus > Carcharhinus amblyrhynchos. The sequence goes on along the minus strand of NC_137339.1, from coordinate 52,413,203 downwards.
GCGACTAGTGGAGTGCCCCAGGGATCGGTGCTGGGGCCTCAGCTATTTACCATTTATATAGATGATCTGGAGGAGGGAACCGAGTGTATGGTGTCAAAATTTGCTGATGACACCAAGATTGGTGGAACGGCAAATTGTGCGGAGGGTGTGGAAAGCCTGCAGAAGGATCTAGATAGGCTGGGCGAATGGGCCAGGAAATGGCAAATGGAATTTAATGTTGGCAAGTGTGAGGTGGTCCACTTTGGTAGGAATAATGGTAGGAAGGACTATTACTTACATGGCGAAAAACTGCAGCATGCAACGGTGCAGAGGGACCTCGGGGTCCTTGTGCATGAGTCGCAAAAACCCAGCCTGCAGGTGCAGCAGGTGGTCAGGAAGGCGAATGGGATGCTGGCCTTCATAGCGAGGGGGATTGAATATAAAAGTAGGGAGGTCTTGCTGCAACTGTACAGGGCACTGGTGAGGCCGCAGCTGGAGTACTGTGTGCAGTTTTGGTCGCTGCACTTACGCAAGGATATATTGGCCTTGGAGGGAGTGCAGAGGAGGTTTACTAGGCTGATACCGGAGTTGAGGGGGTTGAACTATGAGGAGAGGCTGAATAAACTAGGCTTGTACTCGTTAGAGTTTAGAAGAATGAGGGGAGATCTCATTGAGACATATAAGATGATGAATGGGATGGATAGGATAGAGGTGGAGAGACTCTTCCCGCTCAGAAAGGACAGTAGGACTAGAGGGCACAGCCTCAAGATAAAGGGGGGGGGGCGGTTTAGAACAGATTTGAGGAGGAACTTCTTCACTCAAAGGGTGGTGAATCTCTGGAATTCTTTGCCCGTTGAAGTGGTGGAGGCTGCCTCGCTAAATATGTTTAAGACGCGGGTTGATGGGTTTTTGGTAGGCAAGGGGATTAAGGGTTATGGGGAGGGGGGGAATGTGGAACTGAGACACGGCAGATCAGCCATGATCATGTTGAATGGCGGGGCAGGCTCGCGGGGCTGGATGGCCTACTCCTGCTCCTATTTCTTATGTTCTTATGTGATTCGCTATGGTGGATGCACTGTGTTGTGCGAATGGGCAGGAGGGCAGGTTTGGGTGGGATGTTTTTCGAAGGGTCAGTGCAGACTCAATAGGCCAAATGGCTTCCTTCTGCACTGTACAGACTCTATGATATGATTCTATGAAACCAAATTGCAGCACACAATACTGGGAATATGATTGTGAACAGGCTTAATGAGGAACATGACTTACTGACCGGGGAACTGTCCTTCACCCAATTCCCAAATTCCCAAAAGAAGAAACAATTTGGATTTATATAATTTATTGTGTCTCTTCCCACACCTAGTGATTCACAAGACAGGCTTGTCTATTTCTGTAGCTAAGTATTCCTGGAACAGGTCTCTAGTCTGTCACGAGAGGTTTATAACTTGAAGGTGCCAATACACATCAAGCTTGGCTGACCAGGAATCTCTCCCATTTTTACTGCCAGCCATCACTGCACTGGAAAGATTTGCAGGTTGATGCTCAACTTGTTTGACTGCATTATGAATGTGCCTTCCTTGGCCATCAAATCCTAGGGTGGAACTTGAACCTGGAGCTTCTGCTCAGAGGGAGGAACACAACCCACGTGCCACAAGATCTTTGCACCTCACAAAACCTGAAGATATCCCAAAGCACCTTTGAAGGACATTCACTGTTGCAATGTAGGGAATGCAGCAGTCAATTTGTACATAGCAAGTCTCCACAAAGTGCATTTTGATAATGACCAGAACATTTGGTGATGTTGGTTAATGAATAAATGTTGACGAGGGGGAACAGTTGACAACTGTTCTTCGTTGAAATAGTGCCGTGGATCCTTTACACCTTTACATACACTTCAGAGGGTAGATGGGAGCCATTTTAATGTCTCACATGAAAGACAGCACCACACACAGTGCATGGCTCCAAGTTTCAGTCTTGATGATGTTTATCAAAAGTTATGCGATGGGGGCTTGAACACATGACTCTCTGACTCTTTCTGATTCTGACCCTTAATTGAATCCTAGATACAACGAGTGGAATCTAACAAGGATCTGTCTAAGCATGAAACAAAACCACTAAACTTCTCAATCTTTCCTCAGACCAGGTACAATTTCACAAGAGAAAACAATAAATAAATGTTTCGAGGCCACTAAAGTGAACTAAGACTATCGTCCAGTGGCTCTGACATTCATCATTATGAACTGCTTTGAAAGGTTAGTCATGGCCGAATCAATTCCGGCCTCTCAGATTGCCTAGACCAATAAAGTTCGCCTACTGCTGTAATAGGTTCACAGCAGATGCTATCTCTCTGGCCCTACATCCAACCCTGGAACACCTACGTCAGACTCCTATTCATATATTACAGCTCAGTCTTTAACACCATTATTCCTATGTGATTCATCTCCAAACTCAGTGGCCTGAAGCTCGGCTCCTCCCTCTGCAACTGGATCCTGAACTTCCTAACTCACAGACCACACTCAGTAAGGATAGGCAACAACACATCCTCCACGATCATCCTCAACACCGGTGCCCCACAAGGCTGTGTCCTCAGCCCCTTACTATACACCTATGACTGTGTGGCCAAATTCCCCTCCAACTCAATTTTCAAATCTCAAACAATGACAAGACGGGGTACAAGAAAGAGATAAAGAACCTGGTGAACTGTTGCGATGACAATAATCACTTCCTCAATGTCAACAAAACAGAAGAAATAGAAATTGAGTTCTGGAAGCACAATGGAGGACATGCCCCTGTCTACATCAATGGGGAGCTTCAAGTTCTTAGGTGTCCAGATAAACAACAATTTGACCCAGTCTCTGCATGCTGATGTATAATTAAGAAAGCTCACCAATGCCACTACTTTCTCAGGAGACTAAGGAAATTTGGCATATCAATTACAACTCTCACCAACTTTTATAGATGCACCATAAAAAACATTTTTTCTGGTCATATCACAGCTTGGTATGGCTCCTGCTCTGCCCAAGACCACAAGAAACTACAAAGCGTTATGAACAAAGCCCAGTCCATCACTCAAACCAGTCTCCCCATCCATTGACTCCGTCTGTACTTCCCGGAAAAGCAGCCAGCCTAAATAAGGATCCCATGGACCCCAGACATTCTCTCTTCCACCTTCTTCCATTAGGAAAAAAATACAAAAGTCTGGGGTCATGTACCAACCGACTCAAGAATAGTTTCTTCCCTGCTGCCATCAGACTTTTGAATGGATCTACCTTGCATTAAGTCAATCTTTCTCTATACCCTAGCTATGACTATAACACTACATTCTGCACCCTCTCCTTTCCTTCTCTATGTACCTTATGCTTTGTCTGCAGAATGTTCAAGAAGCAATACTTTTCACTATATACTAATTTATGTGACAATAATAAATCAAATCAAACCAGTCACTGAAGAGTCAAGGACTGGCCTGGAATTTCTAGGAATTAAAGATTAATCTCCAGGACACTGCTGCCAGCAAACCTGGGAGAAAGGTCATTGGGACACTCTAGAACCATAGAATCCCTACTGTACAGAAGATGGCCATTCAGCCCATCAAGTCGGCATCTACTGTCTGAAAGGCTCTCCTCCCAAGCTCCCTACCCTCCCCCATCCCCCATTCCCACCAACCCTATCTTCACAACCCCACATATTTCCCATGGCTAATCCACCTGATCTACACATCTTTGTGACACTAGGGGGCTATTTAGCATGCCAATCCGTCTAACCTGCATATCTTTGACTGTGGTAAGAAACCAGAGTACCCAGATGAAACCCACACAGACATGTGGAGAACATGCAAACTCCCAAGACAGTCACCTAAGATAGGAATTGAACCCAGATCCCTGACACTGTGAGGCAGCAGGGCTAACCACTGTACCACCAAAAACATATTTTCATTTGCTTTGAACATTTCTCTGGTAATTTTTTGTCTGTGAGACACCAGTTTGATGTGGGTGATCCAAACTGTGGCTGGGATTTTCCAGCCTTGCTGTGGTGGGAACTGCCACAGGGAATGCACCGGCTCATTCATAAATCCATTGACTCTCAGCTGGACCGAGTGATACTGGCAGTGGGTGAGGTTGTAAAATCCCACTGTGTTCCTGGATTCAGTCCTTTGTTGAACAGTGGCTCGAAGCTCTAAGCATTGATTGTAGTAGGAGGATTAAACAGAGTCAACACCATACTAGTTGGGGGCTGCTCCACTTGAAGTGGGCAGGAGCTTACATTCTTGCTTTCAAATTTCTCTCTGGCCATGCCGCTCCCTAGCTCTGTAATCTCCTCCAGCCCTATAACTCCCTAAATCTCTGCGTTCCTCTAATTCTGGCCTCTTTTGCATTCATGACTTTCTTCACCCCATCACGTCTGTGGGTGGTATGGTGGCACAGTGGTTATCACTGTCACCTCACAGCGCCAGGGAACTACGTTTGATTCCCAGCCTGGGTCAATCTGTGTGGAGTTTGCGCATTCTCCCTGTGTCGGTGTGGGTTTCCACAGGGTGGCATGGTGGCACAGTGGCTAGCATTGTTGCCTCACAGCACCAGGGACCTAGGTTCGATTCCAGCCTCAGGTCACTGGCAGTGTAGAGTTTGCATGTTCTCTCCGTGTCTGCATGGGTTTCCTCTGGGTGCTCCGGTTTCCTCCCACACTCCAAAGATGTGCGGATTAGATTGATTGGTCATGCTAAATTGTCCCTTAGGTCAGGGAGACTAGCTAGGGTAAATGCATGGGGTTATGGGGATCGGCCTGGGTGGGATTGTGGTCGGCGTAAATTTAATAGGCCAAATGGCCTCCTTCTGCGTTGTAGAGATTCTATAACTACTGTCATACCTGACATATGGTGGACAATGTCACCATTGCCTTGGTAACAGCAAATTACTCCGCTGTCTAAGCCTCAAACGTGGGAATGCTGTCTCTAAATATCTCCAACTCTCTCTCTCTCCTCTGAGGCACTCCTAATAACCCAGCCTTTTGGCCAAAGTATTCATCACCTATTCTGATATCACATTATGTGGCACAGTGTCAGGTTTACTTTGATTAAACTTTTTGAAGCATGCTGAGGGTTTTATTTCATTAAGGGCTTTATGTAATGGTAAGCTGTTATATGAGTAAAGATTTTTTTCCGCAGGAATTTGTTCTATACATGAGCTGTAAGAAATATAAAATATTCACCATCTATAATGAAGGGATGTGTCGGATAAGAGACTGAGGAAGAGATTATGTGTTCTGTGGGGAAAATGGAGATTTCTTTAAATCAAAATATGTTAATATTACTTGCATTTTGCATTAATGTGACCACATTTGTCTCTGTCTCTTTTTGCTATCTTATCCCATTTTTTCCTGTTGCTTCCTTCGCAGTCACAATAAGCACAGACTAACCTGCAAAGGGGCTCACTGTGACCAAATACCTGAGTCAGCCAGGCTATGAGCTAATAAAAAGGCCACTGAGATCCTGGGTGATTATCAGGGAACCTGGCCAAGCATTATATGAGCTTCCAAGCTGGCTGAACTGATGATATTCTGAGCAGACATTTGGAAAACCCGGCATGGGAAAGACAGGAAGGCATGTCTAAAGTAGTCCAGATCCAAATCCCTTTACATATGCAGCTACAGGTGCAGTAAATTGCTATGTGTGTTTACGTATATAAGCACATATTATGCGTGTCTAAAGATATAACTAGGTTATGTACGTGTATCGGTGTATGTGTGTCACTGCACAGGAAGCCAGGTTGCATAAACTGTTCTAAATTGGCAGAAATATTACAACTTGTTATTTCCAATGCATTATTCTGCTGCTGATGTGAATACCTCTTGAGGATGTCCAATCCTTTAAGACCATAATACCTGCTCATTGCAGGTATGTCCTGGAATTAATGAAAGGTTAGCTGTTGTGGCTGATGGATGGTTACTGCTCACCAACTATTGGCAAACATCCAGCTTTAAGGATAGGAGTAGCTAGTCGATAATGTCCTGCCTATTGTTCTTTTGTTTAAACATTTCTCTTTTTTATTAAGCATGACACTGAAAGGTACATGCATGACATAGTCATACCTGACATATGGTGGACAATGTCAGCATCGCCTTGGTAACATCAAATGACTCTGAATGAGATCATTGCTCTCATAAGCTCAACTCAAAGTTAACTGAAAATGGCCCAATTTTGGCTCCTTGCTGTACATGTCCCGCTTATGAGACAAAGGCCTAGATTTTTCTATCCTAAAATACTCTGAGCCATTTAAAAATGGTAGATTTGACCTGAATTCAGGATCCCTAACCCCATTCCCAGTCTTGGTAACTTTTACCAGCGTTGTTTAAAGGTACAGGTAACAAGATTGCACTCTTAGGTCTGACCTAGTTGGCTCCATTATGAAGTTAGGGATGCCCCAGCTGACTCTAATATTTAGAAAGTCAGGCTAACTTTTCTGTGTTGTTCGCAGCCCCTTAGAAGAGTCATGAGCCATAGCCTAGATTCTGTGCCCCCCATACCCCCAGACACACCTCATGGCCTCTCAAACACTCAAAGCAACTCGGTGCCAACTTATGCCCCCACTATACGCCATGATTCCTCAAACTCTTCATGCCAACACATTGCCAATTAATGCACCTATTCACCTAGTTTGCACCATGTATACAACCAATGAGCAAGATAATTACAATGCAAGTGTGGAACTGCTGAGAACAAAAGAAACCTATTCAGACATGTTCTTTAAGACATCTGGGTTTCCACCTGTCCTCATTATGTATGCTTGGCTGAGAGCCCAGACCATTAAAGGCATCAGCTCACCAGGGAATCTTGACAAGTGAAATGAATTGTTGACTTTACTTGAACAACATATTATCTAATACGTTGTTCTTTCCATAACCTCTTTTGTCAATGTTTCATTACTTATCTGGGCAATATGTTGTGAAGTGTTTTAAGCCTCTGTTATTGATATTGTAATGATCAACCCGATTGACACTTTAATAGGTTTATAGGAACAGTTCTTTTTCAAAGAACATTTCTGATTTTTTTTCTCTCAGCAGTTTCACACTTGCCTTTGTTATTATCTGTCTCATTTGTTGTGTACCTTGTGCAGACCAGGTGAATGGGTAGGATAGAGGCATGAATTGGCATTGAGAATATGAGGAGCCAAGGGAATTGGGTGAGGAGGAAGAGGTGGTATGGGGCCTTGAGAACCTAGCTGCTTTCAATTGCAACTGGGGTGAGGTCCCAGAGAACCGAGCCAGGCCTTCAAACCAGCCCGTCTCAGCACTTGACTATCTCAGTGGACCTGCTTCAGCAGTTAACAGGACTGAATCTCTGTCCCCCTCTCCCCACCAAGTGAAGATTGTGTGTAAACTGGTGCTTTAAAAACTTAGATGGGTCTGCAAAGTTGGGAAATTTCATGACTCAAGTTACCCATCTTGGTAGAAAAGTGGTGACCCAAAGTAACTCTGCTATGCCCTAAGCTATCAGAATAGAACATAGAACATAGAACATTACAGCGCAGAACAGGCCCTTCGGCCCACGATGTTGCGCCGACCAGTTAAAAAAAAACAACAACAATGACCCACTAACCTAAACCAATCCCTTTTCGTCCATAAACCTATCCACAGGCCTCTTAAACGCCCCCAAACTAGGCGCATTTACAACTGCAGCAGGCAGGGCATTCCAATCCCTCACCACCCTCTGGGTAAAGAACCTACCCCTGACATCTGTCCTATAACTACCCCCCCTTAGTTTAAAGCCATGCCCCCTCGTGCTAGATTTTTCCATCAGAGGAAAAAGGCTATCACTATCCACCCTATCTAAACCTCTAATCATCTTATATGTTTCAATAAGATCCCCTCTTAGCCGCCTTCTTTCCAGCGAAAACAACCCCAAATCCCTCAGCCTCTCCTCATAGGATCTCCCCTCCATACCAGGCAACATCCTGGTAAACCTCCTCTGCACCCTCTCCAAAGCCTCCACATCCTTCCTGTAATGTGGGGACCAGAACTGCACACAATACTCCAAGTGCGGCCGCACCAGAGTTGTGTACAGTTGCAACATAACGCTACGACTCCTAAATTCAATCCCCCTACCAATAAACGCCAAGACACCATATGCCTTCTTAACAACCTTATCTACTTGATTCCCAACTTTCAGGGATCTATGTACACATACACCTAGATCCCTCTGCTCCTCCACACTATTCAAAGTCTTCCCGTTAGCCCTATGCTCAACACATCTGTTATTCCTACCAAAGTGAATTACCTCACATTTCTCTGCATTAAACTCCATCCGCCACCTCTCGGCCCAGCTCTGCAACCTGTCTAAGTCTTCCTGCAAACTATGACACCCTTCCTCACTATCTACCACACCTCCGACTTTGGTGTCATCAGCAAATTTACTGATCCACCCAACTATACCCTCATCCAGATCATTAATAAAAATCACAAACAGCAGTGGCCCCACAGATCCCTGAGGCACACCACTTGTAACCGAACTCCATGATGAATATTTACCGTCAACCACTACCCTCTGTCTCCTATCCGCTAGCCAATTCCTAATCCAGTTCCTTAGATCACCCCCAATCCCATACATCTGCATTTTGTGCAGAAGCCTACCATGGTGAACCTTATCAAACGCCTTACTAAAATCCATATACACCACGTCCACTGCCTTACCCCCATCCACCTCTTTGGTCACTTTCTCAAAAAACTCAATAAGGTTAGTAAGGCACGACCTACCCGCCACAAAACCATGCTGACTATCTCCAATCAACTCATTACTCTCCAAATAACTATAAATCCTATCCCTAATAATTTTTTCCAAAACCTTGCCCACAACAGAAGTGAGACTCACCGGTCTATAATTCCCAGGGAAGTCTCTGTTCCCCTTCTTAAACAATGGGACAACATTCGCTAACCTCCAATCATCTGGTACTATACCAGAGGCCAACGACGACCTGAAGATCAGAGCCAGAGGCTCTGCAATCACTTCTCTTGCCTCCCAGAGAATCCTGGGGTAAATCCCATCCGGACCAGGGGACTTATCTATTTTCAGACCCTCCAGAATATCCAGCACATCCTCCTTATCAACTGTAACGCTGTCAATTCTACTCCCCTGCAACCCAGTGTCCTCCTCAGCTATATCCATGTCCCCCTGCATGAACACCGAAGAGAAATATTGGTTCAATGCTTCACCAATCTCCTCCGGTTCCACACATAACTTCCCTCTTCTGTCTATAACTGGCCCTAACCTTGCCCTAACCAACCTTCTGTTCTTGACATACCTATAGAACACCTTAGGATTCTCCTTAACCCTATCAGCCAAAGTCTTCTCATGTCCTCTTTTAGCCCTTCTTAGCTCGCTCTTCAACTCCCTCCTAGCCAATCTAAAGCTCTCTAGTGCATTATCCGAGTGCTCACGTCTCATCCGAACATAAGCCTCCTTTTTCTTTTTAACCAACGAATCAACTTTTTTGGTGCACCACGGTTCCCTAGCCTTACCAATTCCACCTAGCCTGACAGGGACATACCTATCACAGACTCGCAGTAGCTGCTCCTTGAAAAAACTCCACATTTCGGACGTTCCCAATCCCTGTAATCTCCTAGTCCAACCTATGTTTCCTAATTCTCTCCTAATAGCCTCATAATTACCCTTCCCCCAGCTAAAACCACTGGCCCGAGGTTCATGCCTATCCCTTTCCATCACTAAGGTGAACGTAACCGAATTGTGGTCACTATCACCAAAATGCACACCAACTTCCAAATCCAACACCTGATCTGGCTCATTTCCCAGCACCAAATCCAATATAGCCTCACCTCTAGCTGGCCTATCTACATACTGAGTCAAAAAACCTTCCTGCACACTTTGCACAAAAACTGACCCCTCTAACGAGCTAGAGCTATAACAATTCCAATCAATATTAGTAAAGTTAAAATCCCCCATAACAATTACCCTATTACTTTCACTCCTAACCAGGATCGTCTCCGCAATCCTTTCCTCAACCTCTCTAGAACTTTTAGGAGGTCTATAAAAGACTCCCAACAGGGTGACCTCTCCTCTCCTATTTCTAATCTCCGCCCATACTACCTCAACAGACAAGTCCTCATCAAACCTCCTCTCTGACACTGTAATACAATCCCTGACCAATAATGCTACCCCTCCCCCCCTTCTACCTCCTTCTCTACTTCGACTAAAACATTTAAACCCCGGGACCTGCAGCATCCATTCCTGCCCCTGCTCTATCCATGTCTCTGAAATGGCCACAACATCGAAGTCCCAGGTACTGATCCACGCTGCAAGTTCACCCACTTTATTGCGAATACTCCTCGCATTGAAGTAAACACATTTCAAACCCTGCTCCACCCCACCCCTGCGATGCCATGCATTGCAGTCCCCATCCATGCACCCCTCACTTTCAACCCCTCTACTCAGGATCCCTCCCCCCCTCCGAATCAGTTTAAACTTCCCTGCATAGCCCTAGCAAACTTACCCCCCAGGATATTGGTCCCCTTCTGATTCAGGTGTAGACCATCCCTCTTATAGAGGTCCCACCTTCCCCAGAACGAGCCCCAATTGCTTAAGTACCTGAACCCCTCCCTCCTGCACCATCCTCTCAGCCACAAGTTCAAACTTTCCCTTTCTCTATTCCTCTCTAAACTATCTCGTGGCACAGGCAAGAGTCCGGAGATAACCACTCTATCAGTCTTGGCCTTTAGTTTCCACCCCAACTCCATAAATCTCTGCTTAATATCCCCTTCCCTTAACCTCCCTATGTCATGTGTCCCCACATGAACAATAACTCTCCCTCTCCTCTAAGAGTCCTGAATACCTTTTCAGATACATCCCGGACCCCAGCCCCTGGTAGGCAACACACCAGCCCTGAGTCCCTACCTTTACTTCCGACCCTCCTATCTGTCCCCTTAACCCCTTAACCGAATAGTTAGATCATGGATTATTATGCAGTTGTCCAATCCGCCAATGAAAGATTCAATCGATGAGACAGCAAAGAAACCACACTGTCCATCAAACAAGTGTATTTTCGTTCGCCATTTTAGTTGTGTTGCCTTACCATGATTGAATAAATAAATGAAGAAAAACTTGCATCCAAATCACACTTTATTATGTGCAACAAAGATAACTGGTCAAGATTTGCTGGTATGTTCCCAGTCTCTTCTCACATTCCCATAGCAGAGCTTCAGTGGAGCCAGGACTTGACATACATGATGGCCATTTCCAGTCTGAGATAAAGGAGCAACAGAGCTTTCTACCCCAGTGGAGATAGCATAAGCTGTGTGGGAGAATTGGTGTTGACATGTCAGTGAATTGTCGGGGCATATACATCAAAGTGGCACTTTGGGTCTGCTCAAAACTCGAGTACTTTTGCCTTTTGGCAATTGTTGCAGGTTCCAAAAGAACTGAATGCCTGCTGATGGCAGCCTGCTTAAATAGATTCCTGTTAAAGTACACTACAAACATAATCTTTCTTGATAAATAAGAACATGACATTCAAGAGTTGCACCAAGGAAAAAAAGACATGTGTAATCAGTGAAATGTGAAAGGAAAGTTTCCCAAGCTGCCTCAGCCCATAATTGTGAAACTTTGCTTTGTAATTTAGCACATTTTCTCAGCATTTTGAGTGCCTCCAAAATTACATTGTGGTACACAGGCAACTTTCAAGCCCCACAGGACACTAATTTGGTGAGGATATTAGTACGCACATAGACAGAATCTGCCGGATGTGACCAAGTAGGCAGATCACAATGTCAATCAGCATGTAATATTGATTTGATGCCCAATGGTCCAACTAATGCCATCTTTAAACACACATGACTGAATACATTCTGCAAGAAAGCCCGATCGTCAGTGCTACATAAAGGGATCAGCAACAACTTTTGGTTAGTTGCTAATCAACTACTGACTGTTGCAGGAATTGTCGGAACGTTAGTTGATTTCTGAGTTGTTTAAAGTTGCTGCACTCTACAGAGACAGATGATGCTTGTGCTGAAGGGCTTTATCCTGATCATAAAATAGAATACAGTCATAGCATATCTGTAATGCAGATGGAGACCATTCAGCCCATCGAGTCTCCAACTCTCCAACAAAGCTTCCCACCTATCCATGTAAATACTCCACATATTTACTCCATGGTGGCACAGTGGTTAGCGCTGCAAGCCATGCTACCACAGAGAAAAACATTAGTTCTGCTGTCCATTATCACCCAGGAAAAGCACTTAGGAACCCGGGTTCGATTCCCAGCTTGGGTCACTGCATGAGTCCGTGTCTGCATGAGTTTCCTCCGGGTGCTCCAGTTTCCCACAGACTGAAAGACAAGCTGGTAAGGTGCACTGATCTCGAACAGGCACTAGAATATGGCGACTAGGGAAATTTCACAGTAACTTCATTGCAATGTCAGCTGTGCCATCTGCATTTGAGACACCAAGACAAACCAAAGGGTGGTTATTGGGCCACAAGATCTATCCGCTGACCGCACAGTTGATGAAACCAAGGCACAACACAAGAACACCTGCAGAGTACACATAAAATGAAAGCCATGCTACTACAGAGAAAAACATTAGTTCTGCTGTCCATTATCACCCAGGAAAAGCTCTGCAAGACTTGGTGAAAGAGTGTCAAGATAGATTCAACATGGTAGCTGCATAACCTCATCATCATGAAAACATAGCTCTTACCATCAGGTACACAGAGCCCAGGCTGAGGAGGAGGAAGAAGTAAAATAGAAACATAGAAAATAGGAGGAGTAGGTCATTCAGCCCTTTGAGCTTGCACTGCCATTCAGTATGACCAATTCACTAACCTTATCCTGCCTTCCCCCACATCCTTTGATCTCCTTCGCTCCAAGAGTTATATCTAACTCTTTCTTGAAAACTTACAATATTCCGGCCTCAACTGTGATAACGGAAGAGAAAAGGTGGCCAACTATCTCCTTTCTGACCCGTCATTAATCTAACTTGAATAAATTTTCCGTTCACCAACAGATCTGATCTTCCATTTGCTGCTGACCCTCACCACAGTTTCAATTGTAAGGAAAGCAGTCTTCATTAGTGTGTACTCAATGAAGGGTCTTTACTAAACTGACTAGATATGGCTGCCTAAAGACAGACTGCATCATGGCAAAGTCACACGTTTATGGCAAGCCAGGTAGTACTCAGTAAGATTGCATTTCCAAGTTCCACCACAACTTCAGCTTGGCCACAATAAAAGCCAACCTAAAATCAACATTCCAAACCAAACTTGAAAATCAAAATGGGGACACGGCTGGAAATTTGAGTTCAGGATTATCATATCAGATAAGTCATGATCAAATCCTCCCCACCCCTCCTGTACAATTGCCTTTCTCTCCTAAACACCTCCCAGTGATCCACATAAGTAAACCCCTCTACCCTACACCAGTCCCTCAACCATGCATTCAACTGCATGATCTCGTCATTCTTAGCCCTGCTCGTACTGGGCAGCAACCCAGACAGTGCCACCCTGGAGGTCCTGCTCTTTAGTTTGGCCCCCAACTCCCTAAATTGCCTACGGACCTCTCCCCTACTCCTCCTTCCTATATCCCCCTCCCCTACGTGTACTATGACCTCTGCCTGGGTCCCCTCCCCTTTCAAAATTCCCTCTACCCTTTCCATTATATCCTTTACCCCTGCTCCAGGGAGGCAGACCACCATCCTGGAGTCGCGCCCCTGCCCACAGAACCTCCTATCAATCCCTCGGACTCTCCCATCCCCTACCACTATCACCTTACCAGCCCCCTTCCGTCCCTCTAAGTCAGTCTCCCCTTCCTTCCTATTTTTCTGTGCCCCTGTTGATGAACCTTGGGTTGGTGGAGCAAACTCAATTGGCTGAATGGCCTGTTTCTGCTTCTATGTTTGATGGTCATCGTTTGAGTCGAAGATCTAAGTGATGTCAGTATCACTTGGTCCATGTGAGGGACTAATGCCTGCTGGATAGATCATTGACATGTTTGGTTGAAGATGACCAGGCTGCACAAAGTTTGCCTGCTGCAAACATCAGAAGCAACAATGCAGGTTAATCACCCTTTGCAACCCTGGGACCTGCAACAGTGCTACCACTGTTAGCTCAGTGGTAGCACTGTCATCCTTGTATTGTGTATATAAATTCCGCCCCAGAGACCTCAGTGCAAAGTTAGGCAGAGACTCAGTTGCGGCACTGAGGGAGTGTTGAGCTGTCGTCTCCCAGGTGAAATGGTAAACTGTGAATATATCTGATTTGATTTGATTTATTATTGTCACATGTATCAATGTAGTGAAAAGTATTGTTTCTTGCATGCTATATAAACAAAACATACTGTTCATAGAGAAGGAAACGGGAGTGCAAAATGAAATGTCATTGCTCGGGTGTAGAGAAAGATCAGCTTAATGCAAGGTGAGTCCATTCAAAAGTTTGATAGCAGCAGGGAAAAAGCTGTTCTTGAGTCAGTTGGTACATGACCCCAGATTTTTATATCTTTCTCCTGAAGGAAGAACGTGGAAGAGGGAATGTCTGGGCTGCATGGAGGCCTTAATTATGCTGGCTGCTTTGCCGAGGCAGCGGGAAGTGTAGACAGAGTCAATGGATGGGAGGCTGGTTTGTGTGATGGATTGGGACACATTCATGATCTTTGGTAGTTCCTTGCGATCTTGGACAGAGCAGGAGCCATACCAAGCTGTGATACAACTAGAAAGAATGCTTTCTATGGCGATCTGTAAAAGTTGGTGAGAGTTGTAACTGACATGCCAAATTCCCTTAGTTTTCTGGGAGAGTTGGTGGGCTTTCTTAACTATAGTGTCAGCGTAGGGGGGACCAGGACAGGTTATTGGTGATCTGGACACCTAAAAACTTAAAGCTCTCAACCCTTTCTACTTCATAGGCAGGGACATGTTCTCCTTTACACTCCCTGAAGTCGATGATAATCACCTTTTTGTTGACATTGAGGGAGAGGAATAAGGTAGGTGAACTTGGAGCATGGATTGGTATTTGGGACTATGATGTTGTGGCCGTTACGGAGACATGGTTAGAACAGGGACAGGAATGGTTGTTGGCAGTTCTGGAGTACAGATGTTTCAGTAAGAGTAGGGAAGGCGGTAAAAGAGGTGGAGGAGTAGCATTGTTAATCAAGGATAGTTTAACAGCTGCTGAAAGGCATTTCGAGGGGGATCTACCTACTGAGCTAATATGGGCTGAAGTTAGAAATAGGAAAGGATCAGCCATGTTGTTAGGAGTTTTCTATAGGCTCCCAAATAGTAATAGAGATGTGGAGGAGGAAATGGCAAAGCAGATTATGGATAGGTGTGGAGGTCACAGGGTAGTTATCACGGGTGACTTTAACTTTCCAAATATTGATTGGAACCTTTATAGGTCGAATAGTTCAGATGGGACACTTTTTGTACAGTGTGTGCAGGAGAGTTTCCTGACACAATATGTGGATAAACCAACAAGAGGTGGGGCCACATTGGACTTGGTACTGGGTAATGAACCAGGCCAAGTGTTAGATTTGCTTGTGGGAGAGAACTTTGGAGATAGTGACCACAATTCGGTGTCTTTCATTATTGCAATCGAGAGGGATAGGGTCACACGACAGGGCAAGGTTCATAATTAGGGCAGGGAAAATTATGATGCAATTAGGCAAGAATTAGGGAGCATAAGATGGAACAGAAACTGTCAGGTATGGGCACAAACAAAAAGTGGAGCTTGTTCAAAGAACAAATACTGCGTGTCCTTGATAGGTATGTCGCTGTCAGGCAGGGAGGAAATGGCCAAGTGAGGGAACCATGGTTCACAAAGGAGGTTGAATGTCTTGTTAAGAGGAAAAAGGAAGCATATGAAAGGATGAGAAAACAAGGTTCATTTGGGTTGCTTGAGAGTTACAAGGTAGCTAGGAATGAATTTAAAAAAGGGCTTAGGGGAGCTAGAAGGGGGCATGAGAAGTCCTTAGCAGGTCGGATAAAGGAAAACCCCAAGGCTTTTTACTCTTATGTGAGAACTGTAGTCTAGATAGTTGTAGGAATATATTTGCTTGGTTGGGGATGATCCCATATGGTACCATTATGAAGAAAATCATTTGTGCTTTTTTATGCTCTGATATGTTCTTATTTATGCTCTTATATCTCAAACACTGCTCTCAATCCCTGTCTCTCTTAATCTCCTTTTTGAATTGATAACCAGCTACTCTAACTGGGTTACATAATGATTCAGCTTTTCTTCGGATACGTCATGACTTGCATGTCAATCTGTCTCTTCCCCTCTCTCTCACCTCTCTCCTTTGAGGGGAATCAACCTTGAAGCAATTACTTACAACCTTCATACAAGCAACAGTCCATATGTACTTGAATCTCGCAAATGTCATAAATGCAGTGATTGAGATCATTTGTATTGTGTGAATTGTATGGAAACAAATAAATAACAGGAGCGTTCTCCCTATTGCCCTGGACAAAATTTATCCCTCCTCACTCTTTCAGCAAGTAAAGCAAGGGTCAAATCTCCTCCTGCGATCAATCTTCGATCTCAGAGGCATTTTGGTTATCATCCTCTTCCAATCTTTTGTGCAAGATCCAACTGAAGTCTAGAACGTCGTCTTGAGGCTGCTCACCTTTATCTTTGCTGCACCTGACCCCACTTCTCAGTCTCTCCTTAGAGAGAAATGAAAGATCTCTGATGTCCTCCTGTGGTCTTAGGAATGGAATTTGGATTTTGAATAGTGATTCACAATGTTGTGATGAGAATTTCATCTAGAACTGGTGAATAAAGATGTGAAATTAAACAAGCTTCTCAGCTGAACAAGGAACACTGTTGATTAGGCATGACAGTATGGGTGTTACCATTATAACAAAATACAACAGTAATCTCTCCTCACACCCCAAGTGGAATACATCCTGCCCCTTGAAACTGAATGGTGGATGGATGGAGAAATTCAACTTCAGCCATGGTGTGGTATCAGAAAGAATGGACACTCCTGCTCCTGTGTCCAATTTAAAATCAGTCTTCTGGTCATTAACCATGGTATCTGTATAACTGAAATAGTCATATTGTTCTCAGCACTTCACTCCAGCTAAATCTTGGACACTTGCAGATCAAAATGGTTTGAACTGAAGATTTTGACCTGAAAATGGAAGTTTGCTGATGCTGGACAAACTATTTTAAAATGCTATTTCCCATGGCAGGAGTGGCACTCAGTGTTATAGAACATAGAACATAGAACATTACAGCGCAGAACAGGCCCTTCGGCCCACGATGTTGCGCCGACCAGTTACAAAAACAATGACCCACTAGCCTATACCAATCCCTGGCTGGCTTCAGACAATACAGCAAGAAGTCTCACAACACTAGACTTCTTACTGTGTTTACCCCAGTCCAATACTGGCATCTCCACATCATTCAGACAATACAGACATGGAACAATGGCACTGAGTGCACCTTCTTTACACCAACTCTGCTTTCTGGCTCTATGATTCATGAATTGGACAGAATTAGTGGTTGGTCACCAGGAAAGCTCCTTATCATCCCAGAAAAATAACCTGCTTTGCTTGCGGAGATCAGCTTGGCTAATTGTACTGCTTTGAACAAAGTGAGGTATTCTTTGCTTTGTAAAATGTCTGACACTGCTTCATCTATCACACCCCCCCCCCCCCCACTACAATGTGGTCTCTGATGAGTGCTTCTTTCAATATCCCACCTTCACAGTTATCTGCTAAACAATACAGGTCATTTATAAGAGGATATTCTCTCCAGTTCCTGGCAGCACTAGTTAAATTTTGACTGGTCTATTATATAATTGTGATGTAGGCTAAAGTAGGAATCAAAGGCTTTGATGATCTTCCCTGGGTGGCACGGTGGCATGGTGGTGAGCACAGCTGCCTCACAGCTCCAATGACCTGGGTCCGCCTTGTTGTCCAACAAGGGGCATACATGCGATGGGTCGTGCGTGGGCTGCTCTTGGTTGTTTCGAGAGCAGTCTAGTACTTCACATCATTAGTGTACGCTTAAACTGGACCAGATGCTAAGCAACACGACAGCTCAGTGACTATCACTGTTTGCTGTGCAGACACATGGATTTGGGCCAGTGTCTGCGGGAGTTTGCGCATTCTCCCCGTGCTTGCGTAGGTTTTCTCCGGGTGCTCTGGTTTCCTCCCACAACCAAAGATGTGCTGTTAGGCTGATTGGTGTAACAAATTGTCCCTAAATTAGTCTGCCCTCAATGTGGAGTGCCATAAGCATAGACAAGGGTCATGGTTGGAGAGGGGACTCATAATGTTAAAATGACGGCACGGGCTTGTTGGGCCGAAGGGCCTGTTTCCTGTGCTGTGTTGTTCTTTGTTCTTTAGTTTGATTCCCGGCTTGGGTGACTGTGTGGATTTTGCACGTTCTCCTCGAGTCTGTGTTGGTTTCTTCTGGCGCTCTGGTTTCCTCCCACTGTCCAAAGATATGCGGGCGACGTGCGTTGGCCATGCTAAATTGCCCCCTTGGTGTCTCAGGATGCATAAATTAGATGGATTAGTGGGGTAAATGTGTAGGGTAACAGGGATAGGGCCTAGGTGGGATTGATGTTGGTGCAGACTCCATGGCTGAATGGCCTCTTTCGGCACTGTAGGGATTCTATGATTCATATTTAACGATTTCTTCATCACTTCTTCTTAAAATGTTTTTGGCACAGTTCTCTTTTATGCTGATTGCATAAAGGAGAACACTGGACTGATGCATATCTGACTTCAGAACCTTCCAGAAGCAGACCAGTATTGACAGAATTAGTGTTGCCAGCTTTCCCAGTGAACAGCTTGGCTGGGGTCTGCACAAGGGCTCAGGCAAGGGGTAAGAATTTCTCCATGGCTTTGTGCACTTCCAGTCGAGGGACCCCATTGCAATTAGTTGTTCCAATTGCTGATATAGGCATTTCTCAAATGTGCTCTGCCAGGTTGATGGTTTTTATTTTCCCATCTTTTATCGGCATTGATTGAGATCCTTACTAAACATTTTGCAGACTACTGACACCATGTATTATTATTTCAGCTGGGCATTGGGTGCATTGGATAGAAGACAGTAAGAAATCACATAGCTGCAAACCAGTGACCATGAATTGACTATTTACGGAGACAGATTTTAGCAGGATTCCGTTTGAATCTTCTCTCAGGTTCTGGTTAAATGGGGGTATTCCATCACACTCCTGATTTGTTTTGTTAGGGCAAATTCTCCGGAGCATTGAACCTGGTGGCTGTGGCTGTGGTGAGTGACTGATTTGAATTAAAAACCGCTTTTTTCCTGTACTTCCGGTTCTCAGGGCTTGTTAGAGTGTAGTTTACTTCCGTACCGGAAGTTAGGCCAGGGGATTGTCGTTAAGGGGGAGCGGGGGGTATAAAAAAGGGGTAGCAGCATAGAGCGGGCAGCGGAGTGAGTGGGAACTGAGTGAGAAGGGCTTTGGCTCGCTGGGCTTAGGCGAGTGCAGGCTTGGAGAAGGTGAGTGACAGATTCCTACCTTGGGCACTTACAGGAGGTTGGGACATGGCAGGGAACATAGGGAGGAATGTAAGTTGCGTCCGGTGCCACATGTGGGAGTTCCTGGTGGTGTCACGAGTCCCCAAGGTACACATCTGCAGTAAATGTTTAGAACTGCAGTGATTGAGGGCCCGGGTCAGGCAACTCGAGGGGAGGCTGGAAGATGCGTTTCTAGTCAGGGAGAACGAGGAGATAATGGCTGGGAAACATGAGCAGGAGGAGGTCTCAAGGGCTGAAGAGAAGGGAGGATGGACGACTGTTAGGAGGGGAAAGAGGAAGAAGAAGAGTAGTCAGGGTCCCCCGGCCTCCCCGGAGGCCCCCCAAGGTTCATCAACAGGGGCACAGAAAAATAGGAAGGAAGGGGAGACTGACTTAGAGGGACGGAAGGGGGCTGGCAAGGTGATAGTGGTAGGGGATGGGAGAGTCCGAGGGATTGATAGGAGGTTCTGTGGGCAGGGGCGCGACTCCAGGATGGTGGTCTGCCTCCCTGGAGCAGGGGTAAAGGATATAATGGAAAGGGTAGAGGGAATTTTGAAAGGGGAGGGGACCCAGGCAGAGGTCATAGTACACGTAGGGGAGGGGGATATAGGAAGGAGGAGTAGGGGAGAGGTCCGTAGGCAATTTAGGGAGTTGGGGGCCAAACTAAAGAGCAGGACCTCCAGGGTGGCACTGTCTGGGTTGCTGCCCAGTACGAGCAGGGCTAAGAATGACGAGATCATGCAGTTGAATGCATGGTTGAGGGACTGGTGTAGGGTAGAGGGGTTTACTTATGTGGATCACTGGGAGGTGTTTAGGAGAGAAAGGCAATTGTACAGGAGGGGTGGGGAGGATTTGAACGGGAGGGGGACTAGTGTCTTAGCAGGGAGGTTAGCTGGGGTGCTCAGGAATGATTTAAACTAATAGGGAGGGGGGTGGGGAGGTGGCTGGGAGAGAGTCGGGTGAAAGGAAAATTATAAGGGAGAAGGTGGTTCCGAGGGACACTTGTGGGTTGAACTGTGTCTGTTTCAATGCTAGGAGTGTGGCAGGGAAAACGGATGAGCTTAGAGCCTTGATGTTTGTGAGGCAGTTGGATGTGGTGGCTGTAACGGAGACGTGGTTACGGGAAGGGCAGGACTGGCAGCTGAATGTTCCTGGGTACAGGTGTTTTAGGTGTGACAGAGGAGGGTTGAAGAGAGGTGGAGGGGTGGCACTGTTAGTCAAGGAAAACATCACAGTAGTGCAGAGGGAGGACGATATGGAAGAGATAGGGATTGAGTCGCTGTGGGTGGAGTTGAGGAATAAAAAGGGAGAGATCACACTGCTAGGGGTGTACTATAGGCCACCCAACAGCCCAAAGTCAGTGGAGGAAGGCATTTGCAGGGGCATTTTGGACAGGTGCAGGAAGAATAGAGTGGTTGTAGTGGGTGATTTTAATTTTCCCGGAGTGAATTGGAGGGGGCCTAGAGCTGGGGGTACGGAGGGAGAGGAGTTTGTGAAATGTGTTTTGGAAGGGTTGCTAGAGCAGTATGTAACTAGCCCGACTAGGGGAGGGGCTATACTGGATTTAGTGTTGGGAAACGAGCCGGGGCAGGTGGGTGAGGTAGAGGTAGGCGAACATGTGGCGAACAGTGACCACAAGTCCGTCTACTTTAGGATAAAAATGGAAAGGGATGAGTGCCGTCCGAACGGGAGTGTGCTGAACTGGGGAAAGGCGAGCTATGGCAGGATTAGGAGGGAGCTGCAGCAAACTGATTGGGAGGGACTGTTAGCTGGCAAGTCCACGGTTGGCAAGTGGGAGGCTTTTAGGGACAAAATGAAATGGTTGCAGGGGAGGTATGTTCCAGTTAAGCGAAAGGATGGGAAAGGTAGGATTAGAGAGCCGTGGATTACGGGGGATATTGAAGACTTGGTCAGGAAGAAGAGGGAGGCGTATGTTAGGTCAAAACAAATGGGTACGGAGAGTGCGCTGGAGGAATATAGAGAGAGTAGGAGGGAGCTAAAAAGGGGAGTTAGAAGGGCGAAGAGAGGGCATGAGATGGCTTTGGCTGGTAGGATTAAGGAAAATCCAAAGGCATTTTATTCCTATATTAGAGGCAAGAGAGTAGTTAGAGGGAAAATTGGTCCTCTTAGGGACAAGAGTGGAGAGTTGTGTATTGAGTCGGAGGGAATGGGGGAGCTCCTGAATGAATACTTTGCATCGGTATTCACGAAGGAGAGGGGTTCGGAATCGTGCGGTCTCTTGGAGGGAGCGGAGGTTCAGTTGCAGGATATAGTTATTACGAGAGAGGAAGTGCTAGGGCTTTTAGGTAGCGTAAGGACGGATAAAGCTCCGGAGCCTGATGGTATTTATCCCAGGCTGCTTAGGGAGGCGAAAGATGAAATTGCTGGGCCTCTGGCGCACATCTTTGTCTCTTCTTTGGACACAGGTGAGGTCCCAGAAGACTGGAGGGTAGCAAATGTGGTCCCGTTGTTCAAAAAAGGTGGTAGGGATAACCCTGGGAATTATAGGCCGGTGAGTTTGACGTCGGTGGTAGGGAAGTTAATGGAAAAAATACTTAGGGGTAGGATGTATGAGCATTTGGAGCGTTGCGATCTGATTAGGGATACGCAACATGGCTTTGTTAGAGGGAGGTCTTGCCTTACGAATCTGGTGGAATTCTTTGAGGAGGTAACAAAAACGGTTGACGATGGGAGAGCCGTTGATGTCATCTATATGGATTTCAGTAAGGCGTTTGACAAAGTCCCTCACGGTAGGCTGGTAGAAAAGGTTAAGGTGCATGGGATAAGAGGCCAGGTAGCTAGGTGGATTGAGAACTGGCTGGGAAATAGGAGACAGAGGGTAGTTGTGGAGGGGACCTTGTCGGGCTGGAGGCCAGTGACCAGTGGTGCGCCGCAGGGCTCAGTACTGGGACCTCTCCTCTTTGTAGTCTACATAAATGACTTGGAAGAGGGCGTAGGTGGTGTAATCAGCAAGTTTGCTGATGACACCAAGATGGCAGGGTTGCTGGGTACGGAACTGGATTGTCAGGTGATACAACAGGATATAGATAGGTTGGTGCAGTGGGCAGATAGGTGGCAGATGGAATTTAATCCTGACAAATGCGAGGTGATGCATTTTGGACGGAATAATGCAGAGAGGAGCTATGTGATAAAAGGTAGGCCGATTAGGAGTATAGACATACAGAGGGACCTGGGAGTGCAGGTTCACAAATCCATGAAGGTTGCGTCACAAGTGGAGAACGTTGTTAGGAAGGCTTATGGGGTGTTAGCCTTTATAGGAAGGGGCATAGAGTATAAAAGCTGCCGTCTAATGCTTCAGTTGTACAGAACGTTGGTTAGACCGCATTTGGAGTACTGCGTCCAGTTCTGGTCACCTTATTACCGGAAGGACGTGGAGTCTCTGGAAAGGGTGCAGAGGAGGTTTACCAGGATGTTGCCTGGCATGGGGGGACTGGGTTACGAGGAGAGATTGAAGAAACTGGGGCTATTCTCCTTGGAAAGACGGAGATTGAGAGGGGACATGATAGAAGTATATAAGATACTGAAGGGAATAGATAGAGTTAATAGTGAGAGACTGCTCCCTAGACTGGGTACGAACACGAGAGGTCATCATTTAAGGGTGAGGGGGGGGAGGTATAATTTGGAGGTGAGAAGAAGGTTCTTTACGCAGAGAGTTGTGGGGGTCTGGAACGCGCTACCGAGTAGGGTGGTGGAGGCAGGAACGTTGGACTCGTTTAAGATGCAGTTAGATAGGCACATGAGTGAAACGAGAATGGAGGGATATGGTAGGGGCTATTAAATAGGGTTAAACCTCGGGAGACACCGGAAGGGCAGGCTGTATGATTAATATTTTTTGTCTTTATTGCACAGGTGGAACATAGAACATAGAACATAGAACATTACAGCATAGAACAGGCCCTTCGGCCCACGATGTTGCGCCGACCAGTTACAAAACAATGACCCACTAACCTAAACCAATCCCTTCTCGTCCATAAACCTATCCACGGATCTCTTAAACGCCCCCAAACTAGGCGCATTTACAACTGCAGCAGGCAGGGCATTCCAATCCCTCACCACCCTCTGGGTAAAGAACCTACCCCTGACATCCGTCCTATAACTACCACCCCTTAACTTAAAGCCATGCCCCCTCGTGCTAGATTTCTCCATCAGAGGAAAAAGGCTATTACTATCCACCCTATCTAAACCTCTAATCATCTTATATGTTTCAATAAGATCCCCTCTTAGCCGCCTTCTTTCCAGCGAAAACAACCCCAAATCCCTCAGCCTCTCCTCATAGGACCTCCCCTCCATACCAGGCAACATCCTGATAAACCTCCTCTGCACCCTCTCCAAAGCCTCCACATCCTTCCTGTAATGTGGGGACCAGAACTGCACACAGTACTCCAAGTGCGGCCGCACCAGAGTTGTGTACAGTTGCAACATGACGCTGCGACTCCTAAATTCAATCCCCCTACCAATAAACGCCAAGACACCGTATGCCTTCTTAACAACCTTATCTACTTGACTCCCAACTTTCAGGGATCTATGTACACATACACCTAGATCCCTCTGCTCATCCACACTATTCAAAGTCCTCCCGTTAGCCCTATACTCGACACATCTGTTATTCCTACCAAAGTGAATTACCTCACACTTCTCCGCATTAAACTCCATCCGCCACCTCTCGGCCCAGCTCTGCAACCTGTCTAAGTCTTCCTGCAAACTATGACACCCTTCATCACTATCTACCACACCTCCGACTTTGGTGTCATCAGCAAATTTACTAATCCACCCAACTATACCCTCATCCAGATCATTAATAAAAATTACAAACAGCAGTGGCCCCAAAACGGATCCCTGAGGCACACCACTCGAAACCGAACTCCATGATGAATATTTACCATCGACCACCACCCTCTGTCTCCTATCCGCTAGCCAATTCCTGATCCAATTCCCTAGATCACCCCCAATCCCATACATCTGCATTTTCTGCAGAAGCCTACCATGGTGAACCTTATCAAACGCCTTACTAAAATCCATGGAGGTCCACCTCGTGTCAAGCGAGGGGCATGCACACGGCAGGTCGTGCGTGGGCTGCCCTTGGAAGTCCAGGAGTGGCCTAGTACTTCATGTCGGTGTGTGTGCTTGATCCTGGACCGGTAGACGGGCGCCGCAATAGCTCAGTGACTAGCACTGCTGGCTGTGCAGACACATGGATTTGGGCCTGTGTCTGTGGGAGTTTGCGCATTCTCCCTGTGGTTGTGTGGGTTTCCTCCGGGCGCTCTGGTTTCCTCCCACACCCCAAAGATGTGCTCTTAGGCTAATCAGTTTTTACCAAATTGACACTATTTCTTCCCTGAATGTGACTGAGTAGGGTCCCATTCGTAGACATGCAGGGTAGAATAGGTGTAGGGTGATGCGGCGGCGCGGGCTCGTTGGGCCGAAGGGCCTGTTTCCCGTGCTGGGTTGTTCTTTGTTCTTTGTAAATTGATGCCATGCTCAGTCAAATTGGCTGAAGACAGGGAACCCCCAAAGGTGGCCGATATGGAGCATCCACTCAGCATTCTGGCGGAAGATTGGTGTGAATGCTTCAGGCTACTTTTTTGCACTGATATGTTGGGCTCCTCCATCACTGAGAATGGGGATGTTTGTGGCACCTTCTTCTCCTGCAGTGAGCTGTTTAATTGTCCACCATCCTCCTCTTGTCTGCGTGGGTTTCCTCGGGTGCTCCGGTTTCCTCCTATAGTCCAAAGATGTGCAGATGAAGTGGATTGACCATGCTAAATTGTCCCTTAGTGTCAGGGGAATAGCTAGGGTAAATGTATTGGGTTATGGGGATAGGCCTGGATGGGATTGTCGGTGGTGCAGACTTGATGGGCCGAATGGCTTCCTTCTGCACTGCAGGATTCTATGTTTCTATGATCCCCTGACTTGGTGGTAATGGTTGAGTGGCGGGTATGCAGATTGTGATTGAGTACAGCTCTGCTGGTATCCCACAATGCCTCATGGATGCCCAGACTTGAGTTACTAGATCTGTTCGAAGTCTGTCCCATTTAGCATTGGGATAATGCCACACAACACATAGAGGTTATTCTCAATGTGAAAACAGGACTCCATCTCCACAAGAACTGTGCAGCAGTCACTCTTATCGATATAGTCATGGACAGATGCATCTGTAGCTGGTAAGAATGAAGTCAAGTATGTTTCCCCTTTTGTTGGTTCCCTCACCACTCGCCCAGTCAACCAACACTGCTGTGGGTCTGGAGTCACATGTAGGTCAGACCAGGTAAGGAGGTCAGATTTCCTTCCCTAAAGGGCATTAGTGAATCAAATGGAATTTTCTGACAGTCAACAATGATGGTCATCAGTAGATTCTTAATTCCAGATCTTTTTCATTGAATTCGATTTGCACATTCTGCCATGTTGGGACTCAAACCTGGGTCCCCAGAACATTAGCTGAGTTTCTCGATTAATAGTCTAGCAATAAAACCTTTAGGCCATTGCCTCCCTAAAATTTGAGTTGCCACAAATGGTGCTGAATACTATGAAGTCATCAGCAACAACCCTATTTCTGATCTTATGGTGGAAGGAAGCCTAGGTTGGGCCTAGGACACTACCCTGAGGAACTGCAGTAGGGATGTCCTGGAACTGAATGATAGACCTCCAAGCAGCAGAATTATCTTCCCTTTAGCTAGATATAACTCCAACTGGCAGAGAGTTTTCTCTTTGATTCCCATTGACTCGAGTTTTGTTAGGGCTCCTTGATGCCACACTTAGTCAAATGCTGCCTTGACATTATGAGCAGTCACATTCATCTCACATTTAGAATTCAACTCTTTTCTCCAACCCTTTTATATGACAAAAACCATTCCTTTGTTATGTGTTTCACCTTTTTTAAGAGCACCGTAGTGGCTATCTGAAGAAAGTGAACCGATGATAATGTAACAGTCAAGAGTTGCACAATAAACTACCTGTCAAATACCCACCTAAATATGACAGCCTTAATATCATAGCAGGCTAACGCCCATGCACTAAAGGAAAATCCTTGCTTTTACAACACAGTCTGAAGTCAAGTCTCAGCCTATACAACACATGCTAAAGTCAGGGACTGGCCTGTACAATACAGTCTCAGGGCTATCCATATACAACATAGCCTGAAGCCTAGGCCTAGGCCCTAACTGCACCTTAGCAATGGAAAATATATTGCTACCTGGAAATATCTGCAGTGTGTCATCATGAATTGCTACAACTTAATTCTCCAACACAAATGTTGATAAAATGATTTAATATCTCATCAGGACCATTGAGAAGTAGATGGTAACCATAAGAATTGTGTTAGCATTCCAAAAATGCTGAGCACAGTATTAGTGCAGTTGTTATTATTACCTATGGAGTTAGTCCATCTAAAGATTGCTGATGCTTCAGTAAAGCTGCCTTGTTGACAATAACTTTGCTCACACACTCTTTATGATAAGAACATCTGCAAGACATTCATCTTCTTTATAAAATGGATTCACCTCTGTTTAAATGGGATGATGCATTTGTGCATTTTCTCATTGTCTGTGTCATCTAGGGGTTATCTCTGGAAAATAAGTTGAAGCCCAGCACCATTACATTGCTCAGTGCAGTAAATCATTGTATATTCATTAGTCAACTGCATTGTTCACAGCAAGTCAACTGATAAACTGGTCGTAACAACAGGAATATTATAATATGTAACATGCATTTACTACATGCTGCCAAATTGATGCAATGATTACACTGGTCAGGCCCTTTAAGATAAGTTATAGATAAGCAAGGTCAGAGTTTAATTCTATTTGGTGAACATCGTTCAGTTTGGAAATTGCCTACAAAACCTTGTTGCTATGTCAGCGCGAGTTGACTGGCTTTCTTTATCTTTTGCTTTTTAACACAGCAACTTATTGGATACTGGGGCCAGGATTTTCTGACCTCGTCCACAGCTGGGATTCTCAAGTCCCGCTGCTGTGAATGAAAATTTGGCTGAGCGTCAAATTCTCCACTTTTGCTGGCAGTGGTGATGGGGCATGCGAAACTGGAGAATTCCAGCCAGTGTATTGTCAGAAAAGACACCAGCAATCCACTGCTTCTATAGTATAGAACTGACTGCCCCTTGACTTTATTAATGGACCTGAAAAATTAAGGGCAAAATTTCTCCTTCTAAATGGAAGAGATAGCAGTGGAAGATGAAGCAAGATCACCTAGCTGGTTTAATGTTGTCTCTCTGCTCTGAGATCAATACCCCTTCTGTCCATGCACTAATTCTCAGGAATACAATGGTGTCCTCCTCTCTACACTCCTCCATTGATCTTATCCTCGCTCATATCTAGACCAAAACACCCCAAACACCATACCGCACCACAACCCCCAACCTCACCATGTCCCATTACAAACTGCTTTGTGGGAGGAGGAGGAGTCCATTTTCTGCTCCAACAAAAACTACCCAAGTTCCCTGGTAAATCCCTTCTGCACCCCCTCCAGTACAATTATCCTTATGATAATGTGGCGACCAGAACTGCACACAGTATTCAAGCTGTGGCCACACCAAAGTTTGATACAACTCCAACATGACTTTCCTGCTTTTGTAATCTATACCTCAGCTGATAAAAGCAAGTGTTCCATTTGCCTTTTCCACCATCCTACTGACATACCCTTCCGTTTTTGGAGATCTGTAGACAAACACACCAAGTTCCCTTTGTTCCACAGAACTTCCTAGTGTCCTACCTGTCATTGAATACTTTGTCAAATTACTCCTTCCAAAGTGTATCACCTTACAGTTTTTGGATTAAATTCCATCTGCTAATTATCTGCCCACTTGACCATTCCATCGATATTTTCTTGTAGCCCAAGACACTCCACTTCACTGCTAACTATCCATCCAGTTTTTGTGTCATCCTCAATCTTACTAATTGTACTCCCACATAGGCATCAATATCATTTATATAAATAACAAATCATAGGGGGCCCTGTGGAAGGCTTCCAGTCATTAAAGCAGCCTTCTGTCATCACCCTCTGGTATAGAATGTGAAGTTACAAGGGATCAGCGGTGAGCTGGCAAGATGGATGCAGAACTGACTTGGTCATCTGAAAGCTTGTGAGATTACTATCAAATAAACTGGTTGGACTCGAACCTGGTGCTGTGAGACTTCTTATTCGGTCATAGAGGACAGAGAGTAACAGTGGAGGGGTGTTTCTGAATGGAAGGCTATGACAAGTGGTGTTCCTCAGGGATCAGTGGTGGAACCTTTGCTGTTTGTAATCTATATAAATGATTTGGAGGAAAATATCACTGGTTTGATTAGTAAGTTTGCAGATGACACAAAGTTAGTGAAATTGCGGATAGTAATGAGGACTGTTAGAAGATACAGATCGGTTGGAGACTTGCAGGGGAGAAATGACAGATGGAGTTTACTCTGGACAAATGTGAGATAATGCATTTTGGAAGGACCAGCACAGATGGGAAATACACAGTAGATGGCAGAACCCTAAAGAGTACTGATAGGCAGAGAGATCTGGTCACTGAAAGTGGCAAAGCAGGTGGAGAAGGTAGTCAAGAAGGTATTATGACATGCTTGCCTTCATCGGCTGGGGCATTGAGTTTAAAAATTGACAAGTGCATTTTGCAGCTTTATAGAATCTTGGTTAGATTGCACTTGGAATATAGTGTTCAATTCTGGTTGCCATGCTTTCAGAAGAATGTGTAGGTTTTGGAGAGAGTGCGGAACAGATTTACCAGAATGTTGCCTGGCATGGAGGGCATTAGCTATGAGGAGAGGTTGGAGAAACTTGGTTTGTTCTCACTGGAGTGACGGAGGTTGAGGGGCGAGCTGTTAGAAGTCTACAAGATTATGAGAGGCATGGACAGAGCGGATAGTCAGAAGCTTTTTCCCAGAGTGGAACAATCAATTACTAGGGGGCATAAGTTTAAGATGAGCGGGGCAAGGTTTAAAGATGTACGAGGCAAGTTTGTTTTTACACAGAGAGTGGTGGGTGCCTGGAGTTTGCGGGCAGGGGAGGTAGTGGAAGCTGATACAATAGTGACAAATACATGAATAGAATAGGAATAGAAGGGTAGGGGTTTTTATTACAGCTGGGCAGCATGGTCGGTGCAGCACATGGATCTTTTGGGGAAAGCTCAAGGGGCTAAATATTGACCCCCCCCCAATGATTTTATATAACCACAAACAGATTTCCTGTAGCACTGTTTATAAAGCCAGATATATTTTAACCATCCAGTGAATTTGTTGTATTATTTGTGTTTAGATTAATACAATCTCAGTTGAAGAGTCAGTGTAAACATTATACTTGGTGCTCAATCAGAGATTCTTCTTACATGTACTACTAGCTGGGGATCGTGGAGACACCACAAGGGTGATTGCATCATTTCTGGCCATGATGTGTACGTATGGATAAACATATATTCAGATAGTCTACCTCTACCATCACCTAGAAACACAGGGACAAGAGGAGGCCATTCAGCCCTTTGAGCTGACTCCACCATTCATTATGATCGTGGCTGATCTTCCAACTCAGTAACCTGCTTCCACTTCCCCTCCCCTTTTGATCCCTTAAGCCCCCAAGAGCTAAATCTAACTCCTTCTTGAAAACACATAGGAAAAGATTCTCTGGCCTCCCCACCACATGTTTCCCACCGTGGGGGGTGGCACGTTGTTTGCTAGCAGCAGATTCTCCGGTTCCATCACTAAAAAAATGGGAATTCCCACTGACATCACCCTACACTAGTGGGAAACCTGTGGGCCGGTGCTCTGGCAGTGGGACCAGAGAATTCCGCCTGCGTTAACGGCCAGAGAATTCAGCCAAACTGTTTGGTGGGAGTTGGGCAGAAATCCCACGTATGTGTGCGAATAATTTAACTACCAAAGTTACAGAGGGAGACGATGGATGCTCAGAGCAGTTGACTTCTAAATACCCCAAGGAAGTTGTGAAGAGCAAATAGCTTCTAACTGACCCAAGGACATTGTGAAGAGCAAGTTGATGGCACCTAAATTGTACTGTAATGAGACACAGGACAATGCATAAAGCTGCATTTTAACAACAGGGTAATGGATAGAAAATTTCCTCAGTGGAACAGAGAGGCCAATCACCTGCAATAACTTTGTGAGAAACTCTATTTAGATCTATTTTCTGGATTTTTGATCTTTGTTGAAGATATGAGATAATTTGGAGATTCCCCAGGACATTCGTGGCTAGTATGTGTTGTGATTATAGTATCTGTTTATAGACCAGTCAGCCTGACAATTCTAGAGTCTGTTATAAAAGGCTTAATAGCAGAGGACTTGGAAAACAGTGGCAGAATCGGACAATCAGAATGGATTTATGAAAGGGTAATCATACTTGACAAATCTATTAGAATTCTTTGAGGTTGTAACTAGTAGAGTTGATGAGGGGGAGCCAGGCTTTTGACAATAACCTACATAAGTGATTAGTGTGGAAAATTAAAACACATGGGGTTAGGGGTAGTGTACTGAGATGGACAGAAAAATGGTTGGGAGACAGGAAACCAATAGTAGGAATAAATGGATTTTTTTTCCAAGTGGGAGGCAGTGACTAGTGGGGTACCACAGAAATCAATGCTAGGACCTCAGCAATTCACAATATAAATTATGATTTAGATGAGGGAATTAAATGTAAAATTTCCACACACTCACAACTCTCTGGGTGAAGATTTTTTTTTTCATCCTCAGTCCTAAATTGTTTATCCCTTATACTTAGGCTGTGAGTGACCTCTAGTTCTGGACTTACCATCATTGGGAACATCCTTCCTGCATACTGAAGTGGGGGAAATCGTAAAGATGGGTACCTGGCACATAAAACGGTTACCTGAGAAAGAGGCATTAAGCAGGCACTGACTTTATTGCAGACAGCTACTTGAAATTAAAACATGCAGCACAGACAGTTATTTAAAGTTAAACATGCAGGAAACAAACACTGCAGGAAGCCAGTAAGAGCTTGAGGCACTTTAAAGGTAAGGACAGATTCAGGACAATAAGGTTTGATAAAGAGATTAGCCATAAATGGGGACGGGAATACATAAATGCAGGAAAACCAATTACTGTATGTATAGACCGAAACTAAGTCATTGATAGTCATTGGTAGAGGAAATGTATCCATTCTATGAAACCATGTGATGTTAAATGCCAATGTGTGTATATGTCTGACTGTAATGATGTGTTAACTGTCTATCCTACTTAACTATAACAATGTGTTGAATGGCTAACGTCCAGACAATCCATTGTCTGAAAAGTATAAAAATGAACCACTCCTATCGTATTATTGAGAAGGTAGCTGCCAAGTACTGCGGAGTACCAGTGCTTTCTCCCCGACGCTTGGTGTTGGAAATAAAGGTGTATTATTGAACCTCCAGTCTGACTCCTATGATAATTTTCCCACAGCAATATATCCTGTCTAGTCCTTTTAGAAATGTTATAGGTTTTTTATGAGATTTCCTCTTCCCCCACTCATTCTTCAAAACTCCAGTGAATAAAATCCTAACTAACTCAATCTCTCCTCTTCGTCAGTCTCTCCATCGCAGGAATCAGTCAAGTAAATGAGTGGCATGGTAGCACAGTGGTTGGCTGCCTCACAGTGCCAGGGACCCGGGTTCAATCTGGCCTTGGGTTACTGACTGAGAGAGTTTGCACATTCTCCCTGTGTCTGTGTGGGTTTCCTCCAGGTGCTCTGGTTTCCTCCCACAGTCCAGAGATGTGCGGGTGAGGTTGATTGACTATTTTAAATTGATCCTAGTGTCAGGGGATTAGCAGGGTAAATATGTGGGGTTACAGGAATAGGGCCTGGGTGGGATTGCGGGCAGTGCAGACATGATGGGCCAAATGGCCTCCTTCTGCACTGCAGGGATTCTATGGATTCTAAACCTTTGCTGCACTTGCTCTATAGCAAGAGCATACTTCCTCAATAGGGAGACCAAAACTGCACACAATACTCTGGGATTGGCCTCACTGAGGCACTGTATAATTGCATCAGGACATCACAAGCTCGCTATTAAACCTCACCAACACACCATTTCCCTTATTCACAATCTGCTGTACCTGCATGCTTAACCTTCAGTGGCTGCTGTACAAGGACACCCCTTCTCTCAATCTGCAGCCATTTAGATAATAATATGCCCTCCTGTTTTTGATAGCAAAGTGGATAACATCACATTTGTTCACATTATGCTGCATCTGCCATGCATTTGCCTATTCCATCAACATGTCCAAACCACACTGAAGCATCTCAGCATCCCCCTCACAGCTCCGACTCATTTGCAAATTTGGAGATATTATGATTTAGACAAGGGAATCAAATGTAATATGTAGCATCCTAGCATTGATCTCTTTGGTACCCCACTAATCACTGCCTGCCACTTGGAAAAAAAATCCATTTATTCCTACTATTGGTTTCCTGTCTACTAACCAGTTTTCTATCCATCTCAGTACACTACCCCTAACCCCATGTGTTTTAATTTTCCACACTAATCGCTTATATAGGTTATTGTCAAAAGCCTGGCTCCCCCTCATCAACTCTACTAGTTACAACCTCAAAGAATTCCAATAGATTTGTCAAGCGTGATTACCCCTTTATAAATCCATGCTGATTGTTTGATTCTACCACTATTTTCCAAGTCCTCTGCTATTAAATCTTTTATAATAAATTCTAGAATTTTCCCCACTATCCATGTCAGGCTGACTGATCTATAAACAGATACTATAATCACAACACATGCTAGTCATGAGCGTCCTGGAGAATCTCCAAATTATCTCATATCTTCAACAGAGATCAAGAATCCAGAAAATAGAAATAAATAGAGTTTCTCACAAAGTTACTGCAGGTGACTGGCTCCTCTCTTCCACTGAGGAAATTTTCTACGTATTACCCTGTTGTTAAAATGCAGCTTTATGCATTGTCCTGTGTCTCATTACGGTACAATTTAGGTGCCATCAACTTGCTCTTCACGATGTCCTTGGGTCAGTTAGAAGCTAATTGCTCTTCACAACTTCCTTGGGGCATTTAGAGATCAACTGCTCTTAGCGTCCATCTTCTCCCACCATAATTTTGGTAGTTGAATCATTTGCACACATACATGGGATTTCTGCCCAACTCCCACCAAAGTTTGGCTATGAAGCACCAGAATCTGTCAGGAAGTTCCAAGAGAGAGAGAAAGAGAGTTTGGATTAAATTGGCCAAAAGGAAAGTAACTGTTGACGTTGTCAACATCTATTACTATAACATCTATTACTATAACCGTCTCAGTTTGAGATTAAGAGAACCATTTGCTCTTTAAACAAGTTGTTAATTAAAATATCATGATGTCACTGTTCTATAAATTCTAAAAAAAGTATTATTTAATTTATAATGAGCAATGCCATGGGAACTCTGTTGGTCTCAAAAATGATTTGTATTTGGTGTATGTCCATCACACACCAGACATGCACCACACATCAAACAAAGTAAGTTTTTTACAAACAAAAAGCAATATGAAAGAACTAACCCTAATTTGACACACCAGCGCAACAATGAGAGAGTTTGAAAGTTTATTTATTAGTGTTATAAGTCGGCTTACATTAACATCGCAATGAACTTACTGTGAAAATCCCTCAGTTGCCACCCTGGCACCTGTTTGGGTGCACTGAGGGAGAATTTATCATGGACGATGCATCTAACTAGCATGTCTTTTGGGCTGCGGGAGGAAATCAGAGCACCTGGAGGAAACTCACACAGACATGGGAAAGCGTGCAGACCCTGCATAGACAGTGACCCAAGCAGGGAAATGAATCTGAGTCCCTGGTGCTAACCACTGTGCCACCATGCCAATGAGCCTGGCCAGGTCATCAAAGTTGCAGTGGGGAGAACACCTGGCGGACAATGACCACAATCTCGTAAGTTTTCAGATACTTGATGGAATTTAATCTGGATTGGTGCGAGGTGATGCATTTTGGTAGATCCACTTCAGCTGGGAGCTATAAAGTAAATGGCAGAACCATTAGGAGCATAGATACACAGAGAGATCTGGAAGTACAGGTCGATAGACCCTTAAAGTGACAGCACAGGTGGAAAAAATGGTGAAGGAAGCATATACACAGTAAAAAGTCTGACAACACCAGGTTTTAGTCCAACCTATTTATATATGCCATGCTTGCCTTCATTGGCCAGGGCATCAAGTATAAAAGTTAGCGAATTATGTTACAGTTATGTAAAATGTTGGTTAGGTCACATTCAGAATATGTATTCAATTCTGGTCACCACACTATCAGAAGGATTTGGAGGCTGTGGAGGGAGTACAGGAAAGGTTTACCAAGATGCTGCCTGGTATGGAGGATATTAGCTACGAGGAGAGATTGAATAAACTGGGCATAGATAAGATGAACAGTTAGAAGCTTTTTCCCTGGATAGAAACGACAAATACAAGGGGACATAGGTTCAAGATAAGGGGGGAAAGGTTCAGCAGAGATGGGGGGGTTGAGGGTTTACACAAATGGTGGTGGGGGCCTGGAATGCACCGCCAGGTGAGGTAGATGAGGCAGACACATTAGCGACATTTAAGACCAACATGAACAGGCAGGGAATGGAGGGATACAGGTGGTCTAGATAGGACAACATGATTTGCACAGGCTTGGTGGGCTAACATGCCTGTTTTTGTGTTGTACTGCTCTTTGTGCCATCCAGAGTCCTCTATTGTTAAAGTCTTTTATTGTGACATTGGCCCATAACTTCCTAGCTCCCCAGCACAGGATTCAGTGGGATATTGCAATGATGCACAGGGAATCCTTTTTGGAAGTTCCCACATAAGGGCTTACTCCACAATTGTCCAGAAGAGCTAGGCTAGAAATCATCATCAAATGAATTAAATCGTTAACTTTGGCTGGTTCTAATGGTTTTACCCTCGTAGTTACTCTGAAAAAGTTAAAACAAATAAAAGCACCCCTAACTTCAGCAGAACTATTTTGAAGTAGCAGACTGAGTCCCACATGGGACATTCCTCCCACATGCCTGACCCCATCCCCATAGACTCCCCTACCCTCTCCAACTAAGCATCCCACTTCCCTCGGTACTCCCCACCAACAGCATGGGATTCCCTGAACTTCCCTTCAACCTGACCAATTCCCCCTCCTCCACCTGACCCAGCCCCACATTCCCAACCTCCACCCTGATATGTATAAACCTCCCACCCCCATCCTCATCGTCTGAACACACCACCACCTCCCCAGTGTTCAGCTTCCATCGATGGCCAACTTTCCATCCTCCAAAGTCCAAGCACCCCCCATGTCCCCTAGTGTCCAACTCTCGACTCCCCAATGTATGAGCTTTCCACCCCAATGTCCAGACACCTCAATGCTCTCAATGCCCAACTCCCCACCCCTCACAATGTGTGAACCTCCCACCCCCAATGTCAAAGTCCGCCCCCTCACCTTCTTTCCCCCCGTGACCGGATAATGAAGGGAAGTCCTATACTAGCTACATCTCATTGATAAATCCCAGGAATTGTGCGTATTAATAAGCAGCGAAACTATGCTTAAAATGGAGTGAAATTATCCAAATTGTGAGACCATTCTGCCAACACACACATTATAATTTATTAATGAGAATCAATTTGTTGCACATCAAATTAACTGGTGTCTGCCAATTAATGACTTTACATCAGGATATGGATGTCAACCCCCTGAGTTCTAAATATTGAACGCCATTAATTTAAACCATCACCTTCGATTGGGCCTCTGTCCAAACTCTTTCCCAAAGGATAGACAATCGTAAAGGAGCCAAACCTATGACTGTCCCAATAGACATTTAACTCCAGAAGCAGCCAGGCACTGAGGAAATGGGAGCTTCTCAAGTCATGTCACAATTTGGCCACAGAATGAAGAAAACTTGCAGTCCGTGGGGAGATTATTTTGCAATAGTAAATGGGCACTCTGCCATCTACTCAACAACATTGGCATGAATCTGTGTTTGTAGAACTAGAAAGCCACACACTCTACCAGCGCGCCTGCTCAGTTACTATATAAGACTTGACATTCATGTTCCTGTTTGGGGTCAATATGCGTGGTGGTGGTCCTTTTCATTCCTGGCTAATATCCCCCTCTCGCCTCCTGCCCCAGCATGCCCCAGGTTTGTCCCCTGACTGGTTTCTTCAGTGAGGCAATTCCTTGGACTTTGAACCCAACAGTTGCACCTTACAGGGTTGTTAAATTTCCAGGATTGCCCAGGAACTAAAGATTAAATTCTTGGACTCAAAAGGAAAATCATCAGAACAATCAAAAAGAATTGTGTGTTTTTTTTCATTTTCCTTCTGCACTTTTGTTTATTCATTATAGAACTATGAGATAAGAACATAAGAACATAAGAACATAAGAAATAGGAGCAGAAGTAGGCCATCTGGCCCTTCGAGCCTGCCCCGCCATTCAATAAGATCATGGCTGATCTGTCGTGGCTCAGTTCCACTTTCCCGCCCTCTCCCCATAACCCTTAATCCCTTCTCTTATCAAAAACCCATCAACCCGCTTCTTAAAAATATTTAGCGAGGCAGCCTCCACCACTTCAACGGGCAGAGAATTCCAGAGATTCACCACCCTTTGAGTGAAGAAGTTCCTCCTCAACTCCGTTCTGAACCGCCCCCCCTTTATCTTGAGGCTGTGCCCCCTAGTCCTACTGTCTTTTTTGAGCGGGAAGAGTCTTTCCACCTCTATCCTATCCATCCCATTCATCATCTTATACGTCTCAATGAGATCTCCCCTCATTCTTCTAAACTCTAACGAGTACAAGCCTAGTTTATTCAGCCTCTCCTCATAGCTCAACCCCCTCAACTCCGGTATCAGCCTAGTAAACCTCCTCTGCACTCCCTCCAAGGCCAAAATATCCTTGCGCAGGTGCGGCGCCCAAAACTGCACACAGTACTCCAGCTGCGGCCTCACCAATGCCCTATACAGCTGCAGCAAGACCTCCCTACTTTTATATTCAATCCCCCTCGCTATGAAGGCCAGCATCCCATTCGCCTTCCTGACCACCTGCTGCACCTGCAGGCTGGGTTTTTGCGACTCATGCACAAGGACCCCGAGGTCCCTCTGCACCGTCGCCTGCTGCAGTTTTTCGCCACGTAAGTAATAGTCCTTCCTACCATTCTTCCTACCAAAGTGGACCACCTCACACTTGCCAACATTAAATTCCATTTGCCATTTCCTGGCCCATTCGCCCAGCCTATCTAGATCCTTCTGCAGACTCTCCACACCCTCCGCACAATTTGCCTTTCCCCCAATCTTGGTGTCATCAGCAAATTTCGACACCCTACACTCGGTTCCCTCCTCCAGATCATCTATATAAATGGTAAATAGCTGAGGCCCCAGCACCGACCCCTGGGGCACCCCACTAGTCACCAACCGCCAATCCGAATAGCACCCATTGACCCCCACTCTCTGCCTCCTATTTGACAACCAATCCTCTATCCACGCTAACACCCTACCCCCAACTCCATGTCCTCTGACCTTCTGCAGTAACCTCTTGTGAGGTACCTTAATAAGCGATAACATATAAGATAAAAAGATGAGATAGAAGACTGTTTGACCAGGTGGGAGAATAAACAATGGGAGGCTTTGTATAAAATCTCCAGCAATACTGTGATTCAGAGTTGTCAACCCTAGTGCCCGTGTACATCTGGAAGCTTAGTTCATTCTGTGTTGTTGTGTTTAAATGGCAATCCTTGTTTCCAATATTTCCTTTAAAAGTACAGATACCCAAAGAAAATTGAGATTGCAAACTGAGATCTTTTACCTGAGGGTGACGTTTCTGTGGTAGATGGGTGAGTCAGTGGGAAACAATTCAATTTCCTCCCAATGCAAGTTGCACAAAGTCCTGGACTTTCTGTTGGAGGCTATGGGCAAGTACAGACAGCCTTGGATGACTATCTGTGTAGAGTTTGCACCACTGTCTGCGTGGGTTTCCACCGGGTGCTCTAGGTTCCAGAGCTGTGCAGGTTAGGTGGACTGGTCACACTAAATTGCCTCTTAGTGTCCAATGATATATAGGTTAGGGAGATTAATAGGGTAAATATGTGGGGTTACAGGTTAAGCCTGGGTAAGAATCGGTCCAGATTCGATCGGCCAAATAGCCTCCTTCTCTGATGTAGGGATTCTATGATTCTATGATACTGGAAAATGGGGTTAAATTAGATAGGTATTTGAGGTCTGGTGCAGACATTGGGCTGAAGAGCCTCAATCTGTACTGTGAAACTCTAAGACACAGAACGAAAAAGAACGAACTTGCATATTTAGATAACATCTTTCACAACTTTAGGCCGTGCCCCCACAGATTGTGCAAAACTTTTGAAATGTAGCAAACACAGAAACCAATTTGTGCACAGCAAGCTCCCACAAACAGGAATGTGATAATGACCATACAACCTGCATCTGTTCTTGTGATGTTTGAGGAATTAATATTGGCATTTCTGACAGCATTCCCTGAATATTGCATTGAACTGTCAGCCTAAACCTGTACAAGCCTTAAGATTGGGACTTGAAGTTTCAATAAGATCACTTTCAAAAAGATCACCTCTCAATCCTCTAGACTCTAATGGATAAATAGAATATAGAATGTAGAACAGTATAGCACAGGAACAGGCCCTTCAGCCCACAATGTTGTGCCAAATATGACACCAAATTAAACTAATTCCTTCTGTCTGCCCTTGGTCCATATCCCTCTAATCTGTGCAGATTCATATGCTTCTCTAAAAGATCCTTAAATGCCCCTATCGTATCTGCCTCCACCACCACCCCGGCAGCGTGTTCCAGACACCCACCACTCTGCGTAAAAAACTTGCCCCTCACATCTCATAGAATATAGAACATTCCAGCACAGTACAGGCCCTTCGGCCCTCACTGTTGTGCCGAGCTATGTCCAAACCCAAGATAAGCTATCCCACTCCCTATCATTCTGGTATGCTCCATGTGGCTATCCAATAACGCTTGAAAGTTCCTAAAGTGTCCGACTCCACTGTCACAGCAGGTAGTGCATTCCACACCCCAACCACTCTCTGAGTAAAGAATCTACCTCGGACATCCCTCCTACATCTCCCACCATGAACTTTATAGTTATGTCCCCTGGTAACAGCTCCATCCCCCCAAGGAAATAGTCTTTGAACGTTCACTCTATCTATCCCCCTCATCATCTTATAAACTCTATTAAGTCACCTCTCATCCTCCTCCGCTCAAAAGCAAAAAGCCCCAGCTCCCTCAATCATTCCAAAAAGGTTCGCCTTTGAACTTTCTGCCTCTCACCTTAAGTGCAAGCCCCCTAGTATTAGATATTTCAAATCTGGGAAAAAAGTTCTGACTGTCAAGCCTAACTATGGCTCTCATAATTATATAGACTTCGATCAAATCTCCCCTTAGTCTCCATCATTACAGAGAAAACAAACTTAGTTTGTCCTTATGGCTCATACCTCTTAATCCAGGCAGCACCCTCTTCTGCATCCTCTCCAAACCTTCCACCTCCTTCCTGTAATGTGGCAACTAGAATTGAATGGAATACTCTAAAGGTAGCCTAACCAAAGTTTTATAAAGCTGCAACATGACATCCTGACTCTCATACTCAATGCCCCAACTTATAAAGGCAAGCATGCCAATGCCTTCTTTACCATCCTGTTTACTCATGCGGCCATTTTCAGAGAGCCATGAACTTGAACAACAAGATCCCTCTGTACATCAGTGCTGTTCAGAGTCATGCCATTAACTGTATAGTTCCCATTAATATTTGATCTTCTGAAGTGAAGTACTTCATGTTTGCCTGGATTAAACTTCATCTGCCATTCCTCCATCGGTATCTGCAACTGATCTATATCCTCTGTAGCCTTTGACAAACTGCTACCTTATCCACAACTCTACCTATCCTGTCATCTGCAAACATACTAACCCACCCATCTACATTCTCATCCAAATCATTTATATACATCACAAACAGCTGAGGTCCCAGTAGAACACCACCAGTCACAGACCTCTGGCCAGAAAAACACTCTTCAATCACTATTCTCTGACTTCTTCGGACAAGCCAATTCTGAATCAAAGCGACCAAGTCATTTGGCTCCCATGCATCTTAATTTCCTGGATGAGCCTGCTACAAGGTACAAGCCCTGTCCACACCTTAAGTATGGAGGTATTGCTGCCAACCAAACTGTGAAGTTGTCCTCTTTAGCAGGAAGTATAGAAAAGCAGCATATTATTTATAAATTAAGAGCAAAAGGATAGTAGGGATAAAATTGGCCCTCTTGAAGATCAGAGTGGTCGGCTATGTATGGAACCAAAAGAAATGGGGGAGAAATTAAATGGATTTTTTGCATCTGTATTTACTAAGGAAACTGGCATGGAATCTATGGAAATAAGGCAAACAAATAGGGAGGTCATGGAACCTATACAGACTAAAGGGGACGAGGTGCTTGCTGTCTTGAGGCAAATCAGAGTAGATAAATCCCCAGGACCAGACAGGGTATTCCCTTGGACCTTGAAGGAGACTAATGTTGAAATTGCAGGGGCCCTGGCAGATGTATTTAAAATGTTGGTATCCACGGGTGAGGTGCCAGATGATTGGAGGATAGCTCACATTGTTCCATTGTTTAAAAAAGGCTCAAAAAGTAATCTGGGAAATTATAGGCCGGTAAGTTTGATGGCAGTGGTAGGTAAATTGTTGGAAGGAGTACTAAGAGATAGGATCTACAAATACATCGATAGACAGGGACTTATTAGGGAGGGTCAACACG
Organism: Carcharhinus amblyrhynchos; assembly: GCF_965287045.1. Lineage (NCBI taxonomy): Eukaryota > Metazoa > Chordata > Chondrichthyes > Carcharhiniformes > Carcharhinidae > Carcharhinus > Carcharhinus amblyrhynchos. The sequence continues at coordinate 52,371,966 of NC_137339.1, read as the reverse complement.
GCTTTGTGCGTGGTAGGTCATGTTTAACCAATCTATTAGAGTTTTTTCAAGGAGGTTACCAGGAAAGTGGATGAAGGGAAGGCAGTGGATGCTGTCTATATGGACTTCAGGAAGGCCTTTGACAAGGTCCCTCATGGGAGGTTAGTTAGGAAGGTTCAGTCGCTAGGTATACATGGAAAGGTAGTAAATTGGATTAGACATTGGCTCAATGGAAGAAGCCAAAGAGTGGCAGTGGAGGATTGTTTCTCTGAGCGGAGGCCTGTGATTAGTGGTGTTCCATAGGGATCGGTGTTGGGTCCATTGTTGTTTGTCATCTATATCAATGATCTGGATGATAATGTGGTAAATTGGATCAGCAAATTTGCTGATGACACAAAGATTGGAGGTGTAGTGGACAGTGAGGAAGGTTTTCAAAACTTGCAGAGGGATTTGGACCAGCTAGAAAAGTGGGCTGAAAAATGGGAGCGTGCAGTTTGAAGTAAGCATTATGGTGTCGTTTGCAAGTAATTTTATTGGATGTTCAAGCCATGTGATTGGTTTCTGCTTACACAGTTGGCTGGATACGAGGGAATCTTCTGGAAGCAAGTGGAGGATTGTAAATAAAAGGCATTGCATCCTTTGTTTGCCAGCGATAACTTGATCGAGAATAACCATTGCAAGGCATGTACCCTGGAGGATGCTTCAGAGAAGAAAGCAAATCCTACATCGAGGATATTTCTTGGTCAAGGTTTCTCTTAAACTCAGTAGAACCTATTTTCAGTTAAATAATTAAAGTTGATGTTCAGTTAAAGTTAATGTGCAGTTAAGAGTTAAAGGTCGGTTGAGAGCTGATGTTCAGTTAGGGTGAAAATTCAATAAAGAGTTAATGAATTAAACAATTTGTGTTTAAGTTGGTACCAGAATTATTAAATAAAGAAATCATTTAATTACTGTCCGTGTTTGTTCCATGAAATTGGAATGCTTGCAAGGTGTTCAAATTAAAAGCTGGATAACAATATCCTGCTACTTCCTTAATAATGGATCCTAGTATTTTCCCAATGACTGATAGAATCTTAGAACCCTACAGTGCAGAAAGAGGCCCTTCAGCCCATTGAGTCTGCACCGACACAATCCCACCTAGGCCCTACCCCATATCCCTACATATTATACGCACTAATCCCTCTAACCTACACATCCCTGAATACTAAGGGGCAATTTCTTAGCATGGACAATCAACCTAACCCGTATATCTTTGGACTGTGGGAGGAAACTGGAGCACCCGGAGGAAACCCACACAGACACAAGGAGAATGTGCAAACTCCACACAGACAGTGACCCGAGCCAGGAATCGAACCCAGGACTCGAGAGCTGTGAAGCAGTAGTGCTAACCACTGTGCTACCATGCCACCCCTTGATGTTCAGCTAACTAGCCAATAGTTTTCAGCATTTTCTTGAAGAGTGGTGTCACACATGTAATTTTCCAATCTGATGGGACCTTTGTAGAATCTAAGCAATTTTGATAGATCATAACTATTATCTCTGCAGCTACTTCTGTTAAGTCCCGAAGACTTAGGTCATCATGTCCAGGGGGCCTGGCAGCCTTTAATTCTGATAGTTTTCACACTATTATTGGCTATTTGGATATCACGTCTGCCTGTTCGATCTCTTTGTAACAAAATAATGATTTAATATTTCTGCTATCATTAGTGTACTGCAGGGAACAATACCGCCATCAGCCCCTGCAGTATTCTCCTGTTTATTACCTAATGGTCCAATTTCCACCATAGCTAGCCTTTTTTATTGCCGTGTCTGTAAAATATTGTAATATTTTATTTTATATCCCTTTATTATTTAATTTCATAGTTCCCCAAGCCTTCCTAATTGTTTTTTGACTGTTCCCCTTATCTATTCATGTTCTCACTATACTGCGCCCATGTCCATGTCCTTAATATCTGCCTTTTTCTGAACTCTCAATTTTTTTCTCATCCATGGAGTTTCACTTGTATTTAATTTGATCTTTCCTTTTAGCAGAATAGCCTTTCACCTGCAATCGGTTGAGCACCATATTAAATGTTTCCGATTGTTTTATGTTGTTGGTTGCCAGTGAAGTTGCCATTTTATTTCCCCAAGTTCTATTAGGTTCTCAAAATCAGTTTTCCTCTAATCCATTAATTTTCCTTTTGTTTTATATTTTCATCTTAAGCCATATTGTGTTATGGTCACCATTGCCTGGATGTTCTCTCTTTTACTTCCCCTCTGCTCTGGCTCATTCCATATTACCACATCCAATAGTGAATCTTCCTTTGTTATGCTTTCCACATATTTGATTAGAAAGGAGTTCTGTATACATTTATGGAACTCTGTTCCTTTAACCCATTTACCTACCTCTTCTGTCCAATTAATAATGAGAGATTTTCAATTATCTTGACATTATTATTTTATGTTTTTACTCTGTTCACTAGTTTGTCTGCATGTTTCTTGTACCATTTCCCTCCCACTATTAATTAGGTGATATGTTAATTACACCTATTAGTGTGATCAATCCTTTGTCTCTGTCCATATTGATTGAGGGGTCAATCATGAGGAAGCATAGTTTTAGAGTGACAGGCAGGAGATTCAGAGGAGATTTAAGAAAAAAAACACTCAGACGGTGGTGAGAATGCATTGCTTGTGAAGGTAGTGGAGGCCAATTTGGATGAGCGCTTGAAATATCGTCACATTCACGAATATGGGACAAGTGCTGGAAAATGGGATAAGTGTGACCTTTATTTCAGTCATTCGTGGGACATGCTGGCTGGATTGGATGCTGGCTGGCCAACATAAAGAATAATCTGTGAAAGGAGTCAAGGTATCTGACTTGCTCAGTCTATGAATTTCGGTCGTTTACTGTGCTTAATCAGCAGCTATCCACAAACAAGTTACTTCTGTTAACACGGAGCAAGGGGAAGCAGGAATGCCCCTCCGAATAAACTCCTGCTGGCTTCAATCTGCCCTGCTCCTCACAGGCTGTTGTCTTAAAGGTAAACAGCCCAGTCTCTTGAAGGGTGAACAGGCAGTAGTGGCTCACTCAGAATTTTAACTGAGTCTCAAGGTTCCTTTTCGGGCCTATCTTGGGCCTCTCTATGTGGAAGCTTGGATCTGATCCATTTTTACCCCTTTACCTAACTATGTATTATCTGAAGCCTCACAGATCCTCAATCAAACATACCTCAATAACCTTCATTCCTTGGAATTTTTTTTTGCACATATTTTAATAACTTCAAGGCCTCTACCTGTTGCCAAATCCTGGACCACAAGTGAATTTTTTTTATTCCTCACATAATCAAGAGATCTTTCAATCATATTGTTGCATATGTGGTTGGCAGAAATTCCACCCAGCTATCTACATGTCAATAAAAGGTGAAGGGTTAAAGGTTCTGCCTCCTCATCGTGGGGGGATTTGAGAATTTCTTTGCTTTGTCCAAAGCGACTTAAGGAAGCTGGAGTTTGAATTCTCAAAGCTTTCATTTCAGGCAAATGATAATTTGTATAAATGTATTATAACTGTGTTTAAAGAACATGCAAAATCAAACAGCTGCTATAATGAGAGAGGCAGCAGTAGGAATAACAACAGCTGTTCCTGTTTTTTTGCGGGAAGAAAGAAAATGGAGATGGTTTATAGAGAGTTTTTATTTACTTAATCATTGCTTTTTCCTGGTTATATTCAGCTAAAAAATTCTTCTACATCCATTTTACAGCACAATCATTTCCTTCCATATTTAAAAATTTAGAAATGATATGCATGATGAACTTTTAGTATTTTGAGGTACTGTATTTGTTTAAAAACCATGCAAGTCCACAAATTCACTAGTAAGTACAGGGTAGGAGTGCATATCCGAAAACAGTTCACCCCAGCTCATCATTCTTTGCCTGTCCATTTCAGTAAAGTAAAAACTTAAACTGCTTGAAGGCAAAACATAAAGATAGTATCTGATTGAAGATGAAGTTATTATGGAGAGAAGGGGAGTTCATTGTCCAAAATGGAGGCAACAGTGAGGCAATATATTAGACTGCGTTCTCCTGGACCCTCAACATCTAAGTTTGACCTTGCTTCACCTGACATATCAGATCTCAACAATTCCTAAAATTTAAAAACCCTTTCCTGAGTCTTGCTGGGCCTCAGGATTTGCTTCCTCGGATTTCTTCCCCAGCTTCCTAATAGCACTGTGGTGTACCTATACACAGTAAGAAGTCTCTTGACACCAGGTTAAAGTCCAATAGGTTTATTTGGTAGCAAATGTCACTAGCTTTCAGAGCGCTGCTCCTTCGTCAGGACAGTGGAGATCTGATCGCCAACATCCTGTGAAATAATTTTTAAAAACTACTAGATTTTATGGACATCTTTCAGGATATAAACTGCATACACCGTGAGCATTAGGTGCCAGTTGTGGTTGAATGTCGGTAATATTACCTTCGAGTTAAATGATTCTGGGTTCAAACATATAATCCATTCCAATGACATTCCAGTGCGGACTGTTGTGAATGCTGGGTGCTGTCAGGGCTGTGTCATCTTGGATGTGACTTTAAACCAAATCTCCCACCTCAGTTTTATATTATAAACCACCATATGACACTAATTGAAGATGAGCAGGGAGTATACCTTGGAGTCCTGGCAGTATTTATTCTTCAACCAGCATCATCAAAAACGGTTATCTACCCTTTGATCTTTTGCTGTTTGGTAAACCTTGTTCTGCACAAATCAGCTGTGGTTTTGTTAAGGTATTGTTACCTTTCCTCCCAATCAGGTATTCAGTCAAACTTACTGTCAATTTAAGTTCTCAATTGAAAAAGATTTTCAAATCATCATAAGAACTTAAGTCAGCTATGCCAGCTATGGACTTGGTCTTAAGAAAATGTGTCCTCTTCCTCCAGGAGTATTTAGACTAAAAAAGTATCTCAGGATAAAACATACATTTTGTTGATATAGTATTGCAGAAATGTCTCTCTTAGAGAGTTTACCTCTCCCAGAATTTCAAGTTATTCAAGAATCCTGGAGAAATTAGGGTTGGCGAGGTTTACAGAGTGAGTCTATACTGTTTTATAACAATTACTTAATAATACTTTATTGTAAGCTTAAAGCTTGGATTGCATTCTAATAATGTTCTGAATGTTACTAAATGTAAATACAAGATAAACTAAGTATAAATACAAAGTACAAATTTACTTAGATGGAAAGAAAAGATTCAAATCCACTTACAGAATAAAAGTAGGATATTAAAACAAGTAACAACTAGACTTTTATATCCACAATCAAAAGTATAAGGTATAGTTTCCTGCTGGCTTTGTCTCAGCTTGAGAGGAAACCTTATGAAGCCTCGACTCTCTGGTGGTTACACAAAACTGTTTGACATGCACACCTCAGTTTCTAATTTAAAGAAAATCTGTTGCCTTTAGAGTAATCTAACTATTTGTTGTTTTACTATTAGACCTTTTCCTGACCCAACAGTTGCCCAATATTTTGAGTATATCTTGAGGAGCAAACATTCCCTGCAAAAAAAAAATGTTTTCCTGAAAAAGCGGCATTATTCCTTGCTTGCCTCTCTGAAGCAAAGCCTATTTAAGACCTTCATATCTGCATGCGTGCATAGAATTGACATGTTTCTCTGTCTTTTGCAAAGGGTTTTCAGCTGCACTTTAAACAGAGTTAAATTTTTAACCCTTTCATTGACAGGGTTTATCATTAACAGTTTCTTACCTAACAACAGTGAATACATTTCAGAATTGGTTGTAAAAATAATTAAGAATGTCCTGTGGTCTGAAAGGTATTATGTTTATTCATAATCACCATCATTACTCTTAGATCTTGTGGACTGCTGCACAATGGTCCCAAGTTCCAGGATCTCTCTCTCTCTCTCTCTGGAAGGCATGGTGGTACAAGTGGTTAGCAACTGCTCCTTAAAGCTCCAGGGACCCGGGTTTGAATCCCAACTGAGGTCACTGTCTATGTGGAATTCTCACATTCTCCCCATGTCTATGTGGGTTTCAAAGAACAAAGAACAACACAGCACGGGAAGCAGGCTCTTCAGCCCAATGAGCCTGCGCCACCATTTTAACATTGTGAGTTCCCTCTTCCACCCATGACCTTTGACTATGCTTATGGCACTCCGCATTGGAAACCAGATTGAGGGGAGACTAATTTAGGGACAATTTGTTACACCAATCAGCCTAAGGACACATCTTGGGGGTGTGGGAGGAAACCGGAGCACCTGGAGAAAACCCACGCAAGCACGGGGAGAATGCGCAAACTCCCACAGACACTGGCCCAAATCCATGTATCTGCACAGCAAACAGTGATAGTCACTGAGCTGCTGTGTTGCCCAGCATCTGGTCCAGTTTAAGAGTACAGTAACAAAGTGAAGCATTAGGCTACTCTCGAAACATCCAAGATCAGCCCTCGCACGACCCACTGCGTGTACGCCCCTTGTTGGACAACAAGGCGGACCAAAGCACCTGTGGATTAAAAGAGAAAAACGTCAATAACATGCACATCTTATGCAAACATTCAAGGGAATCCCCAGAAGCTCAAAAGTAAAACAAGTGAGCCAGAAAATATGTTGGAAGACCCATAGGAATCAATTGGTTCCCAGGAACGTCCCAAGGCTCTTGATCCTTAGTTAAAACAGTCTCCTTTATCCCTCCATCTCTATTCCGCTCATGTGCCTATCTAAGTATCCCTTAAACAACTGGGGCAAATCCTGAAAGCTTGTGAGTTTACTATCAAATAATTTGGTTGGGCTTTAACCTGGTGTTGTGAGACTTCTTACTGTTCCTTCCACAGCCCAGCGATGTGTGGGTTAGGTTGATTAGCCATGTTAAATTGACCCTGAGTGTCAAGGAGATTAGCAAGATAAATAAATGGAGTTATGGGAATAAGGCCTGGGTAGGATTGTCGTCATTGCAGGCTTGATGGGCCAAATGGCCTCTTCTGTATGTTAGGGATTCTATGATTCTCTCTCAGATCCCACAGTTCCTAGAATTTCTGGAATGCTGGACTCTGCTTTCACAGTATTCCAAGACCTAAAAATTTCAACTTATGGCATTATTAGACTAAGAATCTCCATCCCTGTACTGTCAGAAACCAGAGTCACCTTCACTGCTCATACATTAGTGGTCCTAATGATAATACACTGGACAACGCTCTACTAACAAAACCTTGCATGCAATGCTACAGAGGACCATCTAATATATTTAAGTTTTAACACAGATCCCATGCAAACTTCAAGAGTCACGCTTACAGAAGCATATTAGAACATAAGAACATAAGAAATAGGAGCAGGGCCATCTGGCCCTTCGAGCCTGCCCCGCCATTCAATAAGATCATGGCTGATCTGTCGTGGCTCAGTTCCACATTCCCGCCCTCTCCCCATAACCCTTAATCCCCTCTCTTATCAAAAACCTATCAACCCGCGTCTTAAAAATATTTAGCGAGGTAGCCTCCACCACTTCAACGGGCAGAGAATTCCAGAGATTCACCACCCTTTGAGTGAAGAAGTTCTTCCTCAACTCCGTTCTAAACCGCCCCCCCTTTACCTTGAGGCTGTGCCCCCTAGTCCTACTGTCCTTTCTGAGCGGGAAGAGCCTCTCCACCTCTATCCTATCCATCCCATTCATCATCTTATATGTCTCAATGAGATCTCCCCTCATTCTTATAAACTCTAACGAGTACAAGCCTAGTTTATTCAGCCTCTCCTCATAGCTCAACCCCCTCAACTCTGGCATCAGCCTAGTAAACCTCCTCTGCACTCCCTCCAAGGCCAAAATATCCTTGCATAAGTACGGCGCCCAAAACTGCACACAGTACTCCAGCTGCGGCCTCACCAATGCCCTATACAGCCGCAGCAAGACCTCCCTACTTTTATATTCAATCCCCCTCACTATGAAGGCCAGCATCCCATGCGCCTTCCTGACCACCTGCTGCACCTGCAAGCTGGGTTTTTGCGACTCATACACAAGGACCCCGAGGTCCCTCTGTACCGTCGCCTGCTGCAGTTTTTCGCCACGTAAGTAATAGTCCTTCCTACCATTATTCCTACCAAAGTGGACCACCTCGCACTTGCCAACATTAAATTCCATTTGCCAGTTCCTGGCCCATCTACATATATGCACGGCCGAAAGCCAATTATTTCCCATTGACAGAGAAACTTAATCACCAACAGAAAATATTTTCTCATTGACTTTCAAAGTCACGCTTAGCGGATGGGGATTTACCGCCCAACACGGCGGCAGCAGCCCGCCATTGGCTGGCGGCAGGATTAGCTGTTTACGCTGTTTTCAACAGGATTTCTGATTGAATACACTCTCACCGCTGGGGTACTGTTAGTGAAGATGTGTCAGCGATAGGATTGGAAAAAAGCTCCACTAAAACGTGAAGTTGAGTTGAGGATCTGTCTGAAGAAAATTAAATTATAATTGACCCAGCAAGACATAACAATGACACTTTGTGATATATGCCGGAAGTTACCTATGGTTGTACAACAGCTGCTGAAAGATACTTTGGGGTAGAACCAGACTTCGTGGGCAGAATTTTATGGCCTCTCCTGCTGGCGGGATATTGCACCAAAGTCAGTGAAGATTTGAATGACTTGCCACATTTTGTGACTCCACCGCCTGCCACCACCCCGACTCCCCCACCTGTCCTGTGGATGTCCATCAAATTTCACAATATGTTACAGTGTAAAATGTGCAATAGTGTCAGGAGTCCCTTTTTATACCTCCCCCCGGTTTTCATTGATTTAATTGGAAATGGAAGTTGGGCTACTGACCCACTAACTCCTATTTTATACCATCACACAAATCCACCATGTATATCTTGTATGTGTTACCTGGTTTCATCTTCTTCTGTCTTGTGCTTTTGTGAACACTGCCCATGGAGGGTCACCAAACAAGGATTGAGAAATGCCTGACAGCAGCTGCTAACTCAGTTCAGAATCAGCTTGCTTTTGTACTGATGTGAAAATTATCTACCCCTCTCCAACCCATGCCCCCAAGCTGCCTTCTGAGTATTAGCTTTTCACTCTGACCCTCCCCACATTCAAAGCAAAGATTACTGCCGTCACTGCCAGTGAAAGCAGAGAATTAGGCACTTAGCCAAATCTCCATTCACTTCAGTGGGACCGGAGAATCTCAGCTGCTGGCAAGGTCAGAGAATCCTGCCTACCGGCGGCACGGTAGCACAGTGGTTAGCACTGCTGTTTCACAGCTCCAGGGACCTGGGTTCGATTCCCGGCTCAGGTCACTTCTGTGTGCAGTTTGCACATTCTCCTCATGTCTGTGTGGGTTTCTTCTGGGTGCTCCGGTTTCTTCCCATAGTCCAAAGATGTGCGGGTTAGGTTGATTGGCCATGCTAAAATTGCCCCTTAGTGTCCTGGGATGTGTAGGTTGGAGGGATTAGTGGGTAAATGTGTAGGGATATGGGGATAGAGCCTGGGTGGGATTGTGGTCAGTGCAGACTCGATGGGCCAAAGGGCCTGTTTCTGTACTGTAGGTTTCTATGCTCTATAAGTAAGCTGGGTTGTTTTATTAGCCAGATTTTCACAATTCTGCTCTATATGCTAAATTTATTTTGGTAATTGTGAGAAATTTAAAGCTGATCGGTTACCAAAGCATCACATTAAAATTTTAAGAAAGATAATGTAAAAAAAACCTTCCATGCAAGCTATGGACCTAAAACAGTGGTGGCCAACCTGCACTCTGGGGAGCCCACATGCAGCCCATCTGGGTTCTGAGTGCGGCCCACGAGACATTTTATTGACTGTTGCCCACAGGCAGTGTTGTCACATTCCACAGATTTCTGGTGGTGTAATTTTTTTTTCCTACCAGTACGACTGAAGTGATACACAGGTAAAGTAAGGGCAAGTGAAGTCAGGTACATGCTGATTGCTCCTTGATTCCATACTCAGTCGAATGCAGCCTTGATATCAAGGACAGTCACTCTCTCCTCTGGAATTCAGCTTTTCTGTCCATTTTTGGCTGAAGGCTGGTTGATCAGGAGTTGAGTGGCCCAGGCAGAGCACAAAGTGAGTGTCAATGAGCAGATCATTGCTGAATAAGTGCCACTTGATAGCACTGTTAATGACATCTTCCATAACTTTGCTGATGATTGATAATAGACTGATAGGACAGTAAGTAACCAGAAGGATAGGACTTAGCTGAACAATTTGCACATTGTCAGGTAGATGCCAGTCATGTAAAAAGTTGTATTGTTGTACTTAGTGTCTCAACACTTCTTGATTTCATGTGGGGCAAATCGGATTGCTTGAAGACTGGCATCTGTAATACTGGGGACCTCAAGAAGAGGCTGAGATGGATCATCCACTCAGCACTGCTGTCTGTAGATTATTACAAATGCCTCGTCTTTTGCACTGACCTTCTGATCTGCCCATGTGGATGTTCCTGGACCCTTCTCCTCAGGTTAGTAGTTCAATAGTGCACCATCATTCACAATTGGATGTGGCAGGGCTGCAGAACTTAAATCTGATCTGTTGGTTGGAGTATCACAGAATCCATACAATGCAGAAGGAGGGCATTCAGCCCATCAAGTCTGCACTGACAACAATTCCACCTAGGCTCTTTGCCCATAACCCCACATATTTACCCTGCTAACCTGGGACACTAAGGGGCAATTTAGCATGGTCAATCTACCTAACCCACACATTGGAGTATGGGAGGAAACCAGACCACCCAGAGGAAACCGACACAGACACAGAGAGAATGTGCAAACTCCACACAGACAGCCAGGAATCAAACCCAGGTCCCTGGAGCTGTGAGGCAGCAGTTCTAACTACTGTTCCACCATGCTGCCCCATTTGTTGAGCTCTAACTTAGCATAGTATTTAGTGTGTTTACTGTCCTGCATTACAGCTTTACTGGGTTGATACTATGTATTTGGGTATACCTGGAGTTACTCCTTGCATTTCTATATTCCCCATTGAATCAGCATTGGCCCCCTCAGCTGATGGAAGCCAAAAGGCAGCTCTCATTGGCATGCCCATTTAATTGCCACAGATAAACAGTTTGTACATGATCCCCAATCCTCAAAGCTAACAAAGCAGGAGTGTTTAAATCTTCACTAACTCATCCAGGTTGCTTTACTCTTGTCCTGCTGGGTTGATTGCGTTTCTGCCTCCAACCACCCCACCCTCACCCTCCTGCCATGGACCATCGACATGTCCATCCTCACAAAATTCCTCCTTCCCATGTCAATTGGAAAGCAGAAAGATGGCCCTTTCTCCGATTTGATAAGTTAAACAACTATTTTACCTCAGCCCCAGTCGGGTTTAAAATTAATGAACAGAATTGTTCAAAGGTCATTAAACAAGTACATCATTTTTTGATGATTTTCCTCCAGGGTTTTTTGTAGCAGTGACCTAGAGAATAATCATCCGTTCCTGCAGCCCCCCAGGACAATGCTGCCTATTGCTCAACAGCAGCACCTGGAGCCCTCACATGCTGCAGAATCTTTGATTCTCTCTGTGTATAGGAGGGCTGAGTCCCTATTCTGCTGCTCCCTGTCAGGAGAATCAAACACAGCATAACTCCCTATGAAGCCTGTTATTTGATGCTTATTCATTTTACTGGGCAGTTTTTTGTTGCATGATTGGGGGAAACTAACTTCTTTCATTCACGGTGTGTGTCTGAGAAAACAAGTTGCAGAGAGGAACTAACTTAACAGGATGAGAGAAAAATAGAGAGCGAGGCAGCTAGAGAGACATGGAGAGAGATAGGGACAGAATGAAAGGGAGAGAGGCGCAGGGAGACACATGGATACAAGGACAGATTCAGACAAATATATTTACACACACATATAGGTATACATTTAGGTACACACACACACACATGTTTACAGATACACATAGACACACACAGATACACACACATATAAACAGATATACAAAAGCATTCACACATACACAGAGACAAACATGGATGTACACATAGAGATACACACCCATAGATGTACAGATGTAGACAAACATACACATAGATGCACACAGACATATGTTATCGACACACATACACACACAGATACACGTATGGGGAGGTGATGGCCGAATGGTATTATTGCTAGATTATTATCCAAAAACTCAGCAAGTGTTCTGAGGAACCAGGTGCGAATCCTGCCATGACAGATAGTACAATTTAAATTCAATAAAAAATATCTGGAATTAAGAATCTGCTGATGACTACAAAACGATTGTCAACTGTCGGAAAAACCCATCCGGTTCACTGATGTCCATTAGGGAAGGAAATCTGCCATCCTTACCTGATCTGGCCTACATGTGACTCCAGACCCAGATCAAACTAGTTGATTCTTAACTGACCTCTGAACAAGAGCAACTAGGATGGGCAATAAATGCTGGCCAGCTAACAATACCCATGTCCCACAAATAAAAAAAAATCTAAACACACAGATACACATATACACGCATAGATATACAAACATGCACACATGTATACACAATACATGCGCGCGCACCCACACACAAACACAAACACAAATCCACATATCAGCATGTGTGGGCTCATATGGCTACACAAACACACTGCTGTGATCAGGTCACAGCAACCACAGGCGTATTGAACCGTACAATTAGAGACAGCTGAGGAACATTTCCCTTTTTTAGTTTTGGCAATTGTATCTGAGAAATTTTAATCTTGCCACAATCCCCTGCTGCACTGACACACGCCCACGCACGCCCCATCTGAGAAACACAAGAGTGTCGATCCAAACAATTTAAACTACAGTCTCTACACAGGAAAGGTGAAGAGACTTTAACACGCACAGTGTGGGTTCATGATCGTTCATTCAATCAGTAATTAGCCTTTCTAGCTGGTAATTACTTGAAAATTGTACTAATATATGTTTTCAATCATGACTTTGGCCTCTGACCCTGTGGATAACATTGATCCTTGGGAGAGTAAATTGCTTATGGGCATGAAAATATGAATCCGACTTAATCAGACATGCTGATTAAAACTACATACACTATTCAGGGTAAAAACAAACCATTAAACCCAACAAACCCCATCTTTGATTAATCTCAAGCTCACCAGTTCATCATATTCCTCAATATTTTCCATTGTTAGAAACTCTTTCAGTTGACTCCTAAAGCTATTTCTCTATTTTCTCTACTTCTTTTATATTTCCAGAATATTCTCTCTTCCTTAGCACTAATTTCCTCCTTCTAATGTGTTTTGTAAATTTTTGTATCTGTAATATCTTGGTAAGATTGGCAAATACACAATAGCACAGTGATTAGCACTGCTGCCTCACAGCGCCAGGGACCCGGGTTCAATTCCAGCCTTGGGTGACTGTGTCGAGTTTGCATATTTTCCCCGTGTCTGTCTGGGTTTCCTCTGGGTGCTCTGGTTTCATCCCATGCTCCAAAAGTGTGCAAGTTGGGTGGGTTGGTCATGCTAAATCATCTTTAATGTCCCAAAATGTCTAGGCTAGATGGCTTAGCCACAGTAAATCTGTGGGGTTACAGGAATAGGTTGTATGAGAGGGCCTGAGTAAATTGCTGTATCAGAGAGTTGGTGCAGACTCGATGGGCTGAATGGCCTCTTCTGCATTGTCAGGATTCTATTCTCTGATCCTATTTACTAACAGGAATAAGTATATACAGAGAGTGAGAAAGATGCTACTGGTTACTTTGACTCCAGTCTCCAGACTGCCTGGGAGAGCCCTGCTCAGTCCCAGGATTTGCATGCTTTGGCCAATTGGCCAAACAGATCCACAGGATAGGATCCCTACAGTGCAGGAGTCTGCACTGACTCTCCAAAAGAGTATCGTACCCAGACTCTGCTCTATCCCCATAGCCCCACTCATTTACCACTGCTAATCCTCCCAACCTACACATCTTTGGATGCTAAGGGGCATTTAACATGGCCAATCCACCTACCAGGAACATCTTTGTATATTAAGGGCATAGCCAATCCACCTGATTTACACATCTTTGGACTGTGGAAGGAGACTAGAAGTCTGGAAGAAACCCACACCGACATGGAATTTGCAAACTCCACACAGAGATTCACCCAAAATCAGAATCAAACCTGGGTCTCTGGCACTGTGAGGCAGCAGTGCTAACCACTATGCCACCGTGCCATAACTTCAAGTCTTACTGTGGTAACTGATGGAATTTAAATTCAATTAATTAATAGTTGGAATTAATTCATCTAGAATTAAGAATTAGTAACATGATTCTCTGAAGCCCCACCCCATAAAGCGGCTTGCTTTGATTCTCATCCCCCTGTCAAATTAAAAGCAAAGGTGAATTAACTGAAGGGGAATTAGTGAGAGGAGCCAGTAACACTCAGAGAAAGAGCAGACAGGGTGTGGTTGCAAATCAAAGAGGGTCTGGTGGACTGAAGTACATTTGTTTCAATGCGAGAAGTATAACAGATAAGACAGGTGAACCTAGAGCTTGGATTAGTACTAGGAACTATGATGTTGTTGCTATTACAGAGACTTGGTTAAGGGAAGGACAGGATTGGTAGCTTAATGTCCCAGGATACAGATGTTTCAGGCGGGATAGACCGGGGATGTAAAAGGAGTGTGGGAGTTGCGCTACGGGTTAAGAAGAGTATCACAATTGTACTGTGGGAGGACACCTCGGAGGGCTCATACAGCGAGGCAATATGGGTAGAGCTCAGGAATAGGAAAGGTGTAGTCACAATGTTGGGGGTTTACTACAGGCCACCCAACTACCAGCAGGAGACAAAGGAACAGATACGAAGGCAGATTTTGGCAATGTATTAAAGTAACAGGACTGTTGCGGTGGAAAATTTTAACTTCCCCTATATTGACTGGGACTCACTCAGTGCTAGAGGTGTGAATGGGGCAGATTTTGTAAGGAGCATCCAGGAGGGCTTTTTGAAACAGCAAGTAGATAGTCCAACTAGGAAAGGGGCCATACTGGACTTGGTATTGGAGAATGAGCCCGGCCAGGTGGTCAATGTGTTGGAGTGAAATCAAAATAAAGGACACAAAATAGTTACCTGGCACACAAAATGGACTCTGGGAAGGGACATTAAGAGGCACTGACTTTGGGCACAGACGTTACAAAAAGAATTAAAACCTGTAGTGTTTAAATTACTGCAGGAAACAGGTCAGACCTCGAGGCACCTTAAACTTGAGATAAGAGCAGACCCAGAACAATGAGTTTGATAACGAGATCAGCCACTGATGAGGACATAAATGCTTAAATGTATATAACAAGATCAGCCATTGATAGAGGACATAACTGCATGAATGTATCTACCCTAAGTACAATGATACTGTCAATGTCCGTATTTGTCTGTATATAATGATGTGTTAACTGTCAATGTCCCTAGTGTCTACTCAATTTGTAACAATGTCTAACAGCTAATGTCCATACCGTCTATTATCTAAAAGGTATAAAAGATGTTCAACTACCATTGTGTAATTGAGAAGGTGGCTGCATGTACTGCGGAGTGCCAGTGTTTCTCCCAAAGCTTTGCCTGAATAAAACTGTTCGTTGAACATCCAAGCCTGACTCTGAAGTGGTGAATTTCCCACAACAAATTGGCATAATTGGGCAGGATCTCACTACTGGTGATAAGTTCAATGGATTGGCCACGATCGGCAAACCGGGGTAGAGATCATTGAATTTGTGGGAGTCAGATGGAGTCAACAATAGAGTTTAAAAGGGGTAAAAATTAAGGGGTATTAAGGGAGTTATGTACTGATTGTTGATGGTATGGTGATAAGTATTGATTGACTGTCACTTGTGCTGACCGACTAGAGGACAAGGAAGTGCCGGTGTCAAATATGTAGCCTTAGACCGGTTGTTGAGGGGAAATCCCCCAAGTGAAGATCAGGACCCTGAAGTGGGTGTAGAGGCACCAACGGTACTTAGGATCACGAAGCACAAGTGGCAAAGGTCAGATAATATCAAACTCTGTAGTGGTGAACAAACAGAGTTTGCCATCTGTTTGCATGAAAGTTTGTATAGTTGGGTACTGGAATGTCAGTGTTGTAAAGCAGTGCGGAAAAGGAGCTGATCACTATGACCTAGAGCCGGACTCCGGTGGAGAAACACGTTGCCGAGTCGATACTAAAAAAAATATATTTATACTCACGTATATATATTATATATATTATATACATGAGTTTTAATAGAAACCCTTAATGGTGGAGAAACACAATTCTAGACATCATAGCCATAGATCTCTGAAGGTTGTTACTCAAGTGGATAGAGCCGTGAAGAAGGCTTTTATTAACAGGGGGTTTGAGTTTAAGAGTCATAGGGTTGTGCTGCAACTATATAGGACGTTGGTGAGACCACATTTGGAATATTGTGTTCAGTTCTGGTCACCTCACTATAAGAAGGACGTGGAAGCATTGGAGACAGTGCAGAGGAGATTTACCTGGATGCTGCCTGGTTTGGAGGGTAGGTCTTATGAGGAAAGATTGAGGGAGCTGGGGCGGAGGAGGATGACTTAATATAGGTTTATAAGATGTTGAGGGGGATAGATAGAATGGACGTGCAAAAACTATTTCCTCAGGTGGATGTAGCTGTTACTTGGAGGCATAACTATAAGGTTCATGGTGGGAAATATAGGAAGGGTGTCTGAGGTAGATTCTTCACTCAGAGTGGTTGGGGTGTTGAATAGACTGCCTGCTGTGTTAGTGGAGTCGGACACTTAGGAACTTTCAATAGATGTCCAACAGGCACCCTTCACCCAGATAGGCACATGGAGCACACCAAAATGATAGGGAGTGGGATATCTTGATCTTGAGTTTGGACATAGCTCGGCACAACATCGAGGGCTGAAGGGCCTGTACTGTGCTGTACTGTTCTATGTTCTATGTTCTAATTGTGGCCGGGAGTAGTGAAGTCCCTCCGGTAGAGAAACACGTTGTTAGGAAGTAATTGTGGTCGTATGGTGTATGAAACATGTTGCCAAGGAGGCAATAGTGACTGGGAGTAGTGAAGTCTGCGAGGTGGCAGATAACGAAGTTAAGCGATGAACCGCAGGATCTCTTATTAAAGTGTACATGACGGAAAGACACGTGCTAATAAAAAGGATGCAAAGGGATGGCTGGGATGCTTCTCAGACCATAGAACAGCAGAGAAAGTGGATAGATGGGGAAGGGAGACAAGACAAAGAAGGCAGTGGTATTATTAGTACATCAATTAGCAGGACTAATTGAACAAGTAGATGCTTCCATCAAAAAGTGGAGCAAAGATAAAGATAAGATTAGAAAATTAGAATCCAGAGTAAGGGAACTGGAGAAACAAAACCAAGTGTTAGGGGAGAATCAAAGGGGAGGTGAAACTGTTCCTCTACCCCCTTATGAGTCCACACAACGGGGACCAACCACCCGTCCAGAGAAATGGGAAGTGCTAGAACACAACTTAGCGCCAGTAGCCCGAGGGAGAACAGATGTGCAGCCAACAGCAAACTATAAACCATTCACCTCAGGCAAAAGACAGCAGATAATGGCTTTCCTGGGTAAACTACAACCTAGAAGTGCAAATATTAAAGTCTGGGAAAAATTAGATACAGTTTGGGTAGGACACCAACTACACCTGAAGGACATACACCAACTGGTCAGGGCAGGATGTCCAGCGGATAAGTGGAGGCAGGTAGCAGGAGGACCCACCACCTCCCCAGCACAAGATTATAGTGGGGGACATTGGACACATGTAGTCACCCTAACAGCAGAAATAGATGTCCAACAGGCACCCTTCACCCAGTTTAAAACAGAAGTCCAGAGAGTTTTAGGAAATGCTCCTACTAACTGGAGCAGAATCACAACGACCAAGCAGCTAAAGAGGGATGAAGCTTCTGAGTATGGGGAATGGTTGTTCAAAGTATACCAGGAATGCTCAGAGCAAGGGAACCCAGGCTGTTGGAAACGAGTGTTCATCCAGGCTTTCAAGGATGGGCTCTCTAGTTCTCACGAAACCACACTAAAAATAGGAATGATTATGTCCCAGGATTATGATGAACTAACGGAATGGGCCAGTGGTGTACTGGGAGATGTAGAAGAGAAATCCCAACAAGAGTAAGACAAGAAAGAGTAGCCACTTACAGTAGCAGGAGTGGAACTACTTCCAAACTGGCCTGTCACAACTGTGGCCGACAAGGGCACTTTGCAAGGGATTGCGGGGTCCCAAGGAAAGGAAGCAAATTTGGAAGCAGTAGGAAACATTGTAATCACTGTAATAAAAATGGACACACAGAAGCAGTGTGTTGGGACAAACATGGGAGACCTCCGACCTGATCCATTACCACAGCAGAATTGGAGGTACTAAGGAATCTCTGAGGTCAGCAAGATTGACGGTCTGCAGCCCCCATTCATAAGGGTAAGAAGGAGGGAAGGATTTATGTGTCTGGACTAGTAGGGGGCAGGCAATGTGAGATGCTGGTGGACACAGGAGCATCCGTATCTGTCACCAACCTAACCTTACCCACTACAAGTAGGATGATCTAACTAACAGGGATAGGAGGGAACAAAACACCTGCCTACCTGAGCGAGACCACGTTAGTAGAAATAAGTAATTTGTATATACAGATGAGGTACTATGTGTGTAAAAATAATGAGGGTATAATAATGGGGAATGACTTAATGAAAGAATATGAGATTTTGATAGACTTTGGGAAGGGAGAATTAATCTGGCCAAAACGAGATGGTCGGAAAACTAGAATAGGGAAACTCACAAGTCACCTCGAAACTTTTAAGGTTGCCACAGCCACCACCAGAGATTGGGCATTAGAGACAGGAGGGTTCGGAGCCATCTGTGCCTCTGTCCCCGGAGTATGGGCTGAGACAAAATTAGATACTGGCTTAACTAAAACAGACCTGATAAAGATACCTGGATCAGAGCATAAGTCCCACCGACAATACCCAATAAATCCAGAAGCAGAGCCAGCTGTAGTGGAGACAGTTAAAGGGTTAGTTGGAAAAGGAATTCTGAGCGAAACCACGAGTATCACTAACTCCCCAACCTGGCCAGTGAGCAAACCCGATGTGAGCTATAGGGTCATGATAGATTTCATCGGACTCAATAAAGTCACGTCCAAGTTTCACCCCACTGTAACAAGCCCCTCGACAGTCCTGAATGGACTGTCACTGGACCATAAAATATTTACAGTATTGGATATAGCCAATGGATTCTGGTTTCTACCCTTGGGTCCCAAGACAAATTCACTTTGGGCTTGCCTACCACAGGGATTCCACAATAGCCCCGTTATCTTCCATCGAGTAATGAGCAACATCCTCAGCAGGGTAGAACTGCCAGAGGGTAGCACGATCCTATAATATGTAGATGATATTTTAATAGCATCAGAATCTAAGCCAGGACATCAGGAAGCACTATACCTAGTATTAAACGAACTAAAAACCACAGGGTTAAAGGTGAGCTCCAAAAAGGCACAAATCGGGAAAACACAAGTCCTGTACCTAGGACACCTAATATCCCAAGGGCTTAAAGAAATGCCAATAGACCGAAAGAAGGTGGTACATCAAATGCCACAGCCCATCACTGTAAGAAGAGTCAGGAAGGTGCTGGGACTGTTTAACTATAGCTGGAGTTTTATCCCGGGATTCGCAAAATTGGTGAATTTATACAAAGACTAGCCAAAGGGGGAAAACTAGCTTTAAATCCCATAGAATGGGGACCCAAGCAGGAAGAGGCTTACAACAAATTAAAAAGAGGACTGACATCTGCTCCTGGACTAGGATTAACAGATTCCAATAAAGACTTCCATATACATTGCAGTAATGAAGGAGGGTTCTATTCCGCAGTGGTAACACAAGATCATGGTGATAAAAGGAGACTAATGACAGGAAGGACAATGCAATTATGAGAAAGCATTATAACAGGTGGGGCTGATGTAGATCCACTAAAAAGTAAAATGAAAAGATATATTTTGGAACTAAGCGCCCAACTAAAAGGAATGCATAAATTAGTAAAAGATAATCAGGAAGAAAGAAACGCACAAAGAGAGCTTGAAATGCTCCCTGACGTCCCAACAGCGAGAAGTCGCATCCTAGTAAAAACATTACCCAAAAAACCAGGATTTGCACCAAAATGGAATGGACCATATTAAGTTATAATTTGTGGAGATACCTGGGCCTGTCTGGACATAAGAGAGAAACGTGTATGGAAACATTGGACCCAGCTGAAATTATACAAAGAAATGAATTAAAGTGACCAAAGTGCTTTCCCCAAAACAGGTGATGACTACAAGCATGAGGAACTGACGCGTTCAGGTTGACAATATAACTTTTGGAAAATTGTTAACTTATAGTAATAAGATCGATACTTGCTTGTTGCGGACATATATAAGATTGCGTATGTAATTGTATTATTTTGTGTTGTTGCGACTGTAAATTTGACTGGGCTATAGGATAATCTATTCTACAAGCTCATATACATTTACACGGGAATCGAACTGTATGTTGCCAGTTAGCCGAATCTGTACCCTGTTTGTGGCCACCCCTGGGTGGACCACCCATGATTTCTATACAGCAGATATCTCAGACGCACCTCGTGAAGGACAAATAGGCAAATATAAAAGGGGTATATAGGGAAGATGTGTGGAACTTGTAAATCCTGTGTGCAGGGGACTCCAAGGGGTGGGAGGAAAAGCTTGCTCGGATAATGTAAGCTACCCCCTTTGTTTTTTGGGTCAGGGTCAGGGTCAGGGTCAGGGTCAGGGATGGGGATGTGCATATGCCTTGGTCCCCAAGAATGATTCCTGCGTACAGACGCAGGATATCTGTCAGCACTGTCAGGTAAATAGAGGTCAGTTTACTTGTAACGAGCAGTGATGCCTGAATATAACCGTGGGGAGGCAGCTCATTTGTGAACAGCGAAATAGGACTCATGTCAGCTCAGCCGAATGGACATACCCATTTGATACTTACCAAGCGGTGGGATCAAATGGAGAGTCAAATAAACCGAGCAATTGGTGGTATACCCAAACCAATAATCAGGACACTAAATGCTACCGAGCTAAGAAGGGATTTGTATTCCCCTTCAATGGTACCTACACGACAGCAGCACCAACCCTCCCAATCCTTTTTGCAGTAGGAACAATAGAACCATTCACTGTTCCATGCCCTCAGAAGGGGCATATCCAGAGGAAGATAGTGACTGGGCCATCAGCAAAGAATTCTGTGCCAATTGGTAAACCCCGGGCACACTGGAATCATCACTGGGATATGGGTTCCTTGGACCCTTATTTCTGGAGAGGGGCAGCAGGAGTAATTAGTGACAAAAATAGGAACCATATTATCTGTGGAATAACAGTCCTGGGAAACAGTATATCAAAAGCACTGGAATGGCTGAATTAAGGTTATGCGCACAGTACATTCGATATGCAGTAGACTACCAGTTAGTCCAACGGGGGGGAGTATGCACAATAATAGAAGACAAATTTATAACACGTTACCGATAAATCCAGTAACATCACCCAAGTCATTAATAACATAAGAAAACAGCTTGATAACTTCCGACAAGCACCCAAGAAAGGGAGTAGTTGGTTTGAATGGCTAGTGGGGGGATCCTGGGGATTCTATTTAATGCATGGACTGATCATTGTCATTGCAATAGTAATTGTCTGTTGCCTAATTGTCGGATGCTTTAATGTCTGTTGCAAAATAACGATGACTCGAATTGTGCCAGAAGCTAGCGTAATTATCGAGGAAGAACACATGATGGGAACCCCCAAAGATACCAAGGACTACAAGGAAGGAAAGGAGAAGATGAACATCTACCTGTGAACAATGCTGCTGTTGTTGGTCTGTGGATTATTAAATAATAATCCTGACCAAAAAGGGGAGTAGCTGGAGTGAAATCAAAATAAAGGACATAATATGGTTACTTGGCACACAAAATGGACTCTGGGAAGAGACATTAAGAGGCACTGATGTTGGGCACAGACATTACACAAAGTATTAAAACTTGTAGTGCTTACTGCAGGAAACAGGTCAAACTTTGAGGCACCTTAAACTTGAGATTAAAGCAGACCCAGAACAATGAGTTTGATAACAAGATCAGCCATTGATAGAGGACATAAATGCATAAATGTATCTACTCTGTGTACAATGATGTGATAACTGTCAATGTCCGTACTTGTCTGTGTATAACGATGTGTTAACTGTCATGTCCGTACTGTCTTCTCAACTTGTAACAATGTGCTAACGGTTAATGTCCATACTGTCTATTATTTAAAAAGTATAAAAGATGCTCAACTACCATTGTGTAGTTGAGAAGGTGGCTGCCTGTACTGCAAAGTGCCAGCGCTTCTCCCAAAGCTTTGTCCAAATAAAAGTTTGTTGAACCTCCAAGTCTGACTCCGAAGTGGTGAATTTCCCACAACAGATGTTTCAGCAGGGGAGCAGTTTGGGAACAATGACCACAATTTAGTAAGCTTCAAGGTACTGTTGGATAAAGATAAGTATAGTCCTCAAATGAAGATGAGGGCTGATTGGAACAATATTAGGCACGAATTTAAGAATGTTGATTGGGGGCAAATGTTTGCGGGCAAATCAACATCTGGCATGTGGGAGGCATTCAAATGTAAGTTAATAGGAATTCAGGACCAGCACATTCTTGTAAGGATCAAGTAAGTAGAAGTATGACAAGTATAAGTATGACAAGCCTAGATATTGTAAGCCTAGTCAAAGAGTTAAAAAAGAAGCATCTGTCAAGGATAGCAGGCTGGGAACACACAAGTGTGGAATATAAGGGAAGTAGAAAGAAACTTAAGCAAGAAATAAGGAGGGCTAAAAGGGGACATGAAAAGTCATTGACCAGCAAGATTAAGGAAAAAAGCAAGATGGTAGTCAGGGAGAGGGTAGGGCCACTCAAGGACAAGGTAGGGAATCTATGCATGGAGCCAGAGGAAATGAGTGAGGTATTATATGAGTACTATGCATCAATATTCACCAGAGAGAAGTACTTGGTGGATGATGAGTATGGGGAAGGGTGCATAGATAGTTTGGGTCATGTTGAGATTAAAAAGGAGGATGTATTGAGGTTCTTGAGAAACATTAAGTAGACAAGTCCCCAGGGCCTGATGGGGTATACTCCAGAATACTGAGAGAGGCAAAACCTAGCGCTATCAAATAAACCTGTTGGACTTTAACCTGGTGTTGTGAGACTTCTTACAGGGGAGGTCCCAGAGGACTGGAGAATAGCCAATATTGTTCCTTTGTTTAAGAAGGGTAACAAGGATAATCCAGGTCATTACAGGCCGGTTAGCCTTATGTCAATGGCAGGAAAATTATTGGAGAAGATCCTTCGAGACAAGATTTACTCCTACTTGGAAATAAGTGGATGTATTAATGAGCGGCAACATCGTTTTGTGAAGAGGAGGTCATGTCTCACTAACTTTATCAAGTTTTTTGAGGAAGTGATAAAGATGATTGATAAGGGTAGGGCAGTGGGTGTTGTCTACGTGACTTCAGTAAGGTCTTGGACAAGGTCCCTCATGGCAGACTGGTATAGAAGGGGAAGTCACATGGGATCAGAGGTGACCAGGCAAGATGGATGCTGAACTGGTCATGTCATAGAAGACAGAGGGTAGCAGTGGAAGGGTGCGTTTCTGAATGGAGGACTGTGACAAGTGGTGTTCCTCAGGGATCAGTGCTGGGAACTTTGCTGTTTGTAATGTATATAAATGATTTGGAGGAAAATGTACGTGGTTTGACTAGTAAGTTTGCAGATGACACAAAAGTTGGTGGAATTGTGGATAGCGATGAGGATCATCAAAGGATACAGCAGGATATAGATTAGTTGGAGACATGGGCGGAGAGATGGCAAATGGAGTTTAATCTGGACAAACGAGAGTAATGCATTTTGGAAAGTCAAATACAGATGGGAAATATATAGTAAATGGCAGAACCCTCAAAATTATTGTTGTGGGGGATTTAAAGTGATGGACACAAAATGGTTACCTGGGAAGGGACATTAATAGGCATTGACTTTTAGCATAGACACTTAGAAGTTAAAACATGCAGGATTCGAAATGCTGCAGGAAGCTGGTCAGAGCTTGAGGTACTTTAGATAAGGGCAGACCCAGAACAATGAGTCTGAGGTCAGCCACAGATAGGGACATAAATAGATAAATGTAACAAGGTCAGCCACTGAATAGATAGAAACCGGTCATTGATAGAGGGCATAACTGCATAAATGTATCCATTCTATGAACAATGATATGTTAACTGTCCATGTCCATACCTGTCTGTAACGATGTGTTAACTATCGATGTCTGTATCTGCCTACTCAACTTGTAACGATGTGTTAACTGCTAATGTCTGTACTGCCTATTGTCTCAAAGGTATAAAAATGATCAACTACCATTGTGTAGTTGAGAAGATAGCTGTCAAGTACTGCAGAGTACCAGTGCTTCCTCACAAAGCTTCCTGTCCAAAATAAAACTGTGTTGTTGAAACCTCCAAGTCTGACTCCAAAGTGGTAAGTTTCCCACAACAGTATTGATGGGCAGAAGGATCTGGGGGTACAAGTACACAAATCACTGAAAGTGGCAACGCAGGTGGAGAAAATAATCAAGAAGGCATATGGCATGTTTGCCTTCATCGGCCAGGGCATTGAGTTTAAAAATTGGCAACTCTTGTTGCAGCTATTTAGAACTTTAGTTAGGCTGCTCTTGGAATATAGTGTTTAATTCTGGTCACCACGCTACCAGAAGGATGTGGAGGCTTTGGAGGGATACAGAAAAGATCACCAGGATGTTGTCTGGTATGGAGGGCATTAGCTATGAGGAGAGGTCGGAGAAACTTGGTTTGTTCTCACTGGAATGATGGAGATTGAGGGGCGACCTGATAGAAGTCTACAAATTATGAGGGGCATGGACAGACTGGATAGTCAGAAGCTTTTTCCCAGGATGGAAGAGTCAATTACTCAGGGGCATAGGTTTAAGGTGCAAGGAGCAAAGTTTAAAGGCAAGTTTTATATACAGAGGGTGCCTGGAACTCACTGCTGGGTACTGAAACGAGGTACAATAGTGACTTTTGCCAAATACATGAATAGGATGGGAATAGAGGGATATGGTCCCCAGAAGAGTAGGGGGTTTTAGTTCTGTCGGGCAGCATGGTCGGTGCAGGCTTGGAGAGCTGAAGGGTCTGTTCCTGTGCTGTAATTTTCTTTGTTCTTTGTCTTTGTTCTTTCAGTTCTCTGGAATGATGCGCTCAAAGAGTAAAATTAAAAGTAATAAAAACAGAAAGTGATGGAAAAGCTCAGCACATAGTCAGAGAGAAAACAAGTTAAAGTTTCAAGTCCGATATGAATCCTTTAGAGAATGGAATTCCGGTTCCAGCAGAGCTCAGTTCTGAAGCAGAGGTGTACTGGATATGTTTCTTTCTCCATAGATGCTGCCAGACCCGTTGAATTTTCCCAGCACTTTCTGCCTTCATTTCAGGTCTCCAGCATCTTCAGTGCTCTGATTTTAGTTAAATAAAAAGACTGTATATAATATCTTGACTTTAGAATTTTGAGAGGTGACTTAATCAAAGTGCAGAGGGTTGGTTTAGTTCAGTTGGCTGGTTCGTGATGCAGAGCGATGCCAACAGCCTTGCCCTTTACTTTAATCACAGCGCTCAATGATAAATGGGTCAGTTGAAGAATGACAGAAAAATGATTTCCTCTGTTAAAGAAATCTAGAATGGGCATAATCTTTAAATCAGAGCTAGAACAGTTAGGAAGAAAATCAAGAAGCATCTTGAAACAGGCAAGTGGAGAGGAAATGTCCAAATTAATGCTTTGGTGCCATGAGTTGAAGTCCTACTGAGTGGAATTTAAGTTCAATTCATTAATAATTGTAATTAATTAATCTGGAATTTAGAATTAGTCACAGTAATGATGACTGTGGAACTATCATCAATTGTCAAAAATACCATTTTCTTGCTTAGAGAATGAAATATGTCATCCTTACCTGGTCTGGCGGACATGTAATGTGGTTGACTCTTAACCACCCTCTGAAATAGTCAAGTAAACCAGTCCTTTCAAGGACAGTAAGAGGTGGCCAAGAAATGCTTGGCCTTCACAGTTATGCTCACAAACCAGGAATAATTCAGAACAATCTTCCCTCAATCTTCCCCAATAGGTGTAGACAACAGTCATGGGTAGAGGAGGGCACTCACAATGTTAAAATGGCGGCGCAGGCTCGTTGGGCCGAAGGGCCTGTTTCCCATGCTGTGTTGTTCTTTGTTTTTTGTTCTTAATCTGAAACTGTCCCCAAAAGAGACAACTGAAATTATTCAGACTGATATATTTTTATTTAGTTAGGGTATGAAAGGATATTAAAACAAAATATATTAATGCAGTTGAAGCACAGATCAACCAGAATCTAATATAAATAAAAGCAGAAAATGCCGGATAAACTCAGCAGGTCTGGCAGCATCTGTGGATAGAGAAACAGAGATATCGACCAGAATTTTCTGGCTGTTCATGTTGGTGAGATCTTTTGGTCTCGCCAATGGTGTATCCCCTCCATGGGTTTCCTGGCGGCTTGGAGTGCAGTCAGTGGGGAATCCAACTGGCTGGACTAGAAGATCCCACAGCCAGCAAATAGCGTGCCAGCTCCCACCACGGGAAGCACAAATCCAAATGTTTTGAGTCGATGGTGGGGATTTTCTGCCCTACCCACCCCATCCTCTCACCCTAGCGTGGTGTGATTCTCGGTGGTGGGAGGAGCGGCGGGATCTTCTGGAGCCGCCACTGTCAATAGGGTTTCCCAGGTCTCCAGGAAACCCCCACCAGGAGTGCATCATGGGCAGGACCAGAAAATCCCATCAACGGGAGGAGACAGAAAATCAACCCTCCTGTATGTCTCTTCAGAAGATGAAGAAGTTGGATGTTGGGAATCTCAAGATGAATGGAATGGGAAGATGGATGCCACTTTGACAGCACAGAGAGTGCATGTAGGCTAAGGTCTGGTCTGCCCTGTCAGGTAGATGTAAAAGATCCCATGGCATGAATCTGAGGTACAGCAGAAAGGTTCTCCAAATGACATGACCAATACTTTTCAAATAATATCACTATAACGGAGTATTTGATCATTGTCACATTGCTTTTAACAAGAGCTTATTGTACACAGATTGTTTCTTACCCAGTTACTATACTGTACCCCAGCAGCTGTAAAGTGCTTTTGGATACATTGAGGTAGTGAAAGGCACTATATAAATGCAAGCATTTCTTTAAACGTCATCTTGCAATACATTCATTCATTCATTTCATTCCTTACTAAGCCCAACCCCCGTCTCCATAATGAGCCCAAGGTTCCACTTTGAGAGCATTTAGTCATAAACATAGTGCAATTTGTGGCTCGGATTCCTTATCCATGCCCCTGCACCGCTGCCCCCCCCCCCCCCCCCCCCGCCCCACCCACCCACTCCACTCCAATCCAATCCTGGGAGAAACCAAGACGTTAATTGCTTACGTCATTGATGGTTTTCCTCATCACTTCTTCAGCTTTCAGTCAGTCAGTGATCAGCTCAGATAATGAAGTGCATTTCACATTCTCCAAAATCAGATATCTGCAAGGAATCGATACATTATTGAGATTGCAGAAATTCAATCAAGACCAACAGAATCACATCACAAGGTGACAATGAGGAACATCTCTACTTTCTCAGGAGACTAAGGAAATTTGGCATGTCAGCTACGACTCTCACCAACTTTTACAGATGCACAAGAGAAAGCATTCTTTCTGGTTGTACCACAGCTTGGTATGGCTCCTGCTCTGCCCAAGACCACAAGAAACTACAAAGGGTTGTGAATGAAGCCCAGTCCATCACTCAAACCAGCCTCCCACCCATTGACATTGTCTACACTCCCCACTGCCTCGAGAAAAAGATCCCATGCACTCCGGACATACTCTCTTCCTTCTTCTGTTGCGAAAAAAATCCAAAAGCCTGAGATCATGTACCAACTGACTCAAAAACAGTTTCTTCCCTGCTGCAATCAGACTTTTAAATAGACCTATCTCATATTAAATTGAACTTTCTCTACACACTTGCTTTGACTGTAACACTGCATTTTCCACTCTCTTTTTCTTCTGTTATGTGTAGTATGCTTTGTCTGTATCGAGTGCAAAAAACAATACTTTTCACTGTATACTAATTCATGTGCCAATAATAAATCAATTCAAATCATCGCTTTTCATCAGCTATCCTGAATGTTTGTTTGTTTTATTGATTCTTTTATCTAATGCTACTTTTGAAGTTATCATTAAATGGAACTGAGATAAGCAACAGGAGTGGCTCCAGCACCATGGAAGTGCTCTCATTGCAACAAGAGCATTCGTGGAAACGTCGGTTTTCAAAATAGTGGCTGCAATCACAGGACTTCTGCTTTGGGTGACCTGAGCACTAGTTTAGTGCTGGCAACTTAATAAAATGCTTCAGCTGGACCATGGTTCAATCCTCTTGCTGTGAAGCCACCTCTGTTTCATTGCCTGGCTCCTATTGTAGCTGGAAGACAATGTATCGTTGGGAAAATTGCAATCTAATCCTAATTGGCTACTCTTTTAGGTGGATGTTCACTGATGGTGGCACATTGTTCAGCAACACTCATGACTCATAGGACCTGATTTTACCATTTTCATTGTAAGTGCTGAATCTGGACACAATTCAGATCTGACTTGAAAATCTGCTTTCAGGCGCCTCCATTAGCACTTAGCCTGAAAAAAAATCACGGGTCCAAATTGTGCTGTGGGCGGGGCTTATCGTGCCCGAAATGATCGGAGCTCTGAACTGTGCGCGTGTAGGATTAAATTTGGAAAAGCGCGCCCGTGTCAGATCGCTCCCAGGCCGCAGAAAGAAGAGAAAGTGGCCTGGGAGCAGCCATCACTGTCCCCTTTATCCATTCCCCCGCTCCCCCGCTACCAGACCGATCACGAACCCCTGCTTCCTTACCCCCCCACCAATCGCCCGCTGAGTGACAGCAGGCCCACCTGCCGCTCCCATCTTCCCCACCAGAGATCCATTTTACCTGCCTCCCCTCCTCCCCCCGAGAATGATCTGGCCTCACTCCCCTCCACCTCCCTCCCACCCCATAGAATGATCTGGCCTCACTCCCCTCCACCTCCCTCCCACCCCATAGAATGATCTGGCCTCACTCCTCTCCCTTGTCCCCTCAGAGATACATCTGACCCACCTCCCTCTTCTGCCCCCCCCCAAGAGAATTATCTGGCCTCACTCCCCTCTCCCATCCCCTCAGAGATACATCTGACCTCCTCCTCCTCCTCCCTGCCCCTCCCCACCCCCCCACCCGAGAATGATCTCCTCATCTCCCCCAAACCAGACAACAATCGGCCCTCCTCCTGCCCCCCCCCATCAGACAACAATCAGTCCTTCCTCACCCCCTCAACCAGAGAGCAATTGGCCCTCCCTCCTACCTCCCCTCTCCCCATCAGGGAATGATTTGACCTGCCTCCCTTCTACCCCCCCACCACTGATCTGAGTCAGAGGGCTGTTGGAAGCTCTGAACTCATCTCTTCAGCAGCTGGAGCTCCCAATTCAGAATTTTATTCAGCATGTCCATTTTGGCGCGATTCCAAATCAGCGAACACGGTGCTAAAGGGGAAAATGCTGATAAAGTTGGGCGGGCAGTTCATTAATTCAATTTAAATGTATGCAAATGCATTTAAATCGTGGTTGCACCCGTTTTGGGCACGAATCGGATCACAGCCATTCCCAGGTCCCGGTAAAGTGGCCATCTGTGCGGATGCAGGCGCCGATCATGTTAACGGCCTCACTTCCGACTTTACCACAATTTCGCACCTGCTTTCGGGCGTGATGCAACGGTAAAATAGGGCCCATAGATCCACAGAGACATGAGGCGGGATTTTATGGCCTCACTCGGTCAACAGCGATTTCCGTTCCCGTGCCGACCCAGTGGCAGGTGAGGTGGTAGAGTTCCGGTCATAGAGTCATACCGGCTTAGCATAAAAACGAGCCCTGCAGCCCAACTAGTCCATGCCGCCCAGATTTTATCATAAAGCTAGTCCCAATTGCCTGTATTTGGCCCTTCTACTCCTATCCCAATCTTACCCATGTAACTGTCTGAATTATTTTTAATAGACAAAATTGTACCCCCTCTACTACTACCTCTGGCAATCTGGGTTAGGACCAGACATTTAGCCAGAACATGGTATAAATCTTTTCCGCACTCTCTCTTGTTTAATAACATAAGGTGATCAGAACTATGTGTGGTCTTACCAATGTCTGCTACAACTTCAACAAAATAGCCCAATTCCTGTATTCAATGTTTTGACCAATAAATGCCTTCTTCACCACTCTGTCAACCTGTGACTCCACTTCCAAGCAGTTATGAACCTGTACCCTAGATTCCTTTGTTCTATAACTCTCCCCAACACCCTACCATTAACTGAGTAAGTCCTGTCCTGGGTCGATCTGCCAAAATGCATCACCTCACTTTTATCTAAATTAAATTCCATTTGCCATTCATCAGCCCAATTGATCAAGATCCCATTGCAATCCTAGATTCACTATTCACTATACCACCAATCTTGGTGTCATC
The DNA here is from genome assembly GCF_965287045.1 of Carcharhinus amblyrhynchos. Taxonomy (NCBI): domain Eukaryota; kingdom Metazoa; phylum Chordata; class Chondrichthyes; order Carcharhiniformes; family Carcharhinidae; genus Carcharhinus; species Carcharhinus amblyrhynchos. The sequence goes on along the minus strand of NC_137339.1, from coordinate 52,341,403 downwards.
TATAAACTCTATAATCATGCTTCCTAAATTCACATCCAAATCATTAATACAAATAACAAATAATAGTTCACCCAGCACTGACTCCAGGGGCACACTGCTGGTCACAGGCCTCCAGTTTGAAAAACAACTCTCTACAACCACCCTCTGGCTTCTGTCATCAAGCCAATTTTGCATCCAATTGGCTACCTTATCCTGGATCCCATGAGATCTAACCTTACGGTACAACCTACCATACGATACTTTGTCAAAGGCCAGGAACTGTAGCATACTGAAGCAATCCATGTCCAAATGCAGGAAGACCTGGCCAATATCCAGCTTGGGCTGACAAGTAGCAAGTAACATTTGTGCCACATGTGTGCCATTGAATGACATCTCCAATAAGGGAACATCTAACCATTAAGCCTAGACATTCAATGACATTGCATCGCTAAATTACCCACAATTAATATCCTGGGGTTAGCATTGACCAGATGTAGAACGGGACCAATCATATAAATACTGTTCTGTATGCTACAAGAGCAGCTGAGAGGTTGGAAATTCTGCAGAGAACTCACTTCCTGAGTCCCCAAAGCCTCTCCATTCACCTGGATGAGTACAGCTTCAACAGCACTCAAGAAGCTCAACACCATCCAGGACAAGCAACCCATTTGATTGGCACCCCATCCACCTCCTTCAATCCATTCCCTCTACCACCACTGACACACTGTGGCAGCCATGTGAACCATTTACAAGATGCACTGTAGGAACTCACCGAAGTTCCTTAGGCAGCATCTTCATCTTCTAAACCCACAACTATTACCATCTTTAAGGACAAGAGCAGCAGATACCTGGAGATTCTCCTCCATGTCACTCACCATCCTGACTCAGAAATATATCACTGTTCCTTCACAGTCACTGGGTCAAAATCCTGAAGCTCCCTCCCTAACAGCATTGTGGGCATACCTACACCACATGGACTGCAATAGTTCAAGAAGGCAGTTCACCATATTCTTAAGGACAATTAGAGATGGATAATAAATGCCAGCCTAGACAGTGATGCCCATATCCCAAGAATGGTATTTTAAAAAGCTTGCCAATGCCAGGCTTGACGCCCGCACCCAGGAAAGATACACAGAGACATAAACATATTGTGGAAATGGCCAATTCAATCCCATTATCCCCACCTTCGTCTCTTGCCTCTGCCTTCTGACTCCTTCTCCTGCCTCCCCCTCCTGCTTCCATGGGCTGGGAATATTCAGTCTGTTTTCTTACAAAAGGGAAGATAAACCAAGGCTTCATCTGCTCTCTCAGATAATCTCGTGACACTGTTTGAAGAGCAATATCCTCAGCCATATTTATCCCTCAACCAACATCACTAATCCAGTCACATTGCTGTTTGTAGGAGCATGCTGTGCACAATTTGACAGCAGTGTTTCCTGCACTACAGGAGTGACTACATTTAAAAATTATTTCATTGGTTGTAATTTAATTTACTTCATATTTATCTGCATGCATTCAGGTAGAGAGGTGACCATTTGCTGTGCTTGGAGACCAATATAAACAGACTAATCAACTCTTTAATGGCACAAAGTAGTGGTAGTGTGCGGTGGAGAAATGGTTGAGGATGATTCTGTTCTACAGTGTTCATTTTATGTGTGAATGTGTCCACATCAGTTTGACATACAATAATTACAATATTTGACTAATGGTGACATTTGGCTAAATTTTGTGGGTAAGTTGGAATGAAGGGAGAAGGAGTGAATGAAAGAGGGAAGGAGAAATAAAGGAAGGGAGGGTGGGAACAAACTACTTTTATTTTCTAAAGCACAGTCATAAATTAACAATGAAGTAACGATAGCAATTGAAACGAGAAACAACTGCTGGGGTTGACAGGGACATCTTGGTTCTGTCGACAAATCCAGTTACATTTGCCAGTCTGTCAATCTCCTGAGATCACACGGAGTGAATTGAAACTTTATATACTGCAATGTGACAGTTCAGTGGATTTGGTGGTATCAGATATATCTGAGCAGAATGGTTAAAATAGCAGCCACAGCACAGCCCTATCAGAGTGGAGGGGTGAGGTTGCTTGCACAATTTGCAGCAATAAGAAGTTCACGCTCCTATCCTCTTCATGTTTCACGGTTACCCCCCTTTTTGTCTTTCTAGTCCATTCCTATGCCTCCTGGAGATAACCACTGTACATTACCCAATCATTCTCACCTGTTTCCCTCTTTACAAAATCATTAAAAGATAGTAATCATACTTTAACAGTCATATAGTAGCCCATTTCATAGAATCTACAATGCAGAAGGAGGCAATTTAGCCCACTGAGCCTGCACTGACAATAATCTCACCTATGTCCTATCCCCATAAACCCTCCTAATCACCCTGACACTAAGGGGCAATTTATTATGGCCAATCAACCTAACCCACACATCTTTGGACTGTGGGAGGAAACCAAAGCACCCAAAGGAAACTCACGCAAACACAGGGAAAATGTGCAAACGTCGGAAAGACAGTGACCCAAGGCCAGAATTGAACCCAGGTCCCTGGCACTGTGAGCCAGCAGAGGGCAGTTCAGTGTGTCATCGTGTCTTCTTTATTGTAAGACAATAATATTTTATTGTAATTATTGGTGTGTCCCTGTTACTTGTCCCTCTTCTTATTTTGGGAGGTTCTATTAATGCAATGCCGTTTTCAATCCTGTCAGTTTTTATGTTGCTTCTGACCCCTGGGTAATTTGAGATAGACTCGCTCAAGTGTGTGAACTTCCACAGCCATCATTCACAATAGATCTTGAAGGGATAGAGCTGGATTTAAACACAAGATATTTTTCACTGGTTTTTACTGAAACTTGTGAAGTACCTTTTACAATTTTAGAGGGTCCCAAGGTAGGCATAGTAGCACAGTGGTTAGCACTGCTGTTTCACAGCTCCAGGGACTTGGGTTCGATTCCCGGCTTGGGTCACTGTCTGTGTGGAGTTTGCACATTCTCCTCGTGTCAGCATGGGTTTCCTCCGGGTGCTCCAGTTTCCTCCCACAGTGCAAAGGTGTGTGGGTTAGGTTGATTGGCCATGCTAAAATTGCCCCTTAGTGTTCTGGGATGTGTAGGTTAGAGGGATTAGTGGGTAAATGTGTAGGGATATGGGGGTAGGGCCTGGGTGGGATTGTGGTTGGTCCAGATGCGATCGGCCAGATGGCTTCTTTCTGCACTGTAGGATTTCTATGATTCTAAGACTGGGAACTAGGGAGGACTTGGGACTCAGGAGAACTGGAAGCTGGGGAAAAACTCTACACTTTCTCCCTTGGGGCTCAGGGGAGCATTACTGGGTCAAATGGGAAATTGTAGGAGTATCTTACAGCCAGAGGGCACAAAAGTGAGGTAACTGAAAAAAATGCTTTCTTTTGGACTGACTCTTTAGGAGGTTTAACAGAGATCTGTTAGTGTAGAATAAGCATTCTCTGGCCAAGAGCTGACTGGGACATCTGCCTACACATTCAAACGAAAAATGATGTTTGAGTTATAGCACATCTTAAAGCAGATGTAATTGACTAACTGTAGCACACTGAGCAGCTGGCTAGTACAGATGGGAAGTTCTCAGGTTTGATCCCTGGAGAGCACTCAGTTAGCTGCTCTCAGTCAGGACAGAATGTGTGCTATGGCTGGCCTCAGTGCCTCAACATTATAAATGTGAGCAAAACAAGACTGGAGAGTGTAATGAAGAGAATTAATTGACCATGATCCAGTCAATAGAGGGAAGTCTATTGATAGCTTGCGAAGATTAGAGATCAGAGCACTCCATCACATGAAGTAAAATGGATATTTGTTTAATGAACTAATGGACTTTTAAATATAATCCCTTTCAGACCTCCCAATGCATTACTGGCTGGAATTTGCAGTTTGAATACCTCTGAGGTATTTTCACTGATTTGTAATTAAAATGGCAAATTAAAGGCAGCTGCCTCTCTGTCGCAACTTACTGCTACCATTGGACTAATAAAGTTCCTTCAAAATGCCAACGTTTCATCTCTGGTACACAAATACAGGAGGAGCCAGGGAGGCCTGGATTAAGCAAATGCCTGTCATGGCAAGTGACTGTACTTTCATTTCTGAATCAGTAGGATCTAGGTTCAAACAAAACTCCAGATATTCAAACACATAATCCAAGGCAACACTCGAACACAGTATGAAATGAGTGCTGTACTGTTGCAGATACTGCCTTTCAGACGTGGTATTAGTTTCATCAGAACTTTTCTGCTGGTCACTGATGCTGCATTGTTCATCAAATGCCCATCTACTGAGCACCCCCCACCCCTCCCTCCACACACCCCCCGCCCCCTCCCCTCTCACAACTATGGTGCCGACATAGGAATGCCACAGGTACCTTTATTGCAATGTTTGGTTCAGCCTCTACATTGCACTCTGGCATTGCCTCCTGGAGGAACAGTCTAAAGAACATAACTGAGGATGCCAAATCCCTTGGCAATATTGCAGTACATTAGGTTACAATGCTGGAGTGTGGGAGGGAATGAGTGGGTGAGGTGCTATTAAGATGTCTTGTAAGATAACACTGTTACACTATACAAAGTGCGAGCAGGCTGATCGTTAACAACCGTGCTGAGTCTGGGAATTTTCTTTTCTCGCCCATATTTAGGATTCTGGCCACAAGTAAGCTGGAATTAACCCTTGCTGCTAACTCCATCAAAACCATGCTGGCAGTGCTCTTGACCAGAAAGGGACCCTTATCTTGAAAAGGAACCACCTTTCAGTACCGTTCCAGTAAGCTAATGGTTGCAACATTCAAAGTGTCTTTCAGGACAAGGAAGCTGTCGGTAGGTGACTCCAGTCCCAGACAATGTCAATGAATCTTAATGCCCTAAAGTCCAGTTGGGGTGAATAATAAATACTGTCCTGCTATTACCCAAGGACAAAAAAAAGAACTATCTCCCATATGGCACAAAATCATAGACACATGAACTGTTCAGCCTATTGTTCCCATGCTGTTTCTTTTAAAGAATCTCCAATTAGCTTTATTTCCTTTGCTCTTCCCCCGTTGCCCTGCACATGTTTCCTTTTGGAGTATTTCTCCAATTCCCCTTTGGAAAGTTACTGTAAATCCAGTTCCACCATCATTTCAGGCAATGCATACCAGATCATTAAAAAAAATTCTCTTCATCATTCCCCTCTGCTTCTTTTCCCAATTAGCTTAAATCATGCTGGTGATGCCTCATGTCATATCCGCTGAAATGAGGGTCATCAGCATGGTTTGACACAGCTATTCTGGACTATGCCAAGCCAGCTGGCATGATTGTTTGATCCCCTGACAGTTATGCAGCTGGCACAAGAGGGTATTATTTCCGCAAGCTAATGTTGGCTGCCTGTGATAGCCAGCCCTGATGCCTCTTCAGTGGAAATAGGGGGTCCTTGAATTTTGAATCTGAAAATTTGCTGATTTGACTTCTCTGTCCAAAGCCAGGACAACCCAACCTTTAAAAACCTGATGCCTGATGATATTCTCGGTATAGTACTGCTGGGAGCAGCATGTCTCCAGCACTCTTGTTATCTTTACAGCCTCCAGGCTCCATTGCGACTGATTATTTTACTGGACCCTCATTGCACATTAGTCTCCTGTGTAGTGGTTGGAATATTATGCTGTGTGTAACAGCTGCAGGATTGAACAACACATTATCCTCCTCAGTGTTTTCAGGTTTCTGTAAGGCAAGACAGGAGAATAAAAAGTTCGAATGTTGCATTGCCAGTTGTGCTTGGATGATACTCTTGAAGGTTTCAACACAGCACCTTCCTGCACGCTCCCCCCAACATGGCCCTGCCATTGGCCACCCAACATGTTCATTATCCACACTAATTTAGAAACAAACTTGTTGCCTTGTTACCCTCGCAACATTTAAGAAGCACTCACATGAGCACTTGTAATACCGTAGCATACAAGGCTACAGACCAAGTGCTGAAAAGTAGGATTAGAATAGAGAGGTGCTTGCTGGCTGGCACTTACACAATGGGCCAAAGGGACTCCTTATGTGCTGTAAAGCTCTGACTCTATGATTGGATGACTCTTAACTGCCAGTCAAATTTTTGCCCAAATGAAATTCAAGTTACCAAAATCCCATTGGCTGCTCTCCCCTTTTTGAAGAGGAGAACTGACTGGTGGTGATTTAACCTGAGGATCACCACACCTCAGGCGAGGTGTGAGATTGAGAATGATCGCAGTTGGTACGGAAATTGAACCTGCACTGTCGATGTTGCTCCGTATCACGAACCAGCCATCCAGCCAACTGAGCTAACCTGTTTGATATAACTAATGAAAAGTAATTAAAGTAAAAAACTCAATTTTATTGTGCCTCTATTTTTCTATTATTGGAAGCAATTCCAGGGACTAATCTTTAATTAAGGAAACCCCTGCCCTACCATAGGACATTCACCTCTGGAATACTAGCTCATGATGAATCCATATTTCAGTTACACTATGGATTTTCCTGTGAAAAAAGTTTGCCATTCTCAATTCCTTTCCAGTTACTCCATGGGCTCACAGCAACAAAAAAAAGTTGCTCCTTAATTCAACACAAGTTATTCATTCATGGGATGTGAGTGTTTCTGACTAGACCAACATTTGTTGTCCAAGCCATATCAGGCCTGGTACACCCACGAGGCAAATAAGGTGGTCACCTTGAAGGAAACAATTTCATAGAATCATAAGAACCCTACAGTGCAGAAAGAGGCCATTTGGCCCATCGAGTCTGCACCAACCACAATCCCACCCAGGCCCTACCCTCACATCCCGACATATTTACCTGCTAATCCCTCTAACCTACACATCTCAGGACACTAAGGGGCAATTTTTAGCACGACCAATCAATGTACCCCGCACATCTTTGGACTGTGGGAGGAAATGAGACAACCCAGAGGAAACCCACACAGACACGGGGAGAATGTGCAAACTCCACACAGACAGTGACCCAAGCCAGGAATCGAACCTAGGTCCCTGGAGCTGTGAAGCAGCAGTGCTAACCACTGTGCCACCCCAAATTGGTGGGACGACAGAAAAAAACTGAATGAGCTATTCACAAAACTGCTTAGGTAAACAAACATGTTTCAGCAGTTTCAATCTACTAATATACACATATACTGATATACATCGGGATTTCCATGTATTTATATTGCAGTCTTTTCCAAAATTTCATTTTATTTTTCTCACTCTGTTTATCCAACAGTTTTACAAATTTGTACATTTATTTGACTATTCAAAACTGCAAATGAGTAAAAAATATCAAACATAATTTAATCTAACCACTCAATCATAATGATTGTTGATAGTGTAAATTGCTTATTAAATCAGCTAGTTACAAGACTCAAAGTTCTCCTAGGGGTGTCTAATATTCTTACACGGGCCCTGTCTCTAGTTCCTTTAAGTAGGTACTGGTGAGCCATTTGTTTGAATCCTCTTGGCCCCTGTAGATTTCAACATTGGTTGAGCTCTTAGCATCCCTCTCTGCACCTCCCTTGAGAATGTCTATTTAGTTATGGGCTCATTGTATATGATCACATTAACATCATGCTCTTGATGGAAAACTGGCTAAGAGCTGACCATCAGTCTTCCCTCAGGTTTCTTTGAGTGTGCAACAGGTTTCTCTCTGTGTGTTGTGTTTTGATTATGGACAGTTTACATTTTAAAAATCATAATTTACATTCCACTGGAAATTTCTCCTGATGAGCTACCCCCTAACTGAAGCCTCTCCCACTGGATTTATTTTCTGGCATGTGTCATTTCAAGATTATTGTGGTGGTTCTTATCACCAAATCACATCTTGGTCTGTCTCTTTATTCCTCTGCCACTTTCTCCTCCTTTAACCTTGTTTCACCTTTTTCTTGCTTCTCATTTAAAAGCCTCATTCTCCACCAATCTTCCAAGAATCATCAATGTTATTATTGATGGTATCAAAATACCACCAATTATTCCTACAAAACGAATTCCAAACACCGTAGCCTAGGGCTTGGCTCCTCCTCTGAACTGGGTTCTAGACTTCTTAACCCACAGACCACAATCAGTAAGGATAACAACAATACCATCTCCATGATTATCCTTAACACTGGTACCTTGCAAGACTGCATCCTCAGCCCCTTCCTATACTCCTTACACACCTATGGTTGTGTGGCCAGATTGCCCTTCCACTCGACTTTCAAGTTGGCAGGTAACACCACCATAATGGTTCAGATCTCAAACAATGATGAGATGGAGTATGGTAAAAGAGATAGAGAATCTGATGAAATGGTGTGACTACAATAATTTCTGTCTCAATGTCAACAAAATGAAGGAAATAGTCATCAACTTCAGGAAGTTTAGTGGAGCACACGCCCCTGTCTACATCAACAGGATGAAGTGGAAGTGGTCGAGAGCTTTAAGTTTCGAGGTGTCTAGGTCACCAACAACTTGTCCTGATCCCTCCAGGTGACATTTTGGTTAGGAACCTCTATTTTGGTTAGCACCTCTACTTTCTCAGGAGGCTAAGGAAATTTGGCATGTTTGTTACTTTCACCAACCTACATAGATGCACCACAGAAAGCATCCTTTCTGGATGCATCAGAATTTGGTGTGGCTCCTGCTCTGTCCAAGACCACAAGAAACTATGAAACGAAGCCCACTCCATCAAGTAAATCAGCCTTTCATCCATTGACACTGTCTACACTTCCTGCTGTCTTGAAAAATCAAGGACCTCACGCAGTCCAGACGTACTGTCTTCCACTTTCTTCTGTTGGAGAAAGATACAGAAGTCTGAGGTCACATACCAACGGACTCAAAAACAGCTTCTTTCCTGCTGCCATCAAACTTTTGAATGGATCTACCTCATATTAAGTTGATCATTCTCTACACCCTAGCTATGACTGCAACACTGCATTCTGCACTCTCTCTCCCTTCCCTAAGCATAATGGTATGATTTGTCTGTATAGCGTGCAAGAAACAATGCTATTCACTGTATACAATGCATGTGACAATAGTAAATCAAATCAAATCGGTTTTCTCATTACAATATCTGCACTGTTTTCCTCCCTTGGTTCTTGCACTGTGTGACATTTTCTCCATTGATTTCAAACTCCATCTCAACTTACCATGCTCTGTCTCCTCTGAGTTCACTGCCCTCCTATCCCCCTTAAATGTCTCCCCCAAATATACACTCTATATTATCAGCCACCTATTTGACCTTGTCATCTCACAATCCTATTGTGTCAATCACAAATGAGGCTCATACTGATCACCTCCTAGTATTGTTTACCACCCACATCCCAACCCTTCTGTGTATATTCTGAGAAAGATCTTTCCTCAGTTTACCTACAACTCTGTTTTCAAAGTTCCATCTATCCAGTATTTATACCTGACACTTTTAAGAGTTACCAATCTGCACACCCTCACCTTAGGTTTCCCGGTTCTCATTTAAACTATTCCTCACCCTGATTATTGCCCCTGGATTACCCTCATCTCCACTCTCTTATGTCCAATTGACACACTCTTGAATGGATATGATGGATTGTGATTCACTGCCAGATCTGGTGGAACCATTTAAACATTATCAGGTCCTGCTCTCTATGGCTTGAACTGCTCACTATTCCAGAATCAGCCTGGAATACAAAGAGAACCCTTGATATATTTTTCCATTGGAATAAACATCTTGGTAAAGCCTCTCAGTTCTCGCTCCACCCTCCCCCCTTACAACAAATGCAAAAAAAGCATGGACTAGTTTGTCATTGCATTGAAACCATCCAATCAGCTGCTTCCCTACTTTCCTCTAACCCACTGTGCAAAATCTCTTGTAAACTGTCCTTGTCCTGAACTTGTATATCTCTTTGGTTTATCTCCTATTCCCCTCTGTCATAATAACTAAGGGGAAAAGACTGAAGTACGTCCTGAAATGTTGGACTTCAATAAGATCTGAAAATTATTTTTAAATAGATACACAAGCCACTAGCTGATTCTAAGGGGCAATGGAACCCCACCTTGTTACCAGACATGGTACTACTAAAAGCATTCAGAAGCTAATTGCCATCTCCGGTAGAGACAATGGGATATAATGGACATCTCATCAACAGATTTACTCTGGGACGTCCATATGGATCTTGGTGGATTCACCCTCCCACTTGGAATATACAAAGGATGGGTTAAAAGCCAGATGAAAAAGTGCTCCAGGTTGTCTGTCAGCACTTTTTCAATGGGATGTAATGGACATCTCATCAACAGATTTACTATGGGATGTCCATATGGATTTTGGTGGATTCACCTTCCCACTTGGAATATACGAAGGATGGGTTAAAAGCCAGATGAAAAAGTGCTCCAGGTTGTCTGTCAGTGTGTGTGCTCAATGAGAACAAGTGCTAAAAGTTTGAGACGGAAGTAAAAGGCAGCATGCATACTCACAGTGCCCCTGCAAATAACCATTTTTGCAGGTATCTATCTCTCTCTGTCCCTCACTCTCCAATTCCAGTCAGCCAATTTATCAAAAGACCACCTCTGAAAAGAGAAGGGAAGCTTCTCCAGCAAACTACAGAACACTGGAATGGCAAAACCAACTATTCGTCTGCTGAAATCAACTCTATTGGAACCTCGAAATTGGCAATTCATCTGCTGAACTCCACTCTACTGAAATCTCAAATCACAATGGCTGCAAGGTTTAAACATCTTTTCTTCATGACTATTTCATAAAATATTTTTTAATATTTATTTATCTTGAACTCAATTCTCTCTTCTAATCTTCATGAGTGTATATGCATGTGTTTTACTATTTTCTTGCCTTTATTAAATAATAAACTCATTCTATCCTTAACTCAATAAAGTCTGGTTAAATTGTCTTCTTTTAAAGCATCGAATCACCAAATCCCTACAGTGCAGGAGGAAGCCAAACGGGGACACTCTCCCAAAAATTTTTAAGTGCCACATTTCTTTAAAAGCAAGAGTAACCCCCACGACCTTTTCTTAGCGGGATTTTCAGAATGAATCTCCAACACTCTGTGCATCACATGCTCAGAAAGATTCACACTGAAAATTCGGGGGCAGGGCCCATTCCCACCCCAGAGGCCAGTGGCGTGTGCTGATCTGTCATACGGAGATTGGCACATGTGCAGTAGCCCCCCACTGCAGGTCTCCCAGTCACACGTCAGCCTGATCAATGGCCAGCAAAGCAACCCTGCATTGCTGGCCTTGCTGACCCTCTGATCGCTGGGCTCCCCAATGTCTTCAGGCTTATCCCAATGTCTATCCCATCCCTGCCAGTCCCGTAGTGCTGCCACCCGCCCCCCCCCCCCCCCAGGATCCCACTGCACGCTTCCAGCATTCCCGAATCCCCCCCCACTGGAAACCCAGACCCCTCCCCAACCCCCCCCACCCCCACCCCCAGCAGTCCCCTACCCTGCCCCACCCCATCCTGATGGCCAACACTGATCAGCGCCTTCACTCCTTCTGCCACTGATCCTGACTGCAGAGTGGCAGCAAGACCTCCCACCCTCCCCGATCTCCTGCCTTCAATAAGCTCTACTCCCTGACACTACCCAATGCCTGATGGGCAGTGCCAAGATGTCCCTTGGGCATTGCCCAAGGGACATCTTGGCACTGGGGGCCAGGCTGGCAACCTCCTGGGGGGAGGGGGGGTGCTTCATGTTCTCCTTTTCCTCCAGTGGGGTCAGGCCGCTAGCTCCCTGTTAGTGGGGAGCTGTTGTAAACCCCGCTGGAGTGAAACACTCCTGGTAGGGGGGGGAGAGGCTATCAGGACCAGAGGCTTCAGTCTCAGGCCCACTAATGATAGGCAAATAAGGATTTTAAAATTTAAATTAGCTCAATGACACTACAAATCCCTGCCCAGGAGACACGCAGAGGCTGTGGCACCCAATGGAGAGCCCACAAAAATGGCCTCCGCTGATGTCTCCTGGCTCATTGCACTGCAGGAAATCATTTCATCCCCCCTCTTTCCAGATTGTAACAATTTGGGGAATAGTCGGCTGGTAGTTAATTGAGGGATCTCATCCGGATTAACAATTTTAGGGAACCTCATCTGGGGTGAGTCATTACATCTCACGCTAGCTCCATGATATCTACCTTCAATTCCTGAAGTAGAAAGGTATGGTACATGAAGGGTTAATGTGGAACTGACTCCAGTACTGCCCACACAGTGATGTAAGAAGACACATGATCCGGAACTATGGTCAGTGTGGTATTGAGCAAGAATATGTAAAGGCTGATTTCAGAGGCAGTTCCATGCCTGTATACTTTGCTGTATATATGTATATAGTTACAAATAGTTAATAAAGACTTGCTGTTGACATACAGAAGATCACAAAAACTTCTTTAACAGATTCGTGCTGCAACTAACACATTCTCAATATGATGGCAACAGTGGGATCAAAATCTCTCATCCACATAAAAATGCTGAAAGGCTGAAAAAAAAATCTTCATTAAAGTCTGAGCTCAAAGAAGCTCCTGACTGAAGGTACAGACACTGAGAAAATTTGGTAGAAAAAGTTTCGGAGAGAGGAGACTAGAAGCTAACGGCAGAAGTTTTACTGCAGCATAAGACTCCACACAATATCCAGTGGAAGTCCGGATTCAGCATTCAGTGCTGATAGCCTGTGAGGGTGAGCTAAATCCTTTACACTTCAGGCTGCAGACAATCCTGAGAAACTCTCCCTGCATAAACCATCCTTCTTGCACAGCAACCCCCCCCCCATATAAACTGTACCTGCCATCATACATATCCTCTCTGTCATAGCCCCACCTCCCATACAGGCACTCCTCTCTTGGCATTGCCCTGGCACACTTACAGTGCTCAACTGGGCGCCATCAGGTTGCCAGATGGGCACTGCCAGGCTGACACTGCCCATTGGGCACTGCAGAGTCATGCCCCCAGTCACTCAGAGGCATCAATGGCTTCTGTTTCCCCTGGCATTGTCATGGTGCCTGGTCTCCACTACTGCAGAGCAGTTGTGGTTCTCTCCAACATGACCTCATGCTGGCAAGAGGGGAAGCAGTCATGGGGTTGGAAGGAGCTGTGCAAGAGCAGGTAAGTGCAGATATCTCCAAATTTACAGGTGGATGGCAATGTGTGCTGTGAGGAGGATGCTAAGAGGCTGCAGGGTGTCTTGGACAGGCCAACTGTGTGGGCAAATACTTGGCAAATGCAACATAATGTGGATGAATGTGAGATTATCCAGTTTGGTGGCAGGAAAAGGAAGATTATTATCTGAATGGTGGCAGCTTAAGAAAAGGGGAAGCTCAACATGACCTGGGTGTCATGGTGGAACAGTCTCAGAATGGTGGCATGCAGGTATAGCAAATGGTGAGGTAAGCTAATGGCATGCTGGCTTTCATAGCAAGAGGATTTGAGTATAGGACTAAAGATGTCTTTTTGCAGTTATACAGGGCCTTGATGAGGCCACACCTTGAGTAATGTGCGCAGTTTTGGTCTCCTAGCCTGAGGAAGGACATTCTTGTTATTGAGGGAGTCCTGCGAAGCTTCACCAGACTGATTCCTGGAATGGCAGGACTGACATATGAAGAGAGACTAGATTGGGCTTATACTCACTTGAGTTGCCCTGACTCTGAGGCCCCCCCTTCTCCACCCAGAATAGGAAAAGTTTAAATGTCACTTTCCCACTCTCCTTGTACCCTCTCCCCCCAGATTGAAATTGAGGCTGGGGAGAATAAGGCTATAGGTGGCCATTATGTTAGTTGATATTGTTAAGCTTCTCTCTACTTATGTACTGTTCTTTCCCCTTCAAATCTATCATCACCACTCCACTGTCCATGCAAACTGCTCTCCCGTCTCCAACACCCACTTCCTCGCTGAAGTCCTTGAACATGTTATTTGTCAAATCTGTGCCCATCTTTCCCAGGGACTCCATGTTTGAATCCCACCAATCAGCTCTTATCAAAGTCACAAATGATATTCTATGTGATTGTGACAAAAAAAACTTTCTCATCCTTCTCGACCTATCTGCAGTCTTTGATCGTAGTTGGCCACACCATCCTCGGCAGCTTCTCTCTGGCTGGAACTTCTCTCATCCAGTTACATTCCTATCTATCTAATTGTAGCAAAAGAATAACTTGCAATGGGTCTCTTCTATTCCCACACTATTACTTCTGGTGCTCATCTCCCAGAAGAACACTTGGTTCTCTTCATTTCTACATGCTGTCCTCAGCAACATCACTCAAAGCACAGCATTCATTTCCCCCACATGTATACTGATGCCCCCAAACTCTACATCACCATCACCTCTCTTGTCCAATTCATGTGGGGGAAATGAATGCTGTGCTTTGAATGATGCTAAACAATCAGACTGCTTATCCAACATTCTGTGCTGAAATTTTTTCCAATGAAATATTGGGAAGATCAAAGTCAATCACCAGAATTTTTCAGCCTTTCATGGTGGTGAAATCTTCCAGTCCCGCCAGTGTGAATGGTGATTTCAATGGCTCACCAGCCCAGCCACAGAGGAACCCAAAGGTTGGCGGTGGCAAATAGTCCCTGCCACCAATTCCATCTCTCAGGCAATTGTCTGAGGCTTAACAGATCTGGGTTCAACGTTGGAGCCATATTTGACCCTGAAATGCGTTTGCTGCACCATCACCAAGACCATCTACCACCACCTTCGCAATATCACCTGACTCCATCCTCAACTCACCTGCTGGAGAAACTCTTATCCTTGTCTTTACTACTTCTGGATTTGATTATTCCAACGTATTCCTCGGTGGACTCCGCAAACTTGAGGTCATCCAAAGTTCTTTTCCCCATGCCCTTACTCGCATGTATTGTTCACCCGTTATTCCTATACTGGCTAGCCTACAATTGGCTTCCAGTTAAGCAATATTTTGGATTTTAAAATTCTCATCTTTGGTCTCACTCTTCTTAGAATCATAGAATCCCTACAATACAGAAGAAGGCCATTTGGCCCATTGAGCCTTCACTGACAACAATCCTACCCAGGCCCTATATCCGTAACCCTACGTATTTACCCTGCTGGTCATCCTAACACTAAGGGGCGATTTAGCATGGCCAATCCACCTAACCAGCACATGTTTGGAGTGTGGGAAGAAACCAGAGCACCTGGAGGAAATCCACGCAGACACGGGAAGAATGTACAAACTCCACACAGACAGTCACCCGAGGCCGGAATTGAATCTGGGTTTCTGGCGCTGTGAGGTAGCAATGCTAACCATAGTGCCACCATACCGTTCTACTTCCCTCAAAACTCTCTGAGATATCCATGGTCATCTAATTCTGCCCACTTGAGCATCCCCGATTTTAATCCCCCCACTGCTGGTTGCTTCATCTTCTGCTGCCAAGTTCCTAACATCTGGAATTTCCTTCCAAAAGCTTTCCAGCTCTCTTCTCTTCCTTTAACGTGCTTCTTCAAAGCTACCTCTGACTAAGCTTTTGCACACCTGCGCTAACATCACCTTATGCGTCAGGTTTTGTTTAATAACACTCCTGTGAAGCATCTTGGGATGTGTAGATGCACTAAAAAATACAGCTTGGTATTGTTGTTGAGGTAGCAGACCAAAAGTTTGGTCAGAGAAATAGATGTTTAAGGAGATTCTCACAGAGTAGAAGGAGGTAAAGAGGCAGACGGGTTTAGATGAATATTCTAGAATGTTGTGAATCAGGGACTGTTCATAATAATAATGATATTTTATTCAAGCAATATAATTCAGAATCCAAAGGCTGAATTGCCTTCAGGAGGCAATTGTGATTTTGTGCACCGGCCTATACGGCTTTTTCCTGGTGCTTTCTGTGTCACCCGGTGTTTGCTCAACTGCAGCAGAAGTGGTTTCACTGAGAGTGTGTGTGCGTGCATGTGTGAAATGCACAATCACTTACAAAGGGGCAAATAAACCAAAACACCTGTTTACAGATGAGAGAGGAGAAGTTAGTGCTGTTTAAATTAATCCCTTCCTGTCCATAATACAAGGTAATATGAGACAAGTGACTTCTCAAGGAATGACATAGTCAATGACTCTATGGCATTCAGCTGAGCATTAGCAGGTCAATTGTTACTACAGAAATGACAATTCACAGGTTATAAGGAGCTGGAAGTAATGCACCAGGAGGCATCCTCCAGTCTAAGCTACAAGTGTCAGTATCCACTGGCAGTGGGACCACAGCAGCCGTGTTGAATTAAGGCTCATCATGTCATCCATTTGCCTATGAACTGCTGTAACAGATGGCCTTCTTGGCACGGTCTCCTCACATCTCACTGGAGGCCTGTTGTAGGCCTAGAGTTCAAAATTGTTTGGCAGATGTCTGTTTCATGTTTCCACCTCCCAAGACAGATTAGCTGCTTTGTTTCACTGCTTGGAGGCACTCACCAAGCTCTTACTTATTCCTGTGCTTTGTTACTGTACTTCCCCTCTACATGAATATAAACTTTTTTTTTATATGATTGTGCCATCATTTGATAAGCAGAGGGTATTCTAATATGATGGGAATGAGAGCTAGGGTAAGTTGGAATTCAGCTGAGAAAACTAACACAATCTGTCAGACAGATGGATTGGTCATCATTTCACTCACTAACCTTTGCTTCATTACTGTCTATCTGGCTAATCTCAATCCTTTGGCAAGTCACCAAAAACTGCACTGTTTGAGAAATAAGCATCAATTTCCACCCGAGGTTACCTGACCCAATTTTTCAACTTGTCCAGAATCAGGGACACTTCAGCATGGACAAATATACACAGTGGCACAGAGGAATAGTGAGGACCTCCTTCTTAACTCTGCTTTAAGTAAACGGTCAAGTAGAGTTTGAAGGTACATCTAGTTCATTCCAGCCAGAATACAGATACAGAGGACAGAGGACTGTTGTCAGATCTTGGGTGTGAATACGTGAAGTTGTATTGGAGATAGTCCTCCTTTTCCTACAGGGGAAAGCTATGTTCCCTGTCCCTGCCATCCCTAAGTACTGGCCTCCAAAGGAACAATTTCCTACACGTCCTTTTTAACCAAACTTGGCTTTTCCGTCTTGCACTGGTCACATTAGGAAGTCTCCTTGGTCCCACATTCTGGAATTTTATCCATTAATCCATCTGCTTTTCCATTTCTTTTTCCTCTTAAAATCTTCTTCGAGTATCGAGCAGCAACAATAACCCAAATCATACCTGACAGATAATGTCTCAGATATCACCATCATCATCCCTGGGTATGTCCTGTCCTACCAGCAAGGCAGGCTCAACAGAGATGGCAGCACGGTGCTAGACAGCCAGGAGAAAGTTGCCTTGGAAGTCCTCAATATCAACTCTGTATTCCAGGAAGTCTCATGGCCTCTAGTCAAACGTGGGAAAAGAAAACCATTGGCTGTTATCAACTATAGCGCCCTCAGCTGATGAATCAGTGCTCTTCAATGATGAGCATTACTTGGAGGAAACATTGAGGATGGCAAGGGTACAGAATTTACTCAGGGTGAAAGACATCAGTGGCTCAGTAGTGTTAAGAACTGGATCAGAAACTCCAAGGTATTTTATGAAATTAGCCTAGATTCTAACTTGTGCATATGATTTTGACATTAAGGTGAGTATAAGGTGTTTCACTCCAGGTGTGATTCCAGAGACCCAGACTGAAGCTTTTACCAAAACAAACTTTATTTTAAGAACATGGTTAAAATATAATAAAAGACTTAAAATAGAATCATAGAACCATAGAAAATTACAGCTCAGAAACAGGCCTTTTGGCCCTTCTTGTCTGCGCCGTACCATTTTTTGCCTAGTCCCACTAGGATAACTATTAGTTATAACTAAATAAGTCCCACTTAGCATAACTATTACCAATTAAATGCTTAAACATAAACAAATATAATTCTTAAGTTAGCTGTCTCTATTGTTCCAATTTAGCAGTATTTTCCATTGACATAAATTCCTTCTTTGGAACCAATTAGCACTGAAAAACAAATATGCTTATAAGGTGCTAGATTTCCAGTCTTTTCACACTTCTGGAGATTGATTCAGACAGATACTTGTCTTCCAATTCTTATGTAGCAACTTGCAGAGAAAACTCTACCCCCAAACAATAGAATCTTAGAGAAAGAGATTCATTTCCTAGGAGATTTCAGTTTCCAGACCTCAGAGAGAGCAAGAGATACAGAGAAACTGTCCTCTCTCTAAAGACTCCAAAACACAGACTACCTTGAGTTCTCTGACAACCTGGCCCCATTCAATCACCTGATTTTACCTATCAATCAACCTAATCAAGCCATACTCTACAATATCCGTGAGGAAAATGCAAAACAACAGAACTCTGCATTAGTTCAGAGCAAAACAAACAGTGTAGCAAGTAGGATCAATTATACTGCTGCAGGAACAATAGGGGATGCCAGTTATACAGGCAGAGCAAATAAAAACAGACTGCTACAACAGATCCTGCATGAAAAACATGACAAATATGCCTCTGAAAAGCATAGTATCGTCACAGTAGTCCTACCAGAGAACGAGATGGCCAGATCCTAAAAGGATATAGCTGCTAGACTGGGATTACAGAAGGCGGCAAGGGAACAAACAATAGGGGAAAATATGATTGACCTCATCATCACCAACCTGCTGATTGCAGATGCATCTGTCCATCAGTAGAGCGACCACTGCACAGACTTTGTCAACAAAGTCTCATCTTCACATTAAGGGAAGCTTCCATTATTACATGGCACTACTGCCATACTAAATGGGACAGATTCAAACTGATCTAGCAAATAAAAACTGGGCATCCATGAGGCACTGTGGGCCATTAGCAGCAGCAGAATTGTACTTGACCATAATCTGTAACCGCATGGCCTAGTATATCCTCCATTCTATCATTACCACCAAGCCAGGGGACCAATCCTGGTTCAATGAAGAGTGCAGGAGAGCTTGCCAGGAGCAACACCAGGCATACTTAAAAAGGAGCTGTCAACCTGATAAAGCTATAACACAGGACTATGTACATGCCAAACAGTATAAACAGCAAGTGAAAGAATGAGCTAAGCGATTCCACAACCATTGGATTAGATCTAAGCTCTGTAGACCTGCCACGTTTCCCCATGAATGGTGGACAATTAAACAATTAATTGGAGGAGGAGGAGGCTCTAAAGTATCCTCATCCTCAATCAAGAGCCCAATCTTCAAGTGCTGAGTGTTGAGTGGATGATCCATGTCAGCCTCCTCTGGAGGTCCCCAACATCACAGCTGTCAGTCTTCAGCTAATTCGATTCACCCCACATGATATCAAGAAATGGCTGAAGTCACTGGACACTGCAAAGGTATAGGACCTGACAACATTCCAGCAATAGAACTAAAGACTTGTGTTCTAGAACTTGCTGCATCCCGAGCCAACTGTTCCAGTACAGCTACAGCACTGGTACCCACCTGACAATGTGGAAAATTGCCCAGGTTTGTCCTGCACACAAGAAACAAGACAAATCTAACCCAGCCAATTACTGTCCCATCAGTCTACTCTCCATCATCAGTAAAGTGATGAAAAGGGTCATCAACTGTGCCATCAACAGCATTTACTCAGCAATAACATGGTCATGGATGTTCAGTTTGGGTTCTGCCTGGGTCACATAGCTTCTGACCTCATTTCTACTTTGCTCTACTTTCTCAGGAGGGTAAGGAAGTTTGGCATGTCCGTTATGAATCTCACCAACTTTTACAGATGTACCATAGAAAGCATCCTTTTTGGATGTATTGCAGCTGATATGATTCCTACTCTGACCAAGTCTGCAAGAAACTACAAAGGGTTGTGGATGAAGCCCAGTCTATCACTCAAACCAGTCTCCCATCCACTGACACTGTCTACACTTCCCGCTGCCTCGGAAAAGCAACCAGCATAATCGTGGACCCCACACACCCTTGGCATATTCTCTTCCACTTTCTTCTGTTGGGCAAAAGATGCAAAAGTCTGAGATCACATACTCAGACTTCCCTGCTGCCATCAAGCTTTTGAATGGACCTATCTCACATTAAACTGATCTTTCTCTACACCCTAGCTATGACTGTAACACTGCATTCTCCACTGTCTCCATTCCTTCTCTATGCACAGTATGCTTTGTCTATATTCACAAGAAATATTCATTCTATCCTATTTCATTGTATTCTAAAATTTCTTTGTATTCTGATAAATCAAACCAAGCCAAATGAAAATCAAGAAGCCCAGCAAAACTACTCCAGTTGTTTTGACTCCCAGTGAGAATCAGGGGAAAATCCTCCATTGGCTGGGATCATGCCAGGAACAAAGGAAACACACTATTGGGTGATGGTGGGATCTTCTGGTCCTGCTGCTGATTATGGGATTTCCCACTGGATCCATCACACGTTGCCAGGAAACCCATCACGGAGGTTGGCAGAACAGGGAGATCCTGCCAACGGGAAGGGCATGAAAATCCCACCCATAATTTCTGGATTATTGCTGAGCCTTGTGAATATTTGCATAAGACAGGATACAAAGAAATTTTAGAATACAATGAAATAGGATACAATGAATATTTCTTGTGAATATAGACAAAGCATACTGTGCATAGAGAAGGAACGGAGAGAGTAAAAAGTCTCACAACACCAGGTTAAAGTCCAACAGGTTCATTTGGTAGCAAATGCCAGTAACTTTTGGAGTGCTGATAAGTTTGATAAGGTCCCCCATGCAAGACTTCTTGAGAAGGTGAGAGGGCATGGGATCCAAGGGGCTTTGGCCTTGTGGATCCAGAACTGGCTTGCCTGCAGAAGGCAGAGAATGGTTGTGGATGGGTCTTTTTCTGCATGGAGGTCAGTCACCAGTGGAGTGCCCCAGGGATCTGTTCTAGGACCCTTGCTGTTTGTCATTTTCATAAATGACCTGGATGAGGAAGTGGAGGGATGGGTTAGTAAGTTCGCCGATGACACGAAGGTCGGTGGTGTTGTGGATGGTCTGGAAGGATGTCAGAAGTTGCAGCAGGACATAAATAGGATGCAGGACTGGGCGGAGAAGTGGCAGATGGACTTCAACGTGGATAAATGAGTAGTGGTCCATTTTGGCAGGACCAATGGGATGAACGAGTACACTATCAAGGGCAGGAGTCTTAGCAGTGTTGAAGAGCAGAAGGATCTTGGGGTCCGGGTCCACAGGACTCTTAAATCGGCCTCGCAGGTGGAGGATGTGGTCAAGAAGGCGTATGGTGTACTGGCCTTCATTAATCGAGGGATTGAGTTTAGGAGTCGGGAGGTAATGCTGCAACTTTATAAGATCCTTGTCAGGCCCCACTTGGAGTATTGTGCGCAGTTCTGGTCGCCTCACTATAGGAAGGACGTAGAAGCTATTGAAAGGGTACAGAGGAGATTTACAAGGATGTTGCCTGGATTGGGAGGCATGCCTTATGAAGATAGGTTGAGGGAGCTGGGACTCTTCTCCCTGGAGAGATGAAGGTTGAGCGGCGACCTGATAGAGGTTTATAAAATGTTGAGAGGAATAGATAGGGTGGATTCTCAGAGGCTATTTCCCCAGGTTGAAATGGTCGCTACGAGAGGACACAGATTTAAGGTGCGGGGAGGAAAGTACAGAAGTGATGTTAGGGGTAAGTTTTTCACTCAGAGGGTGGTGAGTGAATGGAATCGGCTGCCGCCAGTGGTGGTGGAGGCGAACTCGCTGGGGTCTTTTAAAAGACTTCTGGATGAGTATATGGGATTTTATGGGATTGGGGGTTATAGATATGTCTATGGATTGGTAGGTATTGATGTGATCGGCGCAACTTGTGGGCCGAAGGGCCTGTTTGTGCTGCAGTGTTCTATGTTCTATGCTGCTCCTTCGTCAGGTGAGTGGGAGTTCTGTTCACAAACAGGCATATAAAGACACAAACTCAATTTACAGAATAATGATTAGAATGGAAGTCTTCACAGCTAATCATGTCTTAAAGGTGCAGACAATGTAAGTGGAGAGAGCCTTAAGCACAGGTTAAAGAGATGTGTTTTGTTTCCAGACAGGACAGTTAGTGAGATTTTGGAAGTCCAGGCAATTGTGGGGGTTACAAATAATGTGACATGAATCCAAGATTCCGGTTGAGGGTATCCTCATGTGTGCGGAACTTGGCTATCAGGCTCTGCTCAGCAATTCTGCGCTGTCGTGTGTTGTGAAGGCCGCCTTGGAGAATGCTTACCCGAAGATCAGAGGCCAAATGCCCATGACCGCTGAAGTGTTCCCCAACAGGAAGAGAACAGCTTTGCCTAGTAATTGCCAAGCGGTGTTGTAGCGTCTGCATGGCCTTCCCTATGTACCATGCCTTGGGACATCCTTTCCTGCAGTGTTTCAGGTAGACAACATTGGCCGAGTTGGAAGAATATATACCATGTACCTGGTGGATGGTGTTCTCACGTGAGATGATGGCATCCATGTCAATGATCCGGCATGTATTGCAGAGGTTGCTGTGGCAGGGTTGTGTGGTGTTGTGGTCACTGTTCTCCTGAAGGTTGGGTAGTTTGCTGCGGACAATGGTCTGTTTGAGGTTGTGCGGTTATTTGAAGGCAAGAAGTGGGGGGGTGGGGATGGCCTTGGCGAGTTAGTGAGATTTTGCAAACCCAGGCAAGTTGTGGGGGTTACAGATAGTGTGATATGAACCCAAAATCCCTGTTGAACCCATCCTCACCTGTACGGAACTTGGCTATCAGTTTCTGCTCGACAATTCGACAACTGGGATCTTGGGTGCATGTCACACTATCTGTAACCCCCACGACTTGCCTGGACTTGCAAAATCTCACTAACTGTCCTGGCTGGAGACAATACACATCTCTTTAACCCGTGCTTGGTTGGCTCTCTCTCCACTCACATTGTCTGTATCTTTAAGACTTGATTACCTGTAAAGACTTGCATTCCAAACATTATCTTATAAAGAACAAAGAACAATACAGCACAGGAACAGGCCCTTCGGCCCTCCAAGTCTGCACCACTCTTGCCCCCAATTAGACCATTCGTTTGTATCTCTCGATTCCCAGTCTGTTCATGTGGCTATCTAGATAAGTCTTAAACCATCCCAGCGTGTTCACCTCAACCACCTTGCTTGGCAACGCATTCCAGGGCCCCACCACCCTCTGTGTAAAATACATTCCCCTGACATCTGTGTTGAACCTTGTCCCCCTCACCTTGAACTTGTAACCCTTTGTGTTTGTCACCTCTGACCTGGGAAAAAGCTTCTCACTGTTCACCCTATCTATGCCCCTCATAATTTTATACACCTCTATTAGGTCACTCTATGCCCCCTCCAATAAAGGCAAGCGTGCCATATGCCTTCTTCACCACCCTCTCCACCTGTGCTGCCACCTTTAGGGATCTGTGGACTTGCACACCCAGGTCCCTCTGTGTGTCTATACTCCTGATGGTTCTGCCATTTATTGTATAGATCCCCCCTGCATTAGATCTACCGAAATGCATCACTTCGTATTTATCTGGATTAAATTCCATCTGCCATTTCTCTGCCCAATTTTCCAGCCTATCTATATCCTGCTGTATTCTCTGACAATGTTCATCACTATCCGCAAATCCAGCAATCTTTGTGTCGTCCGCAAACTTACTGATCACACTGGCTATATCTTCTTCCAAATCATTTACATATATCACAAATAGCAGAAGTCCCAGTACAGAGCCCAGTGGAACACCACTAGTCACAGACCTCCAATCAGAAAAAGGCCCCTCCACTGCCTTCTGTCTTCTGTGAACAAGCTAGTTCTCCACCCATATATATTCTTTACCCAGAGGGTGGTGAGGGATTGGAATGCCCTGCCTGCTGCAGTTGTAAATGCGCCTAGTTTGGGGGCATTAAAGAGATCCATGGATAGGTTTATGGATGGAAAGGGTTTGGTTTAGGTTAGAGGGTCATTGCTTTTTAAATGGTCAGCGCAACATCATGGGCCGAAGGGCCTGTTCTGCGCTGTAATGTTCTATGTTCTATGTTCTAAAGCTAGCTCACCTTTTATCCCATGAGATTTAACCTTTTACACCAGCCTGCCATGAGGGACTTGTCAAACGCTTTACTAAAATCCATATAGACGACATTCACGGCCCTTCCCTTGTCAATCGTCTTTGTCACCTCCTTAAAAAACTCAACCAAGTTTGTGAGGCATAACCTCTCTCGTACAAAACCATGCTGCCTATCACTAATGAGATTATTCCGTTCTAAATGCACATATACCCTATCTCTAAGAGTCTTTTCCAACAATTTCCCTACCACGGATGTCAAGCTCACCGGCCTAAAATTACCCGGGTTATCTTTGCTACCTTTCTTAAATAATGGGACCACATTTGCTATCCTCTAATCCTCTGGGACGTCAACTGTGTCCAGTGAAGAGACAAAGCTTCCTGTTAGAGGCCCAGCAATTTCATCCCTTGTCTCCCTGAGCAGTCTAGGATAGATGCCGTCAGGCCCTGGGGATTTATCGGTCTTAATGTTTCCTAAAAAACCTAACACTTCCTCCCTTGTAATTGAGATTCTGTTCTACATACGTTCTAAATTATAAATTGAGTTTGTGTCTTTACATGTCCTGTTTGCAAACACAAGTCCTCACTCACCTGATGAAGGAGCTTGAGACTCCAAAAGTTAGTGCTGCCACTTTAACCTGGTGTAGTGAGAGTTCTCACTGTGTTTACCCCAGTCTGATGCTGGCATCTCCACATCATGCAGACAGCAAGACAGTCTTTGGGCTGGCCTGTTCAAGAAAAGTTGAAGTTTGATGCCATTGTAAGTGGTTGGTGAATATTTTCCTCGTTTGTCTTTCAAAGGTCAAATAATTTATTATAATTGTAAGATTCATAAGTAAAGGTTATTACCACAGCAAGGTGTACTAAGTATTGGTAGGGTTTATCAATAATGCTAATGCTTATTAATAAAAGTAAGTTTTATTGGTATTGGTAAGATTTACTTCCAGAAGTAAGGTTCAACGCCATAACAAAGTTATTAGTTAATAGAAATAGCAGGGCGCTCCAACCATGAGAGTGCTCATCTTGTGCTATGTTGGGCCTCCAGAATGCTTCCCATGTCTTGGATAATCATTTGTGCAGGAAGAATCTTCAGTTGCAGCAGCTTCAGCTCTGGGTTTGAGCAGCAGCTGGGTTTATTGTGGAGCATTTATTATGTTGAGAATTACATAGTGAAAAAGAGTCTACATTTACAGCTGTGATCACCCTGCAACTTGGGGATATGTAAGGAGAGAGAGAGATAGTGACCATCAGACAATCAAAAAGGAACAGGCAGATATAGCAGGCATCCCCCGAATGCATGCCACTCTCCACACAGTTCTAACTACTGATCATATTGATGGTTCATCTGGAGAGTATTGCCAGAGTCAAGTCCATGGCACCCACGGGTGACTCAGCTATATATAGGAAACACAAGGAAGCCTGTAAAAGCAATAGTGATAGGTGATTTGATAGTGAGGGGACTAGATGGGTGTTCCTGTGGCCATAGATATGAATCCAAACTTCCTTCTCCCTGTTGATTTCCTAGTGCCAAGGTCAAGAATACCACTGAGGTATAGAACAGCCCGAAGGAGGAGGGTGAACAACCAACAGTCCTGGTCTACATCAGTGCCAATGACATAGGTAGAAAGAGAGATGTAGCCCTGCAGTCAGAATTTAGGGAGCTAGATAGAAAATTAGCCAGCAGGCTATCAAAGATAGTTATCTATGGGTTACTCCCAGTGCCACGTGCAAATGAGTACAGAAATAGGGGAATATCACAGATGAATGTGTGGCTGGAAAGATGGTGCAGGAGGGAGAGTTTTAAATTCTTGGGATACTGGGACCAGCTCTAAGGGAGATGGGGCCTCGATAGGCCAAATGGGTGGCACTTGAACAGAGCCAAGATAGAATTTCTTTTGGGACTTTGGGGAGGGGTTTAAGCTAACTTGGTAGGTGTGTGGCAACTTGGAGATAATATTATAGGAGATTATCAATGGACAAGGAATACTTGGAGAGATAGAAAAGACTAGATAAAGGAATAATAAGTTCATACGTGGAGTCAGAATAAAGGAAACAGCATGAAGTTTAAATTAGGGTTGCTAATATATGTGAAAACAGAAAGTGTAGTAAATATGATTAGTGAGTTACAAACACAGGGTGCCATGTGATAATGGACACCTGGCTCAAGGAAGGGCAGGACTGGATGTTAAATATTCCTAGGTACAAGATGTTCAGAAAAAATAGAAAAGGAGGAGGGGTGGTGATATTGGTTAAGGAGAACATTGCAGTGCTGGAGAAAGAGGGTTCAAAGATAATCAATTTGTCTAGACCTGAGGAACAAACGAGGGTGCAATTGCATTGCTCAGTGTAGTTCGTCTACAGACCTTCAACTATTGGAAAGGCTGTAGAGGGACAAATCTTCAAAGAAATTAAGAGATAATTTACAGAGTACTTATAATGGGGAACTTAAATTATCCAAATGTAGACTGACATAACAGAAATGTAAAGCACAAAGAGGAGCAAGAGCTCCTAGAGTAAGTTCAGGATTTTTTTTGTAGTATGTTTCCAGTCTGATGAGGAAGGAGGCCCTGCTTGGTTTGGATCTACTCAACCTGGTTCTTGGGAATTAGATGGACCAAATGCATTAAGTCAGTCAGAGAACAGGGAAAGTCGTTATTGTACCATACATTTTAGGCTGACTATGGATAAAGACAAAGAACAATCCAGAATAAGGACAATTAATTTGGAACAATAGATTAAGAATGGATCTTGGCAGGAAAAACAATCACTGAACAATGGGCTAACTTCAAAGAAGAGATGATTCTGACATGTTCAAGATACATTTCCTTGAAAGAGAAAGGTAGGACAAATAAATCTCCTGGATGACCAAGGAGATACAAATTAAAATAACAAAGTAAAAGTATGCTTATAGTTTCAAGTAGAAAATACAATTGAGAAAAAGGCTGAATAAAGGAGGGAAAGTGAAGAAACAAAAAGGAGAAGATAAGAGGGATTATGAAAAGAGATTGGCAGTTAAAATAAAATTGAATCCAAAGGTCTTCTGTTGATATATAAATAGTAAAAGGTTGGTAAGAAGTCAAGTAGACCTTATTAGGGACCAAAATGGGAGTTACACATAGAGACAAAGGACATGGCTAATGTATTAAATGAATATTTTACATCTGTATTTACAAAGAAAGAACGTGACACGATAAAAGATGAGGTAATTCGTACACTAGATGGATCTAAAATTGAAAAGGAAATGGTATTGGGTAGATTATCTACCCTTAAGTCGCTATGGCACCGAGACCTGCTGAAATGCATCCAAGAATATTGAGGGATATCAGTGTGGAAATTGTGAAAGTACTGACTAATTTTTTAATCTTTAGACTCAGGGATGGTTCCAGAGGATTAGGGAATTGCAAACAAGACAATTTTGTTGAAAAAAGGTACAAGGATAAGCCCACCAACTATAGGCCAGTCTGTTAAACTGAGGTGGTAGGGAAACCTCTAGAAACAATAATTCATGATAAGAGTAATAGTCACATGGATAAATATGAGTTAATTTTAAAAAAGCCAGCATGGATTTGTTTTAATGGAAAATCATGTTAATTAATTTTTTTTAATGTTAAGGAGTTTTTTGAAGACGTAACAGAGAAGGTTGATGAGGGTAATGCTATTGATGTAGAACATAGAACATAGAACATAGAACATTACAGCGCAGAACAGGCCCTTCGGCCCACGATGTTGCGCCGACCAGTTACAAAAACAATGACCCACTAGCCTATACCAATCCCTTTTCGTCCATAAACCTATCCATAGATCTCTTAAACGCCCCCAAACTAGGCGCATTTACAACTGCAGCAGGCAGGGCATTCCAATCCCTCACCACCCTCTGGGTAAAGAACCTACCCCTGACATCCGTCCTGTAGCTACACCCCCTTAATTTAAAGCCATGCCCCCTCGTGCTAGCTTTCTCCATCTGAGGAAAAAGGCTATCACTATCCACCCTATCTAAACCTCTAATCATCTTATATGTTTCAATAAGATCCCCTCTTAGCCGCCTTCTTTCCAACAAAAACAACCCTAAATCCCTCAGTCTCTCCTCATAGGACCTCCCCACCATACCAGGCAACATCCTAGTAAACCTCCTCTGCACCCTCTCCAAAGCCTCCACATCCTTCTTGTAATGTGGGGACCAGAACTGCACACAGTAGTCCAAGTGCGGCCGCACCAGAGTAGTGTACAGTTGCAACATTACGCTGCGACTCCTAAATTCAATCCCCCTACCAATAAATGCCAAGACACCGTACACCTTCTTAACAACCTTATCTACTTGATTCCCAACTTTCAGGGATCTATGTACACATACACCTAGATCCCTCTGTTCATCCACACTATTCAAAGTCCTCCCGTTAGCCCTATACTCGACACCTCTGTTGCTCCTACCAAAGTGAATTACCTCACACTTCTCCGCATTAAATTCCATCCGCCACCTCTCGGCCCAGCTCTGCAACCTATCTAAGTCTCCCTGCAGACTATGACACCCTTCCTCACAATCTACCACACCTCCGACTTTGGTGTCATCAGCAAATTTACTAATCCACCCAACTATACCCTCATCCAGATCATTAATAAAGATTACAAACAACAGTGGCCCCAAAACAGATCCCTGAGGCACACCACTCGTAACCGAACTCCATGATGTGGTATAAATGTACCTCCTAAAGGCATTTGATACAGAGATGTGCAACAACTGTGTTTATGGGACACAAAGAGATGGTAGGTACATGGATATAGAATTGGTTGAGTGACAGGAAGTGGAGTAATAATCAATGGATGTTTTTTATGCGAGAGAGAGGTTTAAGAACATAATAAGAACATAAGAAATAGGAGCAGGAGTAGGCCATCTGGCCCTTCGAGCCTGCCCCGCCATTCAATAAGATCATGGCTGATCTGTCGTGGCTCAGTTCCACATTCCAGCCCTCTCCCCATAACCCTTAATCCCCTCTCTTAGCAAAAACCCATCAACCCGCGTCTTAAAAATATTTAGCGAGGTAGCCTCCACCACTTCAACGGGCAGAGAATTCCAGAGATTCACCACCCTTTGAGTGAAGAAATTCTTCCTCAACTCCGTTCTAAACCGCCCCCCCTTTATCTTGAGGCTGTGCCCCCTAGTCCTACTGTCCTTTCTGAGTGGGAAGCGTCTCTCCACCTCTATCCTATCCACCCCATTCATCATCTTATACGTCTCAATGAGATCTCCCCTCATTCTTCTAAACTCCAACGAGTACAAGCCTAGTTTATTCAGCCTCTCCTCATAGCTCAACCCCCTCAACTCCGGTATCAGCCTAGTAAACCTCCTCTGCACTCCCTCCAAGGCCAAAATATCCTTGCGTAAGTACGGCGCCCAAAACTGCACACAGTACTCCAGCTGCGGCCTCACCAATGCCCTATACAGCCGCAGCAAGACCTCCCTACTTTTATATTCAATCCCCCTCGCTATGAAGGCCAGCATCCCATTTGCCTTCCTGACCACCTGCTGCACCTGCAAGCTGGGTTTTTGCGACTCATGCACAAGGACCCCGAGGTCCCTCTGCACCGTCGCCTGCTGCAGTTTTTCTCCACGTAAGTAATAATCCTTCCTACCATTATTCCTACCAAAGTGGACCACCTCACACTTGCCAACATTAAATTCCATTTGCCAGTCCAGGAGTTGGTATTGGGACCTGATATACATTATGATCTAGATCTTGGTGTACAGGGAATAATTTCAAAGTTTGGGGAGGATACAAAACGCAGAACGACTGTAAATTGTGAGGAGGATAGTGCAGAACTTCGAAAGAATATAGGCAACTTGATGGAATGGGCAGATAGGAGGCAGATGAAGCTCAATGGAGAGAATTATGAAGCAATTCATTTTGATAAGAGCTGAACATGTGAGACAATATAAAATGAAGGATACAATTCCGAAGGGAGTGCAGGACAGTGGGACCTGGGTGTATATGTGCATCAATCATTGAAAGTGACAGGATGGGTGGAGAGATCAGTTAATGAAGCATATAGTGTCCTGGGCTTTATTAATAGGAGCATTGAATACTAGAGCAAGGAGATTATGTTAAATTTGTATAAAACAGGTGGTTCAGACTCAGCTGAAGTATTGTGTCCAGTTCTGAACACCATTAAGAAGGATGTGAAGTCATTAAACAGGGTGCATAAAAGATTCACAAGAATGGCTTTAGGAGATGAGAAACTTCAGTTATGAAGACAGATTGGAGAAGTTCAGACTGTTTTCATTAGAGAAAAGAAGGCTGAGAGGAGATGCGATCGAGGTATTCAAAATCATGAGGGTCTGGATAGCAGTAAATAGGAGGAAACTGGTCCCACTCGTGAAAGGATTGAGAACAAAAGGGCACAGGTTTAAAGTAATTAGTAAAAGAAGCAAAAGTGATATGAGGAGAAATTATTTTAAGCAGCGAGTGATTAGGGCTTGGAATGCACTGTCTGAAATTGTGCTGGAGGCAGGTTCAATTGAAGCATTCAAAAAGAAATTAGACTATTATCTGAAAAGGAAGAACCTGCAGGGTTATGGGGAGAATGTGGGGAGAATTGCACAAAGTGAGTTGCTCATGAGGAGAGCCTGTGCAGACATGATGGATAGGCAAATTGTCTATTTCTACATGGTTAACAATTCTGTGATTCACCTAATAGTGAATGGGAGGTGGAGAAAGAAATATGCAAACAAGTTAGAGAATTGAGTGAAAAACAGAATAATCATCATGGAGGATTTCAACTAGAAGAAGAGAAGAACAACACAGCACGGGAAACAGGCCCATCGGCCCAACGAGCCCGCGCCGCCATTTTAACATTATGAGTGCCCTCCTCTATGCCTGTTGGGAAGATTGAGGGAAGGCTAATTTAGGGACAATTTGTTACGCCAATCAGCCTAAGAGCACGTTTTTGGGGTATGGGAGGAAACCGGAGCACCTAGAGAAAATCCACACAATCACGGGGAGAATGTGCAAACTCCCGCAGACACCGGCCCAAATCCATGTATCTGCACAGCAAACAGTGATAGTCACTGAGCTATCATGTTGTTCGTCAGTTGGTCCAGTTTAAGCGTACACTAACGACGTGAAGCACTAGGCAACTCTCGAAGCAACATCCAAGAGCAGCCCTCGCACGACCGACAGCGTGTATGCCCCTTGTTGGTCAACAAGGCGGACCGAATCACCTGTGAAGTAAAAGAAAAGATATCAATAAACATGTAAAATTTTGACAGACATTTATGGAATCCCCAGGAGCTCAGAAGGAAAACAAGTGAGCCATGAAATATGTTGGAAAGTCCGTAGGAATCAATTGATTCCCAGGACATCCCAAGGCTCTTGATCTTTGTTTAGAACAGTCTCCTATATCCCTCCATCTCTAGTTCGCTCATGTGCCTATCTAAGCAAGCCTTAAACAACTCTAGCATGCCTGCCTCCACCACCCTACTTGGCAGTGCATTCCAGGCCTCCACCACCCTCAGTGTGAAAAACCTCCCTCTAACATCCAAATTATACCTCATCCCCCTCTCACCCTAAGTCTGTGGCCCCTCGTAGTTTTTGTATCCAAAATAGGAAAAAGCTTACCTCTGTTCACTCTATCTATACCCTTCATAATCTTATTCACCTCTATTAGATCTCCCCTCATTCTCTGCCTTTCTAAGGAGAACAGCCCCAATTTGCCCAATCTCTCCTCATAGCTCAGTCCTTCCATACCAGGCAGCATCCTGGTAAACCTCCTCTGCACTCTCTCCAGGGCTCTATGTCCTTCCGGTAGTAAGGCGGCCAGAACTGGACGCAGTACTCCAAATGCGGGTGAATCAACGTTCTATACAACTGCAACATTAGACGCCAGCTTTTATACTCTATAGCCCTCCCTATAAAAGCAAGCATACCATAGGCCTTCTTCGCCACCTTCTCCATCTGTACTGCCACCTTCAAGGACTTGTGTACTTGTACCCCCAGGTCCCTTTGCGTTTCTATACTCTTAATAGGCCTACCATTTATCGTGTAACTCCCCGCTACATTATTTCTTCCAAAATGCATCACCTCACATTTATCTGGATTAAATTCCATCTGCCATTCCTCTGCCCAGTATACCAGCCTATCTATATCCCGTTGTATTGCCTGACACTGCTCCTCACTATCAGCAAGTCCAGCCATCTTTGTGTCATCTGCAAACTTGCTGATCACACCACATACTCCCTCTTCCAAGTCATTTACGTATATTACAAATAACAAAGGCGGCACACCACTAGTAACAGACCTCCAGCTAGAAAAGGACCCTTCCACTACTACTCTGTCTCCTGTTACCAAGCCAGTTCTCAATCCATCTACATACCTGTCCTTGTATCCCATGAGCCTTAACCTTTTCCACCAACCTACCATGAGGGACTTTGTCAAACGCCTTACTGAAATCCATGTAGACGACATCCACGGCTCGTCCTTCATCGACCATTTTTGTCACCTCCTCAAAAAATGCTACCAGATTCGTAAGGCACGACCTCCCCTTAACAAAGCCATGCTGCCTATCACTAATCAAATTGCCACACTGTAAATGCGTATACATCCTATCCCTAAGAATCCTTTCTAAGAGTCCCCTACCACTGATGTCAAACTCACCGGCCTATAATTACCTGGGTTATCCCTACTACCCTTTTTAAACAATGGTACCACGTTCGCTATCCTCCAGTCCTCTGGGACCTCACCTGTGTCCAAAGAACTACTCTGATATTATTTGGACATACGAGGTAGGTAAAGGAGATAAAGGAATGGAATTCCTACAATTTATACAGAACTTTTTTCTAACTCAATACATAAAAATCCCAACAAGGGAAGATTCACTCTTGGATCTAGTAATGAGGGTTGAACCAGAGCAGATAAAAGAAGTAAAAGTAGGGGAACGTTTAGGCAATAGTGACCATAATTTAATATTCCTTAAAAATGAAAATATAGAAGATAAGTAAGACAAAAATGTAATTAGCAGACCAGAGAAAAGTTAATTTTTGCGGGAGAATAGAAATTAGAAAAATAAAATGGGCAGCAAATGTTGGCAAAAGCATTGTAAAGTAACAACGGGAAACATTTAAAATGTCTTCAGTAGAGTGCAAAAAAAATATATTAGATGAAAAACTAAAACACTAGTGAGAATCCATAGATGAATAAAGACATAAGGAACTACTGAGGGTTCTGAAAGAGGCAGACATTAACCACACAAAGAGCAGAAGAGTGCAGAATAAGAGAGAATATAGAACCCTACAGCGCAGAAACAGGCCCTTCGGCCCATCGAGCCTGCACCGAACACAATCCCACCCAGGCCCTCCCCCATATCCCCAGACATTTTACCCACCAATCCCTCTAACCTCTGCTACCCTGAACATTCGGTGGGGGGGGAGCATGGGATGGAAACATATAATGAGGCAGCAAGATTCGGGTTTGAAAGCCCAACATAATACCTGTGCCCTTCCTGACACATCCTAATGAAGTCTGGGGCAGGAAGGGTAGAGAACGCCTTTCCTGCCTAGAGGCCAGATAAACCCTGGCAAGCTGGCCTGCAATCTGGTGTGGAAGGGTGGGTGGTCTATCTTTCTTAGACACACTGTTTCCAATGGAGCAATGTTTCGAGGGGTGGGGGGGGACTGGGGGTGGGGGGGTGCGTGGGGGGTGGGACTTGTGGGAAGACATGCCCTGAACTTTTCATCAAGCCCCTGCCTCCCCCTTGCCAGGGATTGCCTGCCTAAGCCTGGTACTCTCACCCCACTTACATGCATTCTGGCAGGCCCTGGGAGAGAAACCGTACACCCTGGTGCGTCTCCTGTCTTTGGGGCCCCTCTAGATCCCCTTGAACCCTCTCCCCAAATCACGCAGGTTATTTTGTTTTCCCCTTTCAAGAGTCACCAAGCAATTGATGAAAAAAATGCCCTAGCAAAATGATACTGGCTACTGTTGGCACCTGGTTACAAATATCATGCCATAATGTTATTAAATGCAAAGTAGGCTCGAAGGGCTGAATGACCCACTCATGCTCCTTGTTGGTATATGTGTTCGACACACACACACACACACACACACACACACACACACACACACACACACACACACACACACACACACACACACACACACACACACACAGCTTGGGGTATTAATATTAGGAGCAATGACAAAATAATGCAGTGTTAGTTTGAATGCCCCCTATAGGTGATCCCACCACAACTATTAAATAAATCAGAAAGTATAAATCTTTTGACTGCAGCATTGAGCAATATTGTTAACTTGACAGAAAAATATCTTGTTGGTTATTTATAACACTGTGCAGATGATAACACTGATTTCAGTGACTGCCTCATTAACATGTTCTATACATTGCGCCATATGGATAAGGTGATAGCAAATGCATATTTGGAGAAAGATTCAATACTTGCAACCCAGATTGCAGGAAAACCTTTCAGGTTTTGTTTTCAATATTTCAGTTATTTGTTTGGGATGAAAAAGAAAAACCAATTCCATGCTGCAGTTTGCACTGTGTCATTATTAGGGAGTTGATTGCGGACCCGCTGTCCTCTTCCCACTTTTCCGGACCCGCCACCCTCTCCCATCAATCACAGACCCACTACCCTCCCCCTAACGATTGCCGCAGGGTAGCAGCAGGCCCCTATTCCCTCCCTCCCCTGATCGATCATTGCAAAGTAACAGCAGGCACCCTCTCATCTCTCCCCCCCACCGATCGCTGCAGAGTGGCAGTGGGCCCCCTCTCCCAATTAGCCCCACTTGACACTGCAGCCATTAGCCCCACCCTCTACTAGTCCCTCACTTATTGGCCCTGCCCCCTGGCACTGCCCTGTGGGCATCCAGTAGGCATTGCTCAGGTGCCAGGCTGGCATTGTCAAGATGCCAGGGTGACACTGTCAGTCTGGCACTGCCCAAAGGGCATCTCCCCCTTGCCCTTGGCCTCTCCAGCAGGGACTCAATGGCTTCCAGTTCTACTGGCAAGGCCAAGACGACGGTTCTCCATTCTTGGAGAGCAAGTCTATTCCTCGTTGGTGAGAACTTCTCCCGACAAGTCCATAAAGGCAGGCGAGCCAGGGTGATTGAGCGCCAAGCTTGCTAAACATATTCAAAATGTGGTTTCCATATATTTAAATAAATTAATCAGTCTCTCGCCTATTTGTGGAAATCCTGCTCTCATAAAACGGCGCCAGTCGTGAAAACTATTCGCTTTACGCCCCACTTTATAACTGCATCATGCCCGAAAATGGGCACAATGTGATGGTAAAGTATTGCCCAAAGTTTCCTATCTGCCAGCTGGTTATCTATCTATCTCAATATGCTGCATCCAATCCCTTGCACTTTAATTTTACACACTAATCTCTGATGTGGGACTTTGTCAACAACCTTCTGAAAATCCAAAGTAACCATATTCGCTGGCTCCCCATCACCAAGTTGACTAGTTACATCCTCAAACAACGTGATTTCCCCTTCAAAAATCCATGCTGACTGTCCAATTCTACCACTGTTTACCAAGTTCTCTGCTACAGAATCTTTGATGATGGATTCTAGAACTTTTCCCACTATTGATATCAGGCTGACTGGTGTATAATTCCCTGTTTTCTCTCTATTTGCCTTTTAAAATAGTTGGATTACATTATGTACCCTCCAATCTGTAGGAAATGTTCCAGAGTCTATGCAATTTTGGAAGATTACCACCAATGTATCCAGTATCTCTCAGTCACTTACTTAAGCATTCTGGGACATAGATTATCAGGTCCTGGGAATTTATTGGCCTTTAATCCCATCAATTTCCTCAACATCATTTCTTTACTAATACTGATTTCCTTGGTGTCAATTTTTGTTTGATTTTGCTCCTGCAAATCATCGGGCACTTTAAGGTGGTATATAAATAAAACGGCTGCTATCAAACCTCAAGCTTATTCATTTCACAAAGTAAAATCAGAATGACTTTGAGGAAGCTAATCAAATTAGACAACAAGAAACAGCTTCAAAACACTCACTCTATTTGCAGAGAGGCTTCACTGACAACACCCCCCCTCCCCACACACACACACACACACACACACAGACACAACCATCCCTCCCTGAGTCTAGCATTTTTGTAATCTTGATCTTCGTTAAGTATTTTTCTCCTACAGCTACGATCATACTGCTCTCCTACTGCTCATTACACCCACTCTGTTGTCATTGGGAAACAAAACAAGTCAGCTGCTGAGGAACAGGAATAACATGGAACACTAGGCAGCTGTCCTGAAAGTGCCTGTGGGTTCCTGATTTCACTCATTTGCCAAGCAAAGGTGTTGTGGCTTTAAGACGTGATCTGTCTGAGAGAAAGGAATAACTTGTATTAAAGTAGTGTCTTTCATAGCCAACACAAAGTGCTTTATGACCAATCAAATACTTTGTGAGGCCCAGTCACTGTTGGCAATATGGAAAACCACATTTGCCAATTTTGTGCACAGCAAGCTCCCACAAACAACAACATAAGGATGACCAGATAATCTGTGTTGGTGATGCTAGCTGAAGGGGAAATGTTGGCCAGAGTGCTGGGGAGACACATCGCCTCCTCTTCCTCAGAATAGCGACACATGATTCTTTTTTATCCACCTCAGAGAGCAGACAGAACCTCAGTTTAATATTTCACCCAAGTGCCAGTGTTAACCGATAGGAATGAGGGAAAGTGTAGTCACTGGAGGCAGGATTGAGAAGTGGGAGGTGGGGGGAGGAAATGAAGCACTAAATTCATTTCTCTGTTTTACTATGACAACAACATGAGAAACTTTAGAACAGATTTAGAGGTGAATACATATACAGAATGGTGACAGTTAATAGATATGTGGGTTGGGATTTTCCTCCTCTCCTCCCCCTCACAGTATGTTTTCTGGCAGAGTAAGCTGCTTGCCAGTGGCTGCCAGTGGGATCTTCTGTCCCCACAATGTCTCACATTGTTTCTCAAGGAAATGACGAAGTTGATTGATGAGGGTAGGACAGTGGATGTTGTCTACATGGACTTCAATAAGGCCTTTCATAAGGTCTCTCATAGCAGAGTGGTGCTGAAGGTGAAGTCGCAAGGGATCAGAGGTGAGCTGGTAAGGTAGATACAGAATTGGCTCGGTCATAGAAGACTGAGGGTAATAGAGGAAGGGTGTATTTCTGAATGGAGGGCTGTGACAAGTAGCGTTCCTTGGGGATCAATGCTGGGACCTTTGCTGTTTGTAATATATATAAATGATTTGCAGGAAAATGTAACTGGTTTGATTAGTAAGCATGTGGATGACACAAAGGTTGGTGGATTTGCGGATAGCAATGAGAACTGTTAGAGGATACAGCAGGATATAGATCGGTTAGAGATTTGGATGGAGAGATGGCAGATGGAGTCTAATCTGGACAAATGTGAGGTACTGCATTTTGGAAGGTCTAATACAGATGGGAAACATACAGTAAATGGCAGAACCCTTAAGAGTATTGATCAGCAAAGGGATCTGGTTGTACAGGTACACAGGTCACTGAAAGTGGCAACATAGGTGGAGAAGGTAGTCGAGAAGGCATATGGCATGCTTGCCTTCATTAGTGGGGACATTAAGTTTAAAAATTGGCAAGTCACGCTGCAGCTTTATAGAAGCTTAGTTAGGCTGCACTTGGAATATAGTGTTCAATTCTTGTCACCACATTACCAGAAAGATGTGGAAACTTTGGAGAGGGTAGAGAAAAGATTTACCAGGATGTTGCCTAACATGCAGGGCATTAGGTATGAGGAGAGGTTTAAGAAACTTGGATTGTTCTCACTGGAACAACGGAGGTTGAGGAGCGACCCAATAGAAGATGAGGCTCATGGACAGAGTGGATAGCCAGAAGCTTTTTCCCAGGGCAGAAGAATCAAATACTAGGGGGCACAGGTTTAAGATGCGAGGGGCAAAGTCTAAAGAAGATGTACGAGGCAAGTTTTTTACACAGAGGGCGGTGAGTGCCTGGAACCTACTATTGGGGGAGGTAGTAGACGCAGATATGATAGTGAGTTTTAAGGGGCATGAGGACAAATACATGAATAGGATGGGAATAGAGGGATATGGCCCCCGGGAGAATAGAGGGTTTTAGTTCAGTTGGGCAGCATGGTCGGTGCAGGCTTGGAGGGCCAAAGGGCCTGTTCCTGTGCTGTAATTTTCTTTGTTCTTTGTCTACACTGTTGGGTGTGGCTCACCTTTGCCACCACCAGTGGATTCTCCACAAGGAGTGTCGCTTTCAAGGGACCAAAAGATCCTGCCAATGGGAAATGCTGGAAAATGGTGCCCATGGTATTCATTTGTACATTGACAACAAAATGCTCGGAGGGTCCTTGCTGGGAGTAAGGTCTTTACAGCATAAATACCTTCAATGTCCTCTCGTGTGTTATATCTTTACAAAATCAGAAAATGTTGGAAATACTCAAAGGGCCTGCAAGTATCTATAGAGAAACTATAGAGTTAACATTGACCAATGACACATTGTAGATCAACAGAGTGTTGGCAATACAGGTAACATCTGTCATACTGTATGTGCTTTTGGTCTCAGCATTTAAGAATGGATATATTTATGTAGGAGATAGTACAGAAAAGGCCCTAGGATGAGGGAGTTGTCCTATAATGAGAGGCTGAGTAAA
This sequence comes from Carcharhinus amblyrhynchos, assembly GCF_965287045.1. NCBI lineage: Eukaryota > Metazoa > Chordata > Chondrichthyes > Carcharhiniformes > Carcharhinidae > Carcharhinus > Carcharhinus amblyrhynchos. The sequence continues at coordinate 52,302,808 of NC_137339.1, read as the reverse complement.
TTGGGTTTGTATTCTCTGGAGTTTAGAAGAGTGAGAGGTGATCTCATTGAATCAATGAGATACAGAAATCCGAAGGCACTTGATAGAGTGGATGCAGATTGACTGGGGAGTCTAAAACACGGAGCACAATCTCAGGATAAGCCGATGATCATTTAGGACTGAGATGAGGAGAAATTTCTTCACTAAAAATGTTGTGAATCTTTCGAATTCTCTAACCCAGAGGGATATGGTGCTTCAGCATTGAATAAGGTTGAGATAGACAGAATTTTGGGCTGTCAGGGAATTAAGGGATACATAGAACATAGAACATTACAGCGCAGTATAGGCCCTTCAGCCCTCAATGTTGTATCAACCAGTGGAACCAATCTAATGACCCTCTAACCCAAACTATTCCAATGTTATCCATATGCCTATCCACTGACCATTTGAACGCCCTTATAGTTGGCGAGTCCACAACTGCTGCAGGCAGGGCATTCCACGCCCTTATTACCCTCTGAGTAAAGAACCTACCTCTGACATAAATTATCAGCCCTTAATTTAAAGCTATGTCCCCTCGTGTTAGCCGTAACCATCTGAGGAAAAAGGCTCTCACTATCCACCCTATCTAACCCTCTGATCATCTTGTATGCCTCAATTAGGTCACCTCTCAACCTTCTTTCTAACGAAAATAACCTCAAGTCCCTCAGCCTTTCCTCATAAGACCTTCCCACTATACCAGGCAACATCCTGGTAAACCTCCTCTGCACCCTTTCCAATGCCTCCACATCCTTCTTATAATGCGGCGACCAGAACTGTACACAACACTCCAAGTGCGGCCGCACCAGAGTTTTGTACAGTTGCAACGCGACCTCACGGCTCTGAAATTCAATCCCTCTACCAATAAAAGCTAACACACTGTACGCCTTCTTAACAACCTTATCAACCTGGGTGCCAACTTTCAGGGATCTATGCACATGTATACCAAGATCTCACTGCTCGTCAACACTACTAAGAGTCCTTCCATTACGAGATATGGGAATTGGGAGGGAAAATGGAGTTGGAACACAAGAACAGTCATGCTCATATTGAATGGTGGAGCAGGCTTGATGGCCGTGTGGTCAACTCCTGCTCCTATTTCTTGTCTCCCTTTATTCACAACTTTTCATTGCATGCATAATAGAAAATTAGGTACATCTGCAGCTTAAGTGTTCCAACCTAATCTTGGTGTAACCACATGTTATGGAACCATATTCAAAGTAATTTTGTCGCCGGTTTGTTTTTTTATGTAGGCAGGGGAGAGAGCAGAGGGAGGAATGATTCATTCTTAAATCAAAGAATATAGGGAGTGGGGAGTAGAATAGAAATGAAGGTGAATATCAATGTGGTCATGAAGAGGCTTAATCTGGTCTACTTTTGCTCCTTTTATTCATATTTTGATGTGCAGAAACTGTCAATCAGTTTTTTTTTAGTTTTCGGGATTAGAGTGCGTGATTGTGATAATTTCCATATTGAACTTACAAATACAAACGGGGAGGAGGTCTGGTGCAATAGGTCATGTCCTCTGTCTGAACCAGAAGGTGGGATTCAAATCCCATTCCAGGATTTGATACTCCAGAAAATCTGGCAGCCAAACAGACTGTGTATCAACCTGCAAATCTTTCCAACAAACCAATGGGAGAGATACCCAATAATCAAATGATGAAAAAAATGTTGGAACCACTACCATGACTATCCAGAGCTCCAGACTCCAGCATGCATTGAAAAGTAAAGTTGCATCAGTTACTTGGGACTCCAAGTGTGATCTGTAACACAAAACCACCATACAAATAGAATAGGGAAGTAAGTGGAAATGTACAAGAGAAAAAGAGCAAGAGTAAATTGCAATCAGTTCCTGTGCCTTGGCAACTACCCATCACATTCTGAAGGTTAAAGGTCATGAATTTGACCATTCAACTCTTGATCCTGAATTTGAATTTGCTCAGTCAAATTGAGTGAATCTCTCCTCTATCAGAGGAACAGTGCTAACAATGCTCCTCAGTACAGCTCAGGAGATCGTATCTGTCCTTTGGTAGTGCAAGACCTGGTAACTCAGCACGAGGTAGGACCTCATATTGGAATGTTGCTCCCTGATTTCCTCCCTCCCTCCACACACATTCCCTGTTGGGGAGATAACGCAGTATAATGAGCTAAACAATTGTACCTGGGACACAGGGTCAAACCTGGGTGAAAGGGATATATATATATTCATTCTTCAAGTTTTTACCATCAAAGAATGAAGTTTCAAATACTTTCCTTATCTAGAATTCCTGTTAACTCAAAATAAGAAAAACACACACATTGGTGAAGCTCACAGCTCTGAGGCAAGTTCTGGAAGGTTTCTAGAATATTCCCATTGTTGATTCTCTGTAGGCGGTTTGATATTACATTCTAATTAGTTGAATCATCTGAAAGTTGGGAGGATGTTGATGTTACACAATATGCTGATAAGGTGAAGAACTCTGAGATTTAGAGAAATGATAGTTACACAATATGTTAATTACATCAATAATTCAGTTGTCTGGAGATGGATTAAAAGCAAAATGTGCTAATGAAGCAAATGCTGTGTATTCAGACAGCTCATTAAAACTATTCGAGTGAGTGCAACAGACGTTTATAAATCTGCTCTGCTAGTTTATTAACTAGATGTAGACAACTCATCTGCTCATCTGTTATCCTTACTTTACCTGTAGCACACACAAAAGTTTCTATCTATATCCACATCTCATCCAAAGGAAAGGGAAGGGGTTTTTCATTTGTGAAAGAATTCTTTCAAAATGACAGGAGTATGGAGCCATAATTGTGAAATAACACAGTAAGGATGCCACATCCAGTCTTGATGAACCTATGTAGGGATACTACCCTGGACATGTCCATAGCTGCTGCAGTGTTTTTGTGAGTCCAAACTTCAAGAGGCAACATTTGCAAAAGAGACTGAATTCATTGTGACTTGGGCATCAGTGGTCTCACTTGGGATGGAGTTCCTGTGCAATCTAGCCTATATATTTCTCCTGTTCCCACTGACTAGTTGACTCTGTGCCTCTGAAGTATGGTAAAAAGTCTGACAACACCAGGTTTTAGTCCAACCGATTTAGTCCAACGCCGGCATACCCACCTCTGAAGTATCACAGGAAGTTATTTAGTTGCATAAAATCTCCATAAAACTCAATCCTCCTCCAGGCACTATGCCCTAAGATGTCATTGGTGACCATTGGACTGGTCCATGATTATGCTTAGCAGAATATTGCAGTGCTTCACAAATGCCTTCTGCAATTTGACTGACCAGGAAACTCTCCCATTCCTACTGCCTGCCATCAGAACTCACTAACCATCAAGCGTGCATTGAACTTGTCAGAGGGAGGCATACTACCCACAAAAGCTCACAAAGTTCAATGTGAAGCAGAAAATTGCCACTGGATTCAATATCCACTCTCCAAGACTGTTGCTGCTGTATGTATAATGTAAGAGATACCACTCCAACAACACACCAAGGCTACTTTGACATTAGCCCCCTTCTTTATTGTCCTTAATACCAAAATTAAAAGCAGAAACGTTGTGGACACGGAATCACCTCCCGATCACACTCAATCCTAACTTGGGCATCTTTCACCTTCATCATCATTGGGTAAATGTCCCAGAAGTCCTCACGTAACAGAATAGTGCGAACACTGTCACCTCACAGACCAAAGTAACTCTGAAAGATTACTGATGTGGTCTTGTCAGCATCATATACATCCTGAAGACAAATGAACAGGGACAAGCTCTTGCCATTCACGCAGGTCTATTGGGTTGGGGGCATCATCCACCTCCTGCAGTCACAAGTTACCTCCAAAGCCATGATCACAAAGATTATGGGACCATCTGGCTGTAGGGCACATTCACAACCAACATGGAGAAGCAGCCATTGAACAATTGACAAAAACAACGGCAAAATCCATTATCATATACATAACATTTAAAACAAATTCATTTTAATATTTCTATCATTCTTTCCTTGTGCAGCAAGTCACTGTCAGAAAAAAACATATAAGTGAAACATCCACCTCAGGCAGCAAGGCTCAAACAGGGACAGCGCATGGCTGTTCCATGATTTGGAGTATTTGTGAAGAAAATCCAAACGCCTCGATTCAGTGCTGACCAGAACGATCGGGCTATGAGCTGTCCTATCCCATCCTTCTGCTTAACAGTGCAGTTGCTTCATCCTCGAGGTGTCTGCATAGTGCATGGTGATTCACGATACATTAATATGGTGACACAAGGCAAGTGAGTACTCAGTGACTCACTGATTGACTCACTTACTTAACTATGTCCCCAGTAGATAACTAGCACAGGATAATGCCATTGGTCATTTACAATCTAATTTCCAGTATAGTGGGGGAAGGTCAACTGTAATACCAGCTCTTAATGGATCAAGTGGCACCTCTTTGATTACCTAGTGGGCCATGACCTCCTGCTATTTTGCTCCTATTGTAACCAGGTAACTAATTCTGTTCCAATTTTCTGTGTTGGTAAAGACTGCAAATTATGTGCCTGCTGCATACCAAACACTTTCTTCCAGCTCTGTTGTGAGATAACCACCTTTGCTCTTGGGCATGAAACATCTGTCACTATTGTAATTAAATATTGAAATGTTATAGGAAGCGTAGGAGCATTAGGAACAGGAATGATCTTCGACTCCTCAAGCCTGTTCTGTTTGCTGATCTGTACCTTAATTTCATTTAGCTGCTTTAACTCTGCCATTCATGTATAAAGTTTTATTTTTGTATGTGCTTTAATAGACGGCCCATTCAGAGTTTGAGATGTGCATTTAAACTTGTTTTGACTTAGAGTCATAGAACTCTACAGTGCAGAAAGAGGCCCTTCGGCCCATCAAGTCTGCACTGAACACAATCCCGCCCAGGCCCTACCCCCATATTATACCCATTAACCCCTCTAACCTCCGCTACCCTGGACACTAAGGGGCAATTTCTTAGCATGGCCAATCAATCTAACCCGCACATTTTTGGACTGTGGGAGGAAACCAGAGTACCCGGAGGAAACCCACACAGACACGAGGAGAATGTGCAAACTCCACACAGACAGTGATCCGAGCTGAAAATCGAACCCAGGACCCTGGAGCTGTGAAGCAGCAGTGCTAACCACTGTGCTACCGTGCCGCCCATGTCTTAGTCAAAGAACAAAGAATAAAGAAAATTATAGCACAGGAACAGGCCCTTCGGCCCTCCAAGCTTGCACCGACCATGCTGCCCGGCTTAACTAAAACCCCCTACCCTTCCGGGGACCATATCCTCTATTCCATCCTAGTCGTGTATTTGTCAAGATGCCCCTTAAAAGTCACTACTGTATCCGCTTCCACTATCTCCCCCAGTAACGAGTTCCAGGCACCCACCACCCTCTGTGTAAAAAACCTGCCTCGTACATCTCCTTCAACCTTGCCCTTCACACCTTAAACCCGTGGCCCCTAGTAATTTGAATCTTCCACCCTGGGTAAAAGATTATGACTATCCACTCTGTCCATGCCTCTCATAATCTTGTAGACTTCTATCAGATTGCCCCTCAACCTCCATTGTTCCAGTGAGAACAAACCAAGTTTTTCCAACCTCTTGTTATAGCTAATGCCCTCCATATCCAGGTAACATCCAGGTAAATCTTTTCTGTACCCTCTCTAAAGTCTCCACATCCTTCTGGTAGTGTGGTGACCAGAATTGAACACTGCATTCCAAGTGCAGCCTAACTAAGGTTCCATAAAGCTTCAACACGACTAGCCAATTCTTAAGCTCAATGCCTCGGCTGATGAAGGCGAGCATGCCTATTGTCTTCTTGACTACCTTCTTCACCTGCATTGCCACTTTCAGTGACCTGCACACCTGTATACCCAGATCCCTTTGCCTATCAATACTTTTAAGGGTTCTGCCATTTACTGTATATTTCCTATTTGTATTAGACCTTTCAAAATGCATTATCTCCATCTGCCATCTCTCCGCCCAAGTTTCCAACTGATCTATATCCTGCTTTATCTCTGATGGTCTTCAATGCTATCCACAAATCCACCAACCTTTGTGTCGTCCGCAAACTTACTAAACTTACTGATCAAACCAGTTATATTTTCCTCCAAATCATTTATATATATTACAAACAGCAAAGTCCCAGCACTGTTCCCTGAGGAACGCCACTTGTCACGGTATCTTGTTAAAGTCATCTCGTTAAAGAAAATATTTCTGAGGTTATCCTATTAAATTGGGTAGTCTAGATTGTAACAGGCATGACTGATTGTTACTTTCCATCTTACGAGGATGGATAGTTAAGTTTGTTTTTATTATCAGTTTTATAAATTCATTTATGAGATGTGCACGTCACTGGCTAGGCCAGCATTTATTGCCCATTCTTCATTGCTCTTGAGAAGGTAGTGGTGAGCTGTTTTCTTGAACTGCTGCAGTCCATGTGGTGTAGGTGCATACAGTGTGCTGTTAGAGAGGGAGTTTCAGGATCTTGACCCAGTGACAGTGAAGGAATGGCAATATATTTCCAAGTCAGGATGGTGAATGGCTTAAAGGGAAACCTCCAGGTCGTCATGTTTCCATGTGTCTGCTGCTCTTGTTCTTCTAGTGTTGGTGAGTTTGGAAGGGGCCATTGAAGGAACCTTGGTGAGTTCCTGCAGTGCATCTTGCAGATGACACATATGGCTACCACTGTGCATTTGTAGTGTTTACTCTAGCACTTTGCAAGGTTAGCTCAGATCACATGATATAACCAGCAGTTGAGATCCAATGAAGGATTTCTGCATTTCACTACAAATTATTCAGACATCAGATGGATGAAATTAGATAAAGGGAGGTTACATGAAGTACCAGGAAATGTAACCTCTAGAATTATTGGCCCACTCAAGGACAGGGGAGGGAAGCTATGTGTGGAGCCAGAGGAAATGGGTGAGGTACTAAGTGAGTACTGAGCTTCACTATTCACCAAAGAGAAGGAGTTGGTGGATGATGAGTCTGGGAAAGTGTGTGTAGATAGTTTGGGTCATGTTGAGATCAAAAAGGAGGAGGTATTGGGGTTCTTGGGAAACATTAAGGTGGCCAAGTCCCCAGGGCCTGATGGGATATACCCCAGAATATTGAGAAAGGCAAGGGAGGAAATTGCTGGGACCATGAGATAAATCTTTGTACTCTTATTGGCTACAGGGAATGTCCCTGAAGATTGAAGAATAGCCAATGTTGTTTCTTTGTTTAAGAAGGGTAGCAAGGATAATCCAGGTAATTGCAGGCCAGTGAGCCTCACATCATTGGTAGCAAAATTATTGGAGAAGATTCTTCGAGAAAGGATTTACTCCCACTTGGAAATAAGTGGACATATTAGTGAGAGGTAACATGGTTTTGTGAAAGAGAGTTTGTGTCTTACGAACTTGATCAAGTTTTTCGAGGGAATGACAAAGGTGATTGATGAGGGTAGGGCAGTGGATATTGCCTATGTGGACTTCAGTAAGGCCTTTGACAAGGTCTCTCATGGCAGACTGGTACAGAAGGTGAAGTCGCACGGCATCAGATGTAAACTGGCAAGATGGATACAGAACTGGCTTGGTCATAGAAGACAGAGGGTAGTAGTTTCTGAATGGAGGGCTGTGACAAGTGGCGTTCCTCAGAGATCAGTACTGGGACCTTTGTTGTTTGTAATATATATAAATGATTTGGAGGAAAATGTAACTGGTTTGATTAGTAGGTTTGCAGACAACACAAAAGTTGGTGGAATTGCGCATAGCGATGAGAACTGTCAGACGATACAGCAGGATATAGATCAGCTGGAGACTTGGGCGGAGAGATGGCAGATGGGGTTTAATCTGGACAAATGCATTTTGGAATGTCTAATACAGATGAGAAATATACAGTGAATGGCAGAACCCTGAAGAGTATTGATAGTCAGAGGGATCTGGGTGTATAGGTACACAGGCCACTGAAAGTGGCAATACAGGTGGAGAATGTAGTCAACAAGGCATACAGCATGCTTGCCTTCATTGTTGGGGGCATTGAGTTTAAACATTGGCAAGTCATGTTGCAGCTTTATAGAACCTTAGGCTGCACTTGGAATATAGTGTTCAATTCTGGTTGCCACACTATCAGAAGGATGTGGAAGCTTTGGAAAGGGTACAGAATGTGGAAGCTTTGGAGAGGGTACAGAAAAGATTTACCAGGATGTTGCCTGGTATGGAGGGCATTAGCTATGAGGAAAGGGTGGAGAAACTTGGTTTGTTCTCACTGGAACAACGGAGGTTGAGGGGTAACCTGATAGAATTCTACAAGATTATGAGCGGCGTGGACAGAGTGTATAGTCAGAAGCATTTTCCCAGGGCAAAAGAGTCAATTACTATGGGGCATAGGTTTAAGGTGCGAGGAGATGTGTAAGGCAGGCTTTTTTATGCAGGGTGCCTGGAACCTGCTGCCGGTGGAGGTAGAAGAAGCAGATAAGGAATTGACTTTCAAGAGGCGTCTTGACAAGTACATGAATAGAATGGCAATAGAGGAATATGATGCCGGAAAGGAAGGGGGTTTTAATTCAGTTGGGCAGCATTTTTGGTACAGGCATGGAGAGCTGAAGAGCCTGTTTCTGTAATTTTCTTTGTTCTTAGTTTATAGAATCCCTACACTGCATTATGCGGCCATTTGGCCCATCGAGTCTGCACTGACTCTCCAAAAGAACATGTTACCCAGACCCACCCTCTGCCCTATCCTCATAACCTTCTGCACTTATCATGGCCAGTCCAGATAACCTGCACATCTTGGGACACTAAAGGGAAATTTACTATGGCCAATCCTCCTAACCTGCATATCTCTGAACTGTGAGAGAAAACTGGAGCACCAGGAGGAAACCCACTCAAACAGGGGGAGAACGTGCAAACTCCAGTCACCTAAGGCTGTAATTGAACTCTGGTCCCTGGCACTGAGAGGCTGCACCACCATGCTGCCTCTAGTTCCCAATGGACACAAATTCAAAACTTAAGGCTAGTGTACAGCATGGACCTGTAGGCTGTTTCTGTGCTGTAAATACTATGACATACGGAACTGCCCTCGGAATGGCAGAGAAATAACAATGAGAAAGAGGCTAGAAAATAAATACACACAGGAGCATTCCTAGTGTTTGGGATTATAGGGCAACTTTTTTCTCAATGTATTTTACACGGCTCGCAGGTGACTGCACTTTTCACCTTGGTGGTGATACTGATCAAAACATTAAGTGTGTTATACCACAGGAAGATCCTTTCAAACATACATTATCCTCATTACACTTAACCTCACTGACAGAAAAATAATTCATTTGGTAATTGTGCAATGGCCTCCGAAGAACATAGAATTTACACTACCGCAGGGAGAGAGAGAGAAAGGAACAGCTATCAAGATATTCCATTCTGACATTATCTAGAGTCCAAACTATTAGATGGCCACCATGTATTCTGTGGAGCTTGCAGCCTTATTGCAAATCCCTGGACACATAGAAGTATGGGCAGTGGACATGAGTTAGTTACCTGCTACTATGAAGGTTTCATGAATGAATCTCACCATCTCAGTCAGCTGATTGGATAAAAACTTGAAGAAGCCCTGTAAGAAATCACAGGGCTATGGGGGAATGGTGTTAATGGTGTGAATGATTTCAAGAAATCAGCACAAACTCAATGGGCAGAATGTCCTCCTGCTATGCTCTATAGAATTCAATGAGGCATAAAGAAGATTTGGTATTCCGAGCCCAATGAGGAAAGGAGATTTGCCATGAGGAATCTTTTTGAAATCTGACTGTAACAATTCTATTTTAAAGAGGGGATCACACAGTTGGACCTTCTTCTATGTGATCAAAGCATTGAGATTCCTTCTATGAAATTACTTATGAAAAAATATGTTTCTTCCACACCTTATATACATTGAGGATGAAATCGGTCTTCCCAATTTTGTCTCATGGCAACTTTCCATCTCATGTTGTGGTGCCCAGCTCTGTTAAATATTACCCAGTGTGGCTCAGGAAACCCACCCTGGCATGTCGGTCTCTGCTTTATGTACTAGAGGAAGACAAGACCCTCAGAAGTTGCACAATTCACTGGTCTCTGTTTTCTCTGAATCCTTTTCTCAGCCAGTGGAGCTTTCCTTTTCTCCCTGCCTCTTCCAAAGCCCTCCATTCCCAAGGCCATGGCTGTCAGTGACTGTCCCCTAATTACCCACCATCTTCATATCTCACTTGCAGCAAAGATCTGGCCAGTTCACAGAGCAACATATCTTTGGATTTACAGCCATCGGTGCAAAGTTGGCACTGCCAGGGTACCAGGGGATTGTACCAGTGTGCCAGGTTGGCAGTGCCGGGGTGGGGGGAGCGGAAGGAGGTCTCCTGAAAGGGAGGGGAACATGGAAGGGTCCTGCATGGCATGGAGCCTAAAAGGGGGGTGCTCCTGAGGTGGGGGAAAACATAGGGATGGGGTGTTCCAGAAGGAGAAGGCCACTGAGGGGGTTTGTCCCATGAGTAGGCTACATCTCCAAAGGTGAGACCTTTGGAGATGCCATAGCCGGATGTCATTTGCTTAGCATGCTGGTACCAGCGAGTTGGTGGGGGGTAGTTTTAGCTCGTGAGTAGCTGTACTGTGCTCTTTAAAACGTCATCCTGATCTCTGAGGAGCAGGGTTGACGATACCTTTAGATCGTCATTCCAAAAAAATTGGAAGTGTGGGAGAACTCAGGTGGCACAGTGACATAGTGGTTAGCACTGCTGCCTCAATTCCCAACTTGGATTGCTGTCTGTGTGGAGTTTGCACATTCTCCCTATGTCTGTATTGGTTTCCTCCAGGTGCTCTGGTTTCCTCCCACAGTCGAAAGATGTGCAGGCTAGGTGTATAGGCCATGCTAAATTGCCCCATAGTGTCAGGGAGACTATCTAGATGTTATGGAGATAGGGCCTGGGTGGGATTGAGTTCGGTGCAGATTTGATGGGCCAGATTTGTCGGATTCTATGAACTCAGTGAGAATCTCCCCAGTGTGGTTAATTTGCAAATTGAATTGCACTGACCTTCCCAGTGGGAATCTCATCTGTTTTCTCACCAGGAGCAACACTTAGAAATTATTGGGAGAATTCTGCCCAGCATCACCAACAGTGCAGTACTCCTTCAATATTGCACTGACCTGTCAACCTGGATTTGGTGCCTGAAATTCTGGAACGGGACCTGAACTCAAGACCTTCTGAGTGAGGACCGAGAGTCCTACATCATTGAGTTCTAGTTGACACACATTGCTTCCCAGTATGTGTACAGTCAGCAAAGCTACCCAAAACACGAGCATGTTCCTCAAGAATGTTCTACAGTCAAAACACTCTAATGGCTTCATAATACACATTTAGAAGTGTAAAATTTAGAAGAGCACAATTGAAAAATTGCTCAAATTCTCATTTTCAGACCAAAGTCAGAAGGTTTACAGAACAGTCAGTAATTAGGTTTGTAGGAGTTTCAACTAGACAGCAAGCAGGAAAGCTAGAAGGAAGTGAAAACAGAAGATGTTAGAAATATTCAGCTGATCTGGTAGCATCTGTGGAGAAAGAAAGAGAGTTTAACATTTCAGATCAGTTAGCTTTCATCATCTGGAAAAAGAGAGACAAACAACAGATTTTAAACCAATGCAGAGACAAAGAAAGCCAGGAGTGTGGTGGAGGGAAGAGAACAAACTGGACGTGATGTGGGAGGCAGGAGAGAGGAAACTTTGCCAATTGTCACTTTGAAACTGCACATTCATATGAATGAGATCATAAAAGCTGTTGGATTTTTGACATGGTGAATATTCTTTGGTTTAATTATAACCAGGAGCTAGCAAGAGTGTTAATTTATTTTTATTTTTTCATGGGGTGTGGGTGTGGCTGGCTGGGCCAGCACTTGTTACCCATTCCTAGTAGACCTTGAATTGAGTGCTTTGCAAGGTCATTTCAGAGGGGTAGTTAAGTGTCAACCATATTGCTGTGGGTCTGCAGTCACATGTAGGCCAGACTAGGGAAGGATGGCAGATTTTCTTCCCTGGAGTGCATTAATGAACCAGATAGGTTTTTATAACAATTGATAACGGTTTCACATTACTGAATTCAAATTCCACCAGTTGCCAAGATGAGATTTGAACCTGGACCCCAAGATCATTGATCTAGGTTCAAGATTAATAGTTCAGTGCCACCGTCTCCCCTCAATCATGTCATCGATGCTGAAATGAATTGGAATCAGTGATGAATATTAATCCATTTATATCTTCACTACTCGCCTCCAGTTCTGATTCCTGCTATTCACCCCCTCTCTTCATTGCCTACTATTTGTGGTGAGGCCCATCATTATAACATTGTACTTTCTACAACTCTCTACTTCATAAAGACTTTTCCAGCCTCAGAATATCCCAAGTATCTCATGGTCAACAAAGTACATTTGAAGTGTGGTGTCGTGACACCACACAACCCTGCCACAGCAACCTCTGCAAGACATGCCAGATCATCGACACAGATGCCATCATCCCACTAAGAACACCATCCACCAGGTACATGGTACATACTCTTGCAACTCGGTCAACCTTTTCTACCTGATACACTGCAGGAAAGGATGTCCCGAGGCATGGTGCATTGGAGAGACCAGGCACATGCTACGACAATGGGTGAATGAACACCACTCGACAATCACCAGGCAAGAGTGTTCTCTTTCTGTTGGGGAACACTTCAGCAGTCACGGGCATTCAGCCTCTGATCTCCGGATAAATGTTCTCCAAGGCGACCTTCACGACACACAAAAGCGCTGAGTCGCTGAGCAGAGACTGATAGCCAAGTTCCGCACACACGAGGATAGCCTCAACTTGGGTTCATGTCACACTATCTGTAACCCCCATGACTTGCCTCGGCTTGCAAAATCTCACTAACTGTCCCAGCTGGAGACAATACACATCTCTTTAACCTGTGCTTAACCCCCCCTTCACTCACGTTTTGACCCACTGTTGGCCAATCTAATCTCTTGGAGTGCAGAAATGTTGATGTTGAACTTGTGTAGCTCACATTCAATCAATACCATTTTTTCTACATGTTTTGTTGACTGCAACTCCTCATGTTGCCAGGACACATAGGGTCTGATTTTACCAACAATTTATGCCCGTTTTCAGACGCAAAATCGTGGTAAAGTTGGATGTGAGGCTTTATCACGATCTGCACCTGAGTCAGCGCGGATCACCACTTTACCGAGACACGCGAACGATGGGGGTCCGTTCCACACCCAAATTGGGCGCAACAATGATTTAAATGTATTTGCATGCATTTAAATTGAATTAATGAACTGCCCGCCCAACTCTATCAGCATTTCCACCTTTACCACCACGTTCGCCAATCCAGAACCGTGCTTTTAGGTACCTGCTGAATATAAGTCTGAGTCGGGTGCTCCAGCCTCTGAAGAGCACCTTCAGTGTTTGCAACTGTTCTCTGACTCAGATCAGTGGTAAGGGGGGAGAAGGGAGGTGGGTCAGATGGATGTCTGGTGGGGTGGGGGGGCGAGGAGGAGGAGGTGGGTCAGTTGGATCTCTGGAGGTCTGATTGTTGTCTGGTGGTGGGGGAGGGATGAGGCGGGTCAGATGTTCTTCTGGAGGGGAGGGGGAGTGAGGCCAGACCATTCTCTTGGGGAGTGGGTAGTGAGGCAAGTTCATTGTCGGGGGGGGGAAGTGAGGCCAGATTGTTGTCTTGGGTGGGGAGAAGGGAGGTGGGTCAGATGGATCTCTGGTGGGGGGGCAGATGGATCTGTGGTGTTGGGGGCAGATGGATCTGGGGCGGCAGATGGATCTCAGGGGAGGAGATGGGGGCAGGACGGTCCGCTGCCACTCTGCAGGCGAATGGTGGGAGGGGAGGGGGGCAGAGGTGGCAATGGGTCTGGGTACTGGGAGGGTTTATAATGGGGGCAGTGATGTGTGTGTGTCCCCCTTATCCACCCCCCCCCCCCCCACTTCTCAGACTTCCCCTCCCCAAGATCCATCTGCCCTCCCAAAATACATCTTACCACCCCAGAGATCCATCTGCCCTCCCCACCACCCCCGAGATAGATCTTAGCCGCCTCCCTCCTCCCTCCCCTATACCCGAGGTACAGTCTCGCTCCCACTTTTCACTCCCGGGCCGCTTTCTCCACTTTCTGCGGCTCGGGAGCGATCTGACATGGGCGCGCTTTTTCCAATTTTTTCTTACTGCAGTTCAGAGCTCCAATCAGTCCAACAGTGCAAAGTCCCGCGTACAGCGCAAATCGGACTAGAGATGGCTGAGAGCGTACGGGGGCGGGGGGTGGGGGGGGTGTGGTCCTGAAAGCAGATTTCTAATTTGGATCTTGACTACACTCAGAATTGGCACTGAGAATGAAAATGCTAAAATCATGTCCATAGTCTTGACGTTCCAGCTTCCACTCTGGAGAGTGTGTTTCTTTGTTATCCATTTACATCCTTTCTTGCCAGGAGTGTATCCCTAATCCTCACACACCCATAGCGGAAGGCAGAGTTGGCAAGTCAAGCTCTGACAAAGGGTCATCCAGACTCAGAACAAGGCTCTATTCCCTCTTGTTACGTTGCACAGGTCAATCCCCTTTTGAGAAACCATGCTGGATCTCCGAAAGAGGACTATCTCGCTTCGTAATCTGTTCACAATATTTGAGAAGGTCATAGAGTCATAGACGTTTACAGCATGGAAGCAGGCCCTTCGGCCCAATTTGTCCATGCTGCCCTTTCTTTTTTTTAAAAACCCCTAAACTAATCCTAATTGCCTGCATTTGGCCCATATCCCTTTATACCCATCATACCTATGTAACTATCTAAAAGCTTTTTAAAAGATAAAATTGTACCCTTCTCTACTACTACCTCTGGCAGCTTTTTCCAGACACTCACCACCCTCTGTGTGAAAAAGTTGTCCCCCCCCACGGACAATTTTGTATCTCTCCCCTCTCACCTTAAACCTTTGTCTAAACTAAACTCTATCTGCCTTTTGTCAGTCCACTGGCCCAATTGATCAAGATCCCGTTGCAATTGAAGATAACTTTCTTCACTGTCCACTATGCCACCAATCTTATTGTCGTCTGCAAACTAACCATGCCTCCTATATTCTCATCCAAATTATTAATATAAATGACAAATAACAGTGGACCCAGCACTGATCCCTGAGCCACACCACTGGTGTTGCTGTTCTTTATTAATGTTCAGATGTTCATTAACAGAAAGACCTGACACTCATTGTAAGTGAATAATTAGCAAGTTATTTATTTAACCAACTAGGAACTTTATCTAAACAAGCAAGTTATCGACTAAAGTAAGATACTACTGGAATCTGTTCAAACAAATACAGGTCAATTCATTACCAATGAAAAGTAATAACAGACTTTAGTCACCCTCACAAACAGGTTTTGTGGCTATGGAAAAACATTTGGAGTTTTTTGGCAATTCCGCTGTCTGTAAACTCTTTCTGATTTGGTACCCTTTTTGTTAGATAGATGGAAATTTCTTTTGAGTGATTTTTTTAGCGGGTTGGGAGCTGCTCTTCCCTCACTAGATGTTGAGAGGTGGCAGCCCTTCAGTTGAACTACAGGCAGGCAGTTGAGTTCCTCTTTATACCTGTGATGACCTAATCAACTTTCCTACACTAGGATTGTTCTGATGTTGTCAACAACAGCAAATTCAAATTTGACAGGTCCCTGACAGCTGAATGTCTTCTCTAAACTGATAAACTGTCAAAATTTAAAAGTCTGCAAAGCCTGTTACAAAGGCAACCCTGATACTTGGGCCTGGTTACAAATGTTACAATTTGTGTACCCTGTAGGCACCTGCACTTTAAACATCCAAACATCCTGAACACAAAACCAGCTTTTAAAGGGACCACACTTGACAAACTCAACTTCACAACACTTCACAGATGCTATCAGACCTGCTGAAATTTTACATCATTTTCTGTTTTTGTTTCAGATTCCAACATCTGCAGTATTTTGTTTTTAATCTTGAGTCAGTACCTTATTGGGTGGGGACTGCCCAGGGTAACCCCCATGACTTGCCTGGACTTGTAAAATCTCACTAACTGTCCTGGCTGGAGACAATACACATCTCTTTAACCTGTGCTTAACCCTCTCTCCAGTTACATTGTGTATATCTTTAAGACTTCATTACCTGGAAAGACTCGCATTCCAACCATTATCTTGCAAATTGAGTTTGTGTCTTTATATGCCCTGTTTGTGAACAGAACTCCCACTCACCTGATGAAGGGGCAGTGCTCCGAAAGCTTGTGGCTTGTGCTACCAAATAAACCTTTAACCTGGTGTGATGAAACCTCTTACGGCATGAGGTAGACAGTGACTTCTTGTCAGCCCAGAGCGCCAACATTTTTCCCAGTACAACTTCCCTGGTGATTGTAATTTTCCTGTCTTCCTCCCTTCCTGACATTTGCTAATTTACAGCAAAAGCCCAGTAAACATGGCCAGGCTTTGCTGTGAACAGATTGACACAGCTAATTAAGAGGCCCATCATGACCTCAGAATGCCTCAAATCTCTTCATCAACTTTCAGATGAAGATTTAGTCACCGTCATCTGCACTTATGCACTGACCTTGCTTTCCAGTGCTACAGACAAAGATCATTTCTCCGACACTCGATGATATTCTAGATCACATACCACATAGAGAACCAGGGGACACTGAATTAAAGTGAACAGCAGAAGAACCAAAAGTGACACCAAGAAAAACATTTTTAATTACAAGTGGTTAGCATCTGGAACGCTGCTAGAACATGTTGTTGGGGCAAAGTCCATCATGGCTTCTTATTGTGTGTGCACTTTCGGAGTTTTATTTGCCAAATAAACACAATGGATCCTAGAATGTTTGAAGATCTGTCAATAATTATAAGCTTATAAATGTTTGCCTCATAATAAAGAAAAAATATACAAAATATACCATTTTCCCAACAATCATTAAGTAGTCCCAAGAACAAGAGAGGCTGGAGAAGGATCAAGGCTTTAGCACTTCAGTCTGATGATTGATAGCAGCAGTGCCTCCAGCTCATCCTCTGGGTTATTTGGAAATATTCCTTTGCCTGTTGAAAGGTTAGCACATGCGTACTGGGTTCAGCCTGTGAGTCATGGAAGAAGATCAGAGAGACCTTGCCATACAGCTTGGCCTTGTTGGAGGGAGCATTTAATTATCTGTTGGATAGAGCCTGTAGTTCAGAGTGGGAACTTCTGAGTGAAGAATTCAGACGCAGTGCTTATTTACCAGAACCAAGAATTGCCTTCCTGGGATAATAATAAATGAGATGGTTTCACTGGGAGGAAGTGCGATTTGGAATCGCTATATTTGCACTTGCTCAGTCTCCCCAGCAGACAGAATTCACAATTGCACAGACTGTCTCAAACATCCAGTTGATGATGTTGTTGTCAAAGTGTTTAAATCTGACAGCATCTCATTGATATTCCTCTTGGTTCACATTGCATTAGTCATTATACATCGCAGTTCCCTGCTACCTGAGAGGTTCAGGCTCCTCACATTGAGAAACTGGAGAGGTAAAGGACAACACAGTTACTCACCGAGAAGTCACTCATATGAAGATCTCACACCACTTTGCAAATGTCCTCCAAAGTTAAGTTGCCAGGGTAACATAGTTGTATAGTAAAAAAAGAGCTGAACGCCTTTCCATAATTACAGTCAGACTGGACCCAGCATGAACCCGTTTTTATTGTGGATTCTGACAACTGCACTTCAATCTGAAGAATTCCTTGACCTTTTAATCAAATAAATTCTATACCTAACTGTCTATTAAAGATTCTTTTCACTCACCTACTCACAAGTTGCTGCAGTCCAGCTGGATTCTTTCTCTTTAAAATCCAAGGTTCTTTCTGTCCCCATCTTTAGGACAATGCTGCCCAATCTATTCTCAGCCACTTCCACACATTCGGATCACTTTGATGGACATACTTGTTTTTAAGCTCTCTCCTTGCACCTCTTACCTGTGCCATCATTCATTGGGCTATATTTTGCTTCAAAATGTCCTTCACTCTTCTCTGTCTGCGTAATTAATGTTTTTCTGAGATATCACATAATCTCTCAGTTATGATGCAGCCCTGGTTCTGTGCTCAAGTCAATCCGTCAAACTGCATGACAGCTTCAGGTAGCTGGGGCTTAAACCAGACCCACAAGGTAGATACACCAATAAGGCAAAACCCTCTATTCCTCATTGCCATTTTGCATTATCTCTCTCTTGGTAGAGTCATAGAGGTTTACAACATGGAAACAATCCTTCAGCCCCAACTTGTCCATGCTGCCCAGTTTCTCCGATTAAGCTATTCCCAATTGCCCCTCGATACCTATCTCACCCATATAATTGTCTAAATGCTTTTTAAAAGACAAAGTTGTACCCGCCTCTACTACTACCTCTGGAAGCACGTTCCAGACACTCACCATCTTCTGTGTGAAACAAATTGCCCCTCTGGACCCTACGCCCTCTAGTTTTAGACTCCTCTACCTTTGGGGAAATATATTGACTATCTACCTTATCGATGCCCCTCATTATTATATAGACCTCTATAAGATCAGCCCTAAGTCTCATACTCTCTAGGGAAAAAAGTCGTAGTCTATCCAGCCTCTCCTTATAACTCAAACCATTAAGTCCCAGTAGCATCCTAGTAAATCTTTTCTACACTTTCTAGTTTATATAATAAGATGACCAGAACTGTACACAGTATTCCAAGTGTGACCTTACCAATGTCCTGTACAACTTCAACAAATCACCCCAACTCCTGTATTCAATATTCTGACCTTTGAAACCAAGCATGCCGAATGCCTCCTTTACTACCGACAAAGATGACAAGGTAGCACAGTGGTTGGCACTGCTGCTTCACAGGTTCAGGGACCTGAGTTCGATTCCTGGCTTGGGTCACTGTCTGTGTAGAGTTTGCATGCTCTCTTCATGTCTGTGTGGGTTTCCTCCAGGTGCTCCAGTTTCCTCCCACAGTCCAAAGATGTGCGGGTTAGGTTGATTGGCTATGTTAAAATTGCCCTTAGTGTCCTGAGATACATAGATTAGAGGGATTAGTGGGTAAATGTATAGGGACATGGGGATAGGGCCTGGGTGGGATTGTGGTTGGTACAGACTCGATGGGCCAAATAGTCTCTTTCTGTACTGTAGGGTTTCTATGATTCTACATCCTTCCACCTGTGACTCCAATTTCAAGGAGCTATGAACCTGTACCCCTAGATCTCTTTGTTCTATAACACTCCCCAGATGCCCTACCATTAACTGAGTGAGTCCTGCCCTGGTTCGATCTACCAAAATGCATCACCTCGCATTTATCTAAATTAAACTCCATCTGCCATTCGTCAGCCCAGTGGCCCAATTGATCAAGATACCATGCAATCCTAGGTAGCCTTCTTCACTGTCCACTGTGCAACCAATCTTGGTGTCATTTGCAAACTTACTAACCATGCCTTCTATATTCTTATCCAAATCATTAATATAAATGACGAATAACAGTGGACCCAGCACCAAACCCTGAAGCACACTGCTGGTCACAGGCCTCCAGTTTGAAAAACAACTCTCTACAACCAACCTCTGTCTTCTGTCATCAAGCCATCTCACGCGATCCAGGGTAAGGTAGCCAAATGGATAGATTGACTTGATGACAGAAGACTTGAACTCATATTCTGGACCACTAATTCAACCTCTGGATTACTAGACCAGTAACATAACCACTATGTTATCATATCTCTTCATCAGAGCAAGATGGAGAAAATTGGCGAAAGTTGCCATTTTATAACATCATACTTGAAACTTCTTGTTTAACTCCTGATATTTTGTTTTGTAATGACAGCTAACTTAAAATTGGAGCATTGAGGATCATGACAGCAATGATTAAATAAACAGAAATAAATGTAACAAGCAAGGAGAATTTATTTCTGAGTCATTCCTCATATGAATTCCCTGCAGCTACTGCAATAAAACTCATTGCTTCTTCAATGTAGTCCCCGATAATCGCTTTCAGCTACATAGATACACTACAAACATTGACCATGAAATCATCCCTCACAGCGAATTCCTGATTTAATATTGGACACTACTTTTCAATCTCCTGCTGTCATTTACAGAATGTTGGGGAACAGAGGAAGAAATTGCTTTTAAATGAGATAGCAGGAACTCTGTATTCTCACCTTTTCTGCAGCTTCCCTCTCATATCTGCCATAGAATCTCTACAATGCAGAAGAGGCCATTTGGTCTGTCGAGCCTGCACTAACCTTCTGACAGAGTATTTTACCCAGGTCCTCTCCACTGCCCTATCCACATAACCCCATATATCTATCATGGCTAATCCCCCAGCCCTCGCATCTTGGGAAATTAAGGGGCAAGTTAGTATGGCCAATTCAATTAACCCACACATCTTTGGACTGTGCGAGGAAACTGGAGCACCTGGAGAAACCCATGCAGATAATGAGGAGAACGTGTAAACTCCACACAGACAGTGACCCGAAACCCGAATTGAACCTGGGTCCCTGACAGTGTGATGCAGCAATGCTAACCACCGTGCCACTGTATCGCCGACTCAGTCCCTTCAATACAATGCTCTGGTCATTAAAGCAACTGTTGAGCCAGGCACTGTGGGAACTGAAGTTTGATATTTTCCACCTCTGCCCAGACTAGGGCTGTCCTATGTTTGTATCCTAATCCTTAAATAAACCTTCTCTTTTTGCTGTTTGATAATTATTTAGTATAGAAGGCTAACAAACCACCACAAAGATTTATTGTGTTGTGTGGAATATGGTAGAATATTAAGCTAGGTTGCTTACTTCACCATGCATTCCCAGACCAAACCTATGAACTCCTTACCATCCGTCCAACGTGAGTGACTTGCAGTGAGTGTGATGGTCTTAGACTGAAACATCCACACCAAGTGTCAGTGGCCAGGGGAAGGTAAGAATTCTTATCTCAACTTTTTGAGTCTGTAACTCAATTGGAGACAGAATTTTTGCATTTATGTTACTTACTTGTCCAGAGAAACCTGCTGCATTATAGCACCTGGAAAGCAATCATTGACATTTGTTACTTTTTAATACCTGGTAGTCCACGGGGAAGGGATGTGGCATGGGTGGGGAGGTGTGATTCCCATTGTGTTTAATCCACTGCAACCTATAATAGTCTAAATGGTGAAAGAAGATCTGAATTAATGTAGGAGAAGTGGCAAAGGAATTCATTTGATTTGTTATTGTCACATGTATTGGGATACAGTGAAAAGTATTATTTCTTCAACCCCATACAGATAAAAACATACCATTCATAGAGCACATGGGGAAAAGGAAAGGATAGTGTTAGTCATAGCTAAGGTGCAGAGAAAGATCAGCTTCATATATGGTAGGTCCATTCAAAAGTCTGATGGCAGCAGGGAAGAAGCCTTCTTGAATCAGTTGGTACATGATCTCAAACTATTGTATCTTTTACCTAATGGAAGAAGATAAAAGAGAGTATGTCTGGGGTGGATCAGGTTCTTAATTATGCTGGCTGCTTTTCTGAGGCAGTGAAAATGTAAACAGAGTCAATGGATGGGAGGCTGGTTTGTGAAATGGACTGGGCTTTATTCATGACCCTTGGTAGTTTCTTGCAGGCTTGGACAGAGCAGGAGCCATACCAAGCTGTAATACATCTGAAAAGAATGCTTTCTCTGGTGCATCTGTAAAAATTGGTGAAAGTCGTTGCAGAAACGCCAAATTTCCTTAGCCTTCTGAGGAAGTAGAAGCGTTGGTGGGCTTTCTTAATTATAGCATCAGTATGGAGGGACCTGGACATGTTAGTGATCTTGACACCTAGAAACTTGAAGCTCTTGACCATATCCCCTTCACAACTGGGGAGGGGCGTGTCATCCATTATGTTTCCTGAAGTCGATGACTATCTCCTTTGTTTTACTGATGTTGAGGGAGAGATTATTGTCGTCATACCATTTCACTAAATTCTCTATCTCGTTACTTCCTCTCATCATTGTTTGAGTTCTGTCTCATTAAGGTGGTGTCATCAACAAACTTGAAAGTGGAATTGGAGAGGAATTTGGTCACATAGTCATAGATGTGTAATGAGTAAGGGGCTGTGGATACAGCCTTACAGGAGCAGACTATTCAGGCTGATTCATGGCTGTATGGTAACTCCATTTAGAGTCATTGTCATAAAGTCATAGAGGTTTACAGCATGAAAACAGGCCATTCGGCTCAACTTGTTCATGCTGGCCTTTTTTTTAAACACTTAAGCTAGTTCCAATTGCCGCGCATTTGGCCCATATCCCTCTATATCCATTGTACCCAAGTAAATGTCTAAATACTTCTTAAAAGACAAAATTGATCTCGCCCATACTACTACCTCTTGCAGCTTGTTCCAGACATTTACCACCCTCTGTGTGAAAAAAATTGCCCTTCTGGACACTTTTGTATCTTTCCCCTCTCACCTTAAACCTATGCCCTGTAGCTTTAGACTCCCCTATCTTTGGGAAAAGGTATTGACTATCTAGTTGATCTATGCCTCTTATTATTTTATAGACCTTTAAAAGATCATCCTTCAGCTTTCTACACTCGAGAGAAAAAAAGTCCCAGTCTATCCAGCCTCTCCTTATAACTCAAACCATCAAGTAGTCCCGGTAACATCCCAGTAAATCTTTTCTGCACTCTTTCTAGTTTAATAATATCCTTTCTATAATAAAGTGACCAGAATTGCACACAGTATCCCAAGTGTGGCCTTACCAATGTCTTGTACAACTTCAACAAGACATCTCAACACCTGTATTCAATGTTCTGACCGATAAAACCAAGCATGCTGAATGCCTTCTTCACCATTCTGTCCATCTGTGACTCCACTTTCAAGGAGCTATGAACATGTACCCCTAGGTCTCTTTGTTCTGTAACTCTCCCCAACGCCCTACCATTAACTGAATGAGTCCTGCCCTGGTTCAATCTACCAAAATGCATTACTTTGCATTTGTCTAAATTAAACTCCATCTGCCATTCATCAGCCCACTGGCCCAATTGATCAAGATCCCATTGCAATCCGCATTAACTTTCTTCACTGTCCACTATGCCATCAATCTTCAAACTTATTAACCATGCCTCCTATATTCTCATCCAAATCATTAATATAAACAACAAAAAACAGTGGACCCAGCACTGATCCCTGAGGCACACAGCTGGTCATAGGCCACCAGTTTGAAAAACAACCTTCTACAATCACCCCCTGGCTTCTGTCAAGAAGCCAATTTTGTATCCATTTAGATACCTCTCCCTGGATCCTGTGAGATTTAACCTTATGCAACAACCTACCATGCAGTACCTTGGCAAAGGCCTTGCTAAAGTCCATGTAGACAACATCAGCTGTACTGTCCTCATCTACCTTCTTGGTTACCCCTTCAAAAAACTCAATCAAATTTGTGAGACATGATTTTCCACTTACAAAGCCATGCTGACTGTCCCTAATCAATCATTGCATCTCTAAATGTCTGTAAATCCTGTGTCTCAAAATACCTTCCAAAAATGTACCCACCACAGATGTGAGGCTCACTGGCCTGCAGTTCCCAGGCTTTCCCTGCAGTCCTTCTTAAACAAAGGCACAACATTTGCCACTCTCCAATCTTCAGGCACCACACCCATGACTATCGATGATTCAAATATCTCAGCTAGGGGACCTGCAATTTCCTCCCTAGCATCTCACAATGTCCTGGAATACACTTCATCAGGTCCCAGGGCTATGCTTTTCGACTTCCAGCATCTCCTTCTCTGTAATATGTACACTGTTCAAGACATCACTATTTATTTCCCCAAGTTCCCTAACATTCATGCTTTTCTCAATAGTAAATACTGAAATGAGATATTCAGTTAGGATCTCTCCCATCTCATGTGGATCCACACACAGATGACCTTGTTGATCCACAAGAGGTTCTACTCTCTCCCTTGTTACCCTTTTGCCCTTTATGCATTTGTAGAAGCTCTTTGGATTCTCCTTTACCTTATCTACCAAAACAATCTTGTGTCCTTTTTTTGCCCTCCTGATTTCTCTCTTAACTCTACTCCTACACCTCCTATACTCTTCAAGAGATTCACTTGATCCCAGCTGCCTATGCATGTCATGTGCCTCTTTCTTCTTCTTGACCAGGGCCTCAATATCCTGAGTGATCCAGTGTTCCCTACTTCTGCCAGCCTTGCCCTTCACTCTAAGAGGAATGTGTTTACTCTGAACCCTGGTTAACACACTTTTGAAAGCCTGTCACTTACCAGATCTCCCTTTACCTTTCCACAGACACCCCAGTTAACTTTTGAAAGTTCCTGCCTGATACTATCAAAATTGGCCTTGCCCCAATTTAGAATTTTAACTTTTGGGCCAGACCTATCACATGCAAAGTGTTGCATTTTGGTAGGACTAATGTAGGGGGGAGGTATACAAAAAATGGCAGAACCATAAAAAGTATAGACGCACAGGGGGACCTGGGTGTGCAAGTCCACAGATCTTTGAAGGTGACAGCACAGGTGGAGAAGGTGGTGAAGAAGGCATATGGCATGCTTGCCCTTTGTAGAACGGGGTATAGAGTATAAAAATTGGCGTCTGATATTACAGCTGTATAGAACATTGGTCAGGCCACATTTGGAGTACTGCATCCAGTTCTGGTCGTCGCACTACCAGAAGGACGTGAGGCTTTGGAGAGAGTGCAGAGAAGGTTTACCAGAATGTTGCCTGGTATGGTGGGTCTTAGCTATGAGGACAGATTGGGTAAACTGGGCTTGTTCTCCCTGGAAAGATGGAGAATGAGGGGAGACCTAATAGAGGTGTATAAAATTATGAGGGGTATAGATAGGGTGAACAGTGGGAAGCTTCTTCCCAGGTCGGAAGTGACAAATATGAAGGGTCACATGTTCAAGGTGAGGGGGGCTAGGTTTAACTCAGATATCAGAGGGACGTATTTTACACAGAGGGTGGTGGGGACCTGGAATGCACTGCCAAGCAGGGTGGTGGAGGTGGACACGCTGGGATCGTTTCAGACTTATTTGGATAGTCACATGAGCAGACTGGGAATGGAGGGATACAGAAGAATGGTCTAGTTGGACCAATGAGCAGCGCAGGCTTGGAGGGCCGAAGGGCCTGTTTCCTGTGCTGTATTGTTCTTTGTTCTTTGTTCTCCATAGTTATCTTAAAACCAATAGAATTATGATCACTGGTCCCAAAGTGATCCCTCACAACACTTCTGTCACCTGCCCTTCCATATTTCCTAAGAGGAAGTCAAGTTTTGCCCCCTCTCTAGTCGGGCCATCCACATACTGAATAAGAAATTCCTCCTGAATTCACAAATTTCTCTCCATCCAAGCCTCTAATACTATGGCTGTCCCAGTCAATGTTGGGAAAGTTAAAATCTCCGACTATTACCACCCTATTTTTCTTGGAGCTATCTGTAATCTCTTTATGTATTTGCTTCTCAATTTCCTGCTGACTATTTGGGGGCCTATAGTACAACTCTATCAAAGTGATTTCCCCCTTCTTATTTCTCAGTTCTACCTATATAGACTCAGTGGCCGAGCCCTCGGATATATCCCCTCTCAGTACGGCCGTGAGGTTTTCACTAATCAAAAGTGCAACTCCCCCCCTTCTCTTATCCCCTGCTCTACTTCCGATAGCATCTGTACCCTGGAACATTGAGCTGCCAGCCCTATTCTTCCCTTAGCCATGTTTCAGTGGTTGCTATAATATCCCAGTCCCATGTACCCATCCATGTCCTGAGTTCATCTGCCTTGCCCATCAGGCCTCTTGCATCGAAATAAATGCAGTTTAATGTGGACTTCCCTTGATTTCCATCTTGCTTTTGCCTGATCTGCCTTGTACTAGGATTACTGGCACTGCCTTTACTACTTAATGCGCTCTCTTTAACTTCTGTGCTGTTCTCAAACTCCTTTTCTGTCTCCCTACTGCTTTGGATCCCACCCTTCTGCCAAACTAGTTTAAACCCTCCCGAGTGGCTCTAGCATATCTCCCCGTTTATTTACCTGTCTTCATTTTATATCCGTCAATATCCTGACCCAACAAAAATCCGTCAGTCTCAGTTTTGAAATTTTCAGTTTCAGCTTCAACAACTTTTCATTAGGGACAGTGTTCCAGATTTTCATTACCTTTTGTGTAAAGTGACATTTTCTGACATCACCTGAACTGCGTCCTGTGGAAACAGAGAGGTTTCAGGGAGAGAATTTCAGAGCGTCATAGACAAATGATAGTGAATCATAGAATCCTACAGTGCAGAATGAGGCCATTTGGCCCATCGAGTCTGCACTGACCACAATCCAACCCAAGCCCTATCACCATAACCCCGTGCATTTACTCTAAATGGGCCCCCTGACACTAAGGAGAAAGTTAGCATGGACAAGCCACCTAACCTGAACATTTTTGGACATGTGGGAGGAAACCGGAGCACCCGGAGGAAACCCACACAGACACAGAGAGAATGTGCAAACCCCACACAAACAGTGACCCAAGTCGGGAATCGAACCCAGGTCCCTGGTGCTGTGAGGCAAAAGCGTTAACCATTGTGTCACCGTGCAAAGAGGAAAAGGGAGCAAAAACCCGAATTGGAAACACAGAGTGAGATTTTCCAGCCCTGACATCAGCGGGCTCCATCACAGGCCAGAGGGAAAAATTTTGGAGAGCTGTTAAAAATATCCCAACATTCCTGTCCCACTCATGCTGATGTCAACTGGCCGTCAGGGCCAGAGTTCTCTGAGGGTTGTAGATTTTGATATTTTCAATCAGTCTGAAGTTAACAGCTTTTGCAGGAGGGTTCCAGATTCCCACTAAACATTATGTGATATAAGAACATAAGAACATAAGAAATAGGAGCAGGAGTAGGCCATCTAGCCCTCCGAGCCTGCCCCGCCATTCAATAAGATCATGGCTGATCTGTCATGGCTCAGTTCCACATTCCCGCCCTCTCCCCATAACCCTTAATCCCCTCTCTTATCAAAAACCCATCAACCCGCGTCTTAAATATATTTAGCGAGGCAGCCTCCTCCACTTCAACAGGCAGAGAATTCCAGAGATTCACCACCCTTTGAGTGAAGAAGTTCTTCCTCAACTCCGTTCTAAACCGCCCCCCCTTTACCTTGAGGCTGTGCCCTCTAGTCCTACTGTCCTTTCTGAGCGGGAAGAGTCTCTCCACCTCTATCCTATCCATCCCATTCATCATCTTATACGTCTCAATGAGATCTCCCCTCATTCTTCTAAACTCTAACGAGTACAAGCCTAGTTCATTCAGCCTCTCCTCATAGCTCAACCCCTTCAACTCCGGCATCAGCCTAGTAAACCTCTGCACTCCCTCCAAGGCCAAAATATCCTTGCGTAAGTACAGCACCCAAAACTGCACACAGTACTCCAGCTGCGGCCTCACCAATGCCCTGTACAGCCGCAGCAAGACCTCCCTACTTTTATATTCAATCCCCCTCACTATGAAGGCCAGCATCCCATTCGCCTTCCTGATCACCTGCTGCACCTGCAGGCTGGGTTTTTGCGACTCATGCACAAGGACCCCGAGGTCCCTCTGCACCGTCGCCTGCTGCAGTTTTTCGCCACGTAAGTAATAATCCTTCCTACCATTATTCCTACCAAAGTGGACCACCTCGCACTTGCCAACATTAAATTCCATTTGCCAGTTCCTGGCCCATTCGCCCAGCCTATCTAGATCCTTCTGCAGACTCTCCACACCCTCCGCACAATTTGCCGTTCCACCAATCTTGGTGTCATCAGCAAATTTCGACACCACACACTCGGTTCCCTCCTCCAGATCATCTATATAAATGCTAAATAGCTGAGGCCCCAGCACTGACCCCTGGGGCACTCCACTAGTCACCATCTGCCAATCCGAATAACACCCATTGACCCCCACTCTCTGCCTCCTATTTGACAACCAATCCTCTATCCATGCTAACAACCTACCCCCAACTCCATGTCCCCTGACCTTCTGCAATAACCTCTTGTGAGGTACCTTGTCAAACGCCTTCTGAAAATCAAGAAAGACCACATCCACCGGCTTTCCTCTATCCACCGCCCTAGACACATCCTCATAGAACTCCAGTAAATTTGTCAGACACGACTTCCCCTTTACGAAACCGTGCTGCGTCTGCTCTATCAAGCAATTCCCCTCAAGATGCCTCGCTATTTCCTCCTTGATGACGGATTCTAACATTTTACCTACAACAGACGTTAAACTAACCGGCCTAAAATTCCCTGCCTTTTGCCTGGCACCCTTCTTAAACAACGGCGTAACATTAGCCGTTTTTCAATCTTCCGGCACTTCCCCGGAATCCAGCGACATCTGGAAAATAACCACCAAGGCATCCACTATCACCTCCGCCATTTCTTTCAGAACCCTCAGATGCATTCCATCCGGTCCTGGGGACTTGTCCACAATCAGTCCCTCCAGTCTGTCGAGCACCGCCTCTCTAGTAACAATAATGTCATTGAGACCCTCCAGTCCTACCACCTTTCCATCTCTAACACCCGGCAAAGTATTCACATCCTCCTCCGTGAAGACCGAAACAAAAAAGTTATTCAAGACCTCAGCCATTTCCCCATCCCCTACCACTAAGTCCCCCTTCTCATCCTCTAAGGGTCCAACGTTCACCCTAGCCAGCCTCTTCCTTTTTATATATTTATAAAAACTCTTGCTATCCTTTTTTATATTAAGCGCTAGCCCAGCTTCATAGTTTCTCCTACCCTTCTTTATCAACTTCTTTGTCAATCTTTGTTGACATTTAAACCTCTCCCAATCCTCTTCTCGCCCACTACTCTTAGCTACTCTAAACGCCTCCGAATGCCCCCAAACAACCTAACTCTCTTGTTCTGGACTCCCCCTGAAATGGAACCTGCAACACCTTCAAAAAGTGTGAGCTACTGAAAGTAATACAAACCTTGGCAGAAAGAACATCTGCAGTGACACAAAAAAACTGGCAATCAGTAAACAGTGACCAATTATTTACTAACAACCTACCTCAAATGTTCTGAGCATATGTGAAGCAGCAAACATCATTATGTTCCATGTCAATCGAGGACTTTCATTTTATGCAGGCGTGTTGGCAGAGGTAAGAATCTCCAGTAGCCGAGTTATGCAGATGTTTGATGCTGTGCTTTTGCTAATTAGGCTTCTTTAATTGAAAAGGGCAGAGGATTAATCTCCCAGATGGGAAACACACACAGGACTACATATCTTTTATGTCTGTTCTAGGGAGTGTAACAAGCTTGTGTACAATTCTCTGATGAAATGCCAGGAGACTGTTTCATGTTTGTGATGATGAGTTGGGACTCTATTGTGATGAAGTGCCCATGGCTTTTTCTCCACTGCACCATTTCTGTGCACTTTCCAATCCTTACTTTACATATGTTTATTTCATATTATCAGGTTATGCTTTAGCCTTTCAAGGATTTTGCATGCGTGCTTCTTTTAACACCTGGAATTCACACTTTCTGTATTCAAGTGTCCTGAATCCTGATTGAACCAATGCTAAACAGCACGCTGCAAATAGATGTCCATTTATCTAGCATTACGCATTGAAATGGAATAAAAGTGTGTTTAAGTGTCTCAATATTTTGTTATGACATCATGTAGTACAGACCATTCACCCCAGCATATGTGTGCTAGCTCTCTGAAACTGCTATCTACTTTGTCCCATTCCCTACCAACTCTCTCCCTCTTTCAGGGTTTATCCAACACCCTTTTAAAAGTTATCGAGGATTTGAAATGCTTCTTTCATTTTTAAATCACACTGACATCTTCTTAGCCCAACATATTACATCAGTAGAAAAAAGCTTGCAATCCCAATAGTGAAAGATTATTGTCACACACCAGAGTCTATTAACCTCAGAAGTATGTTCCATGTTTCCTCTAGATCAAGCCCTCAGTCTGCATCATTCCCCTTCTGGGCTACACTGATCAGACTGATGACTGGCTGTGGTGTGAATGAGAGCTCAGTGATACCACCTCGACTAGGAGTCAGAGGATGGTGGCTTCAAACCCCTTTCTTGAGGTATTCTGCTCCCTTTACAGAGTCAGAGGAGACATAACTGGACTATTTTGTTTTGAGTATCAGTCATCAAATTGGCAAATAGCACTGACTGAACTATTTACATTGTCCATTCAAACTAGTCACGTGAAACTCTGACAAGGAACTATTATTTGAGTATAGAAAGAAGAAAGTAAAGAAAGTACTGCATTTATCTAGAGCCTCACCACATCTCTCAGAAACATCCCAAAGTGTTTAGAATAGAATTAATTCCTTTGCAGTGCAGTCATGGTGCTCATGTTGGCAAATGTAACAAACATATTGCAGGACAAGATCCCACATGAATTCCCATCATTGAAAGATGCTGGTATAGTGGTAATATGACTGAACTAGTAATCCAGAGGCACAGGCTGATACACTGGGGACACAAATTCAAGTCCTATCATGGCATTAATAATTCTGCAATAGAAAGTTAGTCTCAATAATGGTGACCATGACAATTATCATCAATTGCTGTTAACAAAGAAACACCTGGTTTACTAATGTCCTTTAGAAAAGGAAATCTCATTGTCCCTATCTGGCCTGCCCTACATGTGACTCTGCTCTTAACTGCTCTCAAAGGCAATTAGGAATGGGCAACAAATGCTAACTTTGGCCAAGGAGGCCCAAAACCCAGGAAAGAATTTTTTAAATGTGTGCATTCTTTGCCCCTGCTACAATATTCCATAATATTCCAGTTGCATTCACTGGGGTTTCTTAGTGCAGGAACCCAAACTCCTTCATCCTCTGACAGATAGATAGGAATACCACCACAAAGCAAAGTCACTGCCCCCATGACTCACTCATACACACTTATAAAGTACTGAGTTTCCTTTCCCAAACCGTTGTTAACATGATTTGATGTGGCTAAATTCCCCTCCAACTCGATCTCAAACAATGACAAAACAGAGTACAGGAATGAGATAGAGAATGTGCTGAACTGGTGCAGTGACTATAATCTCTCCGTCAATGTCAACAAAACTAAGAGATTGTCATCGACTTCAGGAAGCATAGTGGAGAACATGCCCCTATCAACATCAATGGGGTCAAAGTAGAAATGATCGAGAGCTTCAAGTTTTTAGGTATTCAGATCACCAACAACCTATCCTGGTCTCCCCATGCTGACACTATAGTTAGGAAAGTCCACCAGTGCCTCTATTTTCTCAGAAGACTCAGGAAATTTGGCATATCAGCTACAACTCTCACCAACTTTTACAGATGCACCATAGCAAGCCTTCTTTTTCGTTGTAAAAGAATAGAAGATACTCAGCCACGCCAACAGAACACT
The DNA here is from genome assembly GCF_965287045.1 of Carcharhinus amblyrhynchos. NCBI lineage: Eukaryota > Metazoa > Chordata > Chondrichthyes > Carcharhiniformes > Carcharhinidae > Carcharhinus > Carcharhinus amblyrhynchos. The sequence continues at coordinate 52,271,448 of NC_137339.1, read as the reverse complement.
ATTGCTTCACAGGTTGTACTAAGGTGTCATTAACCTTAGGATTACTCCAGCTCTCTGGCTTCTCATCAGCCAATTTGCACCTTTCAGCTCTATCTTTAGCTCAGAGTCTCTCTCTGCCCCTTTCTTAACTTGAGTGAATAGTACCTTATTCAAATTCCAGTTGTATTACAGCTTGGTATGGCTCTTGCTCTGCCCAAGATCGCAAGAAACTACAAAACATCGTGAATGTAGCCCAATCCATCACGCAAACCAGCCTCCCATCCATTTACTCTATCTACACTCCTGCTGCTTAAGCAGCCAGCATAATTAAGGACCCCACGCACTGTGGACATTCTCCTTCCACCTTCTTCTGTTGGGAAAAAGATACATAAGTCTGAGGTCACATACCAATCGACTCAAGAACAGCTTCTTCCCTGCTGCCATCAGACTGTTGAACGGACCTATCTTGCAATAAGTTAATCTTTCTCTAAATCCTGCACTACATTCTGCACTCTCTCTTTTCCTTCTCTACGAATGGTATGCTTTGTCTGTATAGCGTGCAAGAAAAAATACTTTTCACTTTATACTAATACATGTGACAATAATAAATCAAATGGAATCATTGAACATCAAGCTTTCTTTTTCAAGACTGCATTCTAATCTCATCTTCTGCCAATTATAAAACAAGTCGAGTCACACCTTTTTGTCATTCGCTGAACATCTTGTGAAACAAGTTTTGTTTACTTTTCCACGCATATCCCTTGACATGTGGAATCTTGCCAGAAGGGCACACATGCGGGTTTGGGTAATTACAGTCAATACCCATCCTGTGTTCCAAACCTTCTATTGGCATGAGAGTGGAATGACCGAAAGGTGCTCTTCTCTGTGACCTTCACTCTTCCCGGCAACATCTGTCTGGTTGTTCTTAACAATACTTTTTCTACGTATTTCAACTCAATGGAAAATCAAACAAGGTCTAATGAAAATTTGTTGACCTGAAGTGTGGGGTGGAGTTTTCCCATCCAGCCCTCCATGGGAATTATAGTGGGCAAAAAATTTGCCAGCCCATGTTGAGCTCTGTTGACCACAAACAGGGAGTTCCAGTCTTGGAGCATGGGTGGCTGGCAAATCCTACTGCTAACTCTGTTCCTTTCTCCCCAGATCAGCATTTATCCACCAGTGCAGCATTTATTATCAAGGAGTAAAGTTTGGTTTGGGCTTAGATCCATTACAAATAAAAAAGTGCCAATTGTGAAATTTCACTACAAGATTCCAGCAAACAACCAGTTAACCTGTCAGTGAAGTTCCTTCTGTCATGTTGAATGGAGGTATTAGGCACTTTACATGAAATAGAATCCAATTTAATTTCATTACCATGCCTGTTAACATGGTTGAGGGTATAATTTCATGCCAATGTGTTTGATGTTTACATGGTATGTCCCAGAGTAATTGTGAGGTCATAGAACATCAACATACAGATTTAACCTTGGATAGCCTGACACAAACAACTAGCATTTGTATAGCACCTTGAAGACGTTGAAACCAAAGCATTTTACAGGAGTGTAATCAGACAAAAATTGACAGCAAAACCACCTAAGGCAATGTAAGGTCAGGTGGCCAAAACTTTGGTTAAGGAGGTAGATCTTAAGGAGGGGGAGAGCGGTAGCGAAGTGAGAAAATGTAGCAAGGGAGTTCCACATCTTTGATGTTAAACCACTGAAGACATGGTCACCAATGTTTGGTGAAGAAAGTCAAAGAGTACAAGGAATGCAGAAATGGCAGAGAGCTGAAAAAGCTTGCAGAGATAGGCAGGAACAAGCCTCTGGAGTGAATGGGAGCATAGTGAGTAACAACTAATAATTCAGGCACCTGAATAAATGATCCCAACATGAGTTTGAATTCCACAAGGACAGCTAGGGACTTCTAAGTTCAGTTAACAAAATAAATTGGGAAACTACTGGGTTGTTGTAAAAACTCATCCTTCTAATCACTTCCTTTAGAATAGGAAATCTGCCGTCCTTACCTGGGTCTGACACATATGTGATTGCAGAGCCGCAGCAGGTGGTTGAATCTTAATCTCCTTCTGAAATGGTCTTGCCAACAATTTAGCCGTATCAACTGCTTCAGAATAGTCTGATTAGAATAAATCTGGACCTAGTATTGAACTAGGAACAAAGTCACATCTAATCTTGTTGACACAAAAGGTCCTCCTTATTAACATTTGATGACTTGTGCCAAAATATCCAAAAAGTTTGTGCCAACAGATTTGTCAAACTACTCAACATAGTCATGCTCACCAAATCATATTTTACAGCCAATATCCCAGACTCCTCCATCACCATCACTGGGTATGTTCGATCCGGTCCCACTGGCAGGACAAACCCACCAGACACAATGATCCTAGCAGAGAGACTTCAGACCCCATAAAGTCTCATGGCATCAGGTCAAATGTAAGTCAGGAACCCTCCTGTTGATTACCATGTACCACCCTCCTCCACTGATGATTCAGTAATCCTCCATGTTGAATGCCACTTGGAAGAAGCACACATTTGTTCATGCAAACTCTTGTACGTAAATACATTCATATACATTTATACACAAACATTCACACATAAACACACGTGTTCACATACTCACAATCTCATATACAAATACACACGGTCATGTATAAACATTCATGAACTAACATGCAAATACACTTAAACATAAATATACTCACATAAACACACAAATACACTCAAACGCAAATATACTCAAAAATGCACACACAAATTCTTACATGCAAAACACACACAATCTGGTGTAAAGGGTTCACGTTAAATATGTAAATAGACAGTCCACATCGTCCATGATCATAGAATCATAGAAGAATCAAAGAAATCCTACAGTACAGAAAGAGGCCATTTGGCCCATCGAGTCTGCACCAACCACAATCCCACCCCAGCCCTAACCCCATATCCCTACATATTTTACCCACTAATCCCTCTAACCTGCGCACCTCAGGACACTAAGGGGCAATTTATTTTTTAGCATGGCCAGTCAACATAACCTAACCTGCACATCTTTGGACTGTGGAAGGTAACTGGAGCATCCGGAGGAAACCCACGATGCCATGATGTAAGATGTATGCTGTGAGATTGTTCTATGTAAAGCCTTGTGCTGAGCCTTGTCCTGTATTTAGTTAATGTAATGTTTAATAAAAGGTAAAGTTTACTAACAGCCTTTGCCCAGCAGTCTCTATTGATCTTGAGCAAGCAAACCTCATTCAAAACTCCGGAGACACAAACATAACACACATGCAAACTCATGTAAACACACATTCATATCACACAGATCACCTCATATTAAATCACATACACAAACCCACACAAATACACACAAACCTACATAAATACACACGCACACAAATACAAAGCACCTCATGTAAAAATAAACACAAACCCACACATACAAACCCACTCAAATACACACACACATATACAAACACACACACACAAATACTCATACATTGAGTGAATAAGCCCCCTGCCCCCCTCTCCCCCACCCCTCCATTCCCTGTGACTTGTTTTCTGGTGGCAAAGGCCAATGACAGCATCCTCCATCCTGCTGATGTCTACAGATTTGACATGGCCTGTACCCTTCACCATTAAGGAACCTGCTGTGGGGGTCGCCATCGGTGGCACCAGAGGATCCTGTCAGTGGGATGGTCCAGAAAAAATTGTCCATACACTCCCACATACAAACACACAGTCACAAAAACAAAAACCCACTCACACATGAACACATGCACACAATTGCACATAAATACACAGCCACGCACGTAACACAGATGTACAAATGTAGAGGGTAAATGTGGACAGGGAATTCCACTGGTACCATGCTAGATCAGCTCTGTGTAGATGAGTAAATGTAGAAGGAAATCGATAAAATCAAATAAATGATTAACATAAGTAGAGTAAAATAAGCTTCAAAACAATGGTGACATTATTAACATATTGCTCACTGTGGTGTCAGTAGAATCGATGGGTCACCTCATTAATTCTCCACTATTCTCTTGTCTGTCAGTCAACTTCAACTAAACATTATTTATATCTCCCCAAGGAAGACAGAGAAACTCTCACTGATACTGCTCCCAATGACAGCTATTGATAAAGTCATGTAAAAAGCTCATAAATCACACATAGCTTGCTCTAACTTACGCTGCTTTTGTGTGAAGTTGCCATCACTTAGCTCCTTTTGTAACACTGTGCCTCCAAATTACCCCATGTTTGCTTTATAATTTTTCAAGGGAATTTCAAAATGCAAGAGTCAGGAACCTGGCCAAATAATGTGGGCTTTTCTTTTGCATTTAACTCTTTGTGAACTGGGGAATTTCTGTTTGCAAGATATCAGCATTATAGGTATATCCTGAACAGGACTTGCAGAATAGAATTTCCCTTGCTATGTCTGTATGATTTTTTAAAAAAATTCATTCATGGGACATGGGCATTGCTGGCTGGCCAGAATTTAGTGCCCATCCTAATTGCCCAAGGGCAGTTCAGAGTCAACAACATTGTTGTGGCTCTAGAGTCACATGTAAGCCAGACCAGGTTAGGATGGCAGAATTCCTTCCCCAAAGGACATTAGTGAACCAGATGGGTTTTACAGATAATTGACAGTTGTTTCATGGTCATCACTAGATTCTTAATTCCAGATATTTTTCATGAAATTCAAATTCCATCTGCTGTGGCGGGATTTGAATCCAGGTCCCCAGAACATTAGCTGAGTTTCTGGATTAATATTCTAGGATAATACCACTAGGCCATTGCCATTCCTCAGATACTCAGGTACCACAATTTAGGAATTGTGCTCGTTGTTGAAATAACTCCTCAGAGGCCAGTATCCCTGTACCAGGTTCCCTTTACTTACAGATCCTATTCCACTTCTCAGAGTGCCTCTGGTACAATGTCAGAATCAGGAGTGTCAGTGGACCTGATACTTCCTTTCTTTATATACAAGTGAGGCTTCCTAATTAGGTAGGCAATTATGGTCTCAATCAGGGAGCTCATACTCCAAGAGGCCAACCTCATGAGTCTCATTGAAGTCATTACAGTGCTCCCATGGCCTCATTGTATGCAAAATTCTCAATTTATGGCCGAATTTGAGGGATGGGGAATGGGATTTATGACTCGCATCTGCTCCCAGTCAGAAGTCGTGTTAACACTAACCAGCCATTAATGTCAGAAGATATGGTATAGCTTCCCAATGGCCTCGGCAATGAGAAACACCCCCTGTCCCTGTCCCAGCCATGGGATTTCAACTCAGATGGGAGAATTCTGCCCTAAGGATCATTCTCTCACTTAATTTCAGTAATACCATGAGGCTCCTGAAGTACTTAGCTGACAGGGTGATGGCAGGTTCAGCTTTCTGCTCCAGAGTGGGTTCAAATGCCATTGGTAACCCAGTTAGGTCAAAGGAACCCAACTTCTGCATTTGTCAATGTGGTTCTTGCTGCAGTACAAATGAAGCTTCATCCACCACTAAAACCAATGCTGTTAAAATGGAGAATAAATGGGAACAATTTTACCTGCTTACTCATCAATCACAGAATAATGATTCACCATTTACTGGCATTCCTTGCTCAACTAGGTAATAAGAACTCAAGAGAGTTAAAATATACAATGAAGTATAGCAGTAAACATTTGGCAAACACAAACCGTATCTGCGTAAAACTTAAAGAATTAAGAAATGACATGAGTAACAAATGTTATGTGTGAGCAAAAGTCTGTTTGGGCCATTAATATGAGGCCATGTACATGCACACATTAACAAGAAGCTTATCTATTTAATGAAAGGTCTGATTCAACTTCACAAATCAGTGGAATGAAAAGATAGGAAAGAAAATGAATGAGTATATCTTGATGCAGACTGCTGGTAAATTGAGGAAAATAGTCAGGGAGAGCAGTTGGAAAGACAGATTTCAAGCTGGAGAAACATTCTTGATAAAAAGAGAAGACACAGGTGAATCAAGTGGTACAGTAATGCATCTTTCACTCACAGTGCTGAAATCATGGGAAGATCCCAGGGGTTAGGAAATCATCATTTCTTTGGCAAGAAGGATTAGAGAGAAGATGAGGCGACATTGTGTTCACCAGAGAGTAGTGAGGGAGGTGCAGTGGTATTGTCACTGGGCTAGTAATCCAGAGATTCAAGGCAAGATTTGAGGGCTCAGGTTCAACTCCTGCCACTGCAGATGGTGAAACTCAAATTTAATTAAAGTCTGGAATTTAAAGTCTAATGGTGACATGTAACCATTGTAAATTGTCATGAAAAGACCATCTGGTTCATCGTAGAAACTAGAAGCAGGAGTAGGCCATTTGGCCCTTTGAGCCTACTCCACCATTCATTTTGATCATGGCTGATCATCAAATACAAAATCCTGAGCCCCCGCCCCCGCTTCTCCTCCTATCCCTCGATTCTTTAGCCCCAAGAGCTATTCCTTCCTTTGGCCCCAACTACAATCAGTGGTAGTGAATTCCATACATTCATGACCCTCTGGGTGATGAAATTTCTCCTCACCTTAATTCTAAAAGATTTATCCCTTATCTTTAAACTATGACCCCTAGTTCTGGATTCCCCCACCATTGGGAACATTCTTTCAGAATCTAACCTGTTTAACCCTGTTAGAATTTTATAAGTTCCTATGAGATCCCCTCTCACTCTTCTAAACTCCAGTGAATAGAATCCTAACCGATTTAGTCTCTCCTCATATGACACACCTGCCATCCCAGGAATCAGACTGGTAAACTTTTGCTATACTCCCTCTATAGCAAGGACATCCTTCCTCAGATAAGGACACCAAAACTGCACACGATACTCCAGATGTGGCCTCACCAATGCCCTATACAATTGCAGCAAAACATCCCTATCCCTAAATCAAATCCTCTCACTGTGAAGGCTAACATACCATTTGCCTTCTTTACTGCCTGCTGTATCAGTATGATTACTTCCAACAACTGATGCGACTCTCTCAATTTACACCCATTCAAGTAATAATCTGTCTTCTTATTATTGCTATCAAACTGGATAACCTCACGCTTAACCACATCGTATTGCATCTGCCAGGCACATGCCCACATACTCAGCCTGTTCAAATCATGCTGAAGCATCTCTGCATCTGCCTCCCAGCTCACCTTTCCACCCAACTTTGTATCATCTGCATATTTGAAGATAATACATTCAATTCCCTCTTCAAAAACTTTGAAACTTTCAAGCGGTTATTGGATAGGCACATGGAGCATACCAGAATGATAGGGAGTGGGATAGCTTGATCTCGGGTTCAGACATAGTTCGGCACAACATCAAGGGTCATATGTTCCAAATCATCAATATATAATAAGAATAATTGTACTCCTAGCACTAGTCACTGACTGCCAATCAGAAAAAGACCCATTTATGCTAACTCTTTTCTTCATATTGTTGCAAAGTTGAGTTTGTAAAGTTGTAAAGAATGTAAAAATGTTAGAGGGACTGAATGTTGCACGGTCCCTTTAAAAGCTGGTATTGTTTCAGTGCTTGTACATACTGAACCCAAGCTGAAACATTTGTATTCAAGGCCAAGCAACAGGGTTACCTTGGTGACAGGCTTCAAGTATTTGAATGTTTTTGAATTCAGCCTATTAATTTAAAGCAGACACTCAGATATCAAGAACCTATAACATTTGAATTTGATGATGTTGACGAAATCAGACCAATCCTAATATAGGAAAAGTGATAGGTCATCACAGGGGTGAAAAGGGGAAAACAGGAGATAGCAACTGCCACCTCCCAAATCTCGAGAGGGGGAGAGCAGCTCTCCACCCTGCCAGCTTCAGATATCTCTTAAGATATTTAAGGTGAGAGGGGAGAGATACAAAAGTGTCCAGAGGGGCAATTTTTTCACACAGAGGGTGATGAGTGTCTGGAACAAGCTGCCAGATGTAGTAGTACAGACAGGTATAATTTTGTCTTTTAAAAAGCATTTAGATAGTTACATGGGTAAGATGGGTATAGAGAGGTATGGGCCAAATGCAGGCAATTGGAGTTAGCTTAGAGGTTTAAAAAAAAGGACAGCATGGACAAGTTGGGTCAAAGGGCCTGTTTCCATGTTATAAATCTCTATGACTCTATGACTAACCAGTGAAGGATACCAAATCAGAATGAACTGACAAAGAATTCAACCTAGAAAGGCCAGAAGATTCCAAAAGAAACAAAACCTGGTTGCACATTTTTCTTTTGAGGGCGACTAAATTCTTTTTTTTTGTTAATGAATGGGCATTGTAGTTATCTGAACAGCATTCCAGTAGAATCTTATTTTATTTGGTATGTTTATTTGTTTGTTAAAGTTCCCTGTTAGTTAAATAAACAAACTATTAAGTGTTCATTTTAATGCGAGCGTCAGACGTTTCTGTTACTTAACCACTAAACATTACTGAAGGATAGTTCACCTTTAACAGATTACGAGGCCAGGTATTCCCCTTCAGAGGATTCGGTGTTGTATCTCAAAAGGGGGACAGCCTCCACATCATAATATCTGCTAACCAGCTTTCTATCTACCTTAAGAGATAGATGCAATCCCATGTGCTTTAACTTTACATAGTAGTCTGTTATGTGAGACCTCGTTGAAAGCCTTCTGAAAGTCTAAATAAACCACACGCACTGGTTCTCCTCCGTCATCTCTACTAGTTATATCATTAAACAATTCCAATAGATTCATCAAGTATGATTTCCCTTTTATAAATCCACACTGACTTTGTCTGATTATATCACTGTCCTCCAAATGCTGAGTCATGAAATCGTTGATAATGGGGCTTTAACAACTTCCCCAGTTAGGCTCAGTGGTCTATAATTCCCAGTTTTCTCTCTACCTCTTTTTTTTTGAATAATGGGTTTACATTAGCTACCCTTCAATCTGTAGGAACTATTCCAGAGTCCTAAGAATTTTGGAAAATAACCACCAATGATCTATTATTTCCTGGGTCACTTCCTTAAGTACTCTGGGATGGAGATTATCAGGACCTGGAGATTTATCCACCTTCAATCATGTCAATTTCCCCAAAATCATTTTTCTACTAATTTTATTCAGCTTCTCACTAAAACTTGCTTCTCGCAGAACTTCTGGCACATTGCTTCAGTCTTCACAGAGAAAGACATGAATAAAGTACAAATTTAATTCCTCAGCCATTTTTTTACTCCCTGTTATAAATTTAGTCGCTTCTGACTGTAAAGGCTCTACGTTCGTTTTTGTCAATCTTTTTCTCTTTACGCACCTATAGAAACTTTTACAGTCAGCTTTTATGTTTCCCGCTAGCTTATTTTCATACTCTATTTTCCCCGTCTTAATCAATCCCTTGGTCTTCCTTTGCTGAATTTTAAACTACTCCCAATCCTTAATCCTATCACTTTTTCTTGCCAATTTGTATGCTTCGTCCTTGAATCTGATACTATCTCTAATTTCCCTTGTAAGCCATGGTTTGGTCACAATTCCCTTACCATTCCTGCACCAATCCGGAATAAACAACTTCTGGAGTTCACCTATTTGTTCTTTAAATGCCTGTCATTGCCCGTCCACTGCCTTTCCTTTCAGTAGTGTTTCCCAATTCATCATGGCCACTTCATGCTTCATACCATCGCAGTTACCTTTATTGTGATTCAGGACCCTTGTCTCAAAATCAACTGTATCATTATCCACCTTGACAAAGAATTCAACCATATTAAGTCACTCATCCTTAAAGGTTCTCTCACAACTACATTGCCGATTAATCCTTTTTCATTGCACAACACCCAGCCCAAAATTGCCTGCTCCCTGTTAGTTCCTCAACACATTGTTCCAGAAAAACCATCTTGTATGCACTCCAGAAATTTCTCCTCCATTGTACTGTGACTAATTTGACTCTCCCAATCTATATGCAGATCAAAGTAACCCACAGTCACCGATGTTCCTTCAACACGTGCATCTCTGGTTTCCTGTCTAATGCTTTTTCCAAAGTTATCAATATAATTTGATAGTCTGTATACCACCTCCACCAATGTTTTTTGCTCTTTGTGGTTTCTTAACTCAACCCATACTGATTCCACAGCATCTATGCTAATATAATTCCTCAATATCATATCAATATCATCTTTAATCAACAATGCAACTTCACTACCTTTTCAGTTCTGTTTGTCCTTCCTAAACACCGAATAGCCCTCAATGTTTAGTTCTCATTCTTGTTCACCTTGGAGCTACATCTCTGTAATGCCAACAATATCATACCCCGTTACGTCTATCTGAGCAACTAATTCATCCATTTTGTTTCCAGTGCTCCGAGAATTCAGGTACAAAACCTTAAGGCACTTTTAACATTTCTTTTCCTTTTCCTACTATTCTTTACTCAGTCTTGCCTTTGATTTCTCTGCCTACCACTTTCTTTATTCTCCTTACTGTCTTTTTCGCTTATTCATAATTCCCCCACTTTGAATCCTTGCAAAGGTTCCCATCCCCCTCCCCAACCACTCTAGCAAGTACCCCACCAAGGACATCAATCCCGATCCTGCACAGGTGTAACCCGTCCAGTTTGTACAAGTCTCAACTTCCCCAGAATTGGTCCCAATGCCCTAGGAATCAGAAACTCTCTACCTTGTACCATCTTTTCAGCCACACATTCATTCTATGTATCGCATTAACAGCACTTTGACGCCAGTTCTTTCACTATAGAGTCCAGGTCACTGCAGTGACTTCTCCAGAATGGTCCTCGGTGAAGTCTCTCTGCCACCTTTTCTGGATCCAATGTTCTTTAGGGAAGGAAGTCTGCCATCCTTATTTGATCTTGTTTACATGTGATGCCAGATCCACAAATTCTCAAATGCCCACTGAAATGGAGGGAAGAGCGATAAATGCTGGCTCAGCCAGCGATGCTCATGTCCCACAAAATTAATTTTTCAAAATCTGGAACACCATATTTAAAAAGAAGCCAGATGTCCATTTAAAGAGCTACGACCTGAGGGGCTGTGGACTCAATGCAGGAATGTAGGATTAGGCTGGGTAAATCTTCGCAGGCCAACATTTGATTGTCAGAATGGCCTTCTTCCGAGTTGCAAATTTTCTAATATTTCTATGATTATTTACAGGCCTACAATGAAAAAAATCTTCTTCAGTTTCATTGCATATTGACTGTACTTTGCCTTCACACAGAAAGTCAACATTTCAGGTGGAACACACTCTCTTACTTACAAACACAGTGATCTGCACTACTGCCTAATCTTAATTCATTGATTTAATGTTTGACCAATATTGAATACAGATGAAAATGACATTCTTTATTATCATCCTGAACATTTACCAATAATATAATTTCACATAATGATTCCTGAGATGTCCTCATAGCTTCAAGTGTTGCAGAAACTTATAACAGTGACCAATCCTATTGACAAGCAAGAAATAGCTGCAAACATATGGTATGACCCCCAAAGGCTCGTGGGTGGCATTGGTTTAACCCTTTATAAAATAAATCTAGCTGTACGGAAATGTACTAATTTATTAAAAAGCCAACTCCAGGCAAATTAGAGTGGGGAGGCACTATAAACCTCATCAACACAGCAATGCCTAAAATTCCTCATTTGATATTGCCCAGAGGAAAATTGACCCTCAGTTTCCTAACATGCTTGTTTTTGAAAACAAGTCAATGTACAAGGGTGTAATTTATCAAAGTTCGCTGAAGAGATTGTTGCTGAAGTGAGTATGCAACAGCAAATGGACAGTCAGCCCAGCAACATCCTGTAAATCGCCTATGCAGGTTGGATAATCAATGGTTGTTCTGTAACTAACTCTTTTTACAACGTTCTTCCCTCCCCAGGGGCACGCAGTTAAACACCAGTAATAATCTTCTGCTGTAAAAATGTTCCTAAGCTTAGAGCAGTGGCAGGAAACTACTCGATTGTTAACCCATTGTGACAGAGGGAACATCCAGTAACAAGGTATAAATCAACGAGATAATTCTGGGGAAGTGCTGAGCTCAATATCCTTTACGTGCTCACAGAGCAGAGCTCAGTCAGTTCAGCAGTTGAAGTGTTTGATCTGTTTGTATGCGTTTGACACTCAATGCCTTTTGGTCAGAATGTAATAGGCTCAAACCCCATTTCAAGGGCTCTGGCACAAAATTGTTGAGAGATAAACATTGGTCAGGAAACTCCTACCTTTCTGTGATAGTGCCATGGGATCTTTCCATCCACTAAAGTGGGCAAATGGGCTGAATAACGTGGCATCTGGTAGGGGTGGCAGAGACACTTCATGAAAGCATTCTGGGAGAAGTCGGTGCAGCCCTGTAAGACAGCACTCAGAGCAGCCCTGTCCAGCGATTCAGGCGAGCAGTGACTTTGGCCCCCAGATCTTGCCAATTTGCTGGCCAGGATTCCTCAGTCGGACAAAGGTGGACTCCCAAGCAGAGAATGCTGATCCTGTTCCAGCTGAAAGGCCTGAGCTAACCTTGGCGGGGGTCCATCTGTCATGGATCGAACAGGAGCCCAGAACACTTTGTCAAATTGACCTTGGCAGTGGATGCAGCAGAGTACATGGCCTGGAACTCGCGCATCATCCACAGGTCAGCTGGGTCCATAAACATCAGTGGCAGCCAACAGAACTATTGTGATGTCTGGCCCATGCAGAATCAAACCTGACAACCTTCTCCACAAGAGGCACAGGAATGGCTTCACACAAATGGAGCAGCTCTGCCGCACTCCTCTCCCAAAGTGAAGGGGTGCCATCAGGGACCCATTAACCTTAATGAGACACTCCACTGCAGTGCACAGTAATTGAATACAGGCAACAAAGTGCGTTCTGAACTTGAATGCCTGCCCAATCCTGAGCATATACCCGCGATCCATCCTGTCCTGGTCAAGAGACAGGATGATGCCCAACAGACCAGCCTCCTGGGAATGGTGCATCAGATAAAGAACAAAAATCAAAGAACAAGGAACAAAGAAAATTACAGCACAGGAACAGGCCCTTCGGCCCTCCAAGCCTATACTGACCATGCTGCCCAACTTAACTAAAACCCCCTACCCTTCCGGGGACCATATCCTTTTGTTCCCATCCTATTCATGTATTTGTCAAGACACCCTTTCCACTACCTCCCCCAGCAACGAGTTCCAGGCACCCTCTACTCTCTGTGTAAAAAATCTGCCTTGTACATCTCCTTTAAAAACTTGCAAAACCTTGCACCTTAAACCTGTGCCCCCTAGTAATTGACTCTTCTACCCTGAGAAAAAGCTTCTGACTATCCACTCTGTCATAGAATCATAGAGGTTTACAGCATGGAAACAGGCCCTTCAGCCCAACTTGTCCATGCCGTCCTTTTTTTAAACCCGTAGAAACCCTGCAGTGCAGAAAGTGGCCATTTGGCCCATTGAGTCTGCTCAACCACAATCCCACCCAGGCCCTACACCCATATCCCTACATATTTACCCATTAATCCCTTTAACCTACGCATCTCAAGACACTAAGGGGCGATTTTAGAATGGCCAATCAACCTAACCTGCACATCTTTGGACTGTGGAAGGAAATCGGAGCACGTGGAGGAAACGCATACAAACACAAGGAGAATGTGCAAACTCCACACGGACAACCTGGAATGCACTGCCAAGCAAGGTGGTAGAGGCGGACACACTGGGATTGTTTAAGATTTATCTGCATAGCCACATGAACAGACTGGGAAAGGAGGGATACAAACGAATAGTCTAGTTGGAAGCATGAGCGGCGCAGGCTTGGAGGGCTGAAGGGCCTGATTCCTGTGCTGTATTGTTCTTTGTTCTTTGTTGACAGTGACCCAAGCCTTATTGTTACTTGGCCCATATCCCTCTATACTCATCTTACCCATGTAACTATCTAAATGCTTCTTAAAAGACAAAATTGTACCCGCCTCTATGACTGCCTCTGGCAGGTTTTTCCAGACACTCACCACCCTTTGTGTGAAAAATTGCCCCTCTGGACACTTTTGTATTTCTCCTCTCTCACCTTAAACCTATGCTCTCTAATTTTAGCTTCCCCAACCGTTGGGAAAAGATGTTGACTACCTGCCTTAACTATGCCCCTCATTATTTATAGATCTCTATAAGATCACCACTAAGCCTCTTACACTCCAGGGGAACAAAGAACAAAAACAGCCTGGGAAACAGGCCCTTCGGCCCAACGAGCCCACGCCGCCATTTTAATACCACCAGTCCCCCCCCTCCACCCATGACCCTTATCTATTGTTTTTATGGCAATCCACATTGAGGGAAACTAATTTAGGGACAATTTATTACTGCCAATCAGCCTAATAGCACATCTTTGGGGTGTGGGAGTAAACCGGAGCACCCAGAGAAAACCCACCCAAGCACGGGGAGAATGTGCAAACTCCCACAGACACTGGCCCAAATCCATGTGTCTGTACAGCAATCAGTGATAGTCACTGAGCTGTCGTGTTGCCCAGCAGCTGGTCCAGTTTAAGCACACACTAACGACATGAAGCACTAGGCCAATCTCGAACAACCAAGAGCAGCCCAAATACGACCCATCGTGTGTATGCCCCTCATTGGACAACAAGACGGACCGACTTAAACCTGTGAATTAAAAGAGAAAAAAACCATTATTATCATACCATATCCTTTTACATTACCAGGGACGTCCCAATGCTAATGAACCTTATTTAAAACAATCTCCAATATCCTCCCATCTCTAACCCACTCATGTGCCTGTCTAAGTTACTCTTAAACAACTCCAGCGTGCCTGCCTCCACCACCTTACTTGGCAGAGCATTCCATACCCCCACTACCCTCTGTGTGAAAAACCTCCTGCTAACATCTGTGTTGTACCTCTTCCCCCTCACCTTAAGCCCGTGGCCCCTCATACTGTGTGTCTCTAACATAGGAAATAGCTTATCTCTGTTTGCTCTATCAGGGAAAAAGTCCCTGTCTCTTCAGCCTCTCCTTATAACTAAATCCCTCAAGTCCCGGTAGCAGCCTAGTAAATTTTTTCTGCACTCTTTCTAGTTTAATAATATCCTTTCTATAATAGGGTGACCAGAAGTGCACACAATATTCCAAGTGTGGCCTTACCAACGTCTTGTACAATTTCAACAAGACATTCCAACTCCTGTATTCAATGTTTTGACCGATGAAACCAAGTATGCCGAATGCCTTCTTCACCACTCTGTCCACCTGTGACTCTACTTTCAAGGAGGTATGAACATGTACCCCTAGACCTCTTTGTTCTGTAACTCTCCCCAACGCCCTACCATTAACTGAGTAAGTTCTGCCCTGGTTCAACCTACCAAAATGCATCACCTTGCATTTGTCTAAATTAAACTCCATCTGCCATTTGTTAGGCCACTTGTCCAATTGATCAAGAATTCTGTCCATGCCTGTCATAATTGTGTAGACTTCTGTCAGATCACTGCTCAAACTCCGTCATTCCAGTGAAAACAAACCAAGTTCCTCCAACCTCTCTTCATAGCTAATGCCCTTTCATATCAGGCAACATCCTGGTTAATCTTTTCTGTACCCTTTCCAAAGCCTCCACTTCAATCTGATAGTGTGCGACCAGATTTGAACACTATATTCCAAGTGTGGCATAACTAAGCTTCTATAAGACTGCAACATGACTTGGCAATTTTTAAACTCAACACCCTGGCTGAAGAAGGCAAGCAGACCATATACTTTCTTGATTACCTTCTCCACCTGCATTACCACTTCCAGTGACCTTTGTACTTGTACACCCAGATCCCTCTCCCTATCAATACACTTAAGGATTCTGCCATTTACTGTATATTTCCAGAAGGATGTGGAGGCTTTGGAAAGGACACAGAAAAGATTTACCAGGATATTGCCTGGTATGGAGGGCATTAGCTATGAGGAGAGGTTGGAGAAACTTGGCTTGTTCTCACTGGAGCGACGGAGGTTGAGGGGAGACCCAATAGAAATCTATAGGATTATGAGGGGCATGGACAGAGTGGATAGAAGCTTTTTCCCAGGGTGGAAGAGTCACTTACTAGGGGGCATAGGTTAAAGATGCGGGAGGCAAGGTTTAAAAGAGATGTATGAGGCAGATTTTTTACACAGAGAGTGATGGGTGTCTGGAACCCGTTGCCGGGGGACGTAGTGGAAGCGAATACGGTAGTGTCTTTTAAGAGGCGTCTTGACAAGTATGTGAATGAGATGGGAATAGAGAGGTATGGTCCCCGGAAGCATAGGTAGTTTTAGTTAAGTCGGGCAGCATGGTTGGTGCAGGCTTGGAGGACCGAAGGGCCTGTTCCTGCGTTGTAATTTTCTTTGTTCTTTGTTCCTATCTGTATTAGACCTTGAACCAGTTGTGAGTTATCATGAATGGTCTGGCCCTGGACTGTGTAGGACTGGTCTGGTTGGATCATGTGGTCCATCACGGTGCCAAGGTGAGATAACAATGCCCTGGTGAAAATTTTATAATCCACGTTGAGGAGGGAGACCAGGCACCAGTTTTTCAGTGGGCAGAGATCCCCCTTCTTGGGCAATAGAGCAATCTCCGCTCAGCACCATAAAATGGGTATCTCCCCGGCAGTAATACTCTTCCCCAGGACCCCTGCATTATGATTTCCTAGGATGTCCCAGAACACCCTGAAGAACTCCACTGTCAGTGCATCCAGCCCTGGGGCTTCCCCCCTTGAGAGGCTGTCGAGGGCACCAGTCAACTTTGCCAGGCTGATAGGCAAATCGAGCTTTCCGGCAGCCTCTGGACAGACTTGTCGCACATTCTCCCCAAAACTCTATGGGCATCCTTACTGAATGGATCCAGAGAGAAAAGGATGGTTAGTAGTTTTGGGCAATGGCCTTAATGCCCTCAGACCTGACGCATGGGGACTCTCCAGATGGTGGTGTTAACAGGTATCTGCTGCCCTTTTCTTGTAATTGTTAGAGGTCACGGATTTGGAAGGAGCTGCCTGAGGAGCCTTGGTGAGCTGCTGCAGTGCATCTTGTAACTGGTATACTGCTGCTATTGTATGTTGATCGTGGAAGAAGTGGATACTGAAAGTGGTGATGGAATGTCCTGAATGCTATCTTGTCCCAAATGGTGCTCAACTTCTTGAGTATTGTTGGAGCTGCACCCATCCAGGCAAGTGGAGAGTATTCCATCACAATTCTGACTTGTGACTTGTAGATGGTGGGCAGGCTTTGGACAGTCAGGAGGTGAGCTACTCCCTGCAGACTCTGACCCATTATTGTAACCACAGAATTTATATGGCAGGTCCAGTTCAGTTTCTATTAATTGTAAGCACCACAATGTTGATAATAGGGGATTCAATAATGCCATTGAATGTCAAGGGGCAATGATTAGATTGTCAATGGTTGGAGATGGTCATTGTCTGGCATTTGTGTTGCGCGAATGTTATCTGCACCAATTAACCCAAGCCTGAATATTGTTGAGATCTTGCTGTATTTGGACATGGACTTCTTCAGTATCTGAGGAGTCAGGAATGGTGTTGAATATTGTGTAATCATTAGCAAACATCCCCACTTCTGACTTTATGATGGAGGGAAGGTCATTGATGAAGCAGCAGAAGATGGTTGGATCTAGAACACTACCCCTGAGAAAGTCCTATAGTAATGCTTGGGGAATGAGATAATGAATCTCCAACAACTACAACTATCTTCCTCTGTGCCAAGTGTGACTCCAATCAGCAGAGGGTTTTCCCCCTCATTCCCATTAACTCCAGTTTTGCTTGATGTTGAGGGCAGTCACTTTCACCTCACCTTTGGAGTTCAGTTCTTTTGTTCATGTTTAAACAAAGGCTGTAATGAGGTCAGGAGCTGACTGGCCCTAGCAGAACTCAATCAAGCATCAGTGAGCAGGTAATTGCTGTGTAAATGCCATTTGGTCATACTGTCAACTACACCTTCCATCAGTTTGCTGATGTTCAATAGTAGACTGATGGGGCGGTAATTGGCTGGGCTGTAGTGAACAGGATACACTTAGACTGTTTTCTACATTGCCAGATAGATGCCAGAGTTGAAGCTGTGCTGGAACAGCTTAGCTAAGGTTACAATTAGTTCTGGAGCACAAGTCTTCAGTACTGCTACCTGAGTATTGTCAGGGCCCATAACCTTAGCTATATCCGGTGCCTTCAGTCAAAAGCACAGTTGGTCGTCCTTAAAATTCGAATGCAAAAGGAATACGTGACCATTCAGCAACCAGAAGAAATTAAGATTAACTTAAACAGTAGAAGAAACTCAAGAACACTTTGCTGAAACAAGCAAGCTTCACAAAGAAAAGGAAAACCTACTTAAGGTCCTTCACAAACTCCACAAACCCTCAGGTCAATGTTTATTCCTCTGGATAATTCTGAAGAGAAGCAAAATGAATTTAATAGCACTCTGAATAAACAGACAAACCAGTTGGCGGAGCAGATTCAGCAATATTCCATGTTCCAGGAGTAGGCTGTAAACTACAAGAGACTGAAGAACTGAATGGAAACAAAAAGGCATTGAAATAGAAAGACATCAAACTTTCCAAGCTGCAGACAGCGAAAGAAAAGACAGAAATAAATTCAAAAACTATAAATCCTATTCTGAAGCATGAGATACAAGTAGAAAATAAAGCACTCAATGCTGAGAACCATTCAGCTTAAGGAACAGATTCATAAGCTTACAAAATAATATGAAAATAATCCAACAAACAAACGATTGGTTGAGATTGTGAAAAAAGTGGAAATGGAGGTTTCATTTGTGAAACATAGCAAGAACTTGGCAGAGACCACAGAAAAAGAAAATTCCAGTCCACTCCAGGAACGAATGGAGTGCACATTCCCCCCAGCAGGAATGGAACAAACCTAGTGCCCCAGAGAAATACAATTCAAGGGGTCAAAAAAAACCAAATCACATGGAGAAAGCCAAATACCAGAAATAGTACGATTACCATTCCTCCACACATGACAGGCTGAGATGTGAAATAATTGTCAAGTTTCAAGACTACCTGAATTTATGAAGTCAAAGTCATTTTTGATTTGATTTGATTTATTATTTCACATGTACTGGGATACAGTGAAGAGTATTGTTTACTGCATGATGTACAGACAAAACATACCATCCATAGAGTACATAGGAGAGAAGGAAAGGCTCAGCGTTACAGTCATGGTTAGGGTGTAGAGAAAAATCAACTTAATGCGAGGTAATTCCATTCAAAGGGAAGAAGATGTTCTTCAGTTGGTTGGTACGTGATCACAGGCTTTTGTATTTTTTTCCCAGGGAAGATGGTGGAACAGGGTATGTTTTGCGTGTGGGGGACCTTGATTATGCTGGCTGCTTTTTCAAGACAGCAGGAAGTGTAGGTGGAGTCAATGGATGGGAAGCTGGATTGAGTGATGGACAGGGCTACGTTCACAACCTTTTGGAGTTTCTTATGGTCTTGGACAGAACAAGAGCCAGAACAGGCTGTAATACAACCAGAAAGGATGCTTTCTATGGTGCATCTCTAAAAATTGGTGCATCTGTAAAAAGATATGGGAGTGGCGGAACAGAGATAGCAAGTAAAGATTGCATTGTAATATTTCATTGGAAGGGAGGAAATGTTTTTTAGAGTAGGGTGAAGTTGTGATATTGTGTGCATGCCATTGTAATATAAAGGTGCTCAGCAGAGAAACAGTTAATGTGGGAGTGGAGATTGGAACCATTTCATATTATGATGTATAGAGTCACTTGGTAAGAGACAAAGAGAGAACACTCTGGAAGCATACCTGCATGGAGAAACAGCTCCATTCATGACAGTAATCTGGGATCTGCAAATAGTTCGTAACAAGCAATTAATGGTTCATGTTTAAACTTACAAGTTCAAGGTATCATGATGGAAACATCTAAAGAACCCACGTTACTGCAAAGGGCAATAGATGCATGGGAATACCACCACTTGCAAGTTCCTCTCCAAGCCACTCACCATTCTGACTTGGAAATCTGACCATTCTGACCATTCCTTAAGTGTCACTGGGTCAAAATCCTGGAACTCCCTCCCTAACAGCACTCTGAATGTACCTACACCATAACAACCGCAGCAGTTCAAGAAGGCAGCTCACCACCACCTTCTCCAGGGCAATTAGTGAGGCACTAAATGATGGCCTAGCCACAGATGCCCATCCCCCGAAATAATAAAAATGTTAAAAGTGGATGATGGAGCAGACTGTCTGAGCTGACAATAGGAGGGAGCATTAAAGTGTAGGAGATATCTGAGCAGACAATGGAGGAGACAATGAAGGAAACATCAACGTAAACAATGAACACTGCAGGATACAGAAGGAAGGGTTAGAAGCTGCGGTGACTAGATTAGAGTTAAAAATGTGTACATATTTACAGATGCCAGGATGGGAAGTATGAGTGAAGATGCTAAACTATTTCTGACACCACTTCAAAAGCTGTTGATGCAAAATTTACTCATTTTATCCACAGATCAATACCTGTGGCGGTCCACTGAGACCCCAGCAGTCTCTTTCCAACAAAAAATGTTTTGATGGAATGTTTTATTTATTCAACTGAAGCCGTATCAGGGAAAACAGTCTTGATGCTGAAATCTCCGACAAGGCTTCAGATGCTGCTCACGGAAAATGAAACATACAATCAAAAAATTATCTGTTGAAAAGAGACGATTAGAGTCCCAGAGGACACCCACAGGCATTGATCTGGGAATAAAGTGAGTAATTTTTGCATCAACAGTTTTTAAAATGGTGTCAAGAATGACATTAATGTCTCCACTCAGCATTCTTGCCCCACAGCTTCCCATTGTTTTTTAATATGGCAACAGAAGGTGAGGATGTTTCAGTAGTGAACAGAAACCTCTTCAATTTGTGATCGCAATCATGTACAGCAAAACTACTCAATCTAGTGAATGTTGAGTTTACTTCACCGTGGTATATTTTATTGGGCTCTCCAGCAAGGTCAGCACTTATCACCCCAGGAAGGTATTGGTGGACTTTCAGTTTGAACTGCTGTTCATAGCAATTCCGTTCATCCATTTGCCTTCAGGGGCACTTCAAAAGTACCTTCTGGGTCAAACATGTTGATCTGGGACTGTAGTCACATATGTTGACAGGGTTAGATAAAGAGGAGTGGAAGGATGTTGTGTGGAACATAAACACTGGCACAGACCAGTGGGGCTGAATGGCCTGTTTGGTGAGTATTAGTCGAGACTGGTTCTGCTCTTGGTGGTTTTTGGAATTGTCTATAGATACTCTCCCTGCCTTGAGCCAGGGATCTAACATGTGACCTGGAATGATAGAACAGAATGCGGTCTATGTGTTCTTATTTCTCATACGTGGTGAAGATTTTCGTGAGGACACAGTGAACTGTAAATAGTTTAAAACCACTCTGTATGTTGCTAGGATGAGACAAAGTCATTCAGCCCATTAGGCCGAATAGACCATGAGTAGTTTGCATGGCTGATGTCTCTCTCCAAAATGGTTTCAACCTTGAGAGAACTGAATAGTCACACGTAAAATCTGCACCAAGAAAACACAGAAATCTCTCCTTGAACACCCGGATATCACTGAGTGGGAATTAATCATTTGAAACAAAGAGAAGTGAAGGACTTGCTGATACATTTGATTTGATTTGATTTATTGGCATGTAAATTGATAGAGTGTAAAGTATTGTTTCTTGCATGCTCTGCAGACCAAACATACAGTTCGTAGAGTACAAAGGGAAGAAAAAAAGGATAGGGTGCAAAATATAGTTTTAGAATCATAGCTAGGGTATAGAGAAAGATCGACTTAATATATGATGGGTCCATTCAAAAGTCTGATGGCAGCAGGGAAGAAGCTGTTCTTGAATCTGTTGGTACATGTTCTCAGATTATTGCATCCTTCTCCCTATGGAAGAAGGTGGAAGGGGCGTATGTCCAAGGTAAGTGGGGTCCTTGATTATGCTGGCTGCTTTTCCAAGGGAAATGTAGACTGAGTCAATGGATGGGAGGCTGGTTTGTGTGACGGACTGGGCTATGTTCATAACACTTTGTAGTTTCTTGTAGTCTTGGTCAGAGCAGTCTTGGCTCTGACCAAGTAACAAGCTGTGATACAACCGGATAGGATGCTTTCTATGGTGCATTTGTAAATATTGGAGAGAGTCATAGCAAACAGGACAAATTTTCTTAGCCTTCTGAGAAAGACGGGGGAGTTGGTGAGCTTCCTTAACTGTGGTGTTGGCATGGAGGGTCCAGGACAGATTGTTGGTGATCCTAACATGAAGCAACTAGAAGCCCTCAACCATCTCCACTTCATCACTATTGATGTAGAGGGGGGCATGTCCTCCACTATGTTTCCTGAAATCCATAACTATCTCATTTGTTTTGCTGACATTGAGGGAGAGTTTATCATCATCGCACTATTTCACCAGATTCTCTATCTCTGTACTCCGTCTCGTCATTCTTTGAAATTTGATTAACTACAGAGGTGTCATCAGCAAACTGAAAATGGATTTGGAGCAGAATTTGGCCACACAATCATAAGTGTAAAGTACTAAGGACACAGCTATGCAGGGCACTGCTGTTAAGAATGGTACATCAGTCCTGTCCTGAGTTTCATGTTGGAACATGAATCCCTGTCCAATGACTCCATCCACCTTAACCATAACCATCAGATTCCTGGTTGGGGGAAGTATAACCTTGGCCAATTTGCAGGGGAAATCTGTGGGAATTTCTGAAATAAAAACAGAAAAGGATGGAAGCACTCAAATGGTCAGGCAATATCCATGGAGAAGGAAAGGTTGAGTTAATCATCGGCTACCTCTGACCTCGCTTGCAGCTAGGATTCTCCAGTCCCGCTGCAGTGAATGGAGATAACACCAAATTCTCCCTTCTATTTGGAAGCAGTGGTGGAGTGAACGAGATTGGAGAATCCCACCCAATATTTTTTCCAGTCAAAGGCTTTTCATCCTGACTGCTATGATATGGATTGCTCTTTGCTACTGACCTTCACTCCCGTGAAGCTTAGTGTTTGAACACAATTTAAAATTAATCCATCCTCGAGATTGTTACTTTCCCTGGAGATGGTAACAATGATGATCGGCCTTCTTGTCAAACCACATGGTCTCAATTTATCTCTTTAGAAGAGCTCCAAGAGCAGGTTTGAAGGAGAACATAGAACATAGAAAAACTACAGCACAAACAAGCCCTTCAGCTCACAAGTTGTGCCGATCATATCCCTACCTACTAGGCTTACCTATAACCCTCAATCCTATTAAATCCCATGTACTCATCCAGAAGTCTCGTAAAAGACGCTATCGAATTTGCCTCCACCACCACCGACGGCAGCTGATTCCACTCACCCACCACCCTCTGAGTGAAAAACTTACCTCTAACATCTCCTGTGTACCTACTCCCCAGCACCTTAAACATGTGTCCTCTCATGGCAGCCATTTCAGCCCTGGGGAAAAGCCTCTGAGAATCCACCTGATCAATACCTCTCATCATCTTATACACCTCCATCAGGTCATCTCTCATCCTTTGTCTCTCCAAGGAGAAAAGACCAAGCTCCCTCAACCTATCCTCATAAGGCATGCCACCTAATCCAGGCAACATCCTGGTAAATCTCCTCTGCAGCCTTTCAATAGCTTCCACATCTCTCCTGTAATGAGGCGACCAGAACTGCACACAGTACTCCAAGTGGGGTCTGACTAGGTTCTTATAAAGCTGCAGCATTTTCTCCTGACTCCTAAACTCAATCCCTCAATTGATGAAGGCCAGTACACCATATGTCTTCTTAACCACATCCTCTACCTGCGAGGCCAATTTAAGAGTCCTGTGGATCTGGACCCCAAGGTCCTTCTGATCCTCTACACTGCTAAGAGTCTCACCCTTGATATTATACTCCTTCATCCCATTTGACCTGCCAAAATGGACCACTACACATTTATCCGGGTTGAAGTCCATCTGCCACTTCTCTGCCCAGTCTTGCATCCTATCGATGTCACACTGCAACTTCTGACATCCCTCCAAACTATCCACAACACCAACCTTTGTGTCATCAGCAAACTTACCAACCCATCCCTCCACTTCCTCTTCCAGGTCATTTATGAAAATTACAAACAGCAAGGGTCCCAGAACAGATCCCTGGGGCACTCCACTGGTGACCGACCTCCATGCAGAAAAAGACCCATCCACAACCACTCTCTGCCTTCTGCGGGCAAGCCAGTTCTGGATCCACAAGGCAACAGCCCCTTGGATCCCATGCTCTCTCACTTTCTCAAGAAAGCCTTGCTGAAGTCCATATAAACCACATCTACCGCTCTTCCTTCGTCAATGTGTTTAGTCACATTTTCAAAGAACTCAACCAGACTCGTAAGGCACGATCTGCTTTTGACAAAGCCGTGCTGACTACTTTTGAGCATACTAAACTTCTCTAATTGTTCATAAATCCTGTCCCCCAGGATCTTCTCCATCAGCTTACCAACCACTGAGGTGAGACTCACCGGTCGGTAATTTCCCGGGCTATCCCTATTCACTTTCTTGAATATAGGAACCACATCCGCAATCCTCCAATCCTCCAGAACCTTTCCCGTCTCCATCGACAGTGCAAAAATCATTGCCAAAGGCTCTGCAATGTCTTCCCTCGCCTCCCACAGTAACCTGGGGTACATCCCATCCGGTCCCGGTGACTTATCTATCTTGGTGTTATTCAAAACTTCCAACACATCCTCTTCCTTAATGTCCGCATGCTCAATCTTTTCAGTCTGCCACAAGCCTACAGTACAACCACCCATTTCTTTTTCCACCGTGAATACCGAGGTATTCATTGAGCACCTCTGCTATTTCTACCAGTTCTGTACAAACTTTCTCACCTTCACATTTTATAGGTCCTATTCCTTCACATCTCATCCTTTTACTCTTCACATATTTGTAGAACGCTTTAGGGTTCTCCTTAATCTTACCTGCCAAGGCCTTCTCATGACCCCTTCTGGCTCTCCTAATTTCCTTCTTAAGTTCCTTCCTACAAGCCATATAATCCTCTAGATCCCTAACATCGCATAGCTCTCTGAACCTTTTGTATGTTTTCCTTTTCTTCTTGACTAGAACATAATAGTAGTGACTGTAGTATGACGGTGCCATTGTTAAGAACCATGTTGCATGATGTGTTCTTTAGATAGCTCAGTGATGAGCCCTTGAGACTTGTATGTTCAAACATTGTTAATCTTTAATTATATACAGACCCCAATCACTGTCATGCATGGCGTTGCTATTATTATGCAGGCTGAGCCTTGAGTGTTCTATGTATCCATAGTGTTACCATGTGACACTATCCATCATACAATAGGTAATGTTATTCTCTGGTCCCAAGTTAATCCTTGCTCTGCTGAACACATTTATATTACAATGGCAAGCAGGCACATACATTCTACAACAAGGACAGTGGAAATTGAAATGTAGGCCAAACTTAAATGACTAATATGGGAGTCAAAGGTTATCAGAGTAGGTAGGAATGTGGAATTGAGGCCATAATCGGATCAGCCATGATATTTGCAAATGATGGAGCAGGCTTGAAGGTCTGAATGGCCTACTCTTGCTTTTAATCTGTACGTGGTCACTACAAACGTCTCCTCTTTGGCATCCCCATAAGGCAGCATGAAGATTGATTGTGAGCCAACATGTCACTTCTGCGTTGATTCTAAACTGCAGGCACCCCGGGAGCAACTGTCATGCATCTGCGCCTGGCTCTGTGGTGATGCCGATCTTGGGACAACAGTTTCCCAAAGTCATTGCCAAGTAGGTGTCAGCCATGGCTCAATTGGGTCACTCTCAGCTCTGGGTGGCAAGGCTGGTGCTTCAAGGTGACATATAGTCTAAGTTGACATTCCAGTGCAATACTGAGAGGGTACTGAAGTGTTGGATGTGGCATCTTCTTGGTTAGACATTAACTTAAAGATCCATTTTCCCTCTCTGGTGGATGTAAAATACTTCATGGCACTATTTTGAAGAACAGCATGGGCATTATTCCCAGTGTTCTGATCAATATTTATCCCTCAACCACACTTATCTTTTCATGATCATATTTTGTTTATGGGGTCTTGCGGTGCACAAATTGACTACCACGTCTCCTACATTATAACTATGATAAGTTCATAAGCATTTCATTGGCTGGAATAATCTGAGGTGGTAAAAGTTAAGTCCTTTGCAACATCAGCACCCGAAATGGTTACTGACATTTTTGGGGGTGAGGCTATCACTCAATCCAGTTGTCTTCTTTCTAGGTTATATCACATAGACTTTGGTGTACTTCAATTGTGGCCCTTTAAATGAGGGAGATGAGGGGAGTTGAGGAGAGAGAGGTGACGGGAGGGAAAGAGAGAGGAGAACGGGAGAGAAGGGGAGGAGAGGAAAGGGTAGGTGAGGTGAAGGGAGGGAAGGTGAAGGGAAGGAACTTAAAGGGAGGGGAGGGAATAGAATGGGAAGGGAGGGTGGGAAAGGAGGAGAGCATTGTCTGAGCTCCTAATGCTGACTGACAGGAAGCCTGAGCTCCTGAAATGTGGTTATCAATGGGAACCACTGTTGTTGGATGAATGCAAAGTTAATTGGGCAACGTTATCAAGTTGCTGGTGCTGTACTCAGCTAATGTGGTGTAGCAGCGCAAGTTCTTTAGGGATCGTTAGTTCAATGAAGAATCGTTTCTTCTAAATTATATTTAATTGCTAACAGTGGGACTTCTGCAGCCTGCAATGAGAAGGGCACAAAATATGATTACTGTGGATCTGGCACATTGTTCCCTTAATGTTCCAGATCAGACACTGAGACATTTACTTCAGGCTAGTTTTGTCAGAGTTCTCACAGCAGACCTGGTCCTGGGACATTTTAGTGGAAATTAGTCAGCCCTGACTGCTCCCTGTTCTGTGATGTGAGAAATAATGGCAGCACACACAGATGTTTGTCTGTCAGATATGTAGAGCAAGTTAATGTTTGAAGATGAAGATTATAAAATAGGTTCCGATAAACCTAGAGGTGTTGCACAGAAAGTGGGTGATTAGACAAGATGAGGTGGCTGTTAAATTATTTACTACTGAGCGGTATCCACAAGAACTCACTCCACAGAGAGGCGTCAGGGAACACAATACTCCAATTCTCAGGATGGTCTCCAGGCAGATTGCCTCACACCCAGAGTCACCTGACCCATTCCCTTAAAGGGGCTACACCTCAACATGCATAACATTCCTCCCCCAAACAACAATCCACCATAACAGCAACAGCATTTTAAAACTATTTACATACAACTACACATTTCTTTTACATAAAAAAGCGTCATGAATAACCCACGGTATACTTACAATGTAATCTATTCTTTTCTTTAGTCCCCACCCATAACTTCATTCTACATTGACATGATCAATCTGTCAGGGGGACAACAGTCCTGAGGGGGTTGCCTTCTGGAAGATGAAACCAGCCTTAGGTTCCTCTCCAGCGATCGTGGTCTTGACGCAGCCAAATTAGTAACCCTTCTGCCCGCACATTGTCAGTCGCCAATGCTAGTCCCCCCAGTTTCTTCTGTAGGAAGAGGAGCTACTGATTCTATCCCTCCCTCTCCTGGTACCTTTGCTGGCACTATCCAGAAATCTTCTGAAATTAGAGATGGGGCCTCCACATCTTGGCGCGGGGCTGCCAGCAGTTGGTCTGCATGCTGACACCAAACTAATTTGTTCCAAGTTTTCACTGTATATGACAATGGCCCTGTATTGGCTACAATCACGGCCAGAACTCATTTCTTTCCCAAAGAGTAGTTCCTGGCAAATACCAACTCACCCTTCTGAAATGCCATCATCATGTTTAGCTCGACAGCCCATCTGCACTTATGGTTCCTCTCCACCTCTTCTCTCACCTCATCAGGCCGCAGTAGGTCAAACATTGGGAGACAGTTGTGTACAAACATCAATGCCACTGGGAAGCATTTCGTTATTGCATGCCTTGCATTCCTGCACACACGCAAGAATTGGTTTAGTCTTTGCATCAATGATCCTTCCCCCGTTAAGCCTCCAAACAGTGATAACAGACTATACAAAACGCTAAACACACTAGCCCATTCATTTCCGGTAGGGCTCAGACTTTACATGGTGAATTCCATGCAGCTCCATTCTTCAAAGTCCTCTGACACAAACTGTGGTCTATTGTCACTTACAGCCTGTTTTGGATATCCAAACCTAACAAACATTGACCTTATCCAGGATAGCTTCTGTGGTTGTCATACATATCATTTCCAGCCACTTATAGCGTTGATGACCACCTCTAAAATATGGCCTTCCACTGGCCCTGCAAAATCTATGTGGACATGTTCCCAAGGCTCCTTTGGCCATTCCCATGGGTGCAATGTTAACTCAGATTGTGCCATCTGAATTTTCGAATACAATATGTACAAGCCCACTTTCTCCTCAATGCTTGCATTGACTTTTCACCACCACACATAACTGCTGGCCACTTCTTTCTTCTGTAGCACTCCTGGGTGCCCTTGGTGCAGTTACTCCAACACCTTCCTCCTCAAGCAGTGAGGAATGATGACTACCCCACAACAAACAACCATCCTGGACCGACAATTCCCAGTGCCGGCTCAGATGTGGCCTCAGTTCCAGATTTTTTAGTTAGCTTGTCTTTTCATTGCAGGTGAGGTCTACTACTTGACTCAGTATGGGATTCTTTCTTGTTTCACCTTAGCAGTGTAATCGGTACCATGTCATCTTGTGAAAAGTACATGATCTGGATAATCTCATCCAGGATCTCTTTGTGGCAAGACAAAGGTTGCCTGGTTAGTGCATCCACATTAACATGTTGATCCAACTGGTGATAGCAGATTTCATATCAATGATCTGACAATATCAACACCCACCTCTGCAACTGAGCTATGGCCATTGATGGAATCCCCGAGGGAGGTCCCAAAATCTTGGTCAGCAATATGTGGTCCGTTAATGAAAAAACCTTCCTGCTATACAGGTGGTGGTGAAACTTGGTAACCCTAAAAATGATGCCGGGTGCCTTCATTCTATTTGTGCCTTGTTCTCTCTCACTTTAGAGAGTGGACGAAAACACACAGCCACCATAACCATCATCAATAGCCAGGGCTGACATAATTCCAGAAGGCAGTTGTTTCTAATGGAATAACTTTTTTGGGTGATCATGGTTAATGGTGGCTGAGAGTCTTTGGCTACCCCACCTAAAGATAAGCATGGGAGAGATCTATTTTGGTAAATTTCTGACCACCATCTAGGCCACTAAAAAGGTCTTCAATAAGGGGCAACATATATAGATCCACACGCAAGCCAGTGTTCAATGTGACTTTAAAATCCCCACATAATCTTGCTGAGCATCAGTCTTCATAACAGGAACAATGGGCATAGCCCACTCACTCATGGACACTGGTTCCAAGACCCCCAAATCTACTAATCTCAGCCTCCACTTTGGGTCTAATGGCAAATGGAACTGGATGTGTCTTCATGCTCTTTGGGTACACATGCAGCTTCAGCTGTAGGTTCATTTTCACTCCTTTCATCTCACCCGGCGTTCCATTAAACAACGTCTTGTATTTGTCTAAAATATCATTCAGACTCCGTTAATCTGTTCACCTCTTCCAGTTAAATTTTAACTATTTCAGCCAAAATCATCTGAACAATATAGGATAATCACTCATATTGACATAAAAAAAGCTGTATACACTGGTCTCTCTGTTGTACCTTGGCCGAGACATAGCCTTTCAGAGAAACCAACCATTCTGTATATATCCTCAGGGTGATGACCACAGACTTCAGGGAAGGTGTTTCAACTTTGCTTTGTAAATTGACTCTGGAATCTGTCCCCGTGCCCACCTCCATCTTCACTAGTTTCCCTTTGGCTTTGGGCATTGTCCAGAAGTTGTCTGCTTCACCTCGCACTGGCAGGATGTTTAACTTCAACCATGTCTTCTCAGTCTGCTCTTTTCCAGCCACGGGCTCCCACAGACTCCTTGTCCTCATTTACATTGGTTACTTGCCATTTCCTCTTGGGTTTGGACCCTGATCGCTTTAACTTCACACTCTCCTGGGACACTGTGCTCTCCAGTTTTGGGTAATGTGGCCTGTCTTCTGACAGTTCCAGCACTGAACTCCCCTCATCCAGCACTGGACTCGGTGTGACCCCGCACCCCACCGCCACCGCCCCCCCCCCCCCCCCCCCCCCCCCCCCAAAGACCACATTGGTAGCATTCCTCGGGCCCTGACTAACTCTTCAGCGTCAGAGTGCACTGCATCCCTGGCAGCCCATTCCATGGAGATCACAATCTCAAAAGCCTTCTTAAACTCCAGCTGCGGCTCTGTCAGTAGTTTTTTCTGTATTCAGTCTTGTTGAAGGACACATACAAGCCGGTCCCATAATGCATCTCGCAAGAAAGCCCCAAAGTCACAATGCTCCAAAGCGTTTTTGAGGATAGCCACAAATTTGGTGATGGTCCTGCCATCTATTTGGTCCCACTTGTAAAACCGGAAACACTCTGCAATCAACAGTGGTTTTGGCATGATGCCCCCCCCTCCCCTCGCCCCCCCAATGCCGTACACAATTCCTGGAATGGCTTCTTAAACACTTTCTTTGGCTACAGTAAATTCCTCAGAACACCAATTGTCTTACTGCCCAACCATGCTAACAAAGACTGGCACAATGAGGCTGTCCACCACCTGATTCGCTGTCACAAAAGTACTGAACTCTTTGATGTCGGCCGTCCATGACTCGGCTTCCTCGTCAAACATCTACTGATGCCGGCAAAGAGGGAATAGGTGGCGCACAGGAGAGCAGGGATCAAGACTGAAGGGCACTTAGGCTTGGAGAAGGTTGCAGAGCAGAGATGGGCAACATGCGGCTCATCTGGGTTCTGAGTGCAGCCCACGAGACATTTTGTTGATCGTTACCCTGAGTCAGGGTTGCTAACTCCATTAATTTGCAACCGTGTAGTTTTTTTCCTACCGGTATGACTGAAGTGATACGTACATTAAGCAAGGGCAAATGAGGTGAATGTAAATTGACTCAGAGCTATGTGGTCCCTCTGTGCCCAAAGTGTAAATACTCATTTTGTTTTTACTATTTGAAATAGCTCTATTAATATATAAATGATTAAGCATTTTCTATAACTTGTTCTAAAATATTTGGCATGTATTAAATGTATTTAACCTTAATTCACCGGTTCATGGTTAATGAACAAACCCCAATTCAATCTTGCAGTTCACTGAGATGAAGGAGGGTCATTATTGCAACCCACTCACTAGCCTAGATTGCCCATCACCTCTGCAGAAGCAGGATATGGGGAGACCACTGACAGATTTATAAACAAAACCAAGGAGAGTGAATGGTAGGCAATTCAATTCTTTCCCGCAGCCCCTACTCTACAGCCCACTTAGAAAGGTTATTGCACAAAAGGAGGTCATTTAGCCCAATAAAAATAAGCTATCCATCTGAATCATACTTTCCTGCTCTTACTCTAAAGCATTATAGGTTGCTGCACTACAGATTATTTTGTAAATAGCATTTTTAAATGCAGTGAGGCTTTCTGCATCCATCACTCTTTCAGGCAGTGAGTTCCAGAGCCCCACAACCCTCCAAGTGAAAATATTTCTCAATTTCTCTCTAATCTTTACAACAATCACTGTAAAACCATGCCCCTGGTTATTCATCTGTGTGTTAATGAAAATAGGTTCCTCTGTCCTCTCTATCTTGGCCCTCATAATCTCATACACCTCAATTAAATCTCCCCTCAGCCTCCTCTGTTCCAAACAAACAAATGAAGCCAATCCAATCTTTCTTCAGTGAGAAGTCTCACAACACCAGGTTAAAGTCCAACAGGTTTATCTGGCATCACGAGCCTTTGGAACACTGCTCCTTCATCAGGTGAGTCCTCTGAAAGCTCATGAAAGCAAATAAACCTGCTCAACTTTAACCTGGTGTTATGAGACTTCTTACTCTGCCCAGGTCAGTCCAAAATTGGCATCTCTACATCATGGCTACCAACAAATTTTCTTCAGCTAAGATTCTCCAGTCCTGTCAACTTCCCTGTAAACCTCCTCTGTACCATCACCAGTGCAATCATATCTTTCCTACAGTGTGGTGGTCAGTATTGTATTAAGTGTTGTCTAACTAGTGTTTAATACAGGTCTAGCATAACCATGGCTCGTAAGGACTCCATCCCATTCTCACTGATCCTTTGCCTCAGTTGCATCTGTTCCTTTGATGCCACTTTTCAAAATGGGGCTGCTGAAATTGTTTTCTTCTTCCTTAATCATAGTTTCCCACCCACTGTGATTGACAGTGATCTCAACCGTGACCCACCTCCTGCGCTATTGTTCTCACCCCTTTCCCTCCCTCCCTCCCAGATCAGGAATGAAAAAAGAACATTGTGCTCACTTTTTACCTCTTCAGTCTCTGCATTCAAAGGCTCATTCTCCACCATTTCCACCAGCTTCAACATGATGCCACCACAAAACACATCTTCCCCTTACTCCTCCATCAGCATTCTACAGGGACCATTCCTTCCGGGACTCCCTGGTCTACACCTCCATCATATCCAACACCTCAACCTCTACCCACGGCATCTTCCCATGCAATCGTAGAAGGTGTAACACCTGCCCTTTCACCTCCTCCCTGATGTGTTTTGTGGTGGCATCATGTTGGAGCCAATGGAAATGGTGGAGAATGATCCTTTGAATGTGGAGACTGAAGAGGCGAAAAGTGAGCACAGAAGTGGGTACCTCCTCCCTGCTCACTTCCCAGGGCTCAAACATGCTTCAGGTGAAGCAGCTCTTCATGTGCACCTCCTTTCATTTGATTCATTGCATTTGCTGCTCCCAGTGCGGTCTACTCTATATCAGAGAGACCAAACAGTGACTGCTTTGCAGAACACCTTCAGTTCATCCGCCTGCAGGACCCAGACCTTCCTGTTGCTTGCAATTTCAATATACCATCCTGCTCTCTTGTCCACAAAACTGTTCTTGGTCTGAAGCAATGTACCAGTAAAGTCCAATGCAAACTGGATGAACAGCAACCCATCTTCTAATTAAGTACTTACAGTCTACTGGACTCAATACTGAGTTCATCAACTTCAGAGCACAGATAAAAAAACAAAGAAAATTACACCACAGGAACAGGCCCTCCAAGCCTGCACCAACCATGCTGCTCAACTGAAATAAAACCCCCTTCCGGGGACCATATCCCTCTAATACCATGGGTGGATTAGTAAATTTGCTGATGACACCAAAGTTGGAGGTGTGGTAGATTGTGAGGAAGGGTGTCATAGTCTGCAGGGAGACTTAGATAGGTTACAGAGCTGGGCCGAGAGGTGGCGGATGGAATTTAATGCGGAGAAGTGTGAGGTAATTCACTTTGGTAGGAGCAACAGATGTGTCGAGTATAGGGCTAACGGGAGGACTTTGAATAGTGTGGATGAACAGAGGGATCTAGGTGTATGTGTACATAGGTCCCTGAAAGTTGGGAATCAAGTAGATAAGGTTGTTAAGAAGGCGTACGGTGTCTTGGCGTTTATTGGTAGGGGGATTGAATTTAGGAGTCGCAGCGTCATGTTGCAACTGTACACAACTCTGGTGCGGCCGCACTTGGAGTACTGTGTGCAGTTCTGGTCCCCGCATTACAAGAAGGATGTGGAGGCGTTGGAGAGGGTGCAGAGGAGGTTTATTAGGATGTTGCCTGGTATGGTGGGGAGGTCCTATGAGGAGAGACTGAGGGATTTAGGGTTGTTTTCGTTGGAAAGAAGGCGGCTAAGAGGGGATCTTATTGAAACATATAAGATGATTAGAGGTTTAGATAGGGTGGATAGTGATAGCCTTTTTCCTCGGATGGAGAAAGCTAGCACGAGGGGGCATGGCTTTAAATTAAGGGGGGGTAGCTACAGGACGGATGTCAGGGGTAGGTTCTTTACCCAGTGGGTGGTGAGGGATTGGAATGCCCTGCCTGCTGCAGTTGCAAATGCGTCTAGTTTGGGGGCGTTTAAGAGATCTCTGGATAGGTTTATGGACGAAAAGGGATTGGTATAGGCTAGTGGGTCATTGTTTTTGTAACTGGTCGGCGCAACATCGTGGGCCGAAGGGCCTGTTCTGCGCTGTAATGTTCTATGTTCTATGTGTTTGTCAAGATGCCCTTAAAAGTCACAATCATATCTGCTTCCACTAGCACCTCCGGCAGCAGCGAGTTCCAGGCACCCACCATCCTCTGTGTAAAAAGCTGGTCTCATACATCTCCTTTAAACCTTGCCTTCGCACCTTAAACCTATGACCCCTAGTAATTGACTCCAATTCACCCTGACTGAGTAACCCTTAGTGCTGTCGTATATTCTTCTGCTTGTCATTCACCGTCATGCTGTGAGAGATGGAAAATGTCATAAGAAACACTGACTTTTCATTCCCCAAGAAAGCACTTAGTCATATCACCTTCTTGGAGACAGCAACTATCATGCTATTGACGTCAACCCAGTGTCTAGATGGACAAAATTGTAGGATGAATACAACATGAGAGGGTCCAATACCTCATCTCTGACCCAACTATATGGCTTTGATCTCCTTAAAGGTGGATGGTGTGGCATCTGCTCCATAAGTTGAGCACAAAGTGCAATTGTGACCAGGATCACGGTACATTTCATATTAAACCTGCTGACTAAAATGTGTTGTGGAAGACACCTTATTTCTCCACTCAGCATTTCAGGAGGCCATCAAATGGATAGCCAGCAAGGCATCCCTTTGTATGTTTTTCCTGTCATAAGTCAGCATTTGTAGGTATTACTTCCTCAAGTTGGCCATACACAACATTCTGTCAGCAAAGCTCTGTTGACTATTCTGGATTAATCTATGCCTTTCTAAATGATGATTCTCTCAAAATGATTTCCAATAATTTTCCCACCCACTGAGGTTGTGCTGACTGGCTTGTAATTACTTGATCTATCTGGGGTGGTAACGACACAGAAAATGGGATAGGGACGGTTGGAGATTTTAACAGTAACTGTGTAAGGTCCATATACAAAATAGTAGCCTAAAACAGTGAAATTAAAGTTCTTTATTTCAATGAGCGAAGCATCCACAATAAGGTAGATGGACCAGTGGCATAGAGGTAAATGATTTAGATTTAGTAATTATTATAGAGCTGTGTTACAAGGTGACCAATGTTGAGAAATAAGTGTTCCAGGATGTTCCGTATTTTAGAAGGACAGACAGAATGGCAAATGAAAAGAAGAGGCCCTGATAGTTCAGGATGATATATGGACATTAGTGAGAAAGGATCTAGGGTCAAAGATCATTAAGCAGAATCAGCATGGATGGAGAGTCAATACAGCAAGAGTAAGAATGTGTTGATGGGAATACTTTAGATGTCCTTTAACAGTAGTTATACTCTTAGACAAAGCATTAATAAGAAATTATTGTAATAGGTAATGTAGTAAATGAGGGGTTCTTAAATCTTAATTTTGATTGGGACAACTAAATTGGAAAGGGAAGCCTAGAAGATAAGTTTGTAGAATGGTTTCTGACAGCTTCAGAGGGCAATGCATCAAGGTACTGCCTTGGGAAAGAAGTTATTTTAGATCTTATGTCATGTAAATAGTATGTCACAGAACTTGGAAATAGTGACCAAAATACAACTGAATTCCATGTTAACTTTGAAAGTGACATACTCCAAAAACATGAAAGAATCCATGGGCAAATCTTTATAGTCCCTCCCATCAGAGGGGATTTTCAGTCTCACCAAAGTCAATGGATTTTTGAACAGCTCACTGCATTTTCCATTCCTGCCCTACTGCAACAGAGTCTGTGCTTTATATGCTCTGTCTGAGGCCAGAACTCTCCATTCACCTGAAGAAGAGGGAAACCTCGAAAGCTAGTGAGTTTACTATCAAATAAATCGGTTGGACTTAAACCCGGTGTTGTCAGACTTTTTACTGTGTTTACCCCAGTCCAACGCCGGCATATCCACATCATGCATACTGCAACAGAGCCATAAAATTCCGTCTTAAACTGAAACAAAGCCAATTACATTGGCTTGAGGGGAGAACTGGTTAAAGTTGATTGGGTAAAAGTTTTAAAGCCACGGAGGTAAATTATCAATGGGGAACATTTAAAGAAACAATTCAAAAAGTTCAACAAAGACACATTTGTTTGAAAAACAAAAACACAGCAAGAAAGATGCTTCTGTGACTCACTCAGGAAGTTAAGGATGATATTGAATTAAAAATTTAATTTTTTACAATGTTGCAAAAGAAAGTAAAATCTCTGAGGATTGAACAAGTTCAAAAACTAACAAATGGCCACCATAAAGCTGATGGAAAGGGAAAAATTGTGCAAGTAAACAAGCCAGGAATAAAAGAACAGATTGCAAGTATTTAAAAAGGAAGACAGTAGTTCAAATAAACGTTAGAAACAGACATAGAAGCAATTATCATGGGGAATGAAGAAATGGCTGAGGCATTGATGGAATATGTTGTAACTGTCTTCACAGTGGAAGAAACATAGAGCCATAGAGCATGGAAACAGGCCCTTCAGCCCAACTTGTCCATGCCACCCTTTTTTTAAACACTGAGCTAGTCCCAATTGCCCATGTTAAGCCCATATCCCTCTATACCCATCTTACCCATGTAAGTGTCTAAATTTTACTACTTCTGGCAGCTTGATCCAGACACCCACTACCCTCCATGTGAAATAATTGCCCTCCTGAACTCTTTTGTATCTCTTCCCTCTCACCTTAAATTTATGCGATCCAGAATTAGACTCCCCTATCTTTGGGAAAAGATGTTGACTATCTATCTTATCTATGTCCCTCATTTTATAGACCTCTATAAGATCAACCCAGGTATCGTATGCTCCAGGAAAAGAAGTCCCAGTCTATCTGGCTTCTCCTTATAACTCAAACCATCAAGTCCCGGTAGCATCCTAGTAAATTTTTTCTGTAGTCTTTCTAGTTTAATAATATCCTTTCTATAATAGGGTGACCAGAACTGTACACAGTATTCCAAGTGTGGCCTTATTAATGTCATGTACAACTTCAATAAGATGCACCAACTCTTGTATTCAATGTTCTGACCAATGAAATCAAGCATGCAAGAATGCTTTCTTCACCACTCTATCACCTGTGACTCCACTTTCAAGGAGCTATG
Organism: Carcharhinus amblyrhynchos; assembly: GCF_965287045.1. Classification (NCBI taxonomy): domain Eukaryota; kingdom Metazoa; phylum Chordata; class Chondrichthyes; order Carcharhiniformes; family Carcharhinidae; genus Carcharhinus; species Carcharhinus amblyrhynchos. The sequence continues at coordinate 52,234,354 of NC_137339.1, read as the reverse complement.
AACCTGTACTCTAGATCTCTACCATCAGCTGCGTAAACCCTGCCTTGGTTCGATTTACCAAAATGCATTACCCCACATTTATCTAAATTAAATGATATGGAGTTGCTGGTGTTGGACTGGATAAGGCACAGTAAGAAGTCTCACAACACCAGGTTAAAGTCCAACAGGTTTATTTGGTAGCATGAGCTTTTGGAGTGCCTCTCCCTCATCAGGTAAGTGCAGGATTTGTTTCACAAACAGGGCATATATAGACACAAACTCAACAACAAGATAATGGTTGGAATGAGAGTCTTAACAGGTAATCAAATCTTTACAGGTTCAGACAATGTGAGTGGAGAGAGGGTTAAGCACAGGTTAAAGAGATGTGAATTGTCTCAAGCAGGACAGTTATTGAGATTTTGCAAGCCCAGGCAAGTCATGGGGGTTACAGATAGTGTGACATGAACCCAAGATCCCGGTTGAGGCCGTCTTCATGTATGCCGAACTTGGCTATCAGTTTCTGCTCGGCAATTCTGCATTGTATGTCTTGAAGGCTGCCTTGGAGAAAGCTTGTCTGAAGATCAGTATGCCGGATCAATGACACAGATGCCATCCTCTCACGTGAGGATACCATCCACCAGGTACACGGTACATACTCTTGCGATTCGGCCAACATTGTCTACCTGATACGTTGCAGGAAAAGACGTCCCGAGGCATGATACATTGGCAAGAACATGCAGACACTACGACAACGGATGAATGAACACCACTTGACAATGACCAGGCAGGAATGTTCCTTCAGCAGTCAAGGGAATTCAGCCTATGATCTTTTTGAGGGTATATCTAGTAGGGTAGATACAGGGGACCAAGTAGATATGGTATCCTTGGATTTCCAAAAACCATTCTACGGTTAACAGACAAGGATAAGCTTCATGAAGTTGGGTGTAATACGTAAGCATGAATAGAGGATAGGAAGCCAAGGACAGGGACGTTTTCAAGCAGGAAAGCAGCAAATAGTAGCGTGCCCCAAAGCTGAGTGCTGAGCCTCAGCTATTTACAATCTTTGAGCCATAAGTTCCTTGGAGTGGCAAACAGAATCAGATTGCCACTCCATAATCACTTACCTGCATGAAATGTTTTCAGTGCCTGTCTCACCTGACCCAAGATGGTTGAGATTCAGGCAGCAATGCAGGTTCCTGGGTCCAGCATCAGAATCCAAAAGAAGTGTAGGGAAAGAGGATATGCCACCTTTTTTACAGCACTAGCTTCCATAAAGCAGGTGAGTTTAAAAGTCCCATTGAAAAGAACAGGCCTGGGAGAAGGTAAAAGCATAAGATAAGTGGATGGAATTAAGGGATAGTGGTGGGGATGGAAAGGTCAGATCAAGAGGGCAGACATGGGAATAGGGAGAGCCAATTATCGGGAAGTGTGGGGACCGGGCACTGAGCTAGGGAAGACAGTTTGGGTTGGGGGGAAATCAAGTCAGGTTGAAGGGGCGAAGATGTTGCCCAAGTTAGAGATGGTTTTATTTCTTCAAACTTTTTCAGAATAATTATTAGTGTAACACTGCTAGATCCATCCAAAAGTAATGGTTTAAGTCACTTTGTCGGATGGTTCCCAGCTCAGTATAACTGTCCAGGAGGAAATTATGGACTATTGCCAGGTAAACCCTTACGTGGGAACTTCGAGGGATTCCCCAGCGCATCTTTAGGATAGCCCTTGGATCCTACACTGAGGAGCCAGCAAGTTACGGGCCTATATTAATGGCTTAAATTAATAAATGAAGTGTACTGTATCTAAGTTTGGCAATGATGCAAAGCTTGGTGGAAATGTAAGCTGTGAGGAGGACACAAATAGACTAAAAATAGATATAGGCAAGTTAAACGAGTCGGCAACAAGAAGAATGAGAGGTAACTTTTTTGAAAGATATAAACTTCTGAATGAGCTTGACAGAGTAGACAATGAGAGATTGCTAGTCACTAAATACATTTAAGAAACAAATAGATAGATTTCTAGAAGCAAAAGAGATCTAGGGGTGTGGGGAGAATGCAGAGGTATGGTGTTGCAATTGAGGATCAACCACGATCACATTGAACAGCAAAGCAGACTAGATGGGCCAAATTGCCTATTCCCGCTCCTATTTTCTATGTTTCTCAGTTTCCACCGGTTGGAGAGTCTCAAATAATCTCATGATTGGGATTTCACTCGGATTGAGATGAGGAAAAATTTCCTCACGCAAAGGGTTATGAATCTTTGGAATTCTCCAGTATATATGATTATGGAAGCTCCTTCATTGGACATATTTAAGCCTGGAATAAAAAGATCTCTGGTCTCTCAGGGAATCGAGGGATTCTGGACAGCAGGCAGGAAAATGGAATTGAAATACAAGATCAGCCATGAGCATGTTGGACAATGGGACAGGCTAGATGGACTTCATGACCATTTCCCCTGCTCCTATCTCTTGAGATTTTGTACATCTCTTCCTCCCTTTTTAATGGTATCATGGTAGCTATTCTCCATTTCTCTGGAACACACCTATGGACAAATAGGAATATAAAATGATGGCTTAGCATCACTCAGATATGTTTCATCCAGGCCTGGCAATTTTTCCACCATGGAGGATTCTAAACCCCTCAATGTTTCCACTCTCATGGTACATAGTTTGCCCAATATTTTGGGGAGTTTGAAATAACTGCAGCTCCTTAACTATGCTGTCTACTTTGTTCCCCTCTTACATGAAGACAGAGCAAAGCACGTACAAGATCTTTACCTCGCCTCCACACACTAGTTATATTTATGGTCTTTAATCAGCCACATTCTTTCCTTAGTAAGACTGTTATTCATTATATATTTATAAAATATCTTTGGGTTTTTCTTGACTTTTACTTGCTTTTTTCTGTTTTTTTTTGTTAGAACTATCATTCATTAATTTGGATGCTGTGAGCAATGGAGAGCCAATAAAAGTTGACTGATAAATGGGCAAGGATGACAAAACACGTGCAAATCTAGCTTTGAGTGACAATATCCTTGTGCCAGTATCACTTATTCCCTGCTTATTGCTTGTCAGTAGAAACAAAAAGGGGATGTGGGAGTTTCAGTTTCGGCGCAAGAGAATTGGGAAGAGCAAAGCTCAAAGCTGTCAAAACATAGACAAATGTACTGTGACCTTACTGAACCAGGAGAGGGGAGAGAGCAGCAAAACTCATGCTCTCTGATCCTTCTGAGATTCAACAGTCAGCAAAAGGACTGACAGAACAAATTGTATGTCACAGTGTGATGCACTGCTCCGTCACACACTGTGGATTCCTTTTAAATCTGTCTGGCAATTTTTAAAAAACATTAATCCCCACTATACAAAGGGCAGTGGAAATTTGGATCTCTCTCCTCTAAAACACTGTTCAGCTGTGAGTCAATCGAACATTTCAAAATTAAGATTGACAGATTTTTGTTAGACAAGTTTATGGAACTAAGACCAATACTCTGATTTCATTATCAACCATTCATTTCAACCATTATCTACCTGTAAGTTGTAACAGGCTCAGGATGCTGGATGGCCTGCACCTGTAGCTATCCTCTGAATCTCTTAACTGGACATGGCTCCTTTCAAGAGATCACGCATTATTTTTCAACAGATAGAGCCAGGAAAAGATATTGGCCTGAATTCTCTGGCCATTCATGCCCCACTGCTGCTGCCAGCGAAAACAGATAATTTGGCACTCAGCAGGACTAGAGAATTCCACTTGTGGCCAAGGTCAAGAGAATCTAGCCATTGAAAGGAATGGCATCTTGATTTACTCAGAATAAGTACCAACGCTCTTGGTCCTATCTCATTGTGATATATGACAACTGATATCACAGAGACCCTTCCACTTCCATCTTTTATCAAAAGCTGTCATGCAAGATAGCAACAAGATCTTAACAACTAGAAATGTGATTATTCTGGGAAAATATAAATTAATTTCCAATTCAATAACATGTACTGATATATTTAAATGTAGATCAGGATTGTTGGTTAGTAACAGTTAGTTTCTGCAAGTAAAGCATATTCTTAAAAAAACCTAGATTTTTTTGACAGAATCCCAGTCGGAACCTTTGACAAACAAAATGATGCATTAACCCTAGATTTTAATTGCGGTTAGTTGACAGCTCTGTTTAAAATATACCCACCTTGCTGCATCTCTGAATCTGGATACTTGGTGAGATCAAAACTTTAAAAAAGGCCATTAAAAAAAGCACTAGGCTTTATTTCTGGATGGCTATAAGTGAAAAGTAGAAAAGTTGTGCTAAATTTGTATTGAATCTTGGTTAGACCACACTGTGTGCAAGTTCTGGCCACCATATTGTAAAACAGGATATCGAAGCAGAGAGGATGCAGAAAAGATTTACAAGAATAGTACCAGAAATGTGTGAGCTATACCTATCATGACAGAATTGACAGACTGGGCAGAGGGGTGACAAAATTGAGGTCTTTAAAATGATGAAAGTCTTTTGATAGAGTGGCCGCAAAGAGAATGTTTCCTCTTGTGGAAAACAGTAAAAGTAGACACTATCAACATAAAATAGTCACCAAAAAACCCAGTAGAGAATTCAGGGGAAGGTAATGAGAACATGATACTCACTAGCACAGGGAATGGTTGAAGTGAATGGTATAAATGCATTTAAGGGGTATTTAGACAAGCATAATAGGGAGAAGGGAATAGATGGTTATGAAGATTAGATGAGAAAAGACAGGAGGAGGCTTTAATGATACACGGATGTGGACTATTTGGGCTGAATGGCCTGTTTCTGTGCCATATATCCTTTGTAATCCTATAGATATTTCAAACGGTAAGAGCTGGAGACCTGTAAAAATGGCAGCTGGGACCCAAGTGTAGAAGTCCCGCCACCATTCCCAACAGATCCAATTTTTCCAACAGGGGAGGGCAGCAGGGCATAGTCTACACTGGCAGAAAACCTGAACTCAGCAGGACCATTTGAGCTGAGTGCTGAGTTTAAACATAGCCCAGTTTGGCAGTTTAAGGCCTATAGCCTACACTGTAAGAATCACAAATTTTTGGAGTAAACATAAATGCTTCTAACAAAAAGATAAAATCCACTTAAGTGTTATTATCCAAAATTATTAAACTCCCTGAACTTTAAACTTGGAGGAGGAATTACAGGCTTTAGTTGTCAATGAGAGTTAGAAAAAGCACCATCTGCTGTAGAAACAACCATTACCAACTGCGGACATAGTTTCAATAGAGTCCTTTGTTGACATTTCCAAACAGCTGTTATTATGCCATTATGAAGACTTGGCTGAATTTAAAAAACCATATTTATTTTGGCAGGGGATTCTGAGTTCACAGCTTGACAGTTTAAACAGGCTATTGACTATCAAAGGCTGTCTTTGATGTGGCTACTGAATAGAGGTGTTTATTTTTATAAAGCTTTATCACTTTACAATATAGAAAAGCTTTGAATTCATTTCATGAATGAGAGTGTTTTTTAAACTATCAAATCTGTATGAGTGAGTACAGCATTAGATATTAGAAACTTTGTCTTTCATCTCCTTATGGCTCATGAGGTCTGCCCATAATGGATACTGGGTGACTGGTAATGGAGATGGCATAGGAATTATGAGGTGACATTGGTTTGGTTGGGGTATGAGTTAGATGGAGGTGACATGGGGGTATGGGGGTATGGGGTGGGTGGGGGCGCAAATCTGTTTGCAAAAAACATGGGACAGGAGGGGAATGGGAATTGGGTAAGGGAATGAGTTGGCATCAAAGTGGAATGGTAGTATGTGGGGTCATGTGGGATGCATGGGAAGTGGCGTGAGGAAAATTGAAGGGTGAGGGCTAGACATCTAACAGATTTTAAGTCAATTAGGATGAAGTTCCTAGAGAACCAAGGCAGCCCATCTAACAAAACCACTTCAGCAATTTCCTGCCTCTGCAGTTGCCAACAGTCTACTTCTAGATTGGTGACCCTGACTCCAACTTACACCCACCTCCCTTAAGTGAAAATTGGGTCTAATGGGGCCCTTTAAAATGAAAAGGCTCTGCAGTGTTGGGAAATCTTCCACATTGTCCTATCTGCTTCAGTAGTGGAAATCCAGTTCTAGAGATGCTAATTGTAATCCCTAAATGCACTCAGTACTTCCCTCACTATTCTGACATAACCCCTGTGAATAGTACTTGTTTTATACCCTTCAGCCAACATCTTATCCATTCCCAGGTTTACTCTGGAACCCCCTCTGTTTTGAGTTTAGCTAATAGTGTTTTGTGTGAAACGTTTTGAAAAAGGATTGATCTTAATTCTAAATGACAGCACCATTTTCCCCATAATATTTACACAGCGCAGACTAAGCTTCTTGACTTAAAATTATACAAAGGGTTCTTAGCATTTTATACTTTTAACATGATACTAAAATAATACTTTTCTAAATGTACCCTTCTTTGAATACTAAAAATGAATGGCCTTTTATTCAATTTAAAATATTACATAGCCTGACATTGACTATAAACACTGGTCATTGGTTAACTAAGAAAATAAAAATATTGCTTACATGAAAGAAAAGGCTGAATTTCAATCACAACTCTCAGAGATATAGAAAGAGTTTATCACTGAGCCCAGGGACATATTAACAAGGACCTCTTTAATGGTATTCAATGCCATATTGGCCTCAGATTGTTCTCAGATAACCAGGTACACTGCTTAAAACAAGCATTAGGTTTCCTGTATACACCAATGAAAGGCCCTAACCCCTGCAATAGGTATTTTCTTCAAAGGAATTAAGCTATCGTTTTAGTGGAGCAGGAACAGGGTTCATATTTTCTGAGCGTCTAGATGCGGCCTTGTAAATAGTAACGTTAAAAAGTTTGTTCATTTTATCTTTAAATGACTGACATGGAGACAGGTTTCCAACCATGCAGTCAAATAATTAGATGCACAGGACAGCAAACACCCCTGCCATCCCTAAATCTAAATACCGACAGGGCCAATAGCCTAAATTGACCATAAAATGCCTTATATGGTCAATAAGTCATGCCCCTATTTCAAACATAGTACAGAAAAACCCTCCATTTTCGCAGCTGCATCTGCCTTTATCGGACAATGTGTGTTCCCATTTCAGAAATGCCTTGAAACTGACTGCCAGGTACATTTATGAGGGTGCTCCATTTGTGAAATATTTGCATATTAAATTAAAAAGTCACACCATATTTGGCTCATTTTGCTGCGGTAACAGGCTGCTTAAATTACAACAGGTTCCAATGTGGTCTTATTATCCATCCCTTTTATCCTCCCTTTGTGTATTAAATTTTCCTTTACCTCAGACATTTTCTCAACAACTTTGAATGTAATGAGGATCTCATTCTGTGTCCTTTGGAGGTAGTGACTAACACATTTCAGTAATTTGAATGATTTGGCCTGGAAGGATTGGATTACATATTTGATACAAAAACAGACCATTCTATCCACTCAGTCAATGCCATTATTTATGATCCTCTCGAGACCCGTCCCATTTTTACTCATCAAAATCTATGATACATTCTCTTGTCTAGTTTCTCCTTGATTTAGCCTGGAAGGAATTAGTCACCACATGGTTTTGGGATCCTGTGATTTCATCATCTCCACATGTCAATGGAGGAGTCCAGTACATCAATGCAAAGCACAAAGCTGAAGGAATTGCAAAAATCTTCAGCCAGAGTGGATGATCCACCTCAGCCTCCTCTGGAGATATCCAGCCAGTCTTCAGCCAATTTCATTTACTCCATGTGGATATCAAAAAATGACTGAAGGCACTGCATACCACAAAGAAAATGGATCCTGACAATACTCCAGCAATAGTACTTAAGACTTGAGCTTTGGAACCTCGCTAAGCTGTTCTAGCTGCAACACTAGCATCTATCCGGCAATGTGGAAAATTGCCCAGGTATGTCCCGTCCATGAAAACCAGCACAAATCCAATCCAGCCAATTACCTCTCTATTAGTCTACTCTCGATCATCAGTAAAGTGATGGAAGGGATCGTCGTCAACAGTGCTATGATGCTCATTTTGGGTTGGTTCCAGTTTTCATTATAGCCTGTGTCCAAAACAGAAGAGCTGAATTCTGGAGGTGAGGTGAAAGTGACTGCCCTTGACATTAAGGCAAAATCTGACTAAGTGTAATATTAAGGAGTCCTGGCAAAATTTAAATCAGGTAACATCGACTGGCTGAAGGTGAGCTGAGCTGACCACATTTGTTGTTGGAATTATTGATGACACCCTGACTGACCTGAGAACATAAGAAATAGGAGCAGGAATAGGCCATTTAGCCCTTCGAGCCTGCTTTCGGGGTTTGCTTCTTTGTCAGGTTAGTGGGAGTTCTGATCACAAACAGAGCATATGAAGGCACACACGGTTTATAGAATACTAATTAGAATGTGAGTCTTTACAGCTAATCAAGTCTTAAAGGTGCAGACAATGTGAGTGGAGATAGCATTAAGCACAGGTTAAAGAAATGTGTATTGTCTCCAGACAGGACAGGAAGTGAGATGTTGCAAGCCCAGGCAAGTCATGGGGGTTACAGATAGTGTGACATGAACTCAAGATCCCAGTTGAGGCCATCCTCATGTGTGCAGAATTTGGCTATCAGTTTCTGCTCAGCAACTCTGTGCTGTAGTGTGTCATGAAGGCCACCTTGGAGAACATTTTTCCGAAGATCAGAGGCCGAATGCCCATGACCGCTGAAGTGTTCGCCAACTGGAAGGGAACAGTCCTACCTGGTGATTGTCGAGTGGTGTTCATTCATCCGTTGCCGTAGCATCTGCATGATACGCTGCAGGAAAGGATGTCCTGACGCATGGTACATTAGAGAGACCATGCAGACACTACGACAACAGATGAATGAACACCGCTCGACAATCACCAGACAAGACTGTTCCCTTCCTGTTGGCGAACGCTTCAGCATCTCTTTAATCTATATTAATGCTATCACCACTCACATTGTCTGCACCTTTAAGACTTGATTAGCCATAAAGACTTGCATTCTAATCAGTATTCCGTAAACTGTGTGCGCCTTTATATGCTCTGTTTGTGATCAGAACTCCCATTCACCTGTTGAAGGGGTAAACCCTGAAAGCTAGTGGTGTTTACTACCAAATAAACTTGTTGGACTTTAACATGGTGTTGTGAGAATTCTTACAGGGGAGGTCCCAGAGGACTGAAGAATAGCCTATGTTGTTCATTTGTTTAACAAGGTTAGCGAGAATAATCCAGGTAATTACAGGCCGGTGAGCCTTACATTAGTGGCAGGGAAATTATTGGAGAGGATTCTTCGAGACAAGATTTATTTCCACTTGGAAATAAGTGGACGTATTAGTGAGAGGCAACGTAGTTTTGTAAAGGGGCGGTCATGTCTCATGAATTTGATCAGGTTTTTTGAGGAAGTGACGAAGATGATTGATGAGGGTAGGGCAGTGGATATTGTCTACGTGGACTTCAGTGAGGCCTTTAACAAGGTCCCTCACGGCAGACTGGTGCAGAAGGTGAAGTTGCATGAGATCAGAGGTGAGTTGGCAAAGTTGGATACAAAAATGACTCAATCAAAAAAGTACAGTCTCACAACACCAAGTTAGAGTCCAACCAGTTTATTTGATAGTAATCTCACAAGCTTTCAGAAACAGTGTTCCTTTGTCAGGTGTGTGGAAGATTCTGACCAGAGAAGGTCATATAAAGACACACACAGTTTACAGAATACTGATTAAAATGCAAGTCTTTACAGCTAACCTGCTATTCAAGTCTTAAAGATGCAGACAATGTGAGTGGAGATAGCATTAGCGTAGGTTAAAGAGATGTGTATTGTCTCCAGACAGGACAGAAGTGAGATTTTACAAGCCCAGGCAAGTCATGGGGGTTACAGATAATGTGTTAAGGAACACTGTTTCCGAAAACTTATGAGATTACTATCAAATAAACTGGTTGGACTCTAACCAATCAAGATAATGAAGGGGCTAGATAGGGTAGAACAAAGAACAAAGAACAACCCAGCACGGGAAACAGGCCCGTTGGCCCAACGAGCCCGCGCCGCCATCTTAACAAAGCATTTTCCTACACCTACCTTGACCCGTGTGTGTGCGTATGGTACCCCCATTGGAAACCAGATTCAGGGGAGAGTAATTTAGGGACAATTTGTTACACCAGTCAGCCTAAGAGCACATCTTTGGGATGTGGGAGGAAACCAGAGCACCCGGAGGAAACCCACGCAATCACAGGGAGAATGCGCAAACTCCCACAGACACTGGCCCAAATCCATGTATCTGCACAGCTAGCAGTGATAGTCACCGAGCTGTTGTGGTGCCCATCTGCTGGTCCAGTCTTAAGCACACACCACGACGTGAAGTACTAGGCCACTCTCGAAACATCCAAGAGCAGCCCACGCACAACCCACCGTGTGCATGCCCCTCGATAGACAACAAGGTCGACCGACACACCTGCAGAGTAAAAGAGACAAAACATCAACACATGTAGCATTAGATTTCCAGTAACATCCCGAGGCTCTGACCCTTATTTAAAACCGTCTCCTATAACCTTCCATCCCTGTTTCACTCATGTGCCTAAGTAAACCTTAAACAAGTCCAGCGTGCCTGCCTCAACCACCTTACTTGGTAGTGCATTCCATACCCCCACGACCCTCTGTGTGAAAAACCTCCCTCTAGTATCCAAATTATACTTCTCCCCCTTCACCCTTAGCTCGTGACCCCTCGTGATATTTGTCTCCAATCTAGGAAAAAACCTGCCACTGTTTACTCTATCTATACCCTTCACTGTTTTATACACCTCCATCAGATCCCCCCTTAATCTCCATCTCTCTAAGGAAAAGAGCCCCAGTTTACCCAATCTTTCCTCATAACCCAGTCCTTCCATACCAGGCAGCATCCTGGTAAACCTCTTCTGCACTCTCTCCAGGGTCTCCACGTCCTTCCGGTAGGAAGGTGATCAGAACTGGACGCAGTACTCCAAATGCGGTCTAACCAACGTTCTGTACAACTGTAGCATTAGACGCCAGCTCTTATACTCTATACCCCTTCCTATAAAGGCGAGCATTCCGTAAGCTTTCTTCGCAACCTTCTCCACCTGGGTTGCCACCTTCAGAGACTTGTGCACTTGCACTGCCAGGTCCCTCTGCATTTCTATACTCTTAATTGGTCTATCCTTTATCATGTAACTCCTCCCTGCATTATTCCTTCCAAAATGCATCACCTCGCATTTATCATGATATGGAATTTAATCCTGATACATGCGAGGTGATGCATTTTGGAAGGAATAATGCAGGGAGGAGTTACATGATAAATGGTAGACCAATTAAGAGTGTAGAGGTAGAGAGATTCTTCCCGCTTAGAAAGGATAGCAGAACTAGAGGGCACAACCTCAAAATAAGGGGGGAGGGGGTTGCAGTTTAGAACGGAGTTGAGGAGGAACTTCTTCACTCAAAGAGTGGTGAATCTCTGGAATTCTTTGCCCATTGAAGTGGTGGAGGCTACCTCGCTGAATATATTTAAGTCATGGGTAGGTAGATTTCTGATAGACAAGGGAATTAAGAGTAATGGGGAGAAAGCAGGAAAGCGGAACTGATCCACTTCAGATCAGCCATGACCTTATTGAATGGCGGGACAGACTCAAAGGGCTAGATGGCCTACTCCTGCTCCTATTTCTTATGTTCTTATGTTCTTAACCTGGTTTTGTGAGACTTCTTACCATGTTTACCTCAGTCAAAGAAGACAGAGGGCTGTGACAAGTGGCTTTCCTCAAGGATCAGGGCTGGCACCTTTACTGTTTGTAATATATATAAATGATTGGAGGAAAATGTAACTGGTTTGGATAATAAGTTTGTGGATGACACAGAGGATGGTGGATTTGCAGATAGCAATGAGGACCGTCAGAGGATATAGCAGGATATAGATCAGTTGGAGACTTGGGCGAAGAGACGGCAGATGGAGTTTAATCCGGACAAATGTGAGTAATGCATTTTGGAAGGTCTAAAACAGATGGGAAATATACAGTAAATGGCAGAACCCTTAAGAGTATTGATAAGCAAAGGGATCTGGGTGTACAGGTACACAGGTCACTGAAGGTGGCAATGCAAGTGGAGAAGGTAGTCAAGAAGGCATACCACATGTTTGTCTTCATCAGCCAGGGCATTGAGTTTAAAAATTGGCAAGTCATGTTGCAGCTTTACAGAACCTTAGTTAGGCCGCACTTTGAATATAGTGTTCAATTCTGGTCGCCACACTACCAGAAGGAGGAGGAGGTTTTGGAGAGGATACAGAAAAGATTTACCAGGATGTTGCCTGGTATGGAGGACATTAGCTATGAGGAGAGGTTGGAGAAACTTGGTTTGTTCTCACTGGAATGACAGAGGTTGAGGGGCAACCTGATAGAAGTTTATAAAATTTTGAAGGGCATGGACAGAATGGAGAGTCAGAAGCTTTTTCCCAAGGTGAAAGAATCAATTACTAGGGGGCACAGGTTTAAGGTGCGAGGGACAAGGTTTACAGGAGGTGTACAAGGCAGATTTTTTAAACAGAGAGTAGCGGGTGACTGGAACTCATTGCCGGGGAGATAATGGAAGTGGATACGGTAGTGACTTTTAAGGGGCATCTTGACAAATACATGAGTAGGATGGGAATAGAGGGACATGGTCCCCTGGAAGGGTAGGGGGTTTTAGTTCAATTGGGCAGCATGGTCAGTGCAGACTTGGAGGGCCAAAGGGCCTATTCCTGTGCTGTAATTTTCTTTGTTCTTTATCGCTGGAATGTATTAAATCCTTTTTAAGGTAAGGGGAAAACATTACACAGTATTCCAGGTGAGACCTCATCAACACCCTATATAACTTCAACAAAACTTCCCTATTTTTAAACTCTAACGTGTTGGACATGCTTGCCAGCTTTTTGTGATTCAAAATTTTGTTACTCAAGATGCACCTCTTCCACCACTGATCTTACTGCAAACCAGGATTCTGGGAATTTGAGGAAAAACAAATTGGGGGCAGCACAGTGGCAGAGTGATTGGCACTGCTGCCTCACAGTGATTGGCACTGCTGCCTCACACTTCCAGGGACCTGGGTTCAATTATGGCCTCAGGTCACTTTTTGTGCAGAGTTTGCACATTCCGCCCATGCCTGTGTGGGCTGCCTCCGAGTTATTCCGATTTCCTTCCACAATCCAAAGCTGTGTGCAGGTTAGGTTGATTGGCTTTGCTAAATTGACCCTAGTGTCAGGGGAATTAGCGAGGGTAAATGTGTGGGATCGAGGGAGTAGGGCCAGAGTGGGATCGAGGTTGGTGCAGACTCGATGGGCTGAATGGCCTCCTTCTGCACTGTAGGGATTCTATAAAAACAAAATGTTAACCAAGCAGATGAAAGCAAACTATTGTGGATGCTGGAATCTGAAACCAAAAGAAAAATGCTGGAAAATTTCAACAGGTCTGGTAGCATCTGTAAGGAGAGAAAAGAGCTGATGTTTCGAATCCAGATGGCCCTTTGTCAAAGTTAATTATGAGTCTTGCTCTTAGCCTCCTAGTCTGTCTAAACAATTATTTCCAGAGGTTACCCAGAAGTCCTTGAAGCAATAGCTAAAAGGGGTCATCACACTGTGACTAAAGAAAGGTAGACAAAACCACCAATGAGATCCAGGGTTAATTCAACTGACAAGGATAGGGAACAAATCAAATGCACCAAACGAATAAATTCACAAAATCCCAGCATGAGAGAGAAGTCATGGATAGAGAGATATGACAGGGAAAAGAGGATCAAGTCTAGATCCAAATAAGAGAACCTTGCATTATAAATTTGAGAAAAGCAGATGTTGAGAGTCAAACAGAGAAAGCACCAGATGCTGCAATCTTCACCAGAGACCGACTAGTTCATAGCAAAGAAGCTCAAAAGGAGACTACTGACCATCCAACCTCACAATGACCCAATCAGGGAGATAAAAGCAAATTATGGCAAATGCTGGAATCTGAAACAAAAACAGAAAATACTGTTAAATCTCAGCCAATCTGGCAACCTCAATGGAGAGAGAGAATAGAGCTGACGTTTCAAGTCTGCATGACTCATCATCAGAACTAATGAGAGTTCCCAATCAGGGAGAGTTGTGAAACCTCCAATGAACCCTGGGAGAGATGGTAGTGTTTAAATATAAATGGAAAATATATTTGGGCAGAGACGTGGTGCAGGATTTATCCGGAAACCTGCCTCATGTTTCATGACAGAAGGATGTGGGCCATCATTTGCCTATAGTGGTCCCGCCATTGTCAATACGGTTTCCCATCGGATGTACCCCTTTGCTGCCGGGAAACTCACAACAGGAGTATCCCATTGGCAGGACCGGAAGATCCCCCCGGTATGAACAGCCAGTCAGTTCCAGCCTTTGTGGGGAGATGTAGTTTTGGAGTGTTCAGGGCTCAATGAGTTAATGGTTGGATTGGAGAAATATCATCCACACAATATACAAGAAAGACATGGCCAAGAGTCGGGAGAAGGGGAATGCTCATGTCTGAGACTGAGTAATACTTAGTCATTTATGTCTGGAGATAGCTGTTTATCCAATAAAATAGTTACTGTTTAAACACACCTATGTCTCTGCAATAATTCTTTAGCCAATCACAACCAACATACAGCATGGTCTCAAAGAAGAAATCAAAGGGCGAACTCTCCGCTGTTTGGAGTCATACCTGGTACAAAGGAAGATGGTTGTGGATGTTTATCATCTCAGTCACAGGGCATCACTGTTGTAATACCTCAGGGTAGTGTCCTAGGACAAACCATCTTTAACTGCTTCATCAATGACCTTCCTTCCATTATAAAGGTCAGAAGTGGGGATGTTTGCTGATGACTGCACAATGTTCAATATCATTCTCAACTCCTCAGGTACTGAAGCAGTCTGGTTCCACATGCAACAAGACCTGAACAACATTCACTCTTGAGATTAAAAGTAACATTCAAGCCACAGAAGTGCCAGACAATAACCATTTCCAACAAGAGAGGATGTAACCATCTCCACATGATGTCCAATTGCATTACCATCACTAAGTCCTCCACCATCAACATCTTGGGGGTTACCCTTATAGTGTGGCTACAGGAAGAGGTCACGAGTGGGAATCTTGGCTCCCCAAAGCCTGTCCACCATCTACAAGGCACAAATCAGGAGTGTGATGGAATATTCTCCACTTACTCGGATAAGTGCAGTTCCGACAACATTCAAAGAGCTTAACACCATTCAGGACAAAGTAGCCCAATTGACTGACATTCTGTCCACTGCTATAAGCCTTGACTCCCTCCCTCACTAATGCAAAGTGTGTACCATCTACAAGATGCATTGTAGGAACTCACCAAGGTTTCTGAGACAGCACCTTCTAAACCCACAACCACTACCAGCTAGAGGATAAGGACACCAAGCGCATGTGAACACTGCCTCCTCCAAATCGCAACACTATATTATAACTTGCAACTATATTGTAGTCCTTTCACTGTTGCCAGTTCAATTATCTGGAACTCCCTCTCCCCATAATGACTTTGAGGGTAATCAACTCCTTCCTACTCATATAAAAGCAAAATACTGCAGGTGCTGGAAATCTAAAATAAAACCATCCTACTCATTAGTTGCCCACACAACTGTGTCATCAGTAATGTGTTAAGACCACTAGAGACACTCTTTACATTACATTCAGAAATATTACACACCCCCTCAGTCTAGATCAAGAAAGCAGAGATCTGCTGAAGGGTGCAACTAGAGAAAGGATGTGAATGATTGACAGGAGAAAGTGAGTCAGGGACAATGGAGAGGAATGCGGCAAACTTTCTGTGGAGCTCTCTCTTAAACAAAGATCTAAACATTACTTCTAACAGACTAGCCTAAAAGAAAGTACACATACCAGCATAATTATTACTCATATCTATTGTAGCATGAGGTAACATGGCAACAACAGCGATTTATTGAACAATAATTATAACTGTGTACAGACAGGCCCAGTACAGATACATGTCCAGTACCACTGACTTCCGTGTTCACACTGCAGGTTCCACCTACCCAGCTTCCTCTACCACCACCACCACCACACGATAGGTTAAGGTTCATGTGTTCCATTCTGATAGGCCCTGGGAGGGTCTTGTGACCCCAACCAATCACCCCTTAAAGGGGCCAAACTATCCCAATATCAGTTTGAAGAAAAGTTGCACGTATAACATCCCAAAACTTGCTAGCAAGTATGATGCATTCACACATGATATCACAGGATCACAGGAATTGTTATAGGCTTTCCAACCCATTATATCTGTACCAGCTGTCACCCAGTGTCACTCTCTCTCTTTCTCCCGTAACCCTGCACATTCTTCCTTTCGATAACAATCTAATTCCCTCCTGAATGCTTCAATTGAACCCGTTTCCAGTATACACTATGGTAGTGCATTCCAGATCCTAATCACCCTCTGTGTAAAAAAAGATTTTTCATGTCTTCTTTACTTCTTCTGCTAATTATTTTAAATCTGTGCCCTCTCATTCTCAATCCTTTCTTTCTACTCTGTCTTGACCTCCTGCCTACCATCACCTTCCCCTGCCACTTCCACGATAATTTAGAATACCTTTATCGAATCTCCTCACAACTTTCTTTTCTCCAAGAAAAACAGTCCCAGCTTCTCCAATCTATCTACATATCTATTATTTTACTGTTTAGAAGGAAATGCAAGTGGGACACATGTAAGGCTATCACATTCAGTTTACCTAATAAGAGATTTTATTCTCACTGTGTCTAGATATTGGACTTAGGGTTAAGCTTTGAAACATAACAGGAACTTATATTTATGGAGTGCATTTCATAATAATAAACATTCCAGGACACTTCACAAAAGCATTCAAAGGCAAGAATAATGCCAATCCACCTAAGACACTGGCCGGGATTCTCCGATCTCGATCACCCCACTAACGCTGTCAGTGAGAATGGAGAATTTAGCACTCAACCAAAACGCCAATCACAGCAGCAGGAATGGAGAACCCCAGCCATGGGTGAGGTCAGAGAATCCCAGCCAACATTATGGTGGATTGTTAAAAACTTAGTCAAAAAGATGGTTTCTATGAAGTATCCTAAAAAAGGAAAGAGAGATAGAAAATACCTTAGCATCTAGGCAACTGAGGACTCAGCTACCAATGAACCTGTTATACTTGTGGGTGCTTAAGAGAATTAGAGGAATGCAGATATCTCAGAGAGTTTGGAGCAGATGGAGATTACAGAGATAGGGAGGGGCAAGTCTGTGGAGCGGATTTGAAACCAAGATAAGAATTTTAAAACTGAGCTGCTCATTTGACCAGAAGCAACTGCAGATCAGTGAGTACAGGGTGATAGATCAAATAGGACTTGGTACAAGTAAGAGTATGGCAGCAGAGATTTAGATTATCTCAAGTTTACGAAGAGTATAATGCGGCAGGCCAGCCAGGAGTGTGCCATAATGGTCAAGTCAGGAGGTACCAGAGACATGGATGAGGATTTCAGCAGATGAGCTGAGGCAGGAACAAGCTAGAATGATGTAATAGAGGTAGAAATAGGTGATCTGAGCACTGGAACAAAGAAAACATATGTTGGAAATACTCAGCAGGTCAAGCAGCATCTGTGGAAAAAAACAGAATTAACGTTTCAGGTCAGGATGACCTCATCAATCCCCACAGCAGAACTTCAAAAGGAAAACATCAGAGACCTGGGGCATAGATGTCCCATTCAATTATTGATGCACTATTCAGTCTCTCCAAGTTCATGAGAGTTGTTCTGGGGATGGGCAACTTCACTTATGTGGATAGACTGAAGAAGTTTGGACTGTTTTCCTTGTAGAACAGTAGATTGAGAAGAAATTTGTTAGAGGTATTCAAGATCATGTGGGGTCGGGGTAGAACAGGAACATTGCTCACTGGTGAGAACTAGAGGGTGTAGATTGATAAAAGAAACAACAGTGACACAAGGAGAAACTTTTCCGTGCGGTGAGTGGCTGGGATTTGGAATGCACTGCCTAAGAGGGTGATGGGGTCAGGTTCAATTGAGGCATTGAAAAGAGAATTATCAGAAATATGATGATAGCACTGCAGCTGATATATATGTAGTTTGTTTTATGTTTAAGGGGAATGTTTAAAATTTAGCTTTACTCTACAGGCAGTCAGCATGTTTGGTAGGAATGCAGCTCAGATGCTGGGAGAGCAGGATAATTACTTATTTTAGCCATGTAATGTTTACTAAGATAGAGCTAATGGATACTTATTTCTGGATGGAGATTTCCCCTGGTTTTTGATCTGGTTTATTGTCATCTGATAACATGGTTAATTGGAGGAGCTAGGCCTGTAGCAGAAAAACAACAGCTTTCAGTTCTAGCTGAGACTTGTTTGAAAATAGAAGCTTCTACAAGCTGTTCTGACATTCATTTTCTGTATGAAAGATTCAAGCCTGTTAACATAATTTATCGCAAGTATACCAGGGTTTGCTAACTATTTAAAAGTGGCTTTGATCGATGCATGAATAGGGCTAATATGGAACTGGGATAGTCATAAGTTGCATCCTTTCAATTTTAAATAATGTTCAACTATTAATGGTTAAGCTGTTTCAATTTTTAGAGTTTTTTTTAACTGTGTTATGAAAGTTTGTTTTACTATAAAAGATCCATACTTTATCAGTGGAATTGCTCCTGGAGAGAAAAATTGTTGGGGTCTAGTCTGGCTTCCTAATGTAACATGGGGTTCTGGTCCGGGACTCTAACAGAAAAGAATGAACCTGCTGGATCAGAAGGTGGGGGAGAAGGACTAAAGCAATTGCTCATACAGAGAGCCAGTGCAGACACAATTGCTAGAATTCTACTGCCTCACCCACCACTGGAATCTGACAAGGCGACGGGCAGACACTGGGAAGGTCCATTGATCTAGGGTGGAATTTTCCAGTCTCAGTCGAGCAAGGCCATAAAATCTCAGCCATTGGGTGAAATGGCCTCCTTCTGTGTTGTAACCACTCTGTGATTCTGACCCCTTCTGGGGTCTTTAACTGGAAATTCTCCTTGGACTGTGGTGTGGAGCATCATCATCACTCCTGTCCTCTGTGATTGGTAAGGAAACCAAGAAGTGGGATACCAAAAATGGAGACAGTGGCTTAGTGGTATTGTCACTGGACTAAGAATCAAGAGGCCCAGAATAATGCTCTGGGGACTCCAGTTCAATCCCATCACAGCTGATGGGGGGGGGGTCACATGCAGCCCATCTGAGTGAGGCCCCTGGGACGTTTTGTTGACCGTTGCCCTCGTGCAGGTTGTCACATTCCGCTGATTTCTGTCCATGTAGTTTTTTTTCCTACTGGTGTGAATAAAGTGATACACGTAAAGCAATGGCAAGTGAAGTGAGGTACATGCTGATTGCTTACAAGATTGACTGTGACAGCTATGCTCTCCCTCTGCATCCAAAGTGTAAATATTCATTTTGTTTTTTTCCATTTGAAGTTAATGATGGTTCTATTAAATTTATAAATGATTAAGCATGTTCTATAACTTGTTCAGAAATATTCTGTGTGCATTAAACGTATTTAACCTTATTCATGGGGTTAGTGAACAAGCCTGATCTCAGTCTAGCTGAGATGAAGGAGCACCATTCATGCAGCCTCTGACTAGCCTACGCTGCCCATCAACTCTTCCAGAGTGGAACATGGGGTTAAAAATATTTACCCCTCATCAATTATCATACAATTGCTACTCTTTAATGTGTGATCAGTGTGCACGTTCCAATGGACAAGCAATGGCAGGTTCATCCCTTCATTACTTTGATTTAAGCACATAATCCAGGCTCAAATAATCCAGCAGTAAGTGCTGCAGTGTCAGAGATGCTGTTTTTCCAGTGAGAAGTGACTGTGTAAAAGGTCACACAGCTACTACTGGAAGATGATCAGGGGAGGTTCGTGCTCAGTGACCTGGTTAATATGTATTCCAAATCACTAAAACAAAACAGATTAGGGATATTGCTGAAGAAAATTATACATTTTTCTTAAGTTTTTCATGTTGCAAATATCAAATTTCAAATGATCACAATGATGAAAAGCTTTAGCAAACTTGTCTATGTTCAGCCATATTCAAGTTCCGTAAAAAAGTAAAAGGTAAAGTAGCCGCAGTCCCAGATATCCATAGGCTGCTCTGTCCTTTGAAGGGAGAGCTGATTGGTGGTGATTTAACCTAAGGATCACCACACCTCAGGCAAGGGACAAGGTTGAGAAGGTGAGCCTTCATGAATAACCTCAGCCGGTACGGGAATTGAACCCACACTGGTGGCGTCACTTTACATCACTAGCCAGCTGTCCAACCAAGAAACTGTTTGGTCATTAGCACAAATAGCTATGTACTAATGTGCTACCACAGATTTCTACATTACAACACTCATTAAACTGCAAAGGTGCTTGACAATGGCATAAGGTTAGAAAATACACTATTAGTGCAAACTCTTGCTTTTTTTTCTCTACTCTTACCTCAGGTAGGAGAGAGCAAGGGATCAGGGGGACTGATGGAATCAAGAATCCCATAATGCCACAGCTCTCTGTTGGCATGTGTGTGTTTGTACAGACAAGGTTAGGATCAGCTGTGATTCTTCTTGCAGTCGATTAGCCTGTCACCACTCTCCACTCAGGTCTGACGGATGAAGTGGAGGGAAGCTGGTGCCTGCAAGGATTGCACAGAGGGGAATTATTTCATTCACTGGCGCCTTCATCTCCCCATTAATCAGCGCCAGTGGAAACCACGTTATCCCAGCATCTGCCGTAACTGCAGTATGACACACAGTCACCCCTCTGCTAGCTCTCATCGATTACCTGGGCTCAGCTATCCCCAGTCTCCGTCTATCAGACACAGCAGCTTGTTATATGTATCTCCAAGCAAAGAAATTAGACAAAAAGTATTGATCAATGGAGGACTTGAGAGGACTGATGTGTCTGTAACCTTCCCATGTCTTGTCTCTCACTCTGTTCTGTTGCTGATCCAGCAGTAATAAGATTCTGTAAGTGGAGGGCTAGGCTGAGGTCATACTGCTGACACAGAATGGAAACATAGCAGTCAGCTGGAACTCTTACCTCATTCATAGTTCTCCATAGTTCTTTGTCTAACTTGGCTTTGAAGGTTATTTTTCTTGTGGTACAGTTACACAATCCCCCATGAATCAACCAGTCTGGCTTTATTTAACTTGAGAAAAGATAACAGCTGTCGCAACATATCTTTTATTTCTTGTCAGACATTCTGCTTGTTTTTCCTCCTCATTTTATTTACTCTTTCTCTCCCATAGCGAGAGCAGCCAAGCTCCCCTTGCCTTGTGTGGAGGGTTACATAGAGGCCAGTCACTGGAGAATAATGTTAGCAAAACTGCTCCTTTGTTTGTGTGCTTGAGGGAGAGAATACAGGGATCGGCGAGGTACTCACTTCTTTGATCACCTGCAGTCGGTTTATGATTAGATGTCTGCCATCCCTTAGTTATTGCACACGATCTCCCCATCAGATTGTGTGGGGTTCAAATCCCACTCCAGACACTTTGCTACCCCCCACTAAGGGAACAGTGACGGCTTTTGGATGAAATGTTAAAACCAGGGTCCTATCTTCTCCCTCAGTTGGGTTACAAGAACCTGACTGCTACTCAAAGAAGAGCAAAGAAATTATTTTTGTTTTGGCCAATATTTAATCTTTGACCAATATCTGGCCATTATAACATTGTCATGTTGCTAGTTGTGGGATCAGCCTGTGTGCATGTTGACTGCTGTACTGCAACAGTGACTAAACCTCAAAAGCACTTGGGGTGAGCTGATGCGGTGAAAGGTGCCAGATAAATACAAGTCTTCTATTTCCCTGTAAGTTCAATGGGCTAGTGGCTGGCAGCCAACGAGAAATATCAATGATAATTTGTGTGAGTTCCCCTTCCTCAATAGCTTCCATGTTCCCCCTTTTCAATTCAGCCCCAAGTCCTTCTATGCTGCAGTATCCAACTCTGAACATAAAGCGAGGAACAAAAAAAGTTTGATACCTTCTTTTCAATCCCATCATTGCTGAGGTGGTGTCTCATTTGGTTCTATACCAGGCAGTTCAGATTTCAGCTGGACTGTTCTCTGTCCCAGCTTGAACTGGGCACCTTATTGTCTGGTGTTTCTATAGTGTCTGTTGCCCAGTTTTTAGGGGAGCACCTATAGTTGAAACTATTGCCTATAGGCCATGAAGGATCCTCAAGATAATCCAGGCCTAGCCACTTGAGGGCCTCAATAGGCCCAAGGGCAATGTGGGCCTAAGTGAAGGCCACACACTGCATTTTACAGGAATGCCATCTTCAAACCTGGTGGCAGGGTACCATAGAATTCCACCCATGATTTCCTAGCGACTGACCGAAAAATTACATGACAAGGTTCTAAGATTTTTACTGCAAGAAACAAGCTAATATTAACAAAACTAAACATTACTTAGTAGGCAATTAATACATTAAACTACAAAAGAGATATCTTCATTGAAGTTTGTAACATATCTAAAAACCCCACACCCATCTATTTATACCTCACATTGCTCTGTCCATAGAATAGTACAGCAGGATTTCCTGATCCTTCCCACTGGCAGGATCTTCCGGCACTGCTGAAGGCAGCCCCCACCCCCCCCCCCCCCCACCCCCATGGCATGGCCATCAAGCAATGCAAAAGGCCATTATCTTTGGCAGGACTGCAAGATCCCACTTTTCTTGGGAGGGGTGGGGATTGGGGAAGGGCAGGAGTGCAAAATCATAGCCATCGCCTTTACAGGGACTAGTTTAAAATGGCCCTCAGCTGATAACAGGTTCACTTTGCCCCATGTCGCTGAATCATAGAACATAGAACACTACAGCACAAACAGGCCCTTCAGCCCACAAGTTGCGCCGATCACATCCATACCTACCAAGCCATAGAACTATCTGTAACTCTCAATCCCATTAGATCCCATATACTCATCCAGAAGTCTTTTAAAAGACCCCAGCGAGTTCACCTCTACCACCACCAACGGCAGCCGATTCCACTCACTCACCACCCTCTGAGTGAAAAACTTACCCCTAACATCTCCTCTGTACTTGCTTCCCAGCACCTTAAACCCGTGTCCTCTCGTAGCGACCATTTCAGCCCTGGGAAATAGCCTCCGAGAATCCACCCTATCCATTCCTCTCAACATTTTATAAACCTCTATCAGGTCACTTCTCAACCTTCATCTCTCCAGGGAGAAGAGACCTAGCTCCCTCAACCTATCTTCATAAGGCATGCCTCCCAATCCAGGCAACATCCTTGTAAATCTCCTCTGCACCCTCTCAATAGCTTCCACATCCTCCCTGTAGTGAGGCGACCAGAACTGCGCACAGTACTCCAAGTGGGGCCTGACAGGGGTCCTATAAAGTTGCAGCATTATCTCCCGACTCGTAAACTCAATCCCTCAATTAATGAAGGCCAGTACACCATACGCCTTCTTGACCACATCCTCCACCTGCGAGGCCGATTTAAGAGTCCTGTGGATCCGGACCCCAAGATCCTTCTGCTCCTCAACACTGCTAAGACTCCTACCCTTGATATTGTACTCCTTCATCCCATTGGTCCTGCCAAAATGGACCACTACACATTTATCCACGTTGAAGTCCATCTGCCACTTCTCTGCCCAGTCTTGCATCCTATCTATGTCCCGCTGCAATTTCTGACATCCCTCCAGACTATCCACAACACCACCAACCTTCGTATCGTCGGCCAACTTACTAACCCATCCCTCCACTTCCTCATCCAGGTCATTTATGAAAATGACAAACAGCAAGGGTCCTAGAACAGATCCCTGGGGCACTCCACTGGTGACCAACCTCCATGCAGAAAAAGACCCATCCACAACCACTCTCTGCCTTCTGTAGGCAAGCCGGTTCTGGATCCACAAGGCCAAAGCCCCCTGGATCCCATGCCCTCTCACCTTCTCGAGAAGTCTTGCATGGGGGACCTTATCAAACGCCTTGCTGAAGTCCATGTAAACCACGTCCACCGCTCTTCCTTCGTCAATGTGTTCAGTCACATTTTCAAAGAACTCAACTAGGCTCATAAGGCATGACCTGCCCTTGACAAAGCCGTGTTGACTATTTCTGATCATTCTAAACTTTTCTAAATGCTCATAAATCTTGCCCCTCAGAATCCTCTCCATCAGCTTACCAACCACTGAGGTCAGACTCACCGGTTGGTAATTTCCCGGGCTATCCCTGTTCCCTTTCTTGGAAATAGGAACCACATCCGCAATCCTCCAATCCTCCGGAACCTCTCCCGTCTCCATCGACGATGCAAAGATCATCGCCAGGGGCTCTGCAATCACTTCCCTCACCTCCCACAGTAACCTGGGGTACATCCCATCCGGTCCCGGCGACTTATCTATCTTGATAGAATTAAAAAGTTCCAACACATCCTCTTTCTTAACATCCACATACTCAATCTTTTCAGTCTGCCGCAAACCTGCAGTACAACCTCCCAGATCACTTTCCACCGTGAATACCAAGGCAAAGTACTCATTAAGCACCTCTGTCATTTCTTCCAGTTCCACACAGACTTTTCCCCCTTCACCTTTTATAGGTCCTATCCCTTCACTTCTCATCCTTTTACTCTTCACATATTTGTAGAATGCCTTGGGATTCTCCTTAATCTTACCCGCCAAGGCCTTCTCATGTCCCCTTCTGGCTCTCCTAATTTCCTTTTTAGGCT
The DNA here is from genome assembly GCF_965287045.1 of Carcharhinus amblyrhynchos. NCBI lineage: Eukaryota > Metazoa > Chordata > Chondrichthyes > Carcharhiniformes > Carcharhinidae > Carcharhinus > Carcharhinus amblyrhynchos. The sequence goes on along the minus strand of NC_137339.1, from coordinate 52,209,648 downwards.
CCTTTCTACAAGCCTTATACTCCTCTAGATCCTTAACATCTCCTAGCTCTCTAAACCTTTTGTACGCCTTTCTTTTCTTCCTGACTAAATATCATGAAGGTTGTGATGAACCTAGTGTCCATTTTAAGTAATTTCCCTTCGTTTCCTGAGAAGGGCAAACTGGCTTCCAGCTGTGATGCTCACTTGGTGATGCCTTCTCCTGGCCACACAAGGGCAAATGTTTCAGTGTCCTTAAATGTCTACCCGGTCCTGTCTCTTTGATCAAAGAACAACTCCCACCAGCATCCTGCCTGGTGACTAAATGAAAGTAATTCTTCCCTCTGCTGCTCATAGCAGCTGCTTTTTTTTTGTTTCTTTCCCTGGGATTCATTCTCTCTGTAGAGGGTTTTTGAGACAGCCAGTCTTACAACAGGAATCCAGCTGCCTTTTCCTTTGAACTGTAGGTATTCAAAATTGGCACCTTGCTTTCAATAGAGTTTGATATAGAGCCATAAAGGTTTACAGCATGGAAACAGCCCTTTAGCCCAAATTGTCCATGCCGCTCTTTCTTTTTTAAAACCCCTAAGCTAATCCCAATTGCCCACATTCGGCCCATATCCCTCTATACCCATCGTACCCATGTAACTATCTAAAAGACAAAATTGTACCCGCCTCTACTACTATATCTGGCAGCTTGTTCCAGATACCACTCTGTGTGTGAAAAAATTGCCCCTCTGAACACTTGTATCTCTCCCCTCTCACCTTAACCCTATGTCCTCTAGTTTTAGACTCCCCTACCTTTGAGAAAAGATTTTGACTATCTACTTGATTTATGTCCCGTGTTATTTTATAGACCTCTATAAGATCACCCCTCAGCCTCCTACACTCCAAAGAAAAAAGCCTATCCAGCCTCTCCCTTATAACTCAATCCATCAAGTCCTGTAGCATCCTAGTAAATCTTTTCTGCACCCTTTCTAGTTTAATATCCTTTCTTATAATAGGGTGACCAGAATTGCACACAGTATTCCAACTGTGACCTTACCAATGTCTTGTACAACTTCAACAAGACATCTCAACTCAAACCAAGCATGCTGAATGTCTCCTTCACTACTCTGTCCACCTGTGACTCCACTTTCAAGGAGCTATGAACATGTACCCCCCGAATCTCTTTGTTTTGTAACTCTCCCCAGTGTGTACCATTAACTGAGTAAGTCCTGTCCTGGTTCAATCTACCAAAATGCTTCACCTCGCATTTGTTTAAATTAAACTCCATTTGCCATTTGTCAGCCCATGGGCCCAATTGATCAAGATCCCGTTGCAATTGGAGATAACTTTCTTCACTGTCCACTATGCCTCCAATCTTAGTGTCATCTGCAAACTAACCATGCCTCCTTTATTCTCACCCAAATTAATATAAATGACAAATAATAGTGGACCCAGCACTGATCCCTGAGGCACACTGCTAGTCACAGGCCTTCAATTTGAAAAACAACCTCTACAACCACCCTCTGGCTTCTGTCAAGCAGCCAATTTTATATCCATTTAGATAACTCACCCTGGATCTTGTGAGGATGCCCATGCCCAGGGACACCACCTCCCCTGCAGCCCGACCCCCTGGGGGGCCCCTGATTGCCCCCTTTTCATTCTGGCAGGGTCACCCACTAGTTCCCCGAATGTGGGGAGCTAGTCTGAACCCCACTGAAATGAAATACTCCTGGCAGGATGGAAGATTCAATCAGGACCTGAAAGGTCGCGATAATGAACAAATATACAGATTAAAAACAGACTTAAATTACTTACCTGTCATCCTGCCATTTTCCAGCGACTGTTCACCGGCTCTGGGAGATGCACATGTGTTCCTGGCGCATGCACAAATCCCTGTTCAAGGCCGCAGATGCGCGTCTCCCACCCGTGACCCAATAGAAAAATTGCGGGTCACAATGGGAGAATCACGGCCTCTATCTCAATTTATAAACCCCGGCATCCCATGTGACTTATTAGCTAATTTCTCAACCTGGCCTGATACTCTGTATGTGCACCTAGGTCTCTCTGCTCCTGCATTATATATTCTTTATTTTATATTGCCTCTTCATTCTTCTTACTAAAATGAATCATTTCACCCACCTCTTTCCCATCTTCCAAAAGCCTGTCAATGATCTCTTGAAGTTTATCAATATTCTCCTCACAGGTTACATTACTTCCAAGTTTCATGTCATCTGCAAATTCTAAAACTGCGCCCCCAACACTCAACTGTGCCCACAACTGTACAACACCCAAGTCGAAGTCATTTCTCTACGGCAAGGAATGCAGTGGTTTTAGTACACACCCTAGGAAAACTCCACTCTATACCTTCTGTCAGTGCTTGAAAGATATTCAAATATATTGTTCACGAGTGATCAATCCTTTATTGCCTTCTTATTGATAAGGAAAGGAGAACTGGAAAATCACTAAGGTTTCTTCAGTTTGCTCTTCTCAATTGTGTATAGTCAGCCTTTTTTATAAGACATTTCTTACAACTTCTAGGAAAGATAATTATTTCTAGTCACACACACTGGCAAATTATTTACATATGACACAAAGAGGTAGGTCCAAGACAATAGCTGCTTAATTGTGTTCTATCAATTCTTAACTGCATTCTATGTCATAATCTTTAGTGGTGTATGGATGGAATGTCCATTCAGACAATGGTCACTTAATCATGTCTTTATTTCAGTTTTGGTACTGTTAGCAAGGTCATTCAGCTGTGTCCTGTTGACAAATATAGTAAAACATCCACCTTTGCGCTGTCTATTTATATGTATATGCAGAGACAGCCAGTCTACACTGAGGGTGCTGCTGATGATGTGTTGGTTTTTCTGGTCCCCTGTCTGACCTGGCTTAGCCTTCTCTCCCACACTTCTCCCAGTCGAAAGAAACCAACCATTTATCACAACTCCCTGTTTCCTGTCATTAATCCCATGTCCTATCCATGTGGCCATTGTCCCTTTTATTCCATGGGATTCAGCACTGCTGATAAGTCTATTATGTGGCACTTTATAAAATGTCTTTTTGAAGTTCATATAGACCATGTCAACCATATAGCCTCATTAACCATCTGTTACCTCTGCAAAAAACTCAATGAAGCTGTCCCAACTTTGCTTCATTAACCCACATCTCCGAGTGACTGTTCATTTCGTCCTGCATTAATGTCACTTAAAGCTTTAACACTACTGAGGTTAAACTGACTGACCTGTAGGTGCTGGGTTTACCCTTACATTTCTTTCTCTAGCACTATCTGCTTCTCCAAATCCTTTGTGCACCTTGTTTTTGCTTTGGAATGCTACAGCCTTGTTCCCTTCTCCTGACGATTCATTTTAAATGCTCTCTAACAGGCCAGAAGACTGCCCTGTGAATACATTGGCCCTGGCTCTGTTCAGGGGAAACCTCTTGAGAACGGTGTTTCACTCCTGCACCATCTCTCCAGTGACACATTCATCTGCTCGATCCTAATATTTCTATAGTCACATAAGTGCCTGGCTGTGGGACTAAACGAGAGATTATCACCTCTGAAGTTCCATTAGCTAGACTCTTTCCAGGTTCCAGGCAGAACAACCAAGGTGGGAAAAGCTGAAACATTCATCAAAAAAATAGAGAGATGGAATGATTGACCGGATCAACAGCAGCAGAATTGTCAATTGATAGAGTTAAAGGGCAAAGAACTGGGTTTATCGTCATGAATTGAGAAGGCTGTACGCCAGCAGTTGGGTTTATCGTGGTGTACTGAGGAGGCTATATGCTGGCAGTTGGGGTTATCATGGTAAATTGAGGAGGCCAAAGGCTGGCAGTTGGGTTTATTGTGGTGAATTGAGAGCTAGAGGCACGCAGTTGTGTATATCGTGAATTGAGAGCTAAAGGACAGAAAGTTGGGTGTTCGAAAACACAGCTGCAAATGATTTGGTTGTGAATAATCACTTCCTCAAATCCTCACTCTTCCACATCCATTTTGAGATTCACTTCCCGCAGTGGATGAAGAAGGAAGTTAAGTTCAAAGTGGATGCGGAGGGGTGAGGGATTCAAGGAAGTGATCAGAGATTATCCACAATTAAATTGATAGGAGTAGAAGAGGCCACATAGAACATAGAACACTACAGCACAAACAGGCCCTTCGGCCCACAAGTTGCGCCGATCACATCATCACCTACCAACCTACAGACCTATCTATAACCCTCAATCTCATTAAACCCCATATACTCATCCAGAAGTCTTTTAAAAGACCCCAGCGAGTTCGCCTCCACCACCACTGACGGCAGTCGATTCCATTCACTCACCACCCTCTGAGTGAAAAACTTACCCCTAACATCACTTCTGAACCTCCCTCCCCACACCTTAAATCTGTGTCCTCTCGTAGCGACCATTTCAACCCGGGGAAATAGCCTCTGAGAGTCCACCCTATCTATTCCTCTCAACATTTTGTAAACTTCTATCAGGTCGCCTCTCAACCTTCGTCTCTCCAGGGAAAAGAGTCCCAGCTCCCTCAACCTAACTTCATAAGGCATGCCTCCCAGTCCAGGCAACATCCTTGTAAATCTCCTCTGTACCCTTTCAATAGCTTCTACATCTTTCCTATAGTGAGGCGACCAGAACTGCGCACAATACTCTAAATGAGGCCTGACAAGGGTCTTATAAAGTTCCAGCATTACCTCCCGACTCCTAAACTCAATCCCTCGATTAATGAAGGCCAGTACACCATACGCCTTCTTGACCACCTCCTCCACCTGCGAGGCCGATTTAAGAGTCCTGTGGACCCGGACCCCAAGATCCTTCTGCTCCTCAACACTACTCAGACTTCTGCCCTTGATAGTGTACTCGTTCATCCCGTTGGTTCTGCCAAAATGGACGGCTCACCTATCTAGGTACGTGAGTTCATATTGAGGCAGAGGCTAATGGAGGACTGGACAGAAGCTCAGAGAATCTAGAGAGGAAATGAGGCCAAGGAAGCCAAAATGGAAATTCAAATCCCTGTGGGTGAAGCATCACTCGGTGGAGATATCGAGGAAGGAAAACTGTATCAATATCTTGGTGATATTCCACAGTGCGGGGGCTAAGGTAGTTTGTAGAGAAAAGGATTTTAAAGGGCAGGTGATATCGATGGAGCAAGGTACAGTACTGAGAGATAGACAGATAAATAGACAGTAATTAGTTGATACTCAGACAGATGTACTGAGTTGATGTGAATTGGTTTACGTTATACATTGGCCAAGACCTCCAAGCAGGCTGAAGCAGTTTAAACATTTAACTTTAACACCCATGACTGATAAATGAGCCGTCATGCTGCTTGTTGTCAGAAGTCATTATTTCTGTCGTCCTCCTGCAGAATGTCATAAATATGAACCATCTGCAATGATCATCCGACCCACTCCCCCGCCCTCCACCCAAACAAACATCCGTCTGAGAAGAAGAGTAGGGTTACAATGTGAATCCATTTCATCTGTGCACTCCTCCAGTGGCCTGTGTTACATTACTGCCAGGATTGACTACAAAAGCAGTTCGGAGTGTATGTCGGGGCGGAATTTCAAATAGTGGATTTGATGTAAAATTGATCCAGTCAAAATGACACAGAGGTTTTAAATTCACTGAGTTGCTCACAGAACCTTTCAGTACCCGGGCCACACCGTCATAGGTGATGAATTTAAAGGGAACGCTGCTTCAGTTCCAAGGAATAAACATATCTGTTCTGAACAATTGTGTTTTTTTCTGCCTTGCTGCACTCCTCAAGACATTCTGCCTCAAAGAGTCATAGAGGTTTACAGCATGGAAACAGCCCTTCGGCTCAACATAACATAAGAACATAAGAAATAGGAGCAGGAGTTGGCCATCTAGCCCTTCGAGCCTGCCCCGCCATTCAATAAGATCATGGCTGATCTGAAGTGGATCAGTTCCACTTTCCCGCTTTCTCCCCAGAACCCTTAATTCCCATGTCTATCAAAAACCTATCTACCCGTGACTTAAATATATTCAGTGAGGTAGCCTCCACCACTTCAACGGGCAGAGAATTCCAGAGATTCACCACCCTTTGAGTGAAGAAGTTCCTCCTCAACTCTGATCTGAACTGCCCCCCCCCCTTTATCTTGAGGCTGTGCCCTCTAGTCCTGCTGTCCTTTCTGAGCGGGAAGAATCTCTCTATCTCTACCCTATCCATCCCCTTCATTATCTTATATGTCTCTATAAGATCCCCCCTCATCCTTCTAAACTCCAACGAGTACAGACCCAGTCTATTTATAGACTTATACATGCTGCCCTTATTTTTTTTAAGACCCCTAAACTAATCCCAATTGCCTGCATTTGGCCCATATCCCTCTATACCCATCGTACCCATGTAACTATCTAAATGCTTTATAAAAGGTAAAATTGTACCCGCCTCTACTACGACCTCGGGCAGCTTGTTCCAGACACTCACCACCCTCTGTGTGAAAAAATTGCCCCTCTGAACACTTTTGTATCTCTCCCCCTCACCTTAAACCAATGCCTTCTAGTTTTAGACTCCCCTACCTTTGGGAAAAGATATTGACTATCTACCTAGTCTCATTGCCCTCATTATTTTATAGACCTCTATAAGATCATCCCTCAGCCTCTTATGCTCCAGGGAAAAGAATCCCAATCTATTCAGCCTCTACTTATAATTCAATCCATCAAGTCCCAGCAGCATCCTAGTAAATCTTTTCTGCACTCTTTCTAATTTAATAATATTCTCCCTATAACAGAGTGACCAGAATTGCACACAGTATTCCAAGTGTGGCCTTACCAATGTCCTGTACAACTTCGACACGACATCCCAACTTCTGTACTCAATGTTCTGACCGATGAAACCAAGCATGCCGAATGCCTTCTTCACCACTCTGTCCATCTGTGACTCCACTTTCAAGGAGCTATGAATATGTACCCCTAGATCTCTTTGTTCTGTAACTCTCCCCAGTGCCCTACCATTAACTGAGTAAGTCCTGCCCCCAGTTCAATCCACCAAAATGCATTACCTCGCATTTGTCTAAATTAAATTCCATTTGCCATTCGTCAGCCCACTGACCCAATTGATCAAGCTGCAATTAGAGATAAACTTTCTCACTGTCCAACATGCCACTAATCTTGGTGTCATGTGCAAACTTATTAACGATGCCCCCTCTATCCTCATCCAAATCATTTATATAAAAGATAAATAACAGTGGGCCCAGCAGTGATCCCTGAGGCACACCATTGGTCACAGGCCTCCAGTTCGAAAAACAACTGTCTACAACCACCCTCTGGCTTCTGCCAAGAAGCCAATTTTGTATCCATTTAGATACCTCACCCTGGATCCTGTGAGATTTAACTTTATGCAACAACCCACCATGCGTACCTTGGCAAAGGATTATTCCAAGGAAAATTCAACTCCTCACATTGCTGCTTTTCTCAGGAGGGAGACAAGCTTGCTTCTTCCACCTAGACAGCTGGTGACTGGATGGTGAGTGTTTGTTGGATGAGCTTCATTGCCCAGAGCACCTTGTTCTGCCTGTTTGATTCAGGGCAGGATTTTCCAGCCACAGCGAGCCAGTCAAAAATCTATTGACTTTGGCCGGAGTGGTTGTTCCCACTGGCAAGCGGGACCAGAACATTCTGGCCAAAGGATCTTTATTTTTCCTTCAGATAGGGTCACTGCTGAGCAAGGCTGGCATTTATTCATTTATTTAATTTGTATTAGGATTTATTGGAACATTTGACAACAGGCTTATATTTCCATAACACCAATATAAATATTGTGGGAGCCATGGTGAAATATTAATTACATTTGTACTTGATTAGGCCATTCATCAGCATACACAGAAAACAAGACCAGGAAAGCAACCATTAAGCAGAAGCGTCCCATAGCTTCAAACAGCCAAACTTGGTAAAGACAGTGGATTTCTTTCCCTCAGGGACATTAGTGAACCAGATGGGTTTTTATGATAATCAACAATGGTATCATGGTCATGGACTTTTCATTCCAGATTTTTATTGAGTTTCAGTTCCACCATCTGCTGTGGCAGGATTCAAACCCAGGTCCCTAGATCATCACCCTGGGTCTCTGGATTACTGGTCCAGTGACAACATCACTTTGCCATTGCATTGAGCCTGCTCTACTGTTCAGTAAGATCATAGTTGATCATCAGCCTTAACTCCACTTTCCAATCCATTCCCCATATCTCTGAGAGTCCAAAGAGCTCACAATCTCCACCTCAAATATATTCAACAGTGGACATTCACCACTTGATTAGAGAATTCCAAAGATTCACAGTCCTACGGGTGAAGAAATCTCTCCTCATCTCCATCCTAAATGATCCATCCTTTAATCTCAGACTCTGATTGTGTGTTTTAGATTCCCAGCTTGGAGAATTAGCCTCTTGTTTCCCTGTCAAACCCTCTCATAATCTAATGGGCCAGATTCCCTGACCTCACCAGCAGCTGGGATTATCCGGTCCTGCTGATTTGGCTGTTCTTGCTGACAGCAGCAGCAGATGTGAATGGCCAGGACATTCTGGCCTATATATTTCAATGTGATCATCCCTTATTTTCCTAAACTCCACTGGCTCATTTTACTCAGTCTTTCCTCAGGACAACCCTGGAGAATTGTTCTATACAATTGCACCAAACTACCCTTCTATTTACTCAGCTCCCCTTAAAATAAACATCAGCATATCATTTGACTTCCTAATCATTGTCTGGTCAACTCTGTTCATTTTCTGTGTTTCGTGTAGAAGGACACCAAACTCCCTCTGTGTTCAAGATTTAATAATTTCTCACTATTTAATTTTTTTTTATTCCAAATCGAATGACCTCACGGTTGCCCACTTCAGATTCTATTCTCTGCCAGTTCACTACCCACTGTCTGTGAGTGGGATTTTCCAGCCCCCTTTGTGGCTTGTTTTGCAGCAGTGAATGCAGCCCTCCATTGGCCAGTGACAGGACATTCCAGTCTTTCCAATGTTTTACACGCCGTGGGTAGTTTGCATTGGTGGCACTGGAAGATGCCACCAGCAGGAAAGCTGGAAAATGTAAGCTTTTATAGCTCAGCACACCCTTTGACTCAATTTTACCAAATGAGTTGCACCCTGAAACTCAATCATTTTCAAACTGCTCGGCCATGTGAATCAACTTCATCAACAATCTTCCAATATGCAGCCAATTAGCCAAATTTCCTTTCCTAAAGGGCCAGATAAGATTTTACAACAATCAATGATAGCTTCATAGTCACCATTCATGTGACTATCTTTTAATTCCAGCTGCCATGGTGGGATTTGAACCCAAGTCCGCAGAACTTTAACCTGAGCCTTGGATTACTAACCCAGTGACAGTGCCACTTTCTCCACTTTGGAAGAATGGTTGCAGTGATCGCAAGGATGGGCTCTATATTTCAAAGAACAAGAACAAAGAACAAAGAAAATTACAGCACGGGAACAAGCCCTTTGGCCCTCCAATCCTGCACCAACCATGCCTCCCAACTAAAGTAAAACTCCCTACTCTTCTGGGGACCATATCCCTCTATTTCCATCCTATTTGGCAAGTCATCCTTTAAAAGTCACTATTGTATCTGCTTCCAATACCTCCCCCAGCAGCAAATTTCAGGCACCCAACACCTTCTGTGTAGAAAACTTGCCTCGTACATCTCCTTTAAACCTTGCCCCTCAATCTTAAACCTACGCCCCCTAGTAATTGATTCTTTCACCCTGGGAAAAAGCTTTCAGAATCCTATCATGTAGAAGGATGCCATTCAGCCCATCGAGGCTACACTGACAACAATCCCACCCAGACCCTATCCCCATCACCCCACATATTTACCTCGCTAACCTACCCATCCTGGGACACTAATGGGCAATTTAGCATGGCCAATCAATCTAACCCCCACATCTTTGGAGTGTGGGAGGAAACCAGAGCACCCAGAGGAAACCCACGCAGACACGGGGAGAATGTAAAAACTCCACACAGATAGTGAACTGAGGCCAGAATTAACCCTGGGTCCTTGTACTGCTAACCACTGTGCCACCATACTGCCCCAAATAGCCAGCTTCTAACTATCCAATCTGTCCATGCCCCTCATAATCTTGTATCAGGTCATCCCTCAACCTCTGTCATTCCAATGAGAACCAAGTCTCTCCAGCCTCTCCTATAGCTAATGCCCTCCATACCAGGCAACAATCTGGTAAACCTTTTCTGTAACCTCTCCAAAGCCTTCTGGTAATGCGGTGACCAGAATTGAACACTATATTCCAAATGCGGTCTAACCAAGGTTCTATCTATAAAGCTGCAACATGACTTGCCAATTTTTAAACTTAATGCCCTGACCAATGAAGGCAAGCATGTCGTATGCCTTCTTGACTACCTTCTCCACCTGCATTGCCACTTTCAGTGATCTGTGTACCTGTACATACAGGTCCCTCTGCCTATCAATACTCTTAAAGGTTCTGCCATTTATTGTATATTTCCCATCTATATTAGACCTTCCAAAATGCATTACCTCACATTTGTCCAGATTAAAACCCAACTGCAATCTCTCTGCCCAAGTCGTCAAATAATCTATGTATATATCTTGCTGTGTCCTCATTGCTATCCACAATTCCAATAACCTTTGTGTCATCCGCAAACTTACTAATCAAACTAGTTACATTTTGCTCCAAATCATTTATATATATTACAAACAGCAAAGGTCCAGAACTGAACCCTGAGAAATGCCACTTGTCACAGCCCTCCATTCAGAAATGCACCCTTTCACTGCTACCATCTATCTTCTATGACAGAAATATGGAGATGCTGGTGTTGGACTGGGGTAATCACAGTGAGAAGTCTCACAACACCAGGTTGAAGTCCAACAGGTTTAACCTGGTGTTGTGAGAGTTCTTACTGTTCTTTGACCGAGCCAGTTCTGTATCCATCTTGCCAGCTCACCTCTGATCTCATGCGACTTCACCTTCTTACCAGTCTTGGTCATTGTCAAAGGCCTGACTGAAGTCCATGTAGACAACATCCACTGCCCTAGTGTCATTAATCATCTTCATCACTTCCTCAATAAACACAATCAAGTTAGTGAGACACACTTTTTCACAAAACCATGTTGCCTGTCGCAAATTTCAATGACATCTCCCTGAATTTGTTCTTTTTGGGCTGAGGTCCAGTGCACCTCCCCCCAGCGTGGATTTCCTCATGTCAGTGAGTATTGATGCATTGTTAAGAGTGGACACCACCAACTGCTGAGCATGGCACACACAGGAACAGCTGACCGAGACAGTGATAGCTCTGGACAACCCCCATCTGAGAAGGACTGATGACTGGGCCAGGAATGCTCAACTATTGTAGATACCAAGCTTCATAAACGAATCAGCAAATGCAAGAGAAAAATTGGAAATATGTGGACATCTGACAGAGTTCCCAGAAGATGTTTGCTTCCCTGTGTGTAAGGTGGTAGTGTCTAATGCTATGAGTGATGCCATATCTCTGGTGTGAACATGTGACCTCCTTTGAGAGAGTGGTGACTCTCATCAATAGCCACGTGGAGCAGACTACTGACTGATAGCAAGAGACATGCGCCAGCCTCCACAATATGGCGCCAATATTAAGGGCTAGGCAGCAAGATGGCCCAAAGACACCTGGACCATTGCAAAGTGTTGTCTCTCTCAACAGGGCAGAGCAGCTATGCTTTTTAAAAGTCAAGGAGCAGGTGTCTGAAGGTTAAAGGGGCTCATCTCAAGGTGCTCCTTGACAATACAGCCTTGCTCCCTTTGAGATGACATAAATACAGGTGGTACAGTCTGTGTCATGTTTTGCCTGGCATTTGGCCACTCCCCAATGGGCAACTAATGCAGCAGAGCACATGCCAGCAGCCTGCCTCCACGTCAGCTCCAGTCACTGGGAGAGCTGGAAAGTCCTGGGAAAAGGCTCCTGGTAGCATTTGGTTTGTAGCTACTGAATTGCCACTGTCCTATTGTGCACCCTAAAACCTGGTGCAATGAATAATTAGATGGCTCATCTGCTAACTTCAAACATAGATATTGTAACTAGAATGTGAAGCATTGGGATGGAGGGCATCAAATGGTTGCTCTGAACATACGCCAATACGCCAGACTTAGACCGGCCAGTGAAATCGGTAGGACTTTTCATGATAGGCCGTTAGGGCTGCCACAGGGAGACCCTTGACAGGGTTATTACAAGGCTGCCCCAGATTCGACTAAATATCAGAATCACATCTTCAGAAATCCAGTTGCTTGTTGAAGTGTCACACTTGCAGTCGCATAACAGTAGTTATCCATTTCCTCTGCTTCTGTGTTTTAGTTGTTTACAGGTATAAGCAATCATCCCTTGTCTCCCAGAATCAGTCCAGCTAGACCCTCGTGTCTAAGACTGGGACAGTGTCAGGATGTATGAGTCAAGGCAGTTTCCCAGGAACAGTGCACACACCTGAAGGATTCCTTTGAGAATTGAGTAAATCCTGTTAGCGTATGTGCCTGAGACTCTAAGAGAACCTTGATGGCCAATGTGTGCAGTCTCTAACCCAGTGGGGCTGAGGGAATCTGTCCATAGCCCAGAATGTGATTACTCTCTCAGCCCATTAATTATCAGGTGGCCACACGGTGAAGCCTTCCATTGTTTGCTGGAGCAGACGAGTGAAGGAGCAGAGAGAGAGCTAAGATTTTACCTGTTAAAAACCTGTTTAAAATGAGTTTAAAGCACTTTGTTCTTTGTAGAACTGTTTAAAGCATTTATTTTATTGTATTTACTGCTTTAAGAATTCTGAGGGAGTGTTTAGAAGGAGTTGTGGACCAGCCTGCTTTAAATCAGCGCCAGGTTTAAAAGGAGGCCTGGTGTAGACAGCGGGCAGCGTCTGAGCGGGCAGCGGAGTGAGAGGGAAGCAGAGTGAGCTATTAGGGCTTAATATCAAAAAGGGCTGGAAGGAAAAAAGGCCAGGTGAGTTTGTTTGAAAAAACAAGGAAAAAAATTTTTTCTCACACCCACTACAGTGAATAATGGAGGGGCATGTGATGTGTGGTTTCTGTATGATGTGGGAGCTGGTGGACTCCAGGGTCCTCCCCAGTGACCATGTCTGTAGTAAGTGCAGGTTGCTGGAGGAGCTCCAGCTCAGGGTAAATGAGCTGGCCTCTGAGCTACAGACACTGAGGCTCATCAGGGGGAGAGAGGGTGCCATTGTCAATGGGGTGCAAGTGACATCCACCCCCCCTAGACTGGCTAACTCTAAGGGTCAGGGACAAGAGGGGGCTGCTGGGAGGAGGAAGGGGGGTGAGGAGCGGAGGCCTCAGCCTCTTAATCTGCAAAACAGGTTTGAGGTTCTTGCTGCCAGTCTGGAAGAGGACGAGGCAGGTGAGGTTGGTGAGCAAATTGCACACGGTACAGTGATGCAGCAGGACATAGGCAAAAAGAAGGGGAAAAGGAACGCAGTAGTAATTGGGGATAGTGGGGTGAAGGGTATTGACACTGTCCTTTGTCACAATGACAAAGTGCACAGAAGGGTGTGTTGTCTGCCTGGTGCTCGGGTCCGGGATGTCGCAGCTGGGCTGCAGAGGAACCTGGAGTGGGAGGGTGAGAATCCGGTCGTTGTGGTACATGTGGGTGCCGACGACGTAGGCAAAGTGCGGACTGAGGATCTGGGGAGGGAGTATGAGAAGCTGGGAATGGAATTAAAAAGTAGAACCGACAAGGTGGTTAACTCTGGGCTACTGCCTGAACAGTGTGCAGACGGGCGTAGGGTTGACAGGATTAAGGAAGTGAATGGGTGGCTCAGAGATTGGTGTAGGAGGAATGGGTTTGAATTTATGGGGCATTGGCACCAGTATTGGGGTAGGTGGGACCTGTTCGGGCGGGATGGGGTTGGTCTGAACCATGCTGGGACCAGAGTGCTGGCGAATCGAGTAAAGAGGACTGTAGACAGGGCTTTAAACTAATTAGGGGGGGGAGGGTGTGAGGGTAGGTGACCTTACGAGGTCTAAAGTTAAGGAGAGGGTACAGGTAAGGGAAGAGGCCGAGGATGTCCCAATAATAGAGGGAGTAGGGGGCGTGAGTATGGTTGGTGGCGTTACGGCAAATAGGGTCCAGGTGAAGGCTAGGATGAAAGCGCTTTATCTGAATGCACGAAGCATTCGGAATAAAGTGAATGAGCTGGTGGCGCAGATCAACACAAATGGATATGATCTGGTGGCCATTACAGAGACGTGGTTGCAAGGTGACAAGGACTGGGAGCTGAATGTCCAGGGGTATCAAGTGTTTAGGAAGGATAGGCAGGAGGAAAGAGGGGGGGGTGTAGCTCTGCTGATTAAGGATAGCATCAAGGTGGTAGCAAGGGATGATATTGGAGCCAAGGAGCAGAACGTGGAATCGTTGTGGGTGGAGATTAGGAACAGCAAAGGGAGGAAGACGCTGGTGGGTGTCGTCTATAGGCGCCCGAATAATGATCTGGAGGTGGGGCGGGCTGTTAACGCACAAATAAGTGCGGCGTGCAGGAATGGGACGGCCGTAGTTATGGGGGATTTCAATCTGCGTATTGATTGGTCGACCCATGTTGGACATGGTGGGCTCGAGGAGGAGTTCTTGGAATGCTGCCGGGATAATTTCCTTGAACAGTGTGTGTTGGAGCCGACGAGGGAGCGAGCTATCTTGGATCTGGTGCTATGTAATGAGGCGGGTAGAATTAGGGACCTTGCAGTGAAGGATCCTCTTGGAGAGAGTGATCATTGTATGGTGGAATTTCTGGTGCAGATGGAGGAGGAGAAAGTGGGTTCCCGGACACACGTCCTTTGTTTGAATAGAGGGGAGTACGGTAGGATGAGAGAAGAATTGGCGAATGTGGACTGGGGGAGTGCATTGGAGGGAGGGTCTGCTGAGGAGCAGTGGAGGATCTTTAAGGAGATCTTTCTTGGTGCTCAGCAGAAATTTATTCCGATGGTCAAAAAGGACTGTAGGAGGAGAGGTAATAAGCCGTGGATAACGAAGGAGGTGAAGGAAAGTGTTAAACTAAAAGCGGAGGAATTTAGAGTAGCTAAGAGTAGTGGGCGAGAAGAGGATTGGGAGAGGTTTAAATGTCAACAAAGATTGACAAAGAAGTTGATAAAGAAGGGTAGGAGAAACTATGAAGCTGGGCTAGCGCTTAATATAAAAAAGGATAGCAAGAGTTTTTATAAATATATAAAAAGGAAGAGGCTGGCTAGGGTGAACGTTGGTCCTTTAGAGGATGAGAAAGGGGACCTAGTGGTAGGGGATGGGGATATGGCTAAGGTATTGAATAACTTTTTTGTTTCTGTCTTCACGGAGGAGGACGTGAATAATTTGCCGGGTGTTAGCGATGGAAAGGTGGTAGGACTGGAGGGTCTTAATGACATTATTGTTACTAGAGAGGCGGTGCTCGACAGACTGGAGGGGCTGATTGTGGACAAGTCCCCAGGACCGGATGGAATGCATCCGAGGGTTCTGAAAGAAATGGCGGAGGTTATAGTGGGTGCATTGGTGGTTATTTTCCAGACGTCGCTGGATTCCGGGGAAGTGCCGGAAGATTGGAAAACGGCTAATGTTACGCCGTTGTTTAAGAAGGATGCCAGGCAAAAGGCAGGGAATTATAGGCCGGTTAGTTTAACGTCTGTGGTAGGTAAAATGTTAGAATCCGTCATTAAGGAGGAAATTGCGAGGCATCTTGAAGGGAATTGCTTGATAGAGCAGACGCAGCACAGTTTCATTAAAGGGAAGTCATGTCTGACAAATTTACTGGAGTTCTATGAGGATGTGTCTAGGGCGGTGGATAGAGGAGAGCGGTGGATGTGGTCTTTCTGGATTTTCAGAAGGCGTTTGACAAAGTACCTCATAAGAGGTTATTGCAGAAGGTCAGGGGACTTGGAGTTGGGGGTAGGGTGTTAGCGTGGATAGAGGATTGGTTGTCAAATAGGAGGCAGAGAGTGGGGGTCAACGGGTGCTATTCGGATTGGCGGATGGTGACTAGTGGAGTGCCCCAGGGGTCGGTTCTGGGGCCTCAGCTTTTTACCATTTATATAGATGATCTGGAGGAGGGAACCGAGTGTAGGGTGTCGAAATTTGCGGATGACACCAAGATTGGGGGAACGGCAAATTGTGCGGAGGGTGTGGAGAGTCTACAGAAGGATCTAGATAGGCTGGGCGAATGGGCCAGGAAATGGCAAATGGAATTTAATGTTGGCAAGTGCGAGGTGGTCCACTTTGGTAGGAAGAATGGTAGGAAGGACTATTACTTACGGGGCGAAAAACTGCAGCAGGCGACGGTGCAGAGGGACCTCGGGGTCCTTGTTCATGAGTCGCAAAAACCCAGCCTGCAGGTGCAGCAGGTGGTCAGGAAGGCGAATGGGATGCTGGCCTTCATAGCGAAGGGGATTGAATATAAAAGTAGGGAGGTCTTGCTGCAGCTGTATGGGGCATTGGTGAGGCCGCAGCTGGAGAACTGTGTGCAGTTTTGGGCGCCGCACCTGCGCAAAGATATTTTGGCCTTGGAGGGAGTGCAGAGGAGGTTTACTCGGCTGATACCGGAGTTGAGGGGGTTAAGCTATGAGGAGAGGCTGAATAAACTAGGCTTGTACTCGTTGGAGTTTAGAAGAATGAGGGGAGATCTCATTGAGACGTATAAGATGATGAATGGGATGGATAGGATAGAGGTGGAGAGACTCTTCCCGCTCAAAAAAGACAGTAGGACTAGGGGGCACAGCCTCAAGATAAAGGGGGGGCGTTTTAGAACGGAGTTGAGGAGGAACTTCTTCACTCAAAGGGTGGTGAATCTCTGGAATTCTCTACCCGTTGAAGTGGTGGAGGCTGCCTCGCTAAATATTTTCAAGAAGCGGGTTGATGGGTTTTTGATAAGAGAGGGGATTAAGGGTTATGGGGAGAGGGCCGGAAAGTGGAACTGAGCCACGACAGATCAGCCATGATCTTATTGAATGGCGGGGCAGGCTCGAAGGGCTAGATGGCCTACTCCTGCTCCTATTTCTTATGTTCTTATGTTCAACTGGCCCAAACACTCTGAAATGTGATGCAGCAATGGGCCATTGACTGACTGATCCTACAAATGATTCCAAACAATGCCTGCAATGATGATCACAGTCACTTTCACTGTCACAAGCAATGGGTGGCCACCTCATCCCAATGGTCTCATCTTTTCCTCCAGCATTCTGCTGGTCAGGAACCTTTGTCTTTACAAACGCAGTTCAGGGACATAGACGCTCCAGCATTCCATGAAGGTAAACATTTGTCTTTCAGGTGGGTAATGCCAACTTCGAATATTAGCCTGTTGTGTTGTCGTATGCATCCTCCTTGTCCATTTCCTGTTGTAGCTTCTAGCCACTGCTGATGCTGTTTCTGTCCCTCTTTCTTTCACTTTCCTCCTCACTGGAAGAGGCAAACTCTGAGTGCAAAGTTTAACTATTTAGCTTTGGGGCCTTCATAGCACTGTTGCTCTGAATGCCAGTACTCATTGCAGAGAACCTGGGAGACACCCTTCTATGAACAGCCCTCTGACCTTACTCTGAATCCAGCATTCAATTCTCCAACCTGAGCCTGTCTGCTGGTAAACACAGCAGATGGTCAGTTAGCTACTTACCAGGCACAATTACCCTCCCACTATCAGCTTGTACAGTCCCAATCCTATCACCCAACCACGCCTGGGAAAATTATCTAGTAGCAGGAAAACGCTGGGGAAAAATTCCAACACTTTCTTATTCAACTTTACCAGGTCCCACCTCCCAACCTGTCATCAAGGGGGCTGTAAAATTCCATACCTTGTGTCCTCCTCACAGCTTACTGTCAGCAAACATGGATACATTACATTCAGTCCATATAAGTTCTCAGGTCTCAGCCTTTCAGGTCATGTCATTACTTTAACTGCTCTCCCCCTGTCTACAGATTTGTAGAAATCATAACAATTGCCGCAAAAAGGGATATGCTGTCAAGACTTTCCATCTTGCACTCATAAGGACAAACTTCAAATTTCAATACCAAATTTCCAACAGAACAACAATTTATACTGCTTGAGAAAAGAGTGCTGATTGGTTAGCAAATTTAGTTCAAAGTTAAAAATTAAAGTTTATTTATTAGTCACAAGTAAGGCTTACATTAAGACTGCAATAAAGTTGCTGTGAAATTCCCCTAGTCATCACACCCCAGTGCATGTTCAGGTCAATGAACCTAACCAGTACGTCTTTCAGTCTGTGGGAGGAAACCCATGCAGACACGGGGAGAACGTGCAAACCCCATATAACTGCGACCCAAGCCGGGAATCAAACCCGGGTCCCTGGTGCTGTGAGGCAGCAGTGCTAACCATTGTGGTATCGTGCTGCCCCTTTGATTGATTGAGGTGTTGCCATGAAGAATACAACAGTGAACAGTTATTCCAAAGCTTTTATTTAAATTCAAAAAAGAAAATTCAACTCTGATTGGTTGAGCATTGCCATGGGGCCATTGCAAGAGGGGACAATTGTCCCCAGTGCTTTTGTTTAATTGAAAAGGGCACAATGTCTACACATATTCTTTCAAATATTCCAATTTCTGCAAATATTTCCTGACAATTTAGATTCATTCCATTTTTCCCTCTCAGTTCCTTTATTGTACTTTGCTGGACTCTAAAACTGCCCTAGTCCTCATGCTTACTACTTTTCTTGGTACTATTATGAAATATTTCTTTGAGGTTTACCATTCCTTATCAACTGTTGTAATTTATAATTGAATTCCCCAATCTATCTTAGCTAACTCAGCACTCATACCCGTGCCATCTTATTTCTTTATCTCTCAATTAATACTCTGTCAAAAATTATAACTGAAAAGAGAGCCTCTTGTTATCTTTATTTTCTCTCTTTCTGTCCTTCTGGGTCAAGATTCTTCCATACTACTGCCCTTTTATCATCCTGAATTATCAAGGCTAACACCCTCCTTGTCTATTTTGTCTGTCTGTTCAAAATTTAAAACACTAGTTTTAAATTTTAGTTCCCAACCTTGGTATCACGCAACCATGTCCCTGTTTCCACAAAGCATCCTTGAAGAGATCAAACAACCTGCTGACTCCTGGGAAACTCTGACTAAAATGGAGAAGGATCATTTGAGAAGAAACAAAAACCACTGAGAGACTTGGTCACAGAGGTGAAATCAAGGTGCTGGAGCAAGTCACCCAAATATACGTGCTGAATTCTTCAAACACAACCTGCATGCATGTGGCAGGGTAACCCAATCTCACATTGGACTTCTCAGAATGCATTAAACCATTCATCCTCAGTCCTGACGAACTGCCTAGAAAGGATATCTTTGTAAATGTATTTTTCTTTCTCTGTGCTATTAATTCAAATACCTTGTTATAAATACTATATGCAGTCAAATAATGTGACTTTAATCATTATATTTTACAATTTTTCTATGGATAAATGTGGACCTGTGGATATGCTGTACTTAGATTTGGCATTTGACAAGAGTGCCACATCAAAAATTACTATGCAAATGAAGGGCTCACTGTGTTGGGGGTGACATATTTGAATGGATAGAGAATTGGTTAGCTAATGGAAAACAGAGTTGGCATAAATGGGTCATTTTCAGGTTGGCAGAATGTAACAAGTAGAGTGCCACAGTGCTGGGGCCCAAACTATTTACAATTCCTGTCAATGACTAAGATGAAGGGATTGAATGTATGGATGCTAAATTTGCAATGACACACAGATAGGCAGGAAAATTATTTGTGAAGAGGATGTAAGGAATCTGAAAAGGAAGACAGATAGGCTAATTGAGTGGGCAATAATTTGACAAATGGAGTATAAAACGGAATATGTGAACATGTCCACATTGGCAGGAAGAATAGAAAAGCAGCATATTATTTAAATAGAGAGAGATTGCAGAACTCTGAGATGCAGAGTGATCTGGGTCACCTGGTACATGAATCATGAAAAGTTAGCAAGCAGGTACAGCAAGTGATTTGGAAGGCAAATGGAAAGCTATTATTTATTGCAAGAGAAATGGAATATAAAATTAGGGATGTTTTGCTACAGTTGTGCAGGGGGTTGGTGAGAACACACTGTGCAGTTTTGGTCTCATTATTTAAGAAAGAATATAAATGTGCCAGAAGCAGTTCAGAAAAGGTCCACTCAACTGGTTCCTGATTTAGGGTTTATCTTAATGAGGAAAGCTTGAACAGGCCTATATCTGTTGGAGTTTAGAAGAATGAGAGGTGAGCTTATTGAAACTTGCAAGATCCTGAGAGGACTTGACAAGGTGGATGGTGAAAGGATGTTCCCCCTTGTGGGAGAGACCAGAATTAGGCAACACAGGTCAAAAATAAGAGTCTCCCAATTAAGACAGATGAGAAAAAATAATTCCTCCCAGAGGGTCATAAGTCTTTGGAAGTCTCTTTCTGAGATACCAGTGGTATCTGTGTCATTGACTATTTTTAAGGCAGAGATAGATTCTTTGTGAATTAGGGTGTCAAGGGGTAACAGGGTAAAAGGAAGAGATAGGAATGTGGAGTTTAGGCCCGGTCAGCCATGATCATATTAAATGGTGTAGCAGGCCTTCTTTGCTCCTAATTTGCATGTTTAGATGCACAAATGTTCCCTATTTGATCGTATTCACAGTTGCACTATTCCCATTAAACTCTTTGTCACCTCCTGTCACACTCTGCTATCTTTGCCCACATCATTACACTGCATTATGACTTTTCTCTTTAGACTTAAACATTTCCCTAACCTAATCCTCAGGTCCTATTTACAGCTCTCATTAACCAATTAGTTGGGACTGTATTTCCCAGCTTGGTTTAAGAGAAGCCTGTCACAACAGCTCCCTCTTTCCCCAGTGTTGATGTCAGTGTCCTGTGAATCAAAGCTCATCTCCCATACTACTCTCCATGTATTGAACTCTCAAATAAGTTTAGTTTCTTTCCAATTTGCAAATGGCTCAGATTGGGCTTTTCAATTTGATACTTAGGTCCACAATCTCCATTGGTAGAAATTCTTGCCTGGCTTTGCCTCTGTTGTTCATTCCTATACAGGTTATGACAACTGGAACATTTCCCTCACATTCTAGATTTCCCCCAGCCAAAAGGCTCAAAAGGGTCTTTAACCCTGGTGCTGGGCAAACTTTTCCCAGTAACAGCTGTAGACAGCAGTATAGGGATGTCCCCTATCACCTTCACACTCTTCCTCACTCTCTCCACTTCAAAGTCCTCCCATACCATGTGCCATGGTCAGTTTGCTCATTCATTCTTCAGACTTTTCCCCAGTGCACAGACATCCTGCCTATTGGATTAGGGGAAAGGCGGAGGTTCCTCCAGCAATGCAGCTGGGATCCCCTTATCTGTCCAATTCATCTCCATACCCTCCTACTTAAAGGATATGGCAGCTCTCCCAAATCCCCACCACAATGTCTGTACCTCAAACTCCAGCCCAACAACTTTCAGCTGAGGTTCATCAAATTGTAGATACGTACTGCAATTGTGGTTGTTCATGACCTCGATATTTTCATAGATTCATTACAACACAGAAGGAGGCTATTCGGCCAATCACATCTATGTTGGTCAACAAAGGTCTAACTACACTAATGCCATTGTCTAGTCTTTTGTTCATAGGTCTTGGAGGCTATGGCAGCGAATATTTAAATACTTCTTAAAGGTTCTCTATAATGATGTTGTGATGGGACAGGACATAGACCACACTATGTAACGATGGCAGATTTTCTTCTGTAATGGATGGTGAACCAGTGACCATTTTACTTGTATTTTTATATTATAGCACATTGAATGTTGTAAAATGTCTCAAGATTGCCCCACAAGTTAGCAAACAAAACCATGTATGGTGGTTTTAGTGCAGGTGACTAAACACTTGGTTAATGGGTTAGATTTTAAGGAGTTTTAAATAGGAGAGCAAGTTCGAGAGGGGTATGGAAGGTATTCCAGATGTTGCAGCCTAAGAAGTTTGTTAATTCATGGTGGAGCAATTAAGGGATTCAGAGATACTCAAGGGGTCAGCATTTGAGGAGCGCAGATCTGGGAGATTTGTGTTGGAGTCGGTTAAAGAAATAAGAAAGCCATGATCACTGTTACTCAAATCAGCTTTTTATTTCTACATACATTTTAAAACTGAGTTCTCATCCCAGTAGGAGTCAGCTGTTTCCACAGGAAACCTCTCCACACCCCCCTACCCCCCCCAGAAAAACACAATGGACTGGGAGCAGGTAGCCACAAAGGTTAATGCAAACTGTCTGGTCCTGAGGAATGAGCGACAACGCTGTTGATTGTGGAATAACCTCTTATATATTGTCAATGTATCTTCAGTCTTACAGAGCCCAATGTTTGCAGCCACAGCACAGAAAGAGGCTATTTGGCCTATAGTGACTATGGGGCAGTAAGGTGGCACAGTGGTTAGCACCGCTGCCTCACAGCGCCAGAGTCACTGTCTGTGTGGTGTTTGCACATTCTCCCCGTGTCTGCATGGGATTCCTCCCACATTCCAAAGATGTGAGGGTTAGGTTGATTAGCCATGCTAAATTGACCTTCGTGTTAGGGGGATTAGTAGGGTAAATGTGTGGGGTTATGGAAATAACCCCATGCATTTTTTCCTTTGTCAATTATTCAAACTCTACCGGTCACCAACACACCTGGAGGAAATTGTTTCTCATTTTCTCCAGCAGGATTTTGAATATATTGACTAAGCATCCCTTTAGCCATCTCTGCTGTAAAGCCAACAAACTTAACAATTCCAACGTCTCCACATAACTGACATACATCATCCCTGGGCCTATTCTAGTAAATCACTACCCATGCAAGGCTGATACTTTCATAGGAAATCATCAAGGTAATTTATCTTCCATCATACTCTATTGCTTTGCCATTTGCTTGCATCAAACTAATCGCAGAACCTTACCTAGTGCAGACAGCAAGGTGCACAGCACAAAATAACATAATGAGGTGAGTTAGATGGTTCGAGAGAGTTGGCTGCTGATTGGTATTCAGTGAATGTAAGCAGAGATGGGTTGCTCCTCAGAGGAAGAAACATAATGTTCTCTATCACTGGTCCTAGAATTTGCCAAAAAACTAAAAATAGGCCAACTGTAGCGAAAGATACTGAGCACTTTCAATGAGGGAAACTTGCCCACAATTAATCCCAACTGTGAAATCGCAGGAGCAATTGGCCAGTCTCATGGCTGACACATTCCCTCTGGAAGTTATTTCCATTTATCCCTATGAATAAAATATTACCTCATCAAAAATAAGTTACTTTTACAAAGCAAGCTTTCAGCTTCCCAGTATACCTTAGGAAGCCAGTTGCGAGAGAACTGTTAATACAGTCTGGCACAACCACTGGTATGGCAGAGTGAGAACACCTGCCCCCTCCCTGACACCCCTACCATCGCAACCCTTCGTGCCACACGTTAGCACGAACAATGACATTAATTCTGCAAAGCAAGCAGAGTCCTGCCCTCCAGTTTGGCTGGGTGTGTCCTGCCAGGGGTGTCCCAGCACCTTGTGCTATAACCATTCCAATGTGACAGAAGTATATTCAAGTTCACAGGGTTCAGGCTCCTGCTTCAGCAAATTAACTCAGTAGGACCTTGGTGCTTTTCTGCTAAAGCAACCACTTCTAAATAACCATGAAAGCAGCAAGCACATCAGTCACTCAGGCTTGAACCAAATCTTCACACACACACACACACACACACACACACACACACACACACACACACACACACACACACACACACACACACACATGAACTGGCACACACAGACAAACACACAAATAAATGTACACAGATGTATACACAAGTATAGAAATACAGACCAACAGGCAGGCACACACATTCATATAGGCACAAGTTGCAACTAACATTCATGTCACACAAATGACCATCTCCAACAAGGGAGGATCTGACTGTAATGTATATTGGGCACAGCCGTTTAAAGGAACAAGTCCGGTGACCCCATGTGTGGATCTGCCCAGGAACTGCCCTGAGAGGGCAGTTGTAGTCGTGAATGTGGAGCAAGTAGGATTGCAATAAATACCTGTGCTCCCTGATGCCTGTCTGTGGAGTGAATTCTTGAGGATACTCCTCAGTAATAAAGAATTTAATACTCATGATGGGATTGAAGGTGGATAAATCTTCAGGTCCTGATAATCTTCATTCCAGAGTACTTAAGGAAGTGGCCCTGGCAATAGTAGATCCATTGGCGGTTATTTTCCAAAATTCTTTGGACTTTGTAATAGTTCCTACAGATTGGAGGCCGGCTGATGTAAGCCTGCTATTCAAAAACAGAGGTAGAGAAAAAACAGGAAACTATAGGCCAGTGAGCCTAATGTCGGTTTTGGGGAAGTGGCTAAAGTCTATGATTAAGGATTTCATAATTTGGCAATGGGAAGGCAGTGGTACATTCAGACAAAGTCAGCATGGATTTACAAAAGAAATTCCTCATGCTTGAGGGATCTATTAGAATTTTTTGAGGATGATCAAGTAAGACTTGACCAAGGAGAATCAGTGGATATGGTTTATTTAGACTTTCAGAACACTTTCAACAAAGTCTCACATAATGCGTTACTACTCATCAGGTAGAAGCGGCTGAGGGACTTCACTGGTGCATTCTGGGAGAAGCCAGACCAGCAACCTTTACCAAGAAATGAGAACCTTTACCAACCTTTACCAAGAAATGGGAAGCAGAAGATCTGGTGTCAAGGAGTGGTGAACCCGAAACACATTAGTGTTTCCCTCCCTCCCTCCTCCTCTAACCAAAAAAAAGGCCACTGTGAGAAGGTGAAAATGAAGGTAAGAGTTTTATAAATTTTTTCAAATAATTTAATTGGTGCTCAAAATATCGGTTAGTAGGATTTAAGTGCTGCACTTGTGAGATGTGGGAGATCCATGATGCTTCCAGCATCTGGGACGACCATATCTGCAGGAAATGCACCCAATTGCAACTCCTTACAGACTGCATGGATAGGTTGGAGCAGCAGCTGGATGCACTTAGGAGCATAAAGGAGGCAGAAAGTGTCATAGACAGGAGCTATAGAAATGCAGTCACATTGAAGGTGCAGGCAGATAGATGGGTGACCACCAGAAGGGGCAGGCAGTCAGTGCAGGAATCCCCTGTTGTCATCCCCCTCTCTAACAAGTATACTGTTTTGGATACTGTTAGGGGAGACGGGCTATCAGGGGATAACAGCAGCAGCAGCCAAAGCAGTGGTATGATGGCTAGCTCTGTCGTTAAGCAGGGAGTGACAAAGAGGACTAGAGTAATAATAATAGTGTACAGATTAGGGGTACAGATAGGCATTTCTGTGGACGTGAAAGAGACTCCAGGATGGTATGTTGCCTCCCTGGTGCTAGGGTCCAGGTTATCTCTGAACAGACAGAAAGCATTCTGAAGGGAGAGGGTAAATAGCTAGAGGTCATGGTACATATTGGTACTAACAACATAGGCAAGAAGAGTAATGAGGTCCTGCAGCAGCAGTTTAGGGAGTTAGGTAGAAAGTTAAAAAGCAGGACCTCTAGGGTTGTAATCTCAGGATTACGCCCTGTGCCATTTGCTAGTGAGGCTAGGAATAGGCAGATAGTGCAGCTCAACACGTGGCTAAACAGTTGGTGTAGGAGGGAGGGTTTCAGATATCTGGACCATTGGGTTCTCTTCCAGGGCAGATGGGACCTGTTCCAGAAGGACGAGTTGCATCTAAACTGGAAGGCCACAAATATTCAGGCCGGGAGGTTTGCTAGTGTCACATGAGAGGATTTAAACCAGTTTGGTAGCAGGGTGGAACCCAAAGCAAAGGTGAATTAGATGAAGGGGAGCAAGAGAGTAGAGCCAATAAGACTCAGAGAAACTGCAGGCAGGTTGGGATTGCAAATCAGAGAGGGTCTGGTGGACTGAAGTGCATTTGTTTCAATGCGGGAAGTGTAACAGGTAACAGGAACTTGGAGCTTGGATTAATACGAGAAACTATGATGTAGTTGCCATTACAGACTTGGTTAAGGGAAAGACAGGATTGGCAGCTTAACATTCCAGGATATAGATGTTTCAGGCGGGTTAGAGGGGGATGTAAAAGGGGTGGGGGAGTTGCACTACTGGTTAAGAAGAATATCACAACTGTTCTCCGGGAGGACACATCGAAGTGTTCATTCAGTGAGGCAATATGGGTAGAGCTCAGGATTAGGAAAGGTATAGTCACAATGTTGCAGTTTACTATGGGCCACCCAACTACCAGCAGGAGACTGAGGAATAGATATGTAGGCAGATTTTGGCAAGGTGTAAAAGAAACAGGGTTTTTGTGGTGGGAGATTTTAGTTTCATAGAATCATAAAATCATAAAGTACCTCTTTAAGATACTGATGGATAAAGATAAGTGTAGTCCTCAAGTTAAGGTGCTAAATTGGGGGAAGGCTAATTACAATAATATTAGGCAGAAACTGAAGAACGTAGATTGGGGGATGTTTGAGGGCAAATCAACATCTGGCACGTGGGAGGCTTTAAAGTGTAAGTTGATAGGGATTCAGGACTGGCACCTTCCTATAAAAATGAAGGATAAGTATGGCAAGTTTTGGGAATCTTGGATAATGAGAAATATTGTGAGTCTAGTCAAAGAGAAAAAGGAAGCATTTGTCAACGTTAGGAGGCTGGGAACACACAAAGCAAGTGTGAATATAAGGAAATTAGAAAGAAACTTAAGCAAGGAATAAGGAGGGCTAAAAGAGGCCATGAAAAAGCATTGCTAGCAGGGTTAAGCAAAATCCCAAGGCTTTTTACACATATACAAAGAGCAAGAGGGTAGCCAAGGGTACTAGGGTAGCCTAGTTTGGGGGCGTTTAAGAGATTGGTGGATAGGTTTATGGACGAAAAGGGATTGGTTTAGATTAGTGGGTCAATGTTTTTTTTAAAAAATAAGACTGGTCGGCGCAACATTGTGGGCCGAAGGGCCTGTTCCGCGCTGTAATGTTCTATGTTCTATGTTCTATGTTCTAAGGAGAGGGTTGGTCCACTCAAGGAAAAGGGAGGGGTATTAAATGAGTATTTTGCATCAGTATTCACCAAAGAGAAGGACTTGGTGAATGATGAGTCTGGGAAAGGATGTTTAGATAGTTTGAGTCATG
Source organism: Carcharhinus amblyrhynchos (assembly GCF_965287045.1). Lineage (NCBI taxonomy): Eukaryota > Metazoa > Chordata > Chondrichthyes > Carcharhiniformes > Carcharhinidae > Carcharhinus > Carcharhinus amblyrhynchos. The sequence continues at coordinate 52,182,573 of NC_137339.1, read as the reverse complement.
TTGAGATCAAAAAGGTGGTATTGGGGTTCTTGAGAAACATTAAGATAGACAAGTCCCCAGAGTTTAATGGAATATACCCCAGAATACTAAGAGAGGCAAGGGAGGAAATTGCTGGTACCTTGAGAGAAATCTTTGTATCTTCACTGGCTACAGGGGAGGTCCCACAGGATTGGAGAATAGCCATTGTTTAAGCAAGAATAATCCAGGTAATTACTGGCCAGTGAGCTTTCCATCAGTGGTAGCAAAATTATTGGAGAAGATTCTTCGAGACAGGATTTATTCCCACTTGGAAATAAGTGGATGTATTAGTGAGAGGCATCATGGTTTGATGAAGGGGAGGTCGTGTCTCATGAAATTGATCAAGTTCTATGATTCTATGAGTTTTTCGAGGAAGTGAAGATGATGATTGATGAGAGTAGGACAATGGATGTTGTCTACATGGACTTCAGTAAGACCGTTGACAAGGTCTCTCATGGCAGACTGGTGCAGAAGGTGAAGTCGCATGGGATCAGAGGTGAGCTGGCAAGGTGGATACAAAACTAGCTTGGTCAAAGAAGGCAGAGGGTAGCAGTGGAAGAGTGCGTTTCTGAATAGAGGGCTGTAACAAGCGTTCCTGGGACCTTTGCTGTTTGTAGTATATATAAATGATTTGGAGGAAAATGTAGCTGGATTGATACATTTGCGGACGACACAAAGGTTGGTGGATTTGTGGAAAGCGATGAGGACCTTCAGAGGATACAGCAGGATCTAGATTAGTTGGAAACTTGGATGGAGAGATAGGAGATGGAGTTTAATTCGGACAAATATGAGGTAATGCACTTTGGAAGGTCTAACACAGATAGGAAATATACAGTAAATGGCAGAACCCTTAAGAGTATTGTTAGGCAAAGGGATCTGAGTGTACAGGTACACAGGTTACTGAAAGTGGCAGTGCAGATGGAGAATGTAGTCAAGAAGGTATATGGCATGCTTGCCTTCATCAGCCAGGGTATCGAGTTTAAAAACTGGCAAGTCATGTTGCCGCTTTATAGAACCTTAGTTAGGCCACGCTTGGAATATTGTGTTCAATTCTGGTTGCCACACTACCAGAAGGGTGTGAAGGCTTTGGAGAGGGTACAGAGAAGATTTAGCTCGATGTTGCCTATTATGGAGGGCATTAGCTATGAGTGGAGGTTAGAGAAACTTGGTTTGTTCCCACTGGAGTGACGGAGGTTGAGGGGAGACCTGATAGAAGTTTACAAGATTATGAGAAGCATGAACAGAGTGGATTTTCCCAGGGTGGAAGAATCAATTACTAGGGGGCACAGGTTTAAGATGCGAGGGGCAAGTTTTAAAAGAGATGTACGAGGCAGATTTTTTACACAGAGAGTAGTGGGTGCCTGGAACTCATTGCCAGGGGAAGTAGTGGAAGTGGATATGGTAGTGATTTTTAAGAGGCTTCTTGGCAAGTGCATGAATGAGATGGGAATAGAGGGATATGGTCCCCAGGAGCAAAGGGTGTTTTAGTCAAGTCGGGCAGCATGGTCAGCGTGGGCTTGGAGGGCCAAAGGGCCTGCTCCTGTGCTGTAATTTTCTTTGTTCTTTGTTATATAAAGTTAAAGCAGATGGGATTGCAGGCAATGCCTTGAGAGGGATAGAAAGCTGGTTATCAGATAGGAAGCAAGGAGTTGGAATAAATGAGTCTTTTTCTGATTGGCAGTCAGTGACTAGTGGGCTTCCACAGGGATCTGTGCTTGGATCCTAGCTGTTCACATTATGTTTATTAATGATTTGGAAGAGGAAACTTCATGTATCATTTCCAAATTTGCACATGATACAAAGTTGGGTGGGAGGGTGATCTGGGAGAAGGATGTACAGATGTTTCAATGTGATTTGAACAGGCTGTGTGTATGGGGACATCTGCATGGCAGATGAAGTATAATGTGGATAAATGTGAGATTATCCACTTTGGCAGCAATAATGGAAAGACAAATTATTACTTGAATGGTTGTAAATTGAGGGAGGTGGATACTCAATGAGACTTTGGGTCCTTGTGCATTAGTCACTAAAAATAAGCACGCAGTTACAGCAGGCAGTAAAGAAGGCAAATGATATGTTGGCCTTCATAGCAAGACGATATGAGTGTCGGGATAGGGATGTTTTGCTGCAATTGTGTAGGGCATTAGTGAGGCCACACGTGGGGTACTGTGTGCAGTTTTGGTGAATTCATCTGAGAAGGATGTCCTTGCTATAAGGGGAAGTATAGTGAAGGTGTACCAGGCTGATTCCTGGAATGGCAGGTCTGTCATATGAGGAGAGACTAAGTTGGTTCGCCTTATAGTCACTGGTTTTTAGAAGAGTGAGAGGGAACCTAACAGAAAAACATAAAATTCTTACAGGTTTAGACAAAGTAGATTCAGAAAGAATGTTCCCAGTGGTGGGGGAGTGGCTGACTGACAGAAGGCTGAGAGTGGGGATAAAGGGGTCTTTTTCAGGATGGCAGCTGGTGACTAGTGGTGTGCCTCAGGGGTCAGTGCTGGGACCACAAATCTTCACAATATACATTAACAATTTGGAGGAAGGAACTGAAGGCACTGTTGCTAAGTTTGCAGATGATACAAAGATGTGTAGAGAGACAGGTAATTTTGAGGAAGCGGAGGGCTATAGAAGGTCTTGGACAGGTTAGGAGAGTGGGCAAAGAAGTGACAGATGGAATACAATGTGGAAAAGTGTGAGGTTATGCTCTTTGGAAGGAGGAATGGAGGCTTAGACTATTTTCTAAATGGGAAAATGCTTAGGAAATCAGCAACACAAAGGGACTTGGGAGTCCCTGTTCATAATTCTCTTAAGGTTAACGTGTAGGTTCAGTTGGCAGTTAGGAAGGCAAATGCAACATTAGCATTCATGTCAAGAGGGCTAGAATACAAGAGCAAGGATGTACTTCTGAGGCTGTATAAGGCTCTGGTCAGACCCCATTTGGGATATTGTGAGCAGTTATCTAAGGAAGGATGTGCTGGCCTTGGAAAGGTTCCAGAGGAGGGTCACAAGGATGATACCTGGAATGAAGATCTTGTCGTATGAGGAACGGTTAAGGACTCTGGGTTTGTACTCATTGGTGTTTCGAAGGATGAGAAGGGATCTTATTGAAACTTATAGGATACTGCAAGGACTGGATAGGATGGATGTGGAGAAGATGTTTCTGCTAGTAGGAAAAACTAGAACCAGAAGGCACAATCTTAGGCTAAAGGGATGATCCTTTAAAACAGAGATGAGGAGTAATTTCTTCAGCCAGACAGTAGTGAATCTGTGGAACTCTTTGCCGCAGAAGGCTGTGGAGGCCAGGTCATTGAGTGTCTTTAAGACAGTGATAGATAGGTTCTTGATTAATAAGGGGATCAGGGATTAAGGGGAAAAGGCAAGAGAATGGGGATGAGAAAAATATCAGCCATCATTGAATGGCGGAACAGACTCAATGGGCCAAGTGGCATAAATCTGCTCCTATGTCTTGCAGAACATAGAACATTACAGCGCAGTACAGGCCCTTCAGCCCTCGATGTTGTGCCGACCAGTGGAACCAATCTAATGACCCTTTAACCTAAACTATTCCAATGTTATCCATATGCCTATCCACTGACCATTTGAACGTCCTTAAAGTTGGCGAGTCCACAACTGCTGCAGGCAGGGCATTCCACGCCCTTATTACCCTCTGAGTAAAGAATCTACCTCTGACATCCGTCCTATAACTACCACCCCTTAATTGAAAGCTATGTCCCCTCATGTTAGCCATCACCATCTGAGGAAAGAGGCCCTCACTGTCCACCCTATCCAATCCTCTGATCATCTTGTATTCCTCAATTATGTCACCTCTAATGAAAATAACCTCAAGTCCCTCAGCCTTTCCTCATAAGACCTTCCCACCATATCAGGCAACATCCTGGTAAACCTCCTCTGCACCCTTTCCAATGCTTCCACATCTTTCTTATAATGCGGCAACCAGAACTGTACGCAATACTCCAAGTGCGGCCGCACCAGAGTTTTGTACAGTTGTAACATGACCTCACGGCTCCGAAATTCAATCCCTCTACCAATAAAAGCTAACACACCGTACACCTCCTTAACAACCTTATCAACCTGGGTGCCAACTTTCAGGGAGCTATGCACATGTACCCTGAGATCTCTCTGCTCGTCAACACTACCAAGAGTCCTTCCATTAGCCCTATATTCTGTACTCCTGTTATTCTTACCAAAGTGAATCACCTCACACTTTTCCGTATTAAACTCCATTTGCCACCTCTCGGCCCAGCTCTGCAGCTTATCTATGTCCCTCTGCAAATTGTAACACCCATCCTCACTGTCTACAACTCCTCCAACTTTGGTGTCATCAGCAAATTTACTAATCCATCCTTCTACACCCTCATCTAGGTCATTTATAAAAATGACAAACAGCAGTGGCCCCAAAACAGATCCTTGAGGTAAACAGATACTTGTAACTGAACTCCAGGTTGAATATTTCCTATCAACCACCACCCTCTGTCTTCTATCAGCTAGCCAATTCCTGATCCAAACTGCTAAATCACCCTCAATCCCATGCATCTGCATTTTCTGCAGTAGCCTACCATGGGGAACCTTATCAAACACTTTGCTAAAATCCATATACACCACGTCAACTGCCTTACCCTTATCCACCTCTTTGGTCACCTTTTCAAAAAACTCGATAAGGTTTGTGAGGCATGACCTACCCTTCACAAAACCTTGTGGGGCAGTCCAGACCTAGGGATCATAGTTTAAGGATAAGAGGTACATCTTTTAGAACTGAGGCGAGGAGAAATTTTTTCACCCATAGAGTGGTGAATGTGTAGAATTCACTACCACAGAATATAGTTGAGGCCAAAACGTTGTCGGATATCAAAAAGAAATTAGATGTCGCTCTTGGGGCTGAAGTGATCAAAGGATATAAAGGAAGGGGGGTGATCAGGATACTGAATTCAATGATCAGCCATGATCAAAATGAATGGTGGAGCTGGTTTGAAGGGCCGAATGGTCTACTCCTGCTTCGAGTTTCTATATTAATCCCCAACCCAACTCTTCAACCTAGCCCTTCAACCACTCAACTATTCTCCCCCCCCCGACTACCTTCCAACTACCCAACCACCCACAACCTGACACGACTAGTCCCCTGACCACCCATTCATTCACCTACCCACTTATCCACCTACCCATTCACCCACTCATCCAGTCGCCCATTCACTCATCCATTAACAAAGCTAACATTCCATTTGCCTTCCTGAATACTTGCTGTGCCTGCATGCTGACTTCATGTGATTCATGCACAAGGGCACTTAAGTCCTCTGTACCACAGCATTCTGCGGCCTCTCTGCAATTCAATAATATTCTGCTACTCTATTCTTCTCACTAAAATGGACAACCTCACAGTTTCCTCATTATATTCCATCTGACATTTTTGCTCCCATTCACTTAACTCATCTATATCCCTTTGCAGACTATTTGTGTCTTTTAGGTTTCACATCAGACACTGCAATTACTCACTACATATTCAGGCACAACAGACATTTCTTTGTACATGATGTGAATAAGACATCATTTCAAAGCAAAACAACATAGAAAGTGCTATCAGCAGCATTATATCTGAGTGGCCCTGTAATTTTTCATTTTTTAAAAATGCACTTCAGACCCAATGAAGTCTCATGGCACCAGCTCAAACATGGGCAAGGAAACCAGCTGCTGATGATCACATACCATGCCCTCTCAGCTGATGAATCAATACTACCCCATGTTGAACACCACTGAGGGTGGCAAGGATGCAGAATGTACTATGGGTGGGGAACTTCAATGACCATCACCAACAGTAGCTTGGTAGTATCACCACAGACCGAGCTAGAACCCTACAGTGCAGAAAGAGGCCCTTCAGCCCATCGAGTCTGCACCGAACACAATCCCACCCAGGCCCTACCCCATATCCCTACATATTACACCCACTAATCCCTCTAATCTACGCATCCTCGGACACTAAGGGGCAATTTCTTAGCATGGCCAATCAACCTCACCCGCACATCTTTGGACTGTGGGAGGAAACCGGAGCACCATGCAGACACGAGGAGAATGTGCAAACACCACACAGACAGTGACCCGAGCTGGGAATCAAACCCAGGACCCTGGAGCTGTGAAGCAGCAGTTCAAACCACTGTGCTACCGTGCCGCCCTTTTTTTTCCTTTTTTTCTGGTTCAGGTGCAGACCATCCCTCTTGTAGAGGTTGCACCTACCCCAGAATGAGCCCCAATTGTCCAAGTATCTGAACTCTTCCCTCCTGCACCATCCCTGGCTGGGTCCTAAAGGACATTGCTGCTAGACTGGGACTGTGGCATTTGGTGAGGGAACTAACAAGAGGCAAAGACTTGTTTGACTTCGTCATCACCAATCTGCCAGTTGTAGTTGCACCTGCCCATGATTGTATTAGTAAGAATGACCACTTCACAGTCCTTGTGGAGGCAAAGACCTGTAGTCTGGAAAAAAACCTGGCATAAAAATAGCTGCCCGGCATATGAAGGGTTAAAAGACATTAAGCAGGCACTGACTTTCAATGCAGACATCTACTTGAAATTTGAAACATACAGGACAGACAGTTATTTGAATTAAACATACAGAGAACAAATACTGCAGGACGCCAGGCACCTTAGAAGATAAAGACAGTCCTGGGACAATGGGATCTGATAGGGACATTAGCCACGAGTAGGAACAGGAATAAATAAATGCAGGAAAACCAATTGCTGTATGAATAGACCGAAACTAAGTCATTGATAAAGATTAAATGTATCCATTCATGGAACAATGTGATATTGAAATGCTCATGTCTGTACCTGTCCATAACGATGTGTTAAATGATGTCATCAATTTGATTACCACGATATGTTAATAGTGTCCGGTCCATCTATTGTGTAAAAGGTATAAAGATGGACCGCTCCTATTGTATCATTGAAAGAAGGTAGCTGCCCAGTACTGCGGAGTGCCAGTGCCTTTTCTCCACAAAGCTTCATTAAATAAAACTGTATTGTTGCACCCCCAGTCTGACTCTGAAGTGGTAATTTTCCCACAACAATTGGCATAGTCAGCAGGATCCTATTACTGGTGAGATCGATTGGCCACGATCAGGGTAGAGATCACTGAATCTGAGAGAGTTGGACAGGGTCAAGAATACAGTCTGCAAGGAGTTAAACTTAAGGGGTATTTGTAGTAATAAGTATTGTTGTATATGGTATAGTAATAAGTACTAACTGCTTGCTGATTGTGATAAGTAACTGTGACTTGTGCTGACCAACAAGAGGACAAGGTAGCGCCTGTCTCTGAACCTCACCTTAGACCGGATGTTAAGAGGGGAAATCCCCCACGCTATAGTCAGGTATTGAAGTAGGGAAAGAGACACCAAGGTCACTTAGGATTGTGAAGCACAAGTGACAGAGGTTGGTTAACATCAAACTCTGTCGTGGCGAACAAATGCAGAGTTGCCATCTGATTGCATGAAAATTTGTGAATTTGGGAACCGTACTGTTAATGTTGTGAAAGCGGGGCAGAAAAGGAGCCTGATCAACTCTGACCAAAACCGGACTCCGGTGGAGAAGCACAGTGATGAGATAGCAACAGTGGACACCATGAGTATAAATTGAAAACCTGAGATGGTAGTGAAACTCGGTGCTAGAGTAGTAATAGTGGCTGGGGGTAGTGAAGTCCCTACGGTAGAGAGCGTACTTTAGTAGGGAGTAATCATGGCCAGGGTAGTAGAGTCTGCGAAATGGCAGATAGTAAAGTTAAAAAGGGAATCTGCAGGTCCCCTCATTAAATGACAGTCAGGTAATAGTTAATAAAGAGAATGTAAAAGGGTGGCTGGGATAGTTCTCAGACCTTAGAGCAGCAGGGAAAGTGAATAGATAAAGAAAAGAGAAACAAGACAAAGAAGATAGGAGTAATGTTAATACATCAATTAGCTGGTCTAATTGAGGAAGTAGTCGCCTCTACTAAAAAGTGGAGTGAAGATAAAACAACGATTAGAGAATTAGAATCCTGAGTAAGGGAACTGGAGAAACAAAACCAGGTATTAGAAGAGAAGCAATGGAGAAGGGAAACTGTTCCTCTACCTCCTTATGAGTCCACACAACAGAGACCAACCGCTCCTCCAGAGGAGTGGGGAGGGATAGAACACAACTTAGTGCTAGTGATCCAAGGGGGGACACATGCACAGCCAAAGGCAAATTATAAACCCTTCACCCCAGGTGAGAGACAGCAGATAATGGCTTCCCTGGGTAAATTACAACCTAGAAGCGCAACACTAAATTCTGGGAAGAATTAGACACAATTTGGGTAGGGCACCAATTACACTTGAGAGACAAACACTAGCTGGTCAGGGCAGCCTGTCCAGCAGATAAGTGGAGGTAGGTAGCAGGTGGATCCACCGCTCCTCCAGCACGGGATTATAGAGGAGGACGGTGGACACGTGTAGTTGCCCTAACATTGGAGATAGATGCCCAACAGGGACCCTTCACCCAGTTTAAAGCAGAGATTCAGAGGGTATTAGGGAATGCTCCCATTAAATGGAGCAGAATAACCACAACAAAACAGTTAAAAGGGGAAGGAGCTTCTGAATACGGGGAATGATTGTTCCAGGTATATCAGGAGTGCTCAGGACAAGGAAACCCAGGTCAAGGAGATCGAGCATTCATCCAGGCTTTTAAGGATAGGCTCTCGAGAAGTCACCAAGTCATCCTAAAAGTGGGAGTGATTATGTCCCAAGATTACGATGAATTGGTAGAATGGGCTAATGGCATACCTGGAGGCGGAGAGGAGAAATCTTAGTTTCTGTATTTTAGTGTGTTTGTGTGGTCTGGTTGCTTGTCGAATGTAGGTGGTTATTGTTGCAAAATGTTGAGTTTGAATAAAAGAGGAAGTGCTGTGGAACGAATGTTGGAAGCTTCCATGTGTGCCTGTGTGTTTAATGTTTTGTTTTTGTTTGCTTTAATGTTTTCATGTTCCTCCCCTAATTGTGATTTTACAACAGTGGGTTTGATACAGAGTTTGAATAAAATTGGAAAGTAAATTGAAATTTTAAGAAAGGATTTAAACCTTAGAGGGAACTATGTGCTCTTTCCTTTGAAGTAGAAATTATGAGAGTTAGTTGAGAAGTTAGGAGAAAAAAAAAGTAATTTTGTGGAAGGGTAGAGAATCAGGAACAAAAGAATGAGGTAAATATACTGTCTGTAAGTCAGTTTAAAGTATATCAAGTCAGTGAAATACAATATTAAGGACTGCAGAATATAGTGATTTACAAACGTCTGATAGTTTACTATTCTGTAACTGGTTAAAATTAGGTAGTGCCATTTGAATTTCATGTGCCATCTATTGTTCAAGGTTTGCCAAATATAAAAATGCTGCAAAGCTTAAAGTCTAGCCAGTTAAAAAAAAACGTTTCTAATCAATTAACCAGTATGTATTGTACCTACTTTGATTTTGATTCGGTTCTTGTTACTTTTCTAAAACGCAAGGGTTTTAATCTGGAACTCAGTTTAATAATAGAAACAATTTAAATTAAAAGGGTTTGGATATCACAGTTATGATGTGTAAAGTGGTGTGAGATACAACTGCCGCTTGATTACAATATAGCACTGCCATATAGACCCGAGAATAAAATCAAATCCTGAAAAGCCTTAACCAATTTTATATAATAGATTTATATACAATATATTCGTGTATTGCTTAAAACATAATTCCTGTTTTCCTCCATGAAAGGGCTATTTATTCCAAGCATTTTATGATTCTTTGCCATAGTTTGTAATTATATAAATTATACTGTTAGGTTTGATATTTGATTGTTGCAAATATGTATGTAATTGTGTATGTAACTGTACTACTTTGCATTGTTGCGACTGTAAATTTGACTGGATTGGAGGATAATCTATTTTATAAGGCTCACATACATTTATACGGGAATCGAACTGTGTGTTACCCGTTGGCACAATCGGTAGAAGGCCTATTTGTAGCCACCCCTGGGTGGACCCCTCATGACTTATATACAGTAGGTACATCAGATGCACCCCGTAAGAGACATATTGGCAAATATAAAAGAGGTTAACAAGGGGGATGTGTGGGACTTGTAAACTCCGCAGATCCTGTGTGTTGGGGGGGTCCAATAGGTGGGAGGAAAAGCTTGTTCAGATATTGCAAGCTATCCGCTTTGTTTTACGGGGCAGGGATGGAGATGTGCCTATGCCTTGGTCCCTAAGAATGTTTCCTGCATGCAGACACAGTGTGTCCGTCAACATTGTCAGGGTAATAAGGGACAGATTACTTGCACTTGTGAGGAACAGAAACGTCTGAATATAACCACAGGAAGACAGTTCATTGGTGGACAGTGCAATGGAACTCGCGTAACTCAGCCAAATGGACATACCCATTTGATACTTACCAAGTGGTGGGATCAAACGGGGAGTCAAGTAAACCAAACAATTGGCAATATGAACAAACTCATGATCAAGACACTAAATGTTACCGGGCTAAAAAGGGATATGTGTTCCTCTTCAACGGTACTTACACAACAGAAACACCAAACCTCTCAAACCGTTTTGCAGTAGGAACAATAGGACCACTGACTGTTCCATGCCCTCAGAAGGGGCATGTACGGAGGAGAATAGTAACCTGGGCTATCAGCAAAGAATTCTGTGCCAACTGAGAAGCCCAGGCACAATGGAGTCCTCACTGGGATACGGGTTCCTTGGAGCCTTATCTCTGGGTTGGAGAGGGGTGGGGAGGGAGCAGCAGGAGTGGTTAGTGCAAAGAATAGGAATCATATTGTTGTGTGGACTAACAGCCTGGGAAACACACTTCAAAAGCACTGGAGGCTGTTAACCAAGAAATGGCTGAACTGAGATTATGTGCACAACAAACATGGTACGCAGTAGACTACCAGTTAGCACAACGAGGGGGAGGGTGTACAATTATAGGCAATAAATGCATTACCCATGTCATGGACGAGTCTTATAACATTACACAAGTCATCAATGACATCAGAAAACAACTTGATAGCTTCAGACAGGGACCCAAGAAAGGAGGTAGCTGGCTGGAATGGCTGGTAGGGGGTTACTGGGAATCTTATTTATTACATTTATACTCATTTCAATTGTAATTGTCTGTTGTCTGACGCCTAAAGGTCTGCTGCCAGGAATTGATAACCAGAATTGTGCCGGGAACCAGTGTATCCATCGAAGAAGAAACCATGATGAAGACCTCAGAAGAAACTAAGGAAAAAAGAAGGAAAACCACCTATAAATGTGAAGATGCAGCTGTTGGTCTAGGGATTATTAAGAATAGTAGTCCGACCAAAAGAGGGGATTGTAGTGGGAAAAAAACTATAAAAATGGATACCTGGCATAAAAATAGCTGCCTGGCATATGAAGGGTTAAAAGACATTAAGCAGGCACTGACTTTCAGTACAGACAACTACTTGAAATTTAAAACATACAGGACAGACAGTTATTTGAATTAAACATACAGAGAACAAATACCACAGGACGCCAGGCACCTTAGAAGATAAAGACAGTCCTGGGACAATGGGATCTGATAGGGAGATTAGCCACAAGTAGGAACAGGAATACATAAATGCAGGAAAACCAATTACTGTATGAACAGACTGAAAATAAGTCATTGATAGAGGAAATGTATCCATTCATGGAACAATGTGATATTGAAATGCTCATGTCTGTACCTGTCCATAACGATGTATTAAATGATGTTCACCCATTTGATTACCACAATATGTTAATGGTGTCCGGTCCTCCTATTGTGCAAAAGGTATAAAGATGGACCGCTCCTCGTGTATTGTTGAGAAAAGGTAGTTGCCCAGCACTGCGGAGTGCCAGTGCCTTTTCTCCATGAAGCTTTGTTAAGTAAAACTGTGTTGTTGCACCCCCAGTCTGACTGCAAAGTGGTAATTTTCTCACAACAGACCCATCTTGACAGTAAGAACAATTTCCATCATTTTGTGCGGAACTACCGATATGCAAAATGGGATTGACTTTGAACACATCTTTGAACAAAGTAGAAAGGTGGGCATCCATGAAGATTTTGAGCAATCAACAGCAACACATTTGTATACAACTGCAATCTGTAAACTCATGGCCAGGCATATCTCCCACTCTACCATTACCATCAAGTTGGGAGAATCAACTCTGGCTCAGTGAAGATGCCAGGAGCAGGACAGACATGTTTCCGCTAGCCAGGGTGTCTGTAACCAGGAAACAGAACCTCAGAATAAGGGACAAGCTGTTTAGGACTGACATGAAGCAGCATGGTGGCACAATGGTTAGCACTGATGCCTCACAGCACCAGAGTCCCGGTTCAATTCTGGGTCATTGTCTGTGTGGAATTTGCACATCCTCCCCATTTCTGTGTGGTTTCCTCCAGGTGCTCTGGTTTCCTTCCACAGTCCAAAGATGTGCAGGTTAGGTGGCTTGGCCATACTAAATTGACACTAATGTCAGGGAGAATAGCAGGGTGAATGCATGGGGTTGTGGGGATGGGGCCTGGGTGGGACTTTGGTCAGTACAGATGGGCCAAATGGCCTCCTTCTGTACTGTAGAGTTCTAAGATTCTATGAGGAGGAACATCTTCACTCAGATGTTGGTGAACTTTGGAATTCTCTATCCAGAAGGTTACGGAAGTTCTATCAAGACAGAAATTGCTAGATTTCTAGATCATAATATCACCAAGGAATATGGGGATAGTGTGAGTAAATGGCATAGAGGTACATCAAATATGATCCAGTTAAATGGTGGAAAAGAAATGAGAGGTTGAGTGGTCTATTCTTGCTCCTACGTTCCTATATTCACACCAAATATTGAAGTGTAAACCTGCTAAAGTTAGAAACCAGGATGATTTGCATGCCAAAAAATGATAACTGCAAGTGTTAGACAGAGATAAGCAAACCCACAACCAACAGATCAGATCCTGTCACTTGCCATTTTGACATATCATGCTGTTCTGATGTACACATGTCCTTCATTGGCTTGTTGCAAAGTTCCAGTGAAGCCCAACACAAAAGTAGGAGAAACAACGCCTAATCTTCCAATTGGGCACACTACAGCTTTCTGGATTGAACATTGAGTTCAACAATTTCAACAGCTCCAACAACACTCAAGAAGCTTGACACCATCCAGGGCAAAGCCATAAGAGCCAAATGGCCTCTTATGTTTTTATGTTCTTAGCCCACTTGATTGGTACCCCATATACCACCTTCAATGTTCACTCCCTCCACCACTGATGTCCAGTAGTAGCAGGGTGTACTATCTACAAGATGCACTGTGACAACTGACCAAGGTTCCTCAATAGCAGCACCCAATACCTTTGACTGTAAACTAATAATAAATCAAATCAAACCGACAACCTCTACAAACTTGGAGGACAAGGACAGCAGATGCGCAGGAACATCATCAACTGAAAGTTCTCTCCAAGCCACACATCAGCTTGACTTGGAACCGTTTCTCCACTTGCACCGAGTCAAAATCCTAAAATCCCCTCCCTAAGAGCACGGTTGGCCCAACTACACTACATGGACTACAGCAGTTCAAGAAAGTGGCTCACCACCATCTTCCCAAGGAGAATCAGGAATGGGCAATGAATCCTGGCCTGGCTAACAGTGCCAACATTCGATGAGAGATTTTAAAAGTCTTGTTGGTATGACGATAAGATAGCAGATTCCTTCACTGCTATATTGTTCACATACACTGGAAGCCTTTGAAGCTGCTCTGTGCCTCAGTGAGGTTTTTCTCACTGTTATTTTGCTCTGCACTATTTGGTTCATTTCCAGTGACGCACTTTGATCCTTTCTCTTCCTCAGTGCTTTGATTTGATGTTTGTTCCCCTCTCAGCTCTCCATGCTGCTTCAGAACTCCTGAAACCTGGCATTTTGCATGAAACCTCAACTTACTGCTGACATCAGGAACACTTTACTCTATGATTATGAATAGCTAACCAGTCTGCTGCATTGATCTTTTTTAAAAAATGTCTCTTTACATTCTATATAGGTGCCCCAAGGAGCACTGTGTGTTGGAGCCAACTGGATCCTTTGAATCCTATTTGGAGATTGTCCACATCTGGCACAATGACAGTCCCACTCTGTGACTCCTCTGGGATTTATGGTAGCTACAGTAAAAAGTCTGACAACACCAGGTTTTAGTCCAACCTATTTATTTGATAATATACTCACAAGCTTTCGGGGTTAGCCCCTTCGTCAGGTGAATGGAGAGTTCTGGCCTCAGACAGAGCATATAAAGCACAGACAGTTTAGAGATTACTGATTAGAATGCGAATCCTTACACCTAACCTGCTGTTTAAGCTTGTGAGTATATTATCAAGTAAATAGGTTGGACTAAAACCTGGTGTTGTCAGACTTTTTACTGTGTTTACGCCAGTCCAACGCCGGCATACCCACATCATTTATGGTAGCTGTCAGACAGCCTTATTGAACATTTCATTCCTTGTCCATCCATTTTATGGTAAACAAATAGAGAGGCAGAAGAAGAGAAGAAATTCTTTTCATAATTCTGGTGCTGGACATAGAATATATTGCTGTGGAAAATTGTCCTCTCCTTCGACTGTAGTTTATACTGAGGTAAGGGATAGCTTCCTTGCCCCTCTGCGCTTGACCTTTTTGTTTTTCCCAGCAAGCTGAGTTAACATACGCTTTACAATTCAATGCCTCATTAGAGTTAACCCTTCCCATAGAGAACCTGTCAGGACTCAGCACAGGGCAGCATGAGTGGGTAAGGTTGGATTAGTAGAAGAACCTACTTCCATCAGTTTGAATTGAAAGTCATTCAGAAATTATAGAGACAAGATGACAGGGCAGTGCTGATTTTCCTGTCAGTTGTGTCCCGTAATACAGGCTGCACAGTGGCACAGTGGTTAGCACTGCTGCCTCACAGCACCAGGGACCTGGGTTCCATTCCAGCCTCAGGTCACTGTCTGTGTGGAGTTTGCACATTCTCTCTGTGTTCGTGTGGATTTCCTCCGGGTTCTCCGGTTTCCTCCTGCAGTCCAGGCTTAGGTGGATTGGCAATGCTAAATTGCCCCTTACTGTCAGGGAGACTAGCTAGGGTAAATGTATGGGTTATGGGGATAAGGCCTGGGTGTGCTTGTAGTCGGTGCAGACTCGATGAGCTGAATGGCCTCCTTCTGCACTGTAGGATTATACATATATGTAATCAGTTAGGCTATTGAAAGTATGAATGGGGGTGGAATATGCCAGATCTCCAGCCCTCTTGCCTCTGATCTTGCAGTCAAGGTTTGGATGGCGCACAAATCTCATACTTTAAGCAATATCAATCCTTTAGATGCATATCTGCAATACCCAATTTGTTAGTCCACCCATTCATAATTTCATCCATATTACACCTGTGCTTTGCCTCAATGGTAGCATTTGTTCCTCTGGATTTGAACGTTGGGGATTTAAAAAAAACTAATCATACAGAAAGTCCTTTGGAATATCCCAAGTTTATAACAAAATGCTTTCTTTTTCTTGATTTCACTCTCAAGGCATGGATATTGCTGGGAAGGCCAGTCTTCATTGCCCTTGAGATGGAGGCGCAGTTCTCCTTGAACTATCCGTGTGGTGAAGATCCATCAAGAGTGTTGTTTCACAGAGCATTTTGACCCAGCAACGATGGAAGTGTGAAGTTGAGTTTTTATGCTTGAGGATTTGTTGACAGGGAACCAGCAAAGATCTGCAATGTAGACATGCGCCCCATACCAAATCTGAGGCATACTGAGAAAACAGACAGGCCGGCAGTCAATAAAATGGCTGCAGTTTCAGCTGTAAATGGATAACAAGCAAGTTCTGAAAGCATGATGAGAAAATAAACCAACCTTGAAAATTCCAGGAGATCAAAGGAAATTACAGCACAGAAACAGGCCCTTCGGCCCTCCATGCCTGCACCGATCATGCTGCCCGACTTAACAAAAACCCCCTACGCTTCAAGGGACCATATCCCTCTATTCCCATTTCATTCATGTACTTGTCAAGACACCCCTTAAAAGTCACTACTGTATCCACTTCCACTACCTCCCCCAGCAACGAGTTCCAGGCATCTACTACTCTATGTAAGATATCTCTTTTAAAACTTGCCCCTCGCACCTTAAACCTATGCCCCCTAGTAATTAACTCTTCGACCCTAGGAAAAGGCTTCTGACTATCCACTCTGTCCATGCCTCTCATAATTTTGTAGCCTTCTATCAGGTCTCCCCGCAACCTCCATTGCTCCAGTGGGAACAAATCAAGTTTCTCCAACCTCTCCTCATAGCCAGTGCCCTCCATACCAGGCAACATCCTGGTAAATCTTTTCTGTGCCCTCTCCAAAGCCTCCACATCCTTCTGGTAGTGTATTGACCAGAATTGAACACTATATTCCAAGTGTGGCCTAACTAAGGTTCTATAAAGCAGCAACATGACTTGCCAATTTTTAACTCAATACCCCAGCTAATGAAGGCAAGCATGCCATATGCCTTCTTGACTACCTTCTCCATCTGCTTTGCCACTTTCAGTGACCTGTCTACCTGTACACCCAGATCCCTTTCCCTATCAATACTTCTAGGGGTTCTGCCATTTACTATATATTTCATATCTGCATTAGACCTTCCAAAATGTATTATCTCACATTTGTCCAGATTAAACTCCATCTGCCATCTCTTCACCCAACTCTACAACTAATTTATATCCTGCTGTATCCTCTGATGGTCCTTATCACTATCTGCAAATTCACCAATCATTGTGTTGTCTGCAAACTGACTAATCAATCCAGTTACATTTTCCTCCAAATCATATATATATATTACAAACAGCAAAGGTCCCAGCACTGATCCCTGAGGAACACCACTTGTCATAACCCTGCATTCAGAAATGCACTCTTCCACTGCTACCCTCTGTCTTCTTTGACTGAGTAAGAAGTCTCACAACACCAGGTTAAAGTCCAACCAGTTTATTTGATAGTAAACCCACAAGCTTTCGGGGTTTGCCCCTTCGTCAGGTGAGTGGAGAGTTCTGGTCTCAAATAGAGCAAATAAAGACTTCTTTGTGAGACTTCTTTGACCGAGCTAGTTTTGTATCCACCTTGCCAGCTCACCTCTGATCCCATGCGGCTTCACCTTCTGCACCAGTCTGCGAGAAGGAGAGGTGTAAATCCAATTTTAATATGCTAAGCCGTCTGGACAGGGTCCTCTGTCAAATTGTTAAAGCCAATTAACATATAACTCTATAGTGTCAAAGGTGTCAAAATAAAAGATCAAAGGTCCATTTGTGGCTGAACAATAGGATGTCCTCAGGACATCCTGGGGCGGCACTGTGCTACAGTGGTTAGCACTGCTGCCTCGCAGTGCCAGGGATTTGGGTTAAATTCCAGCCTTGGGTCACTGTCTGTGTAGAGTTTGCACATTCTCCCCATGCCTCATGGGTTTCCTCTGGGTGCTCTGGTTTCCTTCTACACTCCAAAGATGTGTGGATTAAGTTGATTGGCCAGTGTCAGGAGATTAACAAGGTAAATATGTGAGGTTACAGGATTAGGGCCTGGGTGAGATTGTGGTTGGTGCAGTCTTGATGGGCTGAATGGCCTCCTTCTGCACTGCAGGGATTCTATGATTCCATGACACAGGAGCTGGCTGACTCAAACAAAGAACAAAGAACAACACAGCACGGGAAACAGGCCCTTCGGCCCAACGAGCCCGCGCTGCCGTCCCATTGTCTCAGTGACCTATTCATGATTTTAGTCTACGCCTAATGTGCGAGGATCAGGGAGGTCCAATATAGGGACAATTTGTTACCCAATCAATCAGCCTAAAAGCGCATCTTTGGGATGTGGGAGGAAACCGGAGCACCCGGAGGAAACCCACGCAACCACGGGGAGAACGTGCAAACTCCCACAGACACAGGCCCAAATCCATGTGTCCACACAGCAACAGAGATAGTCTCTGAGCTGTCATGTTGCCCTCGAGATGGTCCAGTTTAAGCACACTAACGACATGAAGCAATAGGCAACTCCCGAAGCAACGTCCAAGAGCAGCCCACTACAACCTGCCGCATGCATGCCCCTTGCTGGTCAACAAGGTGGACTTAAATGCCTGTGGAGACAAAAAATTCATTATTAAACAGGCAAAGACTGTAACATCCCTGAGGCAAAAACGGAATCCCAAGCCTACAATGTTTAGTAAGGCCTGCTATATCCCCCTATATGTAGACCGCTCATGTGGCTGTCTAAGTGACTCTTAAACAACCCTAGCGTGCCTGCTTCCACCACCTTACTCGGCAGTGCATTCCACACCCCCACTACCCTTTGCGTGAAAAACTGCCCTCTAATATTTGTCTTATACCTAGCCCCCCTCACCCTAAGCCCGTGACCCCTCGTTCTATCCATTTCTAATAGCGGAAAAAGCTTACCACCATTTACTCTATCTATCCCCTTCATAATCTTATAAACCTCTATTAGATCCCCCCTCAGCCGACGTCTCTCAAGGGAAAACAGCTCAAGTTCGTTCAATCTTTCCTCGTAAGACAGCTCTTCCATACCAGGCAGCATCCTGGTAAATCTCCTCTGCACTCTCTCCAGGATCTCTACATCCTTCCGGTAGTACGGCGACCAGAACTGGACGCAGTACTCCAAGTGAGGCCTAACCAACGTTCTATACAACTGCCACATCAGTCTCCTACTCTTATATTCTATACCCCTTCCTATGAAGGCTAACATACCATACGCTTTCCTCATCACATTCTGCACCTGCACCGACACCTTCAGGGACTTGTGCACTTGCACCCCCAGGTCTCTCTGCGTATCTATACTCCGGATAGTTCTACCTTTTATCGTATAACTCCCCTCCACATTATTC
Source organism: Carcharhinus amblyrhynchos (assembly GCF_965287045.1). Classification (NCBI taxonomy): domain Eukaryota; kingdom Metazoa; phylum Chordata; class Chondrichthyes; order Carcharhiniformes; family Carcharhinidae; genus Carcharhinus; species Carcharhinus amblyrhynchos. The sequence continues at coordinate 52,163,666 of NC_137339.1, read as the reverse complement.
CGGCCAAAGTGCATCACCTCGCATTTCTCCGGATTAAATTCCATTTGCCATCTATCTGCCCAATCTACCAGCCTGCCTATGTCCTGTTGCATTGCCAGGCACTGCTCCTCAGTACCTGCCAATCCAACCATCTTAGTGTCATCAGCAAATTTGCTGATCACACCACCTACCCCCTCTTCCAAGTCATTAATATATACTACAAATAGAAGAGGTCCTAGTACCGAGCCCTGCGGCACACCACTGGTGACAGACCTCCAATTGGAAAAGGAGCCTTCCACTACTACCCGCTGTCTCCTCCTCCCAAGCCAGTTCTCCACCCATCTACATACCTGGCCTTGTATCCCATGAGCCTTCACCTTTTCTATCAGCCTACCATGAGGGACCTTGTCAAACGCCTTACTGAAATCCATATAGACGACATCAACGGCTTGTCCTTCGTCAACCGTTTTTGTCACCTCTTCAAAAAATTCCACTAGATTCGTAAGGCACGATCTCCCTGTAACGAAGCCATGCTGCGTATCCCTGATCAGATTGCAGCGCTCCAGATGTTCATACATCCTATCCTTGAGGATCCTCTCCATTAGCTTGCCTATGACTGAAGTCAAGCTCACCGGCCTATAATTCCCTGGGTTATCCCTCTGACCCTTTTTAAACAACGGTACTACATTTGCAATCCGCCAATCCTCTGGGACCTCACCTGTGTCCAAAGAACAGGCAAAGATTTGCGTCAGAGGCCCAGCAATTTCATACCTCACCTCCCTTAGCAGCCTGGGATAGATGCCATCAGGCCCCGGAGATTTATCCGTCTTAATACTGTCTAAAAGTCCCAACACCTCTTCCCTCGTGATGACTATTTCCCTCAACGGATCCTCAAACTCCTCAAGCACAGCACCAGACATCAGGCCCCTCTCCTGCGTGAATACCGACGCAAAGTATTCATTCAAGATCTCCCCCATTCCCCCAGGCTCCAAGCATAGTTCCCCTCCTCTGTCCCTGAGAGGACCAATCTTCCCTCTAACCATCCTTTTGTTTCTAACATAGGAGTAAAATGCCTTAGGATTTTCCTTAATCCTACCCGCCAAAGCCATTTCGTAGCCCCTTTTTGCCTTTCTGATGCCCCTTTTAAGTTCTCTCCTACATTCTCTGTATTCTTCTAACGCTATCTCTGTCCTCAAATGCCTAGATCTAATGTACGCCTCCCTCTTCCTCCTGACCAGGTCCTCAATATCCCTAGTTACCCACGGCTCTCTAATCCTACCCTTCCCATCCTTCCTCTTGACCGGCACATGTCTTTCCTGCAAAGATTTTAGTTTTCCCTTGAGAGACTCCCACATACCCAGCGTCGACCTGCCATCAAACAGCTTACCCCAGTCCGTATCTTTAAGATCCTGCCTAATCTGGTTGTATCTAGCCCTCCCCCAGTTTAACACCCTCCCCTTAGGACAGGCTTCATCTTTATCCATTAATATCTTAAACCAGACAGAGTTGTGGTCACTGTTAGCCACATGCTCTCCTACTTCAACGTCAACCACCTGCCCAGGCTCATTCCCCAGAACCAAGTCCAGTATAGCCCCCTCTCTGGTCGGGCTATCCACATACTGCTCCAGGGATCCTTCCATTACACACTGTACAAATTCCTCCCCGTCAGCACCCTCTGATCTCGGCACCTTCCAATCTACCCCGGGGAGATTAAAATCTCCCACTACCACCACCCTATTCTTCCTGCACTTATCTAGAATGTCCCTGCTTATCCCTTCTTCCACAGCCCTCGGGCTGTTGGGCGGTCTGTAGTACACACCCAACATAGTAACATCTCCCTTCCTATTCCTCAACTCCACCCATAGCGACTCGATTCCTATATCCTCTATACCTCCCTCCCTCTGCACTGCTATGATGCAATCCTTAACTAACAACGCCACTCCCCCACCTCTCAGCGACCCACCCCTATCACGCCTGAAGCACTTATACCCAGGAACATTCAACTGCCAGTCCTGCCCTTCCTTTAACCAAGTCTCTGTCACCGCCACCACTTCCAACTTCCTTTCGAACATTAATGCCTTCAGTTCATCTGTTTTGCCAGTCACACTCCTAGCATTGAAACACATGCACCGAAGACCCTCAGAAACAATCCGATCCTTCTTCCTACCCTCCGGGCTTACCCTATCCCCAATCCCAGTTCCGTCCACCTCCCCACCCCCCCTCCATATTAGTTTAAACCCTGCCGAAACACTCCAGCTAACCTTCCAGCTAAGATATGCATGCCCTTCCCAGTTAACTGTACCCCATCCCTCTTGTATATTTGCCCCTCTTTCATAAAGACTTCCCAGTGGTCTACGAATCTAAAACCCTCTGCCCTACACCAATCCTTCAACCACGCATTTAGTTGGAGTATCTCATTATTTCTAGCCCTGCTAGCCCCAGGCACCGGCAGCAGCCCAGAGAACGCCACCCTGGAGGCCCTACATTTCAGCCTAGCCCCCAACTCCCTGAACTGCCTACGTATGTCCCCCCTGCACTTTGTTCCTACATCCTTCTCTCCTACGTGCACTATCACATCAGATTCAGTCCCTCCACCCTTCAAAATTCCCTCTACCCTTTCTGAAACATCCTGTACCCCTGCTCCAGGGAGGCAGACTACCATCCTGGAGTCCAGCTTTTGCCCACAGAACTGCCTGTCAATCCCTTTGACTTTCCCATCCCCCACCACTATCTCACACCCTGCACTCTTCCCTTCCTCCGAGGTATTCTGATCTCCCTCCCTTGCCTTCTCTACCCCAGCTGTCACCCCACCCTTGATATTCCGGGGTAATTCCTCCGGGGCGGTCCTAGTGCCATGACTCCTTTTCTTTTCGCTCTTCCTAACTGTAACCCATCCATCTCTCCTCCTATGTCCTGGTATCTGCTCAGTGTTACTGTCCCTATCCATTATTTCCTCATTTTCCCTAACTAAAAACATATCCTCCAGCCTCAGTTCCAGCTGCCTCACCCAGGCCCTTAATCGCTGCACCTCTAGACATTTCCCACATATGTGGGCTTTCGGGAGATGTGCTGTCTCCAGAAATGTCGTAAAAAGTCTGACAACACCAGGTTTTAGTCCAACCGATTTATTTGATAATATACTCGCAAGCTTTCGGGTTAGCCCCTTCGTCAGGTGAATGGAGAGTTCTGGCCTCAGACAGAGCATATAAAGCACAGACAGTTTAGAGATTACTCTCTAAATCTCTAAACTGTCTGTGCTTTATATGCTCTGTCTGAGGCCAGAACTCTCCATTCACCTGACGAAGGGGCTAACCCGAAAGCTTGCGAGTATATTATCAAATAAATAGGTTGGACTAAAACCTGGTGTTGTCAGACTTTTTACTGTGTTTACGCCAGTCCAACGCCGGCATACCCACATCCAGAAATGTCCACATATGACAACGAACACAGTGAACACGTGTAACCCTAGACCCTGCCATTATGTTTGCCCCCTTTTAAGGTGTCCTATTAATTCCTGTTACCGAGCCTGCGCTCGCCCAAGCCCAGTGAGCTTAAGCCCTTTTACCTCTCACTCTGCTTCCCGCCTCACTCCGCTGCCCGCTATCTACCTTGGCCTTCTTTTTATACTCCCGCGCTCCCTTCCCAGCAGCCCCCGCGCCTATCTCCCGCTACGGAGCGCCAAAATAAACAAAAACCCTCCCGAACTAGAAGTAAGTCAAGACTCATTGTATTTCATGGAAAGTTACAGTGCTGGGAAAGAATTGGTTAAAAAGGACAATGCTCAGAACATCGAGAGCGAGGACCCAGGAACAACCCTTACAAAAAAGTGCCTGAACTACAGTTAAGACTCATCCCATTCGCCATGAACTTCATCACCTCATTTTGTGCAGGTAACGTCTCAGCCGTTTGCCTAATCATTGATTACTGGTTCAAAGTAGGTTAAATATGTTGAAATTTGTGAATCAAGCTGAATTGTATGAAGCTCTTGAACTTGTCTGTTTGTCTGGTATATCAACTGACCCCCATAAATGCAAGGAACAGTCGACTGCAAAGACAAGAGTGATGGACTACTGCAACTTTGTGTGTACAATATGGGCATCAGACTCCTGGCAACAGGGTACAAAGCCACAGAGATTGGAATAGGGAAGGATAGTCAGGAGTGCATTAGAATTGTGCATTACAACGTGAGGTTATCGATCTAAGGTCGTTACCAATAAATCCAGTAGAGAATTCAGGAAAATCTTATCTATTCAAAGAGCGGTTAGAAGATGGAACGCTCTAGCTCAAGAAGTTAATGTGAATAGTGTGTCACTTGGCATTTAATCAATCCTCTATCCATATTCTCCCCAACCCGATAAGCCCTAATTTTATACATCTACACCCTTTGTTGCACCTTTTGAAAATCTATCCACACCACATCCACTGACTCACCTTTATCCAGCTTTCTGGCTTCACCCTCAAAAAATTAATAGATTTGTCAAACATGATCTCCCTTTCATAAAACCTTGTTGTCTCTGCATAATTATATTATGAAATTATGATGGAGAGGCAAAGCTTGATCAGTATGTTTTCATCAGAGGGAGGTGACATCTAACAAATTTGATTGAATTTTTTAAGGAGGTGACCAGGTGTGTAGTCAAGGGTAGTACAGTAAATGTAGTTTATATGGATTTCAGCAAAACATTTGACAAGGTCCCACATGGGAATCTTGTAAAGAAGATAAATTCACACGGGGTACAGGGTAATTTGATAAAGTTGATTCAAAAGTGGCTCAGTTGTAGGAGACATAGGTGATGACTGAAGGCTGCTTTAGTGACTGGGAGCCAGTATCCAGTGGCATACTACAAGGATCTGTGTTGGGCCCCCTGTTGTTCATTATTTAGATAAATGACATTGATGACTTTGTGGAGGATAGGATTAGTAAGTTTGCGGATGACACAAAGATTGGATGGGTGGTTAAAAGTGAGACAGGGTGTTTTGGGCTACAAGGTATAGATGCAATGGTCAAATGGGCAGATAAGTGGCAGATGGAATTTAACTCTGAAAAGTGTGACGTGATACACTTTGGAAGGAGTAATTTGACAAGGACGTATTCAATGAATGGTAGGACACTGGGAAATTGTGTGGAAAAAAAGGGCATTGATGTGTTTGTTCACAGACCTCTGAAAGCGGAAGAGCATGTTAGTAGTGTAGTGAAAAAGGCATATGGGATACTTGCTTTTCTCAATTGAGACATAGATTACAAAAGTAGGGAAGTCATGTTGGAGTTGTATTGAACTTTGGTGAGGCCATAGTTAGAGTACTGTGTGCAGTTCTGGTCACTACATTATCGGAAGGATGTGATTGTACTGGAAGGAGTGCAGAGGAGGTTCACCAGGATGCTACCTGGGATGGAACATTTAAGTTATGAAGAGAATTGGATAGGCTTGGGTTGTTTTCGTTGGGGCAGAGAAGACTGAGGGTCGATCTGATTGAGGTGTACAAGATTATGAGAGACATGGATAGAGTGGATAAGGACCAGCTGTTCCCGGTCATTGAAAGGTCGATCACAAAGAGACATTGATTCAGGGTGAGGGGTGGGAGGTTTGGGGGGAATTGTGAATAAAAGCTTTTTATTCAGAGGGTAGTCACGGTCTGGAATGTGCTGCCTGGAAGGATGGTAGAGGCAGATTGCCTCAGGTCCTTTAGACGATACCTGGATGAGCATTTGGCACATCATAACATTCAGAGCTATGGGCCAAGTACTGGCAGATGGGATTAGGTGGGAGCTCAGTTGTCCTAAAGTCAGTGATATTCCAAAATGCCCTCTTAAAGCATGCTTAATAATAAGATTATTACTTTGCTGATGATTGAAGTCATGCCAGCTGGCTTGAAGCTCCCTTTTTTACCCAGTCTGTCTTTTCTTGAATATCAATGTTACATTTGTTAAGTTCCTTGGGAACTGCTGCAGAATCTCAGGAATTTTGGAAGTTCAAAAACAATGCATTCACTGTCTCTGTATCCACCTCTTTAAAAACTCAAGGCTGTAAGCTATCAGGTCCTAGAGAATTGTCAGCTCTTAGTCCTAATAATTTCTCCAGTACATTTTTTTATAAATATTATATGAATATCTCATTCTCTGAAATTGTTGTTTCCTCCAAGTTGCATGTTCTTATGTCTTCTACTGTGAAAACAGACAGAAGGGCTGGAAATTTTCTGGAGTTCATGCTGGCAGGATCTTATGGTCCAGTGACGGCACTCCTCCGCTGTGGGTTTCCCAATGGTGTGGTGTGGAATCAATGGGAAATTCCATTGAAGTAGTGGGAGCAGAAGATCCCGTGCTGGCAAACAGCATTCAGCCTCCCACTGTGAGAAATATGCCATGGGGGAGACCAGAAAATCTCATTCAAAGTATTTGTTTAATAACTTTACCATTTTTTGTATTCATAATTTGTCCTGCCTCTGCCTGTAAGTGAGCCATGTATACTGTTGTCATTTTACACATTTAGCCATAGGATCATATATGGCATAGGAAGCTATTCAACCCAAACTTGCATAAGTTTATAATCTGTCTTGATATTCCTTGTTAGTTTATTCTCACATTCTATTTTTCTCCCTTGCTATCAATTTTCTGGCCATCCTTTGCAGATTCCAAAATTCCCAAGTTCATTGCTATCCCATTACATAGTGCTAGATCTAAAATAACCTGTTCCCCTGCTGGTTTCAAAAAACTGTCTCAAATAGATTCCTTGGACTCAATCCCCAAGCTATTTTTTGTCCATTTGGTTTGCCCAGTCTAAATGATGGGTTTATTCAGGGTGTTGTCTACAGTATTGCGGAGGGGCACTTTATGCCAAAATCACTGCTGATTGTGAAGAGATAGGATTTATGATCATTTGGAAAGATGCAGTTTAATCTGGGATAGTCAGCATGGTTTCGTGAGGGGTAAGTTCTGCCTCACAACTTTGATTGAATTCTTTGAGGAGGTAACTAAGTATGTAGACAAAAGTAGAGCAGTTAATGTCGTATACATGGATTTTGGTAAGGTGTTTGATAAGGTTCCCCATGGTAGGCTCGTGAAGGTAATAAGGAAGTGTTGGATAGAAGGAAATTTGGCCGATTGGATAAGTAACTGGCTGTCTCATAGAAGACAGAGGATGGTGGTGGAGGGAAAATTCTCAGACTGGAGGCCAGTTACCAGCAGTGTACCACAGGGGTCAGTGCTGGGTCCTCTGCTATTTGTGATTTTTATCAATGACTTGGAAGAGGGGGCTGAAGGGTGGGTTAGTAAATTTGCTGATGACACCAAGATTAGTGGAGTAGTGGATGAGGTGGAGGGCTCTTGCAGACTGCAAAGAGACATTGATAGGATGCAGAGTTGGGCAGAAAAGCGGCAGATGGAGTTTAACCCTAATAAGTGCAAGGAGATTAATTTTGGTAGGACAAACTTAAATGCGGATTACAGGGTCAATGGCAGGGTTCTGAGGAATGTGGAGGAACAGAGATATCTTGGGGTTCATATCCGCAGATCTCTGAAGGTTGCTACTCAAGTGGATAGAGCTGTGAAGAAGGCTTATAGTGTGTTAGCGTTTATTAGCAGGGGGTTTAAGTTTAAGAGCTGTGGGGTTATGTTGCAACTATACCGGACGTTGGTGAGACCACATTTGGAATATTGTGTGCAGTTCTGGTCACCTCATTATAAGAAGGATGTGGAGACAGTGCAGAGGAGATTTACCAGGATGCTGTCTGGTTTGGAGGATAGGTCTTATGAGGAAAGTTTGAGGGAGCTGGGGCTTTTCTCTTTAGAACAGAGGAGGATGAGAGGTGACTTAATAGAAGTTTATAAGATGATGAGGGGGTTAGATAGAGTGGACATGCAGAGACTATTTCTTCAGGTGGATGTAGCTGTTACTAGGGGGCATAACTATAAGATGCATGGTAGGAGACATAGGAGGAATGTCCGAGGTAGATTCTTAACTCAGAGTGGTTGGGGTGTGGAATACACTGCCTGCTGCGATACTGAAGTCAGACACTTTAGGAACTTTCAAGCCGTTATTGGATAGACACATGGAGTACACCAGAATGATAGGGAGTGGGATAACTTGATCTTGGGTTTGGACATAGCTCAGCACAACATTGAGGGTCAAAGGGCCTGTACTGTTCGATGTTCTGTGTATCTCCAGTTTTACAAGCGGGACCAGATGGATGGCAGGACCATCACCAAATTTGTGGCTACCCTCAAAAATACTGACATTCTGACTTTGGGGTTTTCTTGCAGAATTGACTTGCATGTGGCTTCCAACAGGAAGCAATTCTGTGAAGATGACTGACAAAGGTGCAGCTGGAGTCTAAGAAGGCTTTTGAGATCATGGCCTGCATGGAGCAGGTTGCCAGGGATGCAGCGCATTTAGGCACTAATGCGAGTATTTACAAATTGGCAGAAATGCTGAAGAGTGAGGAATGCTGCCATTGTGGGCAAGTAGGTCACAAGGAGACCAGTTGTTGGATGAGGGGAGCTCAGTGCTGGAACTATCAGAAAACAGGCCACATTGCCCAAAACTGCAGAGCACTGGTGTCCCAGGAGAGTGTGAAGTTAACGTGATCAGGATCCAAACCCAGAAGGAAATGGCAAATGGCGATGAGGACAAGGAGTTTGTGAGGTCTGCAGATGGAAAAGAGCAGACTGAGAATTGCAGTTTAAATGTCTGTGTGAGGTGAACCAGGCTGCTTCTGGTCAATGCCCAAAGTTGAAGGGAAACTAATGAAGGTGGAGGTGGACACAGGGACAGCAGTGTGGTCGATCCCAGAGTCAATGTATATAAGAAAAGTTGAATTATCTTCCCCTGAACCCTGCAAACATCATTCTGAAGACATACATAGAACAGTCGATTCCTCTTAAGGGCTATGTCTCAGCTAAGGTACAGCTGAGGGACAAGTGTGCATTTTTTCATTAAGGGCAATTATCCCATGTTGTTCAGACAATCCTGGATAAAACAATTAAAATTGAACTGGGAAGTGGTGAACGGATTAATGAAGTCTCATTCAAATCTGAATATTTTTGGAGAGATACAAGAAAGTATTTCATCTCACCCAGAGTTCCATTAAAGGAGTGAAAGGGAACCTACAGCTGAAACCAAATGCATACCCAAAGAGCAAGAAGGCACACCCAGGTCCATTTGCGATTAGACCCAAAGTGGAGGCTGAACTCAACAGATTAGTAGGTTTGGTGGTTTTGGAGCTAGTGGCCATTGTTCCCGTCAGAGAGGCTATTTTGGGATTTTGAAGCCACAGTGAACCCTGTCTTGCGTGCTGATCTTGTATCCATTGCCTCTTATTGAAGGCCTATTTAGTGGCCTTGCTGGCGGTCAAATTTATCAAAATGGATCTCTCCTAAGCTTATCTTCAAGTGGGATTGACTGAAGGCTCACAGCCACCATTAACCATCATCATTCAAAAGTGGTTATTCCGTTACTGCCTTTTGGAATCACGTCGGCCCCAGCTGTTTTTCAAAGAGCAATGGACCAGATTTTGAATGGTCTCCCAGGAATCCAATGTTACTTGGGTGACATCATGGTAATGGACTCCACAGGTGAGGAACATTTGAGAAATTTAGAAGAGGCATTGAAGAGATTGCAGGAACATGGGCTGCAGATTAAGGAAGAGTGTTTTTCAGGGACTCTGTCAAGTATTTAGGTCAAGTTATCCACGATGAAGGGTTGCATAAAGCACCAAAGAAGCTGGGGGCCATAATGAAAGCATTGAGACTGGAAAATGAGTCTGAGCTGAGGTCTTTCCTGGGACGCAAACTGTTGTAGCAAATTTGTGCCTGACTCGGTGACAGCGTTGAAATCACTGCATCAGCTGTTGATAAAAGGACAGGCATGGCATTGGGCACCAGAGCATAAAAAGGCTTACAGGCAGAAAAGGCGGCGCTGAGCTGTCCAGGGTCCTAGTTCATTTTAACTCCAAATTACCGCTTCAGCTGGCCTGTGATGTTTCGCTGTTTGGCGTAGGAGCAGTGCTATCCCCTGTGATGGTGAATGGAGAAAAGAGGCCCATTGCATTCACATCTAGGTCACTCTCTGAAGTGGAAGTGAACTACATTCAAATAGAAGAGGAGGCACTCGGTGTCATTTTTGGGATTACCAAGTGTCACCACTATCCGTATGGCAGGAATTTTGTCTTGCTGATGGACCATAGATTGCATTGGCAATTGACAATGTGCAGAAAGAAGGGTCACCGACCATGGCTGCGACAAGACCACGATTGCTGCAGAGGAACCTAAGGCCGGTTCCAGTTCCCAGGAAACAATCTCCATGGCCCAATGTTCCCCTGATAAATTGATCATGTGAATATAGAATGGACATATGACTGGGAAAATAAAGAAAGGAATAGGTTACATTGTAAATACACTATGGGTTTTTCACAATGTATTGGAATTTTGTAACTAAAGTGTAATTGTATGTAAATATTTTAAATGCTGTTGTGGTTATGGAGGGTTGTTGTTTAGAGGGGAGGTGTGTTATGTTTGGGTATAGCTCCTTTAAGGGACTGGCCCTGGGTGTGGAGTGATCTGGTCAGGTACCACACAGAGGTCAGTTGCAGATTGGAGTGTGGAACGAGTAAGACTGCAATAAATACCTATGCCCCTGTTTGTGGAATGAGTTCCTGTGGATATGCCCCAGTAGTAAATAATTTGAATTGCCCAGTGAGTCTCCCAGAATTAAATATATTTATGAGAACAAAGCAGAACAGGTATTATAGGGCCATTAAAAATGTTTCATTTGCTTCTTTTGAATATGTTTATTTATTAACTTAGATTGAAATGATGAGAAAAATGGGTTGTCTGGGTGAAACTGTTTACAGTGAATGGTGAACAGTGTATGGTGACAACCTGAATGTTGTAACAGGGACAAGGTCCAGTCTGCGAAGAAATGGTTGTTTTGGATTGGTCATTCACCAGCAAACCTGACTTCCAATCCATGTTCTACAGCTACCAAGTGTGTGTGTTTAGTGATTCATATACTTATTTGTTTTAGGATGCTGTAATCCTGTTTGTGTATATTGGTCTTTTATTTAATTTAATAAATAGCCTTTAACAATTGTTATGATGGCTGGATTGGTAATTCTCATTGCGGTTACATGTAACTCTGCACACCATTCAAAAAACAAAACTATACACCATATTATGAACTGATAATATCAGCACAACCATGATAACTGGTATCAGGGATGTGGTGTGTTAGTTGCATGGAGAGACTTTGACAATCTGCGATGGAATTCCTTAAATCAGAGACATTAAGGGGAAATTTAATAGAAATGTTCAAAATCATGAATAGTTTTAAGCATATAAAGAGAAACAATTTCTAGTGACAGCGGGACCAGCAGCTAATCTAAAGTATTGGCGAAATAATCAGAGGTGAGTTGAGAAGAATTTTCCTACACAATGAGTTGTTGTGATCTGGATTGTACAGTCTGAAAAGATGATGGAAGTCAATTCCATTCCAATTTTCAAATGGGAATCTTTAATGGAGAGTTAATTGTAAAGAATCACAGAATGGTTACATGCCAAAATAGGACATTCAGTCTGTCTTACCTGTGCTGGCTCTCTGCAGAGCAAAATATCTAATCTCACATCCGGACCATACCTTGCAGCTCTTCGGGTAATTGTCCAATTCCCTTTGGAATGTCAGCTTCCTCCACACACTCAGTGTATTCCAGATCCTAATCTGGATCCTCCACACTCACTGTATTCCAGATCCTAATCTGGATCCTCCACACTCAGTGTATTCCAGATCCTAACCCTGTTAGAGACTATCAGAAACTCCAAGTATTTTACAAAGTCAGCCTAGACCCCAATTTTATTAGATTTTGGCATTGGTGCAAGATAAGGTGCCTTGTTCCAGCTGTGATTCTATGAACCCACCAGGAAGCCTTTATTAAAATAAACTTTATTTAAGAACATAGTTAGAATATAACAAAAAAAGTGTAACTTCTACCAATTTAAAATATTTAAACATGACGAGATATAATTCTTAAAAGGTTACTGTCTCTATAGTTCCAACATAAGCAATATCCCCATAAACATGCATCCTTCTTCAGAACCAGTTAGCACCAAAAATAGATATGCTCACATAGATGCTAGATTTTGAGCCTTTTAACACCTCTGGGCAGAGATCCAGACATCTGTCATCTGACACCCATACAGCTGTCTACAGAAAAAGATCTAACTTCCAAGCAGTAGAACTTCAAAGAAAGACTTATTTTCTGGTAGATCCCAGTCTCCAAATCCAGAGAATGGAAAGAGAGCTATTTTTTTCACTCTGCAGACACCAAACAACAACTGTGCTGGATTTCTCTCTAAACCTACCACCACCCAATCCCGACCTTATTTGTCAATCAACCTAGTCAAAACCTACTCCGAAAAATTCCAGAGGAAAACACTAAAGTAACAACTCTACATTGGTACAGATTTTTTAAAAATTCCAGCAATTAAGATCAATTATGCTGCTGCAGTAACAAAATTAAGCTGCTGATATAGACAAAGCGGCACTGATAATGGAAATGACTGTTAAAATAAATCTTACACAGGAAACATGACACAAATATATTTCTTAAAGGCACAGTATTGACAAATCCAACTCTACACTCTCAGTATCTTCCAGATCCTAATTGGAAACTCCGTGCGCTCATTGTATTCCAGATCCTACACACTTGCAATGTATTCCAGAAAGAAAAGGGCTGACATTGAGTCCAGGAGTCATCTGGACTCAAAATATCAGCTCTTTCTCCCCTTACAGATGCTGCAGACTTGCTGAGATTTTCCAGCATTTTCTCTTTTGGTTTCTCTTCTCAACCTTATCTTCTTGAAAGATTACAGCCTCAGCTTCTGAAATAAAAAAATAAACTCGTAAATTGAATTCCTCACCCCTGGAACCATTCTCAGAATTATCTTCTGCCCCACTCTAATGTTTTCCTGAAGTGTAGTGTCTAGAATTGGACACAATTCTCTTGATCTGGTCAAGCCAGTGATCTATTAAGATTCACCATGATCATTTGCTTTTGTGCTCTGTGCATTAAATCCTAGGATTCCATGTGCTTTACTTACCACTTTTCAATCTGCCCTGCCCCCTTCAATGACTTGTGCACAGATATCCCAAGATCCCTCTCCCCTCCACCCCACCTCCTCATTATAACTATATATTTTAGTTTACATTGTCCTTTCTCATTCTTCAAAATAAAATGTATTAGCATCACAATTCCTGCACTAAATTTCATCTGAGATTTGTGTGCCCATTTCACCAATCTAACTATTGAAGCTCACCACTACCATTCTCCTTGTTTGCAATGCTTCCAACAGATATCTATGATTGGCGCAACTTGTGGGCCAAAGGGCCTGCTTGTGCTGTAGTTTTTCTATGTTCTATGTTCTATGATACAGTTGATGGGGGTAGTTTCCAAGTCATCCACAGATTATGAAATAATGCTCTTCCCTACATGTTTAAATCTAGATCATATTTTTAAAAAGCCCAGGATTTTTACCAATGTACCAATCCTGTTTTACCGTGTACCAATCCTGGGGGGCACCACCATACACCTTCCTCCAGTACATAAAACAACGACTCAGACCAGTCTGTTTTCTGTCACTCAGCAAGCTCATTTGAATGCTGCTGCTGAATTGTTTATTTCATGGCTTTGCTGACAAGCCTGTTGTGTGGCACTTTATTGCCCTTTGAAAGCGCGTATTGGCAGTAGTGTAGTGGATTTGTTACCGGTAATCCAGAGACCCAGGGTAATTCAGCGGCCTTCCTGTAGGTATATAAAGAGTATACAATGTAATAATAAACAAGGGCAGAGCCAATTAGGAGCCGAAAAGAGGATTTGCGCATGGAGGCAGAGAGCATAGCTATTGTACTAAAATGCGTATTTTACACCTGTTATTACCAAGTGAGAAGGTGCTGCCAAAGTCACAGTGAACGAGGAGATAACTGAATGTGATCAAAATTGATAAAGAAGAAGTATCACAAATACTGGCTGTATTTAACATTGATAAGCCACCGGGAACTGGAAATGATCAGATATATTGCGGATATTAAGGGAAATAAATGTAGAAATTATGAAGGCATTGGCCGTAATTTTCCAATCCTTCTAAGAGGGTCTGGAGGATTACAATTGCTGCCCTTTTGATCAACTAAAGGGCAATAAGCTCGGTGATGTGAAAGCTTTTAAAAGAATAATGCAAGAGATAATTAACAGTTATTTAGACAGCTGTGGATGAATTAAAGAAAATCAGTGTGGATTTTTTAAAAAGAAATTGAGTTTGACTGGCTTTTGATAACATTTTGTCAGATAACAGATACTGTGGATGGGGGTAGTTTTTTTTTATTCATTCATGGGATGTAGGCATTGCTGACTGGGCTAGCACTTATCGCCCATCCCTGGGGGCATTTAAGAGTCAACTACGTTGCTATGAATCTGGCATCACATAAGCCAAACCAGGTACGGTGACAGTTTTTTTAAATACCAATTGACAATGGTTTCATCATCATTATTAGATTTTTAATTCCAGATTTTTATTGAATTCAAATTTCACCATCTGCCATGTGGGGTTCAAACCCAGGTCTCTGCATAGAAGTCTATCTATAGTCTCCCAACTGTAGGGTTCCTGAGTCAGTTTTGTTTTCCTAGTCTTCCTCACCTGTGCAACTGGACCAGCCACAGTGAAGTCAATTGCCACTCAAGTTCCTAAACCAATAGCTCAAGCTGCTCCAGCTAATGACATTGTCCATGACCTGCAAAGCATCCTGGTGTTCCCACATGGAACAGGATGTGCACACCATGAAACTGAGGTGGCCTGCCATTCTTCTACTTTTAGACTATAAACTGAATTAGCAGAAATACAATTAAGAGTTAAATAAGAACTCAAAAAAATCAAAAAACTGTGGATGCTGGAAATCATAAATAGAAACAGGAAGTGCTACAAAAGCTCAGCAGGTCTGGTAGCATCCATGGAGGAAGAAAAAGAGTTAATGAGCAAAATTTTACAGCCCCTCCTGCCAGCAGGATCAGTGAGGAGGTAAGGGGGCAGGTGTTACACTTTCTTTATTCTGCCATTAACACTTACTCTGGACTGATATTTTATTTCTTCATTATAAACATTACCACTCCCTTTACCTTTTATCCCATGACATCTTTGTCATTTAACCTTGCCTGCTCTCGATGTAATCCCTGACCTTCCCTTTATTCTACCCACTCTCTCTCCTTTTTCAACAGCATAAAATCCTACATTTCTTCAGTTCCAAAGATGAATCAGGTTGGGCTTGAAGCACTAAACTCTGGATGGACTTGAAACTGGGATTATTTCAGACCCGACTTTTAGACCTGTTCTCAGGAACTCCCATACTCTGCCTGAAAAAAATAGCAGCGATTGTGAATTGCACTGCAGAAGCCTGTGGGCGGGGTTTAACACGCCCAAAACACTGCAGCTTTGATCGGCATCTCCAACTGCGCATGCGCAGTAAAAAAAATAGAAAAACGCTTCCCTGATACATTGCTCCCGGGTTGGATAATGCCTCCCCCTGGCCCCCGTAGACATTGCCCCACAACATTAATGACGCCTTTATCCTCCTACCTCCCCCTCACCAATCATACGCAGAGTGACAGTGGACTCCTTTCTTCTCCCGCCCCCCCCACCATTCTGTATGGAGCCATCTGACCCACCTCCCTCCTCCCAACGCCCCCCCCCCCCCACCAATCAGAGTGGAGCCATCTGACCCCTCTCTCCCCCCCACCCACTGGTATGACAGAGATGGCAGTGAATCATGGGATCTTTGCAGACCACGTCTGTTTTGCGCCAAATCTGGATGTGCGAACATGGTGGTGAAGGGGGAACCAGCGCGGAGGTGGGTACAGATCACACTTCTCGCCTCACATTGACTTTACCAAGCTTTTGTGCCTGCTTGATGGTAAAATTGGGCTCTGATTCTCTCATCACGGATGCTGCCAGAGCTGAGTTTTTCTTGCACTTTCTGATTGTATTTAAAACTTGCCAGATACTCACCAAGCAGCTGTTTCTTTCTGCTGCCATCACTTCATTTTACAGGGAGGCTAATTTAAATGTTTTACTAAACTCTCATTGACTATATCTGTCAGTTTAATTTACTGGACAATTTGTCGTTAGTTTTAACTGGGACTAACTGGAGGCTCCTTTTAAAGAGGACATGAATGGTCTCCTTTTGTGCTATAAGATTCTCCGATTCCATTAAAACCACTCAGACTCTGAAGGCCCAAAAGATTCTGGAATTTTCTAAATGGCTTCATTAATGAGTAAACTTGCTGCCTACTCCTTACAAAGTTCCAAAGAATGAGGCGTTTCTCCATTAGGGTTGCCCACACCTATAATTTGTTTGATGTGCATAGAGGGAAGAAAAGGGATTATGCGATTCTTTATCACAACTTTCAGAAACATTTCAATAAGAATTAATTGCCTTCAAGTGCAGCGACTGCTGTTTCATGTGGCAACCATTTTGCACATTGTTCTGACAAGCAGCATGGAGATGATCTTATATGAAGAGTAACACCCCTGACAGGAAAGCACACCCACAACGGCATGATCCCTTAGCCCAGTGGCAGTCCTGCATTAGAAACGAAGGGTGCAGATTTTGAATTCCACTCCAGGCAGACCCAATGAGTGGAGAACAGAGCTACACTCGGAGTTCTGGGCTGACATTCACCCTATCAACTGATATGGCCCTGAAAGGAGCATTGAAATTATTGTGTGTCAGATCGTTCTCACTCTATTCATGCTACATCAATTCCAAAGGTAAAGTCTGAAGATTCAAACAGAAAGTTACACCCCGCATTATCAGTTCAGATTATGGACTGATGCCACCGAGTGAGACTTGAACACCTGACCTTGTAATTCTGGACCTGACCACCTCAGCTTAGGTTGACACCTAAGAGACATTGGGTGCAATCTTCTGTCTTAGAAGATTCTCAGGCACTGAGACTATTTCAACATCCTGACCAAGATAGTGTATCTTTTCCACATACCAGCACGATATTCATGGACACTGCAATTAGCAAAACTCTACTTTTACTGTCCAGTTAAGGATGGATGGATGCCTTGTTCATACAAGTTCAGCTACAATCGTACTGAATGGCGGAGCAGGCTTGATGGGCCACCTGATCTACTCCTACTCCCATTTCTTTTGTCCTAGGTATCCAAGGCAAGAGGGCTGCCCACTTCAAACCCCACTGGGAGAGGTGGGCATTGCTGAAGGACTCTGGGAAACCTGAGTGAAATGATAACAAAACACGAGGCCTGCAAGCCAGGGTTCTACATCAGGCTGCAGGGGGATCCTCATCAGAGGGAGTCTCATGCTGCCTTTCTCCTTTCATAGACCAGTCATGGTTCACTAAGAGAGGCCATGAAGGCCTTCCTCATCCACCAGTGGAAGGCCACCTTCAAGCTGCTGCTGACCTCCTGACTTAGCAAGGGTAGCTGGGAAGATTCCGGCAACTTCCCCAATTAGTCCTTAAGTGGACTTGTAATCGGCCTCATTGGCCACCACAAGTTCAGAAGTAAGAATTGGAGAGCCAATCAAACACAACATTCTCATATGTTGCTCCCAGTCACATGGAGTTGCATCGGGGAAAGAATACCGCCTGTTGTCTGAGTTTGTGCTCCCTCCGGACAACATTTCTCACTTGAGTACAAATTCCAATTAATTTGTTTTCCCACCTGTTGGATTGCAACAGGCACAGTTTCCCTCTAAGCGCATGCTCAGAATAAGAGAACTTGGTGCTAAAGCCAAGCACCAGTCCCAGACATCACCACTGTACATTCATTCACTTCCACAATGATTCTCAGTCCCAACCTCGCTTCAGCGCCATTTCTACTAGCTTCGTGAAATGTCTACAAAGAAAAATGGCCTGAGCCGCACAGCACTATCCCACTAGGACCCAGAAATGATGCCATTTTTCTTCACTTCTCAACGGAACAATTGTGTGTCGCGTTGATCAATAGAAATGAGATTTAATGTTTCTCCTCTGCCTTCACTGTTAAACCACACACAATGTACAAGTGACAAATTTCTGCAGAAGGAATATCATTAAAAACTTTTAGATGATGATGATGTTCTCTCAAATTACACTTGAGAATGAATCATGCTGACACTGCTGACAGCTCACCCACACTGGATGCATGACTTACATTTTTCACCTGTCTCTGGCTCACAAGCTGAAACCTAACAAGCCATCAGTCTTCTGTATCACTGTGAGGTTTACTGCCATGGTATGTGTTGGGGCTTATCTGTTATGGGAAGCAGGCCAGCACAGGCATCCATTGGTGGGAGGGAGGGGGGTAGAGAGCAAGTGGGGGAGAGAGAGAGAGAGAGAGAGAATGCAATCCAGGTGGAAAAAAATCAGGGCTCATTCACAATTCATGCAGTGCTGGAGATACTGGCAGGGAAGGAGCCGAGCTGGGGCCTGGCGAATGCTGGTTCTCTCTCGTCTGAAGCTGGCCTTGTAGGTTGAAGACAGGCATCAGAGCTCCTTGTGAGCAAATGAAGGCCAACCTTTAAGGCTGCTTCAAAACATTCAGGGGTCCATGAGCCCACCCCCTTCCCCTATCCACATTATCACTTAACCCACTGGTATTTTCACTGGGCTATTAATCTGGAGACCTAGGGTGACGGCTTTACTGACCTGGGTTCAAATCCCACCATAGCAGATGGTGGGATTTGAATTCAATCAAAATATAGGATCAAAAGTCTAATGATGAGCTTGAAATCATTGTTGACTGTTATTAAAAATCCTAATGTCCTTTAGGGAAGCAAATGTGCCATACTTACCTGGTCTGGCCTACATGTGACTCCAGGTCCACAATAATTAGAACCATAGAACACTACAGCACAGAAACAGGCCCCCTGGCCCTACTTGGCTGTGCCGAACCATTTTTCTGCTGAGTTCCACTGACCTGCACCTGGACTATATCCCTCCACACCCCTCTCATCCATGAACACGTCCAAGTTTTTCTTAAATGTTAAAAGTGAGCCCACATTCACCACTTCATCTGGCAGCTCATTCCACACTCCCACCACTCTCTGTGTGAAGAACCCCCCCCCTTCCAATATTTCCTTTAAACTTTTCCCCCCTCTCCCTTAACCCATGTCCTCTAGTCTTTTTCTCCCCTAGCCTCAGTGGAAAAAGCCTGCTTGCATTCACTCTATCTATACCCATCATAATTTTATACACCTCTATCAAATCTCCCCTCATTCTTCCCAGCCCATCATACTCTAGGAAATAAAGTTCTAACCTATTCAACCTTTCTCTGTAACTCAGTTTCTCAAGTCCCGGTAACATCCTTGTAAACCTTCTCTGCACTCTTTCAAACTTATTAATATCTTTCCTGTAATTAGGTGACCAAGACTGCGCACTATATTCTAAATTCAGCCTCACTAATGTTTTATACAACTTTATCATAATATTCCAACTTTTACACTCAATACTTTGTTTTATAAAGGCCAATGTTCTAAAAGCACTCTTTACAACCCTATCTACCTGTGGCATCACTTTTAGAGTATTATGTATCTGTATTCCCAGATCCCTCTGTTCTACTGCACTCTTCATACCATATATGTTCTACCTTGGTCTGTCCTTCCAAAGTGTACTACCTCACACTTGTCTGCATTAAACTCCATCTCTCATTTTTCAGCCCATTTTTCTAGCTGGTCCAAATCCCTCTGCAAGCTTTGAAAACCTTCCTCACTGTCCACCACACCTCCAATCATTGTATCATCAGCAAATTTGCTGATCCAATTTACCACATTATCATCCAGATCATTGATATAGATGACAAACAACAATGGACCCAACACCGATCCCTGTGGCACACCACTCGTCACAGGCCGCAATTCTTACATGACATCAGTTCAAGGGCAATTAGGGATGAACAATAAATGCTGGCACAGCCGGCAATGGCCAGATCCCATGTACGAATTAAACCCCACCTCCATATCATCCCTGCCATTATTCACACACTGAGACAACAAAGGGATAAGGGAACTGAAATTCCTCCTATAACAGGATGGCTGGGGGAGATCTCTAGTTCCAAGTCGAGAGTTAGAGTCCAACCCTTCACAGTCTAGTGGCTGATATACATCAAATCACATCAATCCTCTAGAAGAAGGAGCTGGATGGGCTGGGATGAGCTATTAGTTCAGTGGGTGACTAACTGTGAGTGGTCAAATCTCAGACAATCATCAGTAGTTTCACTGCGGGTCAAATCAGCATTAATCAAGTCAATGACTGAATCCTGCATGTATAGAATGGAAATTTAGCTAAAACATCAGAAAATCAAACACACATGGCATTAATATTTTACCACGGTTGAGCACAGAACATTCACGTCACCATCAGGGACTTTTTAAATGTGGGAACAATCATCTACCACTAACTGCCAACAGCAACAGTGACAATTCACACTGGATATCAGGAATGTGGATGAAAATCCAGCCATTTAGTAAATGCTCCTTCTTGCTGTGAATATATTGAAGAGACAGAAGTGCAGAAGAATAACAGAGAAAAAGAAAAGATATTTTCATCTTGGAAAGTGGATAGTCTATATTTACTATAAAAATACCAGGTCCTTAAAGAATTAAATTATGAGGACTGATTACCTGACCTTTTCTTATTCCCTTAAGGTTTAGAAATTTGAAAAATCATCTAATCAAGGTGTTTCAATGAATAAAAGGCTTAATTTTATAGAGTCATAGAGTCACATAGTAAAGAAGAAGCCCGTCGAGTCTGCACCGACAAAACTATGTTAAATCTACATTGATCCCACTTTCCAGCACATAGCCCCTGGCTTTGAATGTTATGACATTTCAAATTCACATCCATGTACTTTTTAAAGGTTGTGAGGTTTCCTGCTTCCACTATCCTCCCAGACAGTGCATTCCAGATTCTCGTCATCCTCTGGGTGAAAATATTTTTCCTCAGAACCCCTCTAAATCTCCATTTCATCATTTTTTTCACTGGACTCTTCAACCTCACCTTATATAATGGAATTCTTCTCACCCTGAATTCCACATATTACAACCTTTTCTGAAAACACTCTTTCCAAACTACAAATTCCTTATCTCTGACCATCAAAGATTGATTTGTCCCCATATCTCTTAAAATTTTACCCTCGAATAAACATGAGTAAACTTTACCCAAACAAATAAATTATTTAAAAGTGAACTCTGGGCATTGATGGAGGAGCAAATGTGTAAGGAGATAACAGATAGCTCCAAGAAAAATAGGATAGTAATAGTCGGAAATTTTAATTTTCCCAACATTGACTGGGGCAGCCATAGTATTAGAGGGTTGGATGGAGAGAAATTTATTGAGTGTATTTAGGAGGAATTTCTCATTCAGTATGTGGATGGCCCAACTAAAGAGGGCACAAAACTTGACCTCCTTTTGGGAAATAAGGAAGAGCAGGTGGCAGAAGTGTTAGTGAGGGATCACTTTGGGACAAGTGACCATAATTCTATTAGTTTTTAGCTATGGACAATGATAAGTCAGTCCCAAAAGTTAATATTCTAAACTGGGGCAAGGCCAATTTTGATGGTGTCAGGCAGGAACTTTCAAAAGTTAATTGTGGGAGTCTGTGGGAAAGAAAAGGGACGTCTCGTAAGTGGCATTCTTTCTAAAGTGTGTTAACCAGGGCTCAGGGCAAACACATTCCTCTTAGAGTGAAGGGCAAGGCTGACAAACATCGGGAATCCTGGATAACTCGGGATATTGAGGCCCTGGTCAAGAAGAAGAAAGAGGCACAATGCATGCATAGGTAGCTGGGGTCAAGTGAATCTCTTTAAGAGTATGGCAGTGTAGGAGTTAAGAGAGAAATCAGGAGGGCAAAAAGGGGACACGAAATTGTTTTGGCAGATAAGGCAAAGGAGAATCCAAAGAGCTTCCATAAATACATAAAGGACTAAAGAGTAACAAGGGAGAGAGTAGGGCCTCTTAAGGATCAACAAGGTCATCTATGTGTGGATCCACAAGAGATGGGTGAGATCCTAAACAAATATTTCTCATCAATATTTACTGTTGAGAAAAGCATGGATATTAGGGAACTTGGGGAATTAAATATTGATGTCTTGACGAGTGTACATATTACAGACGAGGTGGAAGTCTTAAAGCGCACCAAGGTAGATAATTCTGAGGGACTTGATGGAGTAAATTCCAGGGCGTCATGGGAGGCTAGGGAGGAAATTGCAGGTCCCTAGCTGAGATATTTGAATCATCGATAGTCACGGGTGAGCTGCCTGAAAATTGGAGAGTGGCAAATGTTTAAAAAAAGCATTTTGTTTAAAAAGGGCTGCAGGGAAAAGCCTGGGAACTACAGGCCAGTTAGTCTCACATCTGTGGTGGGTAAATTGTTGGAAAGTATTTTGAGAGACAGGATCTACAGGCATTTAGAGATGCAAGGACTGATTAGGGACAGTCAGCATGGCTTTGTGAGCGGAAAATCATGTCTCACAAATTTAATTGAGTTTTTTGAAGGGGTCACCAAGAAGGTAGATGACAAGGCCTTTGACAAGCTAACACATGGTAGGTTGTTGCATAAAGTTGAATCTCATGGGACCCAGGGTGAGGTATCTAAATGGATATAAAATTGACTTCTTGACAGAAGGTGATTGTAGAGAGTTGCTTTTCAAACTGGAGGCCTGTGACCAGTGGCGTGCCTCAGGGATCAGTGCTGGGCCCACTTATTTGTCATTTATATTAATGATTTGGATGAGAATATAGGGGGCATAGTTATTAAGGTTGTGGATGACACCAAAATTGGTGGCATGATGGACAGTGAGGAAGGTTATCTCCAATTGCAGCAGGATCTTGATCAATTGGGCCAGTGGGCTGACAAATGGCAGATGGAGTTTAATTTAGACAAATGCGAGGTAATGCATTTTGGTAGATTGAACCAGGATAGGACTTACTCAGTTAAAGGTAGGGCATTGGGGCGAGTTGCAGAACAAAGAGATCTCGGGGTATATATTCATAGCTCCTTGAAAGTGGAGTCACAGGTGGACAGATTGGTGAAGAAGGCATTCAGCATGCTTGGTTTCATTTGTCAGAACATTGAATACAGGAGTTGGGAGGGATGGAGGGAGGGGGGTGTCTTTTGGGTAAGGCCACACTTGGAATACTGTGCGCATTTGTGTTCATCCTATTATAGAAAGGATATTATTAAACTAGAAAGAGTGCAGAAAAGATTTACTAGATTTGCACCGGGACTTGATGGATTGAGTTATAAGGAAAGGCTGAATAGACTGAGACTTTTTCCTCTGGAGCAGAAGGCTGAGGGGTGACCTTGTAGAGGTCTATAAAATATTAGAAGGCATAGACAAGGTAAGTAGTCAATATCTTTTTCCCAAAGGTAGGGGAATCAAACCAGAGGGCATAGGTTTAAAGTGAGAGGGGAAAGATACAAAAATGTCCAGAGGGGCAATTCTTTTCCACACAGAAGGTGGTGAGTGTCTGGAACAAGCTGCCAGAGATAGTAGTGGAGGTGGGTACTATTTTATCTTTTAAAAAGCATTTAGATAGTTACATGGGTACGATGCATATAGAGGATTATGGGCCAAATGCGGGCAATTGGGATTAACTTAGGGTTTCAAAGAAAAAAGGGCAGCATGGACAAGTTGGGCCGAAGGGCCTGCTTCCATGCTGTAAACCTCTGTAACTCTATGATTCTAAAAAGATCTGGCACTCTTATTAATTAACCCCTGACCAGGCTGTACATTCTTTTGCACCTCTTTAGCTTCAACTGGGGTTTTCTTTACCACTTTAACAAACCTCAATGCCCCATCCAATTTTCCCAGTGCTTTCCTTAAGCCACCAACATTGCAACTGCGTGTGTCCTACAGTGAAAATACCTGATGCTTTATTTTTCTTCCACCCTCGTGTTTCCTTTTTAACCTGAGGTAGAGTATCTTTAATATCTCAGACAGGATCTCCTTTGCCTTTAGCAGATAAGGATTCCTCTTTTCCCCCTTTTTCTATCCCTCACAGGCTAAAACTGATAATGGAAACCAAACTTTGCTTTATGAACTAACTCAGTCATCTGCCATGTCTGCTACTAACCTCACAGTTTTAACCCCATGCTCTCTCATATCAATTCTCAATACTTTGGAAGTGAATTATTAAACTCCTTCAAAATAATTGTCTCCCTAAGAGCGTCATTCATTTGGTCTATTCCCACTGCCCTTATACACAGTCAAAATTACTTTGTTTGATCCTTTTAAATTCTATGTAAGTTTGACCAGGTCCCTTTCTTAGATTTCTAAACCGTTGACTGTAAACTTCTGGCTCTAGTTTACATGCACATAAGATGGCTTTTTTCACATCATCATAATTCCCAGATGCCTCTTCTGATAGTGAAGTAAACACCTCTCTAGCTATACCAACCAACTTTGTTTGGATCAATAATACCCACATGGTCTATGGCCATTTAATTTGTTGAGCTACTTTCTCAAATGAAATGAAAAGGCTACGGAATCCTTCTCATCAAACTTCGGCAATGCTTGAACATATTCAAATAGATCCTCACCAGGCTTTTGACTATGTTGGGTTTGTTTTTTCTCACTATCCTCATCACTACTCCCAGACTTTACCTTTACCTGCACCATTTTACACATATGTTCACTTTTCAGTTCCAGTTTCCAAAGTTCAAATTCTCTCTCTTTTTCCCTTTCCACTCTCTTTTTCTTTTTGTTCCACTCGGGCTATTCTTTTCCTTTCTTTTTCTATTGCCTGTAATTCAAGCAGTTTCAATTCTTTTGCTTGGTGTCCTCTCCCTCATGCTTCATCAGCGGAAATTGCCTCCCTTTCTCTTTCTTTGCCTTCAAATTCAAGGTGTTTCATTTGTAATTGAATTCTAGCCACTTTCATGATTCTGACTGTGTTTCTGACAATTTTAAATGTTAAGAGATCACTGCAATTATCTACAGCTTCCTCACCCCTTCAGATACTGTCAACTGCTGCTTGTTTGCCAATTCCAAAAGCTTTGTTTTAACTATTTTTTGTAAACCACCCTGAGTGAGTTCTTCCATACCAAGGAAACTTAAGCCACCAAAAAGCCATTATTCCACAAGGCACTCCTTATTTAAAGCAAATGCAATACCTTAAAATAAAGCACAAATACACTCACCATCTTTGAGTCCAATAATTCCAAACCAAAGAAGGAGCATAGATAGCAAAAAAGCCCCCAAGTTGTTAAGGCCTAGACCAGCTACTCCAAATCATATTATGCAGTTAGCTTAGACCTCAACTTTTGCATTTGATTTTGGCATTATGGTGAGCATGAGCTGTTTCACTCCGGGTATTATTCAAGTGAGCCACTAGGAAGCTTTCTTCAAAACAGTTTATTTAAGGACACAGTTAGAATATAACATAAGAACATAAGAAATAGGAGCAGGAGTAGGCTATCTAGCCCCTCAAGCCTGCCCCGCCATTCAATAAGATCATGGCTGATCTGAAGTGGATCAGTTCCACTTTCCCGCTTTCTCCCCATAACCCTTAATTCCCTTGCCTACCAAAAACCTATCTACCCGCGTCTTAAATATATTTAGCGAGGTAGCCTCCACCACTTCAACGGGCAGAGAATTCCAGAGATTCACCACCCTTTTTGTGAAGAAGTTCCTCCTCAACTCCATTCTAAACTGTCCCCCCCTTATCCTGAGGCTGTGCCCTTTAGTCCTGCTGTCCTTTCTGAGCGGGAAGAGCCTCTCCACCTCTACCCTATCCATCCCCTTCATCATCTTATACGTCTCAATAAGATCCCCCCTCATCCTTCTAAACTCCAACGAGTACAAGCCCAGTCTATTCAGCCTC
Organism: Carcharhinus amblyrhynchos; assembly: GCF_965287045.1. NCBI lineage: Eukaryota > Metazoa > Chordata > Chondrichthyes > Carcharhiniformes > Carcharhinidae > Carcharhinus > Carcharhinus amblyrhynchos. Next base: position 52,137,824 of record NC_137339.1, on the reverse strand, counting down.
TCATAGTTCAACCCCCTCAACTCTGGTATCAGCCTAGTGAACCTCCTCTGCACTCCCTCCAAGGCCAAAATATCCTTGCGCAAGTGCGGCAACCAAAACTGCACACAGTACTCCAGCTGCGGCCTCACCGGTGCCCTGTACAGTTGCAGCAAGACCTCCCTACTTTTATATTCAATCCCCCTCGCTAAGAAGGCCAGCATCCCATTCGCCTTCCTGACCACCTGCTGCACCTGCAGGCTGGGTTTTTGCGACTCATGCACAAGGACCCCCAGGTCCCTCTGCACCGTAGCATGCTGCAGCTTTTCGCCCTTTAAATAGTAGTCCCTCCTACTATTATTCCTGCCAAAGTGGATAACCTCACACTTGCCAACATTGTATTCCATCTGCCAGGTCCTCGCCACTCGCTTAGCCTATCCAGATCCCTCTGCAGACTTTCTACACCCTCCGCACAATTTGCTTTTCCACTCATCTTTGTGTCATCAGCAAATTTCAACACCCTACACTCAGCCCCCTCCTCCAGATCATCTATATAAATGGTAAATAGCTGAGGCCCCAGCACCAATCCCTGGGGCACTCCACTAGTCACCAACTGCCAATCCGAATAGCACCCATTGACATCTACTCTCTGCCTCCTATTTGACAGCCAATCCTCTATCCATGCTAACACCTTACCCCCAACTCCATGCCCCCTAACTTTCTGTAACAACGTTTTGTGCGGCACCTTATCAAACGCCTTCTGAAAATCGAGAAACACCACATCCACCGGTTCCCCTCCGTCCACCGCACTAGTCACATCCTCATAGAATTCCAATAAATTTGTCAGACACGACTTCCCCTTAACGAATCCGAATATCCGAAATAACAAAAAGAATTAGCATACCTTTTACCAATTAAAATACTTAGACATGACAAACTACAATCCTTAACAGCTAACCATCTCTGTCGTTCCAATTTAAAGTAACACCGCATAGACATACACATTTCTTCATAATTAGTTGACACAAAAACAAATATGCCCATATGATGCTGTATTTTCAACTTTTTAAACTTCTGGACAGAGATCCAGAGAGCAGTTTCCAAAACAGTAACTCTTAGAGAAAGATCCATTTTCATACAGTAGGATCTTCAAAAAAACTTATCACCTGGCAGATTCCAATCTCCAACTTCAGAGAGGGGAAAAGAAAGATACTGCTCTCTCTCTCTCAATTTCACAAGCAGCAGCTAAGCTTGAATATTCTGTGAAAGCCCAACTTCCCCATCACATGATCATACTGGCCAATGATCTCAATCAAGCCCCATTCTGCAAAATCCCAGGTGAAAAACAGCAGAACAGCATTGGTTCAGATTAAAACCAACATTATAGCCACTAGAAGCAATTATAGTGTTGCAGCAACAATACAGGTTGCTGGTTAATACAGTGGCTCCAAGTGCATAAAACTGCTACAACAGATTCAGAACAAGAACATGGCTCAAATACATTGCTTAAATTCAGTGTCATCACACTACTGTCCCATATGCTTTCTTAACTATCCTATTAACCTTCTTCTTGCATTCAGGCATCTGCGGACAAACATGCCCAGGTCCCTCTGTTCCTGTGAGCTTCCTAGTGTTCTGCCTTTATTTAGAATTCCCTTGTTTTGTTACACCTCCAGAGTGCATTATCTTGCACTTTTCAAGTTTAAATTCCATCTGCCACTGATAGGCCCATCTGACAACCCATCTGCATCTCCTTGCAAGGCCTTCTTTCTCACTATTAACTACCCTGGCAATCTTTGTGTCATCCATATCACCCCCCTCCCTCCGCATTCTCATCTATATCTATCATAAACAAAAAGGGACCTAGCCACCAGTGTCCAGTCACACAAACAGCCTTCAACTACCTCTGTCTCCTACCACTGAACAGATTTGGGATCCAACTTGCCATGTTACCCTGATTCCCAAAAGCTGTTACCTTCTTTACAAGTCTCCCATGTGAAGCCTTATCAAAGGCTTTGATGAAATCCATACAAACTACATCAACTGCACTAGGCCCATTTACACACCCAATCACCTCCTCAAAAAATTTAATCACGTTTGTTAGGTATGACTCCCTCAGACATATCAATGCTGATAATTCTTGATCAAACCTTGCCTTTTCAAATGAGGATTCATTGTCTCTTGCAGGATTTCCCCAGTAGTTTCCCTGCCACTGATGAGAAACTCGCTGGCCTGTGAGTTCCCTGGTTTTTCTCTACCTTGAAAAGTGGAACCAATTAGTTGCGCTGAAATCCTCTGGTGCTTCCCCTGTGGCCAGTGAGGAATTAAAAATTGGGTCAGAGCACTTGTAATTTCCTCCTTTGCCTCCCACAGCAATCAGTGATACAACTCTTCTGGACCTGGAAAGTTATCCACTTTTAAGCCTTCCAAAACCTCCAATATCTCTACACCCTATGTCAAACTTGTAGGGGAACAATGAAGCGTAGCATTAAAATTAGAACTCAGCCATTAGAGGAATACAAGCAGAGTCATTGCAAGAACAGACTTGTGGAACTGATAAATGTCCTACCAACAATGCAGAAAATGCTGGAAAATCTCAGCAGGTCTGACAGCGTCAGTGGAGAGAGAACAGACGCAATGGTTAGAGTCAGGATGATTCTTCATCAGATATCTTACACTGTATTTACATTCTGATCTACATAAAAGGCTATATAAAGCAAGGCAATAGCCTTCAAGAGCAGAATGATAAGTCATTATGCTACACAGCGATTACCGAGACATACCTCAAACTTTAACCCTGTTTCTCTCTTCGTAGATGCTGCCAAACCTGCTGAGTATTTTCCAGCATTTATTTCAAAATTGCCATTTTATCTTATATCTGATTTTGATTCAGATACAATAGGGTAAACATGTATCCATGTGAAATAGAAACAGGAATAGGCCATCAAGCCGTGCAATCCTGCTCCACCATTCAATACGATCATGGCTGATCTGATCTTGGCCTCAACTCCATTTTTCTGTCTGTTCTCTTTCATCCTATAGTTCAAGAATCTGTCTCTCTTAGCTTTGAATATATTCAATGATCCAGACTCCATTATTCTCTGAAGATTAATGACCCTCTAAGAAGAATTTCCTCCTTATCTCCATTAAATGGAATACCCTTTATTTTTCAAACTAGGTCCTCCTAATTCTAGATTCCCCCACGAGGGGAAACATCCTCTCAGCATCCACCCTATCAAGCCCCTGCAGACTCTTATATGTTTCAATAAGATTACCAGTCATTCTCCTAAATTCTAATGAGTATAGACCAAACATGATCAACCTTTCTTCATAAAACAACCCCAAGGAACAACTTTGTGAAGCTTCTCCGAACTTCTTCCAATGTAATTATATATTTAAGTCAGATGACCAGAAGTGTACGCGGCAGTCGAGGTGGAGTGTTTGGTTTTTGAAATGTGATCAGTTTGATGTCACATCTAGCTTTTCATAGTCATCTGATCTTGCCATGACATAGTGTCTCTGTGTCAGACACCTTAACTTCAATAAAGCCTCTGATAAAAAGAGATTATGTTGGAGCTTTACTTAAAGCACAGCTAGAGTGCTGTGTACAGTTCTGATTGTCTCACTATAGGAAGAATATGATTGTAGGAAAGAGGGCGTAGAGGAGATTCACCTGGATGTTGCCTGGGATGGAAAATTAGAGCTATGAAGAGAGGCTGAATAGTCTCTGCTGTCCTTAAACTTGAAACAGACACGGTCTCACCAATGCCCTGTACAGTAGTAGCAAAAGTTCTCTACTTCTACACTCCATCCCACTTACAATAAAAGCCAACATTTCACTTGCCTCTGAATTATTTGTTAGAATTTGCCCTAATGGTGAAATAATAGTGAAGCCACTGGCTTAAAACCGCTGACATTTCTATCTTTCTTCAGTTCTGATGGAAAGTATTGACCTGAATATTCAGGTTATTGTTCATTTTGACCCAAGAATTACAAGAGAAAAAAAATGACTCACTCACAAAATTATTATGCCATAATGACAGCAGTTCATTTGTGCTCCTGATTGTGGAGTTGAAACAAACACAGATTTGAAATGATTTCAGGGAAAGTAACATGATTACCAGAAACTGAATACAGATTTAACAGATTGAGAGAAAAGAAAATAATAAAAAACTAAACTGCTTTTTTGCTCCACTACTGTCAATAATATCAAGCAACATTCTTGACTATTAGTCCTATAATCACTCAAAGTGGGTCAGCTCCAGCTGACTGTAGTTTCTCCTCCCCCAGTGATTAGCTGGATTCCCTTCTTCACTGGACAATCCACTAGGCTGTCCTTTCCTGGACTGAAGTGAAAGATACCATTATGTACAACCTCCCTTCAGGAGATACTATATGATCAGACATACAGGTAAAGTCATTATTGTTCTAGATGACCAAAAGGCTGCTCCCTCCCTTGAGTGGGAGAGCTGGCTGGTGGTGATTTAACCTAAAAATCGCCATACCTCAGGCAAAGAACAAGGTTGAGAAGGTGGAGCCTTCGCGAATAACCTCAGTAGATACAGGAATTGAACCTACACTATTGACGTTGCTCAACATCACAAACCAGTCATCAGCTAACTGACAACTGATCAAACATAAGTTTCTTTTAAGAGCACAATAATCAATTCTACACTGCACTCTTTGTTGAAACCATGGGGTTTGAACCCAGCCAGAAAACTGTCCATCTTTCATTCACTTTCTTCAGTAATATTTTGAAACATGAAGCCAGCTTTAGTCAATAAAGATATCAGTAAAATATAGCAGGACACTAGATCCCACCTTATTCTGAATTCAACAGTTTCAGAGGTAAATGCTAATGTCTCTTCACTCCCACTGCTGCTTTTTTCCCCCACAGCATTTGTTCAGTCTCACAGCATTAACATAGCTCAGCAAATTTAACTTCAAAAGACTGAAAAACATGCACTTCTTCCTCAACACTGTTTTCCAGCTCATCACAGGATAATGCAGTTAATTAGGTCAAGTTTCTGGAGTGATTTCATTTAGAAAAGTTGTGCTTTAATTTCAGACACCACATATCTGCTCAAACCAGAACCCTATCCAGGCCTTGCTGCAAGTAGACACAGACTGCTTCTGGAGTGGTGAATGGTATTGAACATTGTGCAGTTATCTGCGAATATCCCCACTTCTGACCTTATGATGGAGGGGAGGTCATCGATGAAGCAACTGAAGGTAGATGGGCCTGTGACACTATCTTGAGGGACTCCTGCAGTGTTGTCCTGGAGCAAGATGTTTGACTCCAACCACCACAACCATCTTCCATTGTGCTAGGTATGACTCCAGGTCCTTCCTCCTCACTCCCATTGACTTCAGTTTTACCAGGGCTCCTTGATATTATACTCAATCAAATGCTACCTTGGCAATCATTCTCACCTCATTTCTGGAATTCAGCTTTTTTGCCTACCTTTGGACAAAGGACAAGGTCACATATGTTTTCCTTTTGTTGGTTCCTTCAACACTTAGCATAGGACCAGTGTGGCAGATATTTATTTCAGGACCCAGCCAACTCAGTCTACGGTGGTGCGACAGAGCCACTCTTGGTGATGGATACGTTCTGCACCCTTGTCACCTTCAGTGTGTTCAACATGGAGGAGTACTGTTTCATCAGCTGTGGAAGAGAAGACCTCAAGGGTTCATTAGGCGTTGTCATTTCTTCTGCCTGGTAAATTGGCTGTTGGTGCATCCTGTTTTGTTCTTTATTGGCTGTAGCAGTTTGACACGCCTAAGTGGCTCACTCAGCCATTTCAGAAGGCAGTTAGGAGTCAATCACATTGCTGGGGGTCTGGACTAACACGTAAGCCTTCTCTAAAATCATGATCTCTGCAGCTCTCACAGCTTCAGTGTTTTCTTCACTCATAGCCACAGCTGGTTCATTTGTTGTCAGCATGTCTGGAGATGTCCTTTTATTGCTGCTTAAATGGGGGTTTGTTTATTTTTACTGGGATACTTATGACTCTGCATTGTTAGGAGGAAAATTGTTGGCAGGTCAGGTGACAGGGGCTCTTTAATTTTCAATTCTGAGCTGCAGATTTGAGTTTTAGAAGGGACAGCAAGTTGAAAAGATGTGATTCTCTCTTTCCCTGGTTTTTTGGAAATTCTGTTGGTCAGCTGAAAGCAAGGTCTTGCCTTTCTTAATGGGGAATCTGCTGTTAGTGCTTACCTAGAGTCCCTAGTTTTTGGGAAGCAGTTCTAACTTCAAACTGTTCTGAGTCTATCCAAAGAACTGCAGACTTCATCGAAATGATTCAATTCCAGTATCACACGAGCATTAGTCTATGCAGTATTAAACCTGTTTGACGGATTTGGTTTATGGAATTGGTTTGATTGGGTCAGCACCTGTATTCATTAAGGGTTATACTATATCATAATTGCTTGTTTCTTGTTTGCAATTGATAAAAGTTACTGCTAATTTCTTACCGTACATGTTACCTGTATTCTTAACTTTGATAAAAGCTACCTAGTGGGTCATTTGAATCATACCTGAAGTGCCAAATTCAAGTGGAAAAACCAGTGGTCCGAGCGGGCTCCATAAAACACTTTGGAGTTTTTGACCTGAACAATAACAATTGACATACCTACATTGATATAAAGACACTAGTGCACCCACACTGGTATAAAGACACTGGCACACAGACACTGGACACCCACACTCACACAAAGACACGGACACAAAGACACTGACTGACACATCCACCCTGGCACACCCACACATAAGTCCACAATCAGATGAAAGTGCTGTCATTTTACTTTGTATGAACCCTTCCTTTCATGACTGTAAACAATACTGTGAACTGTCCCTTTAAGACATAGTATCCTCCTGTGCAAACCCCCACATGGATTGCGCTTCTCCTAGTATTGTGGGATCCATCCCGCTATGTAAGAAAGGGGATCTCCCTCACACAAGTTGCAAGCAACTCTTGGTCAGCTGGTAAATGTAGTTGGAAGAGCTGGATTCAGAGATTCAATGTAGATGTTGCATGAGAACATCTGGGACAGGGAGTGACTGTGTCTGGGCAGGCAGTTAAAGCCCCGACTCGGTCAGCACTCATAGGGAAAGCAAGTTTGGACAGTTTATAATCAGTGGGACTAAACTTGGGTGAGGGGATAAAAATACTAAAGTGGAAATTCCCACAGATCCTAATATGTAAGGTTTTGAATAAAGAATTTGATTCATCAATTATTTCTATTAGAGTGTTAAAAGAATTCCCAACCAGGCCCATAGAGTCATTTTTTAAGCCAAATAAAAGCAGTTTCTCTAACGCACTTATCATGTGTTATCTAACACCACCCTGCACTTCCCTCCTGCCCCCATCCACCTCTGCCCTGATTAAGTCTGAGACTGAGACAGAAAGTGGAGACAATGGCCTAGTCGTATTATAGAACATAGAACATTACAGCGCAGAACAGGCCCTTCGACCCACGATGTTGCGCCGACCAGTTTTTTTAAAAAAAAACACTGACCCACTAATCTAAACCAATCCCTTTTCATCCATAAACCTATCCACAGATCTCTTAAACGCCCCCAAACTAGGCGCATTTACAACTGCAGCAGGCAGGGCATTCCAATCCCTCACCACCCTCTGGGTAAAGAACCTACCCCTGACATCCGTCCTATAACTACCACCCCTTAATTTAAAGCCATGCCCCCTCGTGCTAGCTTTCTCCATCCGAGGAAAAAGGCTATCACTGTCCACCCTATCTAAACCTCTAATCATCTTATATGTTTCAATAAGATCCCCTCTTAGCCTCCTTCTTTCCAGCGAAAACAACCCCAAATCCCTCAGTCTCTCCTCATATGACCTCCCCTCCATACCAGGCAACATCCTGGTAAACATCCTCTGCACCCTCTCCAAAGCCTCAACGTCCTTCCTGTAATGTGGGGACCAGAACTGCACACAGTACTCCAAGTGCGGCCGCACCAGAGTTGTGTACAGTTGCAACATGACGCTGCGACTCCTAAATTCAATCCCCCTACCAATAAACGCCAAGACACCGTATGCCTTCTTAACTACCTTATCTACTTGATTCCCAACTTTCAGGGATCTATGTACACATACACCTAGATCCCGCTGCTCCTCCACACTATTCAAAGTTATCATGGCAGCTGGTGGAATTTGAATTTAAGTTTTAAAAATCTGGAATTAAAAGTCTACTGATAACCATGAAATCACTGTTGATTGCTGTTTAAAAAACCCATTTGGTTCACTAATGTTCCTGTGGGAAGAAAATCTGCCTTCCTTACCTGGTCAGACCTACATGTGACTTCAGATCCACAGCAATGTCATTGACTGTTAAAAAAAATGCCATCTCATGGGTGATCAGGGATGGGCAACAAATACTGGCCCAGCCACTGACACCCACATGAAATAATTTTTAAGTCCTGTTGATGACCTTCCCAATCAGCTGCCAAATGGGGTCCTGAAATTGGTAATTGATGTCCACTTGAGGACCTAGAGCAGCTGCAGCTGGCGTTCACCCAACAGTGGATGATAGGAGGTTCCCAGCGTGGATAGGAGGTTGGAGGGGTAGAGGAAGGGACATTCCCTAGTTTGAAGGTAGTCAGTGCCCTCCTCTCCCAATTTACAGCCATTCAGGTAGTAACCTGCCTTCTTGTTTTTGCTTCCAAAGTGAATGACCTCACATTTATCCAAATTATACTAGATTTGCCATTGATTTGCCCACTCACCCAACCTGTCCAGATCATGCTGAAGAATCCCTGCAGCCTCGTCACAGTTCACCCTCCCACCCAACTTGGTATCATCTGCAAACTTCGAAAAGTTACATTTTGTTCCCTCATCCAAATCATTAATATATATTGTGAATAGCTGGGGTCCCAGCACCAATCCCTGTGGCACCCCACTAGTTACTGCCTGCCAATTTGAAAATTAATTCCTACTCTCTTCTAACCAGTTTTCTTACCATCTCAATACACTTCCCCAAATCCCATGAACTTTAATTTTGAATGATAATCTCTTTCGCAGGACTTTGTCAAACACTTTCTGAAAGTAGAAATATACCACATCGACCGGTTCCCCCTTGTCAACTCTACTCGTTCCATCTTCAAAGAATTCCAATAGATTTGTCAAGCATGATTTCCGTTTCATAGATCCATGCTGACTCTGTCTGATCCTGCCACTGCTTTTTAAATGCTCCACTATGTAGTCCTTGATAATAGATCCGAGAATTTTCCCCACTACCGATGTTAGGCTTAACGGTCTATAATTCTCTGTATTCTCTCTATCTCCCTTTTTGAATATTGGAGTGACATTTGCTACCCTCCAATCTGCAGGGACTGTCCAGAGTCTATAGAATCCTGGAAAATGACCACCAATGCATCCACTATTTCCAAAGCCACTTTCTCAAGTATCTGGATTTAGATTAGTAGGCCCTGGGGATATATCCACCCGCAATCTCATCAATTTTCCCAGCACCATTTCTCTACTAATATTGATCGCCCCTCTTCCTTCACTAAATCTTGCATTCACCAACATTTCTGATATTTAATGTGTCCTCTTTTGGGAAGACAGAACCAAAGTATGTATTCAGTTGCTCAGCCATTTTTTTGTCCCCGTTACACATTCCCCTGTTTCTGTCTAAAGGGGACCTCCATTTGTCACCAATCTCTTTCTCTTCATGTATCTACAGAAACTTTTAGGACCTGATTTTACCATTTTCATTCCAAGTGCTGGATCTGGGCACAATTCAGATCCGACTTGGAAATTAGGCACCCCCATTAGCACTTAGAACATAGAACATAGGACTTAGCCTGAAAAAATAATCGCGGGTCCAAATCGTGCCGTGGGTGGGGCTTAGCGCACCCGAAATGGTTGGAGTTCTGAACGGCGCACGCGCTGTTAGAAAAAATTTTTAAAAAGCGAGCCCGTGTCGGATCGGTCCCAGGCTGCAGAAAGCAGACAAGGTGGCCTGGGAGCAAAAGGTGAGAGCGATGACCCCCACAGACATCATTGTCCCCCTTATCCTCCCACCCACCGCTACCCAGACCAATCACGATCCCCTACCCCCTTCCCCCCCACCGATTGCCCACAGAGTGGCAGCAGACCCCTCCACCATCTGCCCCACCCCCCCAAGATACATCTTACCCGCCTCCCTCTCCTTCCCCCCCACTCCCAAAACAATCTGGCCCCACTGCCCCCCCAGCCCCCCAGAGAATAATCTGGCCACCCCCCCCCCTCCCCAGAAGAACATCTGACCTGCCTCCTCCTTCCTCCCCACCCCCTCACCAGAGAATAACCTGGCCTACCTCCCTCCCCCATCTAAACAACAATCGACCCTCACCCCAGCCCCGCAACACCAGACAACGGTCAGCCCTCCACCCCCTATCTTACCCACCTCCCTCCTTCACCCCTGCCCAGAACGATCTGGCCTCACTGGTCCCCCCCCAACCCAATAACGATCTGGTTCTGGTCTCACCTCCCCCCCACCCAACCAGACAATAGTCACCCCTCCCCCCATCCCCCCACCGCCCAACAACAATCAGCCCTCCCCCTCCCAACCAGACAACAATCTGGCCTCACCACCCCGCCCCCCCCCCCCCAGCCCCATAGGATGATCTGGCCTCACTCCTCCCCCCCCCCTCCCCCCACCCCCAGCCCTGAGAATTATCTGGCCTCACTCCCGTCCCCCCCAACCAGAGAATTATTGAGCCTCACTTTCCACCTCCCCCCCCCCCCCCCCCCCAACCAACAGAGAACAATCTGACCCACCTCCCTCCTCCCCCCGACACCGATCGGACTCAGAGAACCGTTGGAAGTACTGAAATGTTTGCCATTTGCCAAGTTCAGCAGCTGGAGCGTCCGATTCAGACTTTCACTTAGCAGGTCCATTTCGGCGCGATTTCAAATCAGCAACGCGGTGGTAAAAGGGGAAATGTTGGTAAAGTTGGGTGGGCAGTTCATTAATTCAGTTTAAATGCATGCAAATTTCAGGCACGAATTGGATCCCGAGTCTCAGTAAAGTGGTCATCTGCATCAGACGTGGGCACAGGTCGTGCTAATGGCCTCATACCTGACTTTACCATAGGGCCCTTAGTGTCAATCTTTATGTTCCCTGCAAGCTTATTTTTGTATTATATTTTCCCTTCTTAATCAATCCCTTGATCCTTCTTTGCTGAATTCTAGATTGCTCCCAATCCTCAGAGCTATTATTTTTCTTGGCCAAACTACACGTTTGTTCCTTGGATCAGATACTATCTCTAATTTCTTTTGTAAGCCATTGACTGGCCCTCTTACCCATTTTGCTTTTGTGCCAGACAAGAATGAACAGTTGTCCCCCTTGTGTTCCTTGAATGTTTGCCATTGCCTATCCACTGTCATCCCTTTAAGTATCTCTCCCCAATCTATCAAGGCCAACTCATGACTAATGTCCTCATATCTTTATTAGGACTCAGCACCCTAGTCTCCAAATCATTCCTCATCTTCTATCATGATATGGTCGCTCATCCCAAGGGGTTTCACATAGCTAGATTGGCATTGATTCCCTTCTCATTACACAGTACCCAATGTAAAATGGCCTGCCCTCTAGTTGCTTCCTCCATATATTGGTCAAGAAAACCATCCCATACAGACTCCAGGAATTCCTCCTCAATGGCATTGTGGCTAATTCGATTTCCCAACTTTGTGCAGATTAAAACCATCCATGATCACCAATATTCCTTCATCACATGCATCACTAATTTTGTGATTAATGCCATTCCCATCATCACCACTGCAGTTTGGGGGTCTATATATGACAACCACTAATGTTTTTTGCCTCTTCATATTCCTCAACTCTACCCATTCTGACTCCACATTGTCAGAGCTAATATCCTTTCTCACTATTGTGTTAATTTCCTCTTTAACCAGCAATGCCACTCCACTACCTTTTTCTTTATGCCTGCATTCCTAAGTATTGAATACCCTGGAACATTCAGTTCCCATCCCATCCCTTTAGCCATGTCTCCAGAATCCCAGTTATATTGTACCCGTTTACACCTATCTGCTCAGTTAGTTCATCCACTTTATTTCAAATGCTCTACGCTTTAAGGCACAGAGCCTTTAAGTTCATCTTTTTAGCATTATAACAGTAGATATCACACAATTAGGCATTATTTTAACCCTACACGCCAGGCAGAAAACTCATGGGATTGGAGGAAGAAGCTGTTTTACAGTCTGTCCAATATTATTCTCTACTCTCTTCAAAGACCAAGCTCGGTCTAAAACAAGCCACACACCCGATCCAATCGGTTTCCTGATAGGTAGGATGGGTTAAATTATCCTTACTTTGAGCTGGCTTGGCTTGGTCTGTTGATGCAGAGAGGCACCAAGCAGCAATCGACCTAGAGCAAGATCACACAGCAATTTGCCTCCAGTTGACCTCTGAGTGTGTTGACTCGGCTCACTTTGCCACAGCATCCAGTATCTAAACAGAGGCCTTAAAACGACAGGTGGCATCTAAAAATCACGTTTGCCCCAAAACCCAGATAGACATCACACACGCAACTAGCGATCATAATTATTATCAGATAGTCATTAAGAAATTCATTGGGGATTTCATGATGCACAACTTCACCCAGAATGTGGTGAGGATGTGGAACAAGTTATCACATGAAGCAGAGTAAATAGCATAGATGCATTTAAGGGCTAGATGAGGGAGAAAGGAATAGAAGGGATAAGGTGAAATGAGTTTGGTGGGGACTCATCTGGAGAGTACTGACTTAGACCAGTTCGGTTAAATGTTCTGCTTCTGTGCTGCAAAATCCTGTGTAATTTAATGTAAAGCAAAGATCAACCAAATGCTACAGATTATGAATGGGACATTGTAGTAAGAAACACTTGGTGTGCAGCACAGGTTTCAGGAAGTTAGGTGATGTGTTCTGACAGAAGAGGGTCAGAATGTCTGCAAAAAGAGAAGCATTTAGTTAATAGACTGAGGTGACAGGTACCAATCAAAGGTTGTGACCTGTTTGCCACTTCAGTCACTCAATGTAATCTCATTTGCAACCTTCAGTTTTGCTTCGCCTGTTAATTTTTTGTTCTCTCCAGCAATAACTCAGCGACGTACGGCCATGAAATAGTCAATATTTAATTATTACATTGGTGCTGGTAATGGTGACATTTATTAGAGCTGATGGCACCATTTTAGGTTGTAAATATCACAAGAACATGCATTCATTTTTAAATGTAAATTGCCATTTTCTGCAATTATTCTTGGCCTGCAGATAAAAATTTCACGACAAGTGAAACGAACTGACTGTATTTGAAATATTAATTTACTTTGGCCATGATAGCAGTGAGAAGGTGTGAGAAACAATGAGCTGACGGGATTTCTTAACCCTGCCGTCACCCTCTCACCCCTGCAATGTCCTAATTATGTTCAGGGCTGAGGGTTTTACACAAAAAGAAAAAATATGTGGTTTGCACATGTAGATTCCAAATAGGAACAATAGATTTATTCTAGGACCTCTTGCCACTATAGAATACAAACTGAAACTAAAACAGCAGCCTATGCAACATCTTAATGACATTGCCATCAAATCATATGACCAGCTCATAAAGCAATCATGCACCTACTTGAATATTTAACAACCCCCTACTCCTAAAACCCCAAAATCAGTCCTGTAATAGGAACAAAGAGAGCAAGACAGCCCATTTTCCCAACTGTAATTGGGAAACAGAAACTTGACCCATAGGGATGAGAAAATAATTTTAATTTTAACAATTTGGATTTTTCATCTCTCTATCTTGTCAGACAGTAGAACAGTAGGAGCTTCTAGTAAACACAGATCAGATCAGGAAATTATCCAGGAAGAGGTGGGTTCATGTACTGAGATGGATCTTATAAAGTGCCTATAGATGGTTTGATATCCTTCTCTCTAAGCATAGTTAAGGCCTTGCCAGCTGCTCTGTTCCCTTTCTGCTTAAAGAAGGTATGTTATCTATCTCTAAGGATCATTCCCATTCTCTCTTTCTCCTGTTTCTGCTCTACTGCAGCTCCGTCCATTGGTCATGTCCATCTGTGGCTGAGTTGAGATTGTCGCTTGTAGTGTAGGGTCACTGCCACTCCCAGCCAGTTGCTGGGTGGGTGCGAAGGTCATGTCATGCCCCTTTGCATTGCCTCATTTGACATTTCTGCCACTCCTGCAGTGAGGCACCCAGTTTCATCCCCTTTCCCCACACACACAGACAGAAGGATCCAGCTCCAATCTCTATGCTGTGAGTGGTAAACACTTGATTGACCATGGTAAATAACTCATTAGTGTCAGGGAGATTAGTGGGGCAAATACATGGGGTGATAGGAATAGGCCCTGGGCGCAATTATCCTCGGTGCAGGCTTGATAGGCCAAATGGCCTCTTTCTGTACTGTAGAGATACTAGAGAGTGGTTGTAGAGAGTTGCTTTTCAAACTGGAGGCCTATGACCAGCAGTGTACCTCTGGGATCAGTGCTGGGTCCACTGTTATTTGTCATTTATATGAATGATTCGGATGAGAATTCAGGAGGCATGGTTAGTAAGTTTGCAGATGACACTAAGATTGGTGACATAGTGGACAGTGAAGTAAATTATCTCAGATTGCAACAAGATCTTGATCAATTGGGCCAGTGGACTGACGAATGGCAGATGGAGTTTAATTTAGACAAATGCGAGGTGATGCATTTTGTAGATTGAATCAGGGCAGGACTTACTCAGTTAACGGTAGAGCTTAGAGTGAGTTACAAAACAAAGAGATCTAGGGGTATACGTTCATAGCTCTTTGAAAGTGGAGTCACAGGTAGACAGAGTGGTGAAGTAGGCATTTGGCATGCTTGGTTTCATCAGTCAGGACACTGAATATAGTAGTTGGAATGTCTTGTTGAAGTTGTACAAGACATTGATAAGGCCACACTTGGAATACTGTGTGCAATTCTGGTTATCCTATTATAGAAAGGATATTATTAAACTAAAAAGAGTGCAGAAAAGATTTATTAGCATGCTACCGAAACTTGATGTATTGAGTTTTAAGGAGAGGCTGGATAACTGGGACCTTTTTCTCTGGAGTGTAGGAGGCTGAGGGGTCATCTTATAGAGGTCTATAAAATGATGAGGCACACAGATCAGCTAGATAGTCAATATCATTTGGTAGGACAGTCTAAAACTAGAGGGCATAGGTTTAAGGTGAAAGGAGAGAGATACAAAAGCGTTCAGAGGGACAATTTTTTCACACAGAGGGTGGTGAGTGTCTGGAACAAGCTGCTAGCGGTAGTACAGGCGGGTACAATTTTGGGTACTATGTGTATAGAGGGATATGGGCCAAATGCAGGCAATTGGGATTAGCTTAGGGGTTTTTTTTAAAAAAAGGGTGGCATGGACAAGTTGGGCCAAAGGGCCTGTTTCCATGCTGTAAATCTCTACAACTCTATGACTCTATCTATGATTCTATGGTTCTAAGAGAACGGATTCAAACAGCACAGGCTTGGGTTTAGTTCTTCAGCTGAAGGAGGTGGGTACAACATTACTGCAAATAAGCTCAGCATTCCAAGGCTCGGAAGAGCTACAAACCAGAAATTCCATTGTGAGACATCTCCAATACCAGTCAATGTTCCTTGTTTGCCCGTCCACCATGATGCACAACGCAACAGTAGATAGACAAAACAGAGAAGTCTATCAAGCGTATCTCACTGTCCCCAAGTGACCAGCTGAATGGATAAGTCTGACTTTGTCAAAGCACAATTGTCAACATCCTTCCCACCCGGGATCAGAATGCATACTTCCCTTATTGTTATTGTATCTCCACCCCCAAACAGTATTTTACCTTTGGGAATAGTGGGAGGCATGGTGGAAAAACTTCCAGTCTGATTACAAGCCTGTTGAACAGCATTGAATGCTCCTTCTGTAGCCCACAAGTCCTGAAACTATACTTGAACCCAGAGTTTCTGCTTCAGTGGTAGAGGCTCTACCACCGTGCCACAATGCCTGCCTGATTCTGACATTCGGTATAATGTTGAAAGGGTATTTATTGTAAGTTTTTTTTTTAAGGGCAGTACATTGAGGAACCAGCTAGGGAATGGGATAGTTTAGATTTAGGTCTGAAAAGGGCAAATTAGGACTCCTGCTGTAAAGAGCCTTTAGAAAAGAGTGACTGTAACATGGCAGAATTTTACATGAGGTTTGAAAGTGCTGTAGTTACATCAGGAATTAAGGGTTTAAATCTCAGCAAAAGAAACATTGAAGATATGAGGATATGAAGTTATAACATTCTGATATTTAAACCATTCAGCCATGGGACCTGGATTTGAATCTATTATTGATGGAAGCACTGAAAGGCTAGTTGAAAATCTTTTAGAGTTATCAAAATAAGTGAATTTGGAGAATTTAATGTGCAGTAGAATACATTTAGAACACCAAGATAATGGGTGCAATCTTACCAACTGTTCACACATCTGCTGAAGCAAAGACGGAAAATTTGTTGGCAAAACCAAATCTCTGTTCACCTGCAGTGGGATGGGGAAATCCCGCTGGCATAAATGGTCGGAAAATTCTGGCCAATGCCTTTGAGCAAAATGTTCTGCAAGACCTAATGGTTTTAACAGAATTTATTTGAAATTATCCGACTGGATGATGTTAGGATTTTATTGCAATGAATCAGAGATGAGGTCTGTGTTATTCAAATAGCCATGAGCACCAATACAAAGATACGTCAGTATGGGACAGATTCATAGAAACTGCCAAATTAAAGTCAAATAAATGTTTGGATAAACATTGTATCACCAAAATGTCATAACTTGACTTATAAGAACATAAGAACATAAGAAATAGGAGCAGGAGTAGGCCATCTAGCCCTTCGAGCCTGCCCCGCCATTCAATAAGATCATGGCTGATCTGTCGCTGCTCAGTTCCACTTTCCCGCCCTCTCCCCATAACCCTTAATCCCCTTGCTTATCAAAAACCCATCAACCCGCGTCTTAAAAATATTTAGCGAGGCAGCCTCCACCACTTCAACGGGCAGAGAATTCCAGAGATTCACCACCCTTTGAGTGAAGAAGTTCCTCCTCAACTCCGTTCTAAACCACCCCCCTTTATCTTGAGGCTGTGCCCCCTAGTCCTACTGTCTTTTTTGAGCGGGAAGAGTCTCTCCACCTCTATCCTATCCATCCCATTCATCATCTTATACGTCTCAATGAGATCTCCCCTCGTTCTTCTAAACTCTAATGAGTACAAGCCCAGTTTATTCAGCCTCTCCTCATAGCTCAACCCCCTCAACTCCGGTATCAGCCTAGTAAACCTCCTCTGCACTCCCTCCAAGGCCAAAATATCTTTGCGCAGGTGCGGCACCCAAAACTGCACACAGTACTCCAGCTGCGGCCTCACCAATGCCCTATACAGCTGCAGCAAGACCTCCCTACTTTTATATTCAATCCCCCTCGCTATGAAGGCCAGCATCCCATTTGCCTTCCTGACCACCTGCTGCACCTGCAAGCTGGGTTTTTGCGACTCATGCACAAGGACCCCCAGGTCCCTCTGCACCATCGCCTGCTGCAGTTTTTTGCCCCGTAAGTAATAGTCCTTCCTACCATTCTTCCTACCAAAGGTACAGATCTGTACCATCTGTACAGATGTCTGTATTTCATTTAACTTCCAATCATAGAATGACTCCAGAACAAAATAAGGCCATTGGTTATCACGCTCAGTAAGAAGCTTCATAACACCAGGTCCAAAGACTTTAACTTGGACTTTAACCTGGTGTTGTGAGACTTCTTGTGCTTACCCCAGTCCAATGCCGACATCTGCACATTATCATGCTCATGCCAGCTCTTTGCAAAAGTGACTCAAAAAGTTCAACTCCTCTTCTCCCCGTAACCCTGCAAATCATTACTTAAGTTAATGTACTGCACAGGAGCTTCAGATACAATCGACTGAGAACCATCAGAGATGCCAAAAGACAGTACTACATCAATTTGGTGTCACACCAATTATGGCAAGATTTACATGACATTACAGGCTATAAAGTGAAAACAAGTAGAATTGTGGCAACAATGCATCCCTCCCCGATGAGCTCAAGTAATTTGATGCTCGATTTGAGCAGGAGGTCAGCGAAAGGACTCAACCGTCCCAATAGCCTCAGTTGAACCAGTATCTGAGGTCACCATTGCAGAGGTCAGTTTAGCCTTCCTGAAAGACAACTCATGGAAAGTGACTGGCTTGGATGGGGTACCCCGATGAACACTCAGATCCCGCACGGACAGCTGGCGAGGGTGTTCGCAGACATTTTTAACCTGGCCTTATTGAGGTTCCTACCAACCTACAGGATCATTCTTGTACCAAAGAAAAGCTAGGCAGCGTGCCTTAATGACTATTGTCCAGTGGCCCTGACATCCATCATTATGGAAAGCTCTGAAAGGTTGGTCATGGTACATCACCTTACTACCGGAAGGACGTGGAGTCTCTGGAAAGGGTGCAGAGGAGGTTTACCAGGATGTTGCCTGGCATGGGGGGACTGGGTTACGAGGAGAGGTTGAAGAAACTGGGACTATTCTCCTTGGAAAGACGGAGATTGAGAGGGGACATGATAGAAGTATATAAGATACTGAAGGGAATAGATAGAGTTAATAGTGAGAGACTGCTCCCTAGACTGGGTACGAACACGAGAGGTCATCATTTAAGGGTGAGGGGGGAGAGGTATAATTTGGAGGTGAGAAGAAGGTTCTTTACGCAGAGAGTTGTGGGGGTCTGGAACGCGCTACCGAGTAGGGTGGTGGAGGCAGGAACGTTGGACTCATTTAAGATGCAGTTAGATAGGCACATGAGTGAAACGAGAATGGAGGGATATGGTAGGGGCTATTAAATAGGGTTAAACCTCGGGAGACACCGGAAAGGCAGGTTGTAAGATTAATATTTTTGTCTTTATTCCACAGGTGGAGGTCCACCTCATGTCAAACGAGGGGCATGCACACGGCAGGTCGTGCGTGGGCTGCTCTTGGAAGTCCAGGAGTGGCCTAGTACTTCATGTCGGTGTGTGTGCTTGATCCTGGACCGGTAGACGGGCGCCGCAACAGCTCGGTGACTAGCACTGCTGGCTGTGCAGACACATGGATTTGGGCCTGTGTCTGTGGGAGTTTGCGCATTCTCCCTGTGGTTGCGTGGGTTTCCTCCGGGCGCTCCGGTTTCCTCCCACACCCCAAAGATGTGCTCTTAGGTTAATCGGTTTTTACCAAATTGACACTATTTCTTCCCTGAATCTGACTGAGTAGGGTCCCATTTGTAGACATGCAGGGTAGAATAGGTGTAGGGTGATGCGGCGGCGCGGGCTCGTTGGGCCGAAGGGCCTGTTTCCTGTGCTGGGTTGTTCTTTGTTCTTTGTTCTTTGTTTATCAATTCCAGTCTCCCAGATTACCTGGATACACTACTGCTCACCTATCACTGTAACAGGTCAACATCAGACAATATCTCCCTCGTTCTACACTCAACACTGAAACACCATGATAACATTATGTTAGATTCCTATTTATTGACTATAGCTCAGACTTCAAAACCATTATTCCAACAAAACTCATTAACAAACTCCATGACCTAGGATTTGGCTCCTCCCTCTGCAACTGGATCCTCAACTTCCTAACCCACAGACTTAGTAAAGATATGTAACAAGTTCCTCCAAGATAATCCTCAGTACCGGTGCCCTGCAAGGCTATGTCCTCAGCTCCTTATACACTTATGCACAGAGAAAACATAAAGAATCTAGTGAAATGGTGCGATGACAATAATCTCTCCCTCGACGAAGGAGAGATCAACTTCAGGAAATGTAGTGGAGGACATGCCCCTGCTTACATCAACGCTGGTGAAGTGGAGATGATTGAAAGCTTCAAGTTTCTAGGTGTTCCAAACATCGACAATCTGTCCTGGTCCCTCTATGCCAGTGCTATAGTTAAGAAAGCCCACCAACATCCCTACTTTCTCAGAAGGGTAAGGAAATTTGGCATGGCCGCTAAAACTCTCAGCACATTTTACAGATGCACCATAGAAACTGTCCTATCCCGGTACAACACAGATTGGTATGACTCCCACTCTAACCAAGACCACAAGAAACTACAAAGGATTTGTGAACATAGCCCAATCCAATAGGCAAACCAGCCTCCCATCCACTGACTCCATCTAAACCTCCCACTGCCTCGGGAAAGCAGCCTGTATAATCAACTTCTGTATATTGCAACACTATATTCTGCACCCTCTCCTTTCCTTCACCCCTATGAACTCTATGCAGGGTATGCTTTGACTGTGTAGCATGCAAGAAACTATGCTTTTCAATGTATTCTGTACATGTGACAATAATAAATCAGATCAAATCAATTTGCTTTCATCAGCCACAATTATATTGGTCTCAGTCAGTAATATCCCACTGACAGGGTCAGTAATGTCCCACAGACAGGGTCAGTAATATCCCACTGACAGGGTCAGTAATGTCCCACAGACAGGGTCAGTAATGTCCCACAGACAGGGTCAGTAACGTCCCACAGACAGGGTCAGTAACATCCCACAGACAGGGTCAGTAATATCCCACTGACAGGGTCAGTAATGTCCCACAGACAGGGTCAGTAACGTCCCACAGACAGGGTCAGTAACGTCCCACAGACAGGGTCAGTAACATCCCACTGACAGGGTCAGTAATGTCCCACAGACAGGGTCACTAACATCCTGCAGAGATGTCAGTAATATCCCACAGTATCAGTAATATCACAGAGATAGTGCCTGTAATTTCCCAAAGATAGAGGGCGTAATCTTACAAGAAAAAAACTAAAGTCCAAACAAGTCCGGGACTTGAGACACTGAGTTACAGAGAGAGATTGAATAGATTAGGACTTTATTCCCTGGAGCATAGAAGAATGAGGAGAGATTTGATAGAGGTGTTTAAGATTTTGATGGGTATACATAGAGTGAATGTAAGCAGGCTTTTTCCACTGAGGCTAGGGGAGAAAAAAACCAGAAGGCATGGGTTAAGGGTGAAAGGAGAAACGTTTAAAGGGAATATTAGGGGGGCTTCTTCACGCAGAGAGTGGTGGGAGTGTGGAATGAGCTGCCGGATAAAGTGGTAAATGCGGGGTCATTTTTAACATTTAAGAAAAACTTTGAGGGGTTCATGGATGAGAGGAATGTGGAGGGATATAGTTCAAGTGCAGGTCTGTGAGACTAGGCAAAAAATGGTTCAGCACAGACAAGAAGGGCCAAAAGGCCTGTTTCTGAGCTGTAATTTTCTATGGTTCTATGGTTCTAAGTGAGAAAACAGGAATGAATGGTATCATTTTTTTCAGTGAGACATGAGTGTCAATATTACAGCACTTAGCGCAATGAAAGAGCCTTCTCACCAGAATGGACCATTTGGGTGTGTGACTCACCCAAAGTGTCTGCAGCTGTAGGGCAATAACAAGGGAGCTGCGTATAAGTGTTTAGGATGGACACAGAGATGGTCATGCCAGGAAGAGTCTCTGAGGCAAACAGCCCCCAGATTCATAGGGTGAGAACTGGCCTCCTAATTGACATGTCAAACACATCCCGACAATGTCCCACACACGGCGCTGGCAACGTCCCGCATGGAAACATCACGCACGCTGCACTGGCAACATCTGGCGCGCGGTGCCAGCACATCTGGCACGTGGCGCAGGCAACATCCAGCGCACAGCGCCGGCAACACACAGTGCATGGCACAGGCAACACATGGCGCACAGCGCTGACAACAACCATTGCATGGCGCCGGCAACATCCCACACGCGACACCGGCAACATGCTGCACAAGTGTGAACAAAATCCAACACTCATACCAGTGACATCCTGCACACAGCACTAGCGATTTCCCGTGCACAGCACCAGTGACATCCCATGCACGGCGCCAGCGACATCCTCTGTACACACGGCCCCAGCAAAGTCCCAGCACGGCGCCAGCAAGGACCCGAGCACGGCACCATCAATGTCCCAAACACGCAACAGCAAGATCCCGCACACAGTGCCAGCAACATCCAGCACATGGCACCAGTAATGTCCAGCACATAGTGCCAGCGGCTGCCCACGCATGATGCCAGCAGCTGTCTGTGCACATTGCCAGCAACATCCCGCACGCGGCACCAGAAACATCCCGCACACAGCAGCAGCAAGTGTCTGCGGATCCCGCAGGCAATGTCTGTAATATTCCGCTCTTCCCACAACATGGTTTCTGAGGTGGGGGGCACAGTTTAAAGTTGAATGGGCCGGTTTCCGTCCAAATCCCTGCTCAAATTAAGATGCAAATTTTACACTTGGGCTAGCAGTGCCTCTGGTGCAAATTTTGTCCACGGAGACCTTTAGGTAGGCATTAAATAGCCACTAAGGGCCTTTCTCAGTCGCAACCTCAAAGTTTAGGTGAGCAGAAGTGGGCGTGGATGAGATGAGAACCTGACAAAAAGGGCACAATCTTACCGACCATTCACGCCACAGTCCCATTTCAGCAAGGTCGTAGAAATTGGTGCCCAGCCAAATCTCCATTCACTGCAGCGGGATACAAATATCCCACCAGCATGAACAGCCATAACATTCCAGCTTAAAACTTTTCCACATACTGCAATAAAATGGGGGAGGGGATAAGGGGGGGTGGGTCTGAATCTCACCATCACACCCTGCCAGCTGATGAGCGGGGCAAGGCAGTAAGATCACACGGGAGTCGAGAAATTAGGTTTGCACCTAATTTCTCAGCTCTCGCAATATTACAGGCAACGGATATCCAGTGAGATCAGCCTTGCGCCCATTTGTGGCACAAGACTGAATAAATTATTTAAATTAAATTTTTATGCATTCCATCCGGGCCCGGGGACTTGTCTACCTTTAGTCCCGTCTTGGTGCCCTGGATCTATCAACACCTCCTTCACCCTCATATGCAACACACTCACCCCGGATTCATTCAAAAGTTAATCTGGCATGTGTAACATTACTGTACCTGTAAGAGAGTTTTTTTTTAAATCATGATCTCTGCAGCTCTCACATCTTCAGTGTTTTCTTAGCCCACAGCCTCAGCAAATGTCATTAGTTCCTGGCTTGACTGGAGATGTCCTTTTATTGCTACTTCAATAACTTAAATGGGTGTTGTTTATGTTTACTCTGGGATTGGTTTTATAGCCCTGCATTGTTAGGAGGAAGGTCATGGGTTGTGGTCAGGTTTTGTTTTCTTCCTAGGGAATTCAAAGTTTTTTTCCTTTTTTTGGCTGGCAGCAGTGTTTTAGTTTAGAAGGGAGTGGACATCAGACTGAAAGTAACCTCTCTCTCTCTCTCTCTCTCCCCACCCCCCCAACCCCCCTCCCAGTTTTGGGAAATTCTCCTGTAAATCTAAGCATTCCTGGAGTAGAAGATCTGCTGTTGGTGGCTTGACAAGAGAGTCTCCCAAGTCTGGGAAGCTGCTCTGAATTCAAACTTTTCTGAGTCTATCCAGAGAACTGCAGTCTTCATCAAAGGTCTCAGGTCCAGTATCACCTAAGCATTAGTCTTTGCTGTGTTAAACCTGTGAAAAGGGTCTTTTGTCTGTGGGATTAGATATACTTGTTAAGGGTTATACATTATAGCGGTTGTTTTGTTTTCTGTTTGTAATTGATAAAATTCCCACTAGTTTTCTTACTATAAATGTTAACTTTAATCTTAAATGAACTTTGTTTGATAAAACCTCTCTAATGAGTCATTTGAATCATACCCGAAGTGAAGCCTATCATGCTTACCCAAGTCAAATTCAAGAAGTAAAACTTATGATCCAGGTGGGCTCCATAAAACACTTTGGAGTTTCCATAACACATGAGATATGTGAAGAACTTGGCTGATAGAATGTTTGCATATTGCATTAATAAGAAACAGGCCATGGGCACACAGTAAATAAAGGAGATATTTTTGTGCTGCCATTCGGTGATGAGTGATGAGTTTTACCTCAGTGACCAAATGCCATGAGTTTATCCATGAATTACATAGAGTCTTTCATTGTAAAAGGAAGTTCACAATTGAGCCTCACCTTCTCATTACCTAAATTCCACATATTTTTCATGATTTATAGAGTGGGAAATTTTGGGGGGGGCAATCTTACCATCTTGCCCCGACCATTGGTCGATGGGCAGGGTGAGCCAGGAAGGTTCCCAGCCCTTTGGCTCTTAAACTATTCAACTTTCCCATTATGCCTTTAAGTGCCTTGCATTGGCTGATACTTTTAAATCATGGTAAACTACTTTGAAATGCATTTAATGTCTTAAAATCATTGTTACTTGCTTTAATCTGCATTCACATGCGGGTAAGTTATCATTCCTCTTCCTAATGTTAGCTCTGTCAGTGTCTGTTTTCTGTCTAAACAAGAGAAATCTCAAATAATCGCTTTCACCCTCCAAGTCATTCATCATCTTGATTTGGAAATCTATCGCCATTCCCTCATTGTTGCTGGGTCGAAATCCTGGAACTCCCTCCTTCACAACACCACATGGACCGTAATGTTTAAAAAAGGCAGCTCACCACCACCTTCAAGACAAAATAAATAAATGTTGGTCTAACCAGCGACACCCACATCCCATAAATGAATTGATATCTCAGCTAAAAGACAGCACCTTCTAATAATGCAGCCCTGCCTCAATATTGTAATGGGGTAGCAGCCTGAATTTTGCCTCTGAATGAGACTCAAACGCACAATCTCATAAAAGTCATAGAAACATAATGGGGTAGCAGCCTGAATTTTGCCTCTGAATGAGACTCAAATGCACAATCTCATAAAAGTCATAGAAACATACAACACACAAACAGTCCCTTCAGCCCAACTTGTCCATGCCAACCAGGTTTCCTAAACTGAACTAGTCCCATTTGCCTGTGTTTAGCCCATATCCCTCTAAAATTTTTCTATCCATTTTCCTGTCCAAATGTCTTTCAAATGTTGCAATTGTACCCATCTCTACCACCTCCTTTGGCAGCTCATTCTATATACTTACCGCCCTCTGTGTGAAAAGGTTACCCATCAGGTCTTTTTTAAGTCTTTCCCCTGTCACCTTAAACCTATGATCTCTAGTTTTGGACTCCCCAACCCTGGGAAAAGATCTTGTCTATTCACTTTATCTATGCCCCTCATGATTTTATAAACCTCTATAAGGTCACTGCAGCAGGCGACGGTGCAGAGGGACCTCGGGGTCCTTGTGCGTGAGTCGCAAAAACCCAGCTTGCAGGTGCAGCAGGTGGTCAGGAAGGCAAATGGGATGCTGGCCTTCATAGCGAGGGGGATTGTATATAAAAGTAGGGAGGTCTTGCTGCAGCTGTATAGGGCATTGGTGAGGCCGCAGCTGGAGTACTGTGTGCAGTTTTGGGCGCCGCACCTGCGCAAAGATATTTTGGCCTTGGAGGGAGTGCAGAGGAGGTTTACTAGGCTGATACTGGAGTTGAGGGGGTTGAGCTATGAGGAGAGGCTGAATAAACTGGGCTTGTACTCGTTAGAGTTTAGAAGAATGAGGGGAGATCTCATTGAGATGTATAAGATAATAAGAACATAATAATAAGATGATGAATGGGATGGATAGGATAGAGGTGGAGAGACTCTTCCCGCTCAAAAAAGACAGTAGGACTAGGGGGCACAGCCTCAAGATAAAGGGGGGGCGGTTTAGAACGGAGTTGAGGAGGAACTTCTTCACTCAAAGGGTGGTGAATCTCTGGAATTCTCTGCCCGTTGAAGTGGTGGAGGCTGCCTCGCTAAATATATTTAAGACGCGGGTTGATGGGTTTTTGATAAGAGAGGGGATTAAGGGTTATGGGGAGAGGGCGGGAATGTGGAACTGAGCCACAACAGATCAGCCATGATCTTATTGAATGGCGGGGCAGGCTCGAAGGGCTAGATGGCCTACTCCTGCTCCTATTTCTTATGTTCTTATGTTCTTATGTCACTCCTCATCCTCCTACCTCCAGGGAAAAAAAGTCCCAGCCTATCCATCCTGTCCTTTATAAAGAACAAAGAACAAAAGAAATTACAGCACAGGAACTTTGGCCCTCCAAGCCTGCACCAACCATGCTGCCAGACTTAACTAAAACCCCCTATGCTTCCAGGGACTATATCCCTCCATTCCCATCCAATTCATGTACTTCTCAAGACATCCCTTAAAAGTCACTACCGTATCCAATATTACCTCCCCCCTGGCAATGAGTTCCCAGCACCCACCACTCTCTGTGTAAAAAAATCTGCCTTGTACATCTCTTTTAAAACTTGCCCCTCACACCTTAAATCTATGCCCCCTAGTAATTGACTCTTCCATCCTGGGAAACAACTTCTGACTATCCACTCTGTCTATGCCTCTCATAATCTTGTAGACTTCTATCAGGTCTCCTCTCAGCTTCTGTCGCTGCAGTGAGAACAAACCAAGTTTCTCCAACCTCTCCTCATAGCTACTGCCTTCCATACCAGGCAACATCCTGATAAATCTTTTCTGTACCCTCTCCAAAGCCTCCACATCCTTCTGGTAGTGTGGCAACCAGAATTGAACACTATATTCCAAGTGTGGCCTCGCTAAGGTTCTATAAAGCTGCAACATGACTTGCCAATTTTTAAACCCAATACCCCGGCCAATGAAGGCAAGCATGCCTTATACCTCCTTGACTATCTTCTCCACCTGCATTGCCACTTCCAGTGACTTTCAGTGAGTTTATATTAAGTTGATCTTTCTCTACACCCTAGCTATGACTGTAACACTACTTTCTGCATCCTCTCCTTTCCTTCTGTATGTATAGTATGCTATGTCTGTATAGCACGCAAGAAACAACACTTTTCATTGTATACTGATACATATAACATCAAATTATAATTCAAATCTTCCAGTCCTGGTAACATCTTTGTAAATCTTTTTTGCATCCTTTCCAGTTTAATAACATCCTTCATATAGCAGGGTGACTAGATATGTATGCAGTACTCCAAATGTGACCTTAGCCTAAAGTCACAACTCCTGTACTCAGTGCTCTGACTGATGACGTGGAGTGTGCCAAACACCTACTTCGCCTGTCTATCTGTGACGCCACTATAAAGGAACAATGTTCCTGTAGCCCTAGGTCTCTTTGTTCGACAACAGGGCCCTACCATTAACTGTGCAAGTCCTGTACTGGTTTGTCTTACCAAAACACAATACCTCACGTTTATCTGAATTAAACTTCATCTGCTATTCCTCAGCACACTGGCCCAGTTGATCAAAATTGCATTGTAGTCTTAGATAACCTTCTTCACTGTCTACTACACCAACAATTTTGGTGTCATCTACAAACTTACTAACTATGCCTCTTATTTTCTCATCCAAATCGTTTATGTAAATGACAAATAACAGTGGACCCAGCACTGATTCCTGGGGCACACCGCTGGTCACAGTCTGAAAAACAACCCTCCACCACTACCTCCTGTCTCCTACTGGCAAGTCAATTGGCTGGTTCTCCCTGAATCCCATGTGATCTAACCTTCCTAACCACTCGACCATGTGATAGCTTGTCGAAAGCCTTGCTAAAGACAATGTAGACCATGTCTACTGCCCTGCTCTCATCTATTTACTTGGTCACCCTTTCAAAAAACACTATCAAATTTGTAAGACACGATTTCCCACCCACAAAAAAGTCATGCTGACTATTCCTAATCAGTCCTTGCCTTTTCAAATGCATGTAGCTCCTATATCTCACAATCCCCTCCAACAACTTACCCACCACTGACATTAGGCTTACCAGTCTGTAATTCCCTGGATTTTTCCTGCCGCCTTTCTTAAATAAATTAGACATTATGGAGCATCACAAAGCGAGGAAGTGGATGGAGACGATACAGATCAGCTATGATAAACTGACCAGCAGAACAAGTTCATAGGGATTGAATGTTCTCTTGTTTGATCTTTGCCTCTTGTATCCTCACCCGCTCTTCTGACTTACAGATAAGAATGCAGCAATAAGGGAGTGTTGCAAGTTCCTTGGAGCACTAATTATTGTTTGGTTGATTAAAAAAAAGTGATTAGCATTTCTGTTAACATTCCTATTGATCATCAACAACCTGTCCTGGTCCCCCCCATTCTGACATTATAGTTAAGAAAGCCCACCAATGCCTCTACCTTCTCAGAAGACTAAAGAAATTTGGCATGTCAGCTACAACTCTCACCAACTTTTACAGATGCACCACAGAAAGTATTCTTTCTGGTTGTATCACAGCTTGGTATAGCTCCTGCTCTGCCCAAGACCTCAAGGAACTACAAAAAGTTGTGAATGTAGCCCAATCCATCACGCAATCCAGCCTCCCACCCATTGACCTTGTCTACACTTCCCAGTGGCAAAGCAGCCAGCATAATTAAGGACCCCATGCACTCTGGACATTCTCTCTTCCACCTTCTTCCTTTGGGAAAAAGACACAAAAGTCTGAGGTCAAGTACCAACCGACACAAGAACAGCTTCTTCCCTGCTGCTGTCAGACTTTTGAATTGACTTACCTTGCATTAAGTAAGACGCAGCATGGGTTCATGAAGGGAAGGTCATGTTTGACTAATTTGGTCGAATTCTTTGAGAACATTACATATGTAGTGGACAGTGGGAAATGTGCGGATGTGGTGAATCTGGATTTCCAGAAGGCATTTGACAAGGTGCCACACCAAAGACTGCTACATAAAATGAAGGTGCACAGTGTTAGAGGTAATGTATTAGCACAGATAGAGAATTGTTTAACTAACAGATAGCAAAGCATGGAGGTAAATTGGTGTTTTTCTGGTTGGCGATCAGTGACTAGCAGTGTGCCTTAGGGGTCAGTGTTGGGACTGCAATTGTTTACGATTTACATAAATGATTTGGAGTTGGGGACTAAGTGTAATGTGTCAAAATTCGCAGATGACACTAAGATGGGGGGAAGAGCAAAATATGCAAAGAATGCTGAAAGTCTGCAAAGGGATATAGATAATCTAAGTGAGTGGGTGAGGGTCTAGCAGATGGAGTACAATGTTGGTAAATGTGAGGTCATCCATTTTGTGGAATTAACAGCAAAATGGACTATTACTTCAATGGTAAAAAATCGCAGCGTGCAGAGGGACCTGGGTGTCCTTGTGTAGGAGTTTCAAAGAATTGGTTTGCAGGTGCAGCAGATAATTAATAAAGCAAACGGAATTTTGTCCTTCATTGTCACAGGGATGGAATTTAAAAACAGCGAGGTTATGTTGCAGCTGTATAAGGTGCTGGTGAGGCCATACCTGGACTACTGCGCACAGTTTTGGTCTCCTTACTTGAGAATGGATATACTGGCACTGGAGGGGGTGCAGAGGAGATTCACCAGGTTGATTCTGGAATTAAGAGGGTTGGCTTATGAGGAGAGACTGAGTAGACTGGGACTATACTCATTGGAATTCAGAAGAATGAGAGGTCTTATAGAAACATATAGATTATGAAGGGAGTAGATAAGGTAGAAGCAGGGAAGTTGTTTCCACTGGCGGGTGAAAGTAGAACTAGGGGGCATAGCTTCAAAATAAGGGAAAGCAGATTTAGGACTGAGTTGAGGAGGAACTTCTTCACACAAAGAACATAGAACATAGAACATTACAGTCTGTGGAATTCCCTGCCCAGTGAAGCAGTTGAGGCTACCTCATTGAATGTTTTTAAGGCAAGGATAGATAAATTTTTGAACAGTAAAGGAATTAAGAGTTATCGTGAGCAGGCGGGTAAGTGGAGCTGAGCCCACAAAAGAATCAGCCATGATCTTATTGAATGGCAGACCAGATGGCCTACTCCTGCTCCTGGTTCTTACGTTCTCTACACTCTAGCGATGACAGTAACACTACATTTTGCACTCTCTCATTTCCTTCTCTATGATCGGTATGTTTTGGTTGTATATCATGCAAGAAACAATACTTCTCACTGTATGTTAACACATGTGACAACAATAAATCAAATGAAAAGAATAAAAGGGTCGTCTGGACTAGAAACATGAGCTCTTTTCTCTCCTTACAAATGCTGCCAGGCCTGCTGAGATTTTTCCGCGTTTTCTCTTTTGGTTAGCATTCCTATTAATGTTCTACACATAGGAAGTTGACAAAACACATTAATTGCTGAGCAACCAGGTACCACATTTCAGGAAGAACACTGGAGCCTTAGGGAGTGTTCGTGCAATTGGTCATCAGCATGCCAAAGTCATGTGACCTCTGATGTCATCCTTGGTGTATGGAAGAAGCAAGAGCAGAAGCCATTCTATCTATCAATCAGAACAGAGAGGTATAGCGCAGATTTACTAGAATCAGGTACCGTGGCCTTGAGACTTCATGTAACATGGAGAAGCTGGACTTCTCCCCCTTACAGCTGAGGAGGTTAAGGGGAGATTTCACAGAAGTGTTCAAAACCATGAGGTTTTGTGTAAATAAGGAGTAATCAAAGATCAAGTAGGGGTAAAATAGGATGAATCGCTTCCTTCTATACTCAGTCGTCCTTTGATTCGATGGCTGAGAGCTGCCCTCTCTGCTCAGAGTGATAGAAAAGATGGCTTCTACTCTTGCACCTTCCATAAACCAAGGATGACAACAGAGGTCACATGACTATAGAACATAGAACATTACAGCGCAGAACAGGCCCTTCGGCCCATGATGTTGCGCCGACCAGTTAAAAAGCAATGACCCTCTAACCTAAACCTAAACCAAACCCTATGCGTATGGCCACGTTGCACAAACTTTCCCTAACTTTCCAATGGCAGACATGTCAGTTAACTAGAGGAAATAGATTCAAGGAATTTGCAAAAGAATCAAAAGCAAAATTTCGGAAAAAAAATTTTATGTGGTAAATTATTTGGATCTGGAATGCAATTACTGAAAGGGCAATGGAATACCTCTCAAAGGGGACCAAATTGAATAAACACTTGAGGGGAGATTTTGCAGGAACATGGAGATAAAAGGAGATAAAAGGGAGGTAGCGGCGCTAATTGTAGTTCTTTCAAAGATCAAATAGGGGGAAAATTGGATGAATGGCCTTCTCCTGTACTCAACCATCCTTTGATTCGATAGCTGAGAGTCAGGAAAAAAATGTCATTTATGACAGTAAGCCATCAATCCACGCTCCTCGCAATCACTCCAACACTATTGCTTAGCCATAAGTGCTTTGGAACCCAATGCCTCCTTAAGCTGTACACCTGGTGAGCTTCTGCCAATTGTGCAAGAGCAACTCCAAGGAAACTTATACAGCAAAGCAAAGAAAAAGCGAATGAAAGCAAAATACTGTGAATACTGGAAATCTGAAATAAAAACCAAAAATGCTAGAAAGGCTCAGCAGGTTTGGCACCATTTGTAGAGGGAAACAGAGTAAAGGGGGTAAATTTTCTATCCTGCCCACCATGGGAATCATCACAGGCAAGATGGAAAATTTGGCACACCATTTAAAGATCCATTAACCTCAGGTGGGAATGTCAGGTTTTGGGGTAAGCGCAACTGGAAAATCCAGCCAATTATACCATAATGACTCTTCTTCAGAGGTGTGATGGGTTTCATATTGCTTAAATGGGGCTGGGGTAAGTGGAGCAAAATAGAAGGTCAGGGATAGGTGGGAGCTCTGGATAGAATTGGTAAAGATGTCATGGGCACAAAACAAAGGGAGTGTTAATGGCAGTGTTAAAGACTAAAGAAGGTGCAAATAGTGGCATTCAGGTACAGTAGCAGAATTGTTAATAGCAGAAGAAGGGTCAGTACCATGTGAAAACAAAACAAGTTACAGATGGCCCTGTGGGGAAGGGGTTGGTGGAAAGAAAACATCAAAATGGTGGATGCTGTTCATAGTCTGAGGTTTTTGAACTCAACATTGAGTCCTGAAGGCTGAGGGTTAACATGCCTAATTAGAAGATGAGATGTTGCTCCTCCAGCTTGCAGTGGGCTTCACTGGGGCATTGCAGCAGGCCAAAGATGGACATGTGGGTATGAGAGCGAGATGCTGAGTTAAAACGGCAAGCAATGGGAAAGTCAGGGTCATGCTTGTTCACTGGACAAAATGGTGACCCAATCTGCGTTTAGCTCCCCACCCCCATCAAATGTAGAGGGGACCACAGAGAAAAAGGGAAAACCCCAGAGCTTTGAAATCCCGTCACCTCTCTCACTTGGGTGGCACGGTAGCACAGTGGTTAGCACTGCTGCTTCACAGCTCTAGGTACCTGGGTTCAATTCCCGGCTTGGGTCACTGTGTGTATGGAATTTGCACATTCTCCTCGTGTTTGCGTGGGTTTCCTCTGGGTGCTCCGGTTTCCTCCCACAGTCCAAAGATGTGTGGGTTAGGTTGATTGACCATGCTAAAATTGCCCCTTAGTGCCCTGAGATGTGTAGGTTAGAGGGATTAGTGGGTAAATATGTAGAGATATGGGGGTAGGGCCTGGGTGGGATTGTGGTTGGTGCAGACTCGATGGACCAAAGGGCCTCATTCTGCACTGTAGGGTTCTATTAATGCTCACTTCTATTGACAGATCGAGGAGGAGACAGAGGAGGAAGGAGCAGCATATACATATTTTTCGCTCTTCATACAGAGCTTATTCCTAACAGTAGGCAGAACAATTTGAAGATGTAATGCACAGGGGATGAAGAAGTAATCAATGTGTTAAAAAAAATACTTGCGAAGGGGGAATGAGTGTGAAAGCTGGGATTTTGACAGCAGGTTTCAAAATGAGAGAATGATGCTGCTGAACATTAATTTATATTGTCACTGCGATAATGAAGGTTGCTGCCCAGACTGGATGTAATGCCGGTGTGGTGACTGCTAATTCATCTGCTCTCTCTAGCCTGTCTAGACATTGTTTGGGTCCAAAATGCCCCACTGAGAGATTTACCAGCTCAGCTGTTAACCAGAGAAAACCTACTGTGCTGATACAGACTGCAGCAGAACACATCTTCTGTCTGAATAAGACTCTCACACTCTCTTAGCTCATGACCTTCAATTATAAACATTTTTTTTAGAAGGTGGTCGACAATTTGCAAATTGTAACTATTTTTTCCCATTCTGTACTCATTCTATGCTGTGCCCCCCCATCCACCCCACTCCCATTGATTCGATGCAGGTCTGTCATAAATTCAGAAATTAATAAGTTTATTGATTTTTTTATATTCCAGTAGGCACAAGGATTAAATAAACGGAATTATCGCTCTCCCAGGAGCTATCATTCAGAAATGCTTTTCTCATTTCCTCGTTGCCATGGTGTTCCATGAGTCCCATTCCCCCCACCCCCCACCCCCACCCACTCACCCCTGCTGTTGGGACATTAGACTCTGGGCCTTAAGGCTCCTTCATTGCGCTCCTATCTAATTCTATTGACTGGAGGCTGGGAGCTGCATTTATAAAGCTGGCTACTTTCAGTTAACTACATAAAGTATCTTTTGTCAATTTTAGTCCACACCCAAACTCTCAGATGGCAACTGTAAAATTTCATTCCACCATAAAAGTTGCTAAGTTTCACTGATATTACTCAATGTCTACAATGGCTTTTGTTATCACTTTATGCCATTTTTCAAAGTAAATGTCCTTGTTAAAATATTGTTCTGTATCTTCAACAACCTTCAGAGTCCCATTGAGGCACGCCTCCTATTCTGGGGCTGAAACATTCAGGTATCATCATTATGACACATAACTTTCAAATTACAACTAGACCATAAAAGAGTGATGTCTGGAAGTAGGTCTTCACACAAAGGGCAGGAAAATCTGGAACTCTCCACGACCCTAAAGGCAACCTGAAAGTTAATTTAAAATCTCAGTACAGAGATTGATAGATAGGGCTGTCATGGACAAGGGTGATGAGATAAACTGAATCATCCTCCCCCAATTCCCTTTCCTTCAGTCCTTCAGTGTGGCTTGTTTCTGTAAAGATAGGTGTTTGCATTTCCAACAGCACCACCTCCTCCTCCCACCATTAGTCTGCCTCTTGCAATTCAGGGGGATAAAAGGATTTCAGCATCAGAGAATCAGTTTCAGTCATGTCATTGATCTCCAAGAGAAGGTGGATGGTGATCTTTCACACTTTGTTTGTGGATAACCGGAAGAAAAGGAAAGGTAACAAGACTACTGTCAACTGTCTATGAGTCCATTGGCTCTGTGTTTTGGTGTAAGCTTCATGTAAGCTTCATGTGGCGAAAAACTGCAGCAGGCGACGGTGCAGAGGGACCTCGGGGTCCTTGTGCATGAATCGCAAAAACCCAGCTTGCAGGTGCAGCAGGTGGTCAGGAAGGCGAATGGGATGCTGGCCTTCATAGCGAGGGGGATTGAATATAAAAGTAGGGAGGTCTTGCTGCAGCTGTATAGGGCATTGGTGAGGCCGCAGCTGGAGTACTGTGTGCAGTTTTGGGCGCCGCACCTGCGCAAGGATATTTTGGCCCTGGAGGGAGTGCAGAGGAGGTTTACTAGGCTGATACCGGAGTTGAGGGGATTGAGCTATGAGGAGAGGCTGAATAAACTAGGCTTGTACTCGTTAGAGTTTAGAAGAATGAGGGGAGATCTCATTGAGACGTATAAGATGATGAATGGGATGGATAGGATAGAGGTGGAGAGACTCTTCCCGCTCAAAAAAGACAGTAGGACTAGGGGGCACAGCCTCAAGATAAAGGGGAGGCGGTTTAGAACGGAGTTGAGGAGGAACTTCTTCACTCAAAGGGTGGTGAATCTCTGGAATTCTCTGCCCGTTGAAGTGGTGGAGGCTGCCTCGCTAAATATTTTTAAGAAGCGGGTTGATGGGTTTTTGATAAGAGAAGGGATTAAGGGTTATGGGGAGAGGGCGGGAAAGTGGAACTGAGCCACGACAGATCAGCCATGATCTTATTGAATGGCGGGGCAGGCTCGAAGGGCTAGATGGCCTACTCCTGCTCCTATTTCTTATGTTCTTATGTTCTTATGTTCTTAAGTTCCACAGAGATGTCTAGGCTTGTCCATTCAAATGGGAAACCCTGCCCAGTATGATTCAAAGCTTTCTGGAAGCTGGATGATCTGGGTTGAAATTTCAAAGGTCATCTGACCTCCTCGGCAGCTATTTTAACATTTTTTAATAAGTAGAGGCAGCTCCAGAAGCTCCTTCTATGAGCACAGTCCTTGCCTAAAATTATAAAAATGAAGTTTCAAGATAGTATTGAGCATCGAGAAGCAAGGAGGTGAATCGAGATGATACAGATCAGCGATGATCAAATGGAATAGCAGAACGGGTTCATGGGGTCGAATGCTCTCCTGCTTGATCTGTGCCCCTTTTCCCTCTTCTATCTCTTACCCCTCTTCTGTCTCCTTTCTATTCATTATAAACAAAGAAATCAAATTACCACAGATTCTGGAAAGCTGAAATCAAAACAGAAAATGCTTGAAAATGTTTAGCAATCCAGGCAGCATCTGTGGAAACAGCTAACAGATTAAGGTTGCTAAATGAGAAAGTGGTAGCTCACCTTTTCTCTCCACATGTATCCATGACCTTATCAGCTGATACAGCAATCTTTGGTCATGGTATCCATTCAGTGTCTGCCTGTAACAACAAAACTGGTCAAGAAATCTAATCAGAGGTCAGGTTAATGAGTTGACTTTTCACCTCATATAAATGGTCAATGCTCTTGTACACTAACAAGTAATCATCCCTGGCTAAGGGAGAAAGTGGAATACTGCTAATGTTATTCGATTAGAAATGCAGAGGCCCGGACCACTGCTTTGGGGACTCAGGTTCAAATCCATCACAGCAGCTCGGGAAATCTGAATTCCATTAATAAATCTGGAAAGTCTCAGGAATTGTGACCACGAAAACCATTGAATCATAGAATCATCAATTGTTATAAAAACTGAGGTCCCATTTAGTTCCCTTAGAGAAGGAAATCTGCCATTCTTATCTGGACACGTGATTCCAAATCCACATGCAGTTAACTTTGATTTGACCTATTATTGTCACACGTATGAGTATACAGTGTAAAGTATCGTTTCATGTGAACTGAACAGACAGAACATACCATTCAAAGAGAAGGAAACAAGAGAGTGCAGAATGTAGTGTTACAGTCATAGCTAGGAGTAGTGAAAGATCAACTTAATGTGAGGTAGGACCATTCAAAATTCTGATGGCAGCAGGGAAGAAGCAGTTCTTGACTCGATTGGTATGTGGCCTCAGACTTTTGTATTATTTTCCTAATGGAAGAAGGTGGAATAGAGTATAGCAGGGGTGAGTGGGATCCTTAATTATGCTGGCTGCTTTGCCGAGGCAGCAGGAAGTGTAGACAGAGTCAATGGATGGGAGGCTGGTTTGCGTGACAGATTGGGCTACATTCACGATCTTTTGTAGTTTCTTGCAGTCTTGGGCAGGGCAGGAGCCATCCCAATCACAAAGAATGTAAAATTTGATGAGAGTTGTAGCTGACATGCCAAATTTCCTTAGTCTTCCAAGAATGTAGAGACATTGGTGGGCTTTCTTAACTATAGTGAAAGCTTGGGGGGACAGGACAGGGCTCTTGGTGATCTGGACACCTAAAAACTAAAAGCTTTCAACCATTTCTACTTCGCCCCATTGATGCAGACAGGGGCACGTTCCTGAAGTCGATGACAATCTCCTTCGTTTTGTTGACATTGAGGGAGAGATTATTGTCATCACAACAGTTCATCAGATTCTCTATCTCATTCCTGTACACTGTCTCGTTATTATTTGAGATCCAACCCGCTATGGTGGATTCATCAGCAAACTTCAAAAAATCAAGCTGGAGGGAATTTGGCTACACAATCATGGGTGTATATGGAGTATAGTAGGGGGCTGAGAATACAGCCTTGTGGGGCACCAGTCTTGAGGATGATCATAGAGGAGGTGTTGTTGTCTATCCTTACTGATTGTAGTCTATGGGTTAGGAAGTTCAGGATCCAGTTGCAGAGGGAGGTGCCGAGGCCCAGGCCACAGAGTTTGGAGATGAGTTTCATTGTAATGCCCAATGAAATAGCCGAGCAAGCCATTCAGTTCAAGGGCAAATGGGGATGGGCAACAAATATTGGCCTTGCCAGCAACACCCATATCCATGAAAGAAGGAAAAACGCACAGTGGAAGGGATCCTCTGGCCTCCCCACTGCGTGTTTCTCATGGTGGGAGGCAGCATGTCATTCAGCAGTGGCAGGATCTTCTGGACCTGACGCTATCAATGGGATTTCCCATTGACTGCACCACATGCCACCTAGAAACCCATACTGAGGGGTATGCCATCGGTGGCACCAGAAAATGCCGCCAGTGTGAAAAGCAGGAGAATTGTAGCCATTGATAATCACATATTCTCCCTTTATTTCTAAAGCCCAGTTCAATGTAAAATATCCAACTGTGTAGGGTTGCCCTTCAGTGTCCAAAAATTTAACATTAATATTCATGACACTGCTGTGAGCAACCTGGGGTGGGGTTTATAAAGCATGATGTGGAGATGCCGGCGTTGGACTGTGCTAAGCACAGTAAGAAGTCTTACGACACTAGGTTAAAGTCCAACAGGTTTATTTGGTAGCACAAGCCACAAGCTTTCGGAGCACTGCCCCTTCATCAGGTAAGTGGGAGTTCTGTTCACAGACAGGACATATAAAGACACAAACTCAATTTACAAGATAATGGTTGGAATGCGAGTCTTTACCGGTAATCAAATCTTAAAGGTACAGACAATGTGAGTGGAGAGAGGGCTAAGCACAGGTTAAAGAGATGTGTATTGTCTCCAGCCAGGGCAGTTAGTGAGATTTTGCAAACCCAGGCAAGTCATGGGGGTTACAGATAGTGTGACATGAACCCAAGATCCCAGTTGAGACCGTCCTCATGTGTGCAGAACTTCGCTATCAGTCTCTGCTCAGCGACTCTGCGCTGTCGTGTGTCATGAAGGCCACCTTGGAGAATGCTTACCCGAAGATCAGAGGCCGAATGCCCGTGACTGCTGAAGTGTTCCCCAACAGGAAAAGAACACTGTTATCTGGTGATTGTCAAGCGGTGTTCATTCATCCGTTGTCAAAGCATCTGCATGGTCTCCGCAACGTACCACCGTTAGACAATTATTTCAAGTTATTTCAAGGGGTAGGGGTTCATAAGTCACAGGACCCTTCTGGGCCTATCAGGAGGAAGTGCACAAACCAGCATCTATCGGGTGCTGTTAGGAGAGAACCTTTAGTGTGAGACTAGGAGCCAGTGTAACTAGACCTGTACCTGCATTGAGCTTGTCCGTATATAGTTTTAACTTCCCTTCAATAAATTGGTGTTGTGATTCAAGGCTTTCTCATCAATATACTTCACACTATTACACTTCCCTTAGGTTTCTCTGCTTTATGGAGAACAGCTTTTCCTGAATTTCTACATAACTGATACCATTCTGGTAAATCTCCTCTGCACCCACCCCAAAGTCTTGACATCCTTTCTAGAATGTAGATGGTCTGAATTAAAAGGGTTGAATTTTCCTTCTGGTCTTCTGCAACCAATTGTCAGGCCCAGTTAGGGGATCAGAAACTCGCACTGTATGAAGGGACTGTGGGAGATTCCTTGGGGCAAGAGGGGGGCAGGGCCACCATTCAAAGGTTTTCAATTAAAATAGCAGCAGGGTATCAGGTAAGTAAGGGTTTTAAAACGTAAGCACCCACTCTCCAATTTTCTCCTGTCAAACTGATAAACAGTTTTTACGGGAAGATCAGCAATGTAGGGGGGAGTTGCTCTTCATGGGGCCTGCAGCTGCTCCTGGAGGCAGGGAGAGTGGGCCACTTAGCCTACCTCGTGTGCTGAACATCCCCCACACAGCTCCATCCTGGTGGAGAGGCCACCAAAGTGATCAAAACCGACTCTCGCCATCTTGGGATTCCTCGAGGACAATAGGAAAATTCCAGTCAGCCCTGTTTAATTGACCTTGAGTGGCTGTTAACTACGTCTATCAGTGACTAACCAATCCCACAGGTGGGTTGATGGTCCCGTCCCCACACCATCCCTTCCACATCTGACAAAATGGGGTTGGAGAAATTGCACTCCAATTCAGGCTTGCAGAGGTTAAAATCAAGCCCAACAGTCCAGCTCGGTCTGATTGGTCCAGCTAGGTGATCTCTATAGATTCAGCAGAGCTTCATCTCTTTTGCACTCTATCCTGTATAGTTTTTTTAATAGCTTTATTGACTTGCCACCTTCAAAATAGTTTGATGAAATTCTTCCTCACCTGCTCCTCGAGCAGCTCCCTATTGACGATGAACTAAAGAGGCTGCTTTTTCTGCCAGGATGAGAATCCAGTTCCTGGTTTTAGCTGTATCCTTGCACTCAAATCATCGCAATGAGCACAAGGAGGACATGGTCAGCCTATGTAGAAGGATGTCAATAACAAGCAGCACATTCACACCACAGCATCTTCAGTAGAGGGTTTTAATGCTGCTTGCCAATCTCGCTCCCAATTAATGTGGAGACATGACACTGAATACTTTGTACACAGCCGCAATATAGAATCTGCTGCCTCCAGTCCTTGTGCAGACTGGAAAAGCTAGCAGTGGGTCAGTGAGTAAACAGTTACAGGGTTGCAAATGTCACTGTTTAATGGAAATTTCCTGGATCTTAAAAAAAATTTGGGTGTCTGCCCAGTGAGACATTCTTGCCAATCACTCAACAGTAGGCAGGCCCTACCTCCCACTGTTCTGGGGGCCTCAGCACTTAATGCTCAAGTCTCAATAAAGATTTACAGACTCGCTTCAAAAACTAGCCAGGATAGCCAGCTTATTTATGGATGGAGGTGATCACAGAGGGTGAGTATCCTGGGGTGGTAACTGCTCAGATTAGTTTTGAGAGTGTCTCCTGCTCCTCCATTTAACAGTGGCCAGGTTTCTTCAGTTCTATCGCGTACGGATCTGACCAGAGCCTGAACTGTGCAGTTTCCAGCCAATACTAGCCAAAAATCACCACTAGGATCCAATTTACTTCCTAGAACTCCAATTGCCCCATTAAAAGGGGCCTACGACCTGGACAGTTTGAACACCTGGCACCAGGCCTTCTCCAAAGGTGTTAGCCAAGGTCACTGTATCCTTGGTGTACTGTCACTAATCCTACATGGAAGTGTACTATCTGTAACACATTTCTCTTGAGTTCTACCTGTACTGTTGGACATCAGGGATAGGAATTCTAATCCTGATTGGTAGTTCTCTTGAAGGTTTCAACACATGAAATCCTGCTTCCCGCTGCCCCTATCCCACTCTCCTCTCATTGGTCCCTCTTTATGGAGGACCATCTTCCTCCCGCCAATGGAAACCCATAGCCTCAATGATTTTTCTCGATGAATTTCTCACATCAAAATCACAGAGATTAATCTTTTAATTCCTACCAAC
Source organism: Carcharhinus amblyrhynchos (assembly GCF_965287045.1). Taxonomy (NCBI): domain Eukaryota; kingdom Metazoa; phylum Chordata; class Chondrichthyes; order Carcharhiniformes; family Carcharhinidae; genus Carcharhinus; species Carcharhinus amblyrhynchos. The sequence continues at coordinate 52,097,559 of NC_137339.1, read as the reverse complement.
TCCCAGGGACATGCCGGCTGATTGATGACCCTAGTTAGGTGTTCACTGACAGGTGTAAAACCAGCAAGGAGCAGTGCTGAGCAACCTTCAGTTTTCCCCATTCAGCCACATCCACATCGACACTATGAATAAAACCCGAGATTAGCAGCTCTCCTATTGGATGAGAGGGAATGGAAAATGGGGTGCTGACGTAATTTAAGAGGACATTATATTTTCTCACACACCAGATGTGTGAGGGAACCTTGACTCTAGGGCAGTAATTAGCCCAGTTTAGAGATGTTTTATTGCCAAATGAATTAACTCTCTTCTCCAGAAAGTTGGAGCAGAGTTCTGGGAAGAAATTGCTTTTATGGTGCCGTTTTCAGTAGCTTAGTTCTTTGTCAGTTGCAACAAATGGCTGTGGTGAATGAATCAATCCAGACTGGTCTTTTCGATTTAAAGCCGGTTTATTGTAAGACACTTCGCCAGTGCTGCTAAACTACAAGAAGCTCTCTCCAAAGTGTTCTAGTTGCCTCTGTTTATAAGACAATCATTATCACATTTTTAACTAGTAATTCCCTTAATTGTCACACAGTGATTAATGGTACACTGAAATTCCTATCTCTGAGTCAGAAGGTAAAGTGCTTGCACCAAGACAGGAAATTCCTGCCCGAGCTCAACCGATCTTTAAACAGTCCATCAAGTTGTCCGTCCAACTTGCAATGAGTCCCGCAGCGAGCAGGATTGGAAAATTCACCGCTATGTGTTCAAGATCTACCCCAGCGGTGTGTTTCCCCTAGCGGATGTGGCGGCCATTTAAATTGTTGTTTATTTTAGCAGTGCCATAATACCCCACTGGGCAGGAGGGGCCTTACAATTCTGGCCCAAATCTTTCAGTCTGTGTTCTAGACTGATACTATACTGCAATCAAAGTACTTTTGAGATGTCATAAAAGGTGCAAGATGAAGACAAGTTCTTTCTCCAGCACTTGAAACTGTCCAGATGAATCCATCACTTCAACGAGAGCCAGCCAGATTTGTGTGGTTAGTGTCACTGCTTGTCCAAACCAATCAACGTATATCTGTCAGTTTGACTGATCCTTCTTTGGCATCCACATCAATAGAGCTGTGTAAGGAGAAAAGAATTATGGGGAAGGAAAATTTGTTTGGCTACTTTTCAGCCCTCAAATCAGTGTCAGCCGTGGTGCAGTTGGTAGCACTTTTGCATCTGAGTCACAAGGTACAATACTCAAGACCCACTCCATGTCCTGAGCACAAAGACCAATGCAATACTGAAGAGTGTTTCACTGCTGAAGGTGCCATTTTTCAGATGAGATGTTCAACCGCGGCCCCTCTCACGTGGTCATGGCACTATTCAAAGAAGAGCAGGGGAATTATCCCTGGTGTCCTGGATCAATATTTACCCCTCAATCAACATGCAGAAATGAATTTTGATGATTTGGGCTGTAAGGAGAGGCTGAATAGACTGGGACCTGTTTTTCTGGAGGGTAGGAGGCTAAGGGGTGATCTTATAGAGTTCTATAAAATAATGACGAGCATAGATCAGCTAGATAGTCAATATCCTTTCCCAAAGGTGGAGGCATCTAAAACTAGAGGGCATAAGCTTAAGGTGAGAGGGGAGAGATACAAAAGGACCCAGGGGGCAATTTTTTCACACATAAGGTGGTGAGTGTCTGGAACAAGCTGCCAGAGATAGTGGTAGAGGCAGGCACAATTTTATTTTTTAAAAACCATTTAGGCAGTTACATGGGCAAGATTGGTGTAGAGGGATATGGGACAAATCCAGGCAATTGGGACTAGCTTCGGGGTTTAAAACAAAGGCAGCACGGACAAGTTGGGCCAAAGGGTCTGTTTCCATTGCTGTAAACCTTTATGACTCTATGACTCTAACAGCACACAAAAAAAAGTTTGTTTTCGCACTGCAGTTTGTGGAGTTGATTGTGCACAATTTGGCTGCTGCATTTCCCACGTTACAATAGCGGCTGCGCTTCAAAATAATACACCTCCTGTGAAGCATTTAAGACATCCAGTGGCTGAGATAAATTCACTTCTCTTCACTTTTGAAATGAGCCCCAACCAATAGGCCCAAGGCAGGCCCTGAAATTGGGCCTCCTCTCAGCAAGTTATTGCTAAGCTGTCACATCATCATAAGGAGCTTACCAACAGTGGTTACCAATAGTGTTACAGTCATAACTAGGGTATGTTCTGTCTGTATAGTGTGCAACAAACAATACTTGTCACTGTATACCAATGCATGTGACAATAATAAATCAGATCAATTTCTAAAAGTTATTTTGAGAAAGTAACTTACTCTCAGTCTATAGGTCACCATGGCTTCTGAAAATCCAGCACCAACTGCATTAGTGCTGAAGCTGGGCCTGATACAATAACGATTATATTCAGACAGCACCCTTAAAAAAATGAAATGTCCCAAGGTATTTTCTCAGGAGCATTATAAAACAAAATTCAACACCAAACCACCTAAGGAGATATTGGGTCATGTGACCAACCCTTTCAAAGGTGGTGGTTTGAAGGGGTGTCTTAAAGGAAAGAAGTGAGATGGAGAGGTGAAGGGAGGAGATTCCAGAACTTGGGGCCTCAGCAGCTGAAGGCACCAAATGGAGGAGTGATTATGATTGGGAATGAAAAAGAGACAAGAATTAGAGGAGTGTAAATATTGTGGAGGGTTGGAGAGATTTGAAAACAAGCACAGAAGTTTAAAACCAAGATGTTGCTTGTCTGAGAGCTACTGTATGTCAGAAAGCACAAAAGTGATAGGAGAACAGATATGAGTTAAGACAGGAGCAGCAGATTTTGGATGACATTACATTAATGAAAGTCACATTAATGCACATAACTAGCTACTAAAAACAGCAGGAACCAATACTAGATTGGACACATTGCAGTCTTGCTCCTGTGTAAGCACTGATTGCTCCTAAAATTGAACCATTTTGAACTTGCAGGGGAGACAAAGCAAGGTAGCAAATCTACCCTGTTATCTCTAAGAATTGTAGGTGGCACGGAGACACAATTGTAAACACTGCTGCCTCACAGCGCCAGGGACCTGAGTTCAATTCCTGGCTTTGGTCACTGTCTGTGCACCGTTTGCATGTTCTCCCCATGTCTGCCTGGGTTTCCTCCAGATGTTCCGATTTTCTCCCATAGTCCAAAGATATGCAGGTTAGGTGGATTGGCCACGCTAAATTGCCCCTTAGTATCAGGGGATTAGAAATGTAAGTAATTAGGGTTATGAGGATAGGGCCTGGGTGGGGTTGTTGTCGGTGCAGATTCGATGGACCAAATGGCCTCCTTGTGCACTGTAGGGCTTTCTATGATTCTATGACTGACTCATTATGGAGCTTGGATTTAGGTAAGACTGACTGCATCTTGTTCAAGAGTATTGACAAGGTAGTGAAATGGGACAAAAGCTGATTTGATGTTAATTGCTGTTGAGTGTTAAAAGCAAATGTACCATTAAATAGCCAGGAGATTGCTGATCGATTCTGTTGAAGTGTTGGAAATGGTTAATATCTCAATCTCAAGTGCAGGTTAAAGCCAGCCTTCAGAAAGATCCAGAAGTTGTCAATTGTGAAGGCTAATGCCTCCAGCGAGACATCATTGCCTTGTCAGATAAGCGTCAAAGCTGTAGATGCTGTGCAACTGTTAATTGACACTGGAATGGATGGCCCATCATGGACTTTCACTATGGGAGAATTATCATTGGTCCTGATTAATCAAAGTGTACTCTATTAAACCATGAAAACATGGAATGGATGCACAATGCACAGCCGTGGAGATAGCATAGTCTGTCCACCATCACCCAATACAGTCATGTAGTTAACTGACAAGATTCAATGGGTGGATGAATGATGAACAATGTCATGCTTATTATCCCATCAACTTGATCTCTTGCCACCCATTTATCAGGATGTGCCCAAGCTGTTGACCCTTGACCAGGTCACTCACAGCTACACACTGTCAAGGCATTACAGTGTGATGAAGAGGAAGCAGTACACAGCATGCTTGCTACCTTGGAGTCACAGCTACAACATAGATGGCACCAAGCATTTGTGCAGAGCCATTTTCTCCATCAAACCTTCCCAGTGGTCATTGATGATGTAATGAAAATGGTTTATGCATGTCAGCACACAAAAGTGAATGCGAGTTTTGTGATCTGAATGGCTCACTGCCTTATTCACCTTACACTTTTATTGATAGAATGTCACACAAAGGAGCCACAGGGATGGGATGGGTCCAACTGCCCTGACCAGGAACTTCACATTTTGACCTTCCTTCTATCATAAGGTCATAAGTGGAGATGTTCACAGGGAACTGCACAATGTTCAGCACTATTCACGATTCCTCAGATACTGAAGCAGTTTATGATGGAAGGAGGGTCATTGATGAAGCAGTTAAAGATGGTTGGGAATAGGACACTACCCTGAAGAACTCCTGCAGTGATGTCCTGGAGCTGAAATGATTGACCTACAACTATCTTCCTTTGCCAGGTATGACTCCAACCTGTGGGGAGTTTTCTCTCTGATTCCCATTGACTACAGTTTTTATAGGACTGGCGTATGATGAGATGTTGAGTCAGTTAGGATTATGTTCATTGGAGTTCAGAAAAATGAGGGAGGAACCTCATAGAAATGCATAAAATTCTAACAAGAGTAAACAGGTTAAATACAGGAAGGAAATTCCTGATAGTGGGGAAGTATAGAATCAGTGGTCAGCATCTGAGGATATGAGATAAATCATTTAGGACTGAGATGAGGAAAAATGCCTTCACCCAAAGAGTGGTGAGTCTGCGGAATTCATTACCACAAAAAGCACTTGAGGTCAAAGTATTGTATGTTTTCAAGAAGGAGTTAGATATAGCTGGAGAAAACATTGAGATGGATAATCAGCCATGATCATAACGAATAGTGGAGGGCCTACTCCTGCTCATATTTTCTATGTCACTATGTTCAAATGCAACAAGACCTGGATAATATCCAGGCTTGGGCTGATAAATGGCAAATAACAATTACCAGACAATGGCCATTTTCAATAAATCTGATCATCGCCCCTTGACAGTCAATGGCATTACTATCACTGAATCCCCATTATAAACATCCTGCGGGTTACCTTGGTCAGAAAGTCAACTGGTCAATATGCACTTTAAGTTGGTTAATCTCCAGCAGAATCCCTTGGGGATGTCTGGTTGGATCTTGCCAGCCTGTATGTCTGGAATTAGTTAAATGAGGTGTGTCTCTATACAACATGACAACAGAATCTCCAGATGCAAGCATTTCTCAGTTATTTAGGTCAGGGATTTAAGCATGTGTTGGATTTCTACATATGTCAAAGAATAAGCTGAAGACAATTCTGCCCCAGGTTCCCCAGTGTTTGTGCTGCTAGCCCTCACAGAGACAAAACAAGTTAAAAACTCAAACAGGAAGTCAAGAAAAAATTTAAATTGGGATGTTAGTTTGGGAAAAATATACTTAATGCTTGTTGGTTTTAATCCAACACCTACTCTTTTCTGAACTTGCTGATGGCTGTAAATTAGTCACAGGCTGAAGCCTACACTGAAATGAAAACTGTGGCCAAGGTTTTTGCTAAGCAGGTGAATTTCTCAAGTCAGGAAATTTCCTGACTCGGCAGATCCACCTTGATTTAAAGGGGCCCATTATGCACAATCTTTGCTCTGGGATAGAACAAAGAACAAGAACAATACAGCACAGGGAACAGGCCCTTCAGCCCCCCAAGCCTGCGCTGCTCATTGGTCCAACTAGACCATTCTTCTGTATCCCTCCATTCCCAGTCAGCTCATGTGACTATCCGGATAAGTCTGAAACGATCCCAGCGTGTCTGCCTCCACTACCCTGCTTGGCAGTGCATTCCAGGCCCCCACTACCCTCTGTGTAAAAACATCCCTCTGATATCTGAATTAAACCTCGCCCCCCCCTCTCTTTGAACCTTTGACCCCTCGTGTTTGTCACCTCCGACCTGGGAAAAAGCTTCCCAGTGTTCACCCTATCTATACCCCTCATAATTTTATACACCTCTATTAGGTCTCCCCTCATTCTCCATCTTTCCAGGGAGAACAACCCCAGTTTACCCAATCTGTCCTCACAGCTAAGACCCACCATACCAGGCAACATCCTGGTAAACCTTCTTTGCACTCTCTCCAAAGCCTCCACGTCCTTCTGGTACTGCGGCGACCAGAACTGGACGCAGTACTCCAAATGTCGCCTAACCAACATTCTATACAGCTGTAACATCAGATGCCAACTTTTATACTCTATGCCCCGTCCAATAAAGACAAGCATGCCATATGCCTTCTTCACCACTTTCTCCAGCTGTGCTGCCACCTTCAAGGACCTGTGGACTTGCACACCCAGGTCCCTCTGTGCATCTATACTTTTGATGGTTCTGCCATTTATTGTATAGCTCCCCCCTACATTAGTCCCACCAAAATGCATCACTTCGCATTTATCTGGAATAAAATTCCATCTGCCATTTCTCCGCCCAATTTTCCAGCCTATCTATATCCTGCGGTATTCTCCGACAATGTTCATCGATATCCGCAAGTCTGGCCATCTTCATGTCATCCGCAAATTTACTGATCACACCAGTTACACCTTCTTCCAAATCATTTATATATATATCACAAACAGCAGAGGCCCCAGTACAGAGCCCTGCGGAACACCACTGGTCACAGACCTCCAGCTGGAAAAAGACCCTTCCACTACTACCTTCTGTCTTCTGTGGCCAAGCCAGTTCTCTACCCATTTAGCCATCTCTCCTTTTATCCCATGAGATTAAACCTTTTGCACCAACCTGCCAAGAGGGCCTCCCTCTGCACAGTGAGATTCTATGATTCAGACCCACGTTGTGAGTGGTTGGGGGTGTTGGGGACGGGGGTAGCATGTAATCTCCTTCAAAGGGGAGCCAATGGCTGCAGCTGAAGCCAAGCTGACACCAAAGGAGTAATATAGCCTGGAATGTTACACCACCTCCACACCCCACCCCCCACCCCTCCTGTCTTCCAGTCTGTCCTCAGGAGGCTGCTTCCAAACAGCTCTCTGTTCCTGATTAGCCCTGGAGGGTGACTGGAAGATCCCAGTCATTCCCCCCCTCCCCAACAATAATAGGTGACTCATCCTTGGGCCAACAGTAAATTTTCATAACCTCTGTGTAATTTTCTCTTCCCTTCCCTGCTCCATATAAAATCCATATAGATGACATCCATGGCCCTTCCTCAAAAAACTCCACCAAATTTATGAGGCATGACATCCCTCTTACAAAACCATGCTGTCTGTCACTAATGAGATTATTCCGTTCTAAACGCGTATACATCATATCTCTAAGAATCGTCTCCAACAATTTCCCTACCACAGACGTCAAGCTCACCAGCCTATAGTTAGCCAGGTTATCCTTGCTACCCTTCTTAAATAACAGTACATCATTCGCAGTCCTCCAATCCTCAGGGACCTCACCTGTGTCCAATGAAAAGACAAAGATTTCTGTCAGAGGCCCAGCAATTTCATCTTTTGTCTCCCTGAGCAGTCTAGGATAGATGCCATCAGGCCCTGGGGATTTGTCAGTTTTAATGTTCCCGAAAAAACCTAATACTTACTCCCTTGTAATGGAGATTTTCTCTAACAGGTCAACACTTCCCTCTGAGACACTCCCAGTCAACACGTCCCTCTCCTTTGTGAACGCTGATGTAAAGTATTCATTTAGGATCTCCCCTACCTCCTTGGGCTCGAAGCATAATTCCCCTCCTCTGTCCCTGAGACGTCTGATTTTTTTCCCTGACAGCCCTCTTGTTCCTAACGTATGAATAAAATGCCTTAGGATTCTCCTTAATCCTGTCTGCCAAGAACATTTCATAACCCCTTTTTGCCCTAAATGGCAGGATTTGGACAGAATCGGGCCTGCTAATCCTGAAAGCAGATTGTAGGCGGCCATGATGATAGAAAAGTATTTAGTCTGATGGATTAGAAGGCCCACCTTAGTCCTCTGGGACTTCATCTAGTTGTTTAACTCTGTCAGGACTCCAGCCCTCACCCGTAACTCTCTATCACCACACCATTCCACCCCACCCTCCCCCCCAACCTGTCACTCACTTTCACCACACCACACCAACTTTCTTACACCCGTGCCACATTCAGGTCAACTCATGACCCCCTACCAAACCCCACGGCCACCTGTACAGCCATTATCCCAGTATCTACCAAGAGTAGATCTCAGGAGCCATGTAAAGTTAAAAAAGACAAACTTCTAACAGTCTAATACTGCTCTTACTCACACTTAATAGTGAAAAAACTCCCATTTATAAAACCCACTTAAATCTTCTCATACAAAACTGTGCATGCAGCTATTCAGTAGCCACATCAAAGGAACACAATCCTTTTATAACCTCTTTAAACTGTCATCAAACTGTGAACTCAGAACAATCTGATTTTGAAACTCAGCCAAGCATGTGGGTGTGGGATTTTCACTGGCTGGACCAGCATTCATTGCCTCTCCTAACTGCCCTCCATTTCAGAGGAGAGTTAACCACATTGCTGTCAATCTGGAGTCACAAGTAGGCCAGACCAGGTTTCCTTCCCTAAAGGGCATTAGTGAATCAGATGGGTTTTCACGACAATCATTAACTTCTAATTCTATTTGAGAAAGCTAACAATGTCTTGATTGAATACATCACCAGAAAGACATTACCTTTGATGGAGCAGCAGTCCCTCAGTACTGCACTGAAGTAATTGCTTGGATTATGTACTGAAGTCTCTGTAGAGTGGGATTTGAACCTACCACGTTCATGATTCAGCAGCAAGCGAGCCACCATTGAGGCAAAGCCAACATATAGCACTGAGCATTATAGCTGGGAAAAACTAGAGACATTTGGGATTATATCTACTGGAGCAGGAAAGGGAAGAGAAAATTACACAGAGGTTATGCAAATTTACTGTTGGCCCAAGGATGAATAAGGATAGACCAAGGGCAAGATATCTTTGCACCTTCAAAACCCCAACATTAGGATCAGAAGCTCGCACACTGTGGGGAGGAGCTGTGCTTTTCCTCAATTTGATGAAATACCGGTCAGAGAACAGATTGGCTGTCCAATTAACAGTACAGGATCTCAAAGCTGGAGAACCTGAAGGAAGCCTCTCAGCTGGGAAGCAAAAGCAGGTGGTCTTTGCAGGGATGGGAGAGAAAGGGCATTACAAGATGGAGGCAGCCTCTCTCCAACTCTGCAACAAGCCTTGGCAGCACATATACTAAAATTGGAATGATACAGAGAAGATTAGCATGGCCCGTGTGCAAGGATGACATGTAGATTTGTGAAGCATTCCATATTTTTCTTGGGTGGCACAGTGGTTAGCATTGCTGCCTCACAGCGCCAGGGACCCAGGTTCATTTCCTGGCTATCTGTGTGGAGTTTGCACATTCTCCCTGTGTGTGTTTCCACCGGGTGCTCCAGTTTCCTCCCACACTCCAAAGATGTGTGGGTTAAGTGGGGTGGCCATGCTAAATTGCCCCTTAGTGTTAGGGGGACTAGCTAGGGTAAATGTAGGGGGATATGGGGATACGGGCTGGTTGGGATTGTGGTTGGTGCAGACTCGATGGACCGAATGGCCTCCCTCTGCACAGTGAGATTCTTTGATTCAGACCCACGTTGTGAGTGGTTGGGGGTGTTGGGGACGGGGGTAGCATGTAATCTCCTTCAAAGGGGAGCCAATGGCTGCAGCTGAAGCCAAGCTGACACCAAAGGGGTAATATAGCCTGGAATATCACACCACCTCCACACCCCACCCCCCACCCCTCACCCCTCACCCCTCCTGTCTTCCAGTCTGTCCTCAGGAGGCTGCTTCCAAACAGCTCTCTGTTCCTGATTAGCCCTGGAGGGTGACTGGAAGATCCCAGTCATTCCCCCCTCCCCAACAATAATAGGTGACTCATTAATTGAATCAGCTAGCCTGTACTTGCTGTGCTGTCCCCAAGGCCTACACCACCCCCCTACCCCGCAACCCCTCCCCCCCAACCCCCCTCCACCCCCACCCCACCTTCACCCTCCAACCTCCTGGAAAAAGGCTTTTGGCCTGGGATAGAACCAGCAAATTTGCATATCCACCTGCCTTCATACCCATCCCTATCAGGGTTAAAATCCTCCCCTGGCTGCGTAGTCAATCTAAAATGGTTACTGAGTTAGGAGGCAGTAATAAAATTCTAGAGAGTTCGTGGAGCATCAGTCCTTTCAGGAAAGTGGACAGATGCTCAAAGCTGTGCAAGATACGGGACAACAGAGTCAGACAGTGGGATTATTTCATAGAATGTTCTTAGCGAAGGGCTAGCACAAAAGCAATGGCCTGCACCACCTTTCTCTCTGCTGTAAATGATAAATTATCAGTTGTTAGTCACATTTGGTCATTCTCTTGCAGGTTTTTCTGGAGGCAAGCAGGAAGAATCCCAGACATTGATGGTTAATCATTAACAGAACTCTGGAGTACTACACAGCTGCCTGACTCGGGCATTGCATTACCACAGGAAGTTGGCTTGCTTCCAATTCCCCATCATCAAGTTGGCCTCTTAGACCCCAATTATTTCACTCTTCCCAAGCAAGACGGTCACTAGTCAATCATTAGACAATTTGGTAAATAGAAGTATGAGCTCTCATAGGCGGACAACAGCACAACATCATGACCCAGGTCATGAAAGGGACACCACAACCCTGGGAATAAGAGTTGGACACACAGACACACACACATTTTATGTATTATTTTTATTAGTGTCACTAATTTTTATTAGGCTTATATTAACACTGCAATAAAGTTACTGTGAAAATCCCCAAGCCAAGTCACCACACTCTGGCGCCTGTTCAGGTACACTGAGACAGAATTGAGCATGGCTGACACAGACACAGGGAGAACCACACACATACCTACTCACCCCACAGACATACATGCACGCACATAGACAGACACATACTCAGATACACAGAAATATACTGCCTGCAGAGACCTACTTGGGCAGGATACAGAACAGCCAGTTCATGTAACTAGCAATAGTCAGCATCTTCAGGGAAGATGGGGGGAAATCCTGAAATGTGATAGACACAGACACAATGCTGGAGGGATCACTGCTGGAGTGATGCCAGAACCTTGACTGACACCACAATTCAATTCTCAAAGTTCTTTAGTCCAAACTAACCTCAGCTGGCTTTGTCAAGAGTACTTTAAGTTCTCATATCTTTTACAATTTAACAAAAGGTATTTGAACAATTGAGACTTTTCTCTGGAAAGGTCACATTGGTGAATTTTTTGTGAGCTTACCTCCAGTTATGTTTGGGTTTAATTTCTGATTCTCACTTGGTTATCTTGGTGGGGCAGCAGTATATTAGGTATGACTCATAGCTTATTCCCAGCCTGATAATGTCCAGACAAGCTGAAGGGAACTGAGCTGAGAGTACAGAGTAAAGAAACAAAAAGCAGATAGCTTTTCAACTCAAACAGGATAGGAAATGACTGGACATAAAGCAAGATGGAAACAGGATACTCACAGACATCACAATATTACATACTGGATGGGCTCTTCCAAAAATTGGGGGGGGGCGGGGGGTTGGTGGGAAAGTGTTGGTTGAGGCAAAGGAATGGGTGTGAAGCTCGCAGGCTACAAAGCTGGCTTTTATCGCCATATCAAACATCGCTGTACATTTTAAAAGGGAAGTGAGAGTCACACTATCTGCTGGAAGGGGACCTAAACAAACCAGCTAGGCCAGTAATTCCGCAATTGGTTTGGTGTTTGGGGGGGGAGCATCTTTGAAAAAGAGGGCTCCAATCTCCAACTTAAATGAAAGGACCCCTTCCGCTATCAAACAGACATCGGGACCCCACTCTCCAAGCATCGGGACCCCACTCTCCAAGCATCGGGACACCACCCCCCTTAACCACAGGATTTGTGCCAGCGGCATCTCAGTTTGAGAACTCCCCCCACCAGCCCGCCAGTTTCCAGCATTTCTGTTTCCAGCATTTTCTGTTTTTATGTAAGATTTCCAGCATCCGCAGTATTTTGCTCTATTTGAACTGTGTCCTTGGCAAGAGAGAAAAATAACTGGAGTTTGGACAGAAGTAGTACTCTTTATGGGTGCAGGGGATTGAGGTCTTCCTCTGCCATCACACAAAAGGGGAACACTTCCTTCCCCCCCTCCCCAATAGGGCATCTTAAAGGGTCTGGCCCAAACCCAGTTCTGCCACTGGGTTGATTGGCACTGTCCACCCACATCTCACACCACCCATATACCTTCCAGCGTGTCCCAGATAGTCACCACAGCTGGCTTGTTTTTGAAAACCAGCAGTGATTCACATCAGCGTAACATCATGCTGGGTGGGTGGAGGCGTCAAGGCTATTAAGTAGATGTTCATTTATTACAATGTATGGAAATCAGGTTTGCACTCAGAAAGAGCTGGAAACTGATCACAGCACCAGTGACAGGGGTGGGTGGGGAGAGTTCTCAAACTGAGATGTCGCCGGTAAAATTCACGTTTTTGTCCATTATGAAATTTGAACTCACAACGAATGGGGCTGCTAGATCACAGCACTGTTTATAGCATTGAAGCAGGCCATTCAGCCTGACAGGCTCCAGCATGGTATATATACTCCACTACCACAAGTGGAAGAGGCCAATTGAGTGGAGGGTATCGATTGTGAGGGTTAAATCATAGGCACGGCTTTGTAAAATTGGTTTGATTTCCCTCAGGTACAGAAGTTTAAAACACTGAAGTTTGATGATATGGATAGAAAAATTGACATTCATGGGGTTAAAGGGGCATAGGCAGCCTGGATACAACATTGACTGAAGGACAGAGGAACGGGAGTTAATTGTGAAAGTTAGTCAAACCAGAGGGAGGTGCATTGGGTCAGGTATTAGGACGACTGTATTAGGGCATAAGTTCAATGACTATAATAATTACAAGGCTACAATAGATAATAAACGGTGAGGAGAATGATGAGCAGGCCTTAGAGGATAAAGACACAGAGGTATGGCAATAAAGTGGGCAGTAACGTGATAGCTGAAATTCATTGTAGGGAAAAACAAGTGCTTTATTTTGGTAAGGGAAACAGGAGGGACAATATAATAAAATGAGACAATCTAAATGGTGCAAGGAACAAGACACTGCAGGAGGTGGGAGCTTCACAGACAGGTCTTTGAAGGTGGCAGGACCAATTGGTAAAGCTGTTAAAAGAGGCATTTGGGGTCTTTGTCCTTATAAAGGGAGACATAAAAGCAAAGAAATTATGATAAACCTTGACTGGATGTCAGTTAGGTTTTGTGTCTATATCAAGGCACCATGCTTTAAGATGGGTGTCACAAGATAGATGGATAAGGGAGGGATAAGGGAGTTCAGTTGGATGGAAAAGCTAAAGATAGTTCTACTTAGAGGAGAGAAGCTCAAAGGAGATTTAATGGAGGTGTTAAAAACCATGAAAAGTTTTGTCGACTGGCATAGGCAGAACATTGGACTTTAACCTGGTGTTATGAGACTTCTTACTATGCTTAACACAGTCTCCACATCATAGGCAGAAAGACACAGAGCTAATTGGCTAATGTGGAACCATAGAATCCTTGCAGTGCGGAAAGAGGCTATCAGGCTCAGAGTCTGCACCAATTCTCAAAGCAGATCCCACCTAGACTCTCCCTTCCACCCTACCTCTATAACCCCGCACATTTACCAAAAAGTTTATTTATTATTGTCACAAGTAGGCTTGCATTAACATTGCAATGAATTACTGTGAAAATTTCGTAGTCGCCACACTCCGGCGAATTAAGCATGGCCAATGTGCCTAGCCAGTATGTCTTTCGGATTGTGGGAGCACCCATGTGGACATGAGAAAAACATGCAAACTCCATACAGTAACCCAAGTTGGGAATCAAACCCAGGTCCCTGATGCTCTGAGGAAGCAGTGCTAACCACTGTGTCACCTACTATCCACCTAACCTACACATCTGGGACACTAAGAGGCAATTAATTTAGCATGGCCAATCTGGGCGAATGGGCCAGGAAATGGCAAATGGAATTTAATGTTAGCAAGTGCGAGGTGGTACACTTTGGTAGGAATAATGGTAGGAAGGACTATTACTTACGGGGCGAAAAACTGCAGCAGGCGACGGTGCAGAGGGACCTCGGGGTCCTTGTGCATGAGTCGCAAAAACCTAGCTTGCAGGTGCAGCAGGTGGTCAGGAAGGCAAATGGGATGCTGGCCTTCATAGCGAGGGAGATTGAATATAAAAGTAGGGAGGTCTTGCTGCACAGCTGCAGCAAGGGGCATTGGTGAGGCCGCAGCTGGAGTACTGTGTGCAGTTTTGGTCGCCGTACTTATGCAAGGATATTTTGGCCTTGGAGGGAGTGCAGAGGAGGTTTACTAGGCTGATACCGGAGTTGAGGGGGTTGAGCTATGAGGAGAGGCTGAATAAACTAGGCTTGTACTCGTTAGAGTTTAGAAGAATGAGGGGAGATCTCATTGAGACGTATACGATGATGAATGGGATGGATAGGATAGAGGTGGAGAGGCTCTTCCCGCTCAGAAAGGACAGTAGGACTAGGGGGCACAGTCTCAAGATAAAGGGGGGAGCGGTTTAGAATGGAGTTGAGGAGGAACTTCTTCACTCAAAGGGTGGTGAATCTCTGGAATTCTTTGCCCGTTGAGGTGGTGGAGGCTGTCTCGCTAAATATTTTTAAGACGCGGGTTGATGGGTTTTTGATAAGCGAGGGGATTAAGGGTTATGGGGAGAGGGCGGGAATGTGGAACTGAGACACGACAGATCAGCCATGATCTTATTGAATGGCGGGGCAGGCTCGAAGGGCTGGATGGCCTACTCCTGCTCCTATTTCTTATGTTCTTATGTTCTTACGTACTTAACCTGCACATCTTTAGACTGTGGGAAGAAACTGGAGCACCGGGGGAAACCCATGGAGAATGTACAATCTCCACAGTCACCAGAGGCTGGAATCGAACCAGGTCCCTGATGCTGTAAGGCAGCAATGTTAACCATTGTGTCACAATGCCATTAGGAATGAAAGCAGATTTGGTAGTAACTTTCAACAGTAAATTAAATAGTAATTGAAAAGGGAAAAATTTGCAAGACAATGGGGAAAGGTAAATGGAAGGAAAATAGAAACTGCTGGAAAAATTCAGCCATTTTGGCAGAATCTGTGGGAAGAGAAACAGTTAACGTTTTGATATGAATCTGCGCAACTAAATGGATAATTCTATCAGAGCCAGTACAGCAACAATGGACCATATGACTTCTGACTGAGCTGAATGCTTCTAGATGATTGAGATTTCTAATACGGTGGAAGAAGTGAAGTTAGTTCCTCTGGTAGGGGAATCCAAAACAAAGTACACAATCATCAATTACAGCTTAGCCATTCATGAATGAAATTGGAAAAGATTCTTTCACAAAGAGGGTAGTAGAAATCTGAACTCTTCCCCTCTTTCCAAAAGAACTTTCTGAATCAATTGAAGTTTCCAAGACTGAGACACAGAGACTGGATATTCCCGCCCAGCCAATGGCGGACATTGTTGCAGGAGGATTTGAGACATTTGGAGCAATCTCCCAATTTACCCATCCCACTCTGGCAATGCCTGCTATAGCAGAGCTGGAAAATCCCACTTAGAGTCAAAGTTCAAGTTCTGACTTTTCATCAGGACTGGTGGTGCTATGAGAAATGTCTGGTGTTTGTCTGGCCTAGAGAGACCAGTGACAGCCCAATATCACACAAAGCCAAAATACTGAAAATGCTGGAAAATCTGCTCCCTTTACTTGAGCCTGTTAAACTTTTGATTATTCTCTGTTGTGATAAAAAATCATCTACCAGAAATGTTAACTCTCTTTCTTCCTCCAGAGGTGCTGCCGTACAGATTGAATATTTCCAGCAATCTCTGTTTCCTTCACATAGAAACAAGAAGTAGGAGTAGACCCTTCAAGCCTGCTTAGCTATCCATTTTGATTTGGCTGATCACCAAATTCAATATCCTCATCCCCCCTTCCTCCCATATCCCGTTAGCCCCAAGAGCTGTATCTAATTTATTTTTGAAATCAGGCAACATTTGGCATCAACTACATTCTGTGGTAGTGAATTCCATACATTCACCACCCTCTGGATGAAGAAATTTAATTCCAAGCTAGGCCATGCTATACATATATATATTTCTGGAGAGTCACTGAGCCTTTAGAGGTTAGAGATCTTCATTCAACCTGTCGTGTCAATTTAGAAAGCTACTGTTGAGGTGAGGCATTGTTCTACCTTAGCAGACCATCACTAATGTATCCATAGCAACAGTGCTAGGCCTGGCCTGGAACCAGAGCACAGGAAGTCTCAAATGCTCAACGGCAGAAATAGGGAGGGGTCGAATACTAGGTGCTTTATTTCCTTCATTGCCCTGTGGTACAAGGCAAACATCACCAGGGAAACAAAACAGCTTTATCCAACCTGACTGTAAAAACATTTCAGCCCATTTCCCATGGCTGAGAGGATAATTTGCAGTATATTTTGACCACTGGGTCTTAAAACAATCCATTATATAAAAAGTCCCCACAAACCACTATTCAATTAAAATTCTTACCACAAAATACTGGGAAGAGGCAGGTCAACTTAAAGCTCACATGTCAATCCCCTTACTCAAACAATTTTCTTGAATCTTCCAGACATTCAAATGATTCTGCTAATTCTAGTCAATCATCTTATCAGCAATAGCTTGAGTTTATCAATCCCTTGAGTGGGGCTTCTGACTGGGATGAACAGGTCTCCCTTGCTACTGGACACTAATGACTGCTTAACTCTCCCCTTTTCTAGTTTGTTAGACCAATTTTCAGGGACAATATCTGCTAGACTATGATTGCAGCCGAACAGGCTGATTATTGGATGTCCCTCCACAGACTGAGAGTTGGATTTTCCCTGTGGGCTTCTGAATCCTGCCGATGGACTCAAATATGAATCCGAAAAGACCGTATTGGGTGGGGAAACAGTCACTCAATGTGCCTTTCCTTAGAGTGGAAACAGGTGGCTTCACCATCCAATCAGGGCTCTTGTAACTGGAGGAGCCAACAGAGCTCTTTCAGCCTGAAAAACAGCAGCAATGGGGTTACAAAATGGAGACACCCTCTCTCTGACTTATTGAAAGGTAGTTGTGGGTATAAGAGACTAACTTCAATCAGCCTCTGTTAACAGGCTTTAATTGGTTGAATTGTCCAGCCACATGCAGGTGGATAGGCCTGTCTCCCTGGCTCACAGGCAGATAGAGCCGGGAAACAGCACTATATTTAGTGGCTCCCCGCCTCCGTTCCCTTCTCTGACGGAGGCTACAAATCAAACACTGAATGTCAAACATCATTTCTTACCGCTTCTCCTCTGGTGTTAACATTAAGGTAAATGTGGTTTTCAGTGAATTCTCGTCAGCAGCAAAGCAAACATGGTAATTCAATCCCCACTCCTACCCTTTAGCCACACTTTTCCTATCTGGACATCCGATTTGGGACTTGGCAGCCCTACCCTGGGCCTAACTATCCTCAATTCAATTTCATCTCTCAACATTGGGCCAATTAGAACACTGCACCTTCTAATGCTAATATGTGAATGAAAGGATTACTTGACGTCAATCATGTGGTAAATGAACCACAGGCGCCAAAGCAAATTTAGAATATCCACCCACTCTCTTAGCTGGCACTGAAACAGTTCTCTTTGGATCACTCATTCTTACTGACCTAGACTGACTTCCAATTCAGCAATGTCTCCAATTCCAAATTCTCATCACTGGTTTCAAATCCACATATCGCTTGCCTCTCCTCTATATCTGCAATCTGCTCCACCCCACAATCCTTTCCTCTTGCACAGCTCCCCAATTTTGATTAATGGTCATATGCTTGACTGCCTAGACACTAACATTTCCACCTCTCTCTCTTCCTTTATGTTGCACATTAAAACCAATGTCTTAGACCAAACTTTCACTCGCCTCTCCTGATATCACCTTTCTGTGGCTTCGTTTCATGCTTACATGTCCATCCATCCATCCTCAGCCTGCTGCAATGTTCCAGTGAAGCCCAGTATGATCTGGGGGAGCAGCACCTGATCTTCTGATTAGGTGCATTAAAGCCTTCTGGGCTCAACATTGAATTCAACAACTTTAGACTGTGAACTATCCCCTTCATCTTGACTCTTTATAATACAAAATGCTTTGTCCCAATGTCAATGCCCTCCCCTTCTCCTCACCCACAGGGCCATCTGTCACTTGTTCTTATGTTTTCTTTGTTTGTCTTGTGTCTAAACATTTTTGTCCACTTTCTTCAAGCTCACAACAATCACTGATCTTCTGTTTTATTCCATCATCCCCACTAAAGTGTGTCAAATCCATGACATTCCTCTCTCTCTATAGCTCTGAAGAGTCATGTGGAGTTGAGAAACATTAGTGGTGTTCCTCTCTCCACAGATGCTGCTAGACCTGCTGAGTCTTTCCAGCATTTTATGTTTTTATTTCAGATTTCCAGCCAGTGTTTTGCATTTATTTTAGGATCAAATTTAGTGATACTCAATCAGATTTTAACTAATGAACCAGCTGAAATATTTTCCAGCAACGTCATTGTCAGCTATACCCTGTTGCAATTGATGTAGCATGTAAATAAGCACCCACAATCTTGGATGGCACGGCAGCACAGTGGTTAGCACTGCTGCCTCACAATGCCAGAGTTCAATTCTGGCCTTGGGTGACTGTAGAGTTTATGTATTCTCCCTGCACCTGCGTGGGTTTCTTTCCACAGCTCAAAGATATGCAAGTTAGTGGATTGACCATGCTAAATTGACCCTTAGTATCCCATGATGTGTAGGTTAGATGTATTTGCCATGGTAAATGTGTGGGGTTACAGGGATAGGGCAGGAGAGAGGGCCTGGGTAAGAAACTCTGTCGGAGAGTTGGTGCAGACTCAAATGGCCTCTTCTGCACTGCAGGGATTCTATGAACACCAATGGTGCAAAGCACCTTGAAGCAACTATAAGAGTTAACAGTTTTATTGGCAATTGTCCCACAGCAAGAACTTATTGCTGAAGCACATAGTCATCACTCATTTGCACAGAGCTGCCTGTGGTACAGCAGGGAGCCAGTTTGCAAACAGGACACAAATTAGCCAATTATAAGTGAAAGTAGATTTTGCAACATGTACCCAAGCTTAATAACGAACAGTGGCGCAAAGTCAACTTCAAATATTTATAAATGGAAACTTAAATCAGTCATCAAAGCTGTTCATAAAACCGGTCATTTTCCTTTGTGAGTTCATTTAGATATAGACTGTCTGTGTATGTTTCCCAGGGACAATATTAACACTGCTTCAATAAATAAACTCAAAGCAATTGATGGCAGGGGTCATGTGATTTGATTAAAGCATTCTGAGGTTGGCAACCTGGAGCCACAGAACCAGTTCTGGCTCCCAGTGAAATTATTGTTAGCTCTCACAGTCAAACTGAGGTTCTCTGGTTGGCTGCAAGCCCTGAAACCAAGTTCTTCCTGAGCCTTCGCCAATGTGATGTCAATCTCAGGCATCTCACTCCATCCACATGAGTCACTGAAGCAATGAGGAAAGATACATTGAGACCGCTATTGTGGGGAATGGTTCCACAGTGTGGGGGTGGCAAGCGACATTATTTACCTGTTCGAGAAACATGGATTTATGATTTCATAAACATAAGGTTAGAGGAAATATTTCTCATTGTGTGTCATGTCAGGGCAGGAAGTAATCCTTTTTAGCTGCTTAAATTCCATTTCAACCAATCTTCCAAGCATAAGAAAGAAGAGCATTATACAGCCTGTCACCCAATTCCATAACTTTGTGGGAGACAAGATAGTTATTTGGTAGCACGGAATTTGAGCTAGCTGAACAAAAGAGATGTGCCAAGATCATTTGCAAGAAATTATCAAAAATAAGAGCAACAACAATCTATACTGCATGAAAAGAGAGTTGGTAGAGGCACTGCCATGAAGAATGTAATATGGAAAGATTAATTGCCCAACTTTGTTCAGATTCAAATCACGCTGATTAGCTCTGGTCGAGGCTGTGATTGCTGGGGAGACAATTATCATGACCTTATCATCAACAACTTATGTCTTTAGCATAATAATACATACCAAAATACTTCACAGGATGTCATCAGACAAAAATTTGTACTGGGCCACAGAAGATAGTTGAGGCGTTTAAGTTGGTCAGAGAAGTTGATGAGGTAAGTATGGAGTTCAGAGGAAGGGGGGGCATAACTTTAAAATTAGTGCTAGGCCATTCAGGCATGACATTAGGAAGAATTTCCTTTCACAAAGGGTGATGAAAATCTTTGGTGCTATGCTCCAAAAAGCCCTTGAGGCTGAGGCTCAATTCAAAATTTGAAAACTGATAGATTTTTATTCAGGATAGTTATTGAGGAATATCGAAGCAGACTAGTAAATGGAGTTAAGGTACAAATTAGTCATGATTTAATATACTGAGGAAAAGGCTCAAGGGCCCTTTACTGCTGCTCCGAAGTTCACAGAAATATTTTCATAGGAGGATCTTAAAGGGGAAGAGGAGATTTAGAGAAGAAAGCTCAGAGCTTGAACATTTGAAAGTTCATTTGAAAGATCATTACAAATAGCGTGAATAAGGAAAACAGAAGATAGAAAAGAGGCCAGAAGTGGAGGAACACAGAGTTCTTACAGAGCTTTAGCAAGTTAAAGAGAAGCAAGGAATAAATATGAGCATGATAAAACTGGGGCATAGCCAGCTAGGCCAGAGAGGTCAAAATGTGTCTGGCAGCACAGGGATGCTAGGAGAACAGGATTTGGTGCAAGAAGCTTCCCCAGGGAAAGAAGAGCAATATTTATACTCAGTGTTGTAAGCATTCCAGTGGACCTTCACTCCGTCCTTCAAGGTTATATCGGAGAGCTCCCATGAAGGTGAGAGTCATGGTCTGCTGAAGTAATCATTCATGACATCAGCATCTCCACGGTGACAATACCAGGTCTGGTCTGGAACCAAATCACATGAATTCTCAAATGTTAAGTGACAGGAGGTGAGAGGATAGCCCTAGCTGTTTTTCTGAGTTGCACTGCCAATGTACTATGTACAACTCAGCATCATCACCGGAGAAATAGGGGGTGCAGACTTTCAATTCAGCAAGGAATTAAGAAGGTTAATGGAATGCTATCTTCATTTATGTTTCAGTTATACAGCGCATTGGTGAAACCACATCTCTAAATATTGTGTGCAGTTTTGGCCTCCTTATTTAAGAAGGGATGTAAGTGCATCAGAGGTGCTTCAGAGGATGTTTACTTGATTGATACCTGGAATGAAAAACATTGTCTTGTGAGGAAAGGATGGATAGATTGGGCTTGTTTCCACTGGAGTTTAAACGAGTGAGGAGTGATTTGATTGCAGTATATAAGATCCTGAACGGTATTGACAAGGTGGACATGGAAAGAAAGTTTCCTCCTGTGGGTGAGTCCAGGACTACTGGGTGGTACTGTTTAAAATTAGGCTTTGCCCTTTTAGGACAGAGATGAGGAGAATTTTTATTTTGAGAGTCATGTGACTTTGGAACCCTGCCTCTGTGGAGGTAGACCCTTTTTAATATGTTTCAGATGGAGGTAGATTTTTGTTAGGTAAGGGAGTCAAAGGTTAACAGGGTGGATAGGAGTATGGAAGTTGAAACACAAACTGATCAGCCATGACCTTATTGATTGGCGTTGCAGGCTCAAGGAGCCTCTTAGTTCCTCTGACACTAGGGGGCAATTTATCATAGCCAATCAATCTAACCTGCACATCTTTGGAGTGTGGGAGGAAACCCACACAAACACAGGAGAACAATACAAACTCCACACAGTGACCCAAGGCTGGAATCAAACCTGGATACCTGGCATTGTGAAGCAGCAGTGCTAACCACTGCAACTGTGCTGCCCCTCAGTATTGCACTTAACATCAGAACATGAAAGAGGATGAAACCATTCAGTACCCCCATATTACCCCCTCGAGTCTGTTCTGCCATTGAATTTGATCAAGCCTGATCCACAACTTAACTCCATTTGCTCACCTTGATTCATAACAATGTGTAATAAAGATCTGTCCATTTTCAACAACCCTCCAGCCTCAGTAGCTTATTTTGGTGCAAATTCGGGACATTTTTTCCCCCTCCCGCAGAGGAAACAGTTGTCCAGTATCTAGCACAAACACAAAATTGTTGAGGAGGCTACAAGCTTTAAACAAAAATGGAAAATACTGGAAGCACTCAGTGAATCAGGCAGCATAAGTGGAGAGGGACAGGTTCAAGCTGATGACCTTTCACAAGAACCAGAAGAAGTTGAGGATTAGTCTCTGCGCAAGTAGAGAACTCAGGAAAAGTCAGGGTGAAGATAAAATGATATAAGGGAAGTCTTGTGAAAAGACAAGGTGGAAGTAATGAAATCTCTATCTACCATTTCATATCCTTTAATGATCTTAAACAGCCTCATTACATCTTCTCTTAATCATGCATTATCAAGGGAATATCATCTGAAATCCTGGCTGGAAGCCTGGCTGGAATAGTGGCGTTTGCTACAAATAACAGTGTTGGACTTTAACCTGGTGTTGTGAGGCTTCTTGCTGTGTTTACAGTCCAACACCAGCATCTCCTCATCATGGAAGCCTCAACCCAGGAATCTCAGGCACGAGTGCAACATGTGGAACTCAACTGATCCAAGACAGAAAGAAGGAACTTGCATTTTTGTATTCCTTCCACAATCTCAGGACATCCAAAACACTCTCCAGTCAATCTTTGCTGGGATGTTGGTCAGTACCCCTGGGAGGATCCTTTTCAAAATTACACTGCAGAGTCTTTTATGACCACCTGAGGGAGCTGGCAGGAACTCTATCGCACATCTCATCTGATGGACGGGATTTCCAACAGTGCAGCACTCCGTCAGCCCTGCAAGAGGAATACCAGCCTGGATTTTAGTGTCCGTGTCTCTAGAGTTGACTGAAAGCCAAAAACACCTGACTCGGAAGCAAGACATCTGTCACCCAAGGATGCCAACCGTCCGGAACTGGCCTGGAGTCACCAGGAAGTGAAGATTCATTTTCAGTGACACTACTGTGTGCAATTCTGGGGCAAAATCATCCGGACATTAAAAATGACTCTTTTTTTCAGTATTTTTGAACATTTCTCCTTACTAGAGATAAAAATATTGAAATTGGAGGAGAAGAAGGTTGTTTGGCTGACATTCAAGCTTCATTCAATTGAGTAATGAATCTTTTTGCTTTCCAATTGGTGTAGGAAGGCAGTACATCACAAGGATGGATGTGTTGGCCGATTAAAGCCGGGAGTATGGGGACAAAGTCATGGGAAAAAATCTCCAGGAATACATTTAATTGGAAATACCAACCTCCCCAATCTCTGAGCTGACACTAAGTGACAGAGGCACAGCACGATAAAACTCTCTGAACTCAATCTCCAACAAGAAGTCTTCCTGCCTGTGTATCTGTCGGCATTTTCTTTTTCATTTTACACATTAGCCCATGTTAATACCTTCTCAGAGTTAGATTGACAATTTCTGTTGCTTCACACCATCAGATTGTCAATAGAAACAACAGCAAACATCAGTCAGGACAGTAAATTCATCAAGATATTGGATCACAAGAACTTTTAAAGATGTATTTTTGCAATATGCAAAAAACACTGAAAGTGAAAACATTCCTAAATATTAGTTAGGATTTCAGACCCTACCCCTCATGGACCATTCAGACTCAAAACGTTGGTGGTATTCTCTCTCCAGAGCTGCTGCTAGACATGCTGAGATTTTCCAGCACTTTGCTTTTGTTTCTGGTGTTCAGTTGTTGTCTTAGCCTGTCCCTTTTAAACAGCTGGTGAAGTAAGGAGAGTAAGAAGTCTCACAACACCAGGTTAGAGCCCAACCAGTTTATTTGATAGTAATCCCACAAGCTTTCGGAAATTGTGTCCCTTCGTCAGGTGTGTGGAAGGTTCTGATCAGAGAAGGGAATATTCAGACACACACAGTTTACGGAATACTGATTAGGAGAGTAGGAGTAAGGAGAGGCAGGTAACTGTAGCTATAGAAAAACTACTGAGGCCAGTCAAAGTGAAACTGCAACAACAGTACTTGTAAATTTCAGACAGCAACTCAGTGACTGGCTCTAATTATTTAGTATCTGCAAGGGCAGATGTACCCAGATTTTCCAATCAGTTTCTTTTAACACTGGTGACAAAGTATTTGCCAGGTGCAAGATTTTATAAACATTCAGAAAGATATAATGGTGTATACATTCAATTCAATAATATCACAAACTCTGATTAATCCTAGCACATTCGGTATGGTGTGAATTCTGCAGAACTGCTCTGTTGCTAGATGTTGTGAGCTGACTGTTATTGTTATTCAGGCACATATCCGCGATTGCTGTCAGGTTTTTTTTAAAGGCTTGTATCTCACAACTCATCTACTTTCATTTGCCAGTTTCTTTCATGCTGTGTTAATGTTTAGTTTGCGATTGGTTAATCAATCAACTTCCTCTCACTCAAGATCTCAGAATGATTTCAAAACTATCTGCAGCCCATGTTCATAGCAGGTGAGAAATTTCAGGGATAGTCTGCAGATGTTTCAACAATCTTGAAGCTGTGAAGTACCTTTCCTCTTCTGTGGCTTTCCTGAACTGCAAGTAATTGCATAGGCTTCAAAATTACCAGGAATTAAGAGTCCCTGCTGAATGTGTCTGGACTGCTTCCAGTGGGTTAGAGATCAACACAACACAATGGCATACTAGACAAAAACATCTAGAACTAAATCAATCTTAAAGTTCTAATGCACCGTAAAACTTGTTAATCACACCTCACCCAAACCTTAAATCGACCAATACACCACACAGAGTGCGCAGAGTCAAACAGATCCCAGATTCACACAGGAATGGGATGATATAGTGGTCATGTCACCGGACTAGTAATTCAGGGATGTAGGCTAATGCTTTGGGGATATGTGGTCAAATCCCACCTTGATAGCTGGTGGAATTTAAATTCAATTAATAAATCTGGAATATAAAGCTATGATAATTACCACTGATTGTTGTTAAAAACCCATCAGGTTTACCGATGTCCATTAGGGAAGGAAACCTGCCACACTTAATTTGTCTGGCCAGGGAGAGGAATACAGGCAATGACAAGTGCTATGGGGAGGAAGGGCTACTTGGGAGAATTACCTTTAAGGTTTAGTGCCACAAATTAAATAATGTACCCTTTTCAAAATACTCTTGAATTTCGGCTGCCATATAAATAGTTGTCTGAATTTTCATTATGCCTTAATGTCATGCTGTGTTTATGTGCCAGAGAAGATGTAAGAATCTTGGTCCTCATATAAGAAAATAAATGTAAGGAACTAAGAGCCAGAAGTAATGCAAAACAGGGGTATTGGCTTACTATTGTCCATTTTATTACTCCTACAAAGCCTGGGAATGGAAGCCTTATCTGTCACAAGGAGAAAGGTTTTACAAATCTATACTTAATCCTTGGTTCATGCTAGGTAAAATGTAAATTTGCAGCATACAACATAATTTGTCTGACAGTGCCCAGGGTAAGTGGAAACAATCTAGTTCTTGAGTTAAGGCCACACTAATTTTTTGGACCATGTATCATTCTTTGAAAAATGCAGATCAATTCAATCTACATTTTTCCTGAGCTACTATTATATGTCTCATTGACAAATCCTGGGAATCCTGTCATAACATAAAAGGCATCTCAGCATCTCCACATCATAGCATATAAGGAACAGATGCCATTCAGGGTATATTGTGGGTTGGTACTCAAAAGGTCAGAATGGTATGGTTGTATCAGCTACAGAGTTGAATTATTTTGTAACTGTAGTGATTTCTTTGTATCCACTTTCCTAAGATCAGTTGATTACTCTGTGATTAATTACCCTTAGGGAATCAGCAATGGGCCTCCAATTTCATCATTACCACAGTCATTCTGTTGACTACGTGCAGGTCTGTTGATAGAAAAACAGCATTTTTCACAATGTCCCAATTTGCTCTACAGCTGATTTAGTACTTTTGAGCTGCACATACTCGTATAATGTACATAATGTTATCAATAAGCAGAGCAAGCTTGATGGGGCTAAATGGCTTATCCTGTTCCTAATATGTATATATACATGTGACCTTGGATGGATGAGATGAGATAGTTCAGATGGCCTTTGTCACCCATAATTGTGAACAGAAGCGAAATCATGGCTAGAGTTCTGTTTATTTTGTTGCGAATGGAAGTTTACTGTAAGCAGGCTTTGTAGGAAGAAATTGACAGGGGCAAGGGTCTCAAAGTGAAACAGTAACCTGTTTTACATGGCACATGATTCGCAAGAGTTTTTTCCATTGACTTTAATCTTGCTCTTTTTCTACTTGTCCATTCCACTCTATCCTGGTGCTTTTATGAGGTTTTTTTGAGGTAGTGAAATGTCAGGAGAAAGCTGTGTTGCATAGTAGTTATTGAAAATAGATTGTAGTGAGAAGCAGCAATTAGTAGGGTCGTCAGACTTGCTGATCAAGAAAAGACATACAATTATGAACCATCCAGTCTTCTTAAAAGTTGTGTTGCACAGAAACCTGAGGGCTCCAACACTGACAGTAATAATCAATATAGTTCAATCATTCCACTATGTTATTCAGGAATCATTTGACCTACCCTGTAAGATGACTGATTATATTGAATCTAATTACACCACCTGTATAAAATAATTATTTTGAATAATATTACGCACCCAGGCAGGAAAAAGTCTTCAACTTCTTTACAGTGAAGCATATCAAAAGGTTTATCAAGATTACAAATACTGAATCTTACCCCCAAATATGAATGTACTTTCACCATATCCATAAGATGCCATGCGCAGAATTAGAGTCCCCAAAACCAGTGTTAGTATCTGTGCTGTGTTATAAATAACTAATGGGATATTTTCTGTCAAAGCTGCACAATGCCGTCAAAGTAGAATTCATATTTTCTG
Source organism: Carcharhinus amblyrhynchos (assembly GCF_965287045.1). Classification (NCBI taxonomy): domain Eukaryota; kingdom Metazoa; phylum Chordata; class Chondrichthyes; order Carcharhiniformes; family Carcharhinidae; genus Carcharhinus; species Carcharhinus amblyrhynchos. Next base: position 52,070,527 of record NC_137339.1, on the reverse strand, counting down.
GTTTGTTTAATAGTGATGATGTGGAAATGCCAGCGTTCAATAGTTGCAGTTGACTCACCTAGATGATGCTCACTAACACTGTGGAAATAGGTAATAACAGAGAGGTGAGAGAGAAAAATCATGGCTGTGGTGAGAAGGGCTTGATATATCATTGGAATATAGGAAGAGGCGTCGGTCACCTTTGCAATCATATTTTATGCCATAAAATACAGGAATACAGTGTTAGAAGTCTTTAGAACTCCTCTGTGATCTGATATCATGAAATTCATTCCAATCCGATTTTTAATGGAGAGCTGCAGAGTTTAAAATTTCTATTCTTAATAACACAAAGCTGAACAACCTAGTAATGCCTGGGATTACATGGCCATCCAGCGGAATACTAATTGTATTTCTAACAATAATTAGTTACTGAGCCCAAGGCTGAGTGAGGACAGCTCTTAATCAAAATTTTCACCAATTGTTTGAAGCAGCACCTGCTGTCAGCCAAGGATGGGAAACAGTTAAAAAAAAATGAAATATTGCAACATTTCTTTTAATCAGAATGTCAATCAATCAGTCAGTCAGTTGGTAAATCAGTTAATTAGTTGGCCAGTTTGTCAATCATTCTTTAAATCAGTGAATTAGCCAGGCAGTTTGTCAATCACTCAGTGAACTATTCAATCAGTTAATCAATCAGTCAAGAGTAGAGAGTAAATTACGGCCATAAATCAGTTTATCGGTTAATCAATAAACAAGTCAAACAATCCATCAATCTAAGTCAGTCTATAAATCAGTCAGTCGGTATGTCCGTCAATTAATCAGTGAATCAATCATCTAACACAATAAATCAACCCTGATTGGGTCATAGCTAATGATTATTCAGAGATCTTCAATCCCTCTCTGCTAAATATTACATGCACCCACATGTCAGTCACTCACTACTGAAATATGGTGCCAGGAACTTGGTTAACTGCGAAGAACATAGGAAAAAGAACTGGTCTGTCCAGCTTCTCAAGCTCCAGACCTCAACTCTATTTTTCCATCTTTGCTCCAGATCCCTTGATACTCTTACACATCAATCCCTGTCTCGAGAGCTGCTTTTGTCCTCCAGCATCCATAGTCTTCTATTAAAGAAAATTCCAGATTTGGAGAAGCTTGCTGATTTCTCCCCTGAAGGCCCTGGCTCTAATTTAGACATTGTGCTTACTTATTCTGGATTCCCCCACTAGAGGAAAGAGATTCTTTGTGCCTATTTTTGAGAAAGTGACCAAAGAGGTGGATGGGGGTAAGGCAGTGGACGTGGTGTATATGGATTTTAGTAAGGCGTTTGATAAGGTTCACCATGGTAGGCTTCTGCACAAAATGCAGATGTATGGGATTGGGGGTGATCTAGGGAACTGGATTAGGAATTGGCTAGCGGATAGGAGACAGAGGGTAGTGGTTGACGGTAAATATTCATCATGGAGTTCGGTTACAAGTGGTGTGCCTCAGGGATCTGTGTTGGGGCCACTGCTGTTTGTGATTTTTATTAATGATCTGGATGAGGGTATAGTTGGGTGGATCAGTAAATTTGCTGATGACACCAAAGTCGGAGGTGTGGTAGATAGTGAGGAAGGGTGTCATAGTTTGCAGGAAGACTTAGACAGGTTGCAGAGCTGGGCCGAGAGGTGGCGGATGGAGTTTAATGCAGAGAAATGTGAGGTAATTCACTTTGGTAGGAATAACAGATGTGTTGAGTATAGGGCTAACGGGAAGACTTTGAATAGTGTGGAGGAGCAGAGGGATCTAGGTGTATGTGTACATAGATCCCTGAAAGTTGGGAATCAAGTAGATAAGGTTGTTAAGAAGGCATACAGTGTCTTGGCGTTTATTGGTAGGGGGATTGAATTTAGGAGTCGTAGCGTTATGTTGCAACTGTACACAACTCTGGTGCGGCCGCACTTGGAGTATTGTGTGCAGTTCTGGTCCCCACATTACAGGAAGGATGTGGAGGCTTTGGAGAGGGTGCAGAGGAGGTTTACCAGGATGTTGCCTGGTATGGAGGGGAGATCCTATGAGGAGAGGCTGAGGGATTTGGGGTTGTTTTCGCTGGAAAGAAGGCGGCTAAGAGGGGATCTTATTGAAACATATAAGATGATTAGAGGTTTAGATAGGGTGGATAGTGATAGCCTTTTTCCTCTGATGGAAAAATCTAGCACGAGGGGGCATGGCTTTAAACTAAGGGGGGGTAGTTATAGGACAGATGTCAGGGGTAGGTTCTTTACCCAGAGGGTGGTGAGGGATTGGAATGCCCTGCCTGCTGCAGTTGTAAATGCGCCTAGTTTGGGGGCGTTTAAAAGGTCTGTGGACAGGTTTATGGACGAAAAGGGATTGGTTTAGGTTAGTGGGTCATTGTTGTTGTTTTTTTTTAACTGGTCGGCGCAACATCGTGGGCCGAAGGGCCTGTTCTGCGCTGTAATGTTCTATGTTCTATGTTCTATTCTACCAATTCCTTTTATAATTCCAGACATTTCAAAACAGATCACCCCTCAACCGTCTAAATGCAAATAATCAAATTTTACACAACCTGACAATCTTTTGTTGAATCTGGTATCTACCCTCCTAAGGATGATATATCCTTCCTGAGATTTGGTGCCCTAAACTGAATGCAGTGATCTGCATGGAGTCTGCCCAAGACTCTACATTATTGAGTCATAGATTGCTTTATAGACTATTTGAGATAAAAGTTAACATTCCATTAGCCTATTTGATTAACTTTTTAACCTGTCCATTAGCATCTGGTGATTTGCATACCTGGACACCCAAATTCTTTTGGGCCTCCACACCTACACAATGTACCGTGCATCCCAATTTTGTGTGTCCTCTGCAACCATGGATATACAACTCTATTAATCTTGAGACTGAGCCTTGAGGGGCATGGGTTCGAATTTAAATTCAATTAATAAATCTGGAATATAAAGCTAGTAATGGTGGCCATGAAACCACCATCAATTCTTATAAAAACCCATCTGGTTAACTCATGCCCTTAAGGGAGAGAAATCAACTATCCTTACCTGGTGTGACCTACATATGACTCCAGCCACACAGCAACTTGGCCTCTGAAATAGCATTCATTTCAAGGGCAATTAGGAATGGCAACAAATGCTAGCCTTTCCTGTGATGCCCACATTCCATGAAAGAATCAAAAACACTGAGGCTGTAGCACAGGTCCATTGAAAACAGGGTTATTCCAATTTTTAATGTTTTTGTTTTTGCTAAAAATGAATCACAGTTACACCCAAGCTTGTCATCACCAAAATTCCCATTGGCTGACTTCATATCAGGACTAAGTGGATATGAATCTGAACAAGGAACAAAGAAAATTACAACACAGGAACAGGCCCTTCCAGGCCTGCACCGATCATGCTACCTGACTTAACTAAAACCCCTATCGTACCGGGGACCGTGTCCCTCTATTCCCATTCTACTCATGTATTTGTCAAGATGCCCCTTAAAAGTCACTACCATATCCGTTTTCACTACCACAACCCCCCCCCCCACCCCCAGCAACAAGTTCCAGGCACCCACCACCTTTGTGTAAAATATCTGCCTCATACATCTCCTTTAAACCTTGCCCCTTGCACCTTAAACCTGTGCCCCCTAGTAATCGACTCTTCCACCTTGAGAAAAAGCTTCTGACTATCCACTCTGCCCATGCCTCTCATAATCTGGTAGACTTCTACCAGGTTGCTCCTCAGCATCGTTCCAGTGAGAACAAACCAAGTTTCTCCAACCTTCCCTCATAGCTAATGCCCTCCATACCAGGCAACATCCTGGTAAATCTTTTCTATACCCTCTCCAAAGCCTCCACATCCTTCTGGTAGTGTGGCAACCAGAATTGAACACCAAATTCCAAGTGCGGCTTAACGTTCTATAAAACTGCAACATGACTTGCCAATTTTTAAACTCAGTGCCCCGGCTGATAAAGGCAAGCATGCTGTGTGCCTTCTTGACTACCTTCTCCACCTGCATTGCTACTTTCAATGACTTGTTGTACCTAGATCCCTTTGCCCAACAATTCTCTTAAAGGTTCTGCCATTTGCTGTATATTTCCTATCTGTATTAGACCTTCCAAAATGCATTACCTCACATTTGTCCAGATTAAATTCCATCTGCCATCTCTTTGCCCAAGTCTCCAACCAACCTGTATCCTCTGATGGTCCTCATCACGATCTGCAAATCCACCAATCTTTGTATTGTCAAACCTGTTAATTTTCCTCCAAATCATTTATATATATTACAAACAGCAAAGGTCCCAGCACTGATCCCTGAGGAACGCCACTTGACACAGCTGTCTGTTCAGAAACACACCTTTCCATTACTACCCTCTGTCTTCTTTGACCGAGACAGTTTTGTATCCACCTTGCTAGCTCACTTCTGATCTCATGCAACTTCACCTTCTGCACCAGTCTACCATGAGGGACTTTTCAAAGGCCTTACTGAAGTCCATGTAGACAACATCCATTGCCCTACTCTCAATCACCTTCATCACTTCCTCAAAAAACTATCAAATTAGTGAGACACTACCTTCCCTTCACAAAACCATGTTACCTCTCACTAATATGTCTGCTTATTTCCAAATGGGAATAAATCCTGTCTGAAAGAATACTCTCCAATAATTTCCCTACCACTGATGTAAGGCTCAGTAGCCTGTAATTACCTGGATTATTCTTGCTACCCTTCTTAAACAAAGGAACAACATTGCCTATTCTCCAATCCATTAGGCCCCCCCCCCCCCACCCACCCCCATAGCCAGTGAGGAGACAAAGATTTCTCTCAAGGCCCCAGCAATTCCTTCCCTTGTGTCTCAATATTCTGGGGTATATCTCAGGCCCTGGGGACTTGTCTACCTTAGTGGTTCTCAAGAACTCCAATACCTATTCCTTTTTGAACTCAACATGACTCAAATTATCTACACACCCTTTCCCAGACTCATCAGCCACCAAGTCCTTCTCCTTGATGAATACTGATGCAAAATACTCATTTAATATCTCGCCCATTTCCTCTGGCTCCATGCATAGATTCATTCCCTTGATATTGAGTGGGCAAACTCTCTGCCTGGCTATCCTCTTGCTCTTTATATATGTATATAAACAGCCTTGTGATTTTTTTTAATGCTGCTGGACAGTGCTTTTTCATAACCCCTTTTAGCCCTCCTTACTCCTTGCTTAAGTTTCTTAATACTCATAGAACATGGAACACTACAGCACAAACAGGCCCTTCGGCCTACAAGTTGCGCTGATCACATCTATACCTACCAAGCCATAGAACTATCTGTAACTCCAAATCCCATTAGATCCCATATACTCATCCAGAAGTCTTTTAAAAGACCCCAGCGAGTTCGCCTCTACCACTACCGACAGCAGCCGATTCCACTCACTCACCACCCTCTGAGTGAAAAACTTTCCCCTAACATCTCCTCTGTACTTGCTTCCCAGCACCTTAAACATGTGTCCTCTCGTAGTGACCATTTCAGCCCTGGGAAATAGCCTGCTTTGTGTGTTCCCAGCCTCTTAGCTTTGACAAATGCTTCCTTTTTCTCTTTGACTAGGCTCACAATATATTTCGTTATCCAAGGTTCCAAAATTTGCCATACTTATCCTTCATCCTTGCAGGCATATGCTGGCCCTGAATCCCTATCAACTTACACTTGAAAGCCTCCCACATGCCAGGTGTTACTTTGCCCTCAAACATCTGCCCTCAATCTACATTCTTCAGTTCTTGTCTAATATTGTGATAATTAGCCTTTCCCCAATTTAACATCTTAACTTGAAGACTACACTTACCTTTATCCATCAGTACCTTAAAGCGTACTGAATTGTGGTCACTGTTCCCAAACTGCTCCCCTACTGAGACATCGACCACCTAGTGGGCTCATTCCCCAATACCAGGTCCAGTATGGCCTCTTCCCTAGTTGAACTGTCTATATGCTGTTTCAAGGAGCCCTCCTGGATGCTCCTTACAAACTCGGCCCCATCCAAGCCCTTAGTACTAAGTGAGTCCTAGTCAATATGGGAGAAGTTAAAATCTCTCACCACAAGAATCCTGTAACTTTTACACTTTGCCAAAATCTGCCTGCATATCTGTTCCTCTATCTCCTGCTGGCTGTTGGATGGCCTATAGTAAACCTCCAATATTGTGACTACACCCTTCCTATTCCTGAGCTCCCCCCATATTGCCTTGCTGTATGAGTGCTCCAAAGTGTCCTCCCGCAATACAGCTGTGATATTCTCCTTAACCAGTTGTGCAACTCCCCCTTTGCTTCCTCCACTTTGAACTGTCTCCCTTAGTTCTTTGCAGCCTGAAATATTTAAAGAGACTTCAGGCATCTTCATTCAACTATTCACTAAATCAGTTGATTTCTCTTTAACTAATCATCATCAGATTGGTAAATATTGGTACTTTTACATCCCCCTCTATCGCCATCTGGAATGTTAAGCTGCCAATCCTGTCGCTCCCTTAACCAAGTCTCTGTAATGGCAACAACATCACAGTTCTGATCACTAATCCAAGCTGTAAATTCATCTGCCTTACACGATACAATGTTTGCATTGAAACAAATGTACTTCAGTCCACCAGACCCTTTCTGATTAGTAACCTCACCCTACCTGCTCTTCCTCTGAGTCTTACTGGCCCTACTTTCTGGTTTTCCTTCAGCTAATTCATATTTGCTTCGGTTCCCACCTCCCGCCAAATTAATTTAAATCCTCCTGTGTGATACTAGCAAACCTCTCTCCAGAATATTTATGCCCTTCCAGTTTAGATGCAACCCATCCTTGTACAGATCCCACCTGTCTCAGAAGAAACCCCAATGGTCCAGATATCTGAAACCCTCCTTCTAACACCAGCTGTTTAGTCATGTGTTGAGTTGTAATATCTTCCTATTCCTAGCCTCACTAGCACGTGGCACAGGGAGTAACCCTGAGATTACAACCCTAGAGGTCCTGCTTTTTAACTTGCTACCTAACTCCCTAAACTGCTGCCGCAGGACCTCATCACTCTTTCTACCTATGTCATTAGTATCAATAGATCCAATCATGATTTAAAGGGAAATCAACAGATTTAGTGAATAGCTGAATGAAGATGCTTGAAGTCTCCATAAATATTTCAGGCTGCAAACAACTAAAGGAGACAGTTCAAAGTAAAGGCATTCAGCAGCTTTGAGGATCCATCCCTGCGGCATTAATAATACATTTAAGGGGTGGACGGCACTCAGAGGCATTCAATTTTTCAGGTGAATAGTTAACTGCAGTTAATCACACTTCAACAAGTAGAAAAAAATGTCTGGTGCATTGAATGCATTATAAATGCTGCTATTGTGATTGACTTCAATAGGAACGGCGATGGGTTAGCATCATTTGCCTGGTATAGATTTCTGTTTGTGTTAAGCATGAACAATGTAAGTAAGAACTGGGAACTGTACAATGTGTTAATACCCAAGAGCGTTAAAACTGGAATAGTGTGGTATACTGGATTGCCTTACAATAGCTCCCTTTTCCTTCCTACTCCCTCAGGAAGAGAAGTCCTACTTCCAGAGATCTTGTTCCACCACTCTTTAGCCCCCTGCTGTGATAAGCGTGGGACTTGCATATTGTTCAGTGAACACTAGATGGCCTCACTGATGGAAGTTATCACCTTTTATCATTCACACTCCAAAATCTTCTTTTAATTCTTTTTCTTACTCTTTGACATAGTAATTTTAGCAGTTCAAGTCACAAAAGCAGCAGTTACAAACATACAAATTTCAATGCTTAATCAAAAATTACACTTTGGATATCCATTGGATTATCAATTCTTGCTAGCAAATCAGAATATAACATATTTCTGATGATGGGTCAGGCACTCAAAACATGAACTCCATTTTCCTTCTCCACGTATGCTCACCTGCTGAGTATTTTCAGCATTTCTTGCTTATATATACAATGTAACACATATGGATTTGAATAAGACTTCTTTTAGTTTTAGATAAACAATGGAACCATCTTAACATCAAGAGAAACCTCTTGGAATATTGATATTATTTTTAATGATACATGCTCATTAAACACCTCATCATAGAATTCCTACAGTGCAGAAAGAGACAATTTAGTTTGCACCAGAATGCAAAATTACCTTTTTGAATCTCATCAACTTGTGTCAATTTCCTACGTACGATGGAAAGTCTCCTGCATGCCATCTCCATTGAAGTAGTTTATCTGGGCAATGTACTAATCACAAGTGCCTTGCCTGAAGAACACAGATCCAATTTAGCAGTAGTATTGAGAAGGTTTAAGGAAACAGGTTGGGCTGAAACAAGAGATGTATATTTTTCACTCTGAAGAGGTGATCTTCTTAGGGTTAGAGTTGATTCAGAAGGAGTACATCCCTTGGAAGAAAAGGTAAAAGCCATCAAAGAGGTCCCACAGCCAAAAGAACTGAAGTCATTTTTGGGGATGGTGCGCTATTATTTTTTTAAAAATATTTCTACCATCTTAGTCCCACTTCACAACTGTTAAAAAAACACCCAAGATGGAAATGGGGAGAAGAATGAAAGGAAGCCATCCCAAAAGTAAAACGAGCTCTGCAATTTTGGTGTGCATTGTGACACATAAGAAATAGGAGCAGGAGTAGGCCATCTGGTCCCTCGAGCCTGCCCCGCCATTCAGTAAGATCATGGCTGATCTGAAGTGGCTCAGTTCCACTTTCCCGCTTTTTCCCCATAACCCTTAATCCCGTTGCCTACCAAAAATCTATCTACCCACGTCTTAAATATATTTAGCGAGGTAGCCTCCACTACTTCAACGGGCAGAGAATTCCAGAGATTCACCACCCTTTGAGTGGAGAAGTTCCTCCTCAACTCCATTCTAAACTGGCCCCCCCCTTATCTTGAGGCTCTAGTCCTGCTGTCCTTTCTGAGCGGGAAGAACCTCTCCACCACTACCCTATCCATCCCTTTCATCACCTTATACATCTCAATAAGATCCCCCCTCATCCTTCTAAACTCCAACGAGTACAAGCCCAGTCTATTCAGCCTCTCTTCATAGCTCAACCCCCTCAACTCCGGTATCAGCCTAGTGAACCTCCTCTGCACTCCCTCCAAGGCCAAAATATCCTTGCGCAAGTGCAGCAACCAAAACTGCACACAGTACTCCATCTGCGGCCTCACCAGTGCCCTGTACAGTTGCAGCAAGACCTCCCTACTTTTATATTCAATCCCCCTTGCTATGAAGGCCAGCATCCCATTTGCCTTCCTGACCACCTGCTGCACCTGTAGGCTGGGTTTTTGTGACTCATGCACAAGGACCCCCAGGTCCCTCTGCACCATAGCATGCTGCAGCTTTTCGCCCTGTAAGTAGTAGTCCTTCCTACCATTATTCCTGCCAAAGTGGATAACCTCACACTTGCCAACATTATATTCCATCTGCCGGGTCCTCGCCCACTCGCTCAGCCTATCTAGATCCCTCTGCAGACTTTCTACACCCTCCGCACAATTTGCTGTTCCACTTATCTTTGTGTCATCAGCAAATTTCGACACCTTACACTCGGCTCCCTCCTCCAAATCATCTATATAAATGGTAAATAGCTGAGGCCCCAACACTGATCCCTGGGGCACTCCACTAGTCACCAACCGCCAATCCGAATAGCACCCATTGACACCTACTCTCTGCCTCCTATTAGACAACCAATCCTCTATCCACGCTAACACCCTACCCCCAACTCCATGCCCCCTTACCTTCTGTAACAATCTTTTGTGCGGCACCTTATCAAACACCTTCTGAAAATCGAGAAACACCACATCCACCGGTTCCCCTCTATCCACCGCACTAGACACATCCTCATAGAATTCCAATAAATTCGTCAGACACGACTTCCCCTTAACAAATCCGTGCTGCGTCTGCTCTATCAAACAATTCTTCTCGAGATGCCTCGCTATTTCCTCTTTGATGACGGATTCAAGCATCTTTCCTATAACAGACGTTAAACTAACTGGCCTATAATTCCCTGCCTTTTGCCTGCTACCCTTTTTAAACAGCAGCATAACATTAGCAGTTTTCCAATCTTCCAGCACTTCCCCAGAATCCAGCAAGGTTTGGAAAATAATCACTAAGGCATCCACTATCACCTCCGCCATTTCCTTCAGAACCCTTGGATGCATTCCATCCGGTCCTGGGGGCTTGTCCACCATCAGTCCCTCTAGTCTGTTGAGCACTACCTCTATAGTAACAATGATCTCATTCAGGCCCTCCACTCCTACCATCTTTCCATCGTTAACACCCGGCAAATTATTCACGTCCTCCTCCATGAAGACCGAAGCAAAAAACTTATTCAAGGCCTCAGCCATTTCCTCATCGCCCGCCACTAAATCCCCCCTCTCATCCTCTAAGGGTCCAACATTCACCCTAGCCAGCCTCTTCCTTTTTATATATTTATAAAAACTCTTACTTTCCTTTTTATATTTAGCGCTGGCCTAGATTCATAGTCTATCCTTCCTTTCTTTATCAACTTCTTCGTCATTCTTTGTTGATATTTAAACCTCTCCCAATCCTCTTCTCGCCAACTACTCTTAGCCACTCTAAACGCATCAGCTTTTAATTTAATACTTTCCTTTACCTCCTTCGTTATCCACGGCTGATTATCTCTTCTCCTACGATCCTTCTTTACCATCGGAATAAATTCCTGCTGAGCACCAAGAAAGATCTCCTTAAAGATCCTCCACTGTTCCTCAGCAGACCTACCTCCCAATCTGCGCCCCTACCGACCAATCTGACAAACAAACCCTTGATAGTAACCTGTGATGCTTTACCGTATGGAATTCAAACAGAAATAAACAACTTCTGGAGTTCACCTATTCATTCTTTAATGCCTGTCTACTGTCTTTCCTTTCAATAATGTTTCTCAGTCCATCATGGCCAATTTATGCCTCACACCATCATAATTACCTTTATTGAGATTCAGGACCCTGGTCTCAGAAACAATTACATCACTATTGACAAAGAATTAGAACATAGAAGAGTACAGCACAGTATAGGCCCTTTGGCCCTCGATGTTGTGCTAAGCTATGTCTGAACCCAAGATCAAGCTATCCCACTCCCTATCATTCTGGTGTGTTCTATCCAATAACTGCTTGAAAGTTCCTAAAGTGTCCGACTCCACTGTCACAGCAGGCAGCGCATTCCACACCCCAACCACTCTCTGAGTAAAGAATCTACCTCGGACATCCCTCCTATATCTCCCAACATGAACCTTATAGTTATGTTCCCTAGTAACAGTTACATCCACCTAAGGAAATAATCTCTGAACATTCATTCTATCTATCCCCCTCTTCATCTTATAAACTTCTATTAAGTCACCTCTCATCCTTCTCCGCTCTAAGGAGAAAAGCCCCAGCTCCCTCAATCTTTTGTCATAAGACCTACCCTTCAAACCAGGCAGCATCCTAGTAAATCTCCTCTGCACTCTCTCCAATGCTTCCAAATCTTTCTTATAGCGAGGTGACCAAAACTGCACACAGTATTCCAAATGTGGTCTCACCAAGGTCCTGGATAGTTGCAGCATAACCCCAGACTCTTAAACTCCAACCCCCGTTAATAAACGCTAACACACTATAAGCCTTCTTCACGGCTCTATCCACTTGAATGGCAACCTTCAGAGATCTGTGGATATGAACACCAAGATCTCTCTGTTCCTCATCATTCCTCAGAACCCTGCCATTGACCCTGTAATCCGCATTAAAGTTTGTCCTACCAAAATGAATCACCTCGCACTTATCAGGGTTAAACTCCATCTGCCACTTTTTGGCCCAGCTCTGCATCCTATCAATGTCTCTTTGCAGCCTACAAGAGCCCTCCACCTCATCCACTACTCCACCAATCTTGGTGTCATCTGCGAATTTACTAACCCACCCTGCAGCTCCCTCTTCCAAGTCATTGATAAAAATCACTAAGAGCAGAGGACCCAGCACTGACCCCTGTGGTTCACCACTGGTAACTGGCCTCCATTCTGAAAATTTTCCCTCCACCACCACCCTCTGTCTTCTATGAGACAGCCAGTTACTTATCCAATTAGCCACATTTCCTTCTATTCCACACCTCCTTACTTTCTTAATGAGCCTACCATGGGGAACCTTATTGAACACCTTACTAAAATCCATGTAAATAACATTAGCTGCTCTACCTTCGTCCACACACTTAGTTACCTCCTCAAAGAATTCAATCAAATTTGTGAAGCAAGACTTACCCCTTAAGAAACTGTGCTGACTATCCCAGATTAAGCTGCATCTTTCCAAATGATCATAAATCCTATCCCTCAGGACCCTTTCCATTAACTTACCAACCACCAAATTAAGACTAACTGGCCTATAATTACCAGGATCATTCCTATTTCCTTTCTTGAAGAAAGGAAGGACATTCGCCACTCTCCAGTCTTCTGGCACAATCCCCATGGACAGTGAGGACCCAACGGTCAAAGCTAAAAGCTCCCAATCTCATCTATTGCCTCTCAAAGTATCCTGGGATGTATCCCATCTGGCCCAGGGGACTTAACAACCCTCAGGTTTTTCAAAATTGCTAATACAACTTCCCTCAGAACATCTACCTCCTCCACCCTATCAGCCTGTATCACACTCTTATCCTCAAAAACATGGCCCCTCTCCTTAGTGAACACTGAAGAAAAGTATTCATTCACCTATCTCTTCATGCACAAGTTCCCACTACTATCCTTTACTGGTCCCAACCTCACCCTGGTCATTCTTTTATTTCTCACATAAAAGCAAAAAGCCTTGGGGTTTTCCTTGATCCGACCCGCCAAGGACTTCTCATGCCCCTTCCTAGTTCTCTGAAGCCCTTTTTTTAATTCATTCCTAGCTACCTTGTAACCCTCAAGCGATCCAACTGAACCTTGTTTTTTCATCCTTACATATGCTTCCCATTTTCCTCTTAACAAGACATTCAACCTCCTTGGTGAACCATGGTTCCCTCACTCGGCCATTCCCTTCCTGCCTGCCAGGGGCATACCTATCAAGGACACGCAGCATTTGTCCCTTGAAAAAGCTCCACTTTTTGTTTGTGCCCATACCTGACAGTTTCTGCTCCCACCTTATACTCCCTAATTCCTGCCTAATCGCATCATAATTACCCCTGCCCCAATTATAAACCTTGCCCTGTCATGTGACCCTATTCCACTCCATTGCAATAATGAAGGACACTGAATTGTGGTCACTATCTCCAAAGTGCTCTCCCACAAACAAATCTAACACTTGGCCTGGTTCATTACCCAGTACCAAGTCCAGAGTGGCCCCACCTCTTGTCGGCCTATCCATATATTGTGTCAGGAAACTCTCCTGCACACACTGTACAAAAAATGTCCCGTCTGAACTATTCGACCTATAAAGGTTCCAATCAATATTTGGAAAGTTAAAGTCACCCATGATAACTACCCTGTGACCTCCACACCTATCCATAATCTGCTTTGCCATTTCCTCCTTCACATCTCTATTACTGTTTGGGGGCCTATAGAAAACTCCTAACAACGTGACTGATCCTTTCCTATTTCTAACTTCAGCCCATATTAGCTCAGTAGGTAGATCCCCCTTGAACAGCCTTTCAGCAGCTGTTAAACTATCCTTGATTAACAATGCTACTCCTCCACCTCTTTTACCGCCTTCCCTACTCTTACTGAAACATCTGTACTCCAGAACTGCCAACAACCATTCTTGTCCCTGTTCTAACCATGTCTCCGTAATGGCCACAACATCATAGTCCCAAGTACCAATCCACGCTCCAAGTTCACCTACCTTATTCCTGATGCTCCTTGCATTGAAGTAGATACACTTCAACTCACCATCCTGTCTGTCTGCACACTCCTGCGACCTTGATACCTTCCTCACTACCCTCAACACTAGCTTTTGGACTACAGCTCATTTTCTCATTCCCCGGACAAATTAGTTTAAACCTCCCCTGAAGAGCCGTAGCAAATTTCCCTCCCAGGATATTGGTGTCCCTCTGGTTCAGGTGCAAACCGCCCTGTTTGTACAGGTCCCACCTTCCCCAGAATGTGCTCCAATTATCCAAGTAAATGAAACCCTCTCTCTCCTACACCATCCCTGCAGCCACATGTTAATCTGCACTGTCTCCCTGTTCCTCAACTCACTAGCATGTGGAACCGGCAACAAACCAGAGATGACAACATGCTTTGTCCTAGCTTTCAGTTTCCACCCTAGTTCTCTAAATTCCTGTTTTAAATCCCCATACCTTCTACCTATATCATTGGTACTGGTGTGTACCATGACCTGTGACTGATCCTCCTCCTCCTTAAGGACCTTAAAAACACGATCCGAGATGTCACGGACCCTTGCACCCAGGAGCCAACATATCATCCATGAGTCTCTTTTGCTGCCGCAGAACCTCCGATCTGTCCCTCTAACCATTGCATCCCCAATTACTATTGCTCTCCTGCTCTCCCCCCTTCCCTTCTGAGGCACAGGGACAGACTCAGTGCTGGAGATCTGGTCACCCTGGCTTACCACTGGCAGATCACCCCCATCAACAGTATCTAGCGTGGTTTACTTGTTGCCGAGGGGAACGACCACAGGGGATCCCCTCACTGGCTGCTTCCTCCCAGCCCCTCTCATCATCACCCATCTATCTTCATTCTTTGGAGTATCTAAATCCCTGAAGCTTTTATCTATGATCACCTCTGCCTCCCGAATGATCCAAAGTTCATCCAGCTCCAGCTCCAGTTCCTTAACACAGTTTTTGAGGAGCTGGAGATGGATGCACTTCCCACAGGTGAAATCAGCAGGGATACTGATGGCGTTCCTCACCTCAGACATCCTGCAGGAGGAACATTGCACTGCCTTTCCTGCCATCCCCTCTAGATAAAAAGAAAGAAAGATCTTGCCTGATATTCACACACACACACACACACACACACACACACACACACACACACACACACACACACACACACACACACACCGCACCACCCCCCCCCCCACCTAGGTTAGAGGAATAAGTGAAAAAAAGAAGAAAGCTTACCTGCTCTCACTCCAAGTCCTTTTTTTTAGATTAGAGGAGGGGGCGAGTGGGAGACTCTACATATGTAGGAGAGTCTTGGGTTTCCTCCCCATTCAAATATATTGGGCGAAAAAAAACCCTCCCGGGTCTCACTGGGACCTACTTCCAGTTTTATACTCCCAGCTGTCTTAGAAAAAAAACTCAGAAAAAAAAGTAAGTTAAAAATCCTTCTTACCTACTAGCTCTCTTCACTGAATCACTACTCTAGCTGCTCCTCTGGAACAATGAGGTCGAGCCCTCTAAGGAAAGTACCATATTATAGTTGCTCGTCCCTAAAGGTTCTCCACAATTAGATTGTCAACTAAGCTTTTCTCATTTCACAACACCCAGTCCAAGATGGCCTGCTCGCTTGTTGGTTCCTCATTGTATTGCTCCAGAAAACCATCCTGTGCGCACTCCAGAAATTCCTCCTGTGACTAATTTGATTCTCCCAATCTATATGCAGACTAAAGTCACCCATAATCAGAGATGTTCCTTTAACACATGTATCTCTGATTTCCTGTCTAATGCTTTTCCCAACATTGCGACTATTGCTTGGTGGTTTGTGTACCACCTCTACCAATGTTTTTTGCCTCTCGTTAGCCTCATAGCAGCACACAGTGATATGTTTCACATTGCCCTGGAACGCAGATCTCACATGCAGACACACTTAGCTGGTTGCCTTTGCCACAAGTAGCATCACCACCAGTTTCTCGAGAGGTAATCCTGGCTCTGTATTTGGTAGGCATCTTGCCGGTCTTGGCAAAATACAAAGTTGTGGACAGAAAGAAAAAAACACCATATTGGCCAAAATAGAAAAGGTGGTCATGGAAGGATAGTGGTGTGAGAAGTCAGAGCTGCTAAAAACCCTACCAAAGTAAAATGTTGGAAGTAACCTATGAGGAAGGGGTGTTATTTGAAGAAGGAGCAGTGCTCCAAAAGCACATGATTCCAAATAAACCTGTTGTTGTGAGACTTCTTACTGAAAATTCTCAGGGCAACTCACTCCACTATGTTGCCACCTCTCGTGAGTCTGTCCTGCCAGTGGGACAGGACATATCCAGGGATGGTGTTGAAGGAGTCTGGGGTATTGTAGTGTGTGATTTGGTGAGTGTGACCTTGTCAGGATGCAGCTTGACTAATCTGTGGGATAGTTCTGCCAATTTTGATCCTGATGTTAGGGGACTCCAGAACTAGGGGTCATTGTTTGAACTGAACTGAAGTGAGGAGAAATTTTGGCACAAGTGTAATGATTACTGAGGAAGACTTTGCAGAGTTGACTGAGCAGGGTGTGCCTTTATCATGTCCAAATACAGTGCCCAGGTCTAAACTGGATCCTCTGTCCAATTACACTGAGCATGTCCAACTACCCCATGGCTAACTAAATTATTTTCAGCTTTCCACTGGGGAAAACTATAATATGTTGATTTTTCTCTCACAGTCTCATAGACGCATTGCAAATGCTGTTTAAATTTAAGAGAAGTTCTCCCCATAAAATCTTTTGCAGTACAAACAGCCAGTTGGTTATTTTAACTGCAGCATTAAAAATCTGAAATTAGACAACTGGTTGCTTTTTGATCAAGCTACTTTTCAGCCTTTCGATAACTATGTAATGAGTCATCTTTGCCTGTCTCTGGGCTGAATTATGTCAGGGAAGGTAATGTTATATGGTTCTACGTAATCTTAGTTGAGGGGGGAGGGATGTGTGATAGTGGTTATAGTATTAGACTAACAATGCAGAGCTCTGGATAAATAGCCTAGGGAAAAGAAATTGGATATATACTTAAAATGACCTCCTTCCAGGCTATACAATTGCTGTTTTAAAAAAACAGATTGTTTCACTAATGTTCTTTGGCAATGAAAAGCTGCCATCCTTACCTAGTCTGGCACATATGAGAGGCCAGTCTAACATCAGTGTGGTTTCCTCTTAACGGAAATAGCCTAGCAGGCATTCAGCTAGACCAAACCATCACAGCAGTTCAGGAAGAAGGCAAACAGTTTTTCTGAACCAACAACAGATGGTCAATGCCAACCTTACCAGTGATGCCCATATTCTGAAATTGAACTGAAATCCACATGTGACTTGATATAACTTGATCTGCAACATGTTAAGTTGAGAAGCTTTTGAGGTGCGGACCAAAAAAACTAATTGCTCTCCTTCATCCTTAAAAATCCTCCACTGTTCCTCAGCCGTCCTACTAACCAACCTGCGCCCCCAATCTACATTCGCCAATTCCGCTGTCATCCTATCGTACTCTCCTCTGTTCAAACAGGGCACACAGGTTTGGGACCCTACTTTCTCATCCTCCATCTGCATCAGAAATTCAATCACACTATGATCACGCGTCCCAAGAGGATCCCTCACAAGGAGATCCCTAATTCTACCTGCCTCGTTACACAGTAACTTCATGTATGAACCAACATCAGGAGCTGGAATTGTACTGAAAGGGCCGGGAAGATGAGCCAATCTTTTTGGTAAAGGGGTGTACAAAATTATGAGGGACATAGATAGGATCAATAGGAAGGATCAATAGGAAGAAACATTTCCCCTTGGTACAGGGATTCAATTACCAAGGATTAGATTTAAGGAATGGAGCAGGAGACGGCGGGATTTGAGAAAAAACATTTTCACCTAGAGGATGGTGGGAATCTGAAACTCACTGCCTGAAAGGGTGGTAGAGGCAGGAACCCTCATAATATTTAAGAAGCATTTAAATGAGCACTTGAAATGCCATAGCACACTAGGTTATGTATCAAGTGCTGGAAAATGGGATTAGAATAGATTGGTACTTGATGGCTAGCAGAGACACAACAGGCTGAAGAGTCACTTTCTGTGCTGTAAAACCATATCATTCCATAACTATAACTGGCTCAAGGTGACTTCATTAAAGTTTTAAAGATTATGATGAGAATTTACCTAAATTGTTCATGTAAACAGAGGCTCAAACACACAATAACACAAGAAATAGGAGGATGAGTAGACCACTCAGCCCATTGAGCTCATTCCACCATTCAATATGATCTTGGGCTTCAACTCCAATTTCCTGCCTGTTCCCAGTCTCCCTTAATTCCCTGAGAACACAAATAATGTGTGTGTCCCAACCTTAAATGTGTCCAATGATGGAGCATTTGTAATCCTCTGGAGTGAGAATTCCAAAGATTCACAACCCTTTGAGTGAAGAATTTTCTCCTCGTCTCAGTCCTAAATGATCGGCCCCTTATCTGAAACACTCCTGCGTTTTAGATTCCCCAACCAATGGAAACAATCTCTCAGCAGCCACTCTATCAAGCCCCATCAGAATCTTGTTAGTTTCAATGAGATCACATCTCACTCTTCAAAACTCCAGAGAAAATAGCCTCGATTTGCTCAGCCTCTCATCACAGGCCAACCCCCTCATCTCTGGCATCATTTAGTGAACCTTTGCTGTACCACCTCCAGCCATAACAGGGTTTTTACCTGCATCGGGAGTGGGCTGGAAAATTGCCCCCTTAGTGTTCAACCATACAAACCACCGGAATCCCTGCGAGACACCAAACAACTCTTGGCTGTCCCTCTGTCTTCTCAAAGAGCACCAGTGAATTCAACATTCCCTGCTAGGTACAACCTCTCAGTTCTGGTAAATCTCCTTCTTCAATTCTTCAACTCTCCCTCTTCAGTTCTTAAACATTTTTATAATATGTCCAACCAAGACTGGTAATCCAATCCCTGAGCTAACATATCCCACCACAAAAACAGTGCAAATGCATTTCAGCTCAAGAGATTCTGAGAGTTCTATCAGTAAGTGTTAGAGAGCCAGAGGAATAGAAGATCCTCTGTTAGCTATTCTATCAGGAGTTGAACTGCTACAAATCTGCTCTATGCTGCTGGGTTAGGGGAGGAATATAGGAACAGAAGGAGGCCATTCAGCCACTTTTGTCTCTCCTGCCATTCCATTCAATCATGCTACCTCAACTCAATTTCGCCACCTTCAATTCAAATCCCGTGATATTTTATCCAACAAAAACCTCTCAGTAACATTGCTAATTTTTAATTGATCCAGTGTTCTGGTCAATGGCCTAAATTTTCCACTCCTGGCAGCCACAGGAATCATTACAGGTGGGATGGAACATTTGATGGACCTTTGATTTTTGACAGTAATTTCCTGCCCAATGTTCACCAAAGCCTTTAAATGAAAGATGTCACAGAAATGTCTTTTGTTTTTATGTGGGCGGGAAAGGAGAAATGGATTCCCCAGTGCCCATGACTCTTCCTGTGAAATAAACGTTCCTGATGTTGCACCTGAATGGCCTCACTTGAATTTTTAATTGGAGAATTGGTCAGTTTCCGGTGGCTGTTCGCATGTTTGTGTTCAGAAAAGTTCAAGTGAATGAGCTTCAGATGGTGACAAGTTTAGACTTCTCCCCTGCTACATGCTGCTTCTTAACCTGAATAGCTGTGCGCTTAGCGGTCAGCCAAGAATGAAACAATTCACCTGTGAGAATCAGGGAAAAACAACATTGTGAGAAAACTGGCTTCAATTATATAGCACCTTACAAACCTCCCCAAAACACTTTTTCCAGCTCATTTTGATGTGTCACCACTATTGAAGTGTAACAACCAATTTGCACAAAGCAAGATCATGCAAACATCAATGATCAAATAATCTGTTTCTTGGTGCTGTTGCTAGGCAGGATACTTCTGCTATTATTTAAGATGGTACTAAATAATCTTTTGCAACCATCCAAGAGGCAGTAGAGACACTCAGATTAATTTCTCATCTGAAAAATGGCA
Source organism: Carcharhinus amblyrhynchos (assembly GCF_965287045.1). Taxonomy (NCBI): domain Eukaryota; kingdom Metazoa; phylum Chordata; class Chondrichthyes; order Carcharhiniformes; family Carcharhinidae; genus Carcharhinus; species Carcharhinus amblyrhynchos. The sequence continues at coordinate 52,050,706 of NC_137339.1, read as the reverse complement.
TCTCTGACCATGCAGCACTCTCTCAGTAAGGCACAGTAACGTCAGCATGGATTATGTTGAGAAGTTTCTGGAGTAGACTTGCACTCACAACCTCTGAGCCAGAAGACACCAGTCAGGGGTTAGCTTTAATGCCACTTTTTCAAGGGTAACCTTTGACTTTGACTCACTTTTGGGTGGCAGAAAGCTCCAGGCCTACATGTGGCACTCACCAGGACAGGAATAAAGAGAGTGTGGGGACTGAGGCCTTCACTCACATTCGGGCAGCAGAGAGCTCTGGATCTGAGTGAGTTTAGCTATATTGAGTATGAAGAGATAAGGCAAGACCGGAATGATCTTTACTTTAATGCTAGGAATGTAATAGGTAAGTTAAAGGCCTGAATTGACACATGGAAGTGTGATATTGTTGCCATCACAGGAACATGGCCGAGGGAAGACTAGGACTGGCAACTGAACATTCCAGGGTATAGGATCTTTAAGTACAAAGAACAAAGAACAACCCAGCACGAGAAACAGGCCCTTTGGCCCAACAAGCCCGCGCCGCCGCATCACCCTACACCTATTCTACCCTGCGTGTCTACGAATAGAACCCCTGACTTAGCCAGATTCAGGGGAGAATAGTGTCAATTTGGTAAAACCAATCAGCCTAAGAGCACATCTTTGGGGTGTGGGAGGAAACCGGAGCGCCCGGAGGAAACCCACGCATCCACAGGGAGAATGCACAAACTCCCACAGACACAGGCCCAAATCCATGTATCTGCATGGTGACACACTAGAGGATGTAAGAAGGGAGGTGGTGGTGTAGCACTATTAATTAAGGAGTCAATTACTGCAATAAGGAGAGATGATTTTTTGGAAGGGTCTTCAAACGAGTCTTTGCAGGTAAAACATAGGAAAGTTAAGGGAACAGCCATATGACTGGGAGTGCATTATAGACCCCCAAAGAGGAAATGGGAAATGGATGAAGTGGGAAATGCAGGAGCAAATATGTAGACAGGGTAATAATTGGGTAATTATACTAGGGATTTCAATCACAACGTAGTGCAGTTCAAATTTGTTATGGACAAGGAGAAAAATGGCCCACAGAAGACAGCTTTGGATTGGGGAAAGCAGATTTTATTAAAATAGGGCAGGAAGTGGCCAAAGTTGACCGGGAAAGCTCCTTGCAGGTAGGTCTACAGCAGAGCAACGGGGGGCATTTAAAAAGGAGCTACGGAGAGTACAGATCCAACATGTACCCTAGGACAGTTCAGAACTAGATGAGAAAGAAGGGAAAGGCTTTAGCAAGTCCAAAAGGAGCAATTCAGCTATGGCCGGAGAAGAATATAGGAAACACAAGAGAGAACTGAAGAATGCAATTAGAAGAGCAAAAGGGGCATGAAAATGGACTTGTGATCAGTATTAGGGAGTGACCTAAGATATTTTATTAATATATTAAAGGGAAGAGTATGGCACATTAGGGATAAAGGGGGCAATCTGTGTGTGAAGCCACATGATATTGGAATGGTGTTAAATTAATATTTCTCTTCAGTTTTTACTCAGGAAAAGGGGGACCTAGGTGTGGAAATCAGAAAGAGGGACTGTGAGGAACTTACAGTTTGACATAAGAAATGGGGCAGTATTGGAGGCTCTAACGGGCTTGAAAATGGATAAATCTCCAGGTTGCTTGGGAGATGAGGCAGGAAATTGATTGTGGTGTGTATAAGATTATGAGGAGGGTGGAGGGGGTGAGTAGGAAACAGCTGTTCCCCTTTGTTGAGGGGTGAATCACGAGGGACATAATTTTAGGATAAGGGGCAGGAAATTCAGAGGGCATTTGAGAAAAAACGTTTTCACTCATTGGGTTGAGAATCTGAAACATACTGTCTGGGAATGTAGTCAAGGCCAGAGACCTTACAAACTTTAAAAAATATTTGGATATGCACCTGAAGTATACTGTATTCAAGGATATGGGACAAGTGCAGGAAAATGGGATTGGTGCGGCTTTAGTGGTAGATGTTGTCGGTGCAGACTCGATATGCCAAAGGGCTTTTTCTGCGCAGTATGACTCAATGACTCAAATGAAGATTCTGATGCACCAAAACCTTGAGCAGCATCTAACTCCCTCCACCACTATTTTTAACAGACTCATCATCATTCTCCTTTTGTGGTCAGAACACTTTATCAAAGGAGGGATGCGAGAAACTGAAAGTTTTTGAGAATGAGTCTTGCAGGTAAACAAAGAATGGACTTGGGCTGGGAGAGAGTGAAATACAAGCTGAGGAAGTTTATTTCAACAACTTATAGCACCTTTAATGTGGGAAAATGTCCCAAAGCCCTTCACAGGATTGTAATTAAACACAATTTCACACTGAGCTACATAATAGGGCACATGAGATATGTTTTAAATGGCATTCTAAAGGAGCAAAGAGAGATAGAAAGGAGAAGCAGTTTGAGGAAGAAATACCACAACTGAGGACCTAGACAGCTGAGAGCATGGCCAGCAAGGGACAGAGTGATTCAAATCAGGGATACACCAAAAGCCAGAATTGGAAAAGTGCAGAGATCGCAGAGGTCTGTAGGGCTGGAGGAAATTATAGAGACAGGGAAAAGTCTTTGAAAACAATGATGGGAATTTCAAAATACAGGCATTGCCAATCTGGGAGGTCAAGTAGATCAGCCAGCAATACAGCGGTGAAGGGTGAACAGGGTTTGCTGTGAGATCAGACATGGGCTGCAGAGTTTTGGATCTGCCCAGTTAGAGTGAGTAGAAGTTGAAAGGTTGAATAGGAAAGCTTTGGACTAGCTGCGTCCAGGCAAATAATAGCGTATAAGCTCTAATTAAAGTTAAATGTTTCCCATTTGGACAATTATACCAATGGACGCAGCATTACTAGGATTGATGGACTGTAACCATGCTGCTTTGCAGTGTTTTTTCCACTCTGTTGAGAGCAGGTGATAGGACCCTGGCCTGGCATTGGATTGCTGAATTACAGCTGTCTACAGATATCAGCCTGTGTGCACACAAACAACATACAAACATACAAAACAGGCACAGAAGCAGGCCATTCGTCCTTCAAGCCTGTTCCACCTTCCACTATTCAATAAGGTCGGTTTGTGTTGAGTTCCACATTCCCATTCCCAATAACCTCCGTTGTCTAACAAGAGACTATCTATCTCTGCCTTAAAATATTAAATGATCCCTGTCTCTATCACTTTCTGAAGTCGAAGTCGCACAAGCCTCAGAGTTTATGTAGTGCCTCTCACATCCGCCAGCTTAGAGCCAATGATTTGCTTACGAAGTGTAACAACTCTTGCGATCTAAGCCAGAGTGACAACCAGTTTGTGCACAGCAAGATCCAACAAATGACATCAAGGCAGCTTCATTGTTCAGTTACACACATTCTTGTGCGCAAAACCCACTGAGTGGAACCAGTCAAGAAGGTGATAGGTTCTCACATGAGAAATGAAGTCTCAATCCACCTGTCCATTAGCAATGCCCCAAATATTGGCTGTCACTCCTAGGCAACTAAACAACTTAAACCCCAAAGTGCACCCAGAGAGCTGGTGGCTGGAGTTAAGCTGAGCAGTGCAGTGCTGGAAGGTGTGCTGTATTGTCAGAGGCGCTGTCTCGCAGATGATTTGTTTAACCAAGGTTCTGTTTATCCTTTCAGTTTAACATAAGAGATCAACAGCACAATTTTGAAGTTGGGGTTATCCCCAGTGATCTGAGCAATATTTATTCCACAACCTACAGTTTAAAGAAAGCTACCTGATCATTTATTCCATTGATGGTGGTGGGCTCTTACTGCTCTTGGTGGCTGCTTCCTTTATCACAACTCTTCCAAAGTACATCATTGGCTCTAAAGAAATGTGGAAAGTTGTGAGATCAGGAAAGGGAGTTATGTAAAGCCCAGCTTTTCTTTTTTAATGTTTTACACAGTTCCTCTGTGTTTCAAATCATTCTTGTTAGTGTCATTGTTTCTTCATTTTGAGCCAGACAACCTGATTTTAAATAGGCTAATTGGAACCTTCTCAAATCTAAGCAGAATGCTAACAGTTCCATTTTCATCTCTCTTAGTGATAGCAGCCTGGAGACAAAGTGCAAGTGCCTGGAAATACAAATAACTGAGGTTTTAATTCATTTTTAAGGTTTTCAGTATGTTCTCACCTTTAGCAAAACAGACACAACTCTGTGAAGATGTATTCATTTTAAGTATAAGTTTATAAATAAATACTTCTACGCCATTGGAATTAAACAACCAGTTAGTTTCAGGTTCACATTAGTAAAAATGCAGAATCACCAAGCAGAAACTGATAGCCAAGTTCCACACTCATGAGGACGGCCTCAACGGGACCTTGGGTTCATGTCACCCTACCTGTAACCCCCATGATTTGCCTGGGCTTGCAAACTCTCACTAACTGTCCTGGCTTGAGACAATTCACACCTCTTTAACATGTGCTTAACCCTCTTTCCACTTGCGTTGTCTGCACCTGTAAAAATTTAATTATCTATTAAGACTTGCATTCCAACCATTATCTTGTAACTGAGTCTGAATCTATATATGCTCTGCTTGAGAATGCAATTCTCCACTCACCTGATGAGAGGCAGCGCTCCAAAAGCTCATGCTACCAAATAAACCTCTTGGACTTTAACCTGGTGTTATAAGACTTCTTACTGTGCCTACCCCAGTCTAATGCTGGCATCTCCACATCAGTAAAATCTGTAAGATAGATACTTCAGTGGTAAATCTGCAATGGACCATGGAGAACCAGACTGGAAGTCCAATTCTCAAAATTTGCACAGATTCTTCCACTGGAATTATGAAGGTTGATGGGCATATTCAACCCTCTCCATTTACCATAGTGCCACTGTTATATTTAGCACAGCCCCAACAGTTTTTCTCGGTCCTGACTGCAGAAAGTGCCAGTGTGGAAGTAAATTCAATTCCCACACCAGGCATCCTGTGGCCTCACTGACAGCCCAAAGTCATTTCATACAGGACTCTAACACACAACTAGCAAATTATCATTGGTCTGGAGCTGGGTTTGATCTTGACATAAAATGTCCATGTCCAATTTGGCTTTCAACATACTTCCCTCAGTCTCTGGGTAAAGCTGGCATCATATGGGAGGCAAGCAGATTAACAGATAATGAGGTCGCTCTGCTCCTATATTTTCTTCATAGTTGTATCCTTTATTTTATATTGCCTCTCCATGTTCTTCCCACCTAAAATGTATCACTTCACTCTTCTGTGGGTTAAATCTGATCTGTCATGTGTCCACCCAATCAACCTTGTCCTCTTGACATCTATCACTACAAAGTCCTCTTGATTTCTATCACTGTCATACAATTGCAGAATCTTTAAAGTGCAGAAGGAGGCCATTCAGCCCATCAAGCCTGCACTGGCTCTCTGAATGAGCATTCTATCTAGTCCCATTCCCCTGCCTTAAATTCATAACCCTGCACATTCTTTCTTTTTAGGTAGCAATCCAATTCCCTTTTGAATGCCTCAACCATGCCTGCCTCCACCACTTCCCAGAAAACTTGTTCTAGACTCCAACCACCCTCTGGGGTGAAAAACCTTTCCTCATATTACTTATTTTGCTCATTATTTTAATTTTGTGTCCTCTAGTTCTCAGGATCTTGAATACCTCCAAGGTAAACAGACCCAACCTCTGCAATTTATTCTCTTATCTATATACCTGGAATAATTCTTGTGAATCTCCTCCGTACTCTCTCCAATGCCTCCACATCCTTCCTCGGGTGTGCCATCCAGAATAAGACATAAATTCCAGGTGAAGCTTAACTGGTGCCTTATACAAGTTCAATATCATCTCCTTACTCTAGTATTCAATGCCCCAATAATAAAGTCTAAGATATTATATATGTTTTATTAACTGCTTCCTCAACATAGAAACATAAAATCAAGAAGCAGCAGTAGGCCGTTCAGCCCTTCAAGCCTGCTCTGCCATTCATTTTGATCATGACTGACTATCAAATTCAATATCCTGATTTCATCCGTTCCCCCTTCCCCAATCCCTTTAGCCCCTCGAGCTATATCTGATTTCAAGAAGAAATTAGATAATGTTTTGGCCTACATTCTGCCATAGTGAGTTCCACAGATTCACCACCCTCTGGGTGAAGAAATTTCTCTTCACCTCAGTTCTAAAAGGTTTACCCCTTATCCTCAAACTATGACCCCTAGTTCTGAACTCCCTCACCATTGGAAACATTCTTTCTGAATCTACCCTGTCTAGCCCTGTTAGAATTTTATAAATTCCTATGAGAGCCCCTCCCACTCTTCTAAACTCTACTGAATATAATCCTAACCAATTTAGTACCTTCTCATATGACGGACCTGCCATCCCAGGAATCAGCCTGGTAAACCTTTACCTTCATCCTTCAGCGTGGACATCCTTCCTCAGATACAGACATCAAAACTGCACACACGCAATACTGCAGGTGTGGCCTTGCCAATACCCCATGCAATTGCAGCAAAGCATCCTTATCCCTACACTCAAATGATATGTAATGCCATCTTCAATGATATATGTACATATATACCTAGGACCCTCTCTCTCTCTGTTCCTGCACCTCCTTTACAGCTTGTCCCTTTATTTTGTACTGTCTCTCCATATTCTTCCTGTGAAAAATGAATTGAGCATTGAACTTCATCTACCATTTGTCTGCCCAATCCACCAAAATGTCTATTTTTTTTGAGTCCAGACTATCTTCATCACAGTTGACAGAGTTTCCAATCTTCATATCATCCACACATTTTCAAACCATTCCCTATGTCATTAATATATACCAGGAAGAGCAAGGGTCCCAACACTGACTCCTGGGGAACTCCACTGCAAACTTGCCTCTAATCTCTACTCTCTATTATTAATCACTTAGCCAATTTCTTATCCAAGTGCCTACTTTCCCTTTTATTCCATGAGCTGAAATCCTGCACTCAGGTCTGTTGTGTGGCTTTGTGTCAAATACCCTTTTGAAAGTCCATATACACCATGTCAACAGCATTACCCTCATCAACATTCTCTGTTACCTCTTGAAGTATCTCCAGCTAGTTCGTTAATGATTTCTCTTATGCAGGGACTCCCAAACAAGGGTCCATGGGACCCCTCCATGTTTTCCGTGGTTGGTTCAGCTGCAGGTCCTGAGAAGAGATGAGGTCTGGGTGGGTGGGGGTGGGTGAGTGAGTAAGCATGAATGGGTGCTCCCATTTAAAAAAAAACAAAATGAAGGTCAGACTTGGAAGTATTAGCTGAATAATAGAACAATTTGTGATAATAAATGTATATATGTAAACATAGAAACATCTTATAAGATAGCTTTTGTATGTTTGTAACTATTGAGCAATAATAATCAATGTTTTGTGGTCTAACTCTTCACTATAATAAGAATGTTTCTCGGGTGTTGTTTCTTGGGTGGTCAAAAAACTTCCATGACTGGAAAAGTTTGGGAAATTGTGACTTAATGAATCCATACTTGCTTTCCTTAATTATCCTGCACTTATCTAAATGACTATTAATTTGTATCAGATTATAGTTTCCAGAAGTTTCCCCACCACTAAAGTCAAATTGATTGGTCTGTAGTTGCCATCTTTATCCTTACACCCCTTTTTGGTCAAGAGTGTAAATTCGCAATTCTCCAGTCCTTGTTTCTGAGGAAGACTGCATGGTTACATACATACAAACAGACAAGTTAGAAACAGAGTAGGCCACTCAGCTCCTCGAGCCTGCTCCACTATTCAATAAGATCATGGCTGATCTAATTGTATCCTCAACCCCACATTTCAGCCTACTCCCAATAACCTTTCCACCCCCCGCCTCCCCTTATTAGTCAAGAATCTATTTAACTCTGCCTTAAAAATATTCAAAGACTCTGCTTCCTTATTTTTAAACAGTGACTTCTAGTTCTAGATTCTCTCACAAGAGGAAATATCCTTTCCACATCCACCCTGTCAATACACTCGGGATCTTACATCTTTCAATCAAATCACCACTTGCTCTTTTAATCTCCAGCAGTTACAAGCCTGGCCTGTTCAATCTCTCCTCATAAAACAACCTGCCTATTCCAGGTATTAGTCTAGTAAACCTTCTCTGAACTACTTCCAATGCATTTATATCCTCCTCCAAATAAGGAGAGCGGTATTGTAGATTGTACTCCAAATGTGGTCTCACAAATGCTCTATATTATTGAAGCATATTCTCCCTACTTTTGTAATCAATTCCCCTCACCAAAACAATAACATTCTTAGTTTTCCTAATTACTGTACCTGCATTCCAGCCTTTTGCATTTCATGCACCATGACATACAGATCCCTCTGCATCTCAGAGCTCTGCAATCTCTCACCATTTAGATAATAAGCTTTTTTGTAATTCTTCCTGCAAAAATGAACAATTTCACGTTTTCCCACATTATGTTCCATTTGCCAGATTTTTGCCCACTCATCTATGGGCAAACCCATCCATAACATTTTGTAGTCTCTTTATGTTCTCTTCACATCTTACTTTCCTATCTATCTTTGTGTCAGCAGCAAATTTTGCAACCATACTTTTGGTCCCTTCACCCATGGCATTTATAGAAATTGTCAAAAGTTGAGACCCATGTACTGATCCTTGTAGCACACCACTCATATCTTGTCAACCAGAAAATGACTAATTTATGCCAATTTTCCCTTTCCTGGTACTTAACCAGCCTTCTTATATCCATACCAAATGTTACCCCCTACACCATGAACATTTATTTTCTGCTATAACCTTGATGTGGCATATTATCAAATGCTTCTTGGAAATCTAAGTACATCCACAGGTTCCCCTTTATCTACAGGATATGTTATTTCATCAATGAACCCCCCAGAGAGATTCTGGCCATGAAGTTCAAATTCTCCTGAGATGTGGAGTGCAGGAAGATTACAAGTGTTACATTCTGTTCCAAAAGAGGGGAGAAATAAACCTGGTAACCAGAGACCAGTCAGGCTAACATCAATGGTGGGGAGGCTTTAAGACAGTTTAATTCAGGATAAAATTACTTAGCAGTCAGAAAAATATGGCTGAATAAATAAAAGCCAGCATGACCTTGTAAAAGGCAAATTATGTTTGATTAATTTGATTGAGGTCTTTAATGAAGTAAGGGAGAAGATTGATGAAGGTAGGGCAGCTGATTTAGCAAATATGATTTTTCAAAAGGCATTTGATTAAATGCTACATAATAGGCATACATATTAGCAAGATTGAAACCCATTAGGTTAAAGGGACAGTGAGCAGAATGTGGATACTAAATTGGCTGAGGAATAGATAGCAGAGACAGTGGTAACGTACTACAGAGAATGTGCAGATGTGTTCCCTAAGGGTCAGCATTGCTCTTGTTTATCTAAATTACTCACCTGCACGAGTGCACAAGTGGGTCTTTGACACAGTGGGTAGCATTCTTGCTTTGAGCCAGAAGCTCTGGATTTGAATCCCACTCTAGGACCTGATGGCCAAGGAAGATTCCTTCATAACATGGTCAAACAGGTGGAATGTCAATCTGTAAATCCTTCCAAACACACCAATGGATGGCATTCAGAATGGGAATTTGTGGAGGAGAAGCTGGAATCAGATGCAATGGTATTGCAATTAAATAAAGGTAACTACAAAAACACAAAGGCGGAGCTGGCCAGAGTTGATTAGAAAGGGAGCCTAGCAGGAAAGATAGTGGAACAGCAATGGCAGGAGTTTTTGAGAGTTATTCAGGAGACACAACAGAAATTCATCCCAAGGATGGGGAGGACTGACGAGGGAAGTCAAGGACAGCATAAAAGCAAAAGCATACAAAGTAGCAAGGATTAGTAGGAAGCCAGAGAATTGAGAAGCCTTTAAAAACGAGCAGCGGACAACTAAAAAAGCAATAAGGGGGGAGAAGATGAGCTAGTAATATAAAAGAAGATAGGAAGAGTTTTTTTCAATATATACAAGGTAAGAGAGAGACAAAAATAGCCATTGGACCACTGGAAAATGAGAATGGAGAAGTAATAATAAGAAACAAAGCAACGGCAGAGGAACTGAATAGTTATTTTACATCAGCCTTCATGGCGGAAGACACCGGTGGGATGTCAAGAGTTCCAGGAGAATCAGAGGGCACAGGTGAGTATAGTGGCCATCACTAAGGAAAAAGTTCCAGGGAAACTAAAAGGTTTGAAGGTGGATAAATCACCTGGACCAGACGGACTGCACCCCAGGGTTCTAAATGAGATAGCTGAGGAAATTGTGAAGGCACTGGCGGTGATCTTTCAGCAATCACTGGAGACAGAGAAGTACCAGAGGACTGGAAAATAGCTAATGTATAACACCGTGTTTAAGAAGGCAGGGAGGCAGCAGGTGGGAAATTATAGGTCGGTTAGCTTGACTTTGGTCATTGGCAACATTTTAGAGTCCATTATAGTTATAGGAGGTTCAATTGTAAGGGAACCAACAGACTTTTCTGTGGTTGCAAACAAGACTCCAGGATGGTGTGTCGCCTCCGTGGTGTTAGGGTCAAGGATGTCTTGGGGCTGCTGCAGGACATTCTGAAGGGCGAGGGCAAGCAGTCAGTGGTCGTAGTACACATTGGTGCAAACGACATAGGTAAAAAAAACGATAAGGTCCTAAAAGCAGAATACAGGGAGCTAGGAAGAAGGTTAAGAAATCGGACCTCAAAGGTCCGATCTCAGGATGTGCTAGTCAGAGTAGAAATTAGAGGATATAACAGATAAGTGTGTGGCTGAAGAGATGGTGTCAAGGGGAGGGTTTCAGATTCCTGGGGCATTGGGACCAGTTCTGGGAGAAGTGGGACCTGTACAAATTGAACAGGTTACACCTAGGCAGGACTGAGACTGATGTCCTAGGGGGAGTGTTTGCTAGAGCGGTTGGGGAGGGTTTAAACTAATATGCCAGGGGGATGGCTATCAGATTCTGCTCAGCAACTCTGCGCTGTCATGTGTCATGAAGGCCGCCTTGGAGAACACTTACTCGAAGATCAGAAACTGAATGCCAACCGCTGAAGTGTTCACCACCAGGAAGGGAACACTCTTGCCTGGTGGTTGTTGAGCAGTGTTCATTCATCTGTTGTTGTAGTGTCTGCATGGTTTCCCCAATATACCATGCCTCGGGACATCCTTTCCTGCAGTGTATCAGGCAGACAACATTGGCCGAGTTGCAAGAGTATGTACCGTGTACCCAGTGGATAGTAATGATAGCACTTGAGATGATGGCATCCATGTCGATGATCCAGCACATCTTGCAGAGGTTGCTGTGGCAGGGTTGTGTGTTGTCGTGGTCACATCTCCTGAAGGCTGGTACATTGGAGAGCCTATGTAACGCTATGACAATGGACGAATGAACACGACTTGACAATCACCAGGCAGGACTATTCTTTTTCTGTTGGGGAATACTTCAGCGGTCACGGGCATTCGGCCTCTGATCTTTGAGTAAGCATTCTGCAAGGCGGCCTTCATGACACACGACAGCGCAGAGTCGCTGAACAGAGTCAGATAGCCAAGTTCCACACACACAAGGACGGCCTCAACTGGGACCTTGGGTTCATGTCACACTATCTGTAACCCCCATGACTTGCCTGGACTTGCAAAATTTCACTAACTGTCCTGTCTGGAAGCGATATACATCTCTTTAACCTATGCTTAACCCTTTCTCCACTCACATTGTCTGTACCTTTAAGACTTGATTAGCTGTAAAGACTCGCATTCCAATCATTATTCTGGAAATTGAGCTTGAGTCTTTATTTACCTTATTTATGAACAGAACTCCCACTCACCTGATAAAGGAGCAGTGCTCCAAAAGCTAGTGGTGTTTGCTACCAAATAAACCTGTTGGACTTTAACCTGGTGTTGGGAGACTTCTTACTGTGTTTACCCAAGTCCAATGCCAGCATCTCCACATCATGATTGGAAGATGGCAAAGAGTGGGGATTAAGGGTCTTTTTCAGGATGGCAGGCAGTGACTAGTGATGTGCCTCGGGGTCAATGCTGGAACCACAATTTTTCACAATATACATTAACAATTTGGAGGAAGGAACTGAAAGAACTGTTTGCAAATAATACAAAGATATGTAAAGGAACAGCCAGTATTGAGGAAGCAGGGAGGTGCAGAAGGACTTGGACAGGTTAGGAGAGTGGGCAAAGAAGTGGCAGATGGAATATAATGTGGAAAAGTGTGAGATTATGCACTTTGGAAAGAGGAATGAGACATAAGCTATTTCCTAAATGGGAAAATGCTTAGGAAGTCAGAAACACAAAGGAACATGAGAGTCTTTGTTTACAATTCTCTTAAGGTTAACATGCAGGTTCAGTCAGCAGTTAAGAAGGCAAATGCAATGTTAGCATTCATAGATCATAGAATCCTACAATGCAGAAGGAGGCCACTCGGCCCATCAAATCCTCATGGGCCACAATCCCACATGTTTACTCTGCTAATCCCCTGACACTAGAGTCAATTTAGCATGGCCAATCAACCTTCACCGCACATCTCTGGACTATGAGACGAAACCAGAGCACACGGTGGAATCCCATGCAGACACAGGGAGAATGTGCAGACTCTGCACAGACAGTCACCCAAGCTGGGCATTGAACCCGGGTCCCTGGCGCTGTGAGACAGCAGCAGCAACCACCGTTCTGCCCACACTCATGTCGAGAGGGCTAGAATACAAGAGCAGAGATGTACTTCTGAGGCTGTATAAGGCTCTGGTTGGACCTCATTTGGAGTATTGTGAGCAGTTTTGGGTCTCATATCTAAGGAAGGATGTGCTAGCCTTGGAAAGGGTCCAGAGGAGTTCACAGGAATGATCCCTGGAATGAAGAGCTTGTCATATGAGGAACGGGTGGGGACTCTGGGTCTGTATTCATTGGTGTTTAGAAGGATGAGAGGGGATCTTATTGAAACTTACAGGATGCTGTGAGGCCTGGATAGAGTGGATGTGGAGAGGATGTTTCCACTAGAACCAGAGGACACAACCTCAGGCTAAAAGGACGATCCTTTAAAACTGAGATGAGGAGGAATTTCTTCAGCCAGAGAGTGGTGAATCTGTGGAAATCTTTGCTACAGAAGACTGGAGGCCAGGTCATTGAGTGTCTTTAAGAAAGAGATAGATAGGTTCTTGATTAATAAGGGGATCAGGAGTTATGGGGTAAAGGCAGGGGAATGGGGATGAGAAAAATATCAGCCATGATTGAATGGCAGAGTAGACATGATGGGCTGAGTGGCCTAATTCTGCTCCTATTTCTTATGGGAGAGACTCCTGGTCAGCCACACTTGTTGTGGAGTGTTGCTGCTCAAGCCGTAAGACAGACTAGTGATCTGTTCTGGGAATTACTAGCTATGGAAATGGACGAAAGTCTGCCTTCATGACCATTAGGTACGAGAAGGGAATTGAAATGGAAAAAATCTTGGGTACACTGGGCACTGTTTCAAAGTTGGCAAATGACACAAAACTCAGGAATGTAGCAAGCAATGAGGAGGATGAGTCTGTTTCAGGAGGATTTGGACAGACTGGTGAAGTGGACAAACGGCAGATGGAGTTTAGCACATAGAAGTATAAAGTGATTACTTTGGCAGGAGTGTTGAAGAGCTGGCAACCTCAACAAAATGGACAAGATTAAGTGGGGGGAGGGATGCAGCAGTAACTGAGAGACCCTGGGGGTGTACATAAACAAGTCTTTCAAGGTGGCAAGGCAAGCTGAGAAGGCTAGTAGAATGAGTTTCAGGATCCTTAGCTTCATATATAGAAACATACAACGTACAAAAGCAACCTTATAAAACACTAGTCAGGCCACAGCTGGAGTATTGTGTTCAGGTTTGGACACTCCATTTTTGAAAGCATGTCAAAGCCTTAGAGAGAGTGTGGGTGAGATTTAATGAAAAACTCCAGTGAATTGGAAATACTAGAGAAATCATAGCATCCCTACAGTGCAGAAGAAGGCCATTTGGCCCATTAGCCTGCACCAACAACAGGCCCTATCCCCGAATCCCACGTATTTACCCTGCAAACCCTGAACACTGAGGGGCAATTTAACATGGCAAATCCACCTAAACCCACACATTTTTAGACTGTGGAAGGAAACCGAAACACATGGTGGAAACCCATGTGGACATGGGAGAAAGTGCAAACTCCACACAGACAGTCACTCAAGGCTGGAATTGAACCTGGATCCCTGGCTCTGTGATGCAACAGTGCTAACCACTATGTCACCGTGCTGCCCAAACTGTGATTGTTTTCCTTGGAGCAGAGAACGCCAAGGGGAGGTTTGACAGAGATGTCCAAAAACATCCAGAGTTTTGATAAACCAACTAAAGAAAAAAACCTATTTCCAGGAGCAGGAGGTTTGCTAACCAGAGGACATAGGCCTGCATTTTCAGCATAGCAAGGATTCAGCAACTTTCAAACAGAATTGGATTGATACATGAAGGGAAAGAAATAAGTTACAAGGCTTAAAGAGAAAGGAGTTGGTTATCGTTTTGGGTATCACTCACAAAATCCTTGTCTCTTCCCATTCAAACGTGCATTGTGTTCCCATTGTTCCCTGCTCCTATCCCATCTATATTTATATGGCCATGTCACTATAGAAGAACCTCGCTATGGGCTGAGAAAAGCACAAAATGTGGAACAGAATCCCAGTCATTCTCCCTCAGTGGAAACACAACAGGGCATTTTCACAGCCCTGTCTAAACTTGCTATTACATGGACCAGACTGTGGTTTTCCCAGTTCTTTACCTGGGATGGACTTGAAGGTCCATCAATGGATTAAAATTGTCATTTCTCAGACAATGGGAGCAGTGTCAGTTTTGCACTTTACAAAATAAGTTACCTTTTTTGTTATTTACAGACACCTAAGCTTGCTAACGTTGCAGTACATTCCAAATCTCATCTATCCCTTCTAACATTCTTTCTCCCTGTCAACTTGTGAGATCTCATATTGCCAGTCCATGTTGGAACACCATGCTGGGATCTTTTCTTTTAATTCTTTTGGTCGCTGTCACATTGATATGTACACACACAGACTTTGGTCCCTGTCACACTGGTGTGTACACGTACACACACACACACACACACACACACACACACACACACACACACACACACACACACACACACACACACACACACACACACACACACACAGTCACAGACAGACTATACCCTCTGTATTACGTGTGTTACTGCTTCCTATGTCCTGTATGTTACAAGAACACACCCTCAGCATTACTGTATTTAGTGAATTACTGTATTTGGTGTGTTACTTACTGTACCTATGTGTTACTGTGTTCTGTGTTACTTCTGTAACCTGCATGATATTTTATTCTGTGCATTTTTGTATTGTGTGTGTCCCTGTATCTTTCCCCTACTCTACAATGTGTTATCCTACCAGAGACCAACTTGCAATGAAACATACAGTGCTGTAGCGCAGGGCCTCTGCCAATTGGGGGGCCCATACATACTGAGAGGTAGCTGTGGGAACACCAATCACCAATATGAGTGTCTATATAGATGCACATCTGTTTTTGTTTGCATGTTTATGTGTATTGTGTGTTTGTGTGTGTGCTTACATGTGTGTATGTCTGTGTGCTTATCTGTGTGACTGTATGTTTTTGTGTCTATGACTTTGTGTGTTTATTTGTCTGTGTGTGCTTATGTCTGTGTGTGTACATACCAATGTGACAGGGACCAAAAGAATTAAAAGAAAAGATCCCAGCATGGTGTTCCAACATGGACTGGCAACATGAGATCCCGCAAGTTGACAGGGAGAAAGAAGGCACCAACTTTTTAACGCACAAACCAGATGACTCCATCACTCTGCATGGAGGTCAGTCACCAGTGGAGTGCCCCAGGGATCTATTCTAGGACCCTTGCTGTTTGTCATTTTCATAAATGACCTGGTTGAGGAAGTGGAGAGATGGGTTAGTAAGTTCACCGACGATACGAAGGTTGGTGGTGTTGTGGATAGTCTGGAGGGATGTCAGAAATTGCAGCGTGACATAGATAGGATGCAAGACTGGGCAGAGAAGTGACAGATGGACTTCAACGTGGATAAATGTATAGTGGTCCATTCTGGCAGGACCAATGGGATGAAGGAGTACAATATCAAGGGTAGGAGTCTTAGCAGTGTTGAAGAGCAGAAGGATCTTGGGGTCCGGATCCACGGGACTCTTAAATCCTCCTCGCAGGTGGAGGATGTGGTCAAGAAGGCGTATGGTGTACTGGCCTGCATTAACCAAGGGATTGAGTTTAGGAGTCGGGAGGTAATGCGGCAACTTTATAAGACCCTTGTCAGACCCCATTGGAGTACTGTGCGCAGTTCTGGTCACCCCACTACAGGAAGGATGTGGAAGCTATTGACAAGGTGCAGTGGAGATTTACAAGGATGTAGCCTGGATTGGGAGGCATGCCTTATGAAGATAGGTTGAGGGAGCTAAGGCTCTTTTCCCTGGAGAGATGAAGGTTGAGAGGCAACCTGATAGGGGTTTGTAAAATGTTGAGAGGAATAGATAGGGTGGATTCTCGGAGGCTATTTCCCACGGCTGAAATGGTCGCCACGAGAGGACACGGGTTTAAGGTGCTGGGAAGCAAGTACAGAGGAGATGTTAAGGGTAAGTTTTTTATTCAGAGGGTGGTGAGTGAGTGGAATCGGCTGCCGTCGGTGGTGGTAGAGGTGAACTTGTTGGGGTCTTTTAAAAGACTTCTGGATGAGTATATGGGATCTAATGGGATTGGGAATTACAGATAGTTCTATGGCTTGGTAGGTATAGATGTGATCGGTGCAACTTGTGGGCCGAAGGGCCTGTTTGTGCTGTAGTGTTCTATGTTCTATAACAACATCACTACAACAACATTAGTCAGGATCTGGAGGTTGAGGGAGGCTGCTTGAGGGCAAATCAACATCTGACATGTGGGTGTCTTTCAAATGTCAGTTGATTGGAATTCAGGACCGGCATGTACCTGTGAGAATGAAGGATAAGTGTGACAAATATCAGGAACCCTAAATAATGAAGGATATTATGAACCTTGTCAGAAAAAAAAGGAAACTTTTGTAAGGTCAAAAAGGCTTAAGGTAGATGAAGCCCTTGAAGAACGTAGGAAGGAACTTAAAGAGAGAGTAGAAAGGCTAAAAGGGGTCATGAAAAGTCCTTGGCAAACATGATTAAGAAAATCCTAAGGCATTTTATGTATATGTAAAGAGCAAGTGGGTAGCCAAGGAAAGGGTTGGTCCACTCAAGTATAGTGAAGGGAATCTATGTATGGAAGCAGAGGAAATGGGCAAGATAATGACTGCATTGCTTAGAACATAGACCATAAGAACATAAACATAAGAACATAAGAACATAAGAAATAGGAGCAGGAGTAGGCCATCTAGCCCTTCGAGCCTGCCCCGCCATTCAATAAGATCATGGCTGATCTGTCGAGGTTCAGTTCCACATTCCCGCCCTCTCCCCATAACCCTTAATCCCCTCTCTTATCAAAAACCCATCAACCCGCATCTTAAAAATATTTAGCGAGGCAGCCTCCACCACTTCAACGGGCAGAGAATTCCAGAGATTCGCCACCCTTTGAGTGAAGAAGTTCCTCCTCAACTCCGTTCTAAACCGCCCCCCCTTTACTTTAAGGCTGTGCCCCCTAGTCCTACTGTCCTTTCTGAGCGGGAAGAGTCTCTCCACCTCTATCCTATCCATCCCATTCATCATCTTATACGTCTCAATGAGATCTCCCCTCATTCTTCTAAACTCTAACAAGTACAAGCCTAGTTTATTCAGCCTCTCCTCATAGCTCAACCCCCTCAACTCCGGTATCAGCCTAGTAAACCTCCTCTGCACTCCCTCCAAGGCCAAAATATCCTTGCATAAGTGCAGCGACCAAAACTGCACACAGTACTCCAGCTGCGGCCTCACCAATGCCCTCTACAGCTGCAGCAAGACTTCCCTACTTTTATATTCAACCCCCCTCACTATGAAGGCCAGCATCCCATTCGCCTTCCTGACCACCTGCTGCACCTGCAGGCTGGGTTTTTGCGACTCATGCACAAGGACCCCGAGGTCCCTCTGCACCGTCGCCTGCTGCAATTTTTTGCCACGTAAGTAATAGTCCTTCCTACCATTATTCCTACCAAAGTGGACCACCTCGCACTTGCCAACATTAAATTCCATTTGCCAGTTCCTGGCCCATTCACCCAGCCTATCTAGGTCCTTCTGCAGACTCTCCACACCCCCCGCGCAATTTGCCGTTCCACCAATCTTGGTGTCATCAGCAAATTTCGACACCATACACTCGATTCCCTCCTCCAGATCATCTATATAAATGGTAAATAGCTGAGGCCCCAGCACCAACCCCTGGGGCACTCCACTAGTCACCAACCGCCAATCCGAATAGCACCCATTAACCCCCACTCTCTGCCTCCTATTTGACAACCAATCCTCTATCCACGCTAACACTCTACCCCCAACTCCATGCCCCCTTACCTTCTGCAATAACCTCTTGTGAGGTACCTTGTCAAACGCCTTCTGAAAGAACACTACAGCGCAGTACAGGCCCTTTGGCCCCCGATGTTGCTCCAACCCGTGAAACCAATCTAAAGCCCATCTAACCTACACTATTCCAATATCATCCATTTGTTTTTCCAATGACCATTTAAATTCCCTTAATGTTGGCGAGTCCACAACCATTGCAGGCAGGGCATTCTGTGCCCTTATTATTCTCTGAGTAAAGAACCTACCTCTGAAATCTGTCCTATATCTATCACCCCTCAGTTTAAAGCCATGTCCCCTCATGCTAGCCACCAGCATCCGAGGAAAAAGCCTTTCACTGTCCACCCTATCTAATCCTCTGATCACCTTGTATGCCTCTATTAAGTCACCTTTTAACCTTCTTCTCTCTAACTAAAACAGCCTCAAGCCCCTTCCCACAAAAGCAGGCAACATTCTGGTAAATCGTCTCTGCACCCTTTCCAATGCTTCCACATCCTTCCTATAATGCGGCAACCAGAACTGTACGCAATACTCCAAGTGTGGCCACACCAGAGTTTTGTACAGCTGCAACATGACCTCATGGCTCCAAACTTAATCCCTCTATTAATAAGAGCTAACACACCGTTTGCCTTCTCAACAACCCCATGAACCTGGGTGCCAACTTTCACGGATGTATGCACATGGACACCGAGATCTCTCTGCTCATCCATTAGCCCAGTACTCTGTGTTCCTGTTACTCCTTCCGAAGTGGATCACCTCACACTTCTCCGCATTAAGCTCCATTTGCCACCTCTCAGCCCAGCTCTGCAGCTTATCTGTGTCCCTCTGTAACCTGCAACATCCTTCCGCACTATCCACAACTCCACCGACTTTAGTGTCGTCCTCAAATTTACTAACCCATTCTTCTACGCCCTCATCCAGGTCACTTTTAAAAATGACAAACAGCAGTGGCCCTAAGACAGATCCCTGCGATATACCACTACTAACTGAACTTCAGGATGAACATTTCCTATCAACCACCATCCTCTGTCTTCTTACAGCTAGCCAATTTCTGATCCAAACTGCTAAATCACCCTCAATCCCATGCCTCGGTACCTTCTGCAATAGCTTACTGTGGTGAACATAATCAAACACTTCACTGAAGTCCATATACACCACATCAACCGCTTTACCCTCATCCACCTCTTTGGTCACCTTCTCAAAGAACTCAATAAGGTTTGTGAGGCACAACCTACCCTTCACTATCCCTAATCAAATTATCCCTTTCTAGATGATTATAAATCCTATCTCTTATAGTCCTTTCCAAAACTTTGCCCACAATAGAAGTAAGGCTTACTGGTCTATAATTACCAGGGTTGTCTCTACTCCCCTTCTTGAAGAAGGGGACAACATTTGTTATCCTCCAGTCTTCTGGCACTATTCCTGTAGACAATGACAACACAAAGATCAAATCCAAAGGCTCTACAATCTCCCCCCTAGCCTCCCAGAGAATCCTTATCTATTTTCACACTTTCCAGAATTGCTATCACCTCCTCCTTATGAACCCCAATTCTGTGTAGTCTAATAGCCGGTTTCTCAGTATTCTCCTCAACAACATTGTCTTTTTCCTGTGTGAATACTGACGAAAAATATTCATTTAGCACTTCTCCTATCTCTTCAAACTCCACACACAACTTCCCACTACTGTCCTTGACCGGCCCTCATCTTACCCTAGTCATTCTTTTACTCCTGACATACCTATAGAAAGCTGTAGGGTTTTCCTTGATCCTACCTGCCAAAGACTTCTTATGTCCGCTCCTGGCTCTTCTTAGCTCTTTCTTTAGGTCCTTCCTGGCTAACTTGTAACTCTCAAGCGCCCTAACTGAGCCTTCAAGTCTCATCTTTACATAAGTCTCCCTCTCCCTCTTCACTAGAGATTCAACTTCTTTAGTAAACCACAGTTCCCTCGCTCGACCACTTCCTCCCTGATTGACCGGTATATACTTATCAAGGACACACAGTAGTTGTTCCTTGAACAAGCTCCACATTTCAATTGTGCCCATCCCCTGCAGTTTCCTTCCCCATCCTATGCATTCTAAATCTTGCCTAATTGCATCATAATTTCCTTTCCCCCAGCTAGAACTCTTGCCCTGCCATATACATCTTCCCTTTTCCATCATATATAAATAAGTAAACATAACCGAATTGTGGTCACTATCACCAAAGTGTTCACCTACCACCAAATCTAACACCTGGCCTGGTCCATTACCCACTACCAAATCCAATGTGGCCTCGCCTCTGTGTCAGGAAACCCTCTTGCACACATTGGGCAAAAACTGACCCCTCTAAAGTATTCGAACTATCGCAATTCCCGTCAATATTTGTAAAGTTAAAGTCTCCCATAACAACTACCCTATTACTTTCACTCCTATCCAGAATCATCTTTGTAATCCTTTCCTCTTCATCTCTGAAACTTTTCAGAGGCCTATAAAAAACTCCCAGCAGGGTGACCTCTCCTTTCCTGTTTCTAACCTCAACCCATACCACCTCAGTAGACAAGTCCTCATCAAACGGCCTTTCTGCCACTGTAATACTGTCCTTGACTAACAATGCCACGCCTCCCCTTCTTTTACCACCTTGCCTGATCTTACTGAAATGTCTAAATCCCAGAATCTGCAACAACCATTCCCCTCTCTGCTCTATCCATGTCTCCAAAATGGCCACAACATCGAAGTCCCAGGTACCAATCCAGGCTGCAAGTTCACCCACTTTACTTTGCCTCAATTGTCACCAAAGAGAGGGACTTGATGAATAAAAAGCCTAGGGTAGGGTGTGACAATATTCTGGGTCATGTCAATATAAAAAAGGAGGACGTGTTGGGCATCTTAAAAAGCATTAAAGCAGATAATTCCCCAGGGCCTGATAGGATCTACCCCAGAATATTGAAGGAGGCAAGGGCGAAAATTACTGGGGCTGTGACAGAAATATTTGCATCCTCGTTGGCTACAGGTGAAGTCCCAGAGGACTAGAGGATAGCCAATGTTGTTCCATTGTTTAAGAAGGCAGCAGGAATTATCCAGGAAATTATAGGCTGGTGAGCATTAAGTCAGTGGTGGGGAAATTATTGGAAAAGATTCTTAGGGACAGGATTTGCTCACATTTGGATACAAATTGACTTATTAGTGATAGATAGCATGGTTTTGTGAAGGGAGGTTGTGCCTTACTAACTTGATCGTGCTTTCCGAGGAAGTAAAGAAGATGATAGATGACGGAAATGCAGTGGATGTTGTCCACATGGACTTCAGTAAAGCCTTTGACAAGGTACCTCATAGTAGACTGGTACGAAAGGCATGGGATCAGAGGAGAGCTAGCAAGTTGGATACAGAAGTGGCTTGGCCACAGAGGACAGAGTGTAGTCGTAGAGGGTTGTTTTTCTGAATGGAAGGCTGTGATTCACAGTGTTCCACAGGGATCAGTTTGTTGTTCATAGTACATTTAATTATTTGGAAGAAAACGGTCTGATCAGTACGTTTGCAGATGACACAAAAATTGGTGGAGTTGCGGATAGTGAAGAGGATTGTCAAAGGATACAGCAAGGTATAGACTGGTTCAAGACTTGGGCAGAGAAATGGCAGATGGAGTTTAATCTGGACATGTGTGAGGTAATTATTTTGGAAGGTGTGTGTATGCATGTAGGAATTAAATGTAGTAAATGGTAGAATCCTTAGGCAGAGAGATATGGGTGTACATGTCCACCATTCAAGTAGCAGCACAGGTGGATAAGATAGTCAAAAAGGCATATTGCATACTTGCCTTCATCGGTCAAGGCATTGAGTATAAAAATTGACAGGTCATGCTGCAGCTGTACAGAACCTTAGTTAGATGTTGTTGAGAATATTGTGTACAATTCTGGTTGCCACACGCGAATGCTTTGGAGAGGGTACAGAAGAGGTTTACCAGGATTTTGAGGGTATTAGCTATGAGGAGAGGTTGGATAAGCTCAGTTTGTTCTCACTGGAATGACAAAGATTGAGGGGTGACCTGATAGAGATTTTTACACAGAGGGTGGTGAATGTTTGGAACACACTCCCGGGGAGGTGGTGGGAGTAGATACGATAGCAGCATTCAAGGGGCAACTAGATGAACACACGAATAGGATGGGAGTAGAAGGATATGGACTCCGTATGTGCATGTGGTTTTAGTTTAGGCAGGCGTCATGATCAGTGCAGGTTTGAAGGGCCAAAAGGCCTGTTCCTTTCTGTGTTGCACCATTTTTGTTCTTTGTTTTTGTTTATAATGGCAGAGTGGCTCAGAAACTAATTCATCAATGAAATTAAAGATGGCAAAAACTCCTCCATAATGGTTGATTGAGCACTAGATATGAGTCAAGTAGACCATTTAACATTAATTTTAAGATATGAGAACAGTATGGTGAAGTTGGAGAGTGATTTCTTTGTTTTATCCAGCTACAATCTCACACTTCTGTGGGCCTGGAGACAATTGTTTTGGAAATTTAGATTTGGACATCAAAAATTGTGTGGGCAGAACTTCGATAATGCCGCAAATATGGCAGGAAAATATTCAGATCTATCAGCAAGACTGAATAATGCAAGCCCTGTGCATTATTTACCCCATATTCTTGTCACTCTTTGAATTTAATTAGCAGCACAGCATCTGAATCCAGTGAGTGAGCCATATATTGTTTTGGCTTTGTTCAAAACTTTTATGCTTTTTTTCGGTTTCCACACATCAGCGAATATGCTATAATCATGTTTGGAACAGGCACATGAGAAACATTTGATAGTCAAAAGAATTTGTGCCACCAATTTTTGGTCTACTCATATGGATAGATGCTGTTTCAGCTTTGAAGCTGAACTGAATCTGTCAATATAAAGGAATGCTTATCAGACATCGCTACATCAAATTCAGAGAAACCATGTGTGGAGACTGAAGCAAAATTCTTAGCAGAGAAGTTTGAAAGGTACCAAAATGCAGTTCCTACAGTTTTGTGGAAACATTTACTGCAAAGTATCAATGCCATCAGCAAATCACTGCAAAATGTTGATACAACTTAGAAGCTTTGTCATGAGAGTTCAGGATAGAACATAAGAACGTAAGAAATAGGAGCAGGAGTAGGCCATCTGGCCCTTCGAGCCTGCCCCGCCATTCAATAAGATCATGGCTGATCTGTCGTGGCTCAGTTCCACATTTCCGCCCTCTCCCCATAACCCTTAATCCTCTCTCTTATCAAAAACCCATCAACCCCCGTCTTAAAAATATTTAGCAAGGCAGCCTCCACTACCTCAACGGGCAGAGAATTCCAGAGATTCACCACCGTTTGAGTGAAGAAGTTCCTCCTTAACTCCGTTCTAAACCGCCCCCCCTTTACTTTGAGGCTGTGCCCCCTAGTCCTACTGTCCTTTCTGAGCGGGAAGAGCGTCTCCACCTCTATCCTATCCATCCCATTCATCATCTTATACGTCTCAATGAGATCTCCCCTCATTCTTCTAAACTCTAACGAGTACAAGCCTAGTCTATCCAGCCACTCCTCATAGCTCAACCCCCTCAACTCTGGCATCAGCCTAGTAAACCTCCTCTTCACTCCCTCCAAGGCCAAAATATCCTTGCGTAAGTACGGCGCCCAAAACTGCACACAGTACTCCAGCTGCAGTCTCACCAATGCCCTATACAGCCGCAGCAAGACCTCCCTACTTTTATATTCAATCCCCCTCGCTATGAAGGCCAGCATCCCATTTGCCTTCCTGACCACCTGCTGCACCTGCAGGCTGGGTTTTTGCGACTTATACACAAGGACCCCGAGGTCCCTCTGCACTGTCGCCTGCTGCAGTTTTTCTCCACGTAAGTAATAATCCTTCCTACCATTATTCCTACCAAAGTGGACCACCTCGCACTTGCCAACATTGAATTCCATTTGCCAGTTCCTGGCCCATTCGCCCAGCCTATCTAGATCCTTCTGCAGACTCTCCACACCCTCCGCGCAATTTGCCGTTCCACCAATCTTGGTGTCATCAGCAAATTTCGACACCATACACTTGCAGAGGCACTAACATTAACAAATAATGCAGGTCCCTCTGATGATAAGCGTGCAATACACAGCAACCTGTTTTTTGATTAAACTAGAGACAATGAAATCACTTTAAAAGGGAAAAGGAAGATCATCATTAAGACTGTCAGTGTTATTTGTGATACAATAGTGGTGTAGTTGCAGAGTAAAGATGAATCTCTGAAGAAAATGGTTGAATTATTTTCTGTTTCTTTGCAGAAGTTTGGGCAAGAATGCTAAGAGTCGCTGCAGTAACAAATTGACTGAATCCTACCAAGAGAACAAAATCATAAATTTTTTTGAAGATGAAGTGAAACAATTCATTAATTTCATTGATAATGATGAGCTCTGTGCTTGAAGGTCACCAGCTAATTTGTACAGGCTTATAGGTGATAGTATGCAGGCAACCTTTCAAAATGTGGAAACCAATCTGAAAATATCTTTAACAGCTGTCACAAATGTTTCCAGTGAATGTTCTTTCTCTGTATTGAAAAGAGTGAAAAATTATTTGTGAAATATGATGAGTCAAGAATATTTGACAAGTCCAACAATACTGACAATTGAAAATGCTTCCATACAAGATTTTACCTACGATGATGTTAATGATGATTTTGTGAAGAAAAATTGCAGAAGAAAAGCTATCTAAATTGCCATGGATTGCGAACAACTGATGAATAAAGATAATCCTAAAAATATGTCCCTCTTCCATTTTCTCTTGTTTAAATTCTGTTTTTCAAATGAGAGCACCATTTGCTGGTCTGATATCATGGCCGTGAAGTGCAGACAGTTACAATAGATGAGTAACTGCCATCCCCATCACTCTCAGTACTGGCCTTCAGAAAGTCTCTTGTGGACAAAGAATGGACTCGGACCAGACTATTACCAACAAAGCTACTGATTTTGGACGTGGGCTCATGGAACTCCACTTAATTGGAGTATTTGCTACTGCACTAGGCTTTTTTTCTGGCTTGTTCTGTCCTGCACTGGCCTGTGCTGTGCTGCAGTCATATCATCGGCTGATTTCTGCATCTTGTTGCTCATCGGGCAGTTCCATGCTTGCTCACCTCAAGACACACAGACCATAATATTGACCATTTCTACCATCATGGTCACAACAGGTAGGCTTGGATGCCGATTGATCAATGACAGGCTTGTTTTCATAAGTTAAAAATCACTAAAGTAGTTAGGGAATTTAGGTGTGAATGATACTGTAAATGGCAGTACCCTTAGGAACATTAACATTTAGAGGGATCTGGGCATGCAGGTCCACAGTTCCTTAAAAGTGGGAACACAGATGGCAAAGATGATTAA
This sequence comes from Carcharhinus amblyrhynchos, assembly GCF_965287045.1. Taxonomy (NCBI): domain Eukaryota; kingdom Metazoa; phylum Chordata; class Chondrichthyes; order Carcharhiniformes; family Carcharhinidae; genus Carcharhinus; species Carcharhinus amblyrhynchos. Next base: position 52,024,878 of record NC_137339.1, on the reverse strand, counting down.
GAAGGCATATGGCATGAGTACAGGAATTGGGAAATCATGTTGTGGCTATATAAAACCATACTTGGAGTATTGCATGCAGTTCTGGTCACCGCACTATCAAAAGTATGTGGGGGTTTTGGAGAGAATACAAAGAAGGTTTACCAAGATGTTGCCTGGTCTCAAGGGTTTGTCGATGAGAGAAGTTGAATAAACTAGGATTGTTTTCACTGGAAAGAAGGAGGCTGAGGGGAGACCTGATAGAGGTTGACAAAATTATGAGCAGCATAGACAGGATGGATAGTCAGAGGCTTTTTCTAAGGTTGGAAGTGTCATGTACAAGGGGGCACAGGTTCAAGGTGAGAGGGAGAATGTTTAAGGGAGATGTGCGGGGAAAGTTTTTCATGCAGAGAGTGGTGCATGCTTGAGGATATGCTGGAAGCAGGCATATTAGCAACTTTTAAGAGGCATCTGGATGGATACGTGAAAAGGGAGGAAATAGAAGGATACAGACCAAGTAAAGGCAGAAAGTTTTTTTTATTTACAGCATCATAATCAGCGCAGGCTTAGAAAGCCAAAGGGCCTGTTCTTGTGCTGTACTTTTTTTTGTTCTGGACTGTATCCCATGTGTTATCTAGGCTGTATCATAGAATAATACAGTACAATGAGTCCGCACGAATAATTAGAAATATCTGAACTCCCACCTAATCTCTTCTGCCAGCACTTGGCCCAATGGAATCATAGAAATATTGATACCTCTTCCTATATTCATATAGATACCTATATAAATACAGTCAGATACAAATACAAGTATTATCTAGACTATCCTGTGTGTTACCCAGACTTTTCCCCTGTGTGTCATTTAGATTCTATACCATGTGTTATCTAGACTGTCTCCTGCATTTTACTATACCCTGCTTGTTACCTAGACTCTGTCCTGTGTGTTACCGAGACTGTATGCTGTGTGTTACTATACCCCTTGTTTTTATTCTTTGATGGATGTGGGTGTCACTGGCTGGGCGTTTTTTGCCCATCCCTAATTGCCCTTCAACTGAGTGACCTCTCAGACATTTCAAAGGGATTTATGTAGGCTGAACCCTATATTTTATGTGAATTGTCCATTGTGTTTTATGAGCTCTGGGCTGTGTTTTACATAAACTGTACCCTCTGTTTAAGTAATCTGTGCTGTATTTTATAAATTCAAATCCTGTATTCAAATAAACTGTAGCCTGTGTTTTATATAAACTTTACTCTGTGTTTTATGTAAACTGTGCTCTGTGTTTTGTATAAACTATACCCTGTTTGTTACATAAACTCTATGCAGTGTGTTATTTATTGTCTCTCCTCGGGTGGAATAATTCTTATTGCAGCAGAATTAATGAGAACGATTGCAGTGCCAGGTGTTTCTGGAGTTACTCTGTGGTTGCAGAATTAGTTCATACACTTGGGCCCAGCAGCTAGTTAAATGACGCAGAGAAACTTCGGCGAGATTTTCTCATTATAACATCTGAGGATGTGTCAGTATAGGGAGTGTCTGACTATCTCTGCAGCTTGGCAGCATAGTCAGACATTACCTCACTGCCTGAGCCAGACAGCTGAGCACTGTGCCAAGCCCGGCTGCTGCAGCATGTGTTCCGATCGTCTGCCTGATTAGCACTCCTGCCAGGTCGCGATGTTTTCTCCGAGGTGGGTTGCCGGGTACTGAGTGTTCTTTTAATGCAGACAAATCTGCAGGGGTGGATCGCAATGAGGCAGTAGCTCTAGTCGGTAGGTGGGCTGGCACACTGCCCAGTGCCCACCACCAGCCTCGGGAGAGGATACAATGGGAGGGTGGGCAAAGGAACAACTGTCATTAGGAGTAGACATAAAGGCAGGTGGAATACCTGTGCAATGAGTGCAACAAAAACTGTGTTCAGAAAAAATTAAAGTGTCTCACAAACCATAGATGGTGTGACCAGACAGTAATTCAACTTGTAACAAAACACAGCTGGATCCAAGTCAGCATGTCTGATACTGTCGCAGGAACATATTCATATGTTACGGGCTTGCCCAGAGTGTCATAACATCACCAAACATGTGATCATGATGTCTGTGTTTCCTAATTACAAGTTCCTCTCAATATATGATTTTTAATAAACCATTTCCAGAAACATAAACTACACAACTTTAAAAAAATGCACACTTGGCAAAGTAACAACTGAGTCTTTTTTTTCTTTAAGCCACACCCATAGTTCAAGTCTAACAACTGATGCATTAAGGCTTCTTTTGGTGGAGAGTCAAGTTTCACACTGTTCTGCTTCCAGTTCAGGGCTCCTAGGTGATCCTCCACCTGGAGTCATTATGTGAATTCTTTCTAAAATGAAGCCCCTCCCCTCCCGTCAATGGGATCTTCCAGTCCCACCAAAGTCGGCCCCTGGTGGCGTGTTCCTGGCAGGCGTGCAGATGAGCAACGCAAAAGCTCATAGACTTAGGCAGGACAAGGGTTTCTCACCAGCGGGCAATGCACCACCATATGTGGCGCAGGAAAACCCATCGTGGAGTACACACACACACACACACACACACACACACACAGAGGGAGACACACACACAGACATATACACAAACACACACGTGCACGGACAGGGCAGCATGATGAACAGTGATTAGCACTGTTGCTCACAGTGGTCCCGGCTTGAGTCACTGCCTGTATGAAGTCTGCAAGTTCTCCCCATATCTGCATGGGTTTCCTCTGGGTGCTCTGCTTTCCTCCCACAGTCTGTAAGTCATGTTTGTTAGGTGGATCGACCATGCTAAATTCTCCCTCCATGTACCTGAACAGGCACCTGAGTGTGGCGACTGGGGGCTTTTCACAGAAACTTCATTGCAGTGTTAATGTAAGCCTATTTGTGACAAATAAAAAAACTTTAAACATATATATAATATATTTATATATACACACACGGACACATACGCACCCCACACACCATTACAGACACACAAATTCCTCCTCACCGTGCCCCCCACCATGCGTGCACACACGCACACACCACCCCAACACCTCCACGCACATACCACACACACACACCTAACAAAAACATACACATCACACACACACACACATACACACACACACATACACAGCCCGCATACCCCCACATACTGTCAAACTCATATATATATTTTATATATATGCACACATACAAACATATACTCACCCACAGACATCACACATATTCTGATTTACATCATTCAATTTATTTTCATTCCTCTCTCTGCTCAATAATAAAACCACCTGCAGCCATAGAAATGTACAACCACTGTTTCAACTGCCTTCCCCACGAGCCCATCACCTGCAAGGTTCACGTTTCATGGTATTAAATAGCATCATGCCTTGTTAAGTAGAAACATGCAGTAATAAACTCATACAAAAAAAGGTAAACCAATGTTCTACTTGGGCCTCTACCCACCTCATCTGGAATTTTCATCCATCCCCTTTCAGCGAACAATGTGCAATCCCTTTGACCTGCTTGTTTGAGATTTTCATTGCAGCCTTGTCCGTGTCCAACTTCCTTCCCTCAGTTTTCCCTCTGCCTTCTATTATTCATCTTCCTCATCCACATCCTTGCCCCTTGCCAGCCATCATGATCCCTCACCCTTCCCCACCATTTCCCACACCCCCACCCATCACTGCTCCCTCCTTGCACTACCTTCCTTGCACATTGTGCCCCCTTGTCTTACTCAGGTGGCCAATCCCCTCATCCCCAACCGCAGCGCCCCCCCACACTCCAACCCCAGTCAAACTTCAGGCCCTTTTTTGCAGTGTCTGCGTGAGTCCTGTAGCACAGTGCTTCCCAGGCAGACACTGGTGTGTAACACCAGAAAGGATAGAGATTCCTGTATTCCCCAACCCCAACCTGAGACAGTGATACAGGAGGATCCATGGGTCCAGCGGCACGGTGCTGACCACGAAGACCAGGAATCAGTATGTCCTGGCAGGACGGTGTTCAGAACATCAGGAACAGTGCGGTGCTACAGCAGAAAGATATTACACTCACCCTGAAGTCTCTGGAAAACTGAGGACCACCTTGTGCGTGCAACTTTTTAGCAAACGAGTTTGGTGCCAACTGTGACTTCCTGCTGGTATGACACAAGGTTGGAAGACGAGGCGGGACATCAATGGGCACTTCTCTTAATCAGCACTGATGTGTTGCAAATGCCATCAGACTGTAGGAAGGCCAATCCACTATTAACTCGACATTGGGAGAATTGCAACATGACATTACGCCAGTGAGTTTCCAGTATTTTGGCTCCCGCCAGATTCACTATGCCCACCTGATACCAACTCACCATCGGCAGGATGGGAGAATTCCACCCAAAGTATCTATTTATAAACATTGTCAGTGCCATCCATTGTAACTTGAACATTGAGGGCTGCCTGCAGGAGTACGCCAGGGATAGACCAAATCAGGAAGAGAAGCTATTGCTGGAGATTTTCAGGCTACAATTAGATACTCATGAATGAAACCAATAGAAAACAGTTCCATCCAGCAGTGGAGAGGTGTTGGAGGAGGATGGTGTAGGCAGCCATGTCAAAAGGTTGCAGACAGCTAGAGAAAGACAAAGAGGGAAAGTTTACTTTTGTCACAGTCACAGAGGATGTCTTCTGTGACTTTGATAAAAGCTATTTCAGTATTGTGTCATAGAGGGAAAGCTGAGTATGGATTCAGGAGGTAACAAGGGCTTTTGGAAAGGTTAGAGATGGGGAAATAGTTGGCAAGAATAGGATGGGATTTTCAAGAGGTGTTGATTGCAGATTCGAAATGGAGTGGATAGTATATGAGAAGAGGCTAATGGTAGTGGCTAACATGGGAGCAGGCAATAAGGTTTGGTCAGACTAATATTGAGGGAGCACAGATATGAAAACTTGGAGAGAATCTAGAGGAACTTGCAAGTTAGAGCCTAGGAAAGGGGAAAACTTGGGGTAAGTGTGGCCCAACAGATTAGGGGAAGGGAGAAATGTGGCAGAGCTGGTTGATGGTCTCCACCTTGGTGGTAAGGAAGTCCATCACAATTGTTATTGGAGGTGAGAGTGAAAGTGGTAAGGAAGAGGGATTTAAGAAGATGGCCTCTAGTGGAGAAAAGTCAGTGATTATCTTTGTATTCCAGAATGTACCTGGAATAGTGAGCGGATTTGACAGAGGTGAGTCAGACTCAATTTTACATGATCTGATGAATTGCTTTTTAAAACGTGTTTATGGTATTTGAGCATCATTGGCTAGACCAACATTTATTGTCCATCCCCAGTTGCCCTTAAGAAGGTGTTGGTGAGCTGCCTTCGTAAATCACTGTAGTCAATGTGATATAGGTACACCCACTGTACTGTTAGAAAGTATTCACCCAGCAACAGTGAAGGAACCGCAACATATTTCCAAGTCAGGATAGTGAGTGACTTGGAGGGGAGCCTCCAGGTGGCAGTGTTCCATGTGTCTGCTGCTCTTGTCCTTCTAGATAGTAAAGGTCACAGGTCATTTGGTGAGTTGCTACACTGCATCTTGTATACAGTACACACTGCTACTACTGTGTATCACTTGTGGAAGGAATGAATATTTATGATGGTGAGTGGGATCCCAATCAAAAGGGCTGCTTTGCCCTAGATAGTACCATGAATCATGAGTGATAGAATTGCACTGATCCAGACAAGTGTAGAGTATTTTGCCACATTCTTGATTTTTGTATAGATGGTGAACAGGTTATAACAGTTAGGGGATGAGTTACACACCTCAAAATTCCTGGCCTACAAGCTGTTCTTGTTGCCACGTTGTGTATTTAGTTGGTCCAGTTAACTTTCTGGTCATTGTTGAATCCAAGGATGTTAATTTTGAGTGATTCAATGATTGTAATTCAATTGAACGTCAAGGGAAGATAATTAAATACTCTTGTGGTGGAACTGGTCTTTGCCTGGCCATTGTTTGGTGTGGAAGTTATCTATTATACTCCATAAATATTCAGGTCTATGTCTATTGGATATAAGGGAGCAGGCATAAGGGTTATACCAGGGGAATGGCCAGGGTGGGAAATGGCTTTAATGGGAACAAAGGCTTAAGGGTGGACATGAGGATGTAATTAAGCTGATTGGTAGCTACAGAAATATGGAGAATGGAGGACAACTGCTAATTTGAAAATGCAGCTGCAAATCCCTTTACCAGCATCTAAAATAGATGATCTGATTATTTATTACATTGCTACTTGCTGTGCACATATTTGCTGCTGCATTTCCTATACTACAGCAGTGACTACGCTCCAAAAATCTTCAAATAGGGTAACAGTAATGTTTTTTATTCTTTGATGGGATGTGGGTGTCACTGGCTAGGCCAGTATTTGCTGTCCATTCTTAACTGCTGTGAAACTGAGTGGCTGGTTAGGCCATTTCAACAGGTAGTTAAAAGTCAACTACATTGATGTGGCTTAGTGATGAGTCACATGTAACCAGACCAGGCAAGGATTGCAGATTTCCTTCCATTATGGACATTAGTGAGCCAATTAGTGGTAGTTACCATGATCAATTTGAGGTTTTATTAATCATGTTTAATGGAGGGATTTGAACCCATGTCCCCAGTGCGTTAGCCTGGCTCTAACCCAGTGGCAATTCCAATACACCACTGTTGTCCCAGGCACAGAAGCAAACAATCAGCTCAATTTCATGTTCCTTATTATTGTTCCGTTACCCTTATTATGAGATTTTGATCTGTTATCAGACTTTATCCCAAGGTCAATTTGTTTCTTGTCAATTCACTTCTCTCCTATATCGATGGAGTACAGTCGCAATGCTTCAAGCAACTTCCACATTGTGACCAATGCTCAGCCTTGTGCCTTGATTTTTTTTAGCTGTGGCTCATATGGAAAAACTGATACTTAGGTAAAGGTTTGCTGGTTTGAATTGCACGCCAGGAACTTATAACCCAAGCTGACGTACCGATACAGCATTGAGGGAGTGCTGGATCATCAGTGGTGTCATCTTTTAAGGCTTATTTATTTAAACCCTAAGTTGGTTTGGCTTGATTTATAATTGGCCCACTTGGAAGAGTGTGAAGACAATGGTCCATTAGTACTATCACTAAATTATTAATCCAGAAACTCAGCTAATGTTCTGGGAATTCGGCTTTGAATCCCACCATGGCAAATGGGGGAATTTGAATTGAGTAAAAAAATCTGGAATTAAGAATCTACTGATGACCATGAAACCATTGCCAGTTGTCAGAAAAACTCATCTAGTTCACTAATGTTCTTTCGGGAAGGGAATCTGCCATCTGCCATCCTTACCTGGAGGCCTACATGTGACCCCAGAGCCACAGCAATGCGGTTGACTCTCAACTGCCCTCCAAGGGCAACTAGGACTGGACAATAAATGGCCAGTGATGCCCCACACATGAATAAAAAAAAGACAAGGGACACTTAACAGTTTGTCTGGAATATCTGATCCTTTCTGAATCAGGATTACAGTAATTCCACGTTAGTGGAATATGTAATTTGATCCATTAATTGTCAGATGAAGTCCAAAACAGTCAGAGAACAGACTGGATTCACACTCCCAGTTCAGCAGCACTCATACAGAACCAGATTTACTGAGCCGCCCCTCACACTTCTGAGTTCAGATAATGAGGAGTGCGGGATGGACAGATTTCACCACAGAAAAAGGATCTGACGTCTTACTGGAGCAGGAATTAAAATGTATGTCAATGAGCACATGGGGATCACACAAGGCATGGCAGAAAGTTTGTGCTGAATTTCATTGGGATGGTATGAAAGGACAAAGGTCAACGTGAATAGGATAAGGAATTTCAGTGGAGTGATGTGGAGCTCCCACTGGGTCACACCCAGTGGAGGTGCTTGGTAAAGCAGATACTTGCTCTACAACGTGGAGCCAGGCTGAGCTGGAATCAATACAAATTCACTGACCAGATAAACCAGAATAAACAGTGACTGGTAAATCTAACAGACCCTGTTTAATCCTCCCTGTTTACACTTCCATTGGTGAGCAACATCATTACCAAATCTCTTTGTCACCGAGCACCTCCAGGGGGCTTCCTCAGCCACACTCAGCACTTGAATGCCATATTGCAGATTTCCCACTCTTCTCGTCCAGCAAGAGTGACTCTCCAGTCACTGCAAGTTTCAGTCGTGCTGAATCCAGATTGGAGACTTTCCTTTTTCTAAACCTGCCTCCCAGGTTTAAACCTAAATTTCACTTTATTACTGTCACAACTAGGCTTACATTGTCATTGCAATTAAGTTATTCCCTAGTTGCCACATTCTGGTGCCTGTTTGGATACACTGAGGGAGAATTTAGCATGGTCAGTGCACCTAACCAGCACATCTTTCAGACTATGGGAGGAAACCTGAGCACTCGGAGGAAACCCACACAAACATGGAGAGAACATGCAGACTCTACACAGACAGTGACCCAAGCCGGGAATCGAACCCGGTCCCTGGTGCAATGAAGCAGCAATGTTAACCACTGTGCCACCATGCTGTCTTCAAAGCTTCACTAATATTGGGCAGATTATACAAGGGATTTAGGTCATGGCAGCCCTCTCCCATTCGCTACACTGCAATTGAAGTATATCTGCAGTTCAGTGAGCAACATGAATGAAATCACACTGAGTCTCATCCTTCATCCCCTGACTAAATCAGAGCAAGCTCCAGCGTGCACTCCCTTATAGTTCACACATATGCAATTTAGTGCCCAATGCACTGTGATGTCAGTGGAAGTGAGAACCCCATCTCATTCCTTCTTCCCGAACCCAGAGATGCTGAGATCAATTATGGCTGAGGCTGACTGGTGAATGTCAGGAAGCTGAGACATTCAGTGTCTTTTCTGTAGTGACCAGTGACCTTCAGGGCATCTTAACTCATTGCATGACCTTCAGACATATATTTCCCTGAGTAATGAATCAGTGTCACGCACTGTAACAGCTGATAGCTCTTGGCAGCAAATTCACATCCTAATGATATATTGAGGGAGTGACAAAATGCATGTAATGAAGCAAAACTTAACAACGCAGCCATGTTATTTTGTGCTGGGACCTATAATTAACCAAGATAATTTAGGTGCATTTTGCTTGGAGGAAACGTTTGCTTAATTTATGTTCAAAGCATTGAAAGTGGAGAAGAGGGCATGAGAGATTACCTGCTTTGCCTGGGTTGGAACAGAATGCTCGGGGCTGAAACATGGCTGACAACCAGCCAGGAGTGGATAGACTTCATGGACTTTGTCCTCCGCTCTGTGAACCTTCAGTCTGAGGCCTAGCTTATTCGACATCAGAAGGAAGAAATGATTTAATCTTATGCTTGGGTGGTGCGCTGGCAGATGTTCCTTTTGGACAAGTCTGGCATGTTTTTGCAGCTGCCAGAGAAACAAGCAAATATTCTGACTTGCTGCCAAACATATGGAGAGAAGGGCAGTCTCCACTCACCTAAGGTAAAAGAAAATGGGTGCATTTAATATGTACTTATATATTAATCACATGGGTGTACAGGCATCATTTCAAAGCTTTCAGATGAGATGATGGCTCAAAAATGTAGTATACAGTGAGGATTGCAACAGATTTCAGGAGGTCAATGGTGAAATAGGCAGACACATGGCAGCAACACATTTAACAGAGAAATGTGTGACATGATGGTGCATTTTCAAAAGGGATGCAATATCAGAAAACTGAGGGTGTCCTCGAAGGTTTCCAGTCAAGTTGCAATAGTTGCTAATGAATATGACATCCTTTGACTATAATTAAGGGCATGGAGTGCAAAAAAGCAAGGATGTGATTCTAAACATTAGACCAGAGATGGAGTATTGTGTCGGACTGCAGATAGGACATTAGGGAGGTTTTCATGGGTGGAGAGTGCAAAAGATACTTACTACAACAATACCAGGAATGAAAGGCTTCAGATATCTCAAAAAGAAATGTTGTGCTTCCCCTTAGAACATAGAGGGCCTAAAGGAGATTTAACAAAGATTTTTGATAGAATGATTAAAGTGGAAATGTTTCCGGGAGCAGAAGGGTTGATAACCAGAGGTCATTGATCACAGTGATTGGCAAAAGAATCAGAGACCTGGTGTGGATGGTTTTACGTCCCGAGTCATTTTGCTCTGAAAGGTGATGTGAATAGATTTCTTTGTAACATTCAAAAGGAAATTGAATAAATATCTGCAAGGGAATAATTTGCGGGGCTGTGGGGTGAGAACGAATGGGAATGAGCCAAAGAGCTAGCACAGGCACTATGGGCTGAATGAACTTTTTCTGGGCCATATCATTCCACAATTTTAAGTGTCATTGTCTGCAGATTTTGCACCAGGTAATCGAAAAACTGGAATCTTAAATAGCTGATCCCAAGGCTGAAACTGATACACTTGTGTCAGGGAGAATCATAGAACAGTTACGGCACAGAAGGCACTGCATTCCAGATGAACACCACTCACTGCGTAGAAAGGTTTCTCAAGGATAATAGAACACAATTGCCTATACACTGATAATGGAGATCAAACTTTCCATCTCACTTTGCTTTCCAATCTTCCTGTATATTTTTTAAGTGCCTAGGCTGTTTCTTTAAGTGCACTGCTCCGGCAAACATATTCATTAAAAGGGGTTGTTGCCTTGTGCGCAGTCACCTTTGGGTCACAGCTCGGAGGGGAACAACAGTGCATCGAGAAGCTTTATATCAATATTAAGGAATGAAGTTATACAATGCCATTTAGAACCTCATAGTGAATAAAGCAGTTTCCTGATATTCATTGTTGCAGGAAATGCAGTGACCAACTTATGCAGAATGAGGATCCACCAAACAGAACTAAGCAAAGGCCAGATAATTTATTTTAGTGACAATGATTGAAAGGTAATTAATAATTGGCCAGGATACCAGGAGAGATCCCTGTTGTTTGCAAACAATTCTGCGCAATCGCTTGCTTCCACATGGGAGACACAACTTGGTTTAACATCTCAACATATTCTCACTGAGGGCTGGTTAAGGGGAAACTTCCAAAATAGGGCCTGAATATCCATCCCCCTCCATCCCATCCCATCCTACCCAACCCAACACTTCCTTGACAATGGACTTGTTTGGAGTAGTTCTGTATCTCCATCCCATACCCGCATCACAAGGCCATAGAATGGAGATACAGAATGGACACTCCAACATTAGCTGGGACATTCACCACCCTGGCCTAGCTTGCAATGCCTCCCGTGGATTCCAGAGAAAGTTATAGTCAAAGTCTGTCAGAATAGGCACCAATATTCTGGGCCCTAACACAATCATTGCTGAATCTATTTATGTATTAACGTGGCTCAGTGGTGGCTGTTTCTCATGGGTTCAGGGCCAGCTCCAGAATCTCGAGCAAATATTCCACTCCTGTCATGCAGGCAGGATGGTCCATGCAGGAGAGACAACCACAACTGGACATCTATGTAGCACATATGGACATCATCATTCTGAGGATTCCACGCTGTTACAAACAACAAAAGGGAGGTTAGGATAAAAATATGAAAACATACCTGACCTTTGTGTTCCCATCACATCAAGGCATCCACAGAAGGGTATAGGAATGAGTGCAGGTACCGGTCAATGCTTCACCGAGGTAAGTAGCCGAAGGGTCGAAATATTGGAAGTGAAACCAGGCAGTGGCCAGACTATAAAACTGGACATTTGACCTCGGGAGTTACTAGATTCCCAAGGAGATATTAAGGTCAAACCATAGCTGCCTGCACAGGCAGATGTAAAAATCCCATGGCATAATTTGAAGAACAGGCCCGCCTCCCCCCCCCCACCCCCTACTCCACAATGCCCTGGCCAATATTTATCCCTCCACCAACACCTCAGAATAAAGTATTTAATTATTCTCACGGTGCTGTTTTGCAGGATCGTGCTATGTGCAAATTTGCCTAGATCAAAAAAGTGACTCCACTTCAAAAATAATTCATCAGCTGTCAAGTGTCTCGGGATGTATGGCATCATGAAAGGCACTCTATAAATGCACATTATTCTTTTATGCATGATAGAAACATACAAATAGACACAGGAGTAGGCCACTCGGCCCTTCGAGCCTGCTCCGCTGATGGGGCAGGGTGGGAGCATCACAATGGGTTTATTACCTGGCGGGAATCCCGTTTTAGGCTCGATACCCAATCATTGGGGAATCCCGGCCAGGATTTTGTTCTTTGCAGAAATATACTTTATTCAGAAAACACCAAAAAAATTAGAACAACACTTCAAAAGACTCATTGTAGTAGGTGAAATGATATTCCACTTTTTTTTTACTTAGATCATGTTGAACTCTGAGGTACAATACAATTGTAATATGCAAAATGTTTACAGCACAAACTATGTAACCAGAGGGGTTACAGATCATTTCCAGCTCCTCAGAACATTATGGCTGAATGGTCTAGGACAGCGATCTTACCCCTTTATGCAGAGAAATACCTCTGGCTACAAGTTCATCAGGCAGTGGTCTCAATATAACATTCTCAAGGCTCTGAAGGTAAAGAAGATGATGGATTCTGTAGAATGGTTCCCTGAGCAGACTGTCAGTCATTTGACAGAATAGCACATCACTAAAACTTTCAAACAAGCACCAAGACCTAGCTTGTCTGGTGGTGAGATCCTTCCCACACACCTGAACACTCCCTCAGCAAACTGCCCTTCAGGTGACTGTGGTGAGGAGGAGACCGTTGTCCGCCTCCTTGTGGAATGTGCTTTTGTAAAGATTGTCTGGAGAGAGGTGCAGTGGTATTTGTTGAGGTTCGTCCCGAGCAGTTCTGTGACATAGGACTCTGTGCTCTACAGGCTGCTCCTAGAGACACACACTGAGACAAACATCAATTGCTGCTGCTGGATTATCAACCTGGTAAAAGACACTTTTTGATTTGCCAGAAACTTGTTGCCCTTCCAGTGCAGAGAATTGTCATCAACTGGGTGTTACAGACTGGCACATTCCAAGGTCCAGGACTATGTGCTGAGGGATACACTCAACTAGGGGCAGCTGCTGCAGAGACAGAATTTTTTTTGTAAAAATATACTTTATTCACAAAATAATCTGAAGAATCAGTACAAAACAGTTCAAAGTCATAATAGGGAAGTTCAATGATATTTGTATTTTCTCCCAAGATCAAAACTCACTGTGAGGTGCTTCAATTCAGCAATGAGAACATTACAAACATTTCAATATTTTCATTACAGTGTACAATTTCTGTTCATACTATATACATCAAACATGTTACACTTTGAGGTGCATCAATACAGTTATATGCTGTTAGGATTAAGCACATAGTCCAAGGGGTTTTACATGGTTACCAGCCCTCAGTGCACATTGGCTGAAAGTCCTTACACAGTGGCCTGTCCCCATTGCTTGACTGTGTCCTTCAGCACGTAGTCCTGGACCTTGGGATGTGCCAATCTGCGACATTCAATTGAGGACAATTCTTTGCACTGGAAGATCAACAAGTTTCAGGCAGATCGAAAAGCATTTTTTACCAAGTTGATAATCTCCCAGCAGTAATTGATGTTTGTCTCAGTGTGTGTCCCTGGGAACAGCCTGTAGAGCACAGAGCCATGTGTCACACAACTGCTTGGGATGCGGCACCTCCCAGCAGTCAAATCTTTGCAAAGGCACAGTCGACAAGAGGTGTGCGACCAGCTCTACCCCCACACAGTCACTTCGAGGATAGCGTGCTGTGGTGCAGAGACTTTGGGCATGCACGAAAGATCAGCAGGTGGTCAGGAAGGCGAATGGGATGCTGGCCTTCATAGCGAGGGGGATTGAATATAAAAGTAGGGAGGTCTTGCTGCAGCTGTATAGGGCATTGGTGAGGCCGCAGCTGGAGTACTGTGTGCAGTTTTGGGCGCCGCACCTGCGCAAGGATATTTTGGCCCTGGAGGGAGTGCAGAGGAGGTTTACTAGGCTGATACCGGAGTTGAGGGGATTGAGCTATGAGGAGAGGCTGAATAAACTAGGCTTGTACTCGTTAGAGTTTAGAAGAATGAGGGGAGATCTCATTGAGACGTATAAGATGATGAATGGGATGGATAGGATAGAGGTGGAGAGACTCTTCCCGCTCAAAAAAGACAGTAGGACTAGGGGGCACAGCCTCAAGATAAAGGGGAGGCGGTTTAGAACGGAGTTGAGGAGGAATTTCTTCACTCAAAGAGTGGTGAATCTCTGGAATTCTCTGCCCGTTGAAGTGGTGGAGGCTGCCTCGCTAAATATTTTTAAGAAGCGGGTTGATGGGTTTTTGATAAGAGAAGGGATTGAGGGTTATGGGGAGAGGGCGGGAAAGTGGAACTGAGCCACGACAGATCAGCCATGATCTTATTGAATGGCGGGGCAGGCTCGAAGGGCTAGATGGCCTACTCCTGCTCCTATTTCTTATGTTCTTATGTTCTTATGTTCTTATCTGACAGGGAGTCCCCTTCTCACCACCAGTCAATTTAGTTCTTGGTGCTTGTTTGAAAGCTCTGGTGATGTGGTGTTCTGTAAAATAACTGACAGTCTGCTCAGGGAACCATCCTCCGGGATCCACCATCTCCTTTACCCTCAGGGCCACAATGACGTTATGTACGGATCACTGCCTGATCGCCTTGTGGTCAGATGTGTTTCTCTGAACAAATTTTCCCAGGACGGACAGGTGGTATAGCACGGTCCAACTACTTGGAGCATTCCGCAGCATAACAGCACTGGAAGCGTTCCATGGCAACGTGGCCAGACCCATCCTTTGAGTACTGGGGACAGGTAAAACCTCAGCACATAGTGACTCTTGGTGTTTGTATACTGAGGATCAATGCAGAACTTGATGCAGCCACTCAAAGGTAGCCATCAGGATAAGGTTGACTTTGAGAATGTTTCTCCCTCCCTTATCCAGAGATTTGTACATGATATCCCTCCCTTCAGACACGATCCATCATTAACCTCCAGATGAAGTAGAGGATGGCTTGGGTGTCAGTTGTAGCACAGGATCGAGGTATGGGCCAGAAGTGCGCTATGTATAGCAGCACCTAATGATCAGACTCTTACCTGCAATGGAGAGCGCCCACCTGCCCAATTTCTGCCTCACCTTGGCAGTACGGTCTTCCCAGATTTTTGTACAAGCCCCAGCCATTCCAAACCATATCTCAGCACCTTCAGGTGATCTGTCCTGACAGTGAAGGGAGCAAATGATCGTTCAGCACTGTTTCCAAAAACATGGCCTTGCTCTTGGCATGGTTATTTGGTTCCCGAGGCCAGTTTGAACTGATTGCAGACACACAGAAACAGAAATGTTTATTGAATTCAGATGGCCTGATTTAACTGAATACAAAGTGCAACCTGCTGAAATAGGACTGATATGTGTCACTGAGGTTGTTTTGAACTCATTGTAACTGTCTGAATAGTGACAGTGCCAGAGCCCTGGGCTGTGTCGCTATATTGTGATTACTTGTTTTCCTACTATTTAAATGGTCTGTTCTTGAGGTGTGCGCAGCTCTGTCTGGGACTCAGTACAATGACACATAGAGGTCAAACCCACCTGGAATGGAGACAGAGTGAAAAGCATCTTCATGCAGCCACTCTGGTTATACACAGATACACAGGGACAGTTCATCATCATCAGGGACTGTCCCATAATGCTGCGGAATGCTTCAAGTAACTGAACTGTGCTGTAACACCTGTCCCTCCTGTGAAAATTTGTTCAGAGAAACACATCTGACCACAAGGCGATCAGGCAGTGGTCTACGTGTGATGTCCTTGAGGCGCTGAGGGTAAAGGAGATGGTAGATCCTGTATGATTTTTCTCTGAGTACACTGTCAGCCATTTGACAGAACACCACATCATCAGAACTTTCAATTAAGCACCAAGATTTAAATTGGCTGGAGGTGAGAAGAGTGAGAGGGGATCTCACAGAAACTTATAAAATTCTAACAGGGTTAGACAGAGTAGATTCTGAAAGAATGTTCCCAATGGTGGAGAAGTCCAGAACTGGAGGGTCATAGTTTAAGGATAAGAATCTTTTAGAATCTTTTAGGAGAAACACCTTCACCCATAGAGTGGTGAATCTATAGAATGCACTACCAGAGAATGTAGTTGAAGCCAAAACATTGTCTGATTTCAAGAACAAATTAGATATATCTCTAGGGGCTAAAGGAATCAAGGGATATGGGGGCGAAGGAGTGATCAGGATATTGAATTCAGCTGATTAGCCATGAGCAAAATGAATGGCGGAGCAAGCTCAAAGGGCTGAATGGCCTACTCCTGCTTTCTCAAATGTTTCATCATTTGCCTTTGGCCGGATGTCATTCCAGCAGCAGCCACCACCACCATTGGTGATGTATTAACATGGATAGAGGATTGGTTAACTAACAGAAAGCAAAGAGTTGGAGTAAATGGGTGTTCTGATTGGCAATCATGACTAATGGTGTGTCTCAGGAATCAGCGTTGGGACAGCAATTGTTTACGATTTACATAGGTGATTTGGAGTTGGGGACCAAATTCCGGAGTTGAGAGGGTTAACTTATGACAGACTGGATGCTGGGATTATGTTTCCTTGGCTGGGGGTAGAGAACAAGGAATCACAGTCTCAAGATATGGGTTGGGTCAATTAGGACTGAAGTGAGGAGATATTTTTTCACTCAAAGGGTGGTGAACCTGTGGAATTCTCTATCACAGAAGGCTATGGAGGTCAAGTCACTAAATATATTTAAGAAGGAAATAGATAGGTTTTTTGACTCTAACAATGTCAAATAGATGGAGAGAGAGTGGGAGTATGCATTAAGATAAAGGATCAGCCATGGTCACATTGAATGGCAGAGCAGGCTTGAAGGACCAATTGACCTATTCCTGCTCCTATTTTCTGTGTTTTTAACCTTGATTGACAGAGCTACCCCACCTTCTTTTTCTTTCTTCCTGCTCTTCTGAAATGTCCAATACGGTAACTATTCAGTTCCCAGCTGTGGTCACTTTACCATGTCTCTGAGTTGATTATCAGATCATACTCACTTATTTCTGTTTGTGTTGTCCTTTCTGTTACAACTACTTCATTGCTGGGGCCTGGAGAGAAATCTTCATATCCTCACTGGCTGCAGGGGAGGTGCGAGAGGATTGGAGAATAGCCAATGTTGTTCCTTTGTTCAAGGATAACAAGAATAATCCAGGTAATTACAGGCCAATGAGCCTTACATCAGTGGTAAGAAAATCATTGGAGAGGATTCTTCGAGACAGGATTTATTCCCACTTGGAAATATATGGACGTATTAGTGAGAGGCAACATGGTTTTATGAAGGGGAGCTCGTGTCTCACTAACTTATAGAACATAGAACATAGAACATAGAACATTACAGCGCAGAACAGGCCCTTCGGCCCACGATGTTGCGCCGACCAGTTACAAAAACAATGACCCACTAGCCTATACCAATCCCTTTTCGTCCATAAACCTATCCAGAGATCTCTTAAACGCCCCCAAACTAGACGCATTTACAACTGCAGCAGGCAGGGCATTCCAATCCCTCACCACCCGCTGGGTAAAGAACCTACCCCTGACATCCGTCCTGTAGCTACCCCCCCTTAATTTAAAGCCATGCCCCCTCGTGCTAGCTTTCTCCATCCGAGGAAAAAGGCTATCACTATCCACCCTATCTAAACCTCTAATCATCTTATATGTTTCAATAAGATCCCCTCTTAGCCGCCTTCTTTCCAACGAAAACAACCCTAAATCCCTCAGTCTCTCCTCATAGGACCTCCCCACCATACCAGGCAACATCCTAGTAACTGTACTCCATGATGAATATTTACCATCCACCACCACCCTCTGTCTCCTATCTGATAGCCAATTCCTGATCCAACTTCCTAGATTACCCACAATCCCATACATCTGCATTTTCTGCAGAAGCCTACCATGGTGAACCTTATCGAACGCCTTACTAAAATCCATGTATACCACGTCAACTGCCTTGCCCCCATCCACCTCTTTGGTCACCTTCTCAAAAAACTCAAAAAAAACTTGATCGAGTTTTTTGAGGAAGTGATGATTGATAAGAGTAGGACAGTGGATGTTGTTTACAAGGACTTCAGTAAGGCCTTTGACAAGGTCCCTCATGACAGACTGGTAAAGAAGGTGAAGTTGCATGGGATCAGAGGTGAGCTGGCAAGGTGGATACAAAACTGGCTCAGTCAAAGAAGACAGAGGGTAGCAGTAGAAGGGGGTGTTTCTGAATGGAGTGCTGTGACAAGTAGCGTTCCTCAGGGATCAGTGCTGGGACCTTTGCTGTTTGTAATATATATAAATGATTTGGAGGAAAACGTAACTGGTTTGATCAGTAAGTTTGCGGACAACACAAAGCTTGGTGCATTTGTGGATAGTGATGAGGACCATCAGAGGACATAGCAGGATATGGATAAGTTGGAGTCGTGGGCGGAGAGATGGCAGATGGAGTTTAATCTGGACAAATGTGAGATAGTGTATTTTGGAAAGTCTAATAAGCAGAGGAAATATACAGTAAATGGCAGAACCCTTAAGAGTATTGATAGAGAAAGGGATCTGGGTGTGCAGGTGCACAGGTTACTGAAAGTGGCAACACTGATGGAGAAGATAGTCAAGAAGGCATATGGCATGTTTGCTTTCATCGGCCGGGGCATTGAGTTTAAAAATTGGCAAGCCACGTTGCTGCTTTATAGAACCTTAGTTAGGCTACACTTGGAATATAGTCTTCAATTCTGGACGTCGTACTACCAGAAAGATGTGGGGGATTTGTAGAGGGTACAGAAAAGATTTACCAGGATGTTGCCTAGTATAGAGGGTATTAGCTATGAAGGGAGGTTGGAGAACCTTGGTTTTTCTCACTGGAATGACAGAGGCTGAGAGTCTACAAGATTATGAGAGGCATAGACACAGTGGATAGTCAGAAGCTTTTTTGCAGCGTGAAAGTGTCAGTTACTAGGCAGCACAGGTTTAAGGTGTGAGGGGTAAGGTTTAAAGGAGATATATGAGGCAGATTGTTTTACACAGGGCGGTGGTACCTGGAACTCACTGCCAGGGGAGGTAGTGGAACTGGATATGGTAGTGGCTTTTAAGGAGCGTCTTGACAAGTACATGAATAGGATGGGAATAGAGGGATATGGTCCCCGGAAGGGTAGGGAGTTTTAATTCAGTCAGGCAGCGTGGTCGGTGTAGGCTTGAAGGGCTGAAGGGCCTGTTCCAGTGCTGCAATTTTCTTTGTTCTTTGTTCATATATTCAGATGAAGAGCCTTTATTTTTTAACTATCTTTCCCTACTCTGACCTTATTTGCTGATGCACTGTTATGTTTGTGAGCTCTGTCCTTTCCTGTCACTCTGGTTACCATTATCTGTTACTCCACACCATTGCCATCCCCTTTCTCATTAACTTTCTAAATTGTCCCATGAATCCTCCTCCCTACTATTTACTTTACTGTGAGGACACTGATCTCAGTGTGTATCAAGTAAACGCCTTCCCAGTTTTGTATCTCCAACTTTCTCCAGTACTGGTGCCATGAATTGAAACCCATTTCTCCCACATCAATCCTTAAACCATTCACTTAACTCTGTGATCTTACTTACCTGATGTCCATTTGCTCATGGCTCTGGTAGTAATCCAGAGATTATTAGTTTTTTGGTCTTGCTTTTTTAATTTATCCCTTTGCTGCTCACACTACTCTTTCTTAGTCCAACCTATGTCATTGGTAGTCACATGGATTACAAGAACTGGATCCTTTCCCTCCCACTTCACATTCCTTTCAAACTCTGATGAGATGTCCTTAACCCTGTCACAGGGCTGGCAAAAAACTTTGGGACCCACATTCTCAGTTGCAGAGAACGGTATCAATCCCCACTGGTCTTCTGCCACTACTAATTTCCTTTTCACTTCCCTTCACCCCCTGAAATGAATGGCCTCTTGTACCATGATGTTGTGGTCAATTTGCTCACCCTTGATGTCCCTATTCTTATCCACACAAGCTGCAAGAAACTCAAATATTAGCAAGAGCAGAGACTTCTCCACTGCTGTCTTCTGAACCCTCATATCTGCTTCACTCATAATCACATCCTTCTGTCCATGACCATGGATTCATTCTGATGTACCTAGCCTAAGGGATGTGACTGCATCTTGGATTAAAATATCCAAGTAATTTTTTCCTTCCCTGGTGCATTGCAGTGACTGAAGCTTAGACTCCAACTCATCAACTCTTGTATCGGGAGATTAGCAGGCGTAAATACGTGGGTTACAGGGATAGGGCCTGCGTGGGATTGTGATCTGTGTGGGCTCGGTGGGCTAAATAGCCTCCTTCTGCACTGTGGGGATTCTATAATTCTATGATCATTTATAGTTATATTAAGCTGTTTAGCTAGCTATGCTACAAATTTAATACAGTTCAAATATCTCACTGGTTTGATTGAAACTACTACCCAGTTTAGAGATAAAGCAAACTTTAAAATTCACTAACCAATCGTTTACCTGCTTACCTTTTTTATGCCTCTAGATTTCAACTCTCAGATCTCACTGTCTCTCTCTTTCTCTCTCAAACGACTCCTCATTCTATAATTTCTTCCTTCACTGTGCTTAATTCCCTCACAAATGATATTTCTGAGTTCAGAAAGCTGTCGAGCAGCACTCTAGCAAGTTTGCCACTGTGCTACTTACATGTTTAATTGACTCATCAATTTCAATGGAACAAAGTATTTACCTTCCTAATTCCCCTGACACTAAGGGGCAATGTAGCATGGCAAATCAACTACACATCTTAGGAGGAAACTGGAGCACCCAGAGAAAACCCACGCAGACACGGTGAGAACAGTGACCCGAGACTGGAATTGAAACTGGGTCCCCCTGCACTGTGAGGTAGCAGCGCTAACCACTGATGGAATATTAGAATAGGTAACCAGAGCAAGAATGTTAAACCACACTGATCCATCCCAGGAGTCTGTATCAGTCCTACTCACTGTTCCACCAATAAACTCATTAAGACACTGGGCCAGGAATGGGGACAGAGTAACAAGACTGATGCCTGGGATAAAGGTGTGAGAAAAGACTAGAGAGCAAACTCTGTTTTTAAGAGAGAAGATCATCCAGGGAGAGCCTCATGACGGTGAATTAAGTATAGAATGCTTTATATTAATGTAAGTAAACCCAGGCTATTATTTTAACTTAGGTCAGGGAAGGAGACCAGAAGATGCAAATAGAAATTAGTGAGAAGTAAAATGGGTGGTTTGTAAGCTCTCAAGCTTGCAAACCACCATCTCAGACTGACAATGGGGAGAGCTTATGTTCTGTTTTCAGTGAGCGACTATGGCCTACTCCTGCTCCTATTTCTTATGTTCTTATGTTCTTATGACTAAGATATGAAGACCAGGAAGGTGTTGAGTTTGATGTGTAATCTGTGCTGAGTTAGCTGTGGCAGTGAGGGCAAAACTATTATTGGTTTCAATGCCCCTCATCAATATAGAGTGTCCTTTGTGGGGATGTTGGTTGAGGATGGGATCTGGCTCAGTTGCAATGCACTAATGTTTGAATATCCAGCCATGCTCATTATCTGAGCTTGCAGATGAGGAATGGCCAACTGGGTATAGTACTGGGGAGCTGTCAATGTCCATGTACTTTGCTATAAGAAAATGAAGAAAAACTTGAATTCATCCAATTCCTTTCATGAACTCAATGTCAACAAATGACTTGCAGCCAATGGACTGCCTTTGAACTGCAGTAAGTATTGTGACGTAGAAACCTGACAACCAATTTATGCACAAAATGCTCCCAAAAACAGCAATAATTACCTGATAAATTGTTCTAGTGAAGATGCTTGAAGGATGAATGTTAGCCAGGACACCAAGGAGGACTCCATTATTCTTTAGAGTGCCATAGGATCTCTTACAGATCCTGAGAAGCAGGGTCTTTGTTTAATGCATGGGAAATCTATTAACCTAGGTTTTGTAACTGTCTCACATGGAATTTAAACTCACAGCTCTGAGACTCAGGCAACAGTGTTAGCCATTGATTCCTGAGTGACTCTCAGCTTGAAGTAATGTCTACAGGCGAAGAATGGGGAGACAATTGAGGAAAAGCAATCCTTTATGCAAAATAGCAAAAACATGAGTAACCCAGCAGTGGCTGTAAAGAACAGGTGATGTAAACTTTGCTGAGTCCATTCCACAATAAATCTGGGATGTTTGCCATTGAATGTGGAAAGAAACCACATAAATGATTTTATAAGTAGTGAAAAGCGCTCAGCTGCTGTAGATATCACACACTCAGTAGTTAACTGGTCTGCACACATTCCACCTCCCACTTCTGGTTAACCTTGTAACAATCCTGGCAAAGCTACAGCCGTCAGTGCTTTCATCAAGACAGCTCACTGGCCTGTTCAATGCTTTCTATTCACACATTTGCATGGTACATATGTCACGGGCAGTGACAGAGTCAATAGGTGGGGACTGGTCACGACTGTTGCTCAACCATCCTGAGATTAGTTACTGATGCGTCGGACCTTTTGGTTCCCCGGAACTCCTGTAATCTGCCATCAGTCATCAGCCTGCCAGTCTGAACGATTTCCCATCTCAGTCTCTGGATCAAGTCAGTCAGCATTGTAAGTCTTCAAATCTTGTGTTAAATCCATCAGCACCACCCTTATTCTCCAGAGGTGACCAAGCCTAGCTCCACCACTTACCTTGTGCCGAGTTACTTGGGGGTTGGTTTCCCTCAGTTGTCTAGACGGCTGGTTTGTGATGTGGACTGATGCTAACAGCACTGGTTCAATTCCTGCACTGGCTGAGGTTATTCATGAAGGCCTTGCCTTCTCAATCTTGCTCCTCGCCTGAGGTATAGTGACCCTCAGGTTAAATCATCACCAGTCAGCTCTCCCCCTCAAAGTGGAGAGCAGGCTATGATCATCTGGGACTAGGGCGACTTACCTTTTATAGTTAGCTGACGTGTGTAGGCTCAGGGGTGTCTGGGACACAGGAAAAAAGAGAACATATTTTCAATAAGAATATTATCCATCCCCTCAGAAAACTCTCACAGTGCCTCATATCCATTGAAGTGACTCAACTGTTATTCTGTAGGCACATGTAACAACCATTTTGTCCTCAGGAATATCACACAAAAGCAATATTTTGAGGAGTTAATCTCATTGGAATGGTGGCTGTTAAAGGAGAAATGTGGTCCTGGATAAATCTAAGCCCTTAGGCAAAGAACCAAGGTACAGGTATGGCTGGAGACTCTAACTGTATGACACCAGTTCCTAATGTGGAGCAGTATCAGCAAAGGGGCACAGGGAACATGAACACAGTCTTTCAGACTTTTTGCACCTGCACTTCCATGTGGATAATGCTGCAGGCTGATCTTTGTGGCTGACATAATTTTATGCCTCTAATGCCACACCTAACTTTGACTTCAAGAGCAAAAAGATCTGGAAACATTCAGCAAGTCAGGCAGCATCTAAGGAGAGACAGAAAGGAGTTAAAGTCTTGGGTGTCAACAAACGGCATAATCTTTGCACATCCTGACTGCAGATCAAGCTGGCATGTACTTGCCTGCTGCTCTGTCAAGCATTCACCAACAGTGTGAGAAAAAAATGAGTGCTGGGCTAAAACTTCCTGCTGTGTCAAATGCCAACAGCTGCAGTGTGCAATGTCAGCTATAGCTCAGTGCTAGCTCTCATTCCTCTATATCAGAATGTAGTGGGTTCATGTCCCACTCCTGAGACCAGAGTTCAACAGCTGTGCTGACACTCCACTGTAATACTCCACTGCTTTCAAATGAAGCATTAAACTTGGCCCCTTCTGCTTATCCAGGTGGAGTTAAAAGGCCACATAGTGCTATTTTCCCAGCATCCCGAACAACAGTTATCCCTCAGCAATATAATAAAATACCTGGCCGTTTTCACATTGCTGTTTTCAAGAATGTGCTGTTTAAATCAGAATGTAGAACTACAGTGGCTGTGAAGTCATTTGAAGTTGTGAAGAGCGCTATAGAAATGCAAGCCCTTCTTGCCAGCAACCATAGAGAAATATCGAGAATTGGTGGCTTAAAAACTTTGCTATGAGCAAAATTAATTAGAATGAAGGTGATTGAGGGTTTGGGCAAGTGCATTAAACAAACACAGTAAAACAAGCTTGCCCTTTTACTTAATCACCTTATTTAATCATCCCTCTTCAAGCTCAATCTCTGCAGCACAGGCATAATCTGAACAATAACACAATGATATCAACATGATGACCAGTGTGTTAGCATCTCCCTTTTCATATCTCCCAAGATAATGGGTTGGATTTTCCTCTTTGCTTGCTGATCTCCCAGTCCTGCCCAATGAGGTGAGCAGGCTGTACAAAACATCCTAGACCTTGATGGGACCAGGAGACCATACTGGAGCCAATGGCAAGCTGCCTCTGCTTTAGGGGAAGGATGGAAATACTGGTCTATTCCAGGTACCAAAGTGAAACCAAAACCTGCTCCATCCCAACAACACCATCTTTATTACTTGGGAAATGCTTTAGCCATGTCCATCATAAAAAAGTAAAAGAGGTTGTAGTTATATAACACCTTTCACAATATTATGACATCCCTCAATACGTTATAATTAATGTGTTCTTGTGGTGTAGCCACTGCGACAACATTAGGAAGTGAAGGAGCTCACTTAGGAATATCTCACACGGGCCAGCATGATAATGCTCCAGTAATCAGCTTTAGTGATGTTAAATGAGAGGTAAATATTGACCAGGATTTCTGAGAGAACCTTTCTTCAAAATATTTCCTCGGGAACTTTTACTATCCGCTGCCTCAGAAGGCAGACAGGTTTAATCTCACTTTCACGGCACATTCAAAGACTAGGCCTGCCTGAGTACATCAGTGGAATGTCAGCTCAGGTTTTGTGCTGTCTCTAGGGTGGGGCTATGAACCCACAACCTTGTGACTCAGAGGGAAGGGTGCTACCAACTGAGCTACATCTGCGTCTATCCTGATAGCCTAAGGGATCACAGGGAGAAAGGAAAACAGAAACTGCTGGAAACACTCAGCAAATTAGGCGGCATCTGTGGAGATGACCCACATCACATATCTGAATTGTCTAGACGGCTCTCACCACAGATTTTGATGTTTCCAACATTCTCTTTTTTTTTCAAATTCCAACATCTGCAGTATTTCACTTTTTGCACAGTCACAAAGACAGTAGGGAAGAAAAAGCAGTGTGAACAAATACCATAGCTGATGGTTTGCCTCAGGATTTATTTTACGATCTCTCTATGTATACATAAATGACTTGGACATAGAAATATAATATATTAAATGTTAAATGCATAATATCTTGCTATAGATTAAATATAATCTACAATATATTAATAGTTTGATGTAGATAGCACGTTGCACTGAAACCTACTATGTAAAGTGGCACAGTAGTGTAGTGATTAACTCTGCTGCCTCACAGTGCCAGGGACCTGAGTTTGTTTACTGGCTTGGGTCACTGTGCAGAGTGTGAACATTCTCCCTATACCTGCATTAGTTTCCTCCGGCTATTCCCACAGTCCAAAGATGTGCAGGTTAGGCAGATTGGCCATGCTAAATTGCCCCTTAGTGGCAGGGGCACTAGCAGGGTAAATACATGGGGGTATGGGGATAAGGCCTGGGTGGGATTGTGGTCGGTGCAGACTCAATGGGCTGAATGGCCTCCTTTTGCACTGTAGGATTCTATGATCTATGACCTATACATTTTCAAGGAAATTCTCCATCCTTGCCATGCGTTTCTACTCTGGCCATGTAACACCAGTGGGAAATCTATCAGGATTTCCAATAGCAATAATTAGGATCTACCTGTAATAGTTTCTGTAACACCATTATGTAGTTCTGCATTTTCCTGTCTTCATAAATCATTCCAGAACACTTCATAAAAAAGGCTGTAATTTCTTGCCGTTTTCACATGTTCATAATACATTCCTTAAAAGTTTTCTGTTTGAAAGCTACAGCTTCTTCTCACATGTTTTTATTTGCATTTAATATAGCAGAGACAGTGACGTAACGGTATTGTTACTGGGCTAGTATTCCAGAGCTCCAGAGTGACCTGAGTTTGAATCCCACCACGGCAGATGGTGAAATTTGAATTCAGTAAAAATATGGATTAAAAGTCTAATGATGAGCATGAAACCATTGTCATAAAAAAATCCATCTCGTTCACTAAATCTGCCATCCTTACCTCTTCTGACCTACATGTGACTCCAGACTCACGGCAATGTGGTTGATTCTTAAAATGCCCTCAAGGCAAAAAATGCCAGCACAGCGAGCAATGCCCACATTCCATGAATGAACAAATAAAATGTGGTGGGATTTTCTGACTGCACATGTCCCAAGACCAGAAATCCCCACCTGAGTTTCAAATGACCCGTCGAATCTTCTGTCTCACCCGCTATGATTCCCAC
Organism: Carcharhinus amblyrhynchos; assembly: GCF_965287045.1. NCBI lineage: Eukaryota > Metazoa > Chordata > Chondrichthyes > Carcharhiniformes > Carcharhinidae > Carcharhinus > Carcharhinus amblyrhynchos. The sequence goes on along the minus strand of NC_137339.1, from coordinate 51,998,502 downwards.
GACATTTTTGGCCTATATTTTTGCCTGGGGCTGTGGCTAATTGCTGATTATGCAAACATATGCAGTTCCCAGTTTCTCAATACTATTAAGAATGCTGAACTGCTGGCTTCTTTTTGTTTGACATATTCTATAAAATTGTTTTCAGAAGTCATTTGGAAAGTTACAAGAGAATTTTCAAAATCTTCATCCTGCTAAAATTTATATAAAGTAGAAAATCTGTGAATGGAATTTAAGATTAAGTGGCTGAGTACATTTAATCAGTCAGAAGGATGGTGGGCTGTCACTGTCTTTCCAGCTATGCCCCAAATAAGTCCATGGCAGGAAGACCCATGGACGGCCATCCCACCTCAGCACCAATTGAGGCCCACTTAAGGGTATCATCCTGCTGCTGCTTGGTCCATGGAGATCCTCAGCCTTGGGTGAGTATAGTACCAGCAGCAGCCATCACCTCCCTGATGGCACTGCCAAATAATGAAAAGCTGACAGCTGTTGGCAGGTGCAACTTCAGCCCCCTCCCCATCCTGTCACTGGCCAATGTGGTGGGCCTTTCTGAAAAGAAGTGACTTGGGACTCTTGCTGGCTCTCCAACCAGCAAACAAAATCCCCTCTGTTGACAGAGATTGTTAACTACCTGCCCCAAGGAGAACATGTAGAGGTGAAAATGAGGAAAGTAAGTGGTGGGTTGTAAGATTGAGATGAATGATAAGGGAGCAAGTAGGAGGGAAGGCTATAGGAGTTGACTGAATTGTTCAAAGGGCAAGAAGTAGGAGGGGTTGTAATAGGGTTGAAAGGGGGTAGGAAGGGGCTAGTAATTGGAACCAATGGAGTAGAACTTGCTGCATTTTCACATCAATTGCCAATTAAGTTGTGGCTAAGAGCATAAGTACCTGTTGTGGAGAAGGTTTTAGAATCAATTCTCAAGGAGTTTATATCCCAGCACTTAGAAAATCTCAACGTGATTGGGAAGAATCAGCATGGTTTTATGAACGAGATATCATGTTTAACTAATTGATTGGAGTTCTTTGGATGAATAACATGAGTTGTGGATACTGTACTTGAATTTCCAGAAGGCATTTGATAAGGTTTCACATCAAAGGTTATTGAAAATATAAAAACTCAGGGTTTAGGGGTAAGATATTAGCATGACTAAAAGGCTGGCAGAAAACAGAGTATGAGTAAATGGTTATTTTTTTGATTAGCAAGGTATGGCAAGTGGAGCCCTGCAGGGTTCTGTGCTGGGCCCTCAACATATTGCAATTTATGTCAATCACTTAGATGAGAGGAGTGAAGGGATGGTAGCTACATTTGTAGCTGACACAAAGATAGGTAGGAAAGCATGTTCCAAAGGGGACATAGGAAGTTGCAGATAGATATAGATAAAGAGAAAGGGCAAAAATCTCACAGGTGGACTATAATATGGGAAAATGTGAAATTGTGCATTTTTACTCTTCCTGCTACAGTGAACAGTGTTAGTTAAAAGAGAGTGATTGCAGAATTACAAAGTGCAGAGGGATCTGGATGTTCTCGTGCATGAGTCACAAACAGTTACACAGACGCAGCAAGTAATCAAGGAGTCTGGTGAATTGCTGTTCCTTACTACAAGACAAAATTCAGTTATACTCATTGGTGAGACCACATCTCAAATACTGTGTGCAGGTTTGGTCTCCTGATTTAAGCAAGGATGTAAATGCGTTGGAGGGGGCTTAGAGGAGGTTTACTAGATTGATGCCTGAAATAAATGTCTTATGAGGAAAGGTTGGACAGACTGGACTGGTTTCCCCTGGGGTTTAGAAGCATGAGGAGTGACTTGATTGAAGTATTGAAGATCCTGGACAGTCCTGACAATGTGGACATAAAAATGAAGTTACTTTTGTGGGTGGGTCCAGAACTAAGGAGCACTGTTCTAAAATTAGGGGCTGCCCTTAAGGACAGCAACATGGTGGCACAGTGGTTAACACTGCTGCTTCACAGCATCAGGGAGCCGGGTTCAATTGTGACCTTGGGTCACTATCTGTGTGAAGTTTACATGTTCTCCCCATATCTGCGCGTATTTTCTCTGATGCTCCTGTTTCCTCCCACAGCCCAAAGATGGGTCAGATTAGGTGGATTGGCCATGTTAGATTGCCCATTAGTGTCAGGGAGATTAGCAAGGTAAATATGTGGGGTTATGGGATAGGCCCTGGTTGGGATTGTAGTCAGTGCATGTTCGAATGGCTGAATGGCATCCTTCTGAACCATAATAATTCCAAATGTTTTCTCTCAGGGGATTGTATGTCTGGAAGTCTCTGCCTCAGAATGTGGTGAAGGCGGGGTCATTGAATGTTTTCGTGGGAGAGTTAGATAGACTCTTGTTAGGCAAAAGAATCAAAGCTTACCAGTCATAGATGGGAATGTGGAATTTGAAACACAAACGAATCAGCTATGATCATATTGAGTGGCGGGACAGGCCTAATGGTCGACATCTACTCCTATTTCAAATGTTTCATTTACCTTCTTCAAAGTTATATATCTTTTAATAATGAGGCTTATGAGCCTGCAATGTCATTCAATCTCTCCAGCCAAGAAACAGAACAACTGAACTGTGGCATCTCATTCAGGCATTTGGTAAATTGTTTGAGCTTGAACATTTTTTAATTTTTTTTTCCTCCTCTTTGCTCTCTTCCTTGCTTTTAAAATCCAAGTGCTCATGTACTCTCTTTATTTCTATTTCTGTAGCGGATTTGAAGGGGACCAGTTAGTTCAGTTGACGGGCATATGGTTCAGAATAAAAGTAACAGAGCAGGTTTGATTCCCGTTCTAGCTGAAGTAGCCTTGGGATCTGTCCCCTCATCCTGCTCCTTATGGGCAGAAGGCAATGGCACATCACTGCTGACAAATACTGTCAGAAAAATCCTCAGTTTGAACTATCAGCCGACAGCCTTTGGGCAGAGTACCCGTACCACACTTGTTTTCATTCCAATTCACTCTGTCCCCTTGCCAATTACTGGCACATGGCTATAAGTTGGTTATGATTGGGAGTTAAAAATTCAACATTGTAAAGATTTTAGAAAGGACAACAAAACAGGAAGAAGAGGAGCGTTAGTCTCACTGATCAAATACACTATTACTGCATTCATAGGGTGATTGTAGGTAAAGGGAGGCTATCAAGGAGACACCATGGTTAGAACTGAGAAACAAGAGAGGACTTCAAAGTGTAGTTGGAGTTATCCATTGGTCTCCTGACAGTAGCAATGAATTAGCAGTGTGCACAACTTCTGAGATTACAGAGGCTTGTAGTGAAAGCAAAGCCGTTTTAATGAAGACTTTAGCTTCCATATAGATTGGGAGGAGCTCAAGTCAGAAAGATAATGAATTGCTTGAGTGGATTTAAGATAATTTTCTGGAACAAGATGTTCTAGAACCAACAAGAGAAGATTTAGTAATAAGAAATGGGCCAGACTTAGCTAAGAATATAACAGGAAGAGAACATTTATTCAATTCATTTTATAGTGATCATATGATGACAAGGAAGAAAAGCTAGCAATGGGTGAATTCTAACACCCAAAAGAGATGGGTTGAGGGTAGGTTTCAGATGTGTCATGTCAGGAAGAGATGAAAGAAAATATATTATCTATATCACCATTTGATAAAATCATTCTTTTAAAACAGACAAAGGCTTTATACTGACTGGCTACGACTCAAACAAAAGGAATTTCTAGCCTTCAGAAAATCCACAGAAACATTTATCTTTAAAGAGACACTAATACTCCCTGTGACTACTGAAATCAAATTCCAAGGAAATGCACAAAGGCCCTTTTGTATTTCTGAGGCAAAACCCTGGCCAACGGAGGTGAGTCACCTACGGGGACAAAGGACCAGGAAACTTTTGGTAAACTTATTAATGGATCAAAAATCTCAAGAATCCAGGGTGGGAATACACATCCTTTGTCCAAACCAAGAGGAAGAAGAAGGAGGGTTTTTTGCATGACTCTCCTATCCGCACCTCCACAAGCTGCTAGAATCTGTAATGGTTAGTTGTTACCAGATAATAAAAGGAAGAGACAGAGCTTTTGAACATCATATTGCACCAGGGAATCACACATGAGTAAGGAAAGCCAATAATAGGACAAATTCAAAGGCTTTGTATCTGAATGCATGTAGCATTTGTAATAAAATTAATGAGTTAGCAGCACAAATAAAAACAATGGGGTATGATTTGGTGGTGATTACTGAGACATGGTCACAGGAGTTAAATATTGAAAAGTACTCAGTGTTTTGGAAGGGTAGACAGAAAGGCAAAGGAGGTGGTATACCTTTGTTAGTAAAGGAAAGGATCAATGCTGTAGTGAGAAATGATATAAGCACTGGAGATCAAGACAGAATCAGTCTGGGTAGAAATAAGAAATAGCAAGCAAAATAAGTCCCTGGTGGATGTAATCTATAGGTCACCAAACAGTAGCTCTACAGTGAGGCACAGTATAAACTAGGAAATGCCAGGGGCTTGTAAGAAAGTATGACAATAATCATGGGTTATTTAATATGCCTGTATACTGAATTAATGAAATTGGCAAGGGGAGCCTTGAGGTAGAGTCATAGATGTTATTAGATATTGTTTCTGGGAACAATATGTTGCTGAACCAACCAGGGAGCAGGCTATTTTGGATTTAGTATTGTGTAATGAGATGGGATTAATTAATGATTTTGTTGTAAAATATCAACTAGGGAAGAGTGATCATTGCATGCTTGAATTTCATATTGAGTTTAAGGGCAATAAACCTGAGTCCCACACTAGCGTTCTGGTGTTAAACCAAGGTAATTACATAGACACAAGGACAGATTTGGTGCTGGGCAAGAAGATTAAAAAGTAGCACAATTGATAAACAGTGGCAGACATTTAAGGAAATATTCAATTCCCCCCCAATATGATATCTTTTAGAGAAGAAAGATTTTAAGAGGGAAAATGCATCTATGGTTAAGCAAGGAGGCAAAGACAACATAAAGACAAAAATTAAGGCATACCATATTGCAAAGACCAGTGATAAACTGGAGGATCAGGCAACTTTTAAAGACCAACAAAAGGTTACTATAGAAAGTAATAAAAAGAGCAAAGATAAATTATGAACAAAATCTAGCATAAAAAATGAAACATATAGCAAAAGATTCCATAAATATATGAAAAGAAAAAGGGTAGCTAAAGTTAACATTGGTGTCTTAAAGAATAACTGGGGAGTTAATAATGGGGAACACAAAAATGGCAGCAAAGCTAAATCAATATTTTGCTTCGGTTTCCATGGTGGAGGACATTTGAACCATCCCAATAGTTACAGAAAATGCAGAGGTTGTTGAAAAGGAGGAACTTAAAACAACACTAGGAAAAAAGTGCTAAGCAAGCTATTGGGATTAAAGGTACACAAATCCCCAGGGCCTGATGGCCTACATCCTTAGGTCTTAAGATAGGAAGTGGCAGCAGAGAAAGTGGAGGCATTGGATATAGTATTCCAAAATTCCCTAGATTCTGAAAAGATCCCTATGGATTGGAAAAGGGCTAATGTAATGTCCCTGTTCAAAAATGGAGAAAGTCAGAATGTAGGAAACGATAGACCATTAATATAACATCTGTCATCAGGAATCTGTTGGAATCCATTATTAAGGAAGTAGTAATAGGACATTTGGAAAGCCAAAATTCAGTCCAGCAGAGTCAACATGGTTTTATGAAGGGTAAATCATGTTTGACTAACTTGTTAGAATTCTTCGAAGATGTAACAAACAAAGTGGAAAGTGCTGCACAAAAGGTTAATACACAAGGTAACATCTCACAGGGCTGAGAGTAATATATTAACTTGGATAGAGGAAAGCAGAGAGTGAGGATAAACAGGTGCTTTTTGGTTGACAAGTTGTAACAAGTGGTGTGCCACAGTGTTCAATCCGCAGACCCCAATCATTCACAATTTATATCAGTGACTTGGATGCAGGGATAAAATGTACTATAGCCAAATTTGCAGATGATACTAAAGCAGGTGGGAAAGCAAATTGCAATAAGGAAATAAGGAATTTACAAATCGATATGAATAGGTAAGAATCATAGAACATAGAACATAGAACATTACAGCGCAGAACAGGCCCTTCGGCCCACGATGTTGCGCCGAATATAGAATCCTATAGTGCAGAAGGAGGCCATTCAGCCCATTGAATCTGCACTGACCTTAATCCCACCAACGTCCTATCCCCACAACCCCATGCATTTACCCTAGCTAGTCCACCTGACACAACAGGGCAATTTAGCATGGCCAATCCACATAACCTGCACATCTCTGGACTGTGGGAGGAAACTGGAGCAACCGGAGGAAACCCATGCAGGCATGGGGAGAATGTGCAAACTCCACGCAGACAGTGGCCTAAGATGGGTCCCTGGTGTTGTGAGGCAGCAGTGTTAACCACTGTGCCACCGTGCCACCACAAGTGAGTGGGCAGTTGGGATTTAACATGGACAAATGTGAGGTTATCTGTTTTGGTCAGAAGAAATAAAGGAAACTTTTTTATCTAAATGGAGAGAAACAATTCGATGCAGAGGAACCTGTGTTCCCTCCTGCATGAATCGCAGAACGTTAGTATGCAGTGCAGCAGTTAATAAGGAAGGCAAATGGAATTTTGGCATTCATTGCTATTGGAATAGAGTATAAGAGCTGTTTCAACTGTTTAGGCATTGGTGAGGCCACATCTGGAGTGATGTGAACAGTTTTGGTCTCCTTACTTGAGGAAGGATGAAAATTAGATGCAGTTCACTAGGTTGATTCTAAAGATGAAGAACTTGTCTTATGAAGAGAGTTTGAGCAGCTTAGGCTTATACCTGCTGAAATTTAGAAGAATGAGAGGAGATCTAATTGAGGTACATAAGATGCTAAAGGGGATTGACAGGGAGATGTAGAGCCTTGTTGGACATACTAGAATGTGAGCCCATAGTTCTAGTCTTAAGGGGTAGAAAATTTAAAGCAGAAATGAAGAGGAATTACTCCACTCAAAAGATCATGAATCTGTCAAATCCTCTATCCCAGAGTGCAGTGGAAACTGGAACACTAAACAAATTTAGTGTTTACACATTCATAACACGGAAAGGGGATATTGCTACGCAACCCCCATTAAAAGCGAAATAAGGAGCAGGGCAAAGACCACATGCAAAATGAGTTATTAATAAAGGATTGGACCACTCCAAAACTGAAGAATTGGGGATAATATGTCATCACTTAAAAGGGACAAATTAGAAAACACCCTTATGTTTACCAGTGGTAAGGGGAGAAATCAGTGCTTTTTTAAAATTAACCCTCTCCTTATGTAACAGATGTTGAACTTAGAATCATAAAAACACTACAGTGCAGAAAGAGGCCATTTGGCCCATTGAGTCTGCACTGACCACAACCCCACCCATGCCCTACCCCCATATCCCTACATATTTAGCTGCTAATCCCTCTAAGCTACGCATCTCAGAACACTAAGGGGCAATTTTAGCATGGCCAATCAACTTAACCCGCACATCTTTGGACTGTGGGAGGAAACCGGAGCACCCAAAGGAAACCCATGCAGAACAAGGAGAATGTGCAAACTCCACACTGACAGAGTCCTAAGCTGGGAATTGAACCCAGGTCCCTGGAGCTATGAAGTAGCAATGCTAACCACTGTGCTACCGTGTCACCCCTTATAACTTGTAAAATTATGAAACTTAGCCAATCCATTCTCAGGATATTGGATAACAATTGAAACATAGAAATATAGGAAATAGAAGCAGAAATAGGCCATTTAGTCCTTCGAGCCTGCTCCACCATTCATTTTGATCATGGCTGATCATCGAATTTAATACCCTGATCCAGCCTTCTCCCCATATCCCTTGATCGCTTTAGCCCCAAGGGCTATATCTAATTTCTTTCTGCTTTGTAGATATAACAGTGGCTTTTTGAGCTTCCTGTGCCCTGGGAAATCCAGACTGAAGAAGGTGAAGTTAACTTCAGTCTCAAGCCTTTACAGCACTGCTTCTCTCTGGCACCCAAGTTCCTCCATCAGCACTAACACACACACACATATACATACATATGGTTGGAGATGATTGCCAACTGTGATTAAATGGAAGTTTCATCACATGACTTGCCCCCACATCCCAGCCATTAGGGTGGCACAGTGGTTAGCGCTACTGCCTCACAGTGCCAGGGACCTGGGTTTGATTCCCAACTTGGGTCATAGAATCATAGAGGTTTACAGAATGGAATCAGGTCCATCAGCCCAACTTGTCCATGCTGCCCTTTTTTTAAACCCCTAAGATAGTCCCAATTGCCCACTTTTGGCCCATATCCTTCTATACCCATCTTACCCATGTAACTGCTTTTTAAAAGACAAAATTGTATCCGCCTCTACTACTACTTTTGGCAGTTCCAGACACTCACCATTCTCTGAAAATGAAAATTTGCCCCTCTGGATTCCTTTCCCCCTGACCTTAAACCTATGCTCTCTAGTTTTAGACTCCCTTACCTTTAGAAAAAGATATTGACTATCTAGCTGATCTATGCCCCTCATTATTTTACAGACCTCTTTAAGATCATCCCTCAGCCTTCTACTCTCCAGAGAAAAAAGTCCCAGTCTATCCAGACTCCTTATAACACAAACCATCAAGTCCTGGTAGCATCCTAGTAAATCTTTTCCGCACTCTTTCTAGTTTAATAATATCGTTTCTATAATAGGGTGACCAGAATGGTACACAGCATTCCAAGTGTGGCCTTATCAATGTCTTGTACAACTTCAGCAAGACATCCCAACTCCTATGTTCAGCGTTCTGACCAATGAAACCAAGCATTCTGAATGCCTTCTTCACCACTCTGTCCACTTGTGACTCCATTTTCAAGGAGCTATAAACCTGTACCCCTAGATCTCTTTGTTCTGTAACTCTCCCCAACGCCCTACCATTAACTGAGTAAGTCCTGCCCTGGGTCAACCTACCAAAATGCATCATCTCGCATTCATCTAAATTAAACTCCATCTGCCATTCACCAGCCCACTGGCCCAATTGATCAAATCCCATTGCAAACCAAGATAACCTTCTTCACCAATCTTGGTGTCATCCACAAACTTACTAATCTTGTCTCCTATATTCTCAACGAATCATTAATATAGATGACAAATAACAGTGGATCCACCACCAATCCCTGAGGCACACCGCTGGTCACAGGCCACCAGTTTGAAAAACAATCCTATACAGCCACTCTTTGGCTTCAGTCATCAAGCCAATTTTGTGTCCATTTAGCCACCTCACCCTGGATCCCATGAGATTTAACCTTATGCAACAACCTACTATGTAGTGCCTTGCCAAAGATCTTGCTAAAATAGACAACATCAGCTGCACTGCACTCATCTATCTTCTTCATTACCCCTTCAAAAAACTCAATCAAATTTGTGAGACATAATTTTCCACTCACAAAGCCATACTGACTGTCCCTAATCAACCCTTGCATCTCTAAATACCTGTAGATCTCACTATCTCTGTGGAGTTTGCACATTCTCCCCAAGTCTGCATGGGTTTCCTCTTCGTGCTCCAGTTTCCTCCCACAGTCCAAAGGTGTGCGGGTTAGGTGGATTGACCATGCTAAATTGTCTCTTAATTATCTATAAATTGTCTCTGTCGGGGGACGAGATGGGGTAAATGCATGGACTTCTGGGAATAGGGCCTGGGTAGATTGTGGTAGGTGGAGATTCGATGGACTGAATGGCCTCCTTCTGCACTTGTAGTATTCTATGATTAAGTGACCACATCTATCTTTCTGAAGTATTGCCTTCCAATGCTAATTGGAAAGCATAAAGACTCATAACCCAACTGAATGATGCTTGATTGTCAGCCAAACAGTCTTTCTCCCCCCCATTTTTAATATTTTTATATTAGATAAAGAGAAGTCTTCGAGGGAAAAAAGTATATATTTTTTCAATGTCCATATGACTGTTCTCCAGGTTTGCACACAGCTGAAACCTGGAAAATGATCTCCAATTCTGAGAGGCCCCAGACCAATCTTAGGCAGGTCATAATCCTAGATTTGAGACCTCTGTCCCCACCTTGCCATGTTTGTGGATCCGTTCTATCTGCCCCTGCAGCATCCCTGCCCCAGATGGGAAACATGTCAAGGTGAGAAAGGGCACATTGTGGAGTTAAACTCCAGAGCATGCAGTGAAACCCTTTCCGGTTTCCCACCTGAATCTCCACTATTCCCATCCAGCTACATAATCTGCTCTGTTAACATCCAGGCCAAAGGGTTCTACATTTTAGTACATAGATCATAGATCATAGAAACCGTACAGTGCAGAAAGAGGCCCTTCGGCCCATTGAGTCTGCACCGAACACAATCCCACCCAGGCCCTACACCCATATCCCTACATATTATACTACTAATCCCTCTAACCTATGCATCCCTGGACACTAAGAGGCAATTTCTTAGCATGGCCAATCAACCTAACCCGCACATTTTTGGACTGTGGGAGGAAACCGGAGTATCAGAGGAAACACACGCAGACGCGAGGAGAATGTGCAAACTCCACACAGACAGCGAGCCGGGAATCGAGCCCAGGACCCTGGAGCTGTGAACATAAGAACATAAGAAATAGGAGCATCTAGCCCTTCGAGCCTGCCCCGCCATTCAATAAGATCATGGCTGATCTGTCGTGGCTCAGTTCCACATTCCCGCCCTCTCCCCATAACCCTTAATCCCCTCACTTATCAAAAACCCATTAACCCGCGTCTTAAAAATATTTAGCGAGGCAGCCTCCACCACCTCAACGGGCAGAGAATTCCAGAGATTCACCACCCTTTGAGTGAAGAAGTTCCTCCTCAACTCCATTCTAAACCGCCCCCGCCTTTATCTTGAGGCTGTGCCCCCTAGTCCTACTGTCCTTTCTGAGCGGGAAGAGTCTCTCCACCTCTATCCTATCCATCCCATTCATCATCTTATACCTCTCAATGAGATCTCCCCTCATTCTTCTAAACTCTAACGAGTACAAGCTTAGTTTATTCAGTCTCTTCTCATAGCTCCACCCCCTCAACTCCGGTATCAGCCTAGTAAACCTCCTCTGCACTCCCTCCAAGGCCAAAATATCCTTGCGTAAGTACGGCGACCAAAACTGCACACAATACTCCAGCTGTGGCCTCACCAATGCCCTATACAGCCGCAGCAAGACCTCCCTACTTTTATATTCAATCCCCCTCACTATGAAGGCCAGCATCCCATTCGCCTTCCTGACCACCTGCTGCACCTGCAGGCTGGGTTTTTGCGACTCATGCACAAGGACCCCCAGGTCCCTCTGCACCGTCGCCTGCTGCAGTTTTTCGCCACGTAAGTAATAGTCCTTCCTACCATTATTCCTACCAAAGTGGACCACCTCGCACTTGCCAACACTAAATTCCATTTGCCAGTTCCTGGCCCATTCGTCCAGTCTATCTAGATCCTTCTGCAGACTGAAGTAGCAGTGCTAACCACTGTGCTACCATGCCGCCCATCAGTACACCTACCATTAATAGGAATAGAGCAAACTGGTCAAAATTGTAATTGGACAGATCTGCAGATGGAGATTTTCAAAAAGAATTTAGCTAAATGCGGAGATCAACATTTACATCTGAGGAACAAGAGCTCCTCTTACCAAATAGAGCAATTAGTCTGCAAGAAAGATGAGAGATAACGTGAAAGCAAAGAAAGTAAGTGCAACAGTAATGTAGATACAGTGGACAGGAATGATGTAAAAGCCAATAAAGGAAGATGTAAAACAGGAACAGCTGCAAAAGTGAAAATAAAAATAAGTTTATGATGGATAGTAAGGTTAACATAAAGTTATATTAGAAGTTTTTGAAAGAAGTAGCGAATGATAATTTGGGCACCTTAAAACTGGATGGGGATAATATTGCAAATAAAAATTACAGAGTGGTGATGTCAGTCTTCATATTGAGAAGGAACAGAGTACACCTGACAATCCAGGGAAACTAATATTGAACCAAGGACTGAAACTCACTGCAATTAATGTAAAAAAAGAAACAGAATCCCCACACCTCTTCCACCCCATTGGGTTTATAGGAAGTCAATGAGGAAATCACAGATCCTTTCAGCCATAAATGTCTAAGCAATGACTGAGAACTTTGAGAAGTTTGAGTTGGTTAAGAGAGACAACACAGATCTACAGGAGACAGATTATGGCTAGAATTCTCCTGCCTTGCTCACAGCTGGGATTCTCTGGTCCTGCTACAGTGAATGAAGTTTTGGCTGAGCTCCAAATTCTCCATTCTTGCTGGCAGCGATGCCAGACTCGATGAGATCGGAGAATGCCAGCCCATGATAAATGAACATAATTGATTTTTTTTTGTGGAATTAACTACCTTAATAAACTGAACAATGCTGATGGATGCTATTTATATGGACTTCAAGAGTCATTTAATAAGGTTTTGCCAAAGAAACTATTCGTTCAAATGAAAGCTTATGGAAGTGAAGACAAATTATTCACCTGGTTAGGAGGTTAACTAAATATTAAAAAACAGAAAGTACGGATAGTAAGTATGTACTCAAATTGGAAGAAAGTAACTCAACTATTCACTTTTCACAAATGAATTAGCTTAATACAGAGTTAACTATCAAAATTTGCCATTGACACAAAGATTGGCATAGTACATAATGTAGATAGGAGCTTAAAACAATATGGGGATATTGATAGATCAAGTGAGTATGCAAAACTGCAGCAAATGGATTTAATGCCGTAAGTATGTAGTCATCCATTGTGGACCAAATCCTGATTAATCTGAGTTCCATGTAGTTCACAGATCACTAATATGTAATGATCAAATATAGAGAGTGGTAATTAATGGGTTTTTTTCAGTCTGGAGGAAAGATTGCAGTGGAGTTCACTAGGGATCAGTTTGGGACCCTTGCTGTTCCTATTAATGTCCTAGATCTTGGTGTACACTGCACAATGTCAAAATGTGTGCATGATACAGAACTTGGAATATTGTGAGCTATGAGAAGAATTGTGTAGAGCATCAAAAGAGATAAGAGATAAAAGAGGTATAGATAAGTTGGGGGACTGGGTGGACAAGTGGCAAATGGAGTTCAATGCAGAGAAATATGTAATGAATCATTTTAGAAGGAAGGAGTGAGAGACAGTTTAAAATAAAAATATAACTCTAAAGGGTGTAAGGAACTGAGGAGTCCGGACGTACATAAGTAACTAAAGGGGCAGGATTGACAGTGTCACATAAAAGGTTACCACAGAAGGTAGGAACTCATGCTGTTGGAGTGATATATAAGGATCGATAGAGGTTTGGCTAAGAGGAAACAGACAATGGGACTTTTCAAGTTGACAGATTGTTAGTTATTGGAGTGCCACGATTCATATTAATGGTTTGGGTAAAGGGACCAACTGTTTTGTAGCCAAATTTAATAATGATACAAAGATAGGTAACATGTCAGTTGTGAGGAAGATAAAAAGGATCTGCAAAGGGACATAGATGGGTTAAGTGAGTGGGCAAAAATTTGTCCGATGAAATATAATGTGGGAAAGTGTGAGATTGTCCACCTTGAGAAGAAGATTAGTTTAGATGGAGAGAGACTTCGTAATTCAACAGTACAGATGAATCTGGGTGTCCTTATACGTAGGACACAAATGTTAGCATGCAACTACAGCAACTAATTTGGAACAGAGTATTGGCTTCATTCCAAGTGGGGATGGATTTTTTTTTATTTGTTCATGGGTGTGGGCTTCACAGACCAGGCCAGCATTTATTTCCCATCCCTGAGAGCATTTAAGAATCAATCAAGTTGCTGTGGGGCAGGAGTCACATATAGCCCAAAAGATGTCAGATTTCCTTTCCTAAAGAACATAAGTGAACCAGATGGTTTTTTACAACAATCATTTCAAAGTCATTGTTAGACTTTTAATTCCAGATTATTGTTGAATTCAAATTTCACCATCTACCATGGTGGGATTTGAACCAGGGTCTGCAGAGCATTTCCCTAGGTCTAATCCAGTGGCATTATCATTGGAGTTCAGAAGAATGAGAGGTAATCTTATTAAAACGTAAAAGATTCCAAGGGGGCTTGACAGAATTGATGCTGAGGGGATGTTTCCCCATGTGGGGGAATTTATAACTGAGTTTAAGGATACAGGGATTTCCTTGGACTGAGATGAGGAAAAAATCTTTCTCTCAGTGGGTTATTCGTCTTTGGAATTTTTTTCCACCGACAGCAGTGCTGAGTTAAATTTTTGATGAACAAGGGAGATGGGGGCAGGCAGGAAAGCGGAGGCCACAATCAGATGATGATCTTATTGAATGGTAGAGCGGGCATAAAGGACTGAATGGGGACTGACATTTGTTCTTATCCAACTCTCAACCCTGTACCAGAACTTTACTCCCTTTCAGTCTATGCTCTGTTGGACTGTTGAATTGAAACCCAGACTTAAAACACCCATCTGCACATCATTTCAAACTACAACCCCAGTTGTTATCAGAACTTTGACTTATTAGACTCAGTTGCATTTCCAAAGCTGACCCAGATCCCTCATGCGAAGCCTGATTTTTCAATAATCATAACCTTGATCCTAATCATGACACTGACCCTTACTTGAGATGTGTACATAACTCAGAATATGATAAAAAAAACTCTGACCTAGATCCTGAAGTAAGAAGTCTCATAACATCAGGTTAAAGTCCAACCAGTTTATTTGATAGTAAACCCACAAGCTTTCAGAAACACTGTTCCTTCGTCAGGTGTGTGGAAGGTTCTGATCAGAGAAGGGCATATGAAGGTACACACAGTTACAGAATACTGATTAGAATGTGAGTGTTTACAGCTAATCTGCTATTCAAGTCTTAAAGATGCAGACAATGTGAGTGTGCAACGCCGGCATCTCCACATCATGACTAGATCCTGAACACAGAGGAAATCCTGATCTGATTCAGAATCCAGCCACAACTCTCACTCAAGCCTTTGCACCAACCTTGACCCTGATGTTAGCTATGACTTCAGCCCCAGTCTTGACCATGGCTATGATCCCAGTTCTGAACCTTGCCTGGATGCAGGCTGGAAAATACACTCCACCTTTTCTCTTGACTCCCAACAGTGATTCCAGACTACTGGACAGCAACTGCAAATGTGAAGGCAGGTTTTAACCTGCCTTCACATTCCACACCCCCAGCCCCCATTCCTCCTCCCCACATCCTCCACCACCTCCCACCACCCCCAACCACCACAGACCAGTTTCAAAGACTAACTAGGTCGGGGAACCACTATTGTCAGTTTTTCCTCTCAAGGGTTTCCAAATGCTGGTTAAATACACTCCTGGAAGTGTTATCATTGACCTCTTACCCTCCTGTTTACGCCTTTATGCCTTTGGCTGCCTAACATTTCAACCTTGTAGTGTCTTAATAAATTGAAAAGCAGACTTGGTACGGTACTAAACAAATACTTCACATCTGTCTTCACCCATGAGAATGAGAAGGTAGTTATGGAACTCAGGGAGAGAAACTGTGAGGCTCCAAAGAAAATTATGGGGGCTGGGGGTGTGGAATGTGAAGTGACAAGGTATTGGCAGCCTTAAAAGTGGACAAATTGGCACAGTGTCGCAGTGGTTAGCACTGCTGCCTTACAGCGCCAGGTACCTGGGTTTGATTCCTGGTTTGGGTCACTGTCTGTGTGGAGTTTGCACATTCTCCCTGTATCTGCATGGGTATCCTCCAGGTGCTCCAGTTTCCTCCCACAGTCCAAAGATGGTGCTAGTTAGGTGAATTAGCCATGCTAAATTCTCCCTCGGTGTACTTGAACAGGCATTGGGGTGTAGGCACTAGGGGATTTTCACAGTAACACCATTGCATTGTTAATATATGCCTATTTTTGATTAATCAATAAACTTTACTCTTTTATCTCCAGGTCTGGATGAATTGTATCCCAGGCTGTTGTGGGAGGCAAGGGAGGAAATTTGCAGGGGCTCTGACCCAAATTTATAGTTCTGCCCTGGCCATCAGGAGATGCCAGAAGGCTAGAGAACAGCTAATGTGGTCCCACTCTATAAGAAAGGTTATAGAGACAAGCCAAGGAACTACAGACCAGTGAGTGTCACATCTGTGGTTGGGAAGCTACTGGAGAAGATTCAGACATAGAACATTACAGCGCAGTACAGGCCCTTCGGCCCTTGATGTTGCGCCGACCAGTGGAACCAATCTAATGACCCTCTAACCTAAACTATTCCAATGTTATCCATATGCCTATCCACTGACCATTTGAACGCTCTCAAAGTTGGAGAGTCCACAACTGCTGCAGGCAGGGCATTCCACGACCTTACTATACACTCAGTAAAGAACCTACCTCTGACTTCCGTCCTATAATAATCACCCCTCAATTTAAAGCTATGTCCCCTTGTGTTAGCCATCACCATCCGAGGAAAAAGGCTCTCGCTGTCCATCCTATCTAATCCTCTGATCATCTTGTATGCCTCAATTAAGTCACCTCTTAACCTTCTTCTCTGTAAGGAAAACAACCTCAAGTCCCTCAGCCTTTCCTCATAAGACCTTCCCACCATACCAGGCAACATCCTGGTAAACCTCCTCTGCACCCTTTCCAATGCCTCCACATCTTTCTTATAATGCAGCGACCAGAACTGTACGCAATACTCCAAGTGCAGCCGCACCAGAGTTTTGTACAGTTGCAACATGACCTCATGGCTCCGAAATTCAATCCCTCTACCAATAAAAGCTAACACACCGTACATCTTCTTAACGCCTTATCAACCTGGGTGCCAACTTTCCGGGATCTATGCACATCTATGCACGAGATCTCTCTGCTCGTTGACACTAAGAGTCCTTCCATTAGCCGTACATTCTGTACTCCTGTTACTCTTACCAAAGTGAATCACTTCACACTTTTCCACATTAAACTCCATTTGCTACCTCTCAGCCCAGCTCTGCAGCTTATCTATGTCCCACTGCAAACTGTAACATCCATCCTCATTGTCTACAACTCCTCCGACTTTAGTGTCGTCAGCAAATTTACTAACCCATCCTTCTACACCCTCATCTAGGTCATTTATAGAAATGACTAACAGCAGTGGCCCCAAAACAGATCCCTGCAGTACACCACTAGTAACTGAGAAGGAGTTAGCAAGGAGAGAATCTATCTCCATTTAGAGAGGCAAGGTTTAATCAGGGAAAGTCAGCATGGTTTTGTCAGAGGGAGGTCATGCCTAACAAATTTGATTGAATTTTTTGAGCGTGTAACCAAGTGTGTGGATGAAGGGTAGTGAGGTTGATGTATTTACATGGATTCCAGCAAAGCCTTTGACAAAGTCCCACATGGAAGACTTATTAAGAAGACAAATGCACATGGAATACAAGGTGATCTGATCAGGTGGATTCATAATTGGCTTAGTGGTAGGAGACAGAGGGTGGTGACAGACAGCTGCTTTAGTGACTGGAGGCCAGTGACCAGTGGCGTACCAAAGAGATCTGTGCTGCACCCCCTATTGTTCGTCATTTATATAAATGACATAGATGACTGGGGGGGTAGGATCAGTAAGTTTATCAATGACACAAAGATTGGCCAGGTGGTTAACAGTGAGGTTCAGTGCCTTGGGTTACAGGAAGATATAGACGAAATGGTCAAATGAGCAGATAAGTGGCAAATGGAATTTAACCCTGATGCATTTTGGAAGGAGTAATTTGACAAGGAAGTATACTATGAAAGGTCTGACATTGGGAACTTCTGAAGACTAAAGGGACCTTGACGTTTTGTCCATAGATCTCTGAAGGCAGAAAGGCAGGTTAATAGAGTGGTGAAAAAGGCATATGGCAAACTCACCTTTATCGCCTGGAGTATAGATTACAAAAGCAGAAAGATCACGATGGAATTATATAGAATTCTGGGGAGGTAACAGCTGGAGTCCTGTGTGCAGTTCTGGTTGCCAAATTATAGTGGAGGGGGGCAGAGGAGATTCCCCAGGATGTTGTCTGGGATGGAACATTTAAGTTGTAAAGAGAGTTTGGATAGGCTTGGGTTGTCTTCTCTGCTGTGGAGATGCTGAGTTGGACTGGGGTAAACACAGTAAGAAGTGTCACAACACCAGGTTAAAGCCCAACAGGTTTATTTGGTAGCAGACGCCACTTCATCAGGCCCACCTGATGAAGGAGCAGCGCTCCAAAAGCTAGTGGCGTTTGCTGCCCAATAAACCTGTTGGACTTTAACCTGGTGTTGTGAGACTTCTTACTTGTTTTCTCTGGAGCAGAGGATGACCCGATTGAGGTGTTCAAGATTATGAAAGGCATGGACAGGGTGGATAGGGAGCAGCTGGTCCCCTTAGTTGAAGGGTCAGTTATGAAGGGACACAAATTAAAAGTGAGCGGTGGGAGGTTCGGGGGGATTTGAGGGAAAACATTTTTACTCAGAGGGAGGTGACAGACTAGAATGCACTGCCTGGGAGGGTGGTGTAGGCAGGATGTTTCACATCCTTTAAAAAGTACCTGGATGAGTACCTGGTATGCCATATCATTCACAGCTAAGGGCCAAGTACTGGCAAGTGGGATTAGGTGGGTAGGTCAGGGCCTTTCATGTGTCAGTGCAGACTCAATGGGCTGAAGGGCCTCTTCTGTACTGTTGAATTCTGTGATTCTGCGACTTTACCTGATATGATGATCTTGACCCTCACTGGAACAGCTTTAAGGGTAAGTGTCATAAGGGTCATCCCGTAATCTGACTGTCTCGTGTCCCATAAGGGATGAATTTTATCTCTTAAATCCAGGGCAGATTGGGTCTCTTTTTTTAATTGTGAGCATGTGCGCAGTGGCCACCGGCCACCAGGGACAGTTATGGTCACCAGCAACCTCCCTTTTCCGGTCACTGGCACACCCCCACTCAACCCTTGGTCACCAGTGACCACACTGACCTCCCGTTATAGTCACCAGCACCACAATGTCCCCAGTCCTGTGGTCAAAGTGCTCCATTTTTTAATTTCATAAGACCTGTTCACCCTGTCTCTTTTTCTCATGAGGGTCAACATTTTTATAACTGTAGTGAACACAGATGTTCAAAGAATTATTTTTTAAAACACCATTGTGAACGCTGCTCTGATTTTTCACATGTATCGAAGAGTTATCTTTAATTCCTGGACATTCCAGGGCAACACTGAAGTGTTGGCAACCCCAGTTCCACAGCTTTGGCAGAAAGAAGCAACTAAAGAGCCAAAGGAATGTGCAAAGTTGCAAAGAGAGACTCTGAACCGCCTAGAGCAATGAGTCGAGGATGGGAACATGGAAAGGTAATATCGGAAGAAAACACACATCAGAACAAATGAAACTCATTCAAGGATTTACAAGAATATGTGCAATTTAAATGCATATCATCAAAGAGTTAGGATTAAGCCGATTTAGATTTAAATGGATTTGAGTAAAGTTAGAAATTGGTCTGACACTTCCCCGGTGAATCAATGTGTAATCATGCAGACCAGAAAGAAGAAGAAGAAACACTTGCTTTTCAATAAAGCCTTTCACAACCTGAGGACATTCCAAAGCACTTTATAACCAAGGGAGTACACGAGAAACATACTCTCTCTCTCACTGTCATAATTTAAGGAAATATCATGAGTAACCTCAGCAGGTTTGGGAATTGAACACACGCTGATGGTGTTGCTCTGCATCACTAATCAGCTGTTTTGCGAACTAAGCTAAACCAACCTGGTTATTGACAAAGACCCCGCCTTCTCAACCTTGCCCCTCACCTGAAGTATGGTGACCCACAGACTAAATCACCACTAATCACAGCCTATGGTCATCTGGGACTATTGCAACTTTATTTACTTGAAGGAAAGGTCTCAAATTTCAGCTCCAATCTAGGGAGGAAATGGCATAGTGGTGTTGTCACTGGACTTGTAATGATGGTGTAGTAGTGATATTGTCACTCGACTTGTAATCCAGAGAATCAGTGTAATGCTCTTGGGGCATGGGTTTGAGTCCCACATTGGCAGATGTGAAATTTGAAATCAATAAAAATCTAGAATTAAATGTCTAATGATGACCATGAAACTATTATCAACTGTTGTAAAAACCCATCTGGTTCACTAATGTCCTGAAGGGGAGGAAATCTGTCGTTCTTACCTGGTCTGGCCTACATATCCAAGCAATGTGGTTGACACTTAAATGCCCTTAGGGACGGCCTAGCAAGGCATTCCATTCAAGGGCAACTAGGGACAGGCAACAAAAGTTTGCCCAGCCAGGACATCCCATGAACAATGTTTTCTACAAATCTGTGCTGAGTGGGTTCAGCAGGAGTTGCAGATTGTTGTTGGTATCAGTGAATCCCAAGATCGGTCGGATAGAGGGAAGAATTGTCAACAACTATCAGTCTCAATTGTTGAAAATCACTCTTTTCGAAATTTATTCTGGGGAGTTGATAGTATAGCGGTTGGTCCGACAGCATCTGTGGGGAAAGCATAGCGCCAACATTTCTGGTCCAGATGACCCTTTGTCAGACTCACCTAGGGTTCACTCTTAACTGCCCTCTGCAACAGCCTAGCAAGCCATTCAGATCAAAGGCAATTAGGGATGGCTCTACCAATAATACCTACATCACACAAAAAAATAAAAAATATTGAATGAAGATGACATTGGACTCTGCATACCCAAGTAAAAATAATCTCTGAATTTTACAGTATAGATTTGAACAACTATGTATTTGCAAGGCAGGATTGCTAACATGGAACCTCCATCTAATATTAATGGGTGTTATAGAGAGAGTGGACTGGGGCACAGAGGAGGGAGTGGTGATGAAGCCCCCTTCAATAGATTTCACTTGGGGAATGAAAGATTAACCCCCCCGGGGCACTTCAGTGAACAACCTAGGTGAAAATCACTGCCAACAAAGCACTTTTTGAAGTGTAGTCTCTGTCACAATGTAGGAAATTGTTTGTTTTTCATTTTCTTTGAATACTTTTGGTTTTTGGTAATAAACATATTGAGCAAAAGAGGAAAAGCTGCTTGACATGGAGGACACAATTGTCTCATAGGACAACAATTGGCATGGAAGATGATGCTTCACAATGTTGGGTGCGTCGGGTGACCAGTTGATAGGATGGGAACGGAACCCTTTTGGTCCCCACATTTGCCATTACTGCAGTTTCAGGTTTTTGCCTCACATTGTAACTCCCATGGAATGGCATGTCGTGGCAACGTTCTGGAGGCTGCAGATGGCTCTACAAATGTAGCCCAGCATGAGTCAGAAGAGTAGGAGTGAGGAGAGAAAAACAACACCAGTCTGACAGGGTAACAAATGTTTCACAAATGATTCACAGACAGAGAAGCAGAGAGACAGGAATACAGGCACAATCAATCAGGAATTAAATGCAGGAGTGGGAATTGCTGATTAAATATGAAAAACTGAAACTTGCATTTTTATATCAGCCCTTATCACATCCTCAGGGTTCCACTAAGTGCTTCATACTTAATGAATTAACTTTGGTCTACACGCATTAATGTTGGCAAGCACAGCAGCTACCTTTTGCACAATAAGATCTCACAAACAGCAAATATAACGAATGTGCTTTGGATGACATTAATTGAGAGAGATGTGTTGGCCAACTCATTGGTAAAACTCCCTGCTGCTCGTTGAAGACAAAGAAATGTTGAGATTGTGTCCTTTCGCCCAGATAGTTTGTTTAGGTTTGCATTTGCCATTGTTCCCAAAAGACTGAACCTCCAACACTTAGTCCTGAGCAACATATCAGCCAAGATTATGTGTTGTCGAGCCAGGGGAAATGGGCGAGGTACTAAAAAAGTACTTTGCGTCAGTATTCACCAAAGAGAAGGACTTGGTGGATGATGAGTCTAGAAAAGGATGTGTAGATAGTTTGAGTCATGTTGAGATCAAAAAGGAGGAAGTATTGGGGTTCTTGAGAAACATCAAAGAAGACAAATCTCCAGGGCCTGACGGGATATACCCCAGAATACTGAGAGATGCAAGACAGGAAATTGCTGAGGCCTAGAGAGAAATCTTTGTATCCTCACTGGCTACACGGGAGGTCCCAGGAAGAAGTCTCAGAACACCAGATTAAAGTCCAACAAGTTTATGTGATAGTAAACCCACTGGCTTTCGGGTTTTGCCCCTTCATCAGGTGAGTGGAGAGTCCTGGTCACAAACAGAGCCTTTATATGCTCTGTTTGTGACCAAAATTGTGACTGTAATTACTTGGATTATTCTTGCTACCTTTCTTAAACAAAGGAACAACATTGGCTATTCTCCAATCCTGCGAGCCATCAGTGGTAGGGAAATTATTGGACAGGATTCTTCGAGACAGGATTTATTCCCACTTGAAAATAGTAAAAGGCAGTATGGTTTTGTGGAGAGGAGGTTGTGTCTCAATAACTTGAACAAGTTTTTTGAGGAAGTGACGAAGATGATTGATGAGGGTAGTGGATGTTGTCTATTTGGACTACAGTAAGGCCTTTCACAATGTCCCTCATGGCAAACTGGTGCAGAAAGTGAAGTCGCATGGGACCAGAGGTGAGCTGGCAAGGTGGATACAAAACTGTCTCGGTCAAAGAAGACAGAGGGTAGCAGTGGAAGGGTGTGTTTCTGAATGGAGGGTTGTGACAAGTGGCGTTCCTCAGGGGTCAGTGCTGGGACCTTTGCTGGTTGTAATATATATAAATGATTTGGAGGAAAATGTAACTGGATTGATTAGTAAGTTTACGGACGAAACAAATGTTGGTGGATTTGCGGATAGCGGTGAGGACCATCAGAGGATACAGCAGGATATAGATCAGTTGGAGAGTTGGGTGGAGAGATGGCAGATGGAGTTTAATCTGGACAAATGCGAGGTAATGCATTTTGGAAAGTCTAATACAGATGGGAAATATACAGTAAATGGCAGAACCCTTAGGAGTATTGATAAGCAAAGGGATCAGGTACACAGGTCATTGAAAGTGGCAATGCAGGTGGAGAAGGTAGTCAATAAAGCATATGGCATGTTTGCCTTCATTGGCTGGGTTATTGAGTTTAAAAATTGGCTAGTCATGTTGCTGCTTTATAGAACTTTAGTTAGACCACACTCGGAATATATTGTTCAATTCTGGTCGCCACACTGCCAGAAGAATGTGGAGACTTTGGAGACAGTACAGAAAAGATTTACCAGAATGTTGCCTGGTATGGAGGACATTAGCGATAAGGAGACGTTGGAGAAACTTGGTTTGTTCTCACGGAGGTTGAGGGGAGACCTGATAGAAGTCTACAAAATTATGAGAGGCATAGACGGAGTGGATAGTCAGAAGTGTTTTCCCAGAGTAGAAGAGTCAATTACCAGGGGGCAAAGGTTTAAGGTGCAAGGGGCAAGTTTTAAAAGAGATGCACAAGGCAGATTTTTTACACAGAAAGTGGTGGGTACCTGGAACTCATTGCCGGGGGAGATAGTGGAAGTGGATACGGTAGTGACTGTTAAGGGGTGTCTTGACAAGTACATAAATGAGGTAGGAAGAGAGGGATATGGTCCCCGGAAGCGAAGGGGGCTTTAGTTACGTTGGACAGCATGGTCATGTGCAGGCTTGAAGGGCCAAAGGGTCTGTTTCTGTGCTGTAATTTTCTTTGTTCTTTGTTCTTAGTAGATCTGGTGAAAAAGCATTACAATCCAAAACCCTCTGTGGTTCTCTAGAGATATCACTTCAACATGACTGGACGAACTCCTGGGGAATCTGTCACTGAGTTCTTGGCAAGGAGGATTTGGACCACATCTTAATGAAATGTTGCGGGACAGATTGGTATATGGCATAAATGACCTAACCACCCAAAAGAAACTGTGCTGGAACCCAATTTAGACTTTTAAAAAAGCTGTTGAATAGTCACCTCAGGAAGCAGGAAAAAAGGCTCAGGAACTCTGGGGCATCAAGCAACAATTTGGAGGCGGGGGGCATTGGGTAATCAGTCCTCCGTGCAGAGTGTTTGTGTAAATTAGGTGTTAAAAACCCCCTTTCAATATAGAAACCCTAATGTCATCACCAGACAATCAAAAAAGATGACCCCAAGAATACTAGAGAATGTATTCTGGAAAGGTATAGTTGCCAGGACACAGCCACGGCGATGTTTCAGGAACTGGCAAAGTGTGTGCTGCTTAGGAATAAAGTCGAGACAGGTACTTGAATGTATCATGCATGTGCCCCCTCTTCCAGAGACAGGGACACTACAACTGAATCATAGTGTAGCAATGAATGTTGTACCCATAATGATGGAATTACAAATGAATAGCCAGTTCTTGAAAATGGAGGTAGACACAGCCAATATGTTTCCAGGTCAGGATAGTCTGTGGCTTGAAAGGAAATTTCCAGGTAGTGGTGTTCCCATGTGTCTGCTGGTGCATTCATGTATTTGCATGCACAGTCCCTGCCTGTCATACTCTGGTTACCATTACCCATTTTGCTACCTTGCCTATTTTTCTTATCCTTTCTCATTAACTTTCTAAATCTCCAGTCACATAAAGCCTCCCTCCCACTCCACTATTTCCTTCCCTAGTTATACCATTCGCCATTCATTTGTCTCAGCACAGTTCAGGTGAAGCCTTTGCTGGTATCCAGTGTTTACATATTGGCATATTTAAAGTTTAAAGGGCCAAAAGGCCTGTGCAGATCAATTGCAGAGCAAGCTCTGGTATCCTTTAACAAAAATTAATTTTTCAAACTTTCATCATGGAGCAGAGAGACCACCAGCTTTTGGGAAGCTGTGGAAGCTTAAGTTTATTTATTATTCCCCTCCAATTCGATTTTCAAGTTTGCTGACAACACTATTGTAGTGGGTTGGATCTCAAACAACGACAAGACAGAGCACAGGAATGAAATAGAGAATCTGGTGAATTGGTGCAGCAACAATAATCACTGCCTCAATGTCAACAAAACAAAGGAGATTGTCATCAACTTCAGGAAGCGTAAAGGAGAACATGCCCCTGCCTACATCAGCGGGTACGAAGTACAAAGAGTCAAGAGCTTCAAGTTTTTAGATCATCAACAACCTGTCCTGGTTCCCCCATGCCAACATTAGTTAAGAAAGCCCATCAATGCCCCTACTTTCTCAGAAGGCGAAGGAAATTTGGCATGTCAGGTACCACTCTCACCAACTTTTACAGATGCACCATAGAAAGCACTCTTTCTGGTTGTATCACAGTTTGGTATGGCTCCTGCTCTGCCTAAGACTGCAAGAAACTACAAAAGGTTGTGAATGTAGCCCAATCCATCACGCAAACCAGCCTCCCATCCATTGACCCCGTCTATACTTCCACTGCCTCAGCAAAACAGCCAGCATAATAAAGGACCGCACACATCGCAGACGTTCTCTCTTCCACTTCTTCCTTAAGGAAAAAGTTACAAAACTCTGAGGTCACGTACCAACTGACTCAAGAATAGCTTCTTCCCTGCCGCTGTCAGGCTTTTGAATGAACTTACCTTGCATTAAGTTGATCTTTCTCTGCACCTTAGCTATGACTGTAACATTACATTCTGTACTCTCTCATTTCCTTCTCTATGAATGGTTTGTTTTGTCTATATAGCACGCAAGAAACTATATTTTTCACTGTATGCTAATACATGTGACAATAATAAATCAAATCAAAACAAAATCAAATAGTGTTACATTAACACTGCAATGAGGTTACTGTGAAAATCCACTACTCACCACACTCCTGAACCTGTTCGGGTACACCGAGGGAGAATTTATCATGGCCTGTGCATCTAACCAGCACATCTTTTAGACTATTCGAGGAAGTCGGAACACCTGGAGGAAACCAACACAGACATGGGAAGTATGTGCAGGCTCTGCGCAGACAGTGACCCAAACTAGGAATCAAATGTGAATCCCAGGTGCTGTGAGGCAGCAGTGCTAACCACTGTGTCACCGTGCTGCCCAAGGCCTGCAAGACCTAAACCAGTCATTTGTTGCATCAGTTATCCTGCTCTCAACCAAGACCAATTAAAAATTATAATGACCCTGACCAACTATTGAGTGTTGAGATGTAACTTTCAAACAAAGGGTGTTCTGTCCTGCTAAAGATGTGATGAAATTCAAATCCAATTTAGCCACATGTCTCTATATACATACTTGCCAGATTTTAAAATGTGGTTCTGCTCATTATCAGCCATAGTTCAGCAGGTAGCATGAAAACTGTGGGTGGAATTTTATTGCCACTTTACACCCATTTTGCAGCGGGAAAATGCCATAAAATCTAGCGTAAAGTGGCTAGTGCAAATGGCGCCAGTTTCCTTGACTGGGCCTGTGGGTGGACGAGGCCTGTAGGGGCAGTGGCAGGGGCGGTGCCAGCGGGTGGGTGAGGCAAGTGGAGGCAGTTCTGTGGGTGGGACCTGTGAAGGAAGGGCCAATGGGGGCAGGACTTGTAGGGGAGGGTCCACTGGGAACAGGGCCTGTGGGGGAGAGGCCCACTGCCATTCTGCATGCGATTGGTTGTGGGAGAGCCTCAATTGGTAGAGGAGGGACGGAGTCTGCAATTGGTTTCAGCTGTGGGGGTGGTGACAGGGGCTGCCCCTGCAATTGCAGGGCAGAGATTACTCGAGGCTGCCTGCAGTAGCAGGGGCCTGACAGCTCTCTCTCTTTGACTGTCAGATCCTTGCTACTTTTAATGCGCATGTGCAGCATCAGAGGTGTGCATATGTGCAACACCTCCCTCTATGGGATGTCAAGTGCAATAAGCCTTGCCCACAGCCTCTCTTGCCAGAAACGGACTCGTCCAAAATTTTGAAAACAGAGTGCAAAAGATTGGACCTGAAAATGTGCCCAAAAAATCTGGGCACTCTCCCAGGTTCATGCCTACCCAACGCGTAGGAAAAAATCTTATAAAATTCCATCCCATGGGTTCAAATCCAAAGGCTTGAGCCCAAATCCTGGAATTCTCTGCCCGTTGAAGTGGTGGAGGCTGCCTCGCTAAATATTTTTAAGACGCGGGTTGATGGGTTTTTGATAACAGAGGGGATTATGGGTTATGGGGAGAGGGCGGGAAAGTGGAACTGAGCCACGACAGATCAGCCATGATCTTATTGAATGGCGGGGCAGGCTCAAAGGGCTAGATGGCCTACTCCTGCTCCTATTT
Source organism: Carcharhinus amblyrhynchos (assembly GCF_965287045.1). Classification (NCBI taxonomy): domain Eukaryota; kingdom Metazoa; phylum Chordata; class Chondrichthyes; order Carcharhiniformes; family Carcharhinidae; genus Carcharhinus; species Carcharhinus amblyrhynchos. The sequence continues at coordinate 51,971,409 of NC_137339.1, read as the reverse complement.
CTCATGTTCTTATGTTCTAAATTCTAAGCTGATGCCAGTACAATACTGAAGGAGTCCTGTCACATCAGAGCTACCATTTTTCAATAAACTATGCGCACCCAGAAAATAAAAGAACCTGTGATACCATCCAAGTAAGATTAGGGCAGTCCTGTCCAATACTCCTGAACTAATGGTTTTGGTAAAAACAGATTACCCAGTCACTTGTCTGATCACTATTTCTGGCTCTTTGCTGTATTGTTCTATTTGCCTACAGTACTTCACTGCCAAGCACTTAAGAACATGAAAAGCGCTGTACAAATGCAAATTCTTTCCTAAAACTAAACAAAGTTTAAAGTGAGGCTAGACTGGTGGAAAGCAGCAAGAAATCAAAGGGGACATAAAGGCAAAAATTAGGGCATACTTAACTGCACAAACTAGTGGTAAGCTGGAGGATTGGGAAAACTTTAAGGTTCAGCAAAAGGCTACTAAAATAAAATCAAAAGAGGTAAGATTAACTACGAAAGCAAAAAATGTAAACACAAATACCAGAAGCTTCTATAAGTATATAAAGTGAGGAGAATAGCTAAAGTAAATGTTGGCCCTTTAGAGGACGATACTGGTGAGGTAATAATGAGGAACACAGAGATGGCAGAGGCACTAAACTAATATTTTGCCCCTTCTTCATGGTAGAGAATAATGAAAATATTCCAAAAACTGTACTTAATGCAAAAGAACTTGGTGCAATAACCATCACTCAGAAGGTATTGAATAAACTAATAGGATTAAAGGCAAATAAACCTCCAGGACCTGATGGTCTGCACCGTAGGGAGGTGTACCATGGTCTGCACCAAAGGAGATGTAGCAGAGATAGTGGATGCACTGGTTGTGATATTTCAAAATTCCTTGGATTCTAGTAAGGTCCTAGTAGATTGGACCATTGGGATGGTGGTCCATCCCTAATGGAATGGCCCTACTCAAAGAGGGAGAGAGACAAAAAGTAGGAAACTGTGGGCCAGTTAGCTTGACTTCTGTAGTGAGGAAATTGCTGGAATCAATCGTTAAGGAGGAGATAACTGAAAGACAAAGCTTAATTCACTATTGGCAACATGGCATTATAAAGGCTAAGTCATGCTTGACAAACTTGCTTGAATTCTTTGAGGACATAATCAGCCAGGTGGATAATGGGGAATCTGTGAATATGGTATATCTAGACTTCCAAAAGGTGTGTGACAATGTGCCATATAAAAGACTGATCCAGAAGGTGAGATCACAAGAGTTTGGGGGTAGAGTACTTGATTGGATTGAGGATCGACTGACTGACAGAAAACAGAGGGTTGGGATAAATGCATCCTTCTCTGGCTAGTGAAATGTAACTAGTAGGGTGCCGCAAGGTCAGTCCTTGGACCTCAACTGTTTATAATCTGTATAAGTGATCAGCAATCAAGGACAGAGTGTAACACAGCAAAATTTGCAGATGATACTAAAATAGGTAGGAAAGCTGGCAGTAAAGAGGAGATAAAGCTTTTACAGACAGGTATATATAGACTAGGAGAATGGTTCAAAATTTGGCAGTTGGAGTTTAATGTGGATAAGTGCGAGGTTATCCATTTTGGCCAAAAAAAGAAAGGCAAATTGTTATCCAAATGGAAAGCATCTGGGCAGAGGGATCTGGATGTCTTTGTTCATGAATAACAGAAAGTCAGGGTGTAATAAAAATGGCAAATGGAATATTAGCATTTATTACAAAAGGATTGGAGCATAAAAGTGGAGAAATAGTCTTGCAATTGTACAAGGTGCTGGTGAGGCCAATTTTGTGTATTGTGTCCAATTTTGGCATTCTTATTTGAGGAAGGATGTGGTGGCATTGGAGGCAGTTCAGAGGAGGTTCACCAGATTAATTCCGGGAATGAAAGGGTTGATCTCTGAGGAGAGATTAAACAGTTTGGGCTTATACTTGCTAGACTTCAGAAGGATGAAAGGCAATCTGATCAAGATGTATAAAATACTAAAAGGAATTGATAAAGTAAACATAGACCAAATGTTTCACCTTGTGGGGCAATCAATAACAGAAGGTCACAGGTATAGGTTCAGGGGCGGTAGATTTAAAACTGAGATGAGAAGGAATTACCTCTTGCAGAAGGTCGTGAATTTGTGGAACTCGATGCCCCATAGCAGGGTGAAGTCTGAATCATTAAATGGTTTCAAGAAGGAGACAGACATGTTCCTGGGGATAGAATATAAAAGCTTGATTCACAAGGGTCCTTGTGCATGAGTTGCAAAAACCCAGTCTGCAGGTGCAGCAGGTGATCAAGAAGGCAAATGGGATGCTGGCCTTTATAGCGAGGGGGATAGAATATAAGAACATAAGAAATAGGAGCAGGAGTAGGCCATCTAGCCCTTCGAACCTGCCCCGCCATTCAATGAGATCATGGCTGATCTGTCGTGGCTCAGTTCCACTTTCCGCCCTCTCCCCATATAATATAAAAGCAGGGAGGTCTTGTTGCAACTGTGCAGGGCATTGGTGAGGCTGCAACTGGAGTATTGTGTGCAGTTTTGGCCGCCGCACTTGCGCAAGGATATTTTGGCCTTGGAGGGAGTGCAGAGGAGGTTCACTAGGCTGATACCGGAGATGAGGGGGTTGGACTATGAAGAGAGACTAAATAGACTGGGTCTGTACTCGTTGGAGTTTAGAAGGATGAGGGGGGATCTTATAGAGACGTATAAGATAATGAAGGGGATGGATAGGGTAGAGGTAGAGAGATTCTTCCCGCTCAGAAAGGACAGCAGGACTAGAGGGGACAGCCTCAAGATAAGGGGGATGCAGTTTAGAATGGAGTTGAAGAGGAACTTCTTCACTCAAAGGGTGGTGAATCTCTGGAATTCTCTGCCTGTTGAAGTGGTGGAGGCTACCTCACTAAATATATTTAAGTCACGGGTAGATAGGTTTTTGACAGACAAGGGAATTAAGGGTTAGGGGGAGAAAGTGGGAAAGTGGAACTGATCCACTTCAGATCAGCCATGATCTTATTGAATGGCGGAGCAGGCTCGAAGGGCTAGATGGCCTACTCCTGCTCCTACTTCTTATGTTCTTATGTTCTTATGAGAAGGTTCACTAGGCTGATACCAGAGATGAGGGGGTTAGCCTATGAAGAGAGACTGAATAGACTGGGTCTGTACTCGTTGGAGTTTAGAAGGCTGAGGGGGGATCTTATAGAGACGTATAAGATAATGAAGGGGATGGATAGGGTAGAGGTAGAGAGATTCTTCCCGCTTAGAAAGGATAGCAGGACTAGAGGGCATAGCCTCAAGATAAGGGGGGTGCAGTTTAGATCAGAGTTGAGGAGGAACTTCTTCATTCAAAGGGTGGTGAATCTCTGGAATTCTCTGCCCATTGAAGTGGTGGAGGCTACCTCGCTGAATATATTTAAGTCACGGGTAGATAGGTTTCTGATAGACAAGGGAATTAAGGGTTATGGGGAGAGAGCGGGAAAGTGGAACTGATCCACTTCAGATCAGCCATGATCTTATTGAATGGCAGAGCAGGCTTGAAGGGCTAGGTGGCCTACTCCTGCCCCTATTTCTTATGTTCTTAGGCTAAAGGCATGTGGGAAACAGATAGGGATGGATTTGAGACCAGGAAGAGATCAGCCATGAGCCAACTTTTACAGATGCACCATAGAAAGCATCCTTTCTAGTTGTATCATAGCTTGGTGTGGCTCTTGCTCTGGCCAAAACCGCAGGAAACTACGAAGTGTTGTGAACAAAGCCCAGCCCATCACACAAACCAACTCCCATCCACTGACACTGTCTACACTTCCCACTGCCTCAGCAAAGCAGCCAGCATAATCAAGGGCTCCATGCACCTCAGACATACTCTCTTCCACGTTCTTCCATCGGGAAATAGATAAAGAAGTCTGAGATCACATACCAACCAACTCAAGAAAAATTTCTTTCCTACTGCCATCAGACTTTTGAATGTATCTCCTGTACATTAAGCTGATCTTTCTCTACACCCTAGCTATGACATTCTACACTCTCTTCTTTCCTTCTCCCCTATGTATCCTACGAACGGTATGTTTTGTCAGTATAGTGCGCAAGAAACAATACTTTTCACTGTATACTAATACATGTGATAATAATAAATCAAATCAAAAACACGGATGTAATGTACACAGAAACCTGGTGGGCTCTTCCAAAGTTCTGGCAGAGAAGATAAACCTGTTAATTTTCAATGAGTCAGCAAACTCCAAAAATGGTGGAGAGTAGAATTCCACACAAAAGTCTAATTCAGCACCAGTTACCCACAATGTACTTCCTGGGCCACAGTATCTAAGAACGCCCTCGTCTTTCATGACAATGGCTGAGATGGTAGCATGGGAAGATGGTGGTGTAGTGATATTGTCACTGGTCTAGTAATCCAATGGGCCCGGCCAATACTCTAGGGACATGGGAGTTGGCTGAATTTAAATTCAGTTAATAAATCCAAAATATAGAGCTCGTCCAGTAATGGTGACCATGAAACTATTGTTGTAAAAACCCACTTGATTCTCTAATGCTCTTTAGGGATGGAAATTTGCCATCTGGTCTGGCTACATGTGACTCCAAGCCCACAGTAATGTGGTTGACACTTAACTGCCCATGGAAAATGGCCATTCAGTTCAAAAAACTGAGCCTTTTCTGTTCTATACTATCTGAGTCAAACCAATGGTTATTTGAGCCAATGATACAAAAATGATAAGAATTTTGAAAGCACGATTTGCAATTCACAGGTGTAACATCTTGGTTGTGTGAACTAAGCTTTCCCATGCTGCTTGAACGTGTAATGATTACAAAGATTTTAATTAGGACGTGAGCAAGCAGGATGCTCTGGATTATGGGAATGAGCAAGCAAAGGGCCTTCTGTGTGTATTGGCATTTTCACACTCTTACCTCAGTCTCACAGAGCTAAAAGTAGAATTCGGTACACTCCAAAACAACAACAGCCAATACTGGCAGCTTCAAGCTCATTTAGTGCAAGATTAGCAGCCTAGAGGAATTGCTCAATTTAGTATTAACTTTATATCGAATTGCACAGAATGGTCTGTGCTGGTGTTTATGCTCTTCATGAGCCTTCTGTCAGTCTAACCCCATCACAATTTCTTTCTATTCCTCCCCCTCCCCCTCAAGTGTATATCAAATACATATCATTGTTCTTGAAATGCATCCATGCTAATAACTACTTCTTATGGTAGCAATTTTCACATTCTAACTATTGTCTCGATAAAAGGTTGCTCCAGCTCCCTCTTGAAGGTGTTCAGAAAGTCAGCACACATTGTACCAGTGGGCAATGTATACTACTTGTATACAATGTATACTTACTGGGAAAACTTAAGAGTCCTCACCAGCAACCACAGTCATTGCTACACTGCTGGCTTTGATTGCAGTGGGAGGATACTCACTATTTACAAAGCACAGGGAGCTCCCACAGAGCGCAGCACCACATCCAGCTCTTGCCATTACTCATGGCCTTCATTGCCTGTCTAATAGAATTCCAGCAGAAACATACAGTAGGGAGTATATCAGTCCTATGCTTATTTGTCTTTCATACATTTTGTCTTTAGGTCTGCATGATGCATCATTACAGATGCTTATGTATATTTTTATACGTGCATGGTTCAGTCTAGGTGTTTCAGTAAAGGCAAAGATGCCATAGTCCCAGATGACCATAGACCCCATATTCTAAGAAGCCCAAGGGTCATCGTAATATCCTTCCCCCTCAAGTTCATTTCTTTCCCAACATCCCCTCATGGGAAAGCTTTTTTCTGCCTCTTAGCAACCAGCCTGGGGTCAATTGGAGACAGGACCAGATCGGGGATGTGAAGTGGATTGGAGACCTTCACTTCCGAAGGAAGCATCATAAAGTCGCTGGCGCTGGTTCTTCTTGAAGTCTTGCTTCAGTTGGGTGCCGGTCTCTCTATTAATTTCAGAATTTCAGTCCTCATCACCCAGAGAGGCAGGTGTAGGATCGACTTCTAGTTATGGCTCGACACTGGCAGTCGTCGTTCCCATGGCTGGTAATGAGGCCTGCACTGGCATAGGCTTCCTATTCCTGAGATGGCCCAGATGAATCTGGACAATTTTGCACTGCACTTGATCCTTACAGGACACAGGTCTTAGTTTCCATTATGATCCCAGGAACCCAACTGACATCACTCCCCAAAGTTCCTCACATGGACCGGGCCGTCGATTTTGAACATTCTTTCTTACCTACAGAATCATGTTTCTTCTTCTGAGACTCTTGTTGGGATTCAGGTTTGGGAATAATAGGCTTAATCAAGAAGTCTCTGTCCCATTAACAATTCCACTGAGGCAATTCCTATCTTTGTATGAGGAGTTGTCCTATAGTCAAATAAAAATCGCACCAGTTTGATCTCTATGGATGCTGCAGATCTTGATACTGAGCTTAACTGTCTGTACTGCCTGTTCAGCCAACCCATTCAGTGACAGGTGATAGGGTACTGTCTGAATGTGCTTGATTCCATTGGAAAGCACGAAGGTCTGAAACTTGATGCTTGTAAAGGCGATGCTATTGTCAGAAACCAGGACTTCTGTTCAGGTATCCCGTGTGTGCAGAAGCTTTGTTGTAGTTTCTCAATATTAGCATGGGAAGTGGTGAAACTCATGCAGTGTATCATCAAACATTTGGAGTGTGGGTCAATCATAAAAAAGTCCCAGCGAAGTCCACACACACTCACACCCAAGGCCTACCTGGCCACTCCCATGGATGTTGGGAGGCTGAGAGGATTGTGGGAGGTTTGATTTTCTTGGCATGACTCAGGCTGTCTGACTGAATCAGTAATGTCTGCATCAAGACCGGGCCACCATACATAGCTCCTAGCTAGCATTTTCTTCTTTTAAACCTCAGGCAGGCTATGGTGTAATTCCATAAGTATCAGACGTCACCCTTAGTGAGGGACAACTACTCAGGAACCCCAGAGAATAATGCCATCCTCAACATTGAGCTCTCTTTCTTCAACCAGTACTGTTTCATTTCATCAGGGTTGAGCACTGAATTCCCCCTTGAAATATTATATGTTTTAATTTAGATAGGACTGGGTCCTTTTGCGTCCAGACCTTGATTTGTCTTGCAGACACCGACAAGGTATGCAGAAATTGAGGGTCATCACGATCTCTTCCACAGATGGTAATGAAATACGCCTTATGGGCAACGGCAGATGACTCAGTGCATTGTCGTTAGCTATCTGGGTCTAGGGCTCTTGGAGGTATTTATAAGTTCCATAACCTGTAACAAGGCCCAATGCTGTTCCAAGGCAGAGGCAAAGTGCAGTATTCCCAGCAATGGTTTATGATCATTTACTATGATGAAGTGTTTATCGTAGGTGTATTGATGGAATTTTTTAACACTGAAGACAACTGCTCTGACGAAGGGTCATCTAGACTCGAAACATTGGCTCTATTCTCTCCCCATAGGTGCTATCAGACCTGCTGAGATTTTCCAGCATTTTCTGTTTCTGTTCCAGAGTTCAGCATCTGCAGTATTTTGCTTATGTCAATTCCTCTTTCTAGATATGGGAATACTTCCATTCAGCATCCAAACAAGTCCTAGACGCATAGACTTCTCTATATCATCTCTCCAGTGAAGTGCCAGTACTGCTCCAACCCTGTAAGCAGCAGCATCGTATGTCATTTTTGGGGTCAAAATGGGCAAATAATTGGAGGACAAAAATTTATTTTTATCACTGTTGCAAGCCTCCAGCTGTGGCATCTCCCCAAGACCACCCTTGATGTTTCCGTAGTCAGGTATGCAAGGGGGCCAATAGAGAAACCAAATTCAGAATAAAATTCACTAACCCCTGGAAGGATTTCAATTCCGTGGGGATCCTTGGAGTTGGTGCCTTCTTAATAGCTCCCAACTTGTTCTCCACCAACTGTAGTTCCTTACCATCCGTCCAACAGCTCAAATAGGTCATAGCACTTGCTTAGAAGATACATTTTTCTTTTTTTCAGGCTTCCCCTTACTTCAGAAAGTTCTATAAGAACTGTTCCAGGATCGGTAGGTGTACGCTTCTGAAGTTCCTGTGACCAAAACACCATCCAGTTACATGGCTACCTGAGGTAACACTTGGAATATGTTCTCCATGACTCATTGAAAATGGTGCACGCAGGTGAGATCCCAATGGACAGGCAAATATATTTTGTGCATATTAATTATTACATACTTTCAGAAAGGCTCGTCTAATTTAAGTTGGAGAAATGCATGGCTCATATCCAACTTTGAAAATGTTTGGCCCCAGTTAACTTGGTGTACAGATCTTCAGTCTGGGGCATGGGGTATCTATCATGTTTGACAGTCTCCGCAAAGTCAGACTGACTTATCCAGCTTAAGGACAGGAACAACAGGTACTCTGCAAATTGTACAGGTCTTATGATACCCAGCTTTTCAGGCATTCCACTTCTGACTCTATCTTTCCTGATAGGGATTATGGAACTGGACTCACTCTAAAATACTTAGGTCATAGAGTCATAGAGATTTACAGCATGGGAGTAGGCCCTTTGCACCCACTTGGAATGCGCCTTTTTTTTAACCACTAAGCTAGTCCCAATTGCCCGCATTTGGCCCATATCCCTCTATACCCAACTTACCCATGTAACTCTCTAAATGCTTTATAAAAGATAAGATTGTACCCACCTCTACTACTACCTCTGGTAGTTTGTTCCAGACACTCATCACCCTCTGTGTGAAAAAACTGCCCTCTGAACCATTTTGTATCTCTACCCTTTCACCTTAAACCTATGCCGTCTAGTTTTAGACTCCCCTACCTTTGGGAAAAGATATTGACTATCTAGCTGATCTATGCCCCTCATTATTTTATAGACTTCTATAAGGTCACCCCTAAGCCACCTACGTTTCAGGTAAAAAAAGTCCCAGTCTATCCAGCCTCTCCTTAACTCAAACCATCAAGTCCTGGTAGCATCCTAATAAAGCATCTCTGCACACTTTCTATAATAGGGTGTCCAGAACTGTACATAGTATTCCAAGTGTAACCTTACTAATGTCTTGTACAATTTCAACAAGGCATCTCAACTCCTGTATTCAATGTTCTGACCAATGAAGCCAAGCATGCTGAATGCCTTCTTCACCCCCCTGTCCACTGTGACTCCACTTTCAAGGAGCTATGAACTTGTACCCCCCAAATCTCTTTGTTCTATAACTCTTCCCAACACCCCACCATTAACTAAGTCCTGCCTTGGTTCAATGTACCAAAATGCATTTATCGCATTTATCTAAATTAAACTCCGTTCATCAGCTGACTGGCCCAATTGATCAAGATCCTAGATAATCTTCTTCACTGTCCACTATGCCACCAATCTTACTAACCATGCCTTCTAAATTCTCATCCAAATCATTAATATAAATGACAATTAGGTGTAGCAGCAGCGCTGAGTCCAGTTCTTAGCCTTGATTATCCTTATTTTTCAAATCACTTCTTGGTGCCCAGCCTGAAGAACTTGGGAGTGAATAAAAGTGAAGAAATTAAGGTAATTAATATCAGCAAAGAAAAAATTCTCGAGAAGCTTAAAGAACTAAAATTCAACAAACCCTCAGAACCTGACACCCGAGGATTCTGAAAGCAATACCTGCAGAGATAATCCACGTTAGCTATAATTTTCCAAAATTCTTAGATTCTGGAATGCTGCTAGCAGATTGGAAAATAGAAACTGTAACACTGCTGTTCAAGAAAGGAGGGAAAAAAGAAAACAGGGAACTACAGGCCAGATCTACAGGCTAGTTAGCCTGATATCAGTTATTGGGAAAGTGCTGGAACCTATTTGAAGGAAGGCTTAGCAATGCATTTAGAAAGCATGGTGTGATTAGAAAAGATGTGGAGATGCCAGCATTGGACTGAGGTAAACACAGTAAGAAGCCTCACAACACCAGGTTAAAGTCCAATAGGTTTATTTGGTAGCAAACGCCATGAGCTTTTGGGATTCTGCCCCTTCATCAGGTGAGTGGGGAGTTCTGATCACAAACAGGGCACATAAATGCACACACTCAGTTTACAGAATCCTGATTAGAATGCAAGTCTTTACAGCAAATCAAGTCTTATAGGTGCAGACAATGTGAGTGGCAGGGAGCCATTCAAGTGGGGTGAGAGAAAAGAAATGTAGTTGTAAATGGGGATTGTATAGTTAGTGGCATAGACACAGTTCTCTGTGACCAGGATCGAGAGTTCCGAAGGTTGTGTTGCTTACCTGGAGTTCGGGTTCGGGATATTTGGAGTGGGAGGGTAAAGATCCAGTTGTCGTGGTCCACATAGGTACCAACGACATAAATAAAACAGAGGTTCTGCTAAGGGAGTATGACTAGCTAGGAGCTAAATTCAAAAACAAAACCAAGAAAGGTGATAATCTCTGGATTACTACCTGAGGCACAAGCTAACCAGCACAGGGTCAATAAGATTCAGCAGGTAAGCATGTGGCTTAAAGATTGGTGTGGGAGAAATGGGTTTGAATTCATGGGACATTGGCACAAGTACTGGGAAACAAGAGACCTGTTCTGATGGGACGGTCTTCATCTGAATCATTCTGGGACCAGAGTCTTAGCGAGTCACATAACTAGGGCAGCAGATAAGGCTTCAAATAGAATGGAGGGGTGGTGGTATTGGGGGGGCTCCGTTGTAGGGGAAATTAGAAAACTCAAATTAAAGGAGGAGGTAAGAGTGCAGGTTAGCAATGTGGTGGATAGTTAACCAGACAATAAAGGTGAGGGACAGAACTGGTGACTGTCTTTATGCACCAAGGAATTATAAAAGAGTAGGGAAATTTGCCAGTAGAATAAATTTAAAACCTTTGAATGCATGAAGCATTCAGTACAAAATTAATGAGTTACTGGTGCAAATAGAAACAAAACGGTATGATTAGGTGGCAATTACTGAGAAATGGTTACAAGGTGATCAGGTCTGGGAATTCAATATCCAAGGGCACTCAGCATTTCAGATAGACTGAAAGGAAAAGGAGGTGATGTAGCTTTGCAGGTGAAGAAAGGGATCAGTGCTGTAATGACATAAGCACGGGGGATCAAGATGTGGAATCAGTCTGGGTGAAAATAAGGAATAGCAAAGGGGAGAAGTGCTTGGTAGGAGTAATCTATAGATCCCCAAGCAGTTGTTCCGCAGTGGGGGCACAGTATAAACCAGGAAATTCTAGGGGCTTGCAAGAAAGGTACAGCAATAATTATGGGTGATTTTAACATGCACATAGATTGGAAAACTCAAATTGGCATGTGTAGCCTAGAGGCAGAGTTCATTGAATGTATTAGAGAATGTTTCTTGGAACAACATGTTGTGGAACCAAATAGGGAGCAGACTACTCGGGATTTGGTATTGTGCAATGAGGAGGGATTAATTGATGATCTCATAGTTAAGGATCTTCTAGGGAGTAGTGACCATGGTATAATAGGATTCAACATTGGGGGTGAGAAAGTGGAGTCCCACATTTATGTTCTGGAATTAAACAAAGGAAATTATATTGGCATGAGGGCAGATTTGGCCTGAGTAAAATGGGGAGAAGGCTAAAAGGTAGGACAGTGGAAGAGCAGTGGCAGTTGTTTCAGGTGATACTCAATTCCTCACAACTAAAAAGTATCCCAATGAGAAAGAAAGATGGTAAGTGGGATAAAAACTATCCTTGGCTAAACAAGGAGATCAAGGACAATATAAAGACAAAACTAAGGTATATCATTTTGCAAAGGCCTGTGACAGGCTGGAAGATTGGGAAACTTTCAAACATAAACAAAGGGATACTAAAAAAGTAATATAAAGAGCTAAGTTAAATTATGAAAGAAAACCAGCACAAAATATCAAAAAGGATAGCAAAAGCTTCTATAAGTATATAAAGGGAAGAGAGTGGCTAAGGTGAATGTTGATCACTTGGAAGATGAAACTGCAGAGTTAATAGTGGAGAATATTGAAATAGCAGAGATGCTAAATCAATACTTTGTTTCCATTTTCACAGTGGAGGACACGAGTACCCTTCCTAAAGGAATGGGCAAGTCAGAGGTAATAGAAAGGGTCAAACTTAGAACAACCAACATCGATAGGGAAAAAATACTCAGCAAACTATTGAGATTGAGGGCAGTCAAGTCCCCTGACCCTAATGGGCTACATCCTAGGTTAAAGGAAGTGGCCGTGGAGATAGTGGATCCATTGGTTATAATATTCCAAAATTCCCTGGACTTGGGAAAAGTCACACAACACCAGGTTAAAGTCCAACAGCTTTACTTGTGGCAAAAGCCACTAGCTTTTGGAACTGGCTGTTCCTTTGTCAGGTGACAAATAAACCTGTTGGACTTTAACCTGGTGTTGTGAGACTTCTTACTGTGTTTACCCCAGTCCAACGCTGGCATTTCCACATCTCGGGAAAGGTTCCAGTCGTTTGAAAATTGCTAAATGTAATGCCCTCATTCAAAAAGGGAGGGAGGCAAAATATGGGAAATTACAGCCCAATTAGTTTAACATTTCTTACTGGCAAAGTATTAAAATCAATTATCAAGGAAGCAATGTCAGGACATTTGGAAAGTCAAAATGTTATCCATCAGAGTCATCATGGTTTTATGAAGGGCAAATCATGTTTGACTATTTTGCAAGAGTTCTTCAAAGATGTAACAAGCAAAGTGGATAATGGGGATCCTGTAGATGTAGTATATCTGGACTTCCGGAAGGCGTTTGATAAGGTGCCGCACAAAAGGTTAATTCACAAGGTTAGATCACACGGGATTTGGGGTAATTTATTAGCTTGGATAGGTGACTGACTGATGGACAGAAGTCAGAGAGTTGGGATAAATGTTTTTTTTTTCTGGATGGCAAAAAGTAACTAGTGGGGTGCCACAGGGTTCAGTCCTTGGGCTATTTACAATCTATATTCACAACTTGGAAAGAGGGATAGAAGACTCTATAGCCAACTTTGCAGATGACACAAAAATAGGTGGGATAGTAAGTTGTAATGAGCAAGTAAGAACACAACAAATGGATATAGATAGGCTAGGAGAATGGGCCAAAAGCTGGCAGATGGTGTTTAACGTGGATAAGTGTGGTCATACATTTTGGTCGAAAAAGTGGGAAGGCGACTTACTACCTAAATGGGGAGAGACCTCAGGGTACTCCGTTGCAGAGGGATCTGGGTGTCTTTGTTCATGAGTCACAGAAAACTAGCATGCAGGTAGAGCAGATAATAAAGAAAGTGATTGAAATATTGGCATTTATAGCCAAAGGAATAGAATAGAAAGAAGTACTGTGGCAATACAAGGCATTGGTGAGACTGCACCTGGAGTATTGTGCACAGTTTTCATCTCCTTATTTGAGGAAAGATGTACTGGCATTCGAGGCAATTCAGAAGAGGTTCACTAGATTGATTCCAGAGATGAGGGGTTTGTCATATGAAGAGAGATTGAACAGATTAGATCTATACCCTCTAGAATTTAGAAGGATGACAGGAGATCAAACTGAGATATGTAAGATGATAAAAGGTATGGATAAAGTAGACGTGGAGCAGATATTTCCTCTTGTGGGACATTCTAGGCAAGAGGTTATAGTCTTAGGATAAGGGGTAGCAAATTTAAAACAGAGTTGAGGGGAAACAATTTCTCCCAGAGGGAGTTCTATGAGGATGTGTCTAGGGCGGTGGATAGAGGAGAGCCGGTGGATGTGGTCTTTCTGGATTTTCAGAAGGTGTTTGATAAGGTACCTCACAAGAGGTTACTGCAGAAGGTCAGAGGACATGGAGTTGGGGGTAGGGTGTTAGCGTGGATAGAGGATTGGTTGTCAAATAGGAGGCAGAGAGTGGGGGTCAATGGGTGCTATTCGGATTGGCGGTTGGTGACTAGTGGGGTGCCCCAGGGGTCGGTGCTGGGGCCTCAGCTATTTACCATTTATATAGATGATCTGGAGGAGGGAACCGAGTGTAGGGTGTCGAAATTTGCTGATGACACTAAGATTGGGGGAAAGGCAAATTGTGCGGAGGGTGTGGAGAGTCTGCAGAAGGATCTAGATAGGCTGGGCGAATGGGCCAGGAAATGGCAAATGGAATTTAATGTTGGCAAGTGTGAGGTGGTCCACTTTGGTAGGAAGAATGGTAGGAAGGCCTATTACTTACGTGGCGAAAAAATGCAGCAGGCGACGGTGCAGAGGGACCTCGGGGTCCTTGTGCATGAGTCGCAAAAACCCAGCCTGCAAGTGCAGCAGGTGGTCAGGAAGGCGAATGGGATGCTGGCCTTCATAGCGAGGGGGATTGAATATAAAAGTAGGGAGGTCTTGCTGCAGCTGTATAGGGCATTGGTGAGGCCGCAGCTGGAGTACTGTGTGCAGTTTTGGGCGCCGCACCTGCGCAAGGATATTTTGGCCCTGGAGGGAGTGCAGAGGAGGTTTACTAGGCTGATACCGGAGTTGAGGGGGTTGAGCTATGAGGAGAGGCTGAATAAACTAGGCTTGTACTCGTTAGAGTTTAGAAGAATGAGGGGAGATCTCATTGAGACGTATAAGATGATGAATGGGATGGATAGGATAGAGGTGGAAAGACTCTTCCCGCTCAAAAAAGACAGTAGGACTAGGGGGCACAGCCTCAAGATAAAGGGGGGGCGGTTCAGAACGGAGTTCAGGAGGAACTTCTTCACTCAAAGGGTGGTGAATCTCTGGAATTCTATGCCCGTTGAAGTGGTGGAGGCTGCCTCGCTAAATATTTTTAAGAAGCGGGTTGATGGGTTTTTGATAAGAGAGGGGATTAAGGGTTATGGGGAGAGGGCGGGAAAGTGGAACTGAGCCACGACAGATCAGCCATGATCTTATTGAATGGCGGGGCAGGCTCGAAGGGCCAGATGGCCTACTCCTGCTCCTATTTCTTATGTTCTTATGTTCTTATGTTCTTATGTTATGAATCTGCGGAATTTACTACCCCAAAGTCCAGTGGATGCTGGGACAGTGAGTAAATTTAAGGAGGAGTTAGACAGATTTTAATTGGTAAAGAACATAAGAACATAAGAACATAAGAAATAGGAGCAGGAGTAGGCCATCTGGCCCTTCGAGCCTGCCCCGCCATTCAATAAGATCATGGCTGATCTGTCGTGGCTGATCTGTCGTGGCTCAGTTCCACTTTCCCGCCCTCTCCCCATAACCCTTAATCCCCTCTCTTATCAAAAACCCATCAACCCGCTTCTTAAAGATATTTAGCGAGGCAGCCTCCACCACTTCAACGGGCAGAGAATTCCAGAGATTCACCACCCTTTGAGTGAAGAAGTTCCTCCTGAACTCCGTTCTGAACCGCCCCCCCTTTATCTTGAGGCTGTGCCCCCTAGTCCTACTGTCTTTTTTGAGCGGGAAGAGTCTTTCCACCTCTATCCTATCCATCCCATTCATCATCTTATACGTCTCAATGAGATCTCCCCTCATTCTTCTAAACTCTAACGAGTACAAGCCTAGTTTATTCAGCCTCTCCTCATAGCTCAACCCCCTCAACTCCGGTATCAGCCTAGTAAACCTCCTCTGCACTCCCTCCAAGGCCAAAATATCCTTGCGCAGGTGCGGCGCCCAAAACTGCACACAGTACTCCAGCTGCGGCCTCACCAATGCCCTATACAGCTGCAGCAAGACCTCCCTACTTTTATATTCAATCCCCCTCGCTATGAAGGCCAGCATCCCATTCGCCTTCCTGACCACCTGCTGCACCTGCAGGCTGGGTTTTTGCGACTCATGCACAAGGACCCCGAGGTCCCTCTGCACCGTCGCCTGCTGCAGTTTTTCGCCACGTAAGTAATAGTCCTTCCTACCATTCTTCCTACCAAAGTGGACCACCTCACACTTGCCAACATTAAATTCCATTTGCCATTTCCTGGCCCATTCGCCCAGCCTATCTAGATCCTTCTGCAGACTCTCCACACCCTCCGCACAATTTGCCTTTCCCCCAATAAAGAGTTGAAGGATTATAGGGAGAAGGCAGGAAAATGGGGAAGAGGAGTATATCAGCCATGATTGAATGATGGAAAGACTTAATGGGCCGAATGGTCTAATTCTGCTCCTATATTTTATGAACTTATGAATTCCACTCACCTACATCTGCCAAGGCATTAAATGCATGTAAATCCACAAATGCATGTAAATGTATTAATGTATGTAAATCATCGGGCCTCCTGATTGGGGCGCGGAATCTGCGCCCAAATCTGGTGTCGGTAAAAGCGCGATCTGCTCAGTTTCAGGTGCAGATCGCGTTACAGGCCCGACGCCCGAATTTACTGAGATTTCACACCCGTTTTTTGGTAAAATCGGGCCCTTAATGTCCTGAAATGCCTCTGTGAAGCACCTTGGGATGGTTTATTTTGTTTAAGGTGCAGCATTTAAATGTTATTTCTCGGGAAGTTGGTGTTAATGTTTCTGTATTTACACAATCCTGTAACTCTGATTCTGAATTGAATCTGAGGCTTGTATTGTGCTCTTCAAATGAAGTGCAAACAATCAGAAGAACACGAATATTCTGCTAATGTTCTCTTTGAATGAGATGTAAGGCTCCCTGCTGATTGCCTAGCTATCCAGGAGGTGATACATGGAATACTGTGACCAGACACCTCGTGCATCTAAAAGTTGCAACAGAAAATGCTAAAGATATTCAGATGTCTGACAGCATCAGTGGAGAGAGAGATTTAAAAGTTCAGATCATAGAATCGCAGGGCAAAATTCGCCCAAAACAATTTGCAGGAAGACAAGCAATTCACTTTTTTTTCAGTGGGAGTTCACACTAGAAACTCCCACATTCTGTGCAATGCAGAGGCCACGAGTGTGAATATCATTAGATTTAAAGGAGCATTCCCCCACCTGGGAGCTGAAACCTGTGGGTCTCTGCGCATGCGTAATGGCCCCGAACTGTCAGCCTTCCGTTTGCTGACCAGCTCAATTGCTGACCAGCCCAGGAGCCCCACAGTGCTGCCCCCCTCCCCATGGCCCAATCGCGGCTCCCCTGACCATTCCCAGGCCAGCCTCGCCAGCCCCCCCAACCTCCATCCCACCCCAGACCACCCAATCTGTAGCCTCCCCCCCTGCCGCACTGCCAACCCCCACCCATCCCCTCGCAGTGCAGACACCCTGCCGTCAGAACCCCACCCATTCCTCTCAGATGGCCCCAATACTGCCCCCAACAATCTGCCAATGGCGTAACAGTGGGACCCCCCCCATCCCCACTAATCACCCCATAGGCCTTACCCAAAATGCCCCACCCCCCTTGGCACTGCCCCATGCAAAGGTGCCCCTTTGGCATAGGTACTTTGTCCCTTGGGTAGTGCCAGGGGCACAGGCTGGCTAGGATGCCCATACCCAGAGGGCACACTTCCCCCATTGCCTGACCCCTTTGGGGGGGGGGGCCCAATTGCCCCCCTTCGCTCCAGCAGGATTAGGCCATTAGGACCGTCATGTTTTTTTAAATTTTTTTTTAAACTTTATTCCAATCCAATCAAGTCAAATTAAACCCAATTCAGAGTCCCAACAAGTTGGGACATTCCCGATCCAAGCTGACAAGACAGGGCTCTCACCTCCTGTCTTGGGCTTCATCTACATGATCCAAGCTGACTGGAGTAGGTGTAGCTCCTCCTCCAGGGCTTGATCTTATTTGCATCTTAGCCAAATGGCCGAGATACCGCTTTAAAAAATTGCTTCAAATGAAGCTGAAATGTAACCTAATGACTTCAACCAAGTGCAGCATGTCGATACTACACTTGATCTTAGCCAAAAGGCCGAGAAGCCATTAGGACCATCATGTTTTTTTTTCCAAAAATATACTTTATTCATAAAAATCTCAAGTAATCTATTACAATGTACAGGGCTTCGAGTAGCAAAACAATGCGGAATGAAAACATTTTTGCAGATCTGTCCAAAACTACAGTGACTACATTTCAGTACTTAACATTTCAGAACTTAAAAAAAACTATGTCCATGTCTCAATATTTACATATTTGTACTAATTACAATGATTACATTTCAATGCTTAAAAAACTATATACACGCCTCAAAAGATTACTGTGTGCCGTTAGTGCTTGTGTCAGCCACCTATTTATTCTAATTTCATTTTCCAGCTCTCAGTCTGTAGCCTTGTATGCTAAGGTGTTTCAAGTGCACATCTTAAACGTTGTAAGGGTTCCCACTTTTACCACGCTTTCAGGCAGTGAGTTCCAAATTTTCAACACCCTCTGGGTAAGGAGTTTTCCGCCACATCCCCTCGAAATCTCCTGCTCCGATTTCCTCCCACAGTCCAAATATATGCAGATTAGGAGGATTGGTCAGATTAGAAATTGTCCCTTGGTGTCCCAAGATGTGTAGGTTAGGGGGAAGGGGCATTAGTAGGGTAAATACCTGGGGTTATGGTGAAAGTGGAGAGCTACCCTGAACCCCGCTGGAATGAAACACTTTGGCAGGGGTAGGAGAAGCTAGGAAGTCCTGGGCCCATTAAGATCATTTAAATTATATTTAAATAACTTACCTGTCTTCCCGCCGATTTCTAGCACAGATCTGACGACGCTGAAAATCCAGCGCTGGGAGTGGAAACGCATGAGTGAATGCCGCACACACCCGACCGCAAGATTCTCCTGCCCCACTGCGCTAGAAAATTAGCGCGGGGATGGGGTGAGAGAATCACTCCCATAGAGTTTTACAGCACAGAAGGAGGCCCTTTGGTCCATCATGTCTGTGCCAGCTAGCAAGTACCTATCTATTCTAATCTAATTTTCCAGCACTCAGTCTGCAGCCTTGTATGCTAAGGTGTTACAAGTGCTCACTTAAATGCTTCTTAAATGTTGTGAGGGTTCCCGCCTTTACCACCCTTTCAGATAGTGAGTACCAAATTCTGGGTAAAAAGGTTTCCCTCAAATCCCCTGCTTCAGTCCAAATATGTTCAGATTAGGCAGATTGGCCATGCTAAATTGCCCTTAGTGTCCAAAGATGTGTAGGTTAGGGAGAAGGGGCATTAGCTGGGTAAATACCTGGGGTTATGGGGATAGTGTGAGGGATGGGTAGGTAGGCCTGGGTAAAATGTTGTGTTGGCCAGTTGGTGCAGATTAGAATCATAGAAACCCTACAGTGCAGAAGGAGGCCATTTGGCCCATTGAGTCTGCACTGGCAATCCCATCCAAGCCCCTATCCCCAAACATTTACCCCATTAATCCCTCTAACCTACATGTCCTGGAACAACTTAGCATGGCCAATCAATCTCACTTGCACAATTTTGGACTGTGGGAGGAAACCGGAGCACCCAGAGGATACCCATACCGACACGGGGAGAATGTGCAAACTCCACTTAGACAGTGACCCAAGCTGGGAATCGAACCCAGGTTCCTGGAGCTCTGAGGCAGCAGTCCTAACCACTGTGCCACCCAATGGACTTTATGGGCTGAATGGCCTCCTTCTGCGCTGTAGGATATAATCTATGCCCTCTAAGTAATTGATCCCCTTTACCAAGAGGAAAAGTTTCTTCCTATATACCCTATCTACGTCCCTAATAATTTTATACACCTCAATCGTGTCCCCCCTCAGCCTTCTCTGCTCCAAGAAAAACAACCTCAATTTACCCAGCCTCTCTTGATAGCTGAAATGCTCCAGCCCAGCCAACATCCTGGTGAATCTCCTCTACAGCCTTTCTAGTGTAGGTTTGTGGTCTTTCACCAGAACAGATAAAATTAGAAATGTAACAGGTTTTAAGCAAATACATGAGGCAGGGAAAGGAGTGAGATGGAGGGAGAACAAGAGGGCAGATCTGAAAGTTGGTTTTCCAGTATTGTACCTTTGTTAAAGTTTTGTGTAATAGAATCCCTGCTGTCTGTATTAAGTCTGCACCAACTCTCCAATGGAGCATTCATTTGTATCAGGTGAGGGCTGTAAATTACATATCATTTGCTGTCTTTCAATTAGTATGATCTAACTAACTGTAAACAATTCAATTGTTGCATTACATTAACATACAGGCTCATCTAATAGCTCCTCTCACTCCATTAACCAGTTCAGTGGTACAGGCCAGTAAGATCCAAGTTATACTGGTCAGCAGTTAAATTTACATAAAATTGCTACAAGAAAAAAGACCTGTTCAGTTCAACTAACTTCTATTGGCATTTCTCCTCCAAACCACCCCAGCCTGCAGCATTTTTTTTTGCCTCCCCATTCATCTTTCAGATCTCTGTTAGAGGAAGAGTCTGGAGAATGGGATCAGAGAATGGTAGCTGGAAGAGAGATGAGGGTTCAGGAGGCTGGGGTCAATAGTGGGAAATTAGGAATGGAGCTAATATGGCTCAATTCCATGAATGAACCCAGGGAGTAATTTAGAATTGGTGATGAGCTGAGTTTAGAGAAATGTGTCCTGTGGTGAACTCTACCAGCCACTGAGCTGGCCACTCTTTGTGCAATCGCTCAGTTTGTTCACTGCCACCTGGTTTAACATGTAAGGTATAAGTTCTGAATGGTCATGAATGACATTATCATCTTCACATGGAACCTGGGTCCAAAGCAAAGTCAATAGAGATGAGGAGAGGAAGTCGCCGCACATCTGAATAGGGTATATAAAATCTTGAGCATCTAACCTGAGTTCATGCTAGCCAGTACTCATCCAGCCAGTCTGGATTTCCTAAAGAGGACGCACTTGGAGGCACAAGTTCTTTGCCTAAGTGGCTTGGACCTAGGAAAAACACAAAGACAGGCAGAACATGACAGAGTCATGTGGTACAGTCAATACTGCTGCCTCACAGCACCAGGGACCCAGGTTCGATTCCTGGCTCAGGTGACTGCCTGTGTGGAGTTTGCACGTTCCCCTTATATCTACATGTGTTTCTTCCAAGTGGTCCAGTTTCCTCCCACAGTCCAAAGATGTCTGGGTTAGGTGGATTGAAAATGCTAAATTGCCCCTTAGTGTCAGTGGAGCTAGCTTGAATAAATACATGGGATTATGGGGATAGGGGCCTGTGTAGGATTGTGGTCGGTGCAGACACTGTGGGCCAAATGGCTTTCTTCTGCAAATTAGGGAGTCTGTGAGAATGGTTCCAAGGTTCTCCAGTGCTGTATTGGAAGCCTCGTTGACCGTGAACAGGAGGGTAGAGTTCCTCTATCCATAGAATACCAGGAGGCATTCCAGACAAACTCTGAGAAGGTGATGGGAATGGATAGCCATGTAGCCCAATGGCAGCAGTGCAATCCTGAGAAGCTAGATGCAGTGCTGAAAGAAGATCAGTTATCTCATTTCCTTACTTCCTTCTATGTGAATTTTGAAGAAGTGAGTAATAAAAACTGCTTGGTTGCTTCCTAGCTTGCTGTCTGTAATTTTTTTCAAGTGATTGGTTGATTAGCCTGCTTGATTACATCACCTCTGGCTGGCATCAGAACGAAATTAACATTGGAAAAGTGAAATCCACACCATTCAGCTCACTAGAATTTTGTTCAAGGCTGATTGAAAAATCAGGGCAATAACTCAAAAGGGATGAGTTTCTTGGTTTTCTGTATTTTGCAAATCGCACCCATGCTTGTTGATCTGAATAGTCTAACCCTGGTGGAATATTCTCTTATGTTCTATAATTCTGTGGAAAACCATGCATGCATCATAATGCAATGTTCCTCAGACTATCACATTCCTCAAATCTCTCTTACCCATAGAAGAACCATTTCCTGACCTGGTCCCTGTGGATGTGTAGGAAAGTGATATCACAGCAAGGAAAAGCAATTACAGTATAACACAATTTTAGCCGTTGACCACCAGATCTGTCAGGACCACACAAAGCACTGCTGAGTCCTACTCTTACCTGTGAAAATTGCTCACTTTTCAAGGATCATCCTGGGATGCCAAGGCAACCCTTGGCTTCCTGTTTTTACTGCAAACTCCTCTTCCTGATCTCCTTCACTCTCACCTCCGCCAACAAGTAGGAGGAGCCCGGGTTCCTGCTGCCCCACAACACCAGGAGCCCGGGTTCAATTCTGGCCTCGGGTCACTGTCCTGTGGCATTTTCACATTTTCTCTGTGTCTGCGTGGCTTTCCTCCAGGTTCTCCTGTTTCCTCCCACAGTCAAAGATGTGCAGGTTAGGTTGATTGGCCATGCTAAATTGACTCTAGTGTCAGGGGATTAGCAGGGTAAAGATGTGGGGTTACTGGGATAGGGTCTGGGTGGGATTGTGGTTGGTGCAGACCCGATGGGCTGAATGGCCTCCTTCTGCACTGTAGAGATCCTGTAAATCCAATCAACTGCCCCTATCACGTCCCTCAGTTCCAGACCAAACTTCCTCAGAGCCTCCCTCTGTTCTAGCCTGGCACTTGTATCTTTTTCCAGTCTCTCTCTTATATCCTCTTCAAGCTTATTGTATGCATCCTCTTTGATCCTATTCCCACAAAACCACTAACCACCCCACTCTCCTTACTGCTCCCAGTTAATATTGTTAATGGTTCTCTTCCTACAGGTACTGCCTCTATTTCTCTCTCTCTTTTCAAACCTGCCATCCCCTCAAAATACAAACAACTGAAGCTACCATCCATGCAAGCTGTCTCATCACCAAAATCCCTTTCCTCTCCAAGGTTCTCAAATGTATTGTGTCCTCCCAGATCCATTCCATTTATCCTGAGACTTTATGTTTTGAATCCCTTCAATCAGATTTTCCACTTTGCCACTGTTTTGAAACAGAATTTTTTAGGAAAGTCACAAATGAAATTCATAGAATCCTATAGTGCAGAAGGCAGCCGTTCGGCCCATGAAGGCCACACTGACCACAGTCTCACCCTAACCCCATAATCCCATGCATTCACTCTAGCTAGTTCCCCTGACACTTACAGGCAATTTAGCATGGTCAAGCCAACTAACCCACACATGTTTGGACTGTGGGAGGAAATCAGAGCATCCTGAGGAAACCCATGCAGGCAAATATACAAACTCCACACAGACAGTGACCCAAGCCAAGAATCGAACCCAGGTTCCTGGTGTTGTGAGGTATGGGATTGTGACGAAGCTAAGCTTTTCCTCCACATCCTTGCAGATGCGACTGCAGCCTTTAACCCACTTTTATTTTACCATCCTCCTCCAATGCCCCTCTAACATCATCTAGCAAGGGCGGCACACTGGTTAGCACTGCTGCTTCACAGCGCCAGAGACCTGGATTCGATTCCTAGTTTGGGTCACTGTCTGTGCGGAATCTGCATGTTCTCCCCGTCTCTACATGAGTTTCCTCCAGATGCTCTGCTTTCCTTCCATAGTCTGAAAGGCACGCTGTTAGGTGCATTGGCCATGCTAAATTCTTCTTCTGAACAGGTGCTGGAGTGTGGCGACTAGGGGATTTTCACAGTAACTTCATTGCAATGTTAATGTAAGCCTACTGTGACACTAATAAATAAATACTGTCACTCAGAAACATCATCTGAAAACCTGCATGCAGATGGCACCCAATTTAACTCACCACTTCTTTCAACCCCTCCACTGTCTCTAAATTATCAGATGCTTATCATCTTGTAAATCGGTTGGACTAAAACCTGGTGTTGTCAGACTTTTTACTGTGTTTAAGCCAGTCCAACGCCGGCATTCCCACATCATGTAGTCAACCCAGTATTAATTGACTGGAAATGGAGTTTCCGTTCCTCACTCAGGGGTAGGTCCCCACCTCTGACTGACCAAAGGCTTTCTACTTTCAGAAGCTGCAGCAGACAGGACTGGCACTACAAGTCTGAGGTCAGGCTTTTACTGTCCAGTTATGAAAGGAGGCACAGCCTTCCCACCCATGGCCCAAACAGGATCATCTTTTGGACTTCCTACCTGTCCCAGAACTCCTCCCGTCAACCTGAACATTAATGCTGGGATAGAAGTAACCACTAAAGGGTCATAAATTGAACTTAGTGGCTTGCTAGGCCATTTCAGAGAGGCACTCATCTTCCTGACTTGGAAATATATTCCGTTACTTCGCAGTCACTGGGTCAAAATCCTGGAATTCCCTCCCGAATGGCACTGTGCGTCAACCCAGATCACGTGGACTGCAGTGATTCAAGAAAGCAGCTCGCCACCGCCTTTTCAAGGGCAACTAGGGATGGGCAATAAATGCTGGCCAGCCAGCGACACCCACATGCATCTTACCCAGCCCATCTCCATTCCCTCCCTGCCCCCACCCTTCTATAACTGCTGTACGACATCCCCACATCCTTTGGAACAAGCGCACAAGGATCTCAGTTCCATGTCTTATCTAAATGCAATAGTGCTGCACCCCTACTGAAAGGTAAACTTAGATCATATGCCCAAATCCTGGACTGTGATTTTATGTAGGTTTATTAAGTTGATGGAAATTCATGGAATTAAAGGGGAAGTGGCAGTATGCGTACAAAACTTTTTCAGACTGAGAGGTGAACAGAGAATGCTGTTCCCCAAGAGTCTATTTTTAGTCCATTACTTTTTTGCAGTTTTGCTAGATGAACTGAAGTCAGGGGTGGGGCATTATAAAGATTATGGAGTGAAATTTGACAAAGTCATAGATTGTGATGAAGTTAGTTCTAGACGCGAAAGTGCCTGAGGCAGGATGGTGACACAAAAGCAGGGAGGTTACAGAAACACTTGTTCAATCTTAGCTGGAGAGTTGTGTGCCGTCTGGACATCACACTTTAGGAAAGATGTGAAGTCAAATGCTGAAAAGATTTACAAGAATGGCTCTAACAATGAGGGATTTCAGTTACTGGGATAGATTGGAGAAGTTAGGGTTCATCTCCTGAGAGAAAATTTGATAGAGGTGAACAAAATGATGAGAGACGGTGGAGGAATTTGTTCTTATTGATGGGAGTTTGAATATATACTGATGTAGGTTATATATATATAATCTTATAATAATTCACTCTGGTGAGTGACTCAATGGCCAGAGGTTCTTAGATAGAAAATCATTGGCAAAACAGCTAGTGGGAAGATAAAAAATTATTTCACTCGGGGGTCCAGATCTAGAATGCTCTATCCAAAGAAGCTTATTTTAAAAGGGTGTGGAACATGTGCTCAAAGATTAGGAACTACAAAGATAAGGATTACAGGTTAAAGGCAGGCTTCGCCGCCGCTCTTGCTAGTATGGGCACGACAGACCGAAGAATCTCCTTCCTGTGCTGTGGCTTTCCACAATTCTCTGCAGTCACCATCTGATTCGGGGAGATGGGAGCTAGCCAATGAACCTGTCGAAAGGCAGGTGAGAAAGTGGAGGCGATTATTTTCCCGGCGACAATAGTGAATTCAGCCTTAGTCTGGCAGGCACTGAGACTAGTAAAAATGAATGTCTCGCCTTCTTTGAGTGGTGTTAGAAAGCATCGCATCGGTGGGGCTTTGTAAGGGCTTCTGGCAATCGTCAAGGAAGAATGGTGAAATCCAGGGAGAGCTGCGACAAAAAAAGGTTCTAACGTTGCTGAAATGTGTGAGACTGGAATAGACCAGGTGCCTTAGGAATTGGCTGAACCGGTTCATTTGTTTGGGGGGGGGGGTTGTTGTGTTTGCATTGGGAAGGGAGGGTTCATGTCTGTCTGCTTTTTTTGTGTGTTTTGTTTTCTAATCCACTCCCAGTTGCAGACACATACACACCAGGCATTAAGTCCAAGTGCAAATGCAGACAACAATCGCTGAGAAAAGCCACAGGCTTCCTTCAGCTGGTTGGCGGACAGCCCATCGACTGGACAAACCGTGACCAGCCAAGCAAAAAGAACAGACTAAACGCTCCACTCCACTCTCTTCTCCCCACCACCACTCCTCACCCTCTCGTCCCACACCACCCCTCACCACTCCCCCCCCCCGTCATCCTGGGGGGAAATCACCCACAAATAGAGAAGGAAAATGTTCAAATTCATGTATCGCCGATTCCAGATGATTCACACCACACTTTCCCTGCGAGCTGTAAGAGGATCTATCGCTAAAAAACATCGCGTTTATATAATGGGATTTGCATGCAGCTTGCGGGTAATAAGACTCTCGGATGTCGGCAGGGGGGCTACAGACTGGAAACTTCGCATCGTGCTTTGTTATTTGCACTGAAGCCTCTTTCGTGCTTTTTGCTATTTACATTAATCTTTATATTTCTTACGACAATATTCCTAAATTCCATTTTTAGGAACCGCAATCTGCAGTATCAGGAAGTGGGTGATTTTTCCAGACAAGGTGGGGAGGGAGAGTCCATTCGGTTTGTATCACTTTCGGGTCAAACTAAGGTTACGCTTTACAACAGCAGATTGCCTTGTAAAGTCTGTCTGAACACACAGACGCTCCCCCTCCCCCAACCCTTTTTTTGTTTGGATTCGTTACGAGGACTGAGGGATGTGTGTACATCAAGGGCAAGGGGGAAAAATGTAATCAAGGTTTCAGCATCCTGTTTCCTTTCGCCTGCCTTGCACATTGAAATCGCCAAGTCCCGAAATTGATCCAGTTTTTAAGTTTTTTTTTAAACCGTTAACAACTTTTGAAAGTTAGGAAAGTGCTTTGTCCTTTTATAAAAAAGTCCTCCAAATGGCTCATATCACCAAGACAGAGATGGCAGTGTTCTGCGCCTATTTATTTTAGTTTCAGCAAACACTCAGGCTCTAGCAAGAGTTCAAACGTTTAGAACATTTCAAACCGTTGAGGACAAGAAAAGACTATATTTTATGGAGTCGGGTTGATTTTATTTGCAGGCGCATCCCTGGAGAGACACGGAACAAACGTTTCAACACAACTAAATCTCTCCACAGATGCTGCCAGCATTTTCGGCTTTTTTCCGATAGAATTTAGGTTTGGTATTATTTTGTTTGAAGCTGGTTTTATCGCTGTTTCCTTTCTGACCGATGAGTCAAAGGAGTGTAAAATTCTGCACTGTATTCGTAGCTCGCATTTTTTGAACGTGAAACACATTCAAGAGACTTTAGGTAAACTTTCAAGGTCTTTTTTTGCCCTCCTCTCATTTCCTGTGCTCACTTCACTCAATGCTGCTGACCCACGTGCGCGCCCCAGCCGAGCCCGCCCCCCCCCTCATCGTCCAATCACATTGTGGGACACCTCTCCAGCCGTATCTCCCTATTCGATGACGTTCATGTCAATAATCAAACTCAGTCCCGCCCACTCCAGCTGACCCGCCCACCGCCCGTGCCGCTATTGGTTAACTCCCCAAAGCGGGGCGTGCCTAGTGGCAGACAGTTTGCCGTGCCCCTCCGTGCCGCCAGCTTCCCATCGGTTACTGCCCCACGTCAATCAGCCAAGGCAGACAGAGGTGGGACAAGTTCGCCTGTGTCCTGGCTGGTGACGTCATAGAGGCGAACTCGAACTTCTGAAGTCCCGCCCCAGGCCGCTGTCACTTTGATGATTGGTCGAACAGGAGCGGGAAGAGAGTCAGGCAATTGGCCCAATCGCCAGTCAATCAATCCGGAGGCGGGGTTGTTTCGGTTGATTGGCAACTGCTGAGGTTTGGTTGTGGCGTGAGGGGCTGTGCTACTTGATTGTCTGAGTGTATCGAGTGAGAAGGGACACAAAGTAGCACTTGGTGTATCCAGAGCCGGCAGAGCAAGAAGAGGGAGAGGCCAGGGCCGGACTAACACTTATTTCCTGATTATGGTTGCTCACATCTAAGAGATAGCCAGCTCCCCGTTCCCTCTTCCAGCGGGGTTCAACCAGCGGCACTCACAGCGGAGGCTCCTCTCCCACCCCGGGGCGCCTGGCTGTCTTTATTTAACTCCTATTATTTATTTCCCCCCTGCCCCCTTCCCTCCCTCCTCAAATATTAAATGTACAACTTGATGGGTCTGAACAGCACAGCCGCAACGAATCAGCCCAATGTCTCCTGCACATGCAACTGCAAACGCTCTTTGTTCCAGAGTATGGAGATCAGTGAGTACTCTAAACATTTTATTTTAAAAGACTGTATCATCTTGTTGCGGGAACGCTGCTGGTGATTAAAAATAAAGCTAGTGATTGTTGGCATCTGTACCAAATAAAAAGGGACTCCTGTCCCCTCAACAACGGGGTTGGGGGGTGCTGTCTGGCAGTGTTACTAATTAAGACGGCGTCTCCCGAGCTTTCAGACAGCCTGGAGTTTTCACTCCTGTCAGAGTTTGTACCGTGTGGGGTTTTTCTGCATTATATTGTGTTTTCGACCTCTAGTTCGACTTTATTTTCCGCGTGTCTCCTTCACTTTTCGATGAGGGACGGTTTTCGAAATCTGCTCCCCCAGCCGCCAGCACCAACCCCACCCATCCCTCGGCCAAGTTCGAGGCCACACAACAGAGAAAAAGGAGCCAAGACCCGGACTTTACAGAGAGAGAGAGAAATGCGTCTGCTTTCCACCCCCACCGATCTCCTCTTCAGGATCCCGTCTCTTTTCCAGAAAGCTTTGGGACACTTTTATTTTCTTGAGAGCAGTTTTGTTTTTATAGAACCGTTCAGTCAGCCCAACGGTTTGGCATTGACTGAGTCCAGAGGGTTACTTGGTTTCGACAAGGATCTCGCTCCTTCCGCCCTCCCCCTTCCCTATTTCTCTTTTTTTTCTACACTTGACTGGAGGTGTCCGACCAGTCAGACCCACTGTATCCATCAAAATTATCCTCTCTGCAGTGTATTTGAAACACAATGTCACAATCTCTGGCGCTACTCAACTTCTCACTTTCTTGAATGATGAAAGGATTTGGTTTATATACGTCTCAGCCCTTTCTTCACAGTACCGTATGAGTATAATTTCATATTTGGTGAAAGAGTCGGAGAGCCCCTGCATCCTATAAAATACAAATTCTATTGGATAAACTTCGGATTGCACTGTGATGACCACACATAGTATTGGATTTTAGAATGGACAGTCTTGTCCCCCTCAATTCAAAGTCTAACAATTGGGGGATTATTGGGAAAATTGAGGTCCCTTGAATTAAGATTCTCAGATGCATCATCATTTTTTTGATATTTTAAATGAATTTTATCTAAAACATCAGTCGAATATTTACGAAGCAAATTTTGCTCTTACAAAGCAAGAGCAAAAAAAAATGGACTAAGCATTTTTTCTAACTTTAGAAACGTTGTCTTTGCTCCTTTGGAATGGAGGGGTGCTTTACTGAAGCTGTCTGTGCTCTCCTCACTCTTGTCCAATGTTATAGAGTACTGCTTTCTGGGAAGTGATGCACCTAATCCTGTAGAAGTGGGTGCTAATTTTTCCAGACTCCAGTCATACTGCCAGTCTCTGTGGATCAGCTGCTTTTTTTTAAAAATCCAGTTTGTATTCTCTACAATGTAAGGGGCTGAATCTGGTTTGAGTAACCAGATGTCCAGCAGGTTATATAGA
Organism: Carcharhinus amblyrhynchos; assembly: GCF_965287045.1. Classification (NCBI taxonomy): domain Eukaryota; kingdom Metazoa; phylum Chordata; class Chondrichthyes; order Carcharhiniformes; family Carcharhinidae; genus Carcharhinus; species Carcharhinus amblyrhynchos. The sequence continues at coordinate 51,942,151 of NC_137339.1, read as the reverse complement.
GAAGGCTTGCAGGATTTTGGGGTGCAGAGTCTAGTGTGAGTAACTTGCTCAAAATTGCATTACTGTGGGATCAGTTCACTTGGTTCTCTTGAACAGTCATTGTCACATTGTATAAATCCCAATTCAGTCACATCATTTTTCCCATCTGCCAGGATTTTTCAAATCAGGATCCAGCTGTCTGTCTTCAGATGTTCTTGTGAGAGTTCTGGATTAAGATATTATGTGTAATTTTTCCCCTCTTAAAATGTGGCATTTGGATACTTACCATGGACTAACTTGGTCTTTTAAAATTATCAGTGACCATTTTCAAACATCTGTTAGTTGGTGCATGGTGTTGCCCTGAATCTGTGGATCTTATTCCTTTTTTGATTGTCTGTTGGTTATTGTGTTATTACTGTCTGCTTTTACAAGTGCATATTTATATTGTGTATAAGATGCAAAGAGCTGATGATAGCAAATAAACTGTTATGTGCTCTGCAAGTCACCCCATTTGTTGATTCTAGACATTGATGGTAATATTTGGGTGCACTACCAACTTGCCTGCTGTGCTGGTCTAGCAGATTTTGTTTGCTCTATTAAATTTGGCATCTGAGTTGTGAAAGAGAGAAGCATGATTTTCTCTCTCTCTCTCTCTCTCTCTCAAGAATCTATCCATTGAAGTCTGGTTTTATAATTTGCCTTTGGTGCAAAAATATTATGCTTCCTTCCACCCTGCTGGCTTTCTATGATCAAATACACCTTCAGTTGCTCATGTTTTAGTGGAAATTGTGACTAACTATGGCAGATGAATCCTAAAGGACTTTTCAGATTCTGGTGAATAGTTTTTAATCCACTTAACTTGTGATCGATCACAAGTTATTTCCAGGTGTATTTGCATATTCCTTGGGTAATAAATCTCTCTTTTATATTCACTGATTTGCTTTCAGATTATCCCACGTTTGGGGTATCTTTGTCCCTGTAAGGGGGCATATAATTTTTATTAGATTTGTTCTGTTGTGCTATGGTTTCTAGATTTTTGGTACTTGAATCACCCATTTACAAGACAGTAATCACTTGCCTTTGCAAAAACTGACTGTTGTAGACAAGGAACTGTGGAAAAATCAGCTTTGCAAAACTTTCCGAAATTTGGTTTAAAACTTTGAATGAATCCAAAGTGTGCATAATTTATGGACAAAATTTGATGGTCCCAAGTCTTGATCTCTTCTACTGTGCCCTTTTAAGGGCATTATTGAGATAGGTGAGCTATTTAGATGGACTATTGTTTCAGTTGTTCTTCTGGTTATAACTGAAATTATCGTGAATCATGGATTCATTCTTGTACTGTTAGTATTGCATTGAGTGACAAAAGTAGGGGGTGATTGTTCATATGGCTAGTCTCAACATACTGTATCCTCAGCAATTGACAGGATTCGCCTGACTGCACCCACCTTGCCAGTCAGCAACAGACTGTCATGTTCTGGCAACAAAGCTAATCAGAACTTGGCAGAGGGCAGTGGAATACAATCTGAATGCAGTGATGTGACCCACTGGGTTGAGACCCTGTTTGGAAATGAGAGCTGTGCTGAGTCCCTCAAATTCCTCTTTCCCTTCAACCTCTGAATCAGTGATTCATTTCCAGGGTGTACAATAGCAGCAGTATGACAGCTTTCCAATACCTCACTGGGACTTGATGGTTTGAATTGTAAGGAGAGGCTGGATAGACTGGCACTTCTTTCTCCGGAGCATAGAGGGTGATCTTATAGAGATCCATAAAATAATGAGGGGCACAGATTAGCTAGATAGTCAATATCTTTTCCCGAAGGTAGGGGAGTCTAAAATTAAAGGACATACGTTGAAGGTGAGAGGGGAGAGATACAAAAGTGTCCAGAGGGGTAATTTTTTTCAGAGGGTGGTGTGTCTGGAGCAAGCTGCCAGAGGTGGTAGTAGAGGTGGGTACAGTTTTATCTTTTAAAAAGCATTTAGATACTTACATGGGTAAGGTGGATATAAGAGATATGGGCCATGTGGGCAATTGAGATTAGCTTAGGGGTTTTAAATAAGGGGCAGTATGGACAAATGGGGCCAAAGGGCCTGTTTCCATGCTGTAAACCTCTAACTCACGTAGTTGGCCAATCTGCATGTCTGATGATGGACAGTGAGTATTGGCGTGCAGTCTGTCCACAGGGTCCATCATACTGAAGGTGACTCTGTCTGTATTTAAAATCCATACATGCATGTCCTAGCAAGGCTAGCTAGTTAATAAGTAGGAGTAGGGACACTGTTTTGTAAGCATGTTTGTATCTCCCTTATTCCACCACCCCAGCCCCCTCCCACCTTATTATCTTGGGATATGGGAATTGACCTAATCTCCACTTCAGCTGCTTTTGTAAAAAGATCTCTTTATTAATATTATTCCTAAGATGTATTTGAAATTGGTCTCAAGAATTTGCTCAGTTTGGTGAGCTTTATTCCCACTTATTCAGTTGGATAATAGTTAAGGTGCATGTGTAGTTAGGGCGAGTTACCTGGTGCATGGTTGAGAATCAGTGTTGCAGTCCCAGCTTCAGTGGGATGCCTGTTTTAAGTATCTAGTGCTGTCAACAAATTACACAATGCCAAAGGAAAGGGACTGTTTGAACCAAATGTCTAATCAGCCCCACTGCCCTGGTCTTTCCCCAAAATTTTTACTTTCATGTATACATTACATTCCAAATTACTATTGAACCTGTCTTTCAGACAGTGCATTCCACATCGTTGTTACTTGCTGCACTTAAAGGAAAAAAAACCTTTCCTCTGGTTCTTTTATCAGTTATCTCCAAACTGTGCTCCCTGGTTATCAAGCCTCCTATCAGTGGAAACAGCTCCCCTCATTTATTCTTCAAGAATCCTTGTAATTTTGAGCAGAGGGAAGGGGATTGAGGGGGAGGGATTGTAGAAGACTGAAATGGGTGGAGGTGAGATAGGGACAGGATAAAGATGGACATGGGGTAGGGACAGAACAAATGGGAAAAGAGAGGGTGGAAGAGATTAGAGGATGAGGAAAGTTGGAGTCAAAGGAACTGGTGGTAAGTGGAATGAGCAGAGAGAACTGTGGAAATGGTTGGACAATTTATGGTGGATGGAATGAGCAGAGAGAACTGTGGAAATAGTTGGACAATTTGAGTTCCAAAATGAGACCAGTCGAAGCCATCCTGCTTTCCACCAATTTTTGGAAAAGCATGTGCACAGTTCAGATGCTGTGATTTCTGTCTGTCTCTATACCTGGACTGCAGTTATGCCAAGATGTGTAGCATGCTGACAGGCTACTTTTAGGCCAAGGATTGCAGATCAAACTTGATACATATCAGCAGTTGGTTTCTGACATGTCCCGTCAACTCTGGTATTGAAACAGAGAGAAAGGGAAAAAGACTTGTATTTATTTAAATCTTATGCTAGCTCTAAAATACCCTAAAGGTTCTTGCATTATATGAATTGCTTTAAGGTACAGTCATTCATGTTGTTCGGGTGAATGTGGTAGACGTTTTTCTTTCACACAGCAAGATCCCACAAAAAACAAGATGAATGGCCTTTAAAAATTTTCTTAATTGTAAGAAAGAAGTATTGACCTGAACGTGAATTGAATTCACTGCTTTTTAAAAAATTACATCTGGGATCTTTAATGTTCACTTGAACAAGAAAGATAGCACCTCTGACAGAACTGTGCTCCATCAGTGTTGTATTGAAGTTTCAATGTAGATTCTGTTTTTCAACCAATAGCTTTATCGTGTGCTGCGAATGTGAAAATTACACATAGGGCATGTGTCACATATAGTGTGAATTTTAATCTGTACAGGTGCCATCAATCTTCTGACTTAAATGATGAGTGTGTGCATGAGTTAATAATCCAATATTCTTTCTAGTATTTACCACTTTAATCAGCACCCTCAAGTTAGATTATCTGATCATTTATTTAATGACATTTCACTGGGAGCTGGTTAGATGGTTCATGTGTGGTTAAAAATAATGCCAGTGGCCAAGGTATGATTCCTATTAAGATGAGGTAGAATTTGGGCCTGTCTGTTTGCACTGTTGCTGAGGGTAAAAGCAGTGGCGCACCATCACTCAAGCATTGCTGAGAAAACGGCTGAGGGTGAAGCACCGGCAGACAATGAGCCAAGGAGCTGGCTTTGAGCTTAGCACTTGCACATGGCATGAGTTGTTTTCCACCAATTGCCAAAGTTGCCTATGTCACTATTTCAGAAGTCTCTCATGGGCTGTGAAGTGCTTTATGATGTGTTATCTGTGAAAATTGTTATTTAACATGTTCTGATAAGGTGTAATAAAAATAGAAAATGCTGGCAAATCTCAGCAGGTCTGACAGAATCTATGGGGAGAGAATAGAGCCAATGTTTCGATTAAGGATGGCACTTCAGAGTTTTTGCTTTTATTCTGATGTGTGTTGTATTTTCTAGAAGAGGTGGCTATAACTTGGATATAGTACAGCTAGATGCAGAGAAAATCCATCTACTGTGTCATGATTGGGGAGGATACCCATTAGCACTACCTTCTGTTGGAAGAGGCAGGAAAATGGAATTGAAGTTCAAGATCAGCCAGGGTCGTATTCAATGGTTGAACAGGCTGTGTTCTCTACTCCTGTTGATTTGCTTATTATTGTAGTTTAAGGAAATCCAGGGGCTTATGAGGTATCTAAACAATGTCCATTCAAGTAGCAAGAAGCAACCAGCAGCATAGTTATGGATTCTGTTCTTCCAAACTTGGGTTGTGTTTGGGTAGCGAAAATACATTTTAACTGTGTGACAGTGGGATGAAAAATTGGTGGTCTCACCTGGCAGTGATGTGTTGTGGGTGTGCTTTGAGATGGTGGATCAATATCGCTTAGCTGCCTGTAACCTAACGTGCATCACTTTGTACTCATTGAGCTACATAGACTCCTGGTCTGGCAACACTGAATTTTGCAGTTCAGTTTTCAAATGTCTTACCACTCCCTATTCGAAATATCTGCACTTCTCCAATTCTGGCTGCTCTTGCACATCCCTCATTGGTTGATGTGCATGCCTACAGCTGCCTATGTCCTAAATATGCTTCACTGCCTAAACTTTGCCACCCCTCTACCTCCTTTTGAGTCACATTTTTTTTCTGCCTGAGCTTCAGGCCATCTACTCTAATAAATCCTTATTGACAGTGTCAAGTTTTGTTTGACTTACACTGGTGAGGTGCCTTGAGATATTTTACGACATTAAATCTGCTACATAGATGGGGAGCAGTGGTGTAGTGGTATTGTCACTGCACTAGCAATCCAGAATGGATCAGGTTCTAGGGGCAGAGTGGCCTACGCTTGCTCCTACTTCATATGTTGACCCAGGGCAATGATCTGGAGTCAAAAACAGTAAATGCTGGAAAATCTCAGGAGGTCTGGCAGCTTCTGAGGAAAGAGAACAGATTAATGTTTTGAGTCTGGATAACTCTTCTCTGACAAAGTCAGTAAGAAGTCTGGCAACACCAGGTTTAAGTCCAACCGATTTATTTGATAGTAAACTTACAAGCTTTTGAGGTTTCCCTCTTCGTCAGGTGAATGAAGAGTTCTTCAAGAGTATCAAAAACTCTTCATTCACCTGACGAAGAGGGAAACTTTGAAAGCTTGTGAGTTTACTATCAAATAAATCAGTTGGACTTAAACCTGGTGTTGCCAGACTTCTTACTGTGTTTACCCCAGTCCAACGCTGGCATCTCCACATCATGACTGACAAAGTCATCCAGACATTCACTCTGTTCTCTTTCTATAGATGCTGTCAGACTTGCTGAAATTCTTCAGTGTTTTTGTTTCAGATTCCAGCATTTGCAGTAATCTGCTTTAATCTCAATGATCTATGTGTGGAGCCAGAGGAAATGGGCGAGGTACTAAATGAGTACTTTGCATCAGTATTCACCAAAGAGAAGGACTTGGTAGATGATGAACCTGGGAAACGCTTTGTCAATAGTTTGTCATGTTGAAATCGAAAAGGAGGAGCTACTGGGATTCTTGAGAAACATTAAGGTAGACAAGTCCCCAGGGCCTGATTGGATATATCCCAAAATACTGAAAGAGGCAAGGGAGGAAATTGCTGGGGTCTTGAGAGAAATCTTTGTATCATCACTGGCCACAGGGGAGGTCCCAGAGGATTGGAGGATAGCCAATGTTGTTCCTTTGTTTAAGAAGGATAGCAAAAATAATCCAGGTAATTACAGGCCGGTGAGCCTTACATCAGTGGTAACGAAATTATTTGAGAGGACTCTTTGAGACAGGATTTACTCCCACTTGGAAATAAGTGGATGTATTAGCGAGAAGCTAATAGGTTTTGTGAAGAGGCGGTCGTGTCTCATTAACTTGATAGGGTTTTTTGAGGAAGTGACGAAGATTCGTGATGAGGGTAAGGCAGTGGATGTTGTCTACGTGGACTTCAGTAAGGCCTTTGACAAGGCCACTCATGGCAGACTGGTGCAGAAGGTGAAGTTGCATGGGAACAGAGGTGAGCTGGCAAGGTGGATACAGAACTGGCTTGGTCATGGCAGTGGAAGGGTGTGATGCTGAGTGGAAGGCTGTGACAAGTGGCGTTCCTCAGGAATTAGTGCTGGGATCTTTGCTATTTGGAATATATATAAATGATTTGGAGGAAAATGTAACTGGATTGATTAGTAAGTTTGCTGACAACACAAAGGTTGGGTGATTTATGGATAGCGATGAGGACCATTGGAGGATACAGCAGAATATAAATCAGTTGGAGACTTGGATGGAGAGATAGCAGATGGAGTTTAATCCAGACAAATGTGAGGTAATGCATTTTGGAAGGCCTAATACAGATAGGAAGTATACAATAAATCCCTTAGGAATATTGATAGGCAGAGCAATCTGAGTGTCTCTGAAAGTGGCAATGCAGGTGGAGAAGGTAGTCAAGATGGCATATAGCATGCTTGCCTTCATTGGCCGGGCATTGAGTTTAAGAATTGGCAAGTCAATTTGCAGCTTTATAGAACCTTAGGCCACACTTGAAATATAATGTTCAATTCTGGTTGCCGCACTACCAGAAAGATGTGAAGGCTCTGGGAAGGGTCCAGAAAAGATTTACCAGGATATTGCCTGGTATGGAGGGCATTAGCTATGAGGAGAGGTTGGAGAAACTTGGTTTGTTCTCACTGGAACAACAGAGGTTGAGGGGCAATCTGATTAAAAAAAAATCTACAAGATTATGAGAGGCATGGACAGAGTGGATAGTCAGAAGCTTTTTCCCAGGGTGGAAGAGTCAACTTCTAAGGGGCATAGGCTTAAGTTGCGAGGGGCAAGGTTTAAAGGAGGTGTACAAGGTCAGTTTTTTTACACCGAGGGAGGTGGGTGCCTAGAACTCACTGTCAGGGGAGGTAGTGGAAGCAGATATGATGGTGAGTTTTAAGGGACGTATGGACAAATACCTGAAGAGGATGGAAATAGAGGGATATAGCCCCCTGGAAAAGTTGTGAGTTTTAGTTCAATCAGGCAGCACGGTCGGTGTAGGCTTGGGAGGGCCAAAGGGCCTGCTCCTGTGCTGTAATTTTCTTTGTTCTTTGTTCATTCTTTGATCTGGGGTTCTGGTTCAAATCCCACCAAGGCAGATGAAGTTCAAATTCAATAATATCTGGAATTAAAAGTCTAATGAGGACCATTGTCAAAATCTATCTTCCTTTAGGGAAGGAAATATGCCCTTTTTATCTGGTCTGGTCTATGTGACTCCAGATCTTCAGCAAAGTAGATGACTATTAATTGGTCTCTGAAATGGAGAGCAATTAGGAATGAGCAATAAATGTCAGTGACACCTACATCCCATTAATTCATTTTTTTTTAAATTGTTGCTGTATAGCATGGTACTAAGTTTGTTGATATGTTTAGGACAGAGAACAGCAGAAGTGTCTTGTGCTGTGAATTACACTACAAGAGTTAGTGATTGACATAATCCCCATTTCAATGTTTAAGAATAGGTTAAAAGACAGTTGAGAGACAGAGGAAGTTAGAAACAGAATGCGCACATGAGATTAAGATGTTGCGCAAGCAAGGCTAAAGAGACTGTTTCCACATTACTCTTCGTGTATAAAAAGTGATTCTTCTATCGATACCCAATCAGATAGGTAGGCTGATTTAAAACACTTGCTGATGTGGGATGTATGTAAGAGTAATTTTAAGCAATGTCTGACATTGATTGAAGCATCTAGCCTGTTAGAGTTGCAGCGTGAGAGCCAGTGTTAGTAAAGTTGCTTTTTTCAAGAGCTTCTTCAGCTGGATTGTTTCCCTCTTTACAGATGCTGCCAGAACTGCTGAGCTTTTCTGGCATTTTCTGTTTTATTTCAGCTGTGTTGTTTGGGAAATCAGTTGATCTCAATGCCATCCCACTTTTGGGGATATGATATCATACACAGTGGTAAAGCTGCTTATTGTTAATTGCAGCTTTAAAAAAGAATCTTTGGGATATGGGTATCACTGGCAAGGCAACATTTATTGTCCATCTCTATTTGTCCTTGAAGCCTTGAACTGCTGCAGTCCATGTATTGTAGGTGTACTGTTAGGAAAAGACTTTCACCCAGCGACAGTGAAAGTACGGTGATCTAGTTTTCAGTCAGGGTGATGTGTGGGTTGGCAATAAACTAGGTGGTGGTGGTGCTCCCATGTGCCTGATGCTCTTTTTTTAGGGGAAGATGCTTTCGTTGTCAGTGGTGGAGGGGGTTACTGTTGAGGTGGGGGTGCCAATCAAGTGGGCTGCTTTGTTCTAGATGGTGTTGAACATCTTGAGTGTTGTTGAAGCTCCACTCATGTGGAGGGATGTCAGAAGTTGCAACGAGACATTGATAGGATGCAAGACTGGGCGGAGAATTGGCAGATGGACTTCAACCCAGATAAGTGTCTGGTGATTCATTTTGGCAGGTCAAATAGGATGACAGAATACAATAAGGGTAAGACTCTTGGCAGTGTGGAAGATCAGAAGGGTTTTGGGATCCGGGTTCATAGGGCACTCAAAGCAGCTTCGTGGGTAGAGGTTGTGGTTAAGAAGGCATATGGTGTACTGGAATTTATCAATCGAGGAATTGAGTTTAGGAGTCGGGAGATAATGCTGGAGTAGTATAAGACCCTGGTCAGACCCCACTTGGAGTACTGTGCTCTGTTCTGGTCGCCTCATTACAGGAAGGAGGTGGAAGCCATAGAAACGAGCAGAGGAGGTTTACAAGGATGTTGCTTGGATTGGGTGGCATGCCTTATGAGGTTAGGTTGAGAGAGCTCAGTCTTCTTGGAGAGACAAAGGATGAGGGTGACCTGATAGAGGTGTATAAGATGTTGAGAGGTATTGATCGAGTGGATTCTCAGAGGCTTTTTCCAAGGGCTGAATGGTTGCCACAAGAGGACACAGGTTTAAGGTGCTGGGGAGTAGGTACAGAGGAGATGTCAGAGGTAAGTTTTTCACTCAGGGTGATGGATGCGTGGAATCGGCTGCTGGTGGTGGTGGTGGAGGCAGATTTGATAGGGTCTTTTAAGAGACTTTTGGATAAGTGCGTGGAACTTAGTAAGATAGAGGGTTATAGATAAGCCTAGTAAGGAGGGTATACATGGATTTTAGTAAGGCGTTCGATAAGGTTCACCATGGTAGGCTTCTGCAGAAAATGCAGATGTATGGGATTGTGGGTAATCTAGGAAGTTGGATCAGGAACTGCTGCAGTTGTAGATGCGTCTAGTTTGGGGGCGTTTAAGAGATCTCTGGATAGGTTTATGGACGAAAAGGGATTGGTATAGGCTAGTGGGTCATTGTTTTTGTAACTGGTCGGCGCAACATCGTGGGCCGAAGGGCCTGTTCTGCGCTGTAATGTTCTATGTTCTATGTTCTATGTTCTATATTTGGCGCAACTTATGGGCTGAAGGGCCTGTTTGTGCTGTAGTTATTCTATGTTTCATCCAGGTAGATGGAGAATATTCCATTACATTTCTGGCTTGATGATAGATGGCAGATAGACTTGGAGTCGGGTGGCGAGCTGTTTTCTGCAAAATTCCCAGCCTCTGTCTTGCTCTTGTAGCCATACTATATTTATACAGTTAGTCCAGTTCTGGTAATCCCTAGGATGAAGATAGTGGGGATTTCGTGATGGCGATGCTATTGAATGTCATAGGGAAATGGTTAAATACTCTTTTTGGAGATGCTCATTACATAGCATATATGTACGGCAAACCACCCCCCCACCCCCCAACTGCTACAATCATTGTCTCTTGGTGGTTTGGTTGATGATATCTGCACCTTTTAATTCACTTCCCTGCACTAATTGAGGCTGAAGCTTTTACTTTATAAAAGCTGATGAGTCTGGAGGGAATCTGTGCAGTTAGGACTCCTTAAAGGACTTGACCTCTCTGAACCACACAGCTCTTGGTTGCCTGAACAACTGTAATGTGGGGGTTGAAAGAGGGATTACATTGATTTGCTGTGTCTGACATTGTGTACATCACGTCTGGTGCTCTTTGCTGCTAAACAGGTTTGTACTGCTTTTTGATAGTCGTTTGGTTGTTAGAGGCAGCTGCAAACTTCATTTGATCGGTGACCAATGCTTCAGTCTCACACCAGTATTACTCAATGCATTTACTGTTTAGACATTGGCAAATTGGAGATCGAGATTTTGGTCAATTGCGTTTCTGATTTAGTAAGCTTAAAAGATGAGAAGCAGGCACATTTGTTGGACATGTGATCTCAAAACACACATTCACACGGTCCTTGAAACCATGTGTGCCTTGATAAAGATGAAAGAAGAGTATGCATTTGTTTTTTTTTAAATTTAGTCCTTTACATCCTTAGTTACTGAATGGTAGCCAATGTTTATGAAGAAAATATATACACCTGAAATATTTATCTAATTGTGTGTAACTGAAATTGGTGCATATGGGTAAAACAGTATCACCATTGTCACTCCTGTGGTTGGACATCCCCTTGCATTGTTTCTGCTGGAATTTCAATGAAGTGATGGAAGTAGGTGTCCACATTTTGGACTGTGCCCACCTGAGATATGGAAAGAAACTTAACAGTAATCCCAGAAGCTTTCTGGAAGTTGTGCCTGAGTGTGCAAATTTGAGCTGTCTAACATTACTGATGGGTACAGAACTGTGATTGAAGATCATGCAGAGGCAATAGTTTAGTAACCCTCTCTTCTCCACTCCGTCTCCTCCATAAATCCATTGTCTGCTTCTGTGGGAGCATATGGAAGGGTTACGTTGCTGCATTGCCCCTCCTTCTTGCTATAAACTTTTCCAACCATCTGAGATCCCTGCACTGCTTCAATTCTGGCCTCTTGAACATACCCAGTTTCCATCACTTCATCATTGGGCCTTCATATGCCTGGGTCCTAAGCTCTAAAATTCCTCACTCCAGCTCTCTCTCCCTTTAGCATGCCGTTTAAAACCTATCTCTTAAACCAACCCTTTGCTCATATGTGCTGAATTTTGTCTGATAATACTCCTTCAGATGTCCTCATGATTGGTGTTACTAAATTTAAAGATGCAATGTAAATGCTAGTTGCTGTAGTTGTATTGTGAATGTTCTCCTTTTTTCCTCGCCCCTTAAACTTTAATAATATTGATATCAACATGCTGCATAAATTCAGTACACCAATCTCCACATTGTGGTAGAAAGAGTTAAAGCTGCTCATTGGAAATAAAATTTGGAGCTGTTGCCGAGAGTTATCCTGTCTATGCAGGATGAGCTATTGTGGCCCTAATTACGCTGTCTGCAAGTGGCAGCACAATGTGAGGAAGACAGCTGGTTTCTTCCTTGGTCAGATTCTTCATGCCTCAGCTGATACTTTTTGTATGGTAGTTGTAATTTGTTTTTTCTCGTGCATTCACCCTCGCTCAGTCTGTGTGGTGAGTGCAGTGCACACAGTCTGGGCTTTAAGCAAGCTGCATAGTCTGTCTGGGAGAGTTCGGACAGCTGTCCTGTACACGCTCATCTGGAGGTTTGAAATTGCTCAAATTGTAATATTACAGAATCAAACGGGTTGAAGATTTCAGCAGATAATGCCTCCTGTTCATAATAGAAAAACATAGCAGAAGTAAGAACCATTCAATTATTTTTGCCTTGGTCAATCAATTTTTTCCCCTTTTCCCCCATCCTCATCCCACATAAACACATATACTCAGAATCACTGTGGATGCTAGCATAAGGGATGGCTGTTTTGGAGCTCATTTTGTTTTATGTCTCCTTGTCTTATTTTACTTTGGCCTCCTCCTATTGCTGTCTTATTTTCAGCCCCTAGAGCCTATTCTGACATTCAGTTAAATGACTGGTGATCTGTACTTAAACTCCTGCCTTGCTTCTGCTACTCTATATGTTTGCCAACAAAAATCTAAATCTGATCTAAAATTTGGAGCCAGGAGGGAGGTTGGGAAGTATTTTGCCACACAAGTGGGAGCAGAAATCTTTCCTCAAGAGTAGCTTAGTTGTTTAAGATGCTCACTCGTCTCTGAATCACAAAAGTACAAAAATCGAGGCTCACACTCCCGTGCAGCAGGAGTGCTGCACTGTCGGAGGTGCTGCCTTTCCGAAGAGACAAACCAAAGTCCCATCTGTCTGCTGGGTTGAACGCAAAGGATCCTATGGCGCTATTTTGAAGGAGAGCAGAATTCTGTCCAGTTTTTATCCGTCAATCAATACCATGAAGAGCAGGTTATCTGGTCATTATCATTATAGTTGTTCATTAGTGTTTGCTGAAGGCAAATTAGCTGCATGTTTTTTACATTACAACAGTAATTACATTTCAAAATGTACTTCATTCACTATAAAGTGCTTTGTAATGTCCACTGGTCATGGAAAATGCTACATATAAGTCTTCATCCAGTGCAGTAGGATTGGGAAGGGAGGAGGACCTCCTTGTAAGTGTGCACCTGTGCTTGGCTGAGTTGCCATTTACAGGGGGAGGGGTCGCCTGCCCCTCTTCCTGTCTCTGTTTGGAGATGGGTATCCTTGGAGCACGTGGTATCCGCCAGCAGGCACAATCAAGGCCTTCAGTGACTTGTGGGCACTGTGGGGAGTTCAAGTGCATCTTTGATCCCAAAACAACATTTTGATTTAATTTTAAATTTCCTTGAGATTGACAGTGCCCCTTTTGCGAGGCATCACCCTAATTTTTTAATTTCTTGATTAATCAATTGATTAAATCAGTAGAAATACAAGTCTTTTGTCTTGCTTGCGCTCAACCATGCACCTTCCCTCAGCTGAATGGTTACCTGTCACTTTTCTGTCATGTGGCCTGCAACTAAACCCTGAGATAATTGCAAGTTTGAGGAAGTGTTCAGCCTAGACAACTTCTCTGCTGAGAGTTGAGGGTACTTCTGTCCATGTAAAATCTATAGTCAATGTTGGAGCTTAGTTTGGTCTATAGCTTGTGTGACTCATTTTATTGGTGCCTGTGTTGCTGTTATTTTTTAATTTTGGGGTTCATTTTCCAGACTGCAGCCCAACTGGTGATTCATGTGAGATTAAGTTGAAGAAGTATTCACAGCCAAATGCAGAATATGTTTTTCTGTTTTAGCCTTCCCCCTATTTGCTCCTTGTGATGTGGATTAACTCAGTTTAGCTTATATAATATTTAATTGTTCATTTCACATTTTTGGTTGTGTCCAGTGTGATCACTCCATATACTTTATTTAGCAGGCAACTTTAAAAAAACTTGCAATTGTATAACAGCTATTGCAATCTCAGCACATCCCAAATTGTTTGACAGCCAGTGAAGAAACTTCAGTAATGCCAACACAATTGTAGTACAGGGAAACAGTAGATAACTGTGTGCAGCAGGGTCCCACAAACACCAGCTAAAACCTTTTTACTGATGGCGGTTGAGAGATGCAACAGGTTGGATGCTGAGAGGATGACCCCCTTGTGGAAGAGACCAGAGCTAGGAGACACTTTCAAAATAAGGGCTGTCCCACTGAGAGGACTTTTTTTTTAAAGGGTCGTCATTATGTTGAGCTCTCTTCCCAAGAGCACAGTGGAGGCTGGGTTGTTGAATGTTTTTAAGGCTGAATGAGTTAGATTGACAAGTGAATCGTAGGGTTACGGGTGGTGTATAGAATAGTAATGGTCACAATCAGATCTGCCATGATCTTATCAAACGGAGTAGGCTCAAGGGTCTGAATGGCTGCTGCTAATTTTTATGATCATCTGCATGTATTTATTCTGCAGGATTTTCTGGAAGTCTCCTCTGTTTAGAATGTTCACCTGAGACAGCAGATTGGGCTTCCAATAATGTCAAATTTAATTTGGCACTGCCCAGATTTTATGGCGAAGTCTAAGTGCTGTTTGTTGAATTTTGATGTGCACTAGTTGCCATGTTTCCCACGTTGCAACAGGCTACACTTCAAAACAAGCACTTCCTAATGCAACAAAACCTGGACAATATCCAAAGTTGGGCTGACAAGAGGCAAGTAACATTACCTGGCACAGTATGTACTGTGGGTACAAGAGGAGGTCAAAGGAGATAATTGACTCCTGACTCTCCAAAACCTGTCCATCATCTACAAGACACAAGTCAAGAGTGTGATGGAATACTCAACACTTGTCTGGATGAATGCAGCTTCAACAACAATCAAGAAACTTAACACATTCAAGACAAAGCAGCCTGCTTGATTGGCACTCCATCCACAAACATTAACTCTTCACCGAGCAGTGGCAACCATGTATCCCACCATTGCAGGAGCTCACCAAGGCTCCTTGGGCAAAAGCTTGCAAACCCATGATTGCTACCATCTAGAAGGATTAGAGCAGCAGATACATCCCTTCCAAGTCTCTTAACTCTGCTGTATGCATATCACCAGGAATACCCTGGATATCTTCCAATCTGGAACTACACAAGCTCCTTAAGACACATGAAGCAGTGAGGCAGCTCCTGCTTACAGCACTGTTCCAGAAATGGTCCTTGACTTCTCCATGTGGGCCAAAGAGAACCAAAACAGCTGCACGAACATTTTACGATTGTTCATCCATCAAAAAAGCACTAAAACATTACCCAGGGTATTCCTGGTGATATGCATACAGCAAAGTTAAGAGACAGTGATCAGGGCACTTGTGGTGTAAATTGCAGTTAGATTCTGTAAATCCCTCTAAGTTCACCCTTCCAGAAAGGTGAGCAGTACCAGATGCATTCTTATGGCATTTTGGCATTCATTCAAAGTCATGAAAAAATAATTCTGGGTTCCATTCCTCTTAAACTGCTTTTTGACAGAACAAATCTGTTTGCATGAGTTTATGATTAAACTGTGTGTAAAACTTCAAACCTGTTATTGGAGAATGGGTGTGCTGGCTGCTACTTCCCTTCACCAGTGCCTTCAGAAGTTGAGAGGAATGGGTGTTGCACGTTGGTGTCCCCCCCCCCCCCCCCCCCCCCCCCATGCATCTGGAATTTAATTATAACTCCAAAGAAATTTTGCCTCTCTCCATGGAAGAAACCAGTTTGGGCACTCATTCTTTAGTTACACATGAGGACAGGTTCTTTCAAATTTGCAGAGATGGGCTGCTGGTTGAGAGCTGTCATGAATTTGACTGAATTTGGAAATCCTGTGCTGTTCCTATGCTGGGTCAGAAGGAGTTTGACTGCTGTATTTGTGAATTCATGATTCTAGAAGTGTTCCATTGCTTGGTAATTTCACCCCACACCCTCATTCAACAAAAGCCACAATTATTTAATTATTATGGTAATCACTACATAAATGTCATGTTGATTTATCTACTGTGGCTGAGTCACTAGCTAACTTGAAGAGGGAACCCTAGTTGCTTTTTTTTTAAAATTTCGTCCCTTCCTTACCCACTTTTTTACAACTTATATTGTCTTTATCTCAACATCGGTAGAAGAGATTCTGACTTGGAGGCATTCAGTCATAATCCCACGGATGGTACTTTCACACCATTGGCTCCTCAGCCAATCACATACACCAAATGTCTGAACGTATGGTTCCTCTTGTACTGAGCAGGATTACTATTGCAACAACACTTTCATCAGTAGGGTAAAATTCTCTCATGATAGTCAGAACCCAGCTTACGTTCCCTATTAGTGGGTGAACAATCCAATGCTTAATGAATTCTGCTTCACAGTGATAGGAAGAACCAGCATCGAAGGATCAAAAAGCAAGTCAAGGGAGCAAATGTGAGGATAGCTGACCAGATATGTGGCCAAAAATGTAGGTTTGAAGCAGCCTCCTAAACTCCCACTCCTCTTCCTTTAGCAAGAGAATGCCAAGTGATTAGGGTCCAAGCTGGTTGAAGATACTGCTGTCTGTAGTGGAATGGAGAGAATGGGGGTGAGCAAAGGACCAAAATTAGAGGAACTCAGAGGGTTTGGAGAGCCAGAGATGGTTGCAGTTTAGGCTATTGAGCCCACTAGGTGTCCAATTGAAATTTCACCCTTGTGCTTAGCTCCTAGAAAGCAAAAGCCCTTGGACAGTTAATTATATGGCAAGCAGTATAGAATTATTGTGTTGGATTGATTTTGTGACTGAATCATGGGATAATGAACCAACCAGCTCTTGTCTTGGCCAAGGTTGACTAACAAGTGAGCTGACGATTGCAGTTGGGATGTTGTGAAATGGAAGAGAATTCAATCCTGTCCCTATCACCAGCTTGTTGTTTGGTCGTGCACTGTGAAAAGACTACTGCATGTTTAGCTGAGGGTATATAGCCAAAACAATAAAGTTCAAACTATAGATCTTATTCTAAGGATTTACAGTGCATTGGGAAGGTCACTGTTTGATTTCCATCACTCCAAAGCCACACAAACACATTGGGGAGGGGACCACAAGAACACAGGACCAATCCCTGATGTACAGGGCATGAACTGTGAGGAGGGTCTAATGAGGTATATAAAATGGTGTGGATTAGGTGAAGTCAATATCGTTTCAAGATAATCCAGAGGATGTGAACAAAAAATAATGAAATAAGCATTGAAGACGCCAGAACAAATTTTTACTTAACTTCACAAACTAGTTCTAATATTTAATTTGGGTGAAAGTTAAAAATAGAGCTGGTTACTGTGATGGAAGAGTACTATAAAATGGGCTTTGGTGGGCTGAATTTATTCTCTTTGAAAGCAACTGCCTCTTGTGTACAATGGCACCTCCTAGCTTGCAAGGTAGCTTGATGATAAATGCAGGAGATGTGATGATAATTATGTTGCAGAGACGAGACTATATTCCTTTTGTGTATTAGAAGATTAAGGGTAATCTAATTGAGGAGATTAAGATGATCAAAGAATTTGATGGATTAGATGAAGGACGGAATAGTTTCTCTGGTGAAGTCCAGAGCCAGGGGGCATAACTTTAATGAGTGGGCCTGTTCAGGGGTTAATGACAGGAAGCATTTTCTCGCACACCGCAGCGGAAATCTGTAAAACTCTTTCCTCAAAGGAAGATGTTGCTGCTCCGTGCAGGTCAACGAAAAATGACAAAACTGAGGGTAGATTTTTGTTAGACAAGGGATTATAGGTAAATGGAGCTAAAATATAGAATGGTCATTATCTAACTGAATGACTAACAGGCTTGAGGGGCTGAATGGCCTCCTCCTGTTCCATTTGCCTGGAAGTGGAAGTAACCTTTTTTTTTCTGGGGCATGATCACCAGATTGTTTTCCTTTGTTTGGGATAATGAGACTTGGGTGCTGTCCCTGAGTACTGTTTTTGAGTTTTTGCTGTGTGAGGTTTGACACTGACATTTGGAGAAACTGGGTCAAGCGAGTTGGAAAAAGTTACCTCATGGGCCAAATTGGCTGAAGTCTGACCTTTTTCCCCTGTACAGTGAGTTAATGGTCTAATAATCATACAGTCAACAACCTTTATTGGAACAATATCACAAGCTTCTGAAGTGCCAGTGGGAATGGACAGATTGGCATCCTGCAGTACAATAACACTCTTTTACTTGAGGTGATAATTATATCTTTGTTTCAACAACTTTGCTTTTCTCTGCATTTTTCAATAAAAACTGGGATATTTCAACAAAGTTATGCATAACTGAAATTATGAATTGCTGGAATAAATTTACAAACTTTAATAAAATGCTGACATTTCTGTGGTTACATAAGGTGCCTTGCTTGATACTCTTGGAATCATACAGCACGGAAGGAGACCACTCAAACCAATGTTGGCTTTTTTGAAAGCGCTGTCCAATTTGTCCTATCCCCACTGCTATCTTTTCATTGTCTTGCACATTTCTGAATATACCAGATTTAAAATTTTATTCTGCTTCCACAACATTTTCAGGCATTTTGAATTGTAACAACTGTTTATTTCTTTTAAAGATTCTTCTGGCTCTTTTGCCAATGATCTTAAATCTGTAATCTTCTCTCACTGCCCAATGGGAACACTTTCCTCCTGTTTACAGCCATCAAACCCTCTCATAATTTCAATGATAAAGTCCCAGGTCTCATCTTGGAAATCTGGGGCATGTTCAGGCTCTGTAATCCTTTTCTAGGACTGGAAGAGGTTAGGGGAAGTGCTAAATCATGGGTTCTGACTCCTAATTTGGAATCAAGAAGGTTGCGTACCAAGGATTTCCCCAAAGTGGGTTGGGCAATGTTCCTTGGAACTGTTGAAAGTTGCTCGTCAGGGTGCAGGAGGGTAGCTGCAGCCCTTAAACCATAAACCTCCCTCCGGATAGTCTTCAGGAAACACTTGGAAGGCTAGCTTCAGATCTTTGTCTCCCATCTATGGTGATCTTCGAAACTGGCCTGTGCAGCAGCCTGCAATTTGTACTTTGAGCTCCTGACAATCCCAGGGCAACAATTTAAACTCCGTAACCTCACTACTAATTTGCACCAGCTGTAAAATAACAAGCTGCAAGGACCAGAGAAAGCAATACTGAGTTGAGGGCAATAATACACACTTTCTTATCCATGGGGTCTTAGTTTCAGGGTCAGATGATTTAGTGTACACCTAATAGAAATTGCCTGTGTGGGCATATAAGGAGAGCAGAATTAAGTCAGGTTCTCTCATGGAGAATAACAATTTGAGTAAAACATTGCGCCTGTGGACCTGCATCCCTCAAGTTCTTGGCCACTCTTTCTATAGGCCTGATCCACTCTTACCACCCCAGCACCCAGCACCCCACTTATGTTCCATGTCATCATCTCTGCAATTGACAGAGGTGTAACATTTGTCCCTTTCCCTCCTCACTGTACAAGGCCCCAAACGCTTCTTCCAGGTGAAGCACTCCTTTCAGTTTAGTCAACTGCATTTGCTGCTCAGTGTGGACTCATCTACGTTGGGAAGACTAAATACAAACTCGCAGAAGAATTTCACTCACCTGCAACCATAAACGTGACCTTCCAGTTAGTTACTTGCCGTTGAAGTTACTTGCTCTCATGCTCACATCCTGGTACTCTCCTTTGTCCTCATCCTGCTCCAGTGAAGCCCCACACAAACTGGAGCAAGAGAATCTCATCTTCTGATTAGACACTTTATTACCTTCTGGACTTAACAGTGAGTTCAATAACTTCAGGCAATGAACAGTGTCCTCCATGTTGATTCTTCCCCCCCAGTCCACCGCCTCCCCCACACCACCCCAAATATCAGTCAGTAACTTTTTCTTATTTTTGCTTTCAGAGAGCATGAACCCTTGTTCTGCTATTAGCGCATTCTGCAGTTTATGCCACTATTAACACCTACCTTGGTCTTTAATGCTCTCATTACCGCTCCCTTTGTCTTGTGTCCATGACATCTTTGCTATTTGATCTCTCCTGACCTATTTTGCTCCAACCCACTCATACCAATACCATAAAACCTATCATGTTTCTACTTCTCTCCTGCTCCTAAGAGTCATGCATCGCCACAGGTTCTGCCAGACCTGCTAAATTTTTCCAGCATTTTTTTCTTTGGACAGATTTGTCCCAGCTAAATAATGAATTGCCAATCAGCAGGTGATGTGCAGTATTTAGGCCAGATGATGGCTTTCTGCTGAATTGATCAATTGCATTTTAGATTAGCAAGGTAACAGGATGCCAGATCACATCTATCTTTGTGTCTTGTATTTCTCAAGAGCCCTGCTCCAGCTGAAAATATTGGCCTCTTCAGTATCAGTACTGTCTGAAAGGTGGCTTCATTACTAATGGTATCAGGAAACCTCATTATTTGTAGAATTTTGTTTTTTTTTCCCCCACTGCTTTAAGCAAGTCTAGCAATATTTGCCACATTGCAGATGCTGCACTCCTGTCTGTCGTGATCCATTGCTGTTTTTTTAAGAGAAAGCAAGCCAAGTATTTCATCTTGGATTCTAAACCAGAAACTTGAAAGTCTTTGCATCTCCCCAATTTTGTAAGTGGTTCCAACAAGCCTGGATCATTGCAGGGAGTAGCAGTTAGAATTAGCAACTCAAAATAATCATCCTAACTATGAGCAATAGGATGGGAACTCTCCTGATAAAATATACATAATTGGCAGTCGGGAAAACTTGGAATGAGAGGCTAGTAGTGATTTGTGAGGATTATAGCTGTGTATGTGTATATAGTATCTGGGTAGTTTGGTTCAGTTCCTTGTAACGTGCATAGCTTCCTCCTACCCCCTGCTGCCCTGTCTTGTCCCCACATATTGTCTAGCATCTAGATGAAAATCATAGTGAGGACTTCCCATTGAATTGCTCATTGATAGTTAAGATAATTATTTTGAGCTGCTAATCCTAACTGCTACACCCTGCAATGATCCAGGTTTGTTGGGACCAGTTATAAAATTGGAGAGATGCCAGTAGGCTGTAGGGATGCATTCATGTATCAAAGGAAATTTGATTCCAAGCCACACAGAAATGTTACGACTGATGACCAAAATCTCAGGCAAAGAAGTTCAAGACCTTGGGGCATAGTTGTTTGAAAACCCAGCCAGCAATGATGAATCGGTAGTACTCAGTGATGCATGAGATGATAGCATTCGAAAAGCACGGGGATCTCTTGAGCGTTGCAGCGCTAGCGAAGATTGTGGAGATGCAGTTAGACAAGGCTGTGAAGAGATTTGAAAGCAAGGATACTATTGTTGAACTGGAAGCTAATGGGTAAATGGGCAGCAACAATGGAAGACAGTGATTGATAGATATCAGGGAAAATGGCAGAGGTAGATCATCAACCATAATCTGTTGAATGGTAGAGTAGGCGCAAGGGGCCGAATGACCTCCTCATTCCTATGTTCCATGTATCAATGTTTGGCCAGGGGCAGATTGAATGTCTTTCACAATGACTGTTCAGCCTTTCTTGAAATAAACAGTCCATAATAATGTCGGTGTCCATCTATCCTATGGAGCTCAATATCACCTGGCTGTATAAATTGGTCAGTCCCCAGTGCCAGAATCCCTTATGTATCACAGTAGCAATCCTTGGATGTAAACATGTATTAATATGCCGGTTGAATGTCAATTTATTCCCATTTCCCTTTCCTCTCACTTCTTCGAAGAGTTTAAGGTAACTATGAAACCCTCATTGAACATCAAACCAGTGCACAGTGCAATCTGAGTCCTGTGAGCTCACTAAGGGGGAAGAATATGTCATCCTGTCTCCCTTTTTTTTCATGTGGTGTAACTGAGGCTTCAGTCTTGGTGCTGGCTGTCTGCTGTCAACGCCTTATCTTCTGACTATCTGTCTAGGAATTCTAAAATATTCCCAGTTGCAACACTGCCTCACAACAAAGGCTGCTTTTGTGGGAACACAGGTATATTGTACAGTATAATCAGTCATTGCTTATAAAAGGAGGAGGCCACTAAAACACCAGCAACATTCCTGCAATGCTGAGAGATAAACTAAATAAAAAATCTCAGCACTTTCTGCAGTGTGTTGTGAGCCAGTTCTGTCTCATTAATTTTTCATACTTTCCACAGCAGTCACCTTTTAATTAAAATGAATTTATTTGATTTACTGTCACATGTATACAGTGAAAAGTACTGTTTCTTGTGCAGTGCACAGACAAAGCATACAGTACATTGGGAAGGAAAGGGTGCATAATGTAGTGTTACAGTCATAGAGGTGTAGAGAAAGATCAACTTAATGTGAGGTAGGTCCATTCAAAAGCCTGATGACAGCAGGAAAGAAGCTGTTTGAGTCGATTGGTACGTGATCTCAGACTTCTGTATCTTTTTCCCAACGGAAGGAAGTGTAAGAGTATGTGTCCAGAGGTCCTTGACGATGCTGGCTGTTTTTCCGAGGCAGCAGGAAGTGTAAACAGTGTCAGTGGATGGGAGGCTAGTTTGAGTGATGGACTGGGCTTCGTTCACGACTCTGTAGTTTCTTGTGGTCTTGGCCTGAGCAGGAGCTGTGATACAACTGAAAGAATGCTTCCTATGGTATATCTGTAGAAGTTGGTGACAGTTGTAGCAGACGTGCCAAATTTCCTTAGTTTCCTGAGAGGCATAAGTGGGCTTTCTTAACTATAGTGTCCACACAAAGGGACTAGGAGAAATCTAGCACGAGGGGGCATGGCTTTAAATTAAGGGGTGGTAGTTATAGGACGGATGTCAGGGGTAGGTTCTTTACCCAGAGGGTGGTGAGGGATTGGAATGCCCTGCCTGCTGCAGTTGTAAATGCGCCTAGTTTGGGGGCGTTTAAGAGATCCGTGGATAGGTTTATGGACGAGAAGGGATTGGTTTAGGTTAGTGGGTCATTGTTTTGTAACTGGTCGGCGCAACATCGTGGGCCGAAGGGCCTGTTCTGCGCTGTAATGTTCTATGTTCTAGGACAGGTTGTTGGTGACATCTAGAAACTGTTGATCGTTTCTACTTTGTCCCCATTGATGTTGACAGGGGCATGTCCTCCACTATGCTTCCTGAAATCAATGACTATCTCCTTTCGTTTTGTTGACATTTGAGGGAGAGATTATTGTCATCACACCAGTTCACCAGATATTTCTATCTCTTTCTTGTACCGTGTCTCGTCATTGCTTGAGATCCAACTCACAACAGTGAGTTTCATCAGCAAACTTGAAAATCGAGTTGGAGAGAAATTGTTCACATGAAAATGTGTATGAACATACGAGTTATGGTCAGGAGTAGGCCACTTGTCCCCTCGATCCTGCTCTACTATTCAACAAGATCATGGCAGATCTGATTGTAACTTCAACCCAAGATTCCTGCCTACCCCTTGATAACCTCTCACCCCCTTGTTAATCAGTATCTATCAAGCTCAACCTTAAAAAAAAATTCAAGGACTCTGGAACACTTCCTAGAAAGGCAGTGAAAACAGAGACACTCGACACAGAAAAATTCTCCTCCTCACTGTCTAAAATGAGTGGTCTATTATTTTTAGAAAGCGATCCATGGTTCTAGATTTTCCAAAAAGAGGGAACACCCCTCTGCATCCACCCTGTCAATATCCTTCAGGATTTCGATCAAGTTACCTCTTACTCTTCTAAACTCTAGTGCATACATGCTTAACCTCTCCTTTCCCTATGGGACAACCCTCCCGTTCCTGATCAAAGCAGAATTTTATAATTCCTGAATTTGGGTAAATGGAGTTGAGGTTTTGTATTAGAGATGAGGTTTCTCTATACTCCTTTTAATACAGCTCCTCTCGTGATCTCTGGGTATCTCACAATGCCTTTCTCAGACAATGATGTGGGAGGGCAGCTACACTAACATCCATGTCCCCTCACAAATGGGCACATTTGAAGCTATCATCATTTGCTGTCATTTTCTATGGGCTGATTGTACTTTGGGTGTCAAAAATCAGGCTCCCAAAACAAGTAATCTTCCAGTTCAGCGAGGGCAGATGCACCAAAGAGGAGGTCTGAAGAGGCAGTTCAAGGGTCTATTGAAAGCCAAATGAAGAATTGCAACATTGACATCAATTCCTGGGAGTTCATCATCCTGGACTGAACCAAATGGCGGCTAAGTCTGGGAAGGATGCCAGCATTTTGAGATCCAACGACAAAATGAAGAGGAAAAATGAAAAATGGCAAAGGAATACGCCATGACCCAACAAATACCCTATGTGCCATAAAGTCTGCAGATCTGAATTGGCCTTGTGCTATTCTCAGACTCATGGAAGACAATCATCCTTGCTAGTGAGGGATAGCCAATAATTATAACCGTGACAACTGCTATAATGTAAGAAACACTGTGGTCAGTTTGTGTGCAACAACAGCAATACAATGATGGCCTGAGTCTTCAGCGATATTGGTCAGGGTATGGGGGAGAGCTCTACTGCTCTTTTCTTTGAAGTAGTGCCATGGACTCTTTTTGCATCCATCCCAGAGGCAGATTGTTAGCGTCTCAATTTAATATCTTTTCTGAAAGACAGCATCTTCAGTGATCTCTCAATTTGTAATGTCAGCTTGGATTATGAGCTCAAGGCCCTGGAATAGCACTCAACCAACAACCTTCTAACTTGGGCAAGAGAGCTATAAATTGAGCAATGCTTTGTGCTCACTAAGATATTGAAGGTGCCAGTTCTCACAAGCATGGGTCACAATGCTTCCTCCAGCTAGACCTGAAGACACTTTAATGGGTAAATTCTGACAATCAGAAATTCATTTACTTGTCCAAGGACTAGTATAATTGCACATAAATGGAGGAGCTCAGAAAGAACACGTGAAATTACTGTGATTGTCAACTGTCTTTTTGAAATATAACCAGAATTTAATGGGTTAATAGTACAAAGATTGTTTCCACTTGTGAATTGATAACAAATGGCATTGTACTAAGTCCATAAATGGCAGTTTACAGACTTTTTATTTTGCATCTTTAGAATTTTAAAACCTAATTGGATAGTTACTTAAGGAGGAACCTTAAAGGATATGGGAAATTAGCAGGAGAGTAATGGAGATGTGATGGGCCAAGTGGCATGTTTGTGCATAGAGATTCTGTGGTTCTATAAATTGGTAATCCATTACCACAGATGACTATTGAAGCTTGCTCTTTCAAAGCTTTTTAGAACAAATCGGATAAATATCCTTAGGAAAAATAGAAAGAATATAGGGAAAGAGCAGGAAAATAGGATTGGCATCAATAGCTCTGATGTGGAGTGAACATGGTGTATGGAATTGGCCTCCTCTTGTCCTTTAAGCTATCTTGATGGTTTCCAGATTCAGTTCTCTGAAATGACAAATGGCATCCTCCCTCGTGTATGATCTGGAGGGCTAATGGCCATATCTATTCCATGTAAATATCACACTGGGATCGGACAGCAGCCAATTTGTGCCCCCACGATGAGCTAATGACCAAACCATTTATTATTATTGACTGTTTGAGCAATGAATATTGACCAAAATGTCACAATTCACCAACTAATTTTCAAGTAATGCCTTGGGATCTTGTGCATCCTTGCACTTGCTATCATGTTGGTTCATTTGTTGGCTTTGGAGAGTAAAGGATTCCTAAATACTAACAAGGTGAATTGAAAGAAATTTGCTAGGTGCAGGTGAAGTGGGGCAGATTGAGGGAGACACTGGAACAGCTTCCTTGTTAATTATGTCTTAAATATTTCCTTGCATTTATACTGAGTACCAATCTGTAGGGCATCATGCACGTGGACTCTAAACAAAGATACTGACGATTACTTCCTATAACTCACCAGTGTAGACACAAGACAGAACAAAATGTAGATTATTGAGACATATTCTGCAAACTAATGTGGCCGTGCAAGTTCCTGATGAGCAATTCTGATTTGTGGTTACTTGCTTAACTGTGGTCAAGGGCACTTTTGTATATCATACAGTAGCTTACTGTTCCAGCACCATCATTCTGCCAGGCAAATACACTTGGAATGAACTGGAAAGCACTATTAACCAGCCTTTCAGTTCAATCTTTGCCTGCTGTTGTCTGTAACCTCTGCAATGAGTTGGACCCTTTGTCTGCCACCCCACACACTGTTCCTGGCTTTGGCCATAGCTGTTCTGTTGTCATTTATTGTCAACTAGTCTAAGTAGTACTGCTGTCAGACCTTCCTTGTTTGAAGACTTCTGTACATTGTCCTTGTTTCCTGTTGGTGCTTGCTTCTGTACTGCATTATTCCTTTCTTTTCAGTGGGTTACTGCTGTTTAATTTCCTGCCCAGCCAGCTTCTATTGCAGGTTCTTGGGCATGGAAGTCACCATTAGTGTACCTTCAGGTAGGTGAAAAGTGGTCTGGGACTTCTGGCACCAATCTCAATACTGAACTTATGTCATGGTGGAAATTTGGTCATCTGTCCACACATCATCTTAAGTAACTCAGTGACTGATTTTGTTTTGATAATGGTCCTCAAGTGCCTTGGTCAAAGATGCTATATAATAGTGCACTGCAAGGATACCGTTGATGACGACATATGGAGGGAGCCTTCTTGGTTTAGTTTGGATCCTTGAGGATATGAATGAAAGACTTTGACTGATTTTGGTGCTTTTTCCTCCACAGATTGCTTGTAAAAGGGGTGCAGAAATTTGTGCTCCTTGATGTGCTTTATTTTGCAAGATTGAGTTGGTTTAATCTGCAACATTTTCATCCTGTTTTAAGCCTGTGAATATGTGGATGTTTGCTCACAGACATGACCTTGCCTGATGCTTTGCGCCTATGTGAGGGATGCTGCAATATGTCTGTGTATGTGTATGGAATATCCTCCATTCTAGCGTGCGCCTCAGCCATGACAGATTGAGTGTTTGTGTTATCTGCTCTTTCATCATATTGTTGCTGCTGTTCGGTCACTGGCATAAATAATATCTCTCCGAGGTCACAACCATAATCATTCTTTCTGGAGAAAGCCCTCAGTTTAAGAGGAGTTTGTTGCAGATCATAAATCTTGGTGTGGATAGGAACCCTTTAATTATATCTTTTTCAAAGTTCTATCTTTCTAAACCTTCGTACTGGTTTATTGCCAAATTTTAGTAGGTTGCCGCTTATTTTTGCAAATGAGCTCTCTCTTAGTCGGCAATTTATTTTCTTTTTTTTGGGGTGGGAGAAATTCTTTGACTAAAACACTGCGCCTGTCTGAAATAAAGCACAATTGATTAGAAAGGAAAATGATTTGACAGAGATGACCTCAAGTCTAGCCTGACACAGACCTGTGAAACTGTGATCCAGTAGGATGCTGATTATCTGGATTAATTGGGAGCAATGAACATTCAGGCAAGAAAATATAGGGGTTGTTTTCACCCGTTTGTGTCATTCTTCATAAGAATAGAATCCCTACAGTCATTTGGCCCATCGAGTCTGTACCAACCACAATCCCACCGAGGCCCTATTTCTGTAACCCCATGCGTTTACCCTAGCTAATTCCCCCCGACACTAAGGCCAATTTAGCATGGCCGATCCACCTAACCTGCACATCTTTGGACTGTGGGAGTAAACCGGAGCACCTGAAGGAAACTCATGCAGACGTGGGGAGAATGTACAAACTCCATACAGACATTGACCCGAGGCCAGAATTGAACCTGGAATCCTGGCGCTATGAGGCAACAGTGCTAACCACTGTGCCATCGTGCTGCCCATTGTTAGTGTGTCTGGCTGTTGAGAGAGTCTGACACACACTCTTCTTGCATAAACTGCCAGTAAAAGGGTGAAATGCTGATATGTATATTCAGAGCCAGTGAAGTGACTGAAACTATTCAGTAAAGTTGGCTAAGAAAGGAAAAGCAAAATTTGGTGCACGTTTACATAGCAGCTTTCAAGGCATTGAAACGTACCTTGCAGCCAGATGTACTTTTGAAATGTAGTCATTACCATTTACATATCGTAATTGTGAAATCCCACAGAGAGAAATAAGATCATGATAATAGAATCTGTTTTACTGTTGTTGGTTGACACCCCTACTCTGTTTCAGATGAATGCCATGGAATCTATTGGCCCCACCTGAGACAGCAAACATAACCGCAGTTTAACAGTGATGTTTCCAGCAGTACAGCACTCCCTTGATGCTGCACTGAGATTTTCAAGCTAGAGTCTTATTCTGAAGTCTGTGAAATTGGATTTGAAAACTGATTGCAAATATCTCGTACTGCACATTTGGATGATGTTTGTCATTGAGTTGGATTAGGGCGTGGGGCGGTGGGTGGGTAGTTTAAATTTCTTTTGTGGCTTCCGGTGAAGATGGCCAACTTGAAAATTCCTTGATGGCAGATGAAAGAAAAGTTGCAGGCTGTGTTCGATCATAAGTTCTAACTACATTTTTTTCTTGTATGTAATTAAAATGCTCCTACTGTTGCTCTTGTACACTGCAGAGTGATCATCTTTTTCTCCGGGCATAAAGCTCAAATTGCATCTCTCTTTTTTGGTTTTATTTTGCAGGGCCAAACTAGTGTGAAATAAACTATGGGTTTTGAAATGCTTATTATTTTCCCAGGTATAATGGAGAAATATTTGGTTGGATGGGTGAGTAAAGAAACCGCGAGGCTTTGTGCAAATCTCCTGAAGATTGGAGATCTTCACTTCTTCTGTTGACTTTCTGCCTGCCTGAGAGAGAGAACTTCCATTAATCATCAAGTAATTTCCCAAAATTTTCTACTCCTATTCCTGTTATCAGGTACGGGAGTATACCATGTCACTGCTCTAGTAATCACCTGTAAGTAGTCTTACAACACCAGGTTAAAGTCCAACAGGTTTATTTGGTACAAATATGGTGCGGGGAGGAAAGTACAGAAGTGATGTTAGGGGTAAGTTTTTCACTCAGAGGGTGGTGAGTGAATGGAATCGGCTGCCGTCAGTGGTGGTGGAGGCGAACTCGCTGGGGTCTTTTAAAAGACTTCTGGATGAGTATATGGGGTTTAATGGGATTGGGGGTTATAGATAGGTCTATAGATTAGTAGGTGTTGATATGATCGGCGCAACTCGTGGGCCGAAGGGCGTGTTTGTGTTGTAGTGTTCTATGTTTTTAAACACCATTATCTTTCGGGGCTCTGCTCCTTCGTCAGGTGTATGGGGAGTTCTGATCACAAACAAGGCACATAAAGGCACACACTCAGTTTACAGAATACTGATTAGAATGCGAGTCTTTATAGCTAATCAAGTCTTTAAAGGTACAGACAATGTGAGTGGAGATAGCATTAAGTATAGATTAAAGAGATGTGCATTGTCTCCAGACAGGACAGTTAGTGAGATGTTGCGAGCACAGACAAGTCATGGGGTTACAAACAATGTGACGTGAACCCAAGATCCCAGTTGAGGGCATCCTCATGTGTGTGGAACTTGGTTATCTGTCTCTGCTCAACGACTGCGCTGTCATATGTCATGAAGGCTGCCTTGGAGAACGCTTACCCGAAGATCAGAGGCCAAATGCCCGTGACTGCTGAAGTGTACCCCAACAGGAATATTCGGGTAAATGTTCTCCAAGGCGGCCTTCACGGCACATGACAGCGCAGAGTCCATGTCACACTATTTGTAACCCCCATGAACTTGCCTGGGCTTGCAACATCTCTCTCACTGTCCTGTCTGGAGACAATACACATCTCTTTTTGATCTATGCTTAATGCTATCTCCACTCAGTGTCTGCATCTTTAAGACTTGATTAGCTGTAGAGACTCGCATTCTAATCAGTATTCTGTAAATTCAGTGTGTACCTTTTTTATATACACTGTTTGTGATCAGAGCTCCCCACTCACCTGACGTAGGAGCAGCACCCTAAAAGCTCATGGTGTTTGTTACCAAATAAACCTGTTGGACTTTAACCTGGTGTTGTGAGACTTCCTGTGTTTACCTCAGTCCAACACCGGCATCTCTACATCCATGAGTGCTCTAGTAATCGTTAAATTCAAGTCCCTCCTTGGAAGTTTGAGAATTTGGATTTGTTATTCTGAAACTTCAGAAATAAAAACTTGACATCAATGAGCATGGAACTGCAGGATTGTCATTTTAAAAACCTAATTGGTTCAATGATGTATTTAGTGGAGCAAGAATGCTGTCCTTATCCACCTTGCATGTGATTTTAATCTCACACCAGTTGACGTTTAGTTGTCTGAGATAGCAAATCAAATCACTACACTGCTCCAAATCCTGGAACTTCCTGCGTAATTGCAACTCAGCAGCACCTTCATCGCGGGCTGCAGTCCTTCAAGAGGTTGGTTCACCATGCCAACTGGGGATAGGTAGTAAATTTCAAGAATGTATTTTCAACAAGCTTTGGCTGTACACACTTGTTGTTTGTCACAGTATCCTGCTAGTATTAACATCCAAGATTGAGAGGAATTTCCTCCTTTTTTTTTTAAATGTGCAGTTTCTGTTCAGTGTTACTTAAGATGAGGGATTTACCGCCCTGCTTAATTATATTGGTGTCTGAATGGTGCAATTCTGTTTGAAAATAATGGCTGGTATTAGTAACTTGCATTTCTGAGATTAAAAATGACACATGCCAGGCCTGTAGCAACAATGTTCACCATGTCTCCTGCTTGTTCAGAGAATTTTATTGTTGTGTGGTGCTCAATAATCAAGCTGGCTTCTTCCTGATGACTGCTACAAATATTCTGAATCTAAAGGGATGGATTCTTGATGGGTAGATCCTTTGCCAAAACACTTCACATAATTTGAGACTGGGGTGCTCAGCTGACTTTAAGTGCAAGGTTTGGTTGGACACCTGATCCCACAGTAGAATGCATGACAAAGCCTGCTACAGTCCACATCTGATTCACATTACAACTTTTGCTAGGAGGTGTATGCTGATGGACGATATGCTGCCATACGTATCTTAACCTCTTGTTCAGCATCTCTGGGCAACAATAAGGAAGGTCAGAGCATGGCAGCCTTACAATGTCAATGAAACTCTGGCCCAGTGCAGTAGGAGCTAGTCCCCTCTGTGGCCGACAGGTCAACACAACAGGTACTGCCACCTGCATGGTCTTGTGGCTGTGGTCAAGACAAAAGTTACTGCCACATGCTGGGTAACCATGATGTGGAGATGCCAGTGTTGAACTGGGGTAAGCACAGGAAGAAGTCTCTCAACACCAGATTAAAGTCCAACAGGTTTATTTTCTACCACAGGCTTTCAGAGCCTCACTCCTGCTTCAGGTGAGTGGGGAGTTGTGTTCACAAACAGGGCACACATAGAGACACGCTCAATTTACAAGATAATGGTTGGAATGCAAGCGTTTACAGGTAACCAAGTCTTAAAGGTACCGATAATGTGAGTGGAGAAAAGGCCAAGCACAGTTTAAAGAGTGTGTATTGTCTCCAGCCAGGATAGTTGGTGAGATTTTGCAAGCCCAAGCAAGTCATGGGGGTTACAGATATTAACCCAAGATCCTGGTTGAGGCCGTCCTCGTGTGCAGAACTTAGTTATCAGTTTCTGCTCAGGGATTCTGCATTGTCGTGTGTTATGAAGGTCACCTTGGAGAATGCTCACCCGAAGGTCAGAGGCTGACTGCTGAAGTGTTCACCGACATGGAGAGAGTACTCCTGCCTGTTGATTGTTGAGCGGTACTCATTCGTTCATTGTCATAGTGTCTGCACGGTCTCCCCAATGTACCAGGCCTCAGGGCATCCTTTCCTGCAGTGTGCCAAGTTGCAAGTGTATGTACCATGTACCTGGTGGATGGTGTTCTCGCGTGAGATGATGGTATCCATGTCGATGATCCGGCACTTCTTGCAGAAGTTGCTGTGGCAGGGTTGTGTGGTGTTGTGGTCACTGTTCTCCAGTTTTGGGTAGTTTGCTGCAGACAGTGGTCTGTTTGAGGTTGTGCAGTTGTTTGAAAGCGAGAAGTGGGGGTGTGGGGATGGCCTTGGCGAGATGTTCGTCTTCATTGATGACATGTTGAAGGCTCTGGAGAAGATATCGTAGCTTCTCCGCGCCGGGGAAGTACTGGACGACAAAGGGTACTCTGCCTGCCGTAAGGAAGTTGGTGCAATTTTTCACTGTGATGCGTCAGAACTGTCAATCGGTAAGAACATATAATATGGCGCTCGGCTTATGAGGGTGTCTTTCACCATCTGTAGGTGTCTGTTGCAATTCTCCTCGTCTGAGCAGATCATGTGTGTACAGAGGCCTTGTCCGTAGGGGATAGTTTTCTTTAACGTGTTTAGGGTGGGAGCTGGAGAAATGGAGCATCGTGAAAGGATATTCCGAGGCATGGTATGTTGGGGAGACGATGCAGACGCTATGACACCGAACGAATGAACACCGCTCAACAATCACCAGGCAGGTGTGTTCTCTTCCTGTTGGGGAGCACTTCAGCAGTCCCGGGCATTCAGCCTCTGATCTTCAGGTAAGCGTTCTCCGAGACGGCCTTCACAACAGACAACAACGCAGAAACACTGAGCAGAAACTGATAGCCAAGTTCTACACACATGAGGACACCCTCAACCGGGATCTTGGGTTCACGTAACACCACCTGTAAGCCCCTGGACTTAAAAAATCTTATTAACTGTCCTGGCTGGAGACAATACACACCTTTTTTAACCTGTGCTTAACCCTCTCTCCATTCACATTGTCTGTACTTTTTAAGAGTTGATTACCTGTAAAGACTCACATTCCAACCATTATCTTGTAAATTGAGTTTGTGCCTTTATATGCCCTATTTGTGAAGGAGTGACACTCCAAGCTTGCACTACCAAATAAACCTGTTGGACCTTAACCTGATGTTGTGAGACTTCTTGCATGCTGGGTAATGCAGCCATGCTCCCATAGGGAACCATAAGGAATGATTGCCACAGATGTGGGTGAAACATATGCAAGGCATATGTCTGCAGGAGAGATACCAGGGCTGTGCCTAGGACCAGAGAGGATATAATGAATCAGTGACCCGTTCTTTGAACTGTAGGGGCACAAGTG
The DNA here is from genome assembly GCF_965287045.1 of Carcharhinus amblyrhynchos. Classification (NCBI taxonomy): domain Eukaryota; kingdom Metazoa; phylum Chordata; class Chondrichthyes; order Carcharhiniformes; family Carcharhinidae; genus Carcharhinus; species Carcharhinus amblyrhynchos. The sequence goes on along the minus strand of NC_137339.1, from coordinate 51,909,477 downwards.
CCTGTGAGACTGGCACCCATTCTTAGAACTGGGCAGGACAAGTCTGGAATCCATTCCTGAACCTTGGAGCTGACTGACTTCAGTTACATGTATGGACTAGAGAAACTGGTATCCCCGTTATTGGTGGAGAGAAGATTAATGGAAAATCTTGGTGTTTGAAACTGTCTCAGTAACCACAGAACTAGTTTAATTGGCAGACAACCCAGGAGTGGAAATGAATTTATATTTCAAAGCACAAATGAATTCTGTTTTCCAGGAAAGCACTCCTTGGAAGGGTTCTAGGGCAGTATCTCCCAAACTCAACAGTCACCACCAGTTGGAAGGTTAGGGACAGCAACTGCTTGGGTTCCCAAGTTCCCTTCCCAAGTCACAACCTTATGGTTGGGACACATATATCTCTTCTTTGTCACTGGGCCACAATCCTCCAACTCCAACCCAAACAGCACTGTGGGAGTATCTGAACTAAATGAAGTGCAGTGGTTAAAGACAACCGGCCTCACCAGCAATGTCTGAATCCCAAGCTTGAATTAAAGGAGAATGGAATTTAATTCTGGGCACTTGGGTGTTCTACGCATCCAGCCACCTCCCTACCAATCCTAGTTTGAAAACCGTTGGTACAGGATACTTTACTCATCCTCAATCTTAAAGTATGGTGTTGTAGGATTTACTCCATGACTTTAATTTATTCTGATCTCAATTACTGTAATTGGGTAAAGGAGCAATGACTGAGATTAGTAACTATGAAGCAATTATAAAGATTATCTGTAGGCACAACAAGAAGTCAATATTTCATAAATAGACTATATAATGCATGAAAATAGCCAGCTCTTTTGTGGTGAGCATTGGATTGTAACTGCAGACGAGAGCACATTTTGGAATATTTGAGAGTTTGCAAGGGTGGATGGTGGGGGTGGTGGGTAGGAGAGAAAGAAAAGTGAGAGAAAGAGGGTCAAGAGTGGCAAGGTGGTGAAAGAGAGATTTTTTGTTATGTAACTTGTGATTCAGCCAGAGTCTCTGATTACTTAAATCATCTCCCTCGGGCTCATTCTGTGAGTTATCCAGGAAAAATGATGAAACATTTTCACTGAGATGCTCATATGGAGTTGTTTCCCTTTTATTGCTTGGCTGGTTTTCATCTTTTTCTTCTCTCCTCGTTTGTTTTTAATACATTTGTCTCTGACATTGTTAACCCTGTTAGCTCCAAATCCTAGACTTGTGTTTATAGTCAATGAAGTAATTGTGACATAGTTACTCTGACTTCACACACACATGTACACACAGTATTGTCACTGATGTTGCTTTGAAGAGACATAGGACATCAGAAAAAATTTTGTCGCTACTCATGGGATCTTTTGTGTCCACCAGAGACTGAGAACTGCTTAACATCTTATCTGAAAGTTGTACCTCAGATCTCATTCCCTAAGCTTCAGTCATCAGTAGATTTGGGCCCACAACCTTGTGAATCAGGCGCATATGCTACCAGTAAATGATGTGGAGATGCCAGCGTTGGACTGGGGTAAACACAGTAACTTCTCAACACCAGGATCACAAACCCACTCTGGTCAACCTATAACACAGACTACACTGAGAGACTTTGCCGTCGCACCTCTCTGACAATCCTCACCACCACAAACACCAGCTCTACACCAAATGCTGCATCCTGGAAACCAAGATAGAGTCCACATTCTCGACTTGCACTCAGGACGCAGACTAGCTGTGAAACTCTGTCAAGCAGACGAGACAAAGGAACCACACCATCTACACGCACACCAAGAACAGGAAACTTGAGAAATTCGGCATCACCACCAGCAGTCAACCCTATCCCGGTACCACTGCAGGGAAGTCCATTGTCAACTTGTTGGACTACACGCTTCAACAGATGAAATCGAAGCTCTCAGCTGAGGGCTCAATTTCTGCCCCACGATCAAAACAGTCTCGCAGCAAACAGAGAAATTCATTGGGTGAATGAGGCTGCGGGAGTTATTCCGCAAACCCCAAGAGGCCAACAGTGAACACAGTGAGACAGCCAATGAACCAGGACAGCTGACAGAGATCCACAGTGCAGCAACCGAAAAGGAGAGAGTAAAACTGGACTCCTCCAGAAGGCCGCTGCCCTCAACTGGACATGTATGCCCAAGCTATCAGGAGGTGCGTCAACACGAGATTCGTCAGCCGCACTCACAAGACAGCCCTGAACGTCACCCAAGCACACCGCAATGCCATTCACACTCTCTGAAGACCAACCACAACATTGTCATTAACCGGCAGACAAAGATGGGGCCATCAGCATACTGAACAGAACAGGTTACTGCAAAGAAGTGTACCAACAACTGAACAACAAGGAACACTACAGCTGGTTACCCACAGATCCAACCAAAGAACACACCCGTCAACTCAACAGACTGAACAAGTCCTCTGATCCAGAACTTAAGAGCACTCTTTGTGCTCTCGTCCCGTGTACTCCCCGTGTTGGAGATCTCTGCTACCTCTCAAAGATACACAAGGCAAACACACCCAGCTGTTCCATCGTATCGGGTAATGGGACCCTGTGCGAGAACCTCCAGCTACATCGAGGGCATCCTGAAACCCACTGTACAAAGAACCCCCAGCTTTTGTCATGACACTATAGACTTCCTACAAAAACTCCAGCACACATGGAGTAGTTGAACCAGGAACCTCGTCACAATGTATGTCTCAGTATTCTACACCAGCATCCTCCACAAATGATGGCATTGTTGCAACTGCCTCAGTAATCAATGCCAACAACTGCCAGTTTCCAGATGCAATTTTACAACTCATCCGCTTCATCCTGGACCACAATGTCTTCACCTTCAAGAACCAGTTCTTCATTCAGACACATGGAACAGGCATGGGGACCAGATTTGCACTTCAATATGCCAACATCTTCATGCACAGGTTCAAACAAGATCTCTTCACCCCCCAGGACCTTCAATCAATGTTCTACACTAGATATGTTGACATTTTCTTCCTTTGGACTCATGGTGAACAATCAATGAAACAACTATGTGATGGCATCAACAAGTTCCATCCTACCATCAGACTCACCATGGACTACTCTCCAGAATCAATTGCATTCTTGGACACATGCATCTCCATCAAGGACAGTCACCTCAGCACTTCATTGTACCACAAGCCCACAGATAACCTCAATGCTCCACTTCTCCAGCTTCCACCCTAAACATGTTAAAGAAGCCACCTCCTACGGACAAGCCCTCCATATACACAAGATCTGCTCAAATGAGGAGAATTGCAACAGACATCTCCCAAATGCTAAAAGATGCCCTCCATAAGAACAGGATATGATGCTCGACTCATCGGTCGACCGTTCCAATGTGCCACAGCGAAAAACCACACCAACCTCCTCCAGAAGACAACACGGGACATGGTGGACAGAGTACCCTTCATCATCCAGTACTTCCCCAAAGCGGAGAATCTACGACATCATCTCTGGAGCCTTTGACATATCGTTTGAAGATGAACATCTTGCCAAGGCCATCCCCATACCCCCACTCCTTGCCTTCAAACAATCACACAACCTCAAACAGACCATTGTCCACAGCAAACTACCCAACACCAGAGAGCAGTGACCACGACACCACGCAAGCCTACCACAGCAACCTCTGCAAGACATCTCGCGTAAGAACACCATCCACCAGATACACGATACATACACTTGCAACTCCGCCAACGTTGTCTACCTGATACACTGCAGGAAAGGATGTCCCGAGGCATGGTGCATTGGGGAGACCATGCAGACGCTACGACAACGGATGAATGAACATCGCTCGACAATCACCAGGCTGGAGTGCTCTCTTTCGTCCTGTTGGGGAACACTTCAGCAGTCACAGGCATTTAGCCTCTGATCTTCGGGTAAGCGTTCTCCAAGGCGGCCTTCACGATACACAGCGCAGAGCTGCTGAGCAGAGACTGATAACCAAGTTCCGCACACATGAGGATGGCCTCAACCAGGATCTTGGGTTCATGTTACACTATCTGTAATCCCCATGACTTGCCTGGGCTTGCAAAATCTCACTACTGTCCTATCTGGAGACCAATCTTTAATCTAATGCTTAACACTCTCTCCACTCACATTGTCTGTACCTCTTTAAGACTTGATTACCTGTAAAGACTCACATTCCAACCATTATTTTATAAATTGAGTTTGTGTCTTTATATGCCCTGTTTGTGAACAGAATTCCCACGTATCTGACGAAAGGACAGCGCTTCAAAAGCTAGTAGTTTTTGCTACCAGATAAACCTGTTGGACTTTAACCTGGTGTTTTGAGACTTCTTACTGTGTTTACCACTAAATCACAGCTGACCACAGTCAAGTCTTGATGCTGGCAGTGTGCCATGCCGACCCTCAGTCGCACTGGGATGCTCTATATGCAGTGAAGCTGGGAACTTTCCTTGTCATACAATTTGCCTGAATCTTAAATCCCAAAGCTCATGTATGAAAGTTTTTTTAATTACTGTGATTTTTACAAACTGGAGACTGCACGATATGTCCTAGATTCCAAACTTCAATCCTCTTGTCAGGAGATTTAACTGTGCCCTAGATTTAGTGTGCACATTCTTGCTCTTATGTAACCTTGGAGTTATTTGCCCCTCTCTGTCCCCTCCCTGGACTCTTCTGCCACTTCTGTTTCTAAGAACTACTTTCTCTGCATTTGAATCTTTGTCTCTTCATTGGACACAGATGAGGTCCCAGAGGATTGGAGGATAGCAAATGTGGTCCCGTTATTTAAGAAGGGTAGCAAGGATAACCCGGGTAATTATAGGCCGGTGAGCTTGACATCCGTGGTAGAGAAATTGTTGAAGAGGATTCTTAGAGATAGGATGTACGCACACTTAGAATGGAATAATCTCATTAGCGATAGACAGCATGGTTTTGTAAGAGGGAGTCATGCCTCTCAAATTTGGTTGAGCTTTTTTGAGGAGGTGACAAAAACAATTGACGAGGGAAGGGCCGCAGATGTCATCTATATGGATTTTAGTAAAGTGTTTGACAAGGTCCCTCATGGCAGGTTGGTGCAAAAGGATAAAAGGAGAACTAGCTACATGGGTGGAGAATTGGCTTGGCCATAGAAGACAGAGGGTAGCAGTGGAGGGGTCTTTTTCTGGTTGGACATCTGTGACTAGCGGTGTCCCACAGGACTCTGTACTGGGACCTCTGCTGTTTATGATATATATAAATGATTTGAAAGAAGGTGTAACTGGTGTGATCCGTAAGTTTGCGGACGACACAAAGATGGCTGGACTTACGGATAGCCATGGACGTTGTCAGAGAATACAGCAGGATATAGATAGGCTGGAAAATTGGGTGGAGAAATGGTAGATGGGATTTAATCCAGATAAATGCGAAGTGATGCATTTTGGTAGAACTAATGTAGGGTTGGGAGCTATACAATAAATGGTAGAACCGTCAGGAGTATAGACACAGAGACCTGGGTGTGCAGGTCCACAGATCCTTGAAGGTGGCAATGCAGGTGGAGAAGGTGGTGAAGAAGGCATATGGCATGCTTGCCTTTATAGGACAGGGCATAGAGTATAAAAGTTGGCATTATGATATTACAGCTGTATAGAACGTTAGCTAGGCCGCGTTTGGAACACTGCATCCAGTTCTGGTCGCCACAGTACCAGAACGACGTGGAGGCTTTGGAGAGAGTACGGAAAAGGTTTATCAAGATGTTGCCTGGTATGGAGGGTCTTAGCTATGAGGAGAGATTGGGCAAACTGGGGTTGTTCTCCCTGGAAAGATGGAGGATGAGGGGTGACCTAATAGAGGTGTATAAAATTATGAGGGACATAGATAGGGTGAACAGTGGGAAACTTTTTCCCAGGTCAGGGGTGATGAACACAAGGGGTCACAGGTTCAAGGTGGGCGAGTGGGGGAAGGTTTAACACAGATGTCAGAGGAATGTATTTTAGAGGGTGATGGGGGCCTGGAATGCAAGGTGGTAGTGGTGGGCATGCTGGGATCGTTTAAGACTTATCTGCATAGCCACATGAACAGACTGGAAATGGAGGAATAGAAATGAATAGTCTAGTTGGAAGCATGAGCGGCACAGGCTTGGAGGGCCGAAGGACCTGTTTCCTGTGCTGTATTGTTCTTTGAAAGGAAAAACTGCCTATCTAACTTGGCAGCCCTGAGCACCCTTGATCTAGCTTTGTGGACACACTTGTGACAAGCTGAGTGGCCATTCAGTCCTCTCCACTGGGAGTCTGCTGATGACCTAAGCAAAACATTGATGATACTCAACATCCTTCCTTTGAAGCTTCAGCTGACGTACTGTCTCAATCTTCTGTTTGCTTAAACTTCCTCATAATCTTTGTCACAGAGAGCGCTACTCATGAAAGACTTAAAAATGGATCTTTCTTTCCCATTGGCTCAAAGTAAGTTAAAGAGACTGAGCTCGGGCATTTTCAAAATTATGAAATATTTTGAGCTAAATAATGAAGAATTGCTTCCATTAGTGATAAGACCTGAACTCGATCGTCAGAAAGGAAGGATGAAATAATTTCTCTCTGTATTACAACATGGATTTCTTTACTCTGGTGTCCACTGAGATAGAGATTGTAATTTCACATAATTGTTAGTGCAGAAGGAGGCCATTCGGCCCATTATGTCTCTACTAGCTCTACAGATGAGCATTATGACTTAATGCCAATCTCCTTCCTTTTCCCTGTACTCCTGTATGTTGGTTATATTCAAATAATCACCTAATGCCCTCTTGAATGTCTCAATTGAACCCGAATCCATAACACTTCCATGCAGTGCTTTTCCTGACCCAAACGACTCGTGTGTGAATGGTTTATTTTTGCATCACATTTGCTGTTTTGTAAAGCACTATAAATCTGTGCCCTCATGTTCTCAATCCTTTTACAAGTGGGAACAGTTTTTCCCTGTCTTGCTCTGTCCCATCATGATTTTGAACTCCACTATCAAATCTCCACTTAATGCCTTCTCACACCAAGGAGAGCAGTCTCAAACTCTCCAATCATCCCTGCAACCATTCTTGTAAATGTTTTCTGAACTCTCTCCAATGCATTCACACCCTTCCTATGGTCCAGCCGAGGTCCAACTGATGTCTTGCGTAATTGTAGAATCCCTACAGTGCAGAAAGAAGGCATATAGCCCACTGAGCCTGCACAACAATCCTACCCAGGCCCTATCCCTGTAACCACACGTATTTATCCTGCTAATCCCCCTGACACCTAAGGGGCAATTGAGTATGGCCAATAAATCTAACCTGTACACCTTTTGACTGTGGGAGGAAACCAGAGCACCAGGGGAAACCCATGCTGACATGGGGAGTCTGTGCAAACCCCACACAGTTAACCAAGGCTGGAATTGAACCTAGGTCACTGGTGCTGTGAGGCAGCAGTGCTAACCAGCATGCCACTGTGATGCCCTTAAATTCAGCTTGTACTCTCTGCCCCTATTAATAACGCCTAGGAGTCCGTATGCTATATTAACTGATCTGTCCACCTGTTCTGCTACCTTCAATGACCTATGCACATATACACTCGGGTCCATCTTCTCTTGCAACCTCTTAATTTGTATCCCTTATTTTATATTCTCCATACCAAAATGCATTATCTCCCGCTTCTCCACATCGACCGTCATCTGCCATCTATCTGTCCACCCCACCAACTTGTCTTTGTCCTTTTGAAGTTTTGCACTATCCACTTACAAGTTTGTATCATCCACAAACTTTTGAAATTGTCCCCTGTACACCAAGATCTAGATCATTAATGTATATCAGAAAAAAACAAGGATCCCAATATTAAGCCCTGGGGAACTTCACCACAAACCTTTCTCCAGCTCAAAAAATATCATTGACTGTTGATCTGTTTCGTATCGCTCAGCTAATTTTGTATCCCCTGAATCTAGGGAAGACTCAAAAGTTGTGAACAGAGCCCCTGAAATTTCCATCCTCACTTCCTTCAATATCCTTGGATGTATCTCATCTGACCATATCAAATTTCAGTATCAATAGTCCATCCAGCACTTTCTCCTTTATAGAGTTTGAAGCCTTTTAGTGAGAATTTCCTCCTCTACCACCATAGGCTGGGTAGCATCTAGCTCCTGGATAAAGACAGATGCAAAATATTCATTTAATATCTCAGCCATGCCCCCTGCCTCCATGTGTAATTTCCCTTCTAGGCCCGTAATCAATCCTACTTCTCCTGTTACCATTACCATTTCAGATTCCCCTTTATCCTGGTTAAAGTCTTTTCTCATAATCCCACTTTGCTTCTTCACCTTCCCTTTGAACCTTTTGCATTCCTTTTGTTTCGATTGTAATTTCTACCGGATACCCATCATAAGAATACTTCATCCAGGGAGCTCTGGATTTATTTGTTTTACCTTCCCCTTATGGTGGGGGGGGATATACTTTGTCTGCACCCAAACCAATTCTTTTTTTTAAAGTAGCCCATTGTTCTGCAAAGTTTTTCCCGTAATCAGTTGTTCCAGTCTATCTAGCCCAGCTCCAAAGCTGTCTCATTGAAGTTGACTCTCCCCCAGTTAACTAATCCTAGATGACAAAGGTTTATCTAGACTCAGATGCTGTCAGGCCTGCTGAAATTTTCCAGCATTTTCTGTTTTGTTTCAGATTCTAGCATCCGCAGTATTTTGCATTAAGCTAATCTTAATCTTGATTGCTTGTTGTTCTTTCTACTACTACCCTAAACTGTGCGATACGATGATTACTGTTTCTTTAAATGTTTACCCATTGACACTTCATCTACTTGGCCCACCTCATTTCCAATAACCAGATCCAACAGTGTATCCTTTCTTGTTGGACAGGACACACAATATTGTAGAAACGCTTCCTGAGCACAATCTAGGAACATTGTTTTCTGTCATTTACGACCATTGCCCCAGTCTACGTTTGGAAAATTAAAGTCCCCAGTGTTTGCGTCACTCTATAATTTCCCTGCAGATTTGCTTCTAGAATAGAATAGAATCCCTCCAGCACAGAAAGAAGCCATTCAACCCATGGAGTCTACACCCGACCACAATCCTACCCAGGCCCTACCCCCATATCCCTACATATTTACCTACTAATCCCTCTAACCTATGAGGGATTGACACTAAGGGCAATTTTAGCATGGCCAGTCAACCTAACCCGCACATCTTTGGACTCTGAGAGGAAACCAGAGCACCCGGAGGAAACCCACGCAGACACAGTGTGCAAACTCCACACAGACAGTGATCCAAGCTGGGAATCGAACCCAGGTCTCTAGAGCTGTGAAGCAGCAATGCTAACCACTGTGTGCCACCATGCTGCCCTCCATTCTTCTCTACATCCTTCTCACTATTTGGCAGCATATAGACAACACTGCGCTATGCAATTGCACCATTTTTGTTCCTTGGTTCTAACCAAATTGATTCAGACCTTGAACTCTTTGGGACATTCTCTTTCTCCAGCATGCTCTCAATCAATACTGCCATCCCTCCCCCTTGCTTTCCTGTCTTTTCTGAAATCCTTAAACTTCGGAATACTTAACACCCAGTCCTTGAGCCAGGTCTCTGTTATCACAATCTGCACCTGTAACTGGCCAGCCTTATTCACTATACTCGGTGTACTCACATACAGGCACAGTAACCCTGATTTAGACTTCGCTACTTTCTCCTTTTTAGTCTGTCCGCACCCCCCGCCCCCGCCAATTAACTTACTATTTTTATATAGTAGCGCTATTTGTGTCTCCCAGTATTTTGTGTATCTGGTCCACGCTAACACTTTAATGCAGTACTGGGGGAGCACTGCATGGTCAGTGGTCCCAACATTAAGATATGACACTGAACCAAGGCCCTTTCTTCTCAGATGAACACAGGATATATATGGCACTATTTTAAAGCACAGCTGGGGAGTTTTCCCTGATATTCTGTTTGCTAGTGATCTCCCAACTAATGTTGCTAAAACGTGGTTAATATCACGTTGCTGTCTTGCTGTGTGCAAATTGGCTGCCATGTTTCCTATATTATAGTAATATAGTCAAAATGTACTTGTGCTCTAAAACTCTTATGGATGCCTTGATGCCATGAAAGGTAATATATAAATACAGGTTCTTTCATTTTTCATTCAAAGTAGTTTGGCTTGATCGTTGTGAAAGGAAAGAATATCAGAAGAACCAGGGAACGGACAAGCATATTGGTTGAAGACCCTGCCCAGGAGAGATCTTGAGCTTGATATCTGATGGATGATCTGGTTCTAAATGTTTTGTTATACTGCAGTGCAGACAGCTAGTGGGAATTGCCAAAGTGTTCTGCCCCACAGGCAAATGGTCAGCTTCCAAACAGCCTGTCCACAATGACACATTTGATGAAAACCGCTTGAGTTGTGTACATTTTCACTGTAGATGGAATTTGCAATATGAATTTTGCATATTGTTGTGTCAGCACTTGCAGTTTTTCTCTGAGCAATCATACATCCGGTATGTTTGCCAGGGGAGGGGCATTAATAATTTAGAGATTGTGAAGGGGTGTCTCACGTCTATCAGAATCTGGCTCTGGTAAGGTTTAGGCTCATACCTCAAGGGGCAGGTGAAGCACCCCACCCCAAAAAGAACTCTCTGCCTGTCTACAGAGCCACCCTACCTGTCTGCTGCACAACCTATCCCCAGGATTTGTTAGGGGGAGGTGGGTATTTGAGATATTACAGTTGTATATTTTAACAAACTAAAATTTGTTCAGAGTGGGGATTGTGAAGATCCAGACTGACCACTGCACTGTAATTGAGCAATTATATTCTCCAATGTCGTGAGCTGTGAACGTGCAATCAATTAGTCCTCTGGTTTCTTTTGCATCAAATCTTTCTATTATTTAATTGATTCCATTGTCCTTTAGATGCAGCTGTTTTTTTTACTGAAATGTGGTTTGATGTCTCTTCCTCTCCCCTCTGCCCCCCCTCACTGATTTCTGCAGGAAGCAGCTTGCTTATCTGTTGTGCCATTAATGTAACTTACTTAAAATTGCAGCCAGTATCTCACCATTTCTTCCTCCTGTTTTTAAAATGTGTTATTTCTCTTCACTGCTTGTATCTGAAATAGTCTGCCTGTGGAATGTCCCTTTTAGGACTAAAATAGAGTGATGTAAAATAGAATACTAGAGAGATGTCAGAAATTAGATTTATGATCAAAAAAGATGAGATTGATCACAAAGCCATTTCTGATGCAGGATTTTTAAAAAATATGTAACGGTGAACTAACACATGGCATGTTTAGACTCGAGTGAACAACTTCACAGTTCTTTGAGCGGGTGTGCACAAAATTGTGTCCACACTAGTGTCAGTAGTGTGCAAGCTTTCTTGGTTCCAGTTTCTGATGGCTGATCAGACATTTTTCAGTGATATTCTCAATCCACATTGTATAATTTTCAAGGATAAGCTGCAACGCTGAACAAAAGCATTCCTGGGGCAGAACAGAGAGAATCTCTGTATTTCCTTGGTTCTTATGCAGGACTGTTCTTAAATCCTGTTTAGCTTTGATAAGTGGTTAGTGAATAAATTCTACTAGTTTATAAGTCTTATAATCATAAGATTTATAATTAGCACTGAAAATGTAAAGAATGATTTGGAACTTTTAACTAAGATATTGAAACAGAAAATAGAGCCCTGAAATTGCATGATTTTAGGAGGGAATTGAGTAAATAAACATATTAGGGAACAAGATTCAAGCGTACTAGGCAAACACAGGAAGCTAGAGTTGCGATGACTGGGCTGACACGTGGCTGACATGGATGCCATGGACCAACTTGCCTCCCCCAAAATCAAATTTCTATGCTTATCTACCAATTTAGTGGTTGGGGAGAGGGGTAGAGGTTGTCATGTTCTGCCTCCTTCCATCCCCAAGCTGTTCCATCTCTGCCTAGTAAACAGACTCCAAGGCATTTGCTATCAGTTAGAAGGAAGAGGTCAAAATAAAGTAGTCATTGCCAAAGTGCTCCACCTGATCAGTTGCTCCTGTGTTAACTAGAAACTGGCCATGCTGATGGATAATTTGGGAATTGGTATCTCTGAGAAGAGTGCTTAGCTTTGGGAAACTGTAAAAAGCAGGTAGCGAGCCGGCCGTGTTTTAAGTGTCCAAGTTAAGAACAAAGAACAACACAGCACGGGAAACAGGCCCTTCGGCCCAACGAGCCCGCGCCGCCAATTTTACATCGAGTCCCCTCTCCACCCCTGACCCTTGTCTATGGCATTCCACATTGAGGAAAGACTAATTTAAGGACAATTTGTAACACCAATCAGCCTAACAGCACATCTTTGGGATGTGGGAGGAAACCGGAGCACCCAGAGAAAACCCACACAAGCACGGGGAGATTGCACAAACTCCTGCAGACACTGGCCCAAATCCATGTATCTGCACAGGAAACAGTGATAGTCACTGAGCTGCCGTGTTGCCCAGCATCTGGTCAAGTTTAAGCGTACACTAAGGACGTGAAGTACTAGGCTACTCCCGAAACATTCAAGAGCAGCGCTCGTACGACCCATCGTGTGTATGCCCCTTGTTGGACAATTAGGTGGACCAAAGCACCTGTGGATTAAAAGAGAAAAACATCAATACCATGCACATCCTTATACAAACATTTCAAGGGAATCCCCAGAAGCTCAAAAGTAAAACAAGTGAGCCAGAAAATATGTTGGAAGGTCCGTAGGAATCAGTTGATTTCCAGGGACGTCCCAAGGCTCCTGAACCTTATTTAAAACAGTCTGCTATATCCCTCCATCTCCATCCTGCTCGTGTGCCTATCTAAGTAATTCTTAAACAACTCCACCGTGCCTGCCTCCACCACCTTGCTTGGCAGAGCATTCCATACCCCGACTACCCACTGCGTGGAAAAATCTCCCTCTAACATCCGAATTATACCTCACCCCACTCACCCTAAGCCCGTGGCCCCTTGTAATGTGCGTTTCCAATCTAGGGAAAAAACTTACCACTGTTAACTGTATGTATACTCTTCATAATCTTATATACCTCTATTAGATCTCCCCTCAGTCTCCGTCTTTCTAGGGAAAACAGCCCCAATTTGTCCAATCTTTCCTCATAACCCAGTCCTTCCATACCAGGCAGCATCCTGGTAAACCTCCTCTGCACTCTCTCCAGGGTCTCCACGTCTTTCCGGTAGTAAGCGACCAGAACTGGACGCAGTACTCCAAATGCGGCCTAACCAACGTTCTATACAACTGCAGCATTAGACTTCAGCTCTTATACTCTATACCCCTTCCTATAAAGGCTAACATACTATAAGCTTTCTTCACAACCTTCTCCACCAGTACTGCCACCTTCAAAGACTTGTGCACTTGCACCCCCAGGTCCCTTTGCATTTTTATACTCTTAACAGGTCTACCCTTTATCATATACCTCTTCCCTACATTATTTCTCCCAAAATGCATCACCTCACATTTATCAGGATTAAATTCCATCTGCCGTTTATCTGCCCAATATACCAGCCTATCCTGTTGTATTGCCTGACACTGCTCCTCAGTGTCTGCCAGTCCAGCCATCTTAGTGTCATCTGCAAACTTGCTGATCACACCACGTACTCCCTCTTCCAAGTCATTTATGTATATTACAAATAGAAGAGGTCCCAGTACTGAGCCCTGAGGCACACCACGAGTGACAGACCTCCAGCTAGAAAAGGACCCTTGCACTACTACTCTGTCTCCTGTTACCAAGCCAGTTATCAATCCATCTAGATACCTGGCCTTGCATTCCATGAGCCTTAACCTTTTCAACCAACCTACCATGAGGGACTTTGTCAAACGCCTTACTGAAATCCATATAGACGACATCAACGGCTCGTCCTTCGTCGACCGTTTTTGTCACCTCCTCAAAAAATTCTACCAGATTCGTAAGGCAAGGCTTCCCCTTTACAAAGCCATGCTGCGTATCCATAATCAGATCGCAGTGCTTTAAATGCGCATACATCCTATCCCTAAGAATCCTCTCCATCAACTTCCCTACCACTGACGTCAAACTCACCGGCCTACAATTACCAGGGTTATCCCTACTACCCTTTTTAAACAACGGTACCACATTCACTATCCTCCAGTCCTCTGGGACCTCACCTGTGTCCAAAGAAGAGACAAAGATTTGCGTCAGAGGCCCAGCAATTTCATCTCTCGCCTCCCTAAGCAGCCTAGGATAAATGCCATCAGGCCCCGGAGATTTATCAGTTTTAATGCTACCTAAAAGCCCTGACACTTCCTCCCTCGTAATAGATAGTTCCTTCAACTGGTCTACAGCTCCCTCCAAGACAGTACCAGACATCGAGCCCCTCTCCTTCGTGAATACCGACGCAAAGTATTCATTCAAGATCTCCCCCATTCCTTCAGCCTCTAAGCACAGTTCCCCTCTGTCCCTGGGAGGACTGATTTTTCCTCTAACCACCCTCTTGTTCCTGACATAGGAGTAAAATGCCTTTGGATTTATCTTAATCCTATCTGCCAAAGCCATTTCATGCCCCCTTTTTGCTCTTCTAACTCCCCGTTTTGAGCTCCCTCCTACTCTCTCTGTATTCCTGCAATACTCTCTCCGTTCCCAGTTGCTTGGACCTAACATACGCCTCTCGTTTCTTCCTGACCAAGTCCTCAATATTCCTAGTAATCCACGGCGCTCTAATGCTACCTTTTCCCATCCTTCCTCTTAACCGGCACATGTCTTTCCTGCACCCGTTTCAGTTTTCCCTTGAAAGATTCCCACGTGCCGAACGTCGACTTGCCCTCAAACAGACTCTCCCAGTCTGTATCCTTAAATTCCTGCCTAATCCGGCTGTTTCTAGCCTTCTCCCAATTTAGCACCCTCCCCTTAGGACAGCACTCATCTTTTTCCATTAATATCCTAAAGTAGACCGAGTTGTGGTCACTGTTAGTCACATGTTCACCTACTGCAACCTCAGCCACCTGACCTGGCTCATTACCAAGAACTAAATCCAGTATAGCCCCCTCTCTAGTTGGACTATCTACATACTGCTCCAAGGACACTTCCAGTACACGTTTTACAAATTCCTCCCCGTCCAAACCCCCAGCTCTAGGCACCTTCCAATCCACCCCAGGGAGATTAAAATCTCCCACTACAACAACCCTCTTCTTCCTACATCTTTCCAGTTAAGAATCTGTGTCTCTTCTAGTGACTCTGATTTCAATGTTGTTTCAGCTGGGGGTGTTTTTTTTAAAAAAAATAGTAGATCTTTAAGGTTTCAAAACCTGCTACGTTCATCTCTGGCCCTTCCTACACACCGACGTGGCACTATTTTGGTATGGAACTATGCAAGACTGTGAGGTTCCAGGTTTGATTCCCGGTTTTCTACTGAGTTAGTGTTATCGGCCCCACCATCCCTAGAAGAGAAGTGGGGAAGAGAAAACCCTTACATTGTTCAGTGTTCTGTGACCAGGATATCTGCTGATCCTTTACTGACCACTAGGAAATGCAAGATCACCTTTTCTTTCACATCTGAAATTGAGAACATATAGAAATGTATTGTGCAGAGTTGTAGTACATTTGATTCATTTGTATCTGTGCTGGCCCTTTGAAAGTTATTAAATTTTAGTTTGTTTTAAATTCCAGAGCTCTGAACATCTACCTTTTCAAAAAAAATCTGATTCTGCTTTTGTAAGTTGCTATAGAATTTGTTTCCAGCAATCTTTTGGGCAGTGCATTCTGACTCAACCTGCTGAATTTAACAATTTTTAAAATAATGTTCCCTATCTGCCCCACTTTTTAGTTCTTGTTATCTGAAATCCACTCCTTTGCACTTGCTGTGATTCATTTGGGAGAGGAATGGCCTTTTTCCACACTGTTCTCCCAGACGTGGTCATTCTGTATTATTGCTCCCAAAAATAGTCCAGATTGAAAGTTAGCTTTCTTCTAGGGTCTTCCCCACCATGTCAGGAAGCTGATGCTATGACTGATTGATGTTCCAGTACAGAAGTGAGACAATTTGGATTGGACAGCAGAAAATATTGCAGCAATGTGCTGAATGTGAACTGGCATGAAGTCTTTGACCGCGAACAAAATATTGGAATCATGTTATCCAATTGCCTTGTACTGCAGGACATTCACTGGGACTTCTGGCAGCTCATGCTCCTTCTGCTTTCCATTCCTCCAACACGTTTGTGAATCTTGACTTGAGGGACTTTTGTCCATGACTCTTAATGCAATCTTCCCTCTGGATTTAATGCTAATATAAGCTGATAAGATATAGGAGCAGAATTAGGCCATTCAGCCCATCAGGTCTGCTCAGCCATTCGATCATGGTTGATCTGCTCCTCATCCCCATTTTCCTGCCTTCTCCCCATGACCCTTCAATCCATTACCAATTAAAAATCTAATTCCTCAAATTTACTCACTGTCTCAGCATCCACCACACTTTGGGGTAGTGAATTCCACAGATTCACAACCCTTTGGGAGAATTGAACCTTCCTAGTTTGCAGGATTGAATTTAACTGGTTTCATGGCATTGAGGTAGCTTTACATTCTATGTGTGGGTGGCTTCCAAGGAACATTAATTGATGAATAATTTTGTTGGCTATGACCATCGCCCACACACAATAAGCGTATTTTGTGTTGATGATGCAGGTTACACAGGTTAATTCTCCAGTGTAAGTATTTTGAATAAGCTGCATCTTATTGAATTTCAAATCCAGATGGTGCTAGGATTTGGCACACGCATCTGTGCCCTGACACTGTTTGCAGTCATCTAACTCAACTCTGAACTTGTTGCCGGAGCAGGGGTCAGGTCTCGATCCCGACCAAATATTAAGACATCCTTGAGACTTAATTTGTTGACCAAGCTTTCTGATCACCTGTCTTCAAGTCTCCTTATGTGGCTTGTTGTCAGTTTTTTTTTACTACTTCTGTGAAGTGCCTTAAGAGGTAATGTGATGTAAATGTGGTGCAGGTTGTTGTTTCCAGTCCCTGCTGGCTGGTTTGATAAAGCCTTTGGAATGGTTGATAACTCTGATAACTGGAAGTGTGGAGCTTGCAGTTTGCGTTTGCTTGCCTTGCTGACCAGTGTACGATGTGCTGCCGTCAACTGATCCATATAGAAGTGAATGGAGGTTGTGGTTTGCCTGGTTTGTTCCTTTGCACAGTCATTCTCTCTCTCTCCCCACCACCCTCCACCGCACGCACCCCCCCCCCCCCCCCCCCCGCCCCCGCAACACCCCTGAAAGAAAGATGAAAGAGCTATGGTGAAATCGGAGTGCTGACGCAGCAGGTCACAGAGTCAGACTTCAAGACAAGTACAGTGATTCTTTTTACAAAAAAGCACCTTTTGAAGCTTTTGCAGCTGAAACAGCATAAATGCAGCCCCTGCATGGAATGAGAAAACTGCAGCCTCTGTTTGCTTGAGTACTTCAACTGCCCTTTGTTATGATTGTCTAGACATGATGCAGGCTCTGTCTTTCTGTGTGATTGTTGATTAGTTTGTTGAAAAGGAAGTCCAGTCGATTCTGCACATTGATATTCTCTCTGACGGAGTCTCTCGTGTGTGTCTCTTTTTTTTCTCTCTTTATCTCTCTCTTCTGTATGTGCCCATCTCTTTCTGTGCTTGATGTATGGAAGAAGAAAATTTTACAAGAGAGGAAAGTATTTCAGTGTGAATTTGTGCAGATATAAATTTTGCTGATTGCAGCAAATAGCAACAAGCTGAACTTGGGGGAAATGGGCAGATGTGAGTTTAGATTTTGATCATGGTATTTGTCAGGAAGGACTGTGAAAGGTCAACTTAGTGGGACAAGATTGAGCAACTGATGGAAGGCTGTCATTAGATCTTACTATAAATGGTATTGTTCTTTCACTCCTAGTGTCTTTACTGTTTCCATTCAATACGGCTTCACCCATTTACTTACTGGTTGTCTTTCTACCTCATACAAAAACCTGACCTTAAGCTGCAATTTATTGTGGTAATTTTAGATCAATTAGCTAGAATCCTTTTTACCCTCCTGGTGCAGAAACAATCCACCATCCAGCTAGCTAGCTAAAATGAGTACGTTCCGGTGTGAAAAGGCGTGTACTCAGTTACAGTGCACTGGACCATCTCAGAAACAGCATCAAAGGGGAGAATGTCTGTTTATTCTAGGGCAACAAAGACTGGGCAGTGTTTGAGGTCAGGAGTGGTTTACTTCATTCAGGAAAGTTTGGAAGGTGGGCAATGGACGGGTGGGGGGGGGGGGTGTAGAAGAGTGAGAAAACAGGCTAAACAACATGTATAGAGCTGAGGCAGACTTCAAGGCAATTCGGACATAGAATGGAAGAAGAGCAGTCTATAACTGCCAAATACATAACAAACCTGCATTTTCTCTCTCCTTGTTCAGCCCCTGTCACTTTATTTAGATGCGCACATCGTAGAATGAAGCAAATGTTACAATGTAGCTTAATGAAGGGATGAATACAGCCACTATGTTGGGTGTACCTTGCCAAGTCTGCTGTCCACTGCTCTACCATTCTTGCCCTTGTATTGACCCTACTTGACCTCCTTGTTCACTGCCACAGGCGGCAGTCCAATACTTTCAAAGAACTCTTTCAAACAAGAGAACAAGCGACATTGCTGACAATTCTCTGCGCGAAGGCGAGCCCTATTTTTACACCACTCGTCCTACTGCCAAAGCACTCTGGCTGGCTGACTGCCTGCATCAGTGGACCTATCTTTTGGCTGCTGGCTTCATTTGCAGCGCTGGCATTTGTTTGTCTTGAGAGTAGAGGCTATTTGATTATCTCTGCACTGTTATACACCTTTATGCATATAAAAAAACCTGGTCTTAAGCTGCAAATTATTGTGGTAATTTTAGATCAGTTGGCTAGAACCCTTTTTACCCTCCTCCTGGTGCAGAAACAATCCACCATCCATCTAGCTAGCTAAAATGAGTATGTTCTGGTGTGAAAAAGCGTGCACTCAGTCACAGTGCACTGGACCAACTCAGAAACTGAGCATCAGATGGCAGAATTTTCTGGAAGGCAAGGTGATAATGGCTTGCTTCTGAGCACCATTTCACTGGGAAGTGGAATGTGAGAGAAAAGTCTTACTTCTGTACACTTCCATTTACAACTCTGGATACCCAAAGTGTTTATGAAGTGTGGTCACTATTGTAGTGTAGGAAATGTGGCAGCCAAATGGATAGCAGTGTGATAATGACCAGATTATCTGTTTTGCGATGTTGATTCAGGGATAATTATTGACCAAGGTACGAGAGCAAACTCCCCTGCAAGCAGTTGGATTTGTTAAGTCCATTTGAGAGCAAAGACCAGGCCTGGGTTTAACATCCCATCAGAAATTGAGTACATCTGACAGAGCAGCACTCTTCTAGTACTTTCTTGGAGTTTGTATTAAGGTAGCTTGTAGCTCAGCAAAGATCTGTAGTAAAGTGTTACTACTTCTAATATTAAATGTTTCATTCTTCATTCTTCTAATTGGTGACTAGGGCATGTGCTCAAATGAATGGGAACAAGTGATGCCTTTTTATATGCCAAGTCTCTGGCCTGGAACTTGAAGTGGAGATGCTGGCATTGGACTGGGGTAAACACGATAGGAAGTCTCGCAACACCAGGTTAAAGTCTAACAGGTTTATTTGGTAGCAAAATTTTGCTACCAAATAAACGTATTGGACTTTCACCTGGTGTTTTGAGACTTCTTACGTGGAACTTGAATCCACAGTTTGAAATGAGAGTTCTACCGTTTAAGCCATATCTGATTGGAACCAGGCTTGGCTGAAACATTCCCAGTTGACTCACTGCCAACACTGTCATAGAGGTTTACAGCATGGAAATAGACACTTTGGCCCAACTTGTCCATGCTGCCCTTTTGACCACTAAGCTAGTCCCAATCGCCCATATCCCTCTATACCTATCTTACCCATGTAATCGTCTAAACGCGTCTTAAAAGACAAAATTGTACCCGTCCCCACTACTACTTCTGGCAGCTTGTTCCAGACACTCGCCACCCTCTGTGTGAAAGAAGTGCCCTTCAGGATCCTTTTGTATCTCTCCCTTCTCAGCTTAAATGTATGCCTTCTAGTTTTAGACTTCTCTACCTTAGGGAAGAGATATTGACTAGCTGATCTATGCCCCTCATTATTTTCTAGATCTCTGTAAAATCACCCTTCAGTCTCCTATGCTCCAGGGGAAAAAGTCCCAGTCTATCCAGCCTTTCCTTATAACTCAAACCATAAAGTTCTGGTAGCATCTTAACAAATCTTTTCTGCACTCTTTCCAACTTAATATCGCTCCTATAAAAGGGCGATGAGAACAGCACACATTATTCCAAGTGTAACCGTACCAATTTCTTGTACAACTTCAAAAAGAGACCCCAACTCTCGTATTTGATGTTCTGACCAATGAAACCAAGCATGCTGAATGCCTTCTTCACCACCCTGTCCACCTGTGACTCTACTTTCAAGGAGCTATGAACATGTACCCCTAGATTTCTTTGTCTATAACTCTCTTCAACACCCTACAATTAACTGAAGTAAGTCCTGACCTGATTTAATCTATTTAAGCTACCAAAATGCATCACCTCGCAGTTATCTAAATTAAACTCCATCTGTCACTCATCAGTCCACTGGCCCAATTGATCAAGATCCTGTTGCAATCCTAGATACCCACCAATCTTGGTGTCACCTGAAAACTTGCCAACTATGCTTCCTAAATTCTCAACCAAATCATTAATACAAATGCCAAATAAGTGGACCCAGCACCGATATCTGAGTCATGTGCTTTGTATGTAATTGAAGATCACGTGGGGAAGCTGACCAGCATTGAAGGCACCTTAACTAAGATGGAGTCTGTTCCTTCAGATGAAGAAAAAGTAGGTCTTGACTGGAATTCGATTTAAATCTTTTTGCTTTCTCCACCATAAGATCTAAATTAAAAATAGCAATGTAACATTTTTCAAAGGCCTTTGGAATAGGTGGAAGGTGAGGAAGGACAGATCTTTTACATTCTTTTACACTGGTGCAGCTGAAGAAGCAGAGTATGTGTTATATAGATGTTATGTTATGTCTGGCAGTTTAAAAATTGATTACAATAACATGCATGTATCTTGAAATTTTGCTGCTCTCCAGATGCAATCCAAGTCTGGGAAAACACAATGTATAATTATCCTCCGAGGTATTCTTTAGGATTCAGACAGTTGCAGTATGGAAATTTAAAACACCCAATGCTGCCCTTCCCTAAAATTCTCAAAAGTTACCTGATAATGCATAGGACAGACTGTCCACTCCTCTCTGTGTTAATCGAATTCCAGACAGTACTTTGTGTTACTCATCTTGTATGGGGGAATTGCTATGACAGTAGAAAGAAGCAGAATTGTCATTTATAAGCATATTCTGTGATATCCTAAGATGCTTTTCAGGCAATTGAGTACATTTGAAGTGTAGCCCAAAACATGCTGCTAAATTACGTGCAGTAAGATCCACAAACAGCAATGAAATAATAACCACATGACCTGTTTTAGGTGTTGTGAGGAGTAAATGCTTTGTTCAGGGGAATAACTCCTTGCCCACAGCACTATTTGAAGATGAGATATTTCACGTTCACCTGAGAGGGAAAATTTTAATGGTGGTTTAATGCTTCACCTGAAAGATGGCAACGTTCTTCAGTATTGCAAATATCAGCCTAGATTATAGGCTCCGATCTTGAGCTGTCCCAATTTATTGCACTCTGTCCCTTTGATTGTCTCACCCAATTTTACTTCCTCTGGACCGGTAGTTGAAGTTTAGTTTCTCCATATTGACAGCTCTTGAGCACCTTACCCAGACAGTGATAACATTGCTTCACATAGAGAGGATGTTGCCAAGCTGTTTAACGTGTGTACGGTGGGGTAGTGTAGAGTTTGATGGTAGCTCGGCCGATCCATTCCTGGAACTAACTGATGAGTACAAAACACAAGTCACCTTGGTGCTGTAGACCAAAGTTGGGACGTATTCAGTACATCTCCATCTGTCTGCTCGCAGGGAATTTGTCATTGCAGATAAATGGCAAATGGAATACCAACTGAATATTTCTAAAGAAGGCTGTAAACTTAAATTTCACATCCTTAGAATGTCCCAAAATGTTTTGTAACAAACAGGTGGTGTTTGGAGAAGTGGCTGCGTTATGGACAGCGTTTTGGCTGAGTTATGGACGTGTTTTCAGAGATGGCTAGGTTATCATATTTCCTGGACATTGCAACCTAACAGATGGCCTTTTCTAAGCCTGTAAGCTCTTGTTTTTCCAACTCTTTTGTATAAAACCATTAAAGCAAATCAAATGAACTGAAGGGACAGGTTACTACAGCATTCAAGTGCAAAACCAGCCTATGACAACAGGGCAAGGCCTATCACAGAGTCATAGAGGTTTACAGCGTAGAAACCGGCCCTTTGGCCCAACTTGTCCTTGCCACCCTTTTTTTTAAAACCCCTAAGCTAATCCCAATTGCCCCCATTTGGCCCATATCCCTCTATATCCATCGTACCCACATAACTATCTAAATGCCTTTTAAAAGATAAAATTCTCTACTACTACCTCTGGCAGCTTGTTCCAGACACCGCCACCTGTGTGTGGGGGGGAATTGCCCCTCTAGACACTTTTGTATCTCTCCCCTCTCATCTTAAACTTATGCTCTCTAGTTTTAGATTCCCCTACCTTTGGGAAAAGATATTGACTCTCTAGCCCCTCATTATCTTATAGACCTCTATAAGATAACCTCTCAGCTCCTACTCTCCAGAGAAAAAAGTCCCAATCTATCCACCCTCTCCTTATAACTCAATCTATCAAGTCCCAGTAGCATCCTAGTAAGTCTTTTCTGCATTCTTTATAGTTTAATAATACCCTTTCAATAACAGAGTGACCAGAATTGTACACAGTATTCCAAGTGTGGCCTTACCAATGTCTTGTACGACTTCAACAAGACGTCCCAACTCCTGTATTCAATGTTCTGGCTGATGAAACCAAGCATGCCAAATGCCACCTTCACCACTCTGTCCACCTGTGACTCCACTTTCAAGGAGCTATGAACATGTACCTCATGGATCCCGTGAGATTTGACTTTATGCAACAACCTACCATGTAGTACCTTGTCAAAGGCCTTGCTAAAGTCCATGTAGATAACCTCAACTGCACTGCCCTCATCTACCTTCTTGGTTATCCCTTCAAAAAAAACTCAATCAAATTTGTGAGACAATGATTTTCCACCCACAAAGCCATGCTGACTGTCCCAAATCAGCCCTTGCATCTCTGAATGCCTGTAGATCCTGTCTCTCAAAATACCATCCAACAATTTACCCACCACAGATGTGAGGCTCACTGGCCTGTATTTCCCAGGCTTTTCCCTGCAGCCCTTTTTAAACAAAGACATAACATTTGCCACTCTCCAATCTTCAGGTACCTCATCCATGACTATCGATGATTCAAGTCTGTCAGCTAGGGGACCCGTAATTTCCTCCCTAGCCTCCCACAATGTCCTGGGATATACTGCATCAGGTCCCGCAGATTCATCTACCTTGATGCGCTTTAAGGCTTCCAGCATCACCTCCTCTATAATATGTATACTCCTCAAGACATCAATATTTAATTCCCCAAGTTCACTAACATCCATGCTTTTCTAAACAGTAAATACTGATGAGAAATATTCATTTAGGATCTCACCCATCTCTTGTGGATCTGCACGTAGATGACCTTGTTGGTCCTTAAGAGGCCCTACTCTGTCCCTTGTTGTTCTTTTGCCCTATCGGTTATGTGCAGGGGTCTGCTTTGTGTCATTCAAGGAAGACCGAGGTCATTGACAAGTTCAGTTTCAAATGGGATGCTCATGGTTTACTGGTAGTCAGAAGGCAAGCCATGTAACAGAGATGTGAATGTATAATCCTGGTCTATACCAGTGCAGCACTGAGGGATTTGCCAACAATGGATGTGGTGTTAAACTGAGGTTTATCTGCCTCCTCAGTTGCATGTAAGATCCCTTCGCAATATTGGAATTGTATCTGGGGAGCCCACTCCAGTGCCCTCACCAATGTTTATTTGTTAACCAACATGTTCCAATTTTCTGCCCCTTAAATCTCCCTGTTGTATTTTGGACCCAGGTGTGTGCAAATGACTACTTCATTTTTCAACATTACAACAGTGAAGTAACTTCATTGCTTGGAAGTGCTTTAGGATGTCTTGAGGTAGTTGGTGATAGATGTTTAGAAAGGCAAGATTTATTTTTCACCTCCCTTGTTGAATGTTTGCAACCTACACCAGGGTGGAGTGTTATCTGCAGGGACCATGGCTGCCGATGGGCCTATAGTTGGAAGCTGTAGAAAGTTGACATTGTTTGCATATGAAAAGCAAGACTTGTAAAAATCTGCATGAGGGTCATGTGGTGAATCAGAATTTGAAACCATTGCTGACCTCAGTTGCAGGAAGGTATTCCTGCTGTCCCAAGGGAAATGAATAATTAGACCCTCTACACTTAAAGCCTGAACTCCTAAGCAGGTATTTTTCGCTTGCTTGCTGGAGATTTACAAACTGAAAAACACCACTAGGAAAAACCGTAGCCTTCCAAGAATTGTGTGTCACGCAGTTCCTGTAATATGCCCTGCGGTAACCACAAACATTGTACTTGTCTATGCCCAGACTGTTTAATGACATTTCACAAAAATGGATCAAATGGAAGCTGTGGACCGCGAGGAAAGAAGCGCAGCAGCTCTGGAATGCAGCTGCTGAGAATTTGCATTGATAAGGTTATTTATTTAAAGGTATTGAAGGCACTTTCCACCTTCTTTCCCTTCGGATCATTTTCCCTATTTGTCTTGGTGATTCAAAGTGTCTTTATAACACTGAGTGTGGAAGACTTGGTGGAAGCTAGTCAATTTGTAACCAATTCTGTTAATCTAATTGAGGCACATAGAGCGTGCAACAAACTGCGATCTGCCTTGAATTACTGATTGTGTTGCTGTGATAACACCTGTAGGGTGAGGCAGCTTTGAACTTGCAATGACCATGGAAACTGCACAGTCAACACTCATTCTGTACTTGCTAGATTTTCCCGTGGTGTACTTTGTCAATGGAGGTGAGAGAACATGAGGCAGAGGAAGGAGACACTCTGACTGATTATTGCCAGCCCTTCAGGGCTAGGGGTGTGGAGATAAATTTTAAAGGGTTAACCAGGCATCAAAGCTGGTTTTATGGTCTGTCTGAATGGGCTCGGCATCAGCAGACAAGCTTTCACTTTGATTAAGTGAATTATGTATTATATTATCACAGTGTCTTTAATATCCAGAATAAATGAAAAAACTGACCCTGCATATGAAGCAGTCCTTCCAAACAATTGTATTTTAACGTCCCAGCAGACAAAAAAAATCCCTTTTGATTGCAAGATCCACTCTTGGTGTCTTTCCAATTGAAAATTGCCCCTGAGTTCACTATCTAGAAATGTTCCTTTTTTTAAAAAATGTACTGTATTATTTTAATATGGACTGATATAAAATTTGTAACTTCTCTAATCTGATCTAGTTCCTATTAACCTATCTTGAGTCAATTTACAAGTGGAAACCCTATCAAGAAGCATCTCTAACATGTCATTGGGTGTAACGTGATCAATGGTAGTCCATGCCTAACTGATTATATTATTAGTTGAGACTGCATAACACCAA
Source organism: Carcharhinus amblyrhynchos (assembly GCF_965287045.1). Taxonomy (NCBI): domain Eukaryota; kingdom Metazoa; phylum Chordata; class Chondrichthyes; order Carcharhiniformes; family Carcharhinidae; genus Carcharhinus; species Carcharhinus amblyrhynchos. The sequence goes on along the minus strand of NC_137339.1, from coordinate 51,883,837 downwards.
ACAGGCACATAGCTTGCATTACTCAAAATCTTGAGGGAATGCTACACTGTCGGAGGTGCTATCTTGCAGTTGAGATGCTAAACTGGCCATCATATACGCGCACACCCACACCAGCAGTCAAATCCCCAACAAATGTCATGGGTGAACCATTCAGCCCATCGAGTCTATACCATCTCTGCAAAAGGGCATCTGAGCCAGCACCCTCTCCCCTTATACTTGTAATCCCACACGTTTACATTTACCATGGCCAATCAAGCTTTGGACTGTGGGAGGAAACTAGAATACCCAAAGGAAACCCACACAGACATGCGGAGAACATGCAAACTCCAGTCAGGCAGTCACCGAAGGCTGGAACTGAACCTGGATCCCTGGCGATGTGAGGCAACAGTGTTAACCACTGTCCACTGAGTGGCTCACCCAGTGAGAGGAGAATGTCTTTGGACATGAGATAGTAACTGGCTCACTGTCAGTGTGGGTTTTGCCCAATGATTTAACTGTCCCTAAATTAATCCAATTTATGAATCAATTTGGGATCTTTTTAACTAATTGGTGACCTCCCCAGTTCCTCCTCTAGGGTTTAAGGCCCATTTGCTTTGAGATGTCAACACCTTGAATATAAACTCTCCAAACTGTGACCGTAAGTTGAAGGGACAGTTGGTCAGAGCTGATGATGGGTTTCAGCTGAAACACCAACCCGTCTTTTCTCTCTCTAACATGCCTGCTGTCTGTTTTTAATGCTTCGAATTGCAGGGTTCTTTAATAAAGAAAGCTGGTCTGTGATACTTTCATCCTGAGTATAAAGAAGGGAAGGAAATATCAGGCAATGAGAGTCAGTCTTGGCTGGGGAACTGAGTTCCTGTTTGTCTGACTGTAAAGTCTGAGTTCCAATTTTCAGGGTAGCCTGCAGACTGCATTTTGTCTTTTTGACCGAGTTGAATTTGCAGATAAACTGGGTGGGGAAATGGTTGCCAGTCTTTGTGCTGATGGTTAATTTTAGAATGGCTGCAATCGGATGAGAGGTGCGTTTGTCTGTGTGTCCCCCTTGTGTCCAGCCCTCTGCCTACGTGTGCATGTCTGAGTTTCACATTCTCACTGTCTGATTTCAAGGGGAAAGATGTCTCGAGAGTCGTCAGTGGAAAATTTCTGCAGTTGTGGAAGTGCACCTAAAGGGGTTTTGGCTTGTCTCTGAATTAAATGCCTTAATTAGCACAGTTGTTGTCATAAGCCGGGATGTCTATGAAAGATATCGGGGGAGGGGTGGGATGACACTCAGCTATTTATAAGTACGCCCCCCCCCCCCCCCCCCGTCGCAGTCTGGAAGAGTGAAAAAAAGGGGAATTTGACTTTGAAACTTGAAATCCAGTATGGCTTGGTTTGAAGAAGCTGGTCACTTGGAGTATGCAGATACATGATCGTAATTTGTTAATACATGAGCTCTTATTTATTTCTTTCAGTGAAACTGTTTTTGTTTGGTCTTCATTCACTCTCGAGAGAGAGAGAGAGTATGCCTTGCAGATGCAGAATGCTTACTGATTTCAGGAGGGTCTTTCTCTTTTAACTGACTGTTAAAAGCTTGAGGGGATATCTGGAAAGGTCACAGCACTACCCTAAACTGGCAGGACTTCAGTTGTTGAATGGGGTATTGAGAAACTGCAGCAATATTACATAATGTTAAATGCACCAAAACACAAGCACTGCATTACAGACTATACAAAGATAAAATTGTTGTGGCTTTGCGCACGCATGCACGCACACACCCCAGTCACCACCTTGTTTCATGCTTTAGATGTGCCCTTCAGTTTTCAGAAGCTCATTAATTGGTTTTTCCCCAGACAAATAGGAATCTGTGTCCAAATCACCTTGCTCGCAGTTGCCAATGATTTTTAACCATTCCTTTGGGGGTCTCTGCACTGTGAACAACAATGATTATTCTGTGTCCGTACTCTTGCTTTTAATTGAAGAGTTCATTTTCCTCTCTATTGACTCTGACTCTGATCTTCTATACTTGCGCGCACACACGCACACACACACACACACACACAGGTGCCTTGGCGCAGTATGTCAAAAGATGGATGAGATGACTCGAGGGGAGGTAACTCCCAGTTGCTGCTGAGTGCTAGTTTGGTTTGCTGTTTCATTGCCCCACTTGTGTTTTTGCAGACTGCGCCGTACTGGGTAAAGCACACCTGACACGGATGCAGAATTCCACTGTCAGTGTTACGCAGCAGTGCTGACTCCAGCAAATCAGTTAGAACAAGGATTCCACCGACTGTGGAGAAAGTAGCCCCCCTTCCACCATTGAAAAGGCAATGAGGGAATGAAGTGCACAAGGGGTTTCAGTATTAGAGGTTTTAAAGGGATCTTTTTTACCTGCACAATAGACAAATAGACTTGCATGTGACAAATGTAGGTCAAAAGTGATCTGTTACTTCACATCTACATAAACAGTAGCCGGCTGTCACAGAGAGAGAGATGGGGACTCTGCTTCACTGAGTTAATTCATGCAGCTCACTGAATAAAATGAACAAGTCTTTTGTGTCTGAAGTTACACTATCCGTCTCAGAGTCCACAAAGAGCCAAGAATGGTTAGTGCGCCACTCTCTTCACCCACCCCAGTGACGTGTCGGGTGCCTTTCTCCTGCCATTGCTAGATTTTCTTGGGCCTTGCAGACTTTTAGTTAAAAAGTACCTATCTCAAAGATTTATTGTTAGTGGTGGGAGCTGGAAAGTTGTGTTGGAGGATTCACTCCACTCTGTAAAATATATTATACTCCAGTAAATAGCAAGGGCCATAGTGCTGGTGTCAACTGTGGCTTAGCTGGCAGCCCACTCCCCTCTTGAGTCAGAAGGTTGTGGATTCAAGTCTCACTCTAGGATTTAACACAAAATGCTTTGTACAAGTTCACAGGAGCAGGGAGACTGAGGAAAAATAAATTTCACCCAGGAGAACTGTTCTGTGTACTGGGGTAATTATGGTTTCCTTAAAATTGCCCACTGATGGACACAGCCTTGCTGACCTCTTCTCCTGTCTGCGCAACAGCACACTTTATTGCCATAATTTAACATAAAAAGGATACTTCCTTAATTGAATTAACTTTTCTGTAAATTAGTGCTTAATTAAATTTTAAATAAAGGCTGACCTGACTTTAAAAAATCTTATTTAGGGAGTGCTTATATTTGTTATAAATAATAATTGGAATGCTAATGATTGATATCGCAACATAGTTGCTGTGGCAAATGACCTTTGATTTAGTTTTGAGGCGTCCTATAAAGACTTTGATTAGGAATTGGTCAGAGTTTCACAATGATCTGGGCTTGAGAACACCTTACTGGCACCTCTACTTTGAATTGCTCCAAAATTGCAGGGCACAAATAGAAGTAGGCCATTTTGGCTCAATAAAGCTGCACTATAAGTTAGCTGTTTTTGCACCCACCCCAACCTGCCAACCCAACTCCTTGCGTTTTCTTCAAACCTCTTTTTTTCATTATCCAGTAACCTATATTGGTGCATTTTTTTACTTCAGTATGATTCTGGTTTGTCTATCCTCCCCATAAAGGTAGGGAGAATAGATTGCTGGCTAAAGGATTGGATCAGAGGAACTTGCTGAAGGGCTGATGAAGGTCCAGACAACAGAGTCTATATTGAACTTGTTTCCATCTTCTTCTACTCCTGCTCCACCCTTGGGATATTCGTGTTTTTCATTTGGTATATTTGGCTTCACTAATTACTGTTGTGCTTTTCATTTAATTTTGTGATGATATCTGGTACATCCTTTAACTGTGGGCACACTCTCTTATTGGCACAACTCCCTGACTCTATTCCGAACACTCATTGTGTGTGCGTGTATCCGTGTGTGCGTACACGTGCAGGCCTTTTGCCTAAGATCAAGGCCAAGATGGGGTGCAATGCCCTAACTTGTCAACTTGGATCTTGTTTATCTCTATTGTGAGGGCCATGTGATAGCGCGTTCACAATTTTTACACTTTCTCTGTAAGGGAATTTCTCCAGAATTCCTTATTGGGTTTATTAGTGGCCCCTAATCTTGTTTTCCCCAGAAATGGAAATTATAATCTTTACATCTATCCTTGTGAATCTTGTCATCATTTTAAAGACCATCTTCATCAATTCACCCATCAGCCTTGCCATTTTAGAGAACAAGGCACAGATTTGGTCTTTGAATCCAGGACCTCCTGGTCTGTGGCTGGACACCACATCTAACTGTATATTTGTCCATTTGAAGGAGCTGTTTGTGTAAGGGTAATCCATATAAATGTAATAGGCTTCACGAGTAAGCAGTCATTCCACATGGCAATCTGTGAAAAGCAGTGACTTTTATTCCAATGTAGGGTGGCTGTGTATTAGAAATGTAATGGTTATTTTTAAAAATGTTGGAAATATTCATAACCAAATTTGTATTAAGTGTGTGGTACAATGCTTCTGTGACCAGCATTTATTTTGCTGTCATCTATTCAGTGAGTTGTGTATGCGTGTCCGCTAGTGCATTAATATGTTATAAGGCCAGTAAGGTGTGGAGTTAGCTGTGGGCAGTGAGAGCAGGAAATACCATTGTTTGCAGTGCTTCTCATCACTGTCAATTGTCCTTTTGGTGAGGGGTGTCACCAGAACATGGAATCATTGATCATTTCTAAGGCAGCAGAGAAATTTGCAAAATCATAATCGCTCCCCATCTGTTGGAAAAGATATCTGAGCATGGCAGAATGCTATCGGGTAAATGGTGGCATTGTGGTAGTTTCACTGGACTAATAATCCAGAGTCCCAGACTAATGCTCTGGAGAATCAGGTTCAAATCCTACCATGGCAACTGGTGGAGTTTAAAATCCATTAATAAAATCTGGAATTGAAAGCTACTTTCAGTGATGACGGCCATGAAACTGACATTGATTGTCGTATTAAAGTTGGAGTGTTGTGGTAAGGTTATATGATGCATTGGTGAGGCCGAATTTAGAGTATTGTGTACAGTTTTGGTCACCTAGTTACAGGAAGGATGTAAATAAGGTTGAAAGAGTGCAGGGAAGGTTCACAAGGATGTTGCCAGGACTTGAGAAGCTGCGTTACAGAGAGAGATTGAATAGGTTAGGACTTTATTCCCTGGAGCGTAGAAGAATGAGAGGAGATTTGATAGTGGTATATAAGATTTTGTTGGGTATAGATAGTGAATGCAAGCAGGCTTTTTCCACTGAGGCTAGAGGAGAAAAAAACCAGAGGGCATGGGTTAAGGGTGAAAGGAGAAAAGTTTAAAAGGAATAGTAGGGGGGGCTTCTTCACGTAGAGAGTGGTGGGAGTGTGGAATGAGCTGCCGGATAAAGTGGTAAATGTGGGGTCACTTTTAACATTTAAGAAAAACATGGACGGGTTCATGAATGAGAGCGGTGTGGAGGGATATGGTCCAAGTGCAGGTCAGTGAGACTCGGCAAAAAATAGTTCGGCACAGGCAAGAAGGGCCAAAAGACCTGTTTCTGAGCTGTAATTTCCTATGGTTCTATAAACCCATCTTTTAGGAAAGGAAACCTGCTGTCCTTACCTGGTCTGGTCTTTGTGTGACTCCAGACCCAGATCAGTGTGGTTGACTACCCTCTGAAATGGCCCAACAAGCCATTCAGTTGAAGGGCAGTCTGGTGCGGGCAACAGATGTTAGCCTTGCCAGCGATGCCCTGATCCCATGAAAGAATTTTTAAAAAGTTATGAATGTCTAAGTGCACCTATTACACTGGAGTCCTCCAAATTTGGAGATTCATTGTTTCCCAATGTCAGACATTTGCTATTCTTTCTGTACTGTTGGTAGTATAAGGAAAACTTTTTGCTGTTGTAATCCACCCTGCTGCTGCTCTTCTCAGTGTTATTTGGGCCTGCACCTCAATCCATCATTGGCTATGTTTAACTTCCCTTCTTTAACCCAGAAGCAATCAAACACTTGAGCCACTAAAGAATCACACAGCTGTCTTCTGTCATTATAGTCTTTTTAAAGACTAAATCTTTTTTAAAAATGATTTATCATAGAATCCCTACGAATGCAGAGGGAGGCTATTCTGCCCATCGAACCTGCATTGACGACAACTCCACCCTGGCCCCATCCCCGTAAACACACATTTACACCACTAGTCCCCCTTACACTAAGGTGCAATTTGACATGTCCAGCCGACCTACGCCACATATCTTTGGACAGTGGGAGGAAACCAGAGCACCTGGAGGAAAGCCACACAGACGTGGGGAGAATGTGCAGACTTCACACAGACCAGAATTGAACCTGGATTCCTGATGCTGTGAGACAGCAGTGCTAACCACTGTGCCTCACAGTGTATCTGTGTGTACAAATGGATGCCTCACCCAATGGCAAGCTCATTGCTGCCTCCATGCTACAATTTCTGTGCCGCTAACCAGTGCATTAATTAGTGCTGATAACCTTCCTGGGGATATTTACATTTTTAAACAAAGTGTTGCAGGGACCCACATAAAGATAGTGTAAGGGCCTGATTTAATTATTACAAAAGAAAATGTGTTATCGTCTGCCCTATCTTTAAATACAAAATCAACATACTATCACAGTAGTCTTTAAAATTCTTTCACGGGATATATGAATTGCTGGTAAGGCCAATGTTTGTTTTTATCCCTAATAGCACTTGAGAGAACTGATATGAATACCCTAGATGTCTTTTAAGCGGATATATGATGGAGAAAGGAATAGATGGATATGCTGCTGTGAAGAATGCAAGGATGCTATGTGCAGCATTAACCAGCTTGGCTGAATGTCCTAGTTCTGTGCTGTAGTTCTAAAAGAATGCTTTATTGTAGCTTCAAACAACTGTGGAACTGAGATGGTAGGCACCAACCTGTAAAAGGCCCAGCAATTTCTGGGCTAAGTTCTACATATGAAGGGACAAAGTCAAGATTCTTTCCAAGTAAAAGATGCTGGTCATCTGACTGACATAAAGGGGCTATGGGAACTTAATCATTGAGCATGTTCCAGATGGAAATTTCTGAGACCAATGACAACAAGGGATATAGGGAAGCACTGGAAAGTGGTGTTGAGGAAGGTGATCAGCCCAGTGTTATTGAATGGCAGAACATGTTCAATGGGCTGAATGGCATCCTCCCTGTTTCTGTATTTCTGAGAGTGAAAATACGCAACCAGACAAGACTCCTGTGCAATACAAACCGATTATTGTCAACTTGCTGTTTGCAGTTTCCTATAACCCTTTGACCAGTGGTGTTAAATCCATTTTATTTAAAAAGGGTCCATTTTTCTCATTTGACAAATTAATGTTAAAAAATCAATTTTTGCAGATACCTTTCTTTTCATCCTCTTTTTAAAAAAATTTCCTGTATCGTTGGTGAAAATTCCACATTGCTACCTCTGCCTCCTTCCAGTTTTGGTAAAGGTGATAACCCCACCTCAATTACTGACTAATAGCTGGGTCTCCCAATTAGCACTTGGGTGCCTGCCCTTGGGAATGCTGTAAGTGAAATATTTAACAGTGACCACGCAAGGCCCTGAATACATGCTTAATCACAAATTTCCTTTTCAGAAATTTAAAGGAAGATTAATACAGTATCTATTCATATTTCCCAAAACACTTCACTTCACCACCTTGTGGTCTGTTGCTTTCTCTGCCAAATTTGGGAAGGCATTTTGTGTGCAGTCATTTTCCACAACTGCACAGGGGCGGGCAGTCAAGACCATCGGTTTTGCTTTTGTTGGTTTAATAAAGTCCATGTAGATGTTGAGAGATGTCATCTGTGGTACTGTTTGAAAAGCCTGCCCTGGCCAACAGTCCTACAGGAGAGCTCCTCACTTCTGAATACCGTGGCACCAACCAGACAGACAGGGCCTCAATTTATCACCTCGTCCAAAACTTGGAATGATGAGGAGAAAGCGATCCTTATTTAATGCCTTTCACCACCGTGAAACTTTTTCAAGTGCTCTACAGTCAAAGATTTGAAGTATAGTTACTGAAGTGCTGTACAAAATGTGGCAGCTAATATGCAAATAACTATTCCCATTCATGATGATGACCAGATAATCTGGTTATAGTGACATTTAATTGAGGGAAACAGATTGACCGGATACTGGGGAGGATTCTCCTGCTTTTCAAATCTGCTGTGGAACCTGCTGCAAACCCTGGTACCTTTTTTATAGCAGCTTCAAATGGGCGTGGGGGAGGAAAGTGGAACTAAACAGCAGGCTTCTTCCAAAGAACAGGTGCAGGCCCCTCCAGCTGAAAGGCTTCCTCTTGCAAAATGGGAATGAAACAAGTGTTGTGGTGTATGCCTGAGAGGGCAGGTGATGTCTTGGTTATAAATGATGGCACCTCCAGTAGTGTAACACTTGCTCAGTAAGGTTCTGGAGTTTCAGCCTAGATTAAGACTAGTCACAACCAGGGTGGGTAATTGGAGACTGCTATCCAATGGTGCCTGCTGGACGTGTCTGCTTCTTTCTCATTCCCATATCTTCCCAGAGGGTTGAAAAGAGTTTTTTCATTGCAATCCAACTCTAACCTCCTGCATACTGACTACATAAATCATTGAGATCACCTTGCACAGCAGTTGACTGCCTCCAATGTGTTTGTGCAGCACTGCATCCTTCCAGGACAGCTTGGCTCTCTGCATTACCTGTCTTTCCTTTTGTTCCCTTCTCTTGTCTCTTTCCCTCTATATTTCACTATCTTGTCTCGTCTCACATCCATCCCCTTCTCAACACTCTGCCCCTGCCACCCCAACCCCCACCCCCCCTTCTCTCTCTCCCTCTCTCTCTCCCTCCCTCCATCTCTCTCTCTCTCTCTCTCTCTCTCTCTCCAGATGGTGAGCTAAACCAGAACCTAGTTGGCTTGTACACGTGAAGGTCAGAGATCTCCCTCTGTTGCATTTCCTTCCTTATCAAATGCTTGATTAGAAATGTGACAAAACACTGGACATTTTATCCCAGATTTCATCTTCAGTTGCTGCGAGTTTATGCTGCTCAATGAGCGGAATATCCGGTCTTAGGTTTATTATTTTTATTATTATTATTAGGTTTATTATACCTTTATTATTTTAAAAATTGTTTGATCACATTGTTTTATTTGGTAAACTTCTAGGCATTGACTCGAGGTCGCTAACGGACAGTCGGGCTGTGTAAGTGACTGCCTGGCTCAGATTCTAAGGTCAGTGTAGTGATACATTGCCTGGGAAAACCACCTGCAGTTGTTAAGGGAGGTAGAGAGAAAACAAGGAACCATAGACCAGTGACTCCAATGTCAGTACTGGGGAAGTTGCTAAGTCAAGGATTTAATAACTCAGCACTTGGAAAGCAGTGGTATCATCAGACAAAGTCAGCATGGATTTACAAAGGGGAAATCCACACTTGACGAATCTATTGGAATTCCAAAGATGAACGGATTAGGTATATTGGTCGTGCTGAATTACCCCTTAGTGTCCAAAAATGTGTAGGTTGGATGGGATTTGCCATGAAAAATGTGTGGGATTACTAGGATAGGGCAGGGAAGGGGGCCTGAGTAAAATACTCTGTCAGAGCTTCAGTGCAGACTCAGTGGATTGAATGGTATTTCCTACACTGTAGGGATTCTATGATGAATTATTTGGAGTTGACCAAGGAGAACTGGTGGCTGTGGTTTATTTAGATTTCAAAAGGCTTTCGACAAGGTCTCGCACCAAGCTACTATGTAAAGCTAAAGCATGTAGGATTGCAGGTAATGTCTTGAGATGGATAGGAAGCTGTTTAGCAGATAGAAAGCAAAGAGTTGGCACAAACGGGTCTCTTTCTGAGGCAGTGGCTAGTGTTCACATTATGTATTCATGACTTGGAGGATGGAACTAAATGTATTACTCCACATTTGTAGATTATATAAATTTGTGTGGGAAAGGTGAGTTGTGAGGAGGATGCAGAGATGCTTCAGTGTAACTTGGACAAGCTGTGTGTGTATGGACATGTGCATAGCCGATGCAGTATAATGTGGATAAATGTGAGGTTATCTACTTTGGTAGCAATAATGGGAGGATAGATTATTATTTGAATGGGTATAACTTGAGAGATGGATACTCAAAAAGACCTCGATCAATCGCTGAAAGTAAGCATGCAGGTACAGCAGGCACTTAGAACTTAGAATTCCTACAGTACAGAAAGAGGCCACTTGGCCCATTGAGTCTGCACTGATCACAATCCCACCCAGGCCCTATTCCCATATCCCTACATATTTACCCACTAATCCCTCTAACCTATATATCTCAGGACACTAAGGACAATTTTAGCATGGCCAATTAACCTAACCTGCACATCTTTGGACTGTGGGAGGAAACCGGAGCACCCGGAGGAAACCCACGCAAACACGAGGAGAATGTGCAAACTCCACACAGATAGTGACCCAAGCTGGGAATCAAACCCAGGTCACTGGAGCTGTGAAGCAGCAGTACTAACTACTGTGCTATTGTGCCACCCAGGCAGTTAAGGCAAATGGTATGTTGGCCGCCTTAGTGAGACGATTGAAGTATTGGAATATATATAGGTATTATTGCATTGTATAGGGCCATACCTGGAGTATTGTGTGCAGTTTTGGAATCCTTATCTGAGGAAGGATGTCCTTGCTATAGAGGGAATACAGCGAAGGTTTACCAGGTTGATTCCTGGAATGACAGGCCTGTCATTTGAGGAGAGACTAAATTGGTTAGAATTATATTCAGTGGAGTTTAGAAGAGTAAGAGGGGATCTCATAGCTTAAAAATTCTAACAGGGTTAGACAGGGTAGGTTCGGAAAGAATGTTCCCAATGGTGGGGGAGTTCAGAACTAGGGATTGTAGTTTGAAGATGAGGGGTAAACTTTTGGAACTGAGGTGAGGACAAATCTCTTCACCCAGAGAATGGTGAATGTGTGGAATTCGCTACCGCAGAATGTAATTGAGGCTAAAACATTGTCTGATTTCAAGAAGAAATTAGATAGCTCTAGGGGCTAAAAGGATCAAGAGATACGGTTGGGGGGGGGGCAGGCTGTGGTGGGTTGGGGAGGAGATCAGGATAATGAATTTGATGATCAGCCATGATAAAGAATAAACGTGGCAGGTCTGGCAGCATCTGTGCAAAGATAAACACAGTTAATTTTTGAGTCCAGTATATATTTGGAGCAGGGGGTGGGGCAGAATGGAAAGTCAGTGATTGATTTATTTTTGTCACATGTATTAGCATACAGTGAGAAGTATTGTTTCTTGCGCACTATACAAAGCATACCATTCACAAGAGAGTGCAGAATGTAGTGTCATAGCTAGGGTGAAGAGACAGAGCAACTTAATGCAAGGTGGGTCCATTCAAAGTCTGGCAGCAGGGAAGAAGCTGTTCTTGAGTTGGTTGGTATGTGACTTCAGATTTTTGTATCTTTTTCCTGACAGAAGAAGGTGGAAGAAAGAATGTACTGGGTGCATGGGGCCTTTAATTAAGCTGGCTGCTTTGCTGAGGCAGTGGGAAGTGTAGACAGAGTCAATGGATGGGAGGCTGGTTTGTGTGATGGATTGGGCTACATTTTGAAGTTTCTTGCGGTCATGGGCAGAGCAGAACCCATATGAAGCTGTGATACAACCAGAAAGAATGCTTTCTATGGTGCATTTGTAAAAGTTGGTGAGAGTCGTAGCTGACTTGGTCTTCTGAGAAAGTAGAGGCATTGCTGGGCTTTCTTAACTATACTGTCGGCATATAGGGGTAGCAGGACAGGTTGTTTGTGATCTGGATACCTAAAAACTTGAAGTTCTCGGCCATTTTTTTCCTTCGTCCCCATTAATGTAGATAGATGTTCTCCATTATGCTTTCTGAAGCCAAATCTCCTTTTTTTGGGTCAGAGACATTGACAAAGATAGGTCATGGACAAAGGGCCTTTTGATGGTGCCATTAGGAACTGAAGACTATTAATGATGGCAAAGATAGGATTGCAGCATGTGTTTAATGAATGCTCAGTGGGAGCAAAACTGAACAACAAGTGGTAGTAGCCGTGTAGAGTGGGTTGTGTTGGGACAACCAGGGGAATTGATAACAGAAAACAAAAGAGGGGAATGAAGATGAGTGGGGGAAGTGTGCAATCTAAAGTTGTTGAACTCAAATGTTAAGTCTAGAAAGTTTTTACATGTCAAAGCAAACCTGAGTCTTGCATCTCAATTGCGTTGAGATTGCTGCAGACAGGGATAGGAATGAGCACAGTCTCCTGCTGGTGCTTTCACCTACATATCAAAATGCCAGAAGTGAAGCCATCCCACATTGGACTGCGGCCAGGCAGACTCAAAATCCCACATCTGGGCTGTCACCTCTTGACCTGGTATTTCCCAAGTGCAATGCATGGCCCAGAAATAGGTCTAAGTATTCCAACCATCATTTCAGCAAGTCCTGAGGGAATTGGTGGTGACACGTGACTAATGCTGTGTTATCAAGATTCTGGAGGTGCAGTTGGCCTGTTTCCGTAGAGTCAGTGTAACAGAATAAGCGGCAACAGCTTTTTTACATTTGGCACCATCACCTCCATGCTATGCTCCAGGGTCAGCTGGTGGTGTTGGGTACAATCCTGTCTACAGATATGTTTTAGCAAATGAAACTTGATCCTATTGTCAAGGCTGACGCTTCCGGACCTAGGCAAACAGGTGATATTTGCAGCTGTTGATCAGATCATTCAATTTCTTGTTTTCAATGGGATGCTTTTGGGGATTGACACCACAATTTAATCCATTTTCCCCCACACCCTCTCCCTCCCCTTGTCGAAAATGATGGTATTTATAGAGAGCCAGGAATAAGATTTAATAGGAAATGGAACACACACATATCAACAGATGAGCAGTTGGCACGTCATAACATTTGAGGCTATGAGCCAAGTGCTGGTAGATGGGATTAGATGGGAGTTCAGGTGTTTCCCGCGAGTCACTGTAAACTCAGTGAGCCAAAAGGCCTCTTCTGCACTGTATGATTCTATGATTCTTCCGTCAGAAAAAGATGGAAAAGTCTGCAATCGCAAACCAACCAACTGAAGAACAGCTGCTTCCCTGCTGCCATTAGACTTTTGCATGATTCTACCTTATTAAGCTGATCTTTCTCTTCACCCTACCATATTATGCTATATTCTGCACCCTCTCTTTTCCTTCTCCCCTATGTACTCTGTGAATGGCATGCTTTGTCTGTATAGTGTGCAGGAAACAATACTTTCACTGTGTCCCAATACATGTGACAATAATAAAGCAAATGGTGAATTATAGTTGATCTTTCAAAATTTAAATTTTCCCACCAACTCCTAAATGTCTCTTTACTTTAATGCAGGGGTGTTAATCTCCTCTTTACTAAATATGTTCATTTCCTCCAACAACCACAAATAGCTTGGAAGTCACTTCTGAGGTAGAAAGCTCTGGGTTCAAACCTCACTGCAGAGACTGAGCACAGCATCTTGGCACACAGTCCAATGCAATACTGACCAGAGTTCTATATTGGGGACTTTGAGGGCCATTTGGCCTTAGGATGGATGCAAAAGGTCCCATGGGACTAATTCAAAGGAGAGTTGGAGTTCTCCCAGGTTTCTTGGCCAATAAGGCACGTTCACACTGCTGCTTCACAGCTCCAGGGTTCTGGGTTCGATTCCTGGCTCAGGTCTCTGTCTGTGTGGAGTTTGCACATTCTCCTTGTGTCTGTGTGAGTTTCCTCCCACAGTCCAAAGATGTGCGGGTTAGGTTGATTGGCCGTGCTAAGAAATTGCCCCTTAATGTCCAGGGATGCATAGGTTAGAGGGATTAGTGAGTATAATATGTAGGGATATGGGGGTAGAGCCTGGGTGGGATTGTGTTCGGTGCAGACTCGATGGGCCGAAGGGCCTCTTTCTGCACTGTAGAGTTCTATGGAAAAAAAATTCCTCCTAGGAGTGACACTAACAGTTTATCTAGTTTTAATTCCTGTTTGTAGGATCCTGCTCAAGTCAGAATTGAATGCTGCATTCTCCTATGTTACAATAATAATGTTTCAGAGCATGTAATCAGCAATAAAAAGGTTTTAGGACATTTTGAGGTTATGAAAAGAATAATGGTTTAGACGGGAGTCGAGGGGATTTGTTTTTCACCCAAACAGGTAAAGGTGATCTGGGAAACCTACAGGGCTGGCTGGTATGATTAGACTGCCTGCCTACTTGTCAGCTGGTGTGTGAACACACTGAGCCGAATGGTCTCCTTATATTCCCAAAGTTTCTGACTTCATGAGCTGGAACTTGCTGTTTGAATGGATATTGGAGGCAGAAACCCTCACTGCGGTTTCTAATCGGGATCAAATGTGTTGTGCCCAAAGCCAAACTAACCATTCTTTGGTTTATTATTTGAACATATTCTGGGGCCCTCTGTACCCATCCACTTCCCAATTAAAACCCAGACTGTAGTAAAATGGATAAAGAAATGGCCTTGTAGAATATATACACAAGAGTATCAATAATAAGATAAATTGCCACACATTAAAACTGCTTTAACTTGACTGATCAAGTGGTTGTATGCTGCTTTTAGCGGCATGATTGGGATATCCTATTTAGGCTGTGACACTGATGTGTGCATGAACTGCCTGTGGCTGGGAGGAGTTGAGATACCTGGAGCCCCTGCCCTCTGGACTTTCAAGAGAAGGGAATCTATTCCCCAGAATGATGTTCTTCACCTTGATGAACCAATGTGTATTATAAAAGGCATTTTCTTTCAATGCTACCTGTGCAACCTTGGATTGTTAAATTGTGCAGCACATTCTGGGCAAGTGAAATTGTGCTCTCAGCAGCAATAACAGAACGTTTTGTTCTCCAAAGCTGCTTCCCTGTTTTTGAAGAATCTCCTGAATCCCCAGCTCTAATGCAGTGATCTGACCTGAGGAAGAAGCTGCTTGCTGAGAGACGATAAATGAAGCTGTGCACCCAGCCAACAGTGAGTCAGCAGGAAGCCGACCATTGGAATGTAAATGAGCTCTCTGCTGTCTCGCCACATAGAAAGCCGTCATTAGCCTAGATTAGATTTTCATAAAATTCAGACAGTTTAAGGTTTAATACCTGATATCTGCGCACTGGCTCAGACAGCTGTGTGAGTGTAGAGTGATAGGATTGTTTGGGAATGAACTGAGATTCCTGCCATTTAAGAATTGTTTTAATGACCCCTTCCATCAGCCATTAAAAGCTTCGTTTTTTTTTTGGGGGGGTGGGGTGGCATTGTAGAAAGCTGATCTTTTTCTATTCTGTCTGCTGCTTCTGTCTCTTTTTCTCTGTTACACTCTCTCTTGCTTTTCAATTCTTGTGTGCTTTCACTCTTTCGCTTGTCTTTTATCCCCATTTTTGTCTTTTCTGTATCTCCCTTCCCTCGCCTCTTCCCCACATCTTTGTCATTGGCAAAAAGGCTCCAGTAAAATAATGCCATTTGTGAACTTATTGTGATCTGTGGAATGGGGTTGAGGGGAGAGCTGTCCAAAACAGAACAAGTAACTCTTGAGGTAGAGGAATGTTTGGCACCTGGGGGAAAATGAAAAGGGAGGTTTGTTGAGCAGTGTGCTCACTGATCTGCTCAAAGTATTTATTGAGCTGCTTCAGCTGGGTTTGTCCTTGGTTTGCAGACTCCCTCCCAGATGTGAAATGTTATTGATCTCATGAAGCCAGACTCTTTGTGATGTAATGCTATACATTCCCCACTCTGCAGTGAGGTGTAAAACATGCCCAAAGTCTGGAGGCTCATTCAATCCAACATTCCAGTTTCAATTCCCACTTTGTTGCAGATTTCATCTAATCCAAGTTATAAGATCCCAGCTCCAAAAAGGGTGCTGGAAATCCAAAATATAAAAACAGAAAACACTGGTTAGCAATATTGGGTCAGCCAATGTCTGAGAGGAAAATGGACAAATATTTTCTGTCAGAAAAAATAGTAGGAGCATTTTTGAGTTATTTTAGCAAATTGTGAGAAGAGGGGCAAGTTTATATGTACCCAGTGCTAGGTACATCACTAAACATTGGGTACAGATAAACAGATCCAATCATTATTTGAAATTGAGATGTATTGGCATAGACAATACATTTCAATTTCAAATAAGGATTGGATCAATGGTAGAAAGGGGATAATAGTGGAGACATTGTGTCTATTCCATTTGTTTGTGAGCTAGGATTATTTACCCTTTATTCCAATTTCAGCTTTAAAGTCATTTGTTAATGTCACAGTAGGCTTACATTAACACTGCAATGAAGTTACTGTGAAAATCCCCAAGTCGCCACGCTCCAGTGCCTGTTCAGGTACGTTGAGGGAGAATTTAGCATGGCCAATGCACCTAACCAGCGTGTCTTTCGGACTGTGGGAGGAAACCCTCGCAGACGCAGGCGGAACATTCAGACTCCACACAGTGACCCAAGCCAGAAATTTAATCTAGGTCTAGGTCCAGGTCCCTGGTGCTGAGGCAGCAGTGTTAACCACTGTGCCACCAGCTGAATATGTTGAGTCGAATTGTGTTCTGACGCGGACACTATTCCACCTGTCATCTCATTCCTCCTCTGTTACCAGAAGAAGTAATGGACAGCATTCAACAGTGGGAGTCCTGAAGACTTCCTTTTCCTCCACCAGAGCCTGAGTTAATTTATACTCCTCCCCAAATCTCTCATGCTCACAGACACACGCACACCTGCCCTCAGTCACCACCTGGTTGGGGATCAATGTGTGTCACAGAATTTCTGACTTCCAATCTAGTGAATTTATTTATCTTCAATCTCCACCCTCTCCATCCAGAATAAGAGAGCTCTCTGAAATGGGGGCGTAGGCAGGATAAGAAAGGAAACATCCCTTGGTGATGTCTCTCAAGTCGCCTTGCATGGATTTACAGAATGATTAACAATCACAGGCTGCCAGATTATTGCTACCTTTTATTCCAGTTGATAAGGTGGGTTGTCTTCTCCAGAGGCCTTCCACAAACCACTTCTGCTGGCTAGCAATTTGGAATTAAGCCAATCTCTGCTTACAGGAGCTTTCGAGAAAGGGTTCAAACCCTTCTGAAGAGGCTGGGAATTCTATCACTAACCCAAAGACTCTTCCTGTAATTTAAATGTCAAGGGTATATCCAAGGCACAATGGAACTATTTTCAGCAATATATTGCAAAGTATTAATACAAATGAAAGGCATGGCATGATTGAGGCGCAGGTTTTAAGGAAGGAAAGCATTCACAAAGTGACTGATCTCAGTCAGGGTTATGATGACTGTCAAAGGCGAGGACAGTCAGGTCCACAATTGACCTCTGGTGTTGCTGAGGGTTAAAATCCGAATGGGTTCCAGCCATTGTCACCATCCAGCAGTGCTGAAAAATGTGGGTTATGGTTGAATGCCCTGCCGTAAAGAATAGAGACAGCATGAAAATCGAGCTTGTGACTTTGTGAGAGGTAGAGAGAATATAAATTATTTGCTTTGAAGGAATTAATATACTGTTTGTAAACTGCATGCACACCTGAATTATAATAGGTTTATATCTTCCCTCTTCCCCTCGCCCTGCTCCCCCTCCTCCTCCTCCTCCTCCTCCTCCTCCTCCTCCTTATTAAATGTCAGGAGGTCTACTGTGAATGGCAACATAACTCCCATGATACGTAACAAAGTGGGCATTTTTTGATTGTGTTTTGTTTTTTAAATATTGGAAGGGGTAAGAATATATGGAGCCGAATTCAGTTTGCACGACCTTGCTTGGCATTCAGAAAAACTCTGTCTGATAAACTACAGGCATCTATCAAGAGTCCCCGAGGACAAATTACTGGTGAAAAATTGAGCAAGGTCTCCTGCTAATTGAATAGTAACAGTGATTAGCAGCTGCTCTCTTCTAATCGGCCAACATTGCTCCATTTTCTGTTTCCACAAGGACCTTCTGCGGGAAGCTAGGCGGTGCCGCCAGTTCAGAGCTGGTTCCTCAATGTCTCTGTTGTTCATTTTAACTTTTTCCTTTCTTTCCTCATGGTGTGGCCTACCTTTACTTTGCGTCCTCTCTCCACCCGCAGTCTACTTTTTTACTTAGTGCTCATAGCTGTGAAGGTGAGGTGACCATCATTGCTCACGACTGAAGTTGATTTCCTTCCTTTTTCATCTGACAGGTTATTCAAACAGGCCTTTATTTTACTCTTGAGAATGCTCCCTGTCCCACCGCCCCCCCCCCCCCCCCCCCCCCCCACCGCTTATCCTTCGCACACTCCCCTTCCCCTGCCTGCAACCACCCCCCCCCCCCCCCCCCCCCCCCCGCCCCCAAATTCAGAAAGCCTCTGCTGACCCTGTTCCTCCTTCACCCCATTTCCAGGTAATTTCCGATCTAGCAGATCTATTTTCCCAGTGTGCTGAATGATTGATTTTTAGCAATGGGATGTTATCTCGTGCACTCTGGAGGATTCTAATTGCTGAAATTTTGCATAATCTGGTTCCAATGAACCATGGATTTGCCTGCAAGATCCAGAATTGGCTCTCATCTTTAACAGGTGACTGAGCAAACAGACTGATCAGTGCTCTTTGACAGCATCAAATGTAGTAGAGACATGAAGAATTTATAAATCTTCTTGTATTTCAGTCATGGGTTATAAGGTGGTGGTGGTGGGTGGGGAGCGGTGGTGGTACTTATAGTCATCCAGACTGGCTATCTTCTTTGTGACCTACCCCTTGCATCTCACATGAGAAAGGTAAATACCTCATGGGCGAAATCTCATATGCAGTAAACAGCACAGATGAGCCCCAACTGCTGTGATAAGTAGCCACTGGCGTGAAACATTAATTATGTTTTCCCCTCCGCAGCATTTCTGGTTTTTATTTCAAATTTCCAGCATCGTAAATTTGTAAGATCATCGACATTAGGAGTAGACCATTTGGCCCATCACGCTTGATCCACTATTCAGTATGATCATGGAGTTAAGACCACAATCAGATCAGCCATTTTCCTGCCTGTCCCACATAACTCTGATTCTCTTGTCAATCAAAAATATGTCAAATTTCAGCTTTGAATATATTCAATGATCCAGTCTCCATTGCTCTCTCTGGAAGAGAATTCCAAAGGCTTACTTCTGGAGAGAGCAGCAATCTTAAATGGGGGACCCCTTATTTTTGAGCTGTGCCCCCCTAGTCTAGGTTCTTCCATGCAAAACACCTGGTCATCATTCAACCAATCAAGTCTCAAGAATCTTCTAGATTTCAATGAGATCACCACTCAACCTTTCCTCATAAGACAATTCTTTCATCCCAGGTACCAACTGAGTGAACTTTCTCTGAACTGCTTCCAATAAGTAGATAAATGGTACTTCAGATATGGTCTCACCAATACCCTGTACAGTTGTAAGCAAGACTTTCCTACTCGATCCCGTTTGCAATTAAAGCCAACATTCCATCTGATTTCCTAATTACTGCTGCTTCACCCTCTGGGTGAAGAAATTTCTCCATATTTCATTCCTAAATAGTTTACTCCGTATCCTTAGACTGTGACCATTGGTTCTGGATTTGCCTGCCATAAGGAACATCCCTTCCTGCATCTACCTGTCTTGTTCGTATTAAAATTTTATACGTTTGAGATTGTCCCCCTCATTCTTCTAAACTCCAATGAATATAATTGATCTGACTCCATTCTCAGTCCCGCCATACCAGGAATTAGTCTGGTTAAACTTTGTTGCTCTCCTTCCATAGCAAAAACATCCATCCTCAGATAAGGAGACTAAAATGGCACAAAATATTCGAGGTGCATGTGCATTATTTACTCCAGTCCCTCTGTACTGCAACATTCTGCAGTCTATCTGCATTTTAATAATTTCCTTTCTATTTTTGCTGCCAAAATGGACATGACACGTTTTGCTATATTGTACTCCCATCTGCCAGTTTTTTTGCCTCTTCACTTAATGTATCTATGTACCTTTGCAGATTCTTTGTATCATCCACACAACTTGCTTTCTTAGCTATCTTTGTATTATCAGTAAAGTTGGTTACAATAAAAGTCAGTCTGTTCATCCAAATCATTAATATAGATCGTATATGTTGACTGGTTGATTGTATTATGATTTTCTGCTATTACAAAGAACAAAGAAAATTACAGCACAAGAACCGGCCCTTCGGCCCTCCAAGCCTGCACCAACCATGCTGTCTGACTTAACTAAAGCCCTTCCAACTAATTACCTTCTTGATAAAGGACTCCATTTTCCCAAATACAGATCTCAGACTAACTAGTCTATAGTTTCCTGCTTTCTGTCTCCCATGTTTCTTCACTTTCATTTGTAGTTTTCCAATCCTCTAGGACCTAACCAGAATCCAGGGAATTTTGGAAGATTACAGCCAAAAGGTTGGAAATTTCCAGCAGGAAAAACTGTAAACTGCACAAAATAGTGGAGAAAGGCAGGTGATTCCCACCTTCCCTTCCCTTCCTCGAGGACATTTAGTCCTCCTGGTACTAAGTGTTCCCTTTTGTCTGTCCATGTCTTGCATTCCCAAATCAAATCAGTTAGATGGGATTGCAGGTAATGTCTTGAGATGGATAGAAAGCTGTCGCAAGTAGGAAGTAAAGTTGGTGTAAATGGGTCTTTTGCTGATTGGCAGTCAGTGACTAGTGGGGTTCGCAGGGATCTGAGCTAGGATCCAATTGTTCGCATTATATATTAATGATTTGGAAGAGAGAACTGAATATATTATCTCCAAATTTGCAGATGATACAAACTTGTGTGGGAAGGTGAGCTGTGAAGAGAATGCAGAAATGCTTTAGCATGATTTGGACAAGCTGAATGTGTGGGCATATGCAGTATAATGTGGATTATCCACATTATACTGCATAATGTAAGGTTATCCACTTTAGTAGCGATAATAGGGAGACAGATTATTACTTGAATGGGTGTAATTGAGAGAGGTCAATTGAGAAATCGGTGAGACTTTGGAGTCCTCGTTCATCAGTCGCTGAAAGTATGCGGGCAGATACAGCAGATAGTAACAAAGGTAAATGGTATGTTGGCCTTCATAGTGAGAAGGTTTGAGTATAGGAGTAGGGATCTTTTGCTGCAATTGTATAGGGTGTTGGTGAGGCTATATCTGGAGTGTTGTGTGCAGTTTTGGTGTGCATATCTGAGGAAGGATGCCCTTAATTTGGAGGCAGTGCAGCAAAAATTCCAGGCTGATTCCTGGAATGGCAGATCTGTCATATGAGAAGAGACCAAGCTGGTTAGGATTATATTCACTGGAGGTTAGAAGAGTGAGATGTCATAGAAACTTATAAAATTCTAACGGGGTTAGTAGGCAGGTAGATTCAGAAAGAATGGTCCCAATGGTGGGGAAGTCCAAAACTAGGGATCACAGTTTGAGGATAAGGAGTAAACCTTTTGGAAGTGAGGTGAAGAAAATTTCTTCAGCCAGAGAGTGGTGAATGTGTGGAATTTGCTACCAGTGAATGTTGCTAAGACCAAAATGTTGTCTGATTTCAAGAAGTTAGATATAGCTCTTGGGACTAAAGTAATGTGGGAGGAAGGGGGGAGGGGGATGGAATCAGGATATTGAATTCGATGATCAAAATGAAGCTCGAAGGGCCGAATGGCCTGTTCCTGCTTCTAATTTCTATTTCGCGACCATAGGATGCTCCAATAAAGTATTCCTGAAGTCAAGTTGTTGCTGTAATGCAAGGACTGTTTTTGACAATTTGCACACAGCAAGATTCCAAGTATAGCAATAATAAGCAGAGAACCCACTTCAAATGGTTTTTTGTCATTTTAAGTGTTGGTCCTGGTCATCTAGAATGAACAACTGTTGTCATTTTTAAAGTCTGTTTTGGTGTGCATCTTGAAGGTGAGATGGAATTTCGGGGGTGGGGGTGGTGGGGAAGAGAGGGTGGGAGGGTTTTAAAGTGGTCCTTGTGCAATAGAGAACTCCCAATTGCAGGAGCTCCCTCTGAGCCGCTGAAAAAGGGACAGACTCTCATTTGCTTCTGTGAGCCTATGTTGCAGCTGAGGTTTGCATCCGCCTTTTGTTTGCTGGAAGCTATAGGCTGTGGGGCTTTAAAAGTGCAAAGCTATGTCCTTCTGGGTGGATGCTGTCAGGGCACAAGGTTGCGAGCTGGTCCCATTTAAGAATTGTCTTGTTTTGGATTATTCCCTCATTGTGTCTGAGACAGCTGTTCAGTCTCCCTTCATAGTGCATTCACACTGCTAACCCCACCCCCTCATGGGGGACTCTTTTTTAATAACGATTTGCAAGGCAGAAAATTGCCAGCCATCACCCAGCCCCTCCCCCTCCTCAATGCTTCCCAGACACGCCGTCTAACTTGAGTGTTGAAATCCGTCACATCTGCAGCCTAGTGAGAGCTGTAGGTTCGCTGCAGTTTCATGATGTGAATGCCTAATACAGCCTTGACTGTTGAACTCCATTCTTGACTCCTCCCTGTCTGTCTAGGCAGGGAAGGGGCATACCTAAGGCGATAGCAGTTAACACAGACAAGGAGAGCTTTTTCCCCTTAGGGAAATTCTCTGTGAATGCAGTGTGTGTGTCTCTCTTTACACCCGTGTGTGTGTGTGTGTGTGTGTGTGTCTCTCTCTCTTTACACCCGTGTGTGTGTGTGTGTCTCTCTCTCTCTCTTTACACCCGTGTGTGTGTGTCTCTCTCTCTCTCTTTACACCCGTGTGTGTGTGTGTGTGTGTGTCTTTCTCTCTTTACACCCGTGTGTGTGTGTGTGTGTGTGTCTCTCTCTCTCTTTACACCCGTGTGTGTGTGTGTGTGTGTGTGTGTCTCTCTCTCTTTACACCCGTGTGTGTGTCTCTCTCTCTCTCTTTACACCCGTGTGTGTGTGTCTCTCTTTACACCCGTCTGTCTATGTGTGTGTCTCTCTCTCTTTACACCCATCTGTGTGTCTCTCTCTCTTTACACCCATCTGTGTGTGTCTCTCTCTTTACACCCATCTGTGTGTGTCTCTCTCTCTTTACACCCATCTGTGTGTCTCTCTCTCTTTACACCCATCTGTGTGTGTCTCTCTCTCTTTACACCCATCTGTGTGTGTCTCTCTCTTTACACCCATCTGTGTGTGTCTCTCTCTTTACACCCATCTGTGTGTGTCTCTCTCTTTACACCCATCTGTGTGTGTCTCTCTCTTTACACCCATCTGTGTGTGTCTCTCTCTTTACACCCATCTGTGTGTGTCTCTCTCTTTACACCCATCTGTGTGTGTCTCTCTCTTTACACCCATCTGTGTGTGTCTCTCTCTTTACACCCATCTGTGTGTGTCTCTCTCTTTACACCCATCTGTGTGTGTCTCTCTCTTTACACCCATCTGTGTGTGTCTCTCTCTTTACACCCATCTGTGTGTGTCTCTCTCTTTACACCCATCTGTGTGTGTCTCTCTCTTTACACCCATCTGTGTGTGTCTCTCTCTTTACACCCATCTGTGTGTGTCTCTCTCTTTACACCCATCTGTGTGTGTCTCTCTCTTTACACCCATCTGTGTGTGTCTCTCTCTTTACACCCATCTGTGTGTGTCTCTCTCTTTACACCCATCTGTGTGTGTCTCTCTCTTTACACCCATCTGTGTGTGTCTCTCTCTTTACACCCATCTGTGTGTGTCTCTCTCTTTACACCCATCTGTGTGTGTCTCTCTCTTTACACCCATCTGTGTGTGTCTCTCTCTTTACACCCATCTGTGTGTGTCTCTCTCTTTACACCCATCTGTGTGTGTCTCTCTCTTTACACCCGTGTGTCTGTCTCTCTCTTTACACCCGTGTGTGTGTGTCTGTCTCTCTACACCCGTGTGTGTGTGTCTGTCTCTCTCACTTTACACCCGTGTGTGTGTGTCTGTGTGTCTCTCTCTTTACACCCGTGTGTGTCTCTCTCTCTCTCTTTACACCCATGTGTGTCTCTCTCTCTCTCTTTACACCCGTGTGTGTCTCTCTCTCTCTCTTTACACCCGTGTGTGTCTCTCTCTCTCTCTTTACACCCGTGTGTGTGTCTCTCTCTCTCTCTCTTTACACCCATGTGTGTGTCTCTCTCTCTCTTTACACCCGTGTGTGTGTCTCTCTCTCTCTTTACACCCGTGTGTGTGTCTCTCTCTTTACACCCGTGTGTGTGTCTCTCTCTCTACACCCGTGTGTGTGTGTCTGTCTCTCTCACTTTACACCCGTGTGTGTGTGTCTGTGTGTCTCTCTCTTTACACCCGTGTGTGTCTCTCTCTCTCTCTCTACACCCGTGTGTGTCTCTCTCTCTCTCTTTACACCCGTGTGTGTGTCTCTCTCTCTCTTTACACCCGTGTGTGTGTCTCTCTCTCTCTCTTTACACCCGTGTGTGTGTCTCTCTCTCTCTTTACACCCGTGTGTGTGTCTCTCTCTCTCTTTACACCCGTGTGTGTGTCTCTCTCTTTACACCCGTGTGTGTGTCTCTCTCACTTTACACCCGTGTGTGTGTCTCACTTTACACCCGTGTGTGTGTGTGTGTGTCTCACTTTACACCCGTGTGTGTGTATGTGTGTGTGCGTGTGTGTGTGTCTGTCTCTCTACGTGTGCGCCCGCCCCCCCTCTCTCTCTACGCCCGCGCGCCCCCTCTCTCTTTACGCCTGTGTGTGTGTGCATGTGTGTGTGTCTCTCTCTTTACAACCGTGCGTGCGCGTGTCGCTCTCTCTCCTTACGCCCATGTGTATGTGTTTGTCTCTCTCTCTCTCATTACGCCCATGTCTGTGTGTCTCTCTCTTTACGCCTGTGTGTGTGTGTGTGTGTGTCTCTCTCTCTCTCTTTACGCCCGTGTGTGTGTCTGTTTGTTTATACCCGTGTGTGTGTGTGTGTGTGTGTGTGTGTGTGTGTCTCTGTTTACGCCTGTGTGTGTGTCTTGGCACCCCCGTGCACATACGTGTGTCATAAAATCATAGAACCCTACAGTGCAGAAAAAGGCCCTTTGGCCCATCAAGTCTGCACCAACTACTATCCCACTGTGTCAGTGCCCCCGCGCACCTCTGCGTGTCATCGTTTCTGCACGCACGTGTGTGTGTCGGCATCCCTGCGCGTGTACACACGTGTCATAAATCTTAGAACCCTACAGTGCAGAAGGAGGCCCTTCGGCCCATCAAGTCTGCACTGTCCACAATCGCACTGTGTGTCGCTGCCCCCGCGCACGCGTGTGCATTGGCAGCCCCTTGCACGCCTGTGTGTGTGTCGCCATCCCCGTGCATACGTACGTATGCGTGTCATAAAATCATAGAACCCTACAGTGCAGAGAGAGCCCCTTCGGCCCATCAAGTCTGCACCAACCATAATCCCACTGTGCGTGTGTCGTGCGCGGAAAGGTCGCCATCGACATGCACGTGTTGGTGTCCCCATGTGCGCGCGTGTACTTGTGTGTCATAGGATCATAGAACCCTACAGTGCTGAAATAGGCCCTTCGGCCCATTGAGTCTGCACCGACCACAGTCTCACTGTGTGCCAGTGCCCCCCGTATATGTGTGTGTGTGCGCGCGCGCGCATCGGCATCCCTGCACGTGCCTGTGTGTGTCTGTGCATATTGCCGCCCTGCGTGCGCCTGTGTGTGTATGTCAGCATCCCTGCACACGTCTGTATGTGTGTGCGCGCGCGTTAGCATCCCTGTGCGCACGTGCATGCGTCGGTAGTCCCGTGTGTGTGTGCGCGCATCGGCGTGCTGTGTGTGTGTTGGCGCCCCCGTGCACGCATTGTGTGTGCACATGTTGGCGCACACGCGTGTGTGTGTGCACGCGCTCGTCGGCGCACGCGCGTATGTGTGCGCGCGCGCACGTTTCGGCACTCCCATGCGCACGTGTGTGTGTGTCATAGAAACGTTACAGCACAAAACAGGCTCTTCGGCCCACAAGTTGCACCGAACATGTCTGTGCCTTTAGAGATTACTAGACTTACCTATAACCCTCTATCTTACTAAGTTCCATGTACTTACCCAAAAGTCTCTTAAAAGACCCAATGGAATCCGCCTCCACCACCACCACCGCCGGCAGCCGATTCCACTCACCCACCAACCTCTGAGTGAAAAAATTACCCCTGACATCTCCTTTGTACCTAGTCCCCAGCATCCTAAACCTGTGCCCTCTTGTGGCAGCCATTTCAGTCCTGGGAAAAAGACTCGATCAATACCTCTCAACATCTTATACACCTCTATCAGGTCACCCCTTTATTCTTTGTCTCTCCAGGGAGAAAAGGCGGAGCTCCCTCAACCTATCCTCATAAGGCATGCCACCCAATCCAGGCAACATCCTTGTAAATCTTCTCTGCATCCTTTCTATGGCTTCCACATCCTTCTTGTCATGAGGTGACCAGAACTGAGCACAGTGGGGTCTGACCAGGGTCTTACACAGCTGCAACATTATCTCCCAACTCTTAAACTCAATTGATGAATTCCAGTACACCATATGCCTTCTTAACCACATCCTCTACCTGCGAAGCAGCTTTAAGCGTCCTATGAACCCGGACCCCAAGATCCTTCTGATCTTCCAACTGCCGAGAGTCTTACCTTAATATTATATTCTGTCATCCTATTTGACCTGCCAAAATGAATCACTTCACGCTTGTCTGGGTTGCACTCTATCTGCCACTTCTCCGCCCAGTCTTGCATCCTATCAATGTCTTGTCGCAACTTCTGACATCCCTCCAGACTATCCACAACACCTCCAACGTTTGTGTCATCAGCAAACTTACCAACCCATCCCTCCACTTCCTCATCCAGGTCATTTATAAAAATCGCAAAGAGCGAGGGTCCCAGAACAGATCCCTGGGGCACTCCACTGGTGACCGACCTCCATGCAGAAGAAAACCCATCTGCGATCACTCATTGCCTTCTGTGGGCAAGCCAGTTCTGAATCCACAAAGCAATGTCCCCTTGGATCCTATGCCCCCTCACTTTCTCAATAAGCCTTGAATGGGGGACTTCAGCAAGGCGTTTGATAAAGTCCACATATATTGTGTCTGCACAGCCATGCGTGTATGTGTGTCTGCATGGCCGTGTGTGTGTTTGCACCACCGCCTGTGTGTGTGTGTTTGCGTGCGTGCGTCTGCACACCCCCCCCGCCGTGTGTGTGTGTATCTGCACACCGCCCCCCCCCCGTGTGTGTGTGTGTGTGTGTGTGTGCGCATCTGCACACCCCCCCCCCCCCGTGTGTGTGTGCATCTGCGCACCCCCCCGCCCCCCGGTGTGTGTGTGTGCGCATCTGCACACACCCCCGTGCGCGTGTGTGTGCGCCCTTTGCCCTAGCAATGGTACATTAGGTGCTGCTTACCCTCCACAGTATGATGTGTTTTTGTTAGGAATGAACAGAGACGGAATAAGAACCAGGCACAGGAAGAAGATGAAAGAAAAACTGACTGAGCAAAAACTGCCACCGTGGCACTTGAAGCATGTTATAGCTGAAATGTTTAAATGTGTACCTCCAGTTGGTAGCTCTTCCACCTCCAAGCCAAAGATTGTGGTTTTAACTCCCATTGCAGATTCTCTGACCTCTCCCTTTCTCTCTCCATCCACACTGGTCTGTGAGATTGCACCCTGGATTTTCGGATCATTGGCAGTTAGCTACTGGTTTTAAATGGCTTGACACTGGTACTGTTCAGAAAATTGAAGCGTCTGTTCGGGGTGAGCAAGAGACAGAGTGTAAGCTGGCTCTAACCCTCTATGACCATCCCATGTGGTCCACAGACAATGATGGTGATGATCCTGTCTCTCCACCCTGTCTGAGGGTGTTGAACCTATTTGGGGATCTGGAGGGAGTGAAACGATTGGATGCTGATGCTGCTAAATGCCCACCTGAACATAGTGTTTGCATTACTGAAACAGGCCATTTGGCTCAGCAGATCTATTCCAGTGTTTATGCTGAATGTAAATGTCCAGCCACTCTCCATTAACTGAAAGTTATTGTTCTGTATCAGACCTGCCTCCACGTGATTCGCGATGAAGTAGTGCTCCGTGGAACTTTTTTGTCCGATCTCTGTAAATTTTACTGAATTTGGAAACTTCAATGCTATGCTGATACAACACACCCAGTGCTGAACAGGGAGTTCAACTGCTGTATCTCTTGCTGAATTCATGATGCTACAAGTATTCTATCACCCAGTAATTTCACTCTCGCCTCCCAAAAAACACAAGCCATGGAATACTTAATTGTATGGTTAGTTTTCTATAAATGTCACATTGGTTTGTTTATTGTGGCTGAGTCACTGGATAACTTGTCAAGAAAACCTTGGGTGATTTGCTTTCTATTTTATGCATCCCTTGCCTGATGACAACAACAACTTGTATTTGCATAGCGTCTCTTTAAACCAAGACGCAAACATGCAAGAAAATGTCTGACCGGTGAGCAAAAATTTGATCAAAGGTGAAGGTTGTAAGGAATGTGGTAGAGGAGGGTCATAGTTAGAACATAGAAACACAGAACAGTACAGCACAATGAGCGCCGAAGGGACTGTAATGTTGTGCCAAGCTATGTCCAAACCCAAGATTAAGCTATCCCACTCGCTATAATTCTGGTGTGTTCCATGTGCCTATCCAATAATCACTTGAAAGTTCCTGAAGTGTCCGATTCCACTGTCGCAGCAGGCAGTGTATTCCACACCCCAACCACTCTGAGTGAAGAATCTACCTCAGACACCCCTCCTATATCTCCCACCATGAACCTTATAGTTATGCCCCCTAGTAACAGCTATACCCACCCGAGGAAATAGTCTCTGAACATCCACTCTGTCTATCCCCCTCATCATCTTATAAACCTCTATCAAGTCGCTTCTCATTCTCTTCCTCTCTAAAGAGAAAAGCCCCAGCTCCCTCAACCTTTCCTCATAAGACCTACCCTCCAAACCAGGTAACATCCTGGTAAATCTCCTCTGCACTCTTTCCAAAGCTTCCACATCCTTCTTGTAGCGAGGTGACCAGAACTGAACACACTATTCCAAATGTGGTCTCACCACCGTCCGGTATAGTTGCAGCATAACTCCATGGCTCTTAAACTCAAATCCCCTGTTAATAAACGCTAACACACTAAGCTTCTTCATGGCTGTATCCACTTGAGTGACCAAGATCTCTCTGTTCCTCCATATTCCTCAGAACCCTGCCATTGACCCTGTAATCTGCATTCAAGTTTGTCCTACCAAAATGAATCACCTCGCACTTATCAGGGTTAAACTCCATCTGTCACTTTTCTGCCCAGCTTTGCAACCTATCAATGTCTCTTTGCAGCCTGCAAGAGTCATCCACCTCATCCACTACTCCACCAATCTTGGTGTCATCAGCAAATTTACTAACCCACCCTTCAGCTCCCTCTTCCAGTCATTGATAAAAGTCACAAATAGCAGAGGACCCAGCACTGACCCCTGTGGTACATCGCTGGTAACTGGCCTTCAGTCTGAAAATTTTCCTTCCACCACCATGTGAACTTGGGGCCTAGACAGCTGAAGGCCATCAGTGGACATGTAATTAAAACAAAAGGGAGGCCAGTATTGGCTGGTTGCAGCAATTTTGGAGGGTTGTGGGGCGAAAGGAGATGAGGGAGGGGCAAGGACATGGAATGATTTAAAATGAGAATGCGAATTTTAAAATCCTGAGGCACTACCTGAGTTGGAGTCAAGATAGGGTTGATGGGTGAATAGGGCTTGGTCAGGGCATGGACAGCAGAGCTACAGATGGGCTCAAGTTTATGGAATGCAAGCCAAGTGACAGGCCAGGAGAGCATTGAAATAGTCCATTTAAGGAGCGTTACAGGTGAGGCCCAGATAATGTTGGTTCTGGCCTGAATGTGCTGTGCACAGTAAGAAGACTCACAACACCAGGTTAAAGTCCAACAGGTTTATTTGGTAGTAAACGCCACTCGCTTTCGGGCTTTGCTCCGTCATCAGGTGAGTGGGAGTTCTGATCGCAAACAGAGCATATAAAGGCACACACTGTTTACAGAATACTGATTAGAATGCAAGTCTTTACAGCTAATCAAGTCTTAAAGGTGTGGACAATGTGAGTGGAGATAGCATTAAGCATAGGTTAAAGAGATGTATATTGTCTCCAGGCACAACAGTAAGTGAGATGTTGCAAGTTCTGGCCACTCATGGCGGTTACAGATAGTGTGACACGAACCCAAGATCCCAGCTGAAGCCGCCCTCATGTGCAGAACTTCGCTATCAGTCTCAGCTCAGTGACTCTGCGCTGTCATGTGTCATGAAGGCTGCCTTGAAGAACACTTACCCGAAGATCAGAGGCCGAATGCCCATGACTGCTGAAGTGTTCGCCAGCAGGAAGGGAACAGTCTTGCCTGGTGATTGACGAGCGGTGTTCATTCGTCCGTTGTCATAGTGTCTGCATGATCTCCCCAATGTACCATGCCTCAGAATATCCTTTCCTGTAGCGTATCAGGTAGACAACGCGACGACAACGGATGAATGAACATCGCTCGACAATCACCAGGCATTCCTGTTAGCAAACACTTCAGCGGTCACGGGCATTCAGCCTCTGATCTTCAAGTAAATGTTCTCCAAGGCGGTCTTCACAACATACGACAGCGCAGAGTCGCTGAGCAGAGACTGATGGCCAAGTTCCGCACACATGACGACGGTCTGAACCGGGATCTTGGGTTCATGTCGCGCCATCTGTAACCCCCATGACTTGCCTGGGCTTGCAAAATCTCACTAACTGTCCTGTCTGGAGACAATACACATCCCTTTAACCTATGCTTAACGCTATCTCCACTCACATTGTCTACACCTTTAAGACTTGATTAGCTGTAAAGATTCACGTTCTAATCAGTATTCTGTAAACTGTGTGTGCCTTTATATATGTTTTTATATGCTCTGTTTGTGATCAGAACTCCCACTCACCTGACGAAGGGTCAAACCCCAAAAGTTAGTGGCATTTACTACCAAATAAACCTGTTGGACTTTAACCTGGTGTTGTGAGACTTCTCACCGTGTTTATCCCAGTCCAACACCGGCATCTCCACATCCTGAATGTGGTGTGTCAGCTGTTGCTGAGACTTGCATTTCACTCGCTCCCCGTGGCCAGCTTATAATTTCCAGTCACAAGTTAAATATTTCATGAACTTTGCACACAGCAGGAAAAGAGTTGTTTTTATTATCAGCATTTTAATGAGTAAATGAATACAAGAATCCTTTTTTGTGTTGGCAAGCATTAAATATTAATTTTTTTCCTGAACCTTTATGATGGTCCAAACCAGTTTAGTTTTCTTATATAAATATTACTTAGGAAACACATAACTAATTATGCTTCACATGCAATGGAAAAGGACATGGAGAAATTTAGAGTAAAAATACTTAATTGGAGGAGAACAGATTTTATCTGAGTGGGCATCAATTCCCCTCGAGGAATTTAAAATTGAAGAAAACTGCAACTTTAAAGAGGAGAAGGTCTGGATCCAGTTGAAGGGGAGATAGTGTAGTGGTAATATCATTGGATTGGTAATACACAAGTCCAGGCTGATTCTCTAAGGACACAGGTTCAAATCCAGCAGCAGGTGGAACTTGAATGCGGATAGTTAAATCTAGAATTGAAAAGTTACTCTCAGTAATGGTGACCATGAAGCTATCATCAGTTGTTGTAAAAACCCACCTGGTCCACTTATAGGGAAGGCAATCTGCCATCCTTGTCCAGTCTGGACTACATGTGACTTCAGATCTTAACATTGTGGTTGACTCTTAACTGACCCTCTGAAATGGATGAGAAAGCCACTCCATTTATGGGCAATTAGTATTGGGTGATAAATGCCTTGTCATTGATGCCTACTTCCCATCAAATAATGAAGATATTCTGAGAAGTTGCTTTACTTGGGAGTGTATACTACAGACCCCCAAATAGTGAAAGAGAGAGCGAACAGATATTTATGCAAATTTTTGTCTATAGCAACAAGAAGGCAATAATAGTAAAAGACTTTACCAATTTCAATATCAGTTATGATTCAAACAGTATATAAGGGCACTGAGGGAGAAACATTCATGCAGCGTATCCAGGAAAATATTTTTCAACCAATTAATGACAAACCCAATGAGAAGAGATGCAATTTGAGAACTAGTCTTGGGAACAAAGAAGGGCAATTGGGTGAAGTGACGGTTGGTGGCCATATCTGTCAGGATAGTGGTCACAATTCAGATGGATTTAGCATTACCATAGAAAAGGACAGAGATAAGAGAAAAGAGTAAAGGTTTTGAACTAGGGAAAGTCAAATTTTGCTACAATGAGAAGACACTTGGGTGCTACAGGATAAATCAGTGGAAAACCAGTGGGAAGCAATAAAAATTGAGATCCTAAATGTACAAAGTAGACATGTTCTCACCATAAATAAAAATGGTACTGTCAAATCTAGAAAACACACCCCCCCCCCCCCCCCCACATCCAGTTGTCTTGAGGAATACAGGGGAAGATCAAATAGAAAAAAGAAAATATACAAAAGATGCAAAGAATAAGCACTGCAAATAACCTAGACAAATATAGGAAGCGCTGGGACAAAGATTAAAAAAAGAAAATGAAGAAATCAAAGAGAAGGCATGAGAAACGATTAGCAAATTAAGTTAAAGAAAACCCAAAGATTTGCCAATATATTAATGGTAAGATGTTAGTTAAGGATAAGGAAATGAAGCAGAGAACTTAAATGTAGATGCAGAGGTTGTGGGACAGGTTTTAAATGAATATTTTGTCTATGTTTACAAAGGAAAGGAATGATGCAGATATAATAGTCCAGGAGGAACACTTGAGATTGGACAGGGTAATCATAAAGAGAGAGAAAGTACTCAAATGGTTGGAATCCTTGAAAGTTGATAAGTTGCCCTGCCAAATTGACTGTTTTTTGAGGCTGCTGAAAGAGGTCAGGGCAGCAGTGGCAGATGCTCTGAGGATGATTTTCCAATCCTCACTAAATACAGGGAAGTCACCAGATGACTGAGAAATGCAAATATAGTTCCATTAAAAAGAGATTGAAAGACATGCCAAACAGTTATAGGCCAGTTACTGTTGCATCAAATTAATAGAATCAATTCTGAGAGATAGGATTAACTGCCATGTAGAAAGGCATGGACTAGTCAGGGATAGTCAACATAGATTTGTTACTGGAAAGTTTGCCATACAAATTTGATTGAATTCTTTGAGGAAGTGACAAGAAGGGTAGATAGTGCAGTGGATATTCTGTACTTGGATTTAGCAAGGCATTTGACAAGATCCTATATCATTGGTCAAAAAAGTAAAAGCCTATGGAATTCCAGGTAACGTGGCAAACTGGATCACAAGTTGGCTTAGTAATAGGAAACAAAGGGTAATGGTCGATGGATGCCCTTGCAAATGGTAACTTGTTTCAAATGGTATTCCATAGAGACCTTTGCTGTTTTGTGTTATATAGTAATGATTTGGAAGTGAAAATTGGAAAATTTGCAGATGACAGAAAGGTTAGCCGAGTATAGTGTAGAAGATAGCGATAAGGATGGGTGGGTGGCAGATGGATTTTAACACTCGTGTGAGGTCATGTATTTAGGGAGGTCAAACAGTTATAGGGAGTACGCAATAAAGGGCCTGAAGGGTAGGTGAAGAGAGAAATCTTGGCATACAAGTACATGGATCTCTAAAGGCAGCAGTTCAAATCGACAAGATTGTAACAAAGGCATATGAAATTGTCTCCTTAATTGGCAGAGGTATAGATTATAAAAGTAAAGATATAATGTTGAAATTGTATAAAATACTGGTGAGGCCACAACTGGAGTATTGTGTGCAGTTCTGGTCATAATTGCTCTAGAGAAGTACACCAGTTTACAAGAATGTTGCTAGAGCTAGAAAAGTGTAGCTAAAAGGAAAATTGGATAGACTGGTGTTATTTTCCTTTAGAAGGTGACTTGATTGAGGTGTACAAAATTATGAGGGGAGGAGATAGAATGAACAGGATAAAATTCTTTCCCTTGATGGGGAATTCTAGATTCAAGATATGTGGCAGTAGGTGTAGAAAGGACATGAGAAGAACTTCTATGCAGAGGGTGGTGAGTGTCTGGAATTTGCTGCCCGAGTTGGTGGCAGAGGCAAAGACCCTAAAAAGTATCTCGATCTGCACCTTAAGTGCTGTAGCTTACAGCACTTTGGACTGGGTGCAAGAAGGTGGGATTAGAAAGGCACCTGGATGTCCTCTGGTTGGCATGGACAAGATGGGTTGAATTGCCTCCTTCTGTGCTGTAACTTTTCTATGGAGAAGAGGAAACATTTGGAGAATTCAAGTCAGAAGATTCTGGATGACGAGTGAGAGTAAAATGAAATGGGTTAAGGGACTTGTAGAAGAGTGATTAACACATGTACGATCCTGAGGGGCCATGGCAGGATTCATTTGGAAATGATGCTCCCTTTTCTGGGAGATGAGGTGAAATTCTTTCTGAAGGTTGAGAGTCTTTCGAACTCTATTCCTGAAAAGGTGGTGAAGCAGAGCCTTTGAATATTTAAAGGCAGAGCTGGATTGATTCTTAGTATAGATAGGTATTTGAGATCAGCGGGATACCAATTTGAGGTTACTATCAGATTGGCCACAATCTAATTAAATGGCGGAGCAGCCCTGAGGGACTGAATAACTGCCGCCTCGTTTGTATGTTTGTAAGGGTTGAGAACCCATGGACGCTGATTTAAGAGAATTGTCGATAGAACCCAAGACGACATGAGGCAAAACCCTTTACCCAGCCAATAGCTACAATTTGGAATAGATTGCCAAAGTATAGAGCAGAAGAATTCAGTTTCAGCTTTCAAATAACGAGCATCTGGAGAAGATGAGCATTTTCCTAGGCTGTTGGAGTACAAGGGAGGAGTACTAGCTGAATTACTCTTACAGAGAGCTGCACTGTCACTGAGCTGAATGGCCCCCTGTAGTGTAAACATTCTAAATGGTGTGGGCTAATCATGTGTTCCCAGAGATGGTGAGCTATAACCAGTCCCTATGTGTAGTATGGAGTGCCGCAAAGGACCTAGGATACTGTACCTAGAGTTGTACAGTCATGAGTTGGCCTGGGTGGGGGGGTGGGGGGGGGAGTGTGATGGAGCTGCGGATAATTATTAGCTGTGTTTGATTCCAAATCAACAACTGTTTCCCCTCTGTTTCTGAGCCTTGATTTCACTCCTGGATTTGCTGTGCTATCTGTCTGAAGATGTAATGCAATTCTGAGTGAGATTGTGTCAATTTGCCAAAGCCTGACTGGGAGGGGGCTGCAAATTGTGGAATCTTACAGACCTGAGGGAGATCATTTGATCCATCTTGCCTGTGCTGAGCTATCCATTGAGTCCCACACCCTCTGTAGTGCTTTCTCCCCCACCTCATTTGGGACTCCTGCCTCCATTCACTGCACATGGTAGCTATTTGAAAGCAGGTCTGGGACCTGCATTTTGCTGCAAGTAATACCCAGTTTATTAATGCAGCACTGCTGCAGAGAGATCCTTTACAGCCCTCTGGGATCCTTGCATTCCTCCACTTCTTCTGACTGTATACACCCTGATTTCCATCATTGGCATCCATGCCTTCAGCTACCTAGACCCCCCAGCTCAGAAATCCCCTGCTTAGGCCCCTCTCTCCATCTTAGTCTTCCCTTAAAACTGATTCTGGGCCACCTGTCCTAATATCACTGAGGTTTGGCATCAGATCTCTGAAGATCCTTGGGGCGCTTTATCACCTTGAAAAAACACCTCATAAATGCAAGTTATTGTCCAAGGCTCCTTCCCCACCTTAAATTCAGATGTTTTGTGGACAGTGTTGGGACCACCACTCAATTAATAATGCCATATGTGTAGAAAAATTCCAATCAGGCCAGACCCCAAACCCCCCTCCCCCCACTGTCATTTCTGCTCCTGCCATAGAGCTAAGCCCTACCCTGTCCAGTGTAGGCAAACAGAGTCTACCAGCTATTTGATATCTCACATTGCTTTCCGTACTCTGTATGAAGGAGATCACGTCTAGCTGATCCTAGAGTTAGCATAAGGGCATCTTCAGAAATGTCATTGAGAACAGTATGGCCTGCTTCGAAGTTGCTATGGCCGACAGATACATTCAAGTTTGTAATAGAGGATCACCAGCTCAGGAACTTGTAACTGGACAACTTAATCTTCCAGTGTACTGAAGTCGGGCTCAGTCAGATGGTTAGGTCTCTCTGAGCTGGTGAGTTCCATTGGTTTGAATTTGATGTTCTCTGAAGTGGTACTGTCAGTCTCTGCAATCTCTCACAAGTTGTTCCTCTTTTGTGTTCCATTCCAGCTGAGTTGGAATTTGTCCAGATCATTGTGATAGTGGTGGTGATGATAGTGATGGTCGTGGTGATCACCTGCCTGCTCAACCACTACAAGCTTTCCACACGATCTTTAATAAACAGAACAAGTCACATGAGGCGACAAGAAGACACACTGCAGTCGGTAAGATGTCCACTTGCAAGCATACTATACATGGAATGTTTTTGAAAATGATTGCTTGGGTACAGTAGATTGCTGGTTACTTTACTGGACTAGGAAGTCGCAGATGCTGATATCAAAACCAGTCATAGCTAGTTAGGGAATTTAATTGATGAAATGAGGTAATGTGTGGGCTAGCACCAGGATATGAAAGAAAGACCTGTATTTATATAGCACAATTCACAAGCTTGGCATGTCTTCAACTGCTTTATAACCAATCAGGTATTTTTTTCATGATAAGGAAATGCTGTCAGCCAGCATTTCTCAGAGGAAGATCCCACAAGTGACCAGTGTGTAATTATGGTGTGACGCAAAGTACATATTTGCTAGGACACTAAGTGAGAACTTCCTGTGGTCCTCTTGAAAATGATGTGGAGATGCCGGGTTGGACTGGGTAAACATAGTAAGAAGGCTCACAACACCAGGTTAAAGTCTAACAAGTTTATTTGATAGTAAACCCACTAGCTTTAGGGGTTTCTCCCTTGCCACTCACGTGACGAAGGGGCAAACCCCGAAAGCTTGTGGGTTTACTATCAAATAAACTTGTTGGACTTTAACCTGGTGTTGTGAGACTTACTCTTGAAAATAGCATGGGATATTTCACATCTACATGCCAGGGCCAATAAAGCCTGTTTAATGGATCATCCGGAAGATACTGTCTCTGACAGGGCAGCATTCCCTAGATATTCTCCTAGGTCAAGTTCCATTTTCCTTCCCACCACCCGAACTCCAAATGGGCGGTGCAGCATTTATGGCTAACACGAGGGGACATAGCTTTAAATTGAGGGGTGATAATTATAGGATGATGTCAGAGGTAGGTTCTTTACTCAGAGGGTAGTAAGGGCGTGGAATGCCCTGCCTGCAGCAGTTGTGGACTCGCCAACTTTAAGGCGTTCAAATGGTCAGTGGATAGGCATATGGATAACATTGGAATAGTTTAGGTTAGAGGGTCATTAGATTCGTTCCACTGGTCAGCGCAACATTGAGGGCCGAAGGGCCTGTACTGCGCTGTAATGTTCTATGGTCTCATTCCTGAAGTGCATTAATATCAGCTAGGTGCATTGCTCCTGATTTCTCTTGACTAACTGTGAGCTAAAAGAGAGGGAGAAGGGATGTTTGTGTGTTTTGTGTGGAGGGGAGAGAAACACTGTCCAGGGTAACACTTGGCCACCCCCAAACTTACTCAACTCCCTCACTTATTCTGTCCTATTCCCCTCCCAGCTTGGACCTCCTGAGAAATGGCTTTGGGAGAGGTGAGGGTTCAGAAGGTAATGGATGCCTGTCCTAGTTACCTGGAAAGGAGACAGCCAACGAACATAGCAGAAAGAGCTCCAGGTTCTAGAGTAGCAGCTCTCACATGTTGCTGCAACACTGCACATTCTCATTCACTCTCATCTTCTATGTGGGTGGTGTTGCCTAATGAGATGCTGCTGAGTTGTGTCATCTTCTGTCATCCTTTTACTTTAGACAAGATCAGTGATTCTCTCAGTTCAGTGCAACAGTCAGTAATGAGGGCGTGGGTAGAATGCTAACTGATGGGCGTATGCAAATTTAGCCTGTTCTGTACATTGTGAAATCCAAAAGTGACCCAAATACTGGACTTCCCGTGTTTAAAAACAGCCCCGTCTCAGTAACCTGAAGGGTACAAATGACCTCATCATTGAACAGTGAGTCCCGTGCTGTTTGCACAGTAGGAATTGATCAAAGTGACAGTTCCATTAATCAGTGCTGAGGTGCGCCAGGTAGATAGATGAATGCTCCTTGGGATCTGGGTCCTCAGGGCAGGACATTCTGATGTATGAGTGACAAGCAACTCATTGTATCATGGAGTGAAGGCAGGTGGATTAATCCCTCAGTTACCAGCACAGGTGTAACTGCACCTGGCTGTCACTTTGAAAAATAACCAGTGGGAGGAGAATGCTCAGTGGAGAACACATACTTGACTGTCTCACTAGAAACAAAAGCTTGCTACCTCGGTCTCCTTTTTTTAAGAAAAAGAATAAAAACAACCAGGTTTCCCCAGACAGTGCTCCAAAAAGATAGTGACATACACCATTAAATAAAGTCCAGACTGTTATACTCTGAAATCTACAGTGCATTACTTGACTGCTTAAAAGGAGCAGTGTGCAAAGTGGTTTGTCCCCATTAACTAATCTAAATCAACTGTAGGTCACCTACTTGGTAACAGTCCCCTTACACTGTCAAGCTTCTTCTTGCTAAGGTGGACCCTATCATGCTGTAACCAGTGGAGTTCAGGAATGTAGCCATGAACTTGCCTTGTGTTTGGTCCAGCTCTTTGTCTCGTGCGTTCTCCTTCAATCTCTGCACATTTGGATTGAGTTAGCAAGAGACCTGATGGTACTTTGACCCACAGTCAGGTTAAAATTACAGAATTTGTGATCTGTTGAGAGAATACCAGATGCGTTTAGTATACTGGCCTATGTACTAGTGCACACATGCTAACCTGTTCATTGGTATGGGATGCAGCCTCTTGTCACCTGCCCTCATCCTGGAGAAGATGTTATTTTCCTTTCACAGTTTTTGATAAACTCTTGATTTCTGCCTGCTTCTGTCTGCCTGCCAATCTTTTTGGTTAACCAAACAAACTAAATCAAACAAACTGAGGGACAAAGTAAAAGGGGCAGCTGCTAAAAAGAGGAGGGGGTTCATCCAAAACAAAGCACAAAAGAAACTTAAAATGTCAAACTAAAATGTGATTAAAGGAGCCAAAAATACACTGCAGTCTCTGAGGGCCTCTGCCTGCCTGTCAGGCGTCAACAAAAATGAGAAAAGATCTCCAGGTACTAACTTTCTCTGAATAACTAGACATGGATATGTCTTCAAGAGAAACACGTTCACATCTCTCCCTCTGATTAATGTTAGTCCAGCTTGCACGCTCACACCTCCACGTGGAATGGAATGATAACGCACTTCTGACCATACTTCATTCTTCACACAGCTTGTGTTTAAATCCTTCCTGTGATGAAATAGTGAGGGATCCTGAACCAGGATTGTTTCTTTCAGAGCCACGAGGTGTAGTTGCTGAGGTTTTCTAGGATGGTTTGAAATAAATTCCTATTAATCTGTCCTCGTTCAGTTTGCAGTCAGACAGGCTTTTATGTATCTATTAGTGTGAATCCTGAAACAAATCCAGACAATATTATCTGTTAGTGAGGAAACTTCTGTACAGATTGGGAATGAGGTGGACTCTCACTGGGTGTTGGTATTAAAAAGAGTGAAAGAGATTTGCACGTGACTGAGGAGTCCCAACACTTCAAAATGGGGAGGGGCAAGCTTTCCACATGTCTGATTCACAATCCCTTATGGGAGAGGAGTATGGTGGGAAATACCTGCTGACTTCCCTCTGCACCTGGAAGCTTCAGAGCAGCTGCCTCCCATGCGATGCTGTACGCACAACAGACACCGTTTGATTCATGCTTGAATATTTTATATATGGTGCCATTGTTGATCCTGTGCCAATACAATTCTTATGCTGCACTAATCAGCAATGTTGCATTGTCTAGAAAAGAGTAGAGGTGGGTTCATTCAATCTGTTGCAACAACAACACCATCACCTGACCCATTGGACTACGTAAGCCATTCCATATGGTCATGGTCTCATCCACCTGACTTGATCTCCCCCGACAGCAATATGAGATGGTATAAAACCCCTACTACCAGCTCAATAGTTCCATTCCAAGCAAGGGCCCATTAATGTTAGGTTTGAAGATAGCCAGTATGAGTGGTGCCATTAACGCTGTATGCAGTTATTCTAGGCATGTGGGCACCAGCTTGAAGATTTGAACTGATGGTTTACTCCATTGATTGCACTTGCCCCCTCAGAGCACCAAAACAGTCCAGGCTGCCGACCCAGTGTGCTGCAGCGCTGGACTATCTGGCCCAGTGCGCTGTGGCACTGCACTGTCCGACCCAGGGCGCTGCACCGTCCGGCCCGTTTCCTAAATAAGTAACCGCACTTCCAAAAAATTACTTAAATCAGCTATAAGCACTTTGAGACGTTCTGAGATTGCGAGAAGTGGTATATAGGAGCAAGTATCTTCCTTTCTTTCAAATGCCTACCAGCTGAAAGTGAGCCTTTCCCAAAATGCTCCCTGGTAGCAAAGCCTGATTTAGAAACCGAGGCTAAAGTTAGATTGTGTGGTGTACATTCTGTGTATGAAGCCATCTTGGCAAGACAGCCATTTTACAGTGAAGAATGGGCATGCCCATAGAAGCCCGTGAACTTGCCCTTTGTGGCCCACCTGTGATACAGGTGACCTGGTCGTTTCTGAAACCTATTACAGGTGTAGCGCAGCTGCCCAGAATGGCTGATGAGTGTCTCGGACTCACCTTAGAACAAAATAAAATTATAGTATCCACATTTACTGATTTTTTTTAAAGCAGTTTCATTTGAGAGCTGACAGCTTTCCCTCAAATGACCCAATTATCTTGTTATTTCTTGGGTGTAGGGAGGAAACAAAGATATAAGTGGGAGTTAATGTGGCATTTTTTAGTCACTTACTGACCTTACTGTTTCTTCTGGTATTCCTTAGTATTCTTTGGCACAAACTCTGAAAAGGAGCAGAGCTCCAGATAAGTTCTGAAACGGTTACGCAGTGACATATACACACCTCTAGTCTAGTCACTTTCAGACTGCATTTCTACTTCCCTAATCAGTCTCCACAGACGCTTTGCTGCGGGAGTCCATGTCTTACTCAGTTGTATCCTTGGAGCAATAGTGTCGCCTACTGGAGATATAGTGACTGTCAGGAAACATTTCATCCATTTATCATTCTAACCACTATACTTATTTGTCAACTGGTCTGTGTGAGCACCGTAGCTTATCTGCATTTTGAGCACAATTATTCCTAAAGAGGGACTGTGAAGATAGTGAGTCGTGTACTTCCTTCACAAGACTTAGGGGTTGGTTTATAAATGCAAATTCTTGCCTTAGCCAAAGGAATAGGACTTTCTAACCTCTCACAACAACATTTTGTTTAATCAGCTCTAGAATTCTCCATATTCTCTCAAGTTTATGCACTGTATGATGATGAGCTGGGCAGGGGAATGAAAACTTGCATTTGTTTTGCCTTGTCAGCTATCGATATGAATGTTGCAGCAATTTACCTTTTTGTGGTTTTATTTCTAATTTTGCTGAAGTGTCCCATGTCCAGCTGGGTTTCTTGGTACAGTAGAGTGTGGGGAGAGCAAGAATGGGAGCAAGACATGATCTGTTGGTGATGGCAAGGTTCTTGAGAGACCAGGATAATGAATGATAGCAGGGCCATCTGGACTGAAAACATCAGCTCTCTTCTCCCAATCGATGCTGCCAGACCTGCTGA
The DNA here is from genome assembly GCF_965287045.1 of Carcharhinus amblyrhynchos. Lineage (NCBI taxonomy): Eukaryota > Metazoa > Chordata > Chondrichthyes > Carcharhiniformes > Carcharhinidae > Carcharhinus > Carcharhinus amblyrhynchos. Next base: position 51,842,142 of record NC_137339.1, on the reverse strand, counting down.
CATTTTCTCTTTTGGTTAGTGAATGATGAGTTCAGGAAGCAGAGTATCTGAAGGGAGAGAAAGTAAATCCCTATGGGAGAATATGTGCTGAGCTTTTATATGTACTACATATATTGAAATCAGGAAAGGGCATAAAGCCAATTTTTTTCACCCCTCACACTTTACCAATCAGCATGGCAAGCTGGTAAAATCGCACCCATGTACTCAGCCCCATAACTATCTCATTAGGATTCCCTTTATTTTCAGCAACTATAAAAAGCCCAGTTTCTCAATCATATTTCATATTTCACAGATTTATGAATGGAACAATTGTGTCATCTCAAACTGTGCCCTCCCTGCCCACCTCACTCACTCCCCTTTCCTCCTTTTGTGCCCTCTTTCCTATATTTACTTTCCCTTCTCTGTCAATTCTTTCTCTTTGTTCTTCATCCCATTGTTCTCTTCTCTGTCCTTTCAGATTTAAAATGAATTTGACCACTCCCTGATATCTTCCTGATAAACATAGGGGCCCACAGCACAAATCTGCTGATTTCAGTATGAAATGTGGTATCTAAAAAGAAGAGACAAAAGATGAAAGAACTGATTACATGTGCGATCTGGAGCATTAGAAACTTTTTGTAGGCTGTGAAAAACACCACTGTAGCTAGTGATTGAAGCAATAAATATACTGACATTTGAGAATAGTAAGAAACCTCAACACCAGATTAAAGTCCAGTAGGTTTGTTTGGTAGTTTTTGGAGCGCTGCTGTTTCATCAGGTAAATGGGAGTTCTGTTCACAAACAGGGCATATAAAGACACAAACTCAATTTACAAAATAATGGTTGGAATGTGAGTCTTTACGGGTAATCAAGTCTTAAAGGTACAGACAACGTGAGTGGAGCAGTGCTCCAAAAGCTAGTGGCTTTTGCTACCATATAAACCTGTTGGAGTTTAACCTGGTGTTGTGAGACTTCTTACTGTGTTTACCCCAGTCCAACTCAGCATCTCCACATCATTTAAGAATAAGTCAGATGGATGGTTGAAGAAGAGAATAAAATGATGGGGGACATAACAGACAGATGGGATTAGGACCAACACTGCTGCGAAGGATAAACACAACAATATGCTGGTGGATTAAATAGCATGTTTCCCTGTGGAAATTTGGCCCCCAGTGTAGCTGGTATGAAAAATGGGAATTGTCACACTGATGGAGCACATTTAGGCAAAATAGTGAGAGCTCTGTATCTTGCCCTTCTGTATCTAACAGGATGAATGTTTGAAGTAGGGTTACGACACAAGCACCAACATCCCCCCTCATAATTATCACAAAAACAATATTTCTGTCTTTGCTTCACAGAAGTATTTTTGTAGCGTAATCACCATTGTAGTGTTGGAAACATGGCAATCAGTTTGTGCACAGCAAGCTCCCAAAAAAAGCAAACTGACCAGATGGCCAGTTTTCATGCTGTTGATTGGGAGATAGTTATTGACCAGAACACTGGAGGAATTCTCCTGCTCTTCTTCCAATAGGATATTTGAGATAGTAGATGCTTGGTTTATCATTTTGCCTGAAAGACGATACAGGAGAAACAATCTTCTCACCCTGGTGAGAGTGCTGCCACTGAGCAAAGGCTGATATCATGCAGTAAGGTGTTTGTGAACATATCATGCCAGGGAACCTTAAAAAGGACCAAGCAGTCCAGTTACAGGCTATTCTTCCTGACTTGAGCTGTACCTCAGGTGGGCTCTTTGAGCTGTATATAGTGGAGTACTGGTAAACACAGAACTGCCACACACCACGGTAACAACTAGAAATGATGATTTTAAAAGCATCTTGGCACAGTGGTTAGCACTGCTGCCTCAACGCCAGGGACCCAGGTTCGATTCCGGTCTTGGGTTACTGTCTGTGTGGCGTTTGCACATTCTCCTTGTGTCTGCGCGGTTTCCTCCAGGTATTCCTGGTTTCCTCTCATAGTCCAAAGATGTGCCAGTTAGATTGATTGTCCATTCTAAATTGACTCTAGTGTTAGGGGGATCAGAGGGGTAAATATGTGGGGTTACAGGAATAGGGCCTGGGTGGGATTATGGTTGGTGCAGACCCAATGGGCCAAATGGCCTCCATCTGCACTGTAGGGATCCTGTGATTCTAAGTGCGAGTTAAAATTGATTAGCTCGTGTACTTGGTTGTATTTGCAATGGCACTGATTGATGCTCTTTTACTTTAGCTATTTCTTCCAGCTCACAAAGCTATAGATCAGAAACCCTTTCAACTGATCATCTTGCTCCTTTTATATAGGAAGGAGGCCTATGGCCTTCAGTCAGCACAGTGGTAGCAAGTAGAATGTCAGAGGTAAATCTGGAAGGTCTAATCCTCACTGCCTAATTGTGAATTCCAGTCCATCATATCCCATCCATCACCAGATGATCTGTTTTTAATGATGTCGGTTGTGTGATAAATATTGGCCAACCTCTACTGTTCTTGTTGTGAGATTGTGAATAATATATAAATGTAGATAGAGAATTTTATTTTTAAATATCTCAACACTTCAAGTGATTCGTCTTGTTATACACAGGATAAGTGCCAAATTGACTGAACTAATATGATACTTTAAAATTAGTTAGCAAAACAAAAATTGCCCAGTACCCTGTACTGTATCTTCACTGAAGCAATATGACTTACTAACATATGAAGCAAGGGACGGGGGTGTAGGAGACTGTGGGCTAATCCGGAAGTGCTGAAATCTGGTACCAGGTGGCTTGTTGTGCTTGTCTAAGTAAGTGATGGTGCTGTGTGTGTGACCAAACAGTGAATAAAAATTACTGATAGTTTAGAAGGATAGGGACCAGTATTTCCTGCAGCAACTATGTTCCTTTTTAAATTTTGACGGTTGATAAGAAAAATTTAAGCTGATTATCGACCCTGTTTGTTATCCCTTGGATTTGTAACTGGTTGACTTAAAGTAAGATGTCTCAAGACCAGTCCAACACTGGCATCTCCGCATCATGGCTACATTTGGAACTAATGCAAGCTCATGAAATCTGTCCTGGTAGTCAATGATGGGACATAAACTGCAAACTGTTTGCAGTTTAAACTGCCCTGCACTTTATTTCATCAACAACAACTGCATTTATATGGTCTCTTTAACACAGTACTCATGGAAGCGTTATCAGATCAAAAATATCAGTCCATATAATTGTGATTGTAAGACAGGTGACCAAAGGTTTGGTCAAAAATGTAGGCCTTAAAGAATTGAAAGGTAGGTTAAGATACTTGGGGAAGGGAATTCCAGACCTTGGAAACCAGGTAGCTTGAATGCAAGGTGACCACTGCTGGACCAAGGAAATATGGAATACTGTAGAGGTCTGAATATGAGGAATACCAATATTTTACTGGGTTGTGGAACTGGTGAGATTAGCGATGAGGAGGGGCAAGGCCATGGAGGATTTTGAAGGCGAGGAAGAGTTGTTTAAATGAAAGCTTAATCAGGAGCTAATTTATTTAGTGAGCACAGAGATAGATGATCCTGAGAACAGGATTAGGTGATGTTATAATACCTTGCCAATCACCATTAATGTCTAAACCAGAATCCATATCCAAGGAAGTGCCTCCAGTGACATTAGAACAAACATGAATCCCTAATAAACACACCATCCAGTATGGTTCAGTAAGTGTTCAATTGCGAGTCCAAGGCAGCCAACTCGCCATTCAGCTATCAGGGTCTTCTCTGTGCTGTTGTGTAATACAGTCACCAGGGAGTCATGAGGTTGTGGGTTCAAGCTTCATTTCCAAACAGCTTTGTACTCCATGCAATACTGGAGGTGTGCTGCACAGTCAGAGATGCTGGCCTTCAAAACAAACATTAATATCTGCTCACAAGTAGATTTAAAGATCCCAATGGCACTGTTCAAAGAAGAGAAAGCGAAATCTTATTCGTGACTAGCCAGTGTTTATCTCTCAACTAACATCAGTTAAGACAGATTATTTGGCCATTAGTACATTGCTGTTTGTGGAATCTTGCTGTGCTTAAGTTAGCAGCTACGTTTCCTACAATATACACTTTTTAAAAAATGCTTAAATGACTAACGTAGTTTAGAATGTCACAAGATTGTGAAAGGTGTTTTGCAAGTTCATTTCATTTCTGCCCTGGTTAACTGAAATCTGAATAACTTTTATTTGGAATTATTTTTGGTTCCTAATTTTAGTGTTGGGTGCCATCTTTTGGTTTGACTTGTTTGGCTATGGCAATTTAAAACCAGAAATGGCTATCATGAAGGCGACTAACAGACTTATTTCTTTTTTTAGCAACAGATCTACACACCCAGATCAACAGACAGATTGACAGTCCCGTCATTCCTACAACGAGATCGATTTAGTCGCTTCCAGCCCACCTATCCCTACCTACAACACGAGATCGACCTTCCTCCCACCATCTCTCTGTCAGACGGTGAGGAACCCCCTCCGTACCAGGGGCCCTGCACCCTCCAACTCCGCAACCCTGAGCAGCAGATGGAACTGAACCGTGAGTCAGTGCGAGCTCCGCCGAATAGGACTATTTTTGACAGCGATCTGATAGACACGTCAATTTATAATGCTGGGCCCTGCCCACCCAGCAGTAACTCTGGAATCAGTGCCACCAGTTACAGCAACAACGGCCGAATGGAAGGACCTCCACCCACTTACAATGAGGTCATAGGTCACTACCCAGGGTCGACCTTTTTCCAGCACCAGCAGAACCATGGTGTCCTCTCTGTGATGGGAGGTAACAGACTGCAGCACCCTCAGAACCACGGCCTTGAGAATACAGTTGTCCGGAACAGCAAAGACAAAAAGACAGGACATCCCTTCTGAGATCCACTCTGTGCACTTCAACTCAAACCAGGGGGCGTGGGTGAGCGGGAGAGCATGGTCAAATGTGCTTGCTCCTCCTGCCCCCTGCTCCCCTCTCCATTGTATAAAATTAATACTTAGCTATGTTGCATCTGAATTGAACATCAAGCATAAGGCTTCAGGTAGTTCTATCGAGCTACATTAGATAAGGAAGGTCCAATACTCTTGTTACTTTAAAAGAGACCTTAGTTTAAGTGATGTGCGTAAAATGCTGTCTTTAATTATCTCACTTAACTTTAAAGAAACATTTGCACAAAATTTTATGTTTGAAGAACCTGCAATATGCCTAATGAGAAAACTGCATGTGGAGGCAGGAGTATTTTTGTAATAGAAATGGCCTATACGAAAATGATGTCTTTTTTTTGTTTTGTTCCCAGATGAGAGAAATGGCAATTTTTGGAGTGCCATCTCGGTGTGTCTCTAAACATTTCTGTATATAAAAAAAAAAGGCAGGGGTTTAGAGTTATTTATGAACACTTTTGAAACATTGCACTATTTTGTAATATGAGTAACAAGCAGACACTTGTAATAATGATGGCCTGCAGTGTCTGCCACGGATGTATGAACAAGCAAAGACATTCTTGATTATAAAAGTGCTGAGCTACACAGATAATTGTAGGTAGAGTCCTGTAGGCCCTGGATCCAATGGGGGGAAGAAGCTGCAATGATATTAGAATATAGAGCAAAGTTTAGAGGATTCAGAATAAATTGTGCTTTAAGATTAGATGATGGGAGTTACAAGGAAGCTCAACTTTTCTTTGTGACTCATGTTAATAACAATGGACCCAATACTGTGAATCCAGCTTGCAGTGCATCTTAGAAAATCATCAGGCTAGAAAATAGTCATGGAAAAGATAACCAAAGACAGTCCTCTTTTTACCCAGTGCAGGGTAATAAAATATGATTTGTGACAGTTTTGGTACCTTTTAGCATGTCTGCAAAAAAAAAGTGTAGCAACTTTTATTAAGAAACCACTCCCTCCAATGCCAACACTCGCCTCATTTTGGAATTCTTTCAAAAAAATGTGATGGTGTGGGTTGCATGCCAATCAAGCTTGGAAAATTCTGTATGCTTTGGGAGTCTGGCACGGAATCTAGGACCGAAATATTGACATTAAATATTGTGACTTGGCGAATGAGTCACTGGTAATGCAAGGTCCACTTTTTCCCAAACCTGTTGTTGAGGTATAGTCTGGATAGAGTGGCGTTGGTCCAAGCTCCAGGATAGACAATTACTCTATTCCCTATTATTTCTATCCCTCTGAACTTTGAGTACAAAATTCTCTAGATGGGGAGTTAGGCTGATGGGGGAACAAAGTATGGCTGGCTAACTGGGACAGGGAAGGTGAGAAGAGGAGGACAGGACGACCATTTCTACTAGGAGACATCAACTGGCATTTGGATTATCATATAATTGGTTGCATTCAGATCTTGGTGTCTGATATACTGACTTTTTTTCCACAAAATTTTCAAGTTGCTCAAATGTGAAAACACTTTGGGCTACCTTTTATAAATAGGCTATGTCAATGAGTTTAAAGTAAAATGATGAGGGTTCTATACAGTCAAAAAACCTCTATCAATTTGTAGACTGAAGAGTAGTTCAAATGTTTATTTCCTCACCACCTGATAGTTTATTTGGTGGGTAATGATGTATTAAAATAATTTGAAGTTCTCAGTCACATCATTATGTCCCTAGTGTAACTTTCCCTGGCTCTCACCAGGCCATGAATCCACAATCGCTAGCACCTCCAATGATTAAAACTTCCCAGTGTCCTGCTTTCAAAAACAACCAGACCTCGAAGTGACATCCACTTTTCAATTTGTTACATTATTGGCCAAATAAAGTTGAAGCTTAAAATGGTGAATGTGATATAAATCCATCTTTTTGGTTTCCATGCTGTAGGGCAGGTCAAGTGCTTCACTCTTGTGCTCGTTTTCTTTGGAGAAAATCAAACTTGAGCCCAACACCCTATCTATCATAGGTCATGGAGAATGGCATGGGTGGTAATTGATACAAAACAAAGCTTGGATTAATAGAACTCCGTTATTAGTTAGGATACATATTGATAATGCATGGTATCTTGTTTACAGCACTATTGTAACAGGATTACTAAGATACACCCAATGTCTTTCAGGCATGTCTTTGACTCTGCCTTAATATATGCGGCTTTAGCAGTGCCCTGAAAGGTGGTAATTTGGTCCTGTAACCTTCTGCTTGCACACATCAATTTCTTGATGCCCTTGCTAGATTTTCTTGGATCTGCACAGTTGTTGATTGCCAAGACCCGAGTGCATTTTACCAGTAAGAATAAGCTAATCTCCAGCTTCCACAAGGTATGTGAAGCATTCATCCCATGGAAAAGCTGATGATGGTAGCTGTTCATCCATCCTCCTGGGAGGAGGAAAGTTTTAATATGCCTTCTGACTAGATAGATCTTGAAGACATAAGAAGCTAGATTTCTTTCACTGGTAAGTGTACAAACTCTCAACTGAGGGTACCTACCCTAACACTCGCTCACCAGGCAGGATCAAGTGACTCACCACTTCTACAGACCCAATATTACTCCTGATTTCAGTTTTCTGATGAACAAGTTGGATTAAAATTCTGCCACAGTTGGAGAGAATTTTGTGGACTTGGGGAATGGATAGGCTATTTATAAGTCAATTCAATCTGCAAATCGAAGCTAAGGTGGCAATTTTGGTCTAATCCACCTTTCCCATTTATCCATCCATTCTTACTTGTTCCCTTAATTGTAGCAATGCAGCACAATTTAGCTCTGCAGTTATCATTGTTTCTAACCACACTATTTTGTTTCTTTAACCTATGGGCTGTCAGCAATTTCCATGCATGTTCACTTTTTTTCTATTAAATGTTGTCTTGGTGTATAGTATAGTGAAAAATCTTGCTAGTGCCAGATGAAGGCTGAGTCACCCAGAACCCTTGTATTTCTAATTTTTCAAATTTGCTTTCTCTGAAATTGCTTCCATTGCCCTGGCCCCTCTCTTTCACTATCTCAGGCAATGATGAGGTGTTCAGATACTGAAGTTTCTTTAAGAATTGCTGTGTGATTGAGGCAGTGTTTGTCGCTCTTGTGTCAGGTCATTAAGAGCTCTGCAGGCTGGGAGAGGAATCATCCTTGTGCAATTCAGAAGGGGAGAGGGAATGGTGTGACCTTATCTTAAGATTTAAGCTTTATGTTAACACTCCAGGTTCCACGAGTATTGTGCCTCATGTTAAAATTGCTGCTTTGTTTAATTTCTCCCCCCCCCCCCACCCCGTGCTGTGTATAACTTGAATATATTCACATATCCCACCCATTGGTGAAAGAAGAATTTATATTATGGGTATTGCATGTAGTTTAAACAATAGTATTAACCAAATGAATAGAATCTGTGAAACCTAACCTCCTCCACCATTACATGATGTTACAGTCTGATAGAGTTCTGTTCAATCTAAAGTCAAGAATGGATTAAAGAGGAACTATGAAAGGCATTATTACTTTGACAGGTTTATTTCCAATATTAGTTTTATAATAAACAGCTAAACAAAGACAAAAGCTGCAATTTCTGCACTTTGTAACCATTTAGAGACTGCAATGATGCTGGTTTATTACGTGAGAAGTGTATGTTTTAAGAAGGGGTGATAAATGGGAACCAGTCCAGCTGCTGTGATGTGGTCTGCCCCATGTAACGTCTATGATTTGCTGAAAGCCTTATTAAAATCGAAGCAGTATGCTGCCTTATTGAGTCTATCAGTGTTCAAAAGGCAAGGAGGTTTGGTTGGTAGGGGTGTATATTTTTTAAAAACTTGGATTTCATTTAATCTATTTCTCACACCCCGCCACGACTGAACTCTTTATGGAACGGCCACGTACATTTATAGAATAACAGGCCCTTCGGCCCACAAGTTGCCATTAGATCCCATATACTCATTCAGAAGTCTTTTAAAAGACCCCAGCGTGTTTGCCTCTACCACCACCAACGGCAGCCAATTCCACTCACTCAGCACCCTCTGAGTGAAAAACTTCCCCCTAACATCTCCTCTGTACTTGCTTCCCAGCATCTTAAACCTGTGTCCTCTTGTAGCAACCATTTCAGCCCTGGGAAATAGCCTCCCAGAATCCACCCTATCTATTCATCTCAACATTTTATAAACCTCTAACAGGTTGCCTCTCAACCTTCATCCCTCCGAGGAGAAGAGACCTAGCTCCCTCAACCTATCTTCATAAGGCATGTCTCCCAATCCAGGCAACATCCTTGTAAATCTCCTCTGCACCCTCTCAATAGCTTCCACATCCTGTCGTGAGGCGACCAGAACTGCGCACAGTACTCCAAATGGGAGTAGCAGTTTTTAGTAGCAGTCAGCTCCCCAATCTTCAACACCAAGTTTTAAATTAACTGCAAGCATCTGTCGTTTGTATTAATTTAAATTACCTGGAAGACAATTCTCTCCCGTTCACTGACAGTTATTCCAGACCCGAATAAATATTATTTTTGATTTCTCATTGCTTCCATTCGTCTCTTTCCCCCTCCCCCAACTCGACTCAAATAAAATTGATAAGTCACCTATCCTGCGACAGCACCAACAGAAAGAGCGACACCCTCCAGAGCCTCTTTGGGAGGGGAAGAGAGTGCACATTCAACTGGGTTAGGCAGCTCTTCCCTGGACCGGGTGCAGGAAGAGTATCTCTCACTTTCAATCGGATTGGAGCCAGTCCCAGGGCAGCTCCCAGATTTCATAGTTACCTCCTCACGTGGGGGTTTGGACAGAGCCGGCTGTATAAATAAAACCAAACCAAAATACTGGAGGCACCTAGCTGATCAGTCGATGCTACAAGGTGGAAATTTACAAAAGCTGAGAGAGGGTTATGGAGCGATTTCCTCACGAAATCTGGGCTAAGCTCTCCCTGCAGACGCTGTGAACTGTAACAATACCTTTTTTAAAACCCACGGGTGAGCTTCACGCTTTTCTAATCACCTGGTTCCAGATCATGACTTGCTCATAAGGCTTTTAATTCGTTTTCTAACCCACTCGAATCCCGTTCTATTAGCCTGTAATTTACTCCCCAGGTTATGGAGTCTTGTTTGAAACCACCCGTTTATTACGCGGCAGCTCCCCAGGTTTAGCTGTGCTGGGAGCAAGGGTTTGCCTGAACCGGGAGTGGGAACTCCCGGAGTTAGCTCAGCCAGCATAGTCCAGTTTCAGATTCCCCGCCCTCTGTGCTTTCATCTTTTCTGTTTCAATTATGTAACGTTTTGGAAACATACCTTTTGAAAAAAAACTTCAGGTGGGTTTGGAAGATCCTTTCCTGAATTCATCTGTTTGAAAAAAAATCCTCGGGCATTTCTAAAACGATTTTGCGTGGATCTGCTGGATTTAAATTTGTGTAAAATGTAAACAGCACTTTTTTTCAAAGCTGAGTAACTTTTTTCTCATTGTAATAATTGTGAACTCTTGCTGAGCTAACAGAAGAGATTCCCCTGTACAAGCTTATTGTCTACATGTGACTAATGGTGTTTTTAAAAAAAAATAAAAGGCAGTCTCTCTTGTCACTAGGGCTTGAGTTACCATGGATGCCGCATATTTTCATGAGTTAAGTCCGTTTCCCCCTCAGTAAAAGGGGGTGTGTCCTTCCCCCACCCCTCAACAAAAGTCAAGAAATGTCTTCAGCTCTACCATGACAGTGCTGTCAAACTCGGGTTACATCGGGTATGTGATGGCAGGACAGGTTGTAGTTCATTGCGAAGACATCTTACGAGGAGTGTACTAGTTCAGTTTAGGAGTTCTTTAACCGGCCAGTGCACTAGAAATCCTGGTGATAAGTGATTTTTTATATATATATGAGATAGAAATCATTCCTACCTACATCCTGCATTTTTCCATCCGTGTGTTTGGTTCCATTTAGCCTGCCTCTTTCTGTAACCTTAGTGGTATTAGAATGGATTTTAAATACCCTCTCTCCTCCCAATCCCACAGCACACATCCTTCCCTCACATCACCAACTCCACCGCTGGGCTATTTTATGCATTAATGCATTTGCAGAATTGTTCGAAGTGATATTAATTACAATTTTTTTTCAGACACTTGTGGTCGACTTTGCAGCGAGCACATTTGAAACAAATTTTAAAAACACTTTAAAAGGAAAAATAAAGATGAGAATACATATACTGGATGGCTTTGTTGTGGTTTGTTGCTGGGAGCATAAACCAATAACTGGGGGCAGCCAGGCAAGTGAATATGTAGATCATGATGCCCTCCAGTCAGGATTACTCTGATTGTCTCCCCTAAACTACCACAATGATTGGAACTGCAGCCTACCTGGTTTCACATCTATAGCCGGCTGAAGTGACACTGCGGAGGCCGGTGTTTGCTCCCCATCCCGAGCTGCCCTTGAGAATGTGGTGGTGAGCTGCCTTCTTGAACTGTTGTGTAGGTACACCGGTTAGCGAGGGAGTTTCAAGTCCATGTGATGTAGGTACACCCACAGTGCTGTTAGGGAGGGAGTTCCAGGATTTTGACCCAGTGAAGCTGAAGGCAAGTTAGATTTGTATGGTATTCCCATGTGTCTGATGCCCTTTCATTCCAAGTGGTGGATGTCAATGGTTGCCGATAGAAGAGGCGTTGTTGAATTCCCAAGTTAACTTTCTTGTTTCTGCGACTCCCCTTACTTTGATTCTCTGAATCTTGGTGCTCAGCATCACAATGATAGAGAGGTGATCCTGGCCTTACTTTACAAACAGGAATTCCCTCCAGTTACAGTTTGTTGCCATAAGCCAGCTGAATAACCTGAAGTGTTCAGCATAGATCAGTGAGAGCACTTCATTGTATAGCACTGAGGAAATGTTACATTGCAAATTGAATCATTAAACCAAGCCCTGTCAAATAAAAGATCCCATGCAATTATTCCACAGATGAGCAGAGGAGTTTCCCTGCTGTCCTGGCCAACATTTCACTTTTAACCAACTGCACTAAAACTGATCAGCTGACCAGTTCCCAATTGCTATTTGGGATCCTGCTCTATGCAAATTGGCCTTCACATGGTACAACAGCAACTGCAATTAAAAAATTGCTTCATTAACTTCAAAACCCCTTGGGACCCTTTGAGAGGTGCTATCTAAATGCAACTCCTTTTTCTCTGTGTTCTTTGCCCTTACGCATCAATCATTGCTATGTATTGTACATTATCAAATTGTGACAACATAGAAGGTGGCTATTTGGTCTGTTACATCTGTGCCTACGCTCTGCAACAGCAATTTATTTAGTCCCACTTCTCTTCCTTTACCCTGTAGCCCTGCAATTGTTTTCTTTTGACATAATTACCCAATTCTCTTTTGAAAGCTTCAATTGAATCTGCCTTCACCATAGTCTCAAGCAGTGCATTCCAAAGCCTGACAACTCGCTGCGTGAAGATGTTTTTCCTCATGTCACCATTGCTTCATCGCCTCTAGTCAGTGTCCTCTCGTCTTGACCCCTCTGCCAATGAGCACAGTTTCTCCTTACCTATTCTGTCCAGGCTCCTCATGACCTTGAACATTACAATCACCTCTTAATCTTCTCTTCTAAAAACAATCCCAGCTTCTCCAATCTACTCACAATTTGGAAGTCCCTCTTCCCTAGAACCATTCTTGTAAATCTTCTCTGTAACCTCTCTCCGATGCCTTCACATCCTCCCTCAAGTGTGGTGCCAAGAAATAGATACAATATTCTAGATGAGCCCAAACAGCTTTATCACAGGAATGTAAGAGCCAGAGTCGGCCATTTGCTCATCAAGCTTGCTCCACTATTCAATTAGATCATACTTGATCATATACTCCAACACCATTTCCTACACTTTTGCCTTGGTGTCATTAGTCTCTAGAAATCTATTAGTTTCTATCTTGAACATTCTCAATTCTTGAGCTTCTGCAGTCTTCTGGGGTAGGGTATTCCAAAATTCCCCACACTCTTGAGTAGGGCACAGTAATTAGCACTGTTGCCTCACAGTGCCAGGGACTGGGATTCAATTCCAACCTTGGGTGCAAACTCGATGGGCCAAATGGCCTCTTTGCACTGTAGGGATTCTATGATTCCATTGTACGACTGAGGTAATACATAAAGCAAGTGAAATGAGTTGTGTGCTGTTTGCTCACAACATTGATCGTGAGAGCTGTGCGCTCCCTCGGTGTCCAAAGTGTAAATATTTCTTTTGGTTTTAACATTTAAAGTTGATGGTAGCTCTAGTAATAGAAAATGCTTAATCATTTACATATAATAAAGGCAAAATACTGATGCTGGAATCTGAAACAAAAAAGAGAAAATGCTGGAAAATCTCAAGGTCTGACTGCATCTTTTGGAGAACAGAGCTAATGTTTCGAGTCTGGATGACACTTCATTAGAGTTCATTTTCTACAACTTGTTTTGAAATATTTGGCGTGTATTAAATGCATTTAATTTTATTTGTGGGGTCATGGTTTAAGAAGAAGCTTGATTTCAACGTTGTGGCCCTCTGAGATGAAGAAGGGCCACTCGTGGCTCACTCACTAGCTTAGGTTGCCTATCACTATTCTAGACTCACCAATCTGGGAAACATCCTATCTACATCTACCCTGTCACACCCTAACCATGGCCTCCTTGCTTTTGTGCTGTTGCTATTAGTTATAAATCCCAGAGTCCAGTATACATTATTAACTGCTTTATCAACCTGCCTTGCCATCTTCAATGATTTGCACATGTTCCTTCAGGTCCCCTCCCTGGCTGCCTGTAATTCCTGCACTCTTGAGGAGTCTGTGTTTCAGGTTTACATTGGATTTTCAAGATTGCAGCCTCTCTTTTAATATCTGAGGAGGCCGGTCCTGAACCTTTAGCAACACATCAGCCACACATTTTGGATTTTTAGCCACCGGATGCAGTGGGGGAGCAAGCAAGACAGATTAATCTGCTTGTGGGTCTGGTTAAGGTGGCCATTAACAGGTCCAGGCAGTGGGCAGTTAAAGGGGTTGCTTATCCTGATTGACTGCCTTTCTTCTATGGTTATGCGTACACCTGGGTGTTCTTGGATGGAAGGACGCAGTGTCCACTGGTACATTTGATGTCATCCATGAGCGCTGGTCGATCACAGAGGCTGGAGTGCATCGTCAGTCATGAAAAATGTATTTTAATCTAATTTGATAAGATTCCTTTGATTTTCATTTTTGTTACAGTGCACGTTAAGGGGCTATCGGTAAGTTTATTTGTTTATTAGTTCATGCATTTAAATGGTGGTGCATGCACACCAAATCAACTACATTGCCTTCATCAAATGTCCCTGTTATTTCATCATAAAAAAACTCAAGCTAGTTAGTTAAACTTGATTTGCCTTCCCAAACTCATGCTGACGTTCCTTAATCCAAATTTGTTCAATGGACTCTTGATTTTGTCCTGAATATAAGACTTTCACACCATCAAGATTGAAGTAACTGACCTGTAGTTGCAGGACTTAACTTTGGAACAAGTGAGGACAAGTGAAGTGAGGTACATGCTGTTTGCACACAACAATGGGCAGCACAGTAGCACAGTGGTTAGCACTACTGCTTCACAGCTCTAGAGACCTGGGTTCGATTCCCGGCTCGGGTCACTGTCTGTGTGGAGTTTGCACATTCTTCTCGTGTCTGCTTGGATTTCCTTCAGGTACTCCGGTTTCCTCCCACAGTCCAAAGATGTGTGGGTTAGGTTGATTGGCTGTGCTAAAATTGCCCCTTAGTGTCCTGAGATGCATAGGTTAGAGGGGTTAGCAGGTAAAAATATATAGGGATATGGGCATAGGGCCTGGGTTGGATTGTGGTCAGTGCAAACTCAATGGGCCTCTATCTGCACTGTAGGGTTCTATGATCTAACATTTCAGAAAACATGGTTAATTGTAACAACCCCAGCATCTGAGGAGGGTTGGAAGATTAGTCAGTGCCTCTGCAGCTACCACTCTTACTTGTATGGGTATTTTTAAAAATGTATTCATTCATGGGATTTTGGCATCACTAGGCCAGCATTTATTGCCCAACCTAATTGCCCTTGAGCTGAGTGGCTTGCTGGGCCATTTTAGTGCATTTCAGAGCCAGCCACAATTCTGTGGGTTTGTAATCATATGTAGGCTAGGCAAGGATGACAGATTTCCTTCCCAAAAGGACATTAATGAACAAGATGGGTTTTTATGACAATCGACAATGGTTTCTTAGTCATTACCACTTTTAATTCCAGATGTTTATTGAGTTCAAATTTCGCCATCTGTCATGGTAGGAGAAATGCTGGAGAAAATTTCTGTGATCGGGGGAGCAGTACAAAGGTGAGCGGTGGCATTCAGCCTGAGGACTAAGCATGGCATCTGCGGCAATGGGTCTGTTTGCTGTCTCTGAGGAGCAAGGGTCACCCAGTTGATATCCTGAGAAATATACCCATAGACAGAACACCAAAGACAATAAGGACTCCAATAATGTGATGCCAGAAGGATCAGTAATGGATGGCATCCTTGCCACATTTCTTCTAAACCTCTTCAGAAAACCATTTGATGGGTTCTGTCTGTGAGTTGACATCATGAGACTACGTCAATCACTGCCATCCCATTGCTTTTGAGTGGAAACACCTTGGAAATTGAATGGTCGTCCAAAACTTTTCTCAAGCAGCCATAGGAAAACATTTCACAGTGACACTATCAGTGAGTCAGAAGTCTGGTTGGAGTGGAGACATTGATGTAGATATGAAAAAATCTGTAAGACTGGTTATGAAACACAAAGAATAAACTGGTGTCAAATAAGTGGTACATAAATGCCACGTATGCAGCTGGAGAAAATCATAGAACCCCCTACAGTGCAGACAGAGGTCGTCTGGCTTGGATCTGCGCCGACTCTCCAATGGAGCTTCTTACTCAGGCCCATTCCCTGCCTCATCCCCATAACCTCACGCAGTTACCCCACTAATCTCCCTAACCTACGCATCTTGGGGCCCTAAAGGGCATTTAGAATGACCAATCTACTTAAACTGCACATTTTTGGGCCAGAAAGAAAAAAAACAAAGACATCAAGCTATGTTAAAATAAACGAAAGAAAGCTGCATATCTTACTTGTGACTGCCAGTTAAACAATCTCCTTCAATTGCAAATCAAACATTTAATTCAGCTACATTTATAACATGTAGCTGCTCTGATAAATTGCAGTTTAAAATAAACCTTCAGTGGGAACAGTTTATTCTGATTTACTAAGCACTGTTGAATGAAACCAGCAACAATTGATTGGATATTGTAGGATGCAAATTTATAATTGCAGCAATTGTAAAATAAAAGGGTTTGACAGGGTAGAGAAACTATCTTCCCCGGTGGGGGAATCCAGAATGGCAGGGCATGATTTTAAAATTAGAACTTGGCTATTCAGGCATGAAATCAGGAAGTATTTTCCCATACAAAGTGTAGAACACAGAACATTACAGTGCAGTACAGGCCCTTCAGTCCTCAATGTTGCACCGACCAGTGGAACCAATCTAATGACCCTCTAACCTAAATGATTCCAATATTATCCATATGTCTATTCAATGACCATTTGAACGCCCTTAAAGTTGGCGAGTCCACTGCTGCTGCAGGCAGGGCATTCCACGCCCTTACTACCCTCTGAGTAAAGAACCTACCTCTGACATCTGTCCTATAATTATCATCCCTCAATTTAAAGCTATGCCCCCTCATGTTCGCCATCACCATCTGAGGAAAAAGGCTCTCACTATCCACCCTATCTAATCCTCTGATCATCTTGTATGCTTCAATTAAGTCACCTCTTAACCTTCTTCTCTCTGATGAAAACAACCTCAAGTCCCTCAGCCTTTCCTTATAAGACCTTCCCACCATACCAGGCAACATCCTGGTAAATCTCCTCTGCACCCTTTCCAATGCTTCCACATCTTTCCAATAATGCGGTGACCAGAACTGTACACAATACTCCAAGTGTGGCTGCACCAGAGTTTTGTACAGCTGCAACATGATCTCATGGCTCCGAAACTCAATCCCTCTACCAATAAAAGCTAACACACCGTATGCCTTCTGAACAACCTCATCAACCTGGGTGCCAACTTTCAGGGATTTATGCACATGTAGTGGAAAATCTGGAACTCTCTCTCAACAGTCTGTGGATGCCTGGGGGATAATTGGAGCCTTCAATAATAACATTGTCATTTATTTATTAGAAAAGTTGCCATTTTTTTTGGATAGGTCATTATGGAGTATGAGTTTAAGGTAGGTAAAGAAAGTTGTGGTACAGGTCAGCTAAGAGCTCACAGAATGATAGAACAGACAGATGTACCTATTCCTAAATCTCTATGTCTTATCTGAAATTTGCTTGTAGGCCCCATGAGTGAGAGAAAAGAAGAAATATGGCCCCTCACACAAAAAAGATTGGACACCTTTCGGTTACAGGATTTCCCGACTGATATCATGGACCGATTAGCCTGGCAAGATCCAAGAAAGGGAGACAGAGTAGCTAGAAGCTGAAAGCCTTTATGGATCACAACACCAGAATCCGGGTAGTAGCTCCAACCAAATTCATGGGAAGTTAAAATGAGGCTGGAAGCTTTGCCTAGCTTTAGCTCAAAGGAGAAGATGTCACGAAAATTTGCACCATGACAGACAGTTCTGGGGTTAGATAATACCAAGGTGAAAAAGGCAAATAACAGAAGTAAACCTTCAAAAGCTAAAATTAAGTCTGGACTGTTTCTGGGAGAACTATGTCTCTAGGAGGGACCTGGGCATCCTTGTACACGAATCACAAAAACCCAGTCTGCAGGTGCAGCAGGTGATCAAGAAGTTGAATGGGATGTTGGCCTTTATAGCGAGGGGGTTAGAATATAAAAGCAGGGAGGTCTTGCTGCAACTGTACAGGGCACTGGTGAGGCCGCAGCTAGAGTACTGTGTGCAGTTTTGGTTGCCAGACTTGCGGAAGGATATACTGGCCTTGGAGGGAGTGCAGAGAAGGTTCACTAGGCTGATACTGGAGATGAGGGGGTTAGCCAATGAAGAGAGATTGAATAGACTGGGTCTGTACTCGTTGGAGTTTAGAAGGCTGAGGGGGGATCTTAAAGAGACGTATAAGATAACGAAGGGGATAGATAGGGTAGAGGTAGAGAGATTCTTCCTGCTTAGAAAGGATAGCAGGACCAGAGGGCACAGCCTCAAAATAAGGGGGGGAGGCAGCTCAGATCAGAGTTGAGGAGGAACTTCTTCACTCAAAGGGTGGTGAATCTCTGGAATTCTCTGCCCGTTGAAGTGGTGGAGGCTACCTCACTGAATATATTTAAGTCATGGGTAGATAGGCTTCTGATAGACAAGGGAATTAAGGGTTATGGGGAGAAAGTGGGAAAGTGGAACTGATCCACTTCAGATCAGCCATGATCTTATGAATGGCGGGGCAGGCTCGAAGGGCTAGATGGCCTACTCCTGCTCCTATTTCTTACGTTCTTATTTGTGTCTACTTAAGTGTAAAGAATACGTGTGAAGTATGTTTTTTAATTATGCTAAAAATAAAAAGGGGGTTTTTGATTCTGTGATTTAAAGTATAATTTGTCTATAAACATAGTACTTAGCCAATCTTTTGACAGAAAACATTTTAAAATGTGAAATTTTGTTGTGTCATTCTTTCAGCTATTAACTGGAACTTCAAATTTCTTTTTGAAAGTTATCAGTTGCTGTAGACCTTCTCCCATGCTGATGATGCTGTTATTCCATTTCTTCATTAAGGAATAATGAGATCATGCAGCTGAATGCGTGGCTGAGGGATTGGTGCAAGGTAGAGGGCTTTACTTTTGTCGATCACTGGGAAGTATTTGTGAGAGAAGGGCACCTGTACAGGAGGGATGAGGAACATTTGAATGGGAGGGGGACAAATGTCTTAGCTGGGAGGTTAGCTGGAGTGTTTTGGCAGGGTTTAAACTAATAGGGAGGGGGGGTGGGGATGAGACTGATAGCTCATTAGGCACTGGGATCAGGAGCGAGTTGGGTGACAGGGTAGGTTTGGCTGGAAGGAAAATTATCACGGGAAATGAGGATCCGAGTGGGCCTGGAGGGTTGGATTGCGTCTGTTTTAATGTGAGTGTAACGGGTAAAACGGATGAGCTTAGGGCCTTGATGTTCGTGAGGAATTTAGATGTGGTGGCAGTGACGGAGACGTGGTTAAAGGAAGGGCAGGACTGGCAGCTGAATATTCCTGGGTATAAGTGTTTTAGGTGTGACAGAGGAGGGTTGAAGAGAAGTAGTGGGTTGGTGTTGTTAGTTAAGGAACACATCACAGCGGTGCAGAGGGAGGACAATATGGAGGAGGTAGGGATTGAGTCGCTGTGGGTGGAATTGAGGAACAGAAAGGGAGCGATTACGATGCTAGGGGTATACTATAGGCCACCCAACAGCCCAAGGGCAGTGGAGGAAGGTATATGTAGAGACATTTTAGATAGGTGCAGAAAGAATAGGGTGGTTGTAGTGGGTGACTTTAATCTTCCTGGAGTGGATTGGAAGGTGTCTAGAGCTGGGGGTACGGATGGGGAGGAATTTGTAAGATGTGTGCTGGAAGGGTCCCTGGAGCAGTATGTAACTAGCCCGACTACGGAGGGGGCTATACTGGATTTAGTATTGAGTAATGAGCCGGAGCAGGTGGTTGAGGTTGAAGTAGGCGAACATGTGGCTAACAGTGACCACAAGTCTGTCTACTTTAGGATAAAAATGGAAAAGGATGAGTGCCGTCCAAAGGGGAGGGTGCTGAACTGGGGGAAGGCGAGCTATAGCCGGATTAGGAAGGAGCTGAAGGACACTGGTTGGGAGAGGTTGTTCGTGGGCAAGTGCACGGTTGGCAAATGGGAGGCTTTCAAGGGCAAACTGATAATGTTGCAGGAAAGGCATGTGCCGGTAAAGAGGAAGGATGGGAAAGGCAGAATTAGAGAGCCGTGGATTACAGGGGATATTGAGGACTTGGTCAGGAAGAAGAGAGCGGCATATGTTAGGTCGAAACAACTGGGAACGGAGAGAGCGCTGGAGGAATATAGAGAGAGCAGGAGGGAGCTTAAAAGGGGAGTTAGAAGGGCAAAAAGGGGGCATGAAATGGCTTTGGCTGATAGGATTAAGGATAATCCAAAGGCATTTTACTCTTATATTAGGAACAAGAGAGTGGTTAGAGGGAAAATTTGTCCTCTTAGGGACAAAGGAGGGGAGCTATGCATCGAGTCTGAGGGAATGGGAGAGATCCTGAATGAGTACTTTGCATCAGTATTCACAAAGGAGAGGGGCTTGGTGTCTTGTAATGTCTTGGAGGGAGCTGTAGATCAGTTGAAGGAAATATCCATTACAAGGCAGGAAGTGTTAGGGTTTTTAGGTAGCATAAAAACGGATAAAGCTCCAGGGCCTGATGGCATTTATCCCAGGCTGCTTAGGAAGGTGAAAGATGAAATTGCTGGGCCTCTGACGCAAATCTTTGTCTCTTCTTTGGACACAGATGGGGTCCCAGAGGACTGGAGGATAGCTAATGTGGTACCGCTGTTTAAAAAGGGCAGTAGGGAAAACCCTGGTAATTATAGACCAGTGAGTTTGACATTGGTGGTAGGAAAATTGTTGGAAAAAATTCTTAGGGATAGGATGTATGAGCATTTGGAGCGTTGCGATCCGATTAGGGATGCGCAACATGGCTTTGTTCAGGGGAGGTCTTGCCTTACAAATCTGGTAGAATTTTTTGAGGAGGTGACAAAAACAGTTGACGTTGGGCGAGCCGTTGATGTTATCTATATGGATTTTAGTAAGGCGTTTGACAAAGTCCCTCACGATAGGCTGGTAGAAAAAGTTAAGGCACATGGGATACAAGGACAGGTAGCTAGATAGACTGAAAACTGCCTAGACAACAGGAGACAGAGAGTCTCTCTGTCTTTTTCTGACTGGAAGTCTGTCACCAGTGGTGTGCCACAGGGCTCAGTACTGGGACCTCTTCTCTTCGTAATATATATAAACGACTTGGAAGAGGGCGTACGTGGTGTGATCAGCAAGTTTGCAGATGACACCAAGATGACAGGATTGGCGGACAGTGAAGAAGATTGTCAGGTGACACAGCAGGATATAGATAGGTTGGTATACTGGGCAGATAGATGGCAGATGGAATTTAATCCTGACAAATGCGAGGTGATGCATTTTGGAAGGAATAATGCAGCGAGGAGTTACATGATAAAAGGTAGACCAATTAAGGGTATAGAACTGCAGAGGGACCTGGGAGTGCAAGTGCACAAGTCTCTGAAGGTGGCAACATGGGTGGAGAAGGTTGCAAAGAAAGCTTATGGAATGTTAGCCTTTATAGGAAGAGGTATAGAGTATAAGAGCTGTCGTCCAATGCTTCAGTTGTACAGAACGTTGGTTAGAACGCATTTGGAGTACTGTGTCCAGTTCTGGTCACCTTACTACCGGAAGGACGTGGAGACCCTGGAGAGAGTGCAGAGGAGGTTTACCAGGATGCTGCCTGGTATGGAAGGGCTGGGTTATGAGGAAAGATTGGAAAAACTGGGGCTCTTCTCCTTAGAAAGACAGAGATTAAGGGGGGGATCTGATAGAGGTGTACAAAATAATGAAGGGTATAGATAGAGTCAACAGTGGCAGGCTTTTCCCTAGATTGGAGACAGCTATCATGAGAGGGCACGATCTAAGGGTAAGGGGGGAGAAGTATAATTTGGATACACAGAGGGTCATGGGGGTATGGAATGCGCTACCAAGTAAGGTGGTGGAGGCAGGCACGCTGGACTTGTTTAAGGTTTACTTAGGTAGGCACATGAGTGAAACAGGGCTGGAGGGTTATAGAAGACGGTTTTAAAAAGGGTCAGAGCCTTGGGGCGATACTGGAAATGTAATAGTACATGTTAATGTTTTGTCTCTTTTAATCCACAGGTGTCGGTCCACCTTGTTGTCAAACGAGGGGCATGCACATGGTGGGTCATGCGTGGGCTGCTCTTGGATGTTTCGAGAGTGGCCTAGTACTTTGCGTCGTGGTGTGTGCTTAAACCTGGACCAGCAGATGGGCACCACAACAGCTCAGTGACTATCACTGCTAGCTGTGCAGATACATGGATTTGGGCCAGTGTCTGTGGGAGTTTGCGCATTCTCCCTGTGATTGCATGGGTTTCCTCCGGGTGCTCCGGTTTCCTCCCACACCCCAAAGATGTGCTCTTAGGCTGATTGGTGCACCAAATTGACCCTACACTATTCTCCCCTGAATCTGGCTACAATAGGGGTACCATTCGCATACACTTGGGGCAGGGTAGGTGTAGGAAAATGCTTTGTTAAAATGGCGGTGCGGGCTCGTTGGGCCGAAGGGCCTGTTCCCCGTGCTGGGTTGTGTTTTGTTCTTTGTTCACTTGTTTTCCTTCAATTTGCATGGATTTTTAGGACCAATAATCACAAGCATAAATCAAGAATTTAATCACCAAATGTATATGTCCCCCATACACAAAGATGGTTGATAATTGTGAATAAAAATATTTGTGATGATCACCCTACACTCCTGGCTCCTCTATCAACCTCTGACACCGCTTTCCTCAGTAAAAAGTCTGACAACACCAGGTTTAAGTCCAACCGATTTATTTGATAGTACACTCACTAGGTTTCGGGTTAGCCCCTTCGTCGGGTGAATGGAGAGTTCTGGCCTCAGACAGATCATATACTGAGGCCAGAACTCTCCATTCGCCTGACGAAGGGGCTAACCCGAAAGCTAGTGAGTGTATATCAAATAAATCGGTTGGACTTAAACCTGGTGTTGTCAGACCTTTCTCTGTGTTTACCCCAGTCCAATGCCGGCACATCCACATCATGACCGCTTTCCTCTCCAGGAGCTATTTTCAACAATGGCAGAACTGAGGAGTGGGGGGAATTGAATGAGAAGGGCAACTGGTGGAGCAGCATGGCGCTAAGTGGAGGTGGAAGAGGAGCCAGGGGTATAGTCAAGAAAGGAGACAAGATTACCAGGAATAAAGAACAAAGAACAAAGAAAATTACAGCACAGGAACAGGCCCTTCAGCCCTCTAAGCCTGCACTGACCATGCTGCCCGACTTAACTAAAACCCCCTACCCTTCCAGGGGCCATATCCCTCTATTCCCATCCTATTCATGCACTTGTCAAAATGCCCCTTAAAAGTCAGGACTGCATCTGCTTCCACTATCTCCCCGGCAACGAGTTCCAGACACCCACTACTTTCTGTGTAAAAGATCTACCTTGTATATCTTCTTTAAAACTTGTCCCTTGTGCCTCAAACCTATGCCCCCTAGTAATTGACTCTTTCACCCTGGGAAAAAGCTTCTGAATGTGGAGAGGAGTTATGGCGAGGGGGGAGATGGTTGTTGTGAAGAGGAAGAGGTTGCCATTAATATCAGAAGGATATACACTGACAAACTTTCAAATATGTTACATTTATTTAAAGATTATAACAGTTTTGTTGAACTTGTACAAGATAAAACTTCAGCATCAGCTGGAGTATTGTGACCAGTTCGGGTGCCACACTTCAGGAAAGACATCAGTGAGAGTACAGCAAAGATTCACAAGAATGACTTTAGGGATGAGGAACTTCAGTATGAAGATAAATTGGAGAAATTGGGACTGTTTTTCTTGAGAAGAAGGCTGCGAGGAGATCAATACAGGTTCAAAATCATGAGGGATCAGGATAGAGTTGATAGCAGGAGTTGATGCTTGTGAAAGGATTAAGAACAAGAAAGCACAGATTTACAGTAATTGGCAGACAAATTGGCACAGTGTCATTGCTGCCTCACAGTGCCAGGGTTCGAATCCTGGCTTGGGACACTGTCTGTGCAGACTCTGCACGTTCTCTTCATGTCTGCTTGGGTTTCCTCTGGGTGCTCTGGTTTCCTCCCACAGTCCAAAATATGTGCTGGTTAGGTGCATTGGCCATGCTAAATTTTCCCTCAGTGTACCCAAACAGGCACCTGAATGTGGCAACTAGGGGATTTTCACAGTAACTTCAATACAGTGCTAATGTAAGCCTACTTGTGACACTAATAAATAAACTTTAAACTCAATCCGCCATCGCCGCTGACATTTTACCCCTGGTGGGGTGTGGCCCATGCCATGTGGGAAGGCTGGTAGCAGTAGTTGTGTTCAGGGCAATGATTGACAAGGCTGCCCATCACACATTGCAATCAAGTGGCCCAAGAAAGCAACTTTTGCGCAGTTTTTCTAAAATGGACCCTGTCAAGCCGAAAAACAAACGCAAGTACCGTCAAAAACCAACAACAGGGATTACAGATAAGTCATAGATACCTTTCTGGTTATGAAAACTAGGCCTGGAATTGAGATAAGATGTTCCAGAAGAATATAAATACCCTTTCCTGGAAAATTGGCTTCACATAATGGAAAATTACTGGAGCAAGGAAAATAATGACTGATAGTTTTCCCAGCGGATTGAAAGGCCACAGAACATAATGGAGTACTGAAATGAAGGCAGTGTGGCTTGCCGATATAATAATGAACTACATGCCCTGAAAAAGGGCATGAAAGATTTTGCACGTTGGGGGCCTGGACTGCAGAAAAAGGCCCTGTTAATTGTCAGCATGAGGTCTCAGAGAGAAAAACAGCCTGACTGATTATTGGAAGAAGAATCTGCCACCACAGGAGCCAGTCACTTCTAGCAATTGTACAACCACAGTTAATAGCATAGTTCAGCTAGATATCAGCAAAGTGTTTACTTCTTGGAAGTAAATCAACATATTTGAACATTCGGATGTTAGATATCAGTGAAGAGTTGGCTTATTGAGAATTAAGTAAGAAAGCAGCTATTGTTTTTTATATTATTGCCTTTGCTCCTCTTTCCTCAACTTGTTAAATTTGTAACTACTTTAATCTTCCTGTAATCATTTCAAAGCTGTGCCCAAGTTAAATTTGTAATTGTGGATACACAAAAACTGACCCCATTAAGAATAACAACATTTTGAGCGAGTCAATTTGTTCTCCTGTAATTTGTGGGTCAAACAACCATAAGCAGGGAGTTTTATAAAAGATAGAGATTCCTATGAGGAGGGGTGGGGGCATCCTTTGTGGATACCTGGGCCTATTGGAGGCATCCCCTCACCAGGTCAATCCCTTCCCTTTAATCTTTTCCTCTGCTTTCTTGAATCCCACATCACTCTTGGCCAGACCCCTGAATCGGGACTCACCTGGGTTCCTTAATGGTGTGGGACTGTCTGCAGTTCCAGGAGTGGCCACCCTCCTGCATGGCACTGCAGCACTCCCAGATTTCCAACTGGTGGGCCGTTCTCTAAGGGGGGACTTCCTCCTAAGATAGGAGCAAAGTCTCATGCTAAAATAACTTACACCTGCTCGCAGTGCTAAACTGCAGGCATCAGGATCAAGGACAAACTCTCCCTCGATTTCTTCACCGTGGGACCACAGCACCCCCATAAAATTCAGCCCAGAGTGAAACCAAACCAGGGATACATAGAGTTTTGGTTTCCATATCTTGGAAGTGCAACTGCAAAGGTTCATTAGATTGGTTCCTGGGATACGAGAGGATTGTCTTACGATGAGAGGCTGAATATACTGAGTCTATACTCTCTGGAGTTTAGAAGAATAAGAGAGGAGCTAATTGAAACATACAAGATTCTGAAGGTAATAAAAACAAAACACTGCGGATATTGCAGAAATAAAACACAGAAAACGTTGGAAAAACTCAGCAGGTCTGGCAGCTTCTGTGGAAAGACAACAGAATCAACATTTCGAGTGCAACATAACTCTTCTTTGGAACTCTGAAGTGTATTGACTGAGTAGACTCCGAGAGTTTGTTTCCAGTTGGCGGGAATCTAAAACACAGGGCACAGTCTTAGGTTAAGGGGCTGATCATTTAGGACTCATTTGGAAGAAATTTCTTCACTGAAAGGATTGTGAATTCTCTACTCTAGAGGGTTGTGGATAATCCATCGTTGAATGTATTTAAGGCCAGGAATGTAGTGTCAGGTTTTGAGGGGCCAAAGCTCTAAAATATTGAGTGGGCCATGTAATTTCTAATTATTACCTTGTTTTCCTATGTATTAATCATTTGAGGCCCAGACTTCAGTGAAAGTATGCTTATTAAGTGAAAAATATCAGTGTCAATGGGCATTTTATTTTGAACCATGTGGTATTTTGAATCATTAGTCCTTAGCACAACTAGAATTTCATGATGCAAGTCTAATTATTTAATTCATGCCTATTAAAACATGAATTAAGGAAAATGTTACTTACTTCTGACTGGGGAAACGGTATAAAAAGGGTTAAGCTGTTTATCTTAATTAATAACCTACATCTGGGTGTACAGGGCTCAATTTCAAAATTTAAAGATGTGTAAGGTTTGGAAGTCTTGTGAGGAGGATGGTGATGGACTTCAACAGGGTAGATAGGCTGGTAGAATGGGCAGACACATGGCAGATGAAATTTAATGTAGAAAAGTGTGAAGCAATATATTTTGGTCAGAAGAGTGAGGAGAGCTAATATAAAATAAAGGGTACAATTCCAAAGGAAATATAGGAGCAGAGGGACCTGGGAGTATATGTGCATAAGTCATCGGAAGTGGCAAGGCAAGTTGAGAAAGTAGTTCATAAATTATATTGAATTCTGGGTTTTATAAATAGGGGCACAGAGTACAAAAACAAGTAAGTTATGAACCTTCATAAAACACTGGTTAGCCTCAAGAGGAAGGATGTGAAGGATTTTGAAAGGGTGCAGGAAAGATTTACGAGAATGATCCCAAGGATGAGAGATTCCAGTTCTGTGGATAGATTGGTGAAGCTGGAGCAAATCTCCCTTGAGAAGGGAAGGTTGAGAGGAGATTTGTTAGACATGTTCAAACTCGTGAGGCATCAGGAGAGAGCAAATGAGGAGAATCTGTTCCCATTGGCAGAAGGTTTAAGGTGAAGAATTCTAAGGTGAACATAAGAACATAAGAAATAGGGGCAGGAGTAGGCCATCTGGCCCTTCGAGCCTGCCCCGCCATTCAATAAGATCATGGCTGATCTGTCGTGGCTCAGTTCCACTTTCCCGCCCTCTCCCCATAACCCTTAATCCCCTCTCTTATCAAAAACCCATCAACCCGCGTCTTAAAAATATTTAGCGAGGCAGCCTCCACCACTTCAACGGGCAGAGAATTCCAGAGATTCACCACCCTTTGAGTGAAGAAGTTCCTCCTCAACTCCGTTCTAAACCACCCCCCTTTATCTTGAGGCTGTGCCCCCTAGTCCTACTGTCTTTTTTGAGCGGGAAGAGTCTCTCCACCTCTATCCTATCCATCCCATTCATCATCTTATACGTCTCAATGAGATCTCCCCTCGTTCTTCTAAACTCTAACGAGTACAAGCCCAGTTTATTCAGCCTCTCCTCATAGCTCAACCCCCTCAACTCCGGTATCAGCCTAGTAAACCTCCTCTGCACTCCCTCCAAGGCCAAAATATCTTTGCGCAGGTGCGGCGCCCAAAACTGCACACAGTACTCCAGCTGCGGCCTCACCAATGCCCTATACAGCTGCAGCAAGACCTCCCTACTTTTATATTCAATCCCCCTCGCTATGAAGGCCAGCATCCCATTCGCCTTCCTGACCACCTGCTGCACCTGCAAGCTGGGTTTTTGCGACTCATGCACAAGGACCCCGAGGTCCCTCTGCACCGTCGCCTGCTGCAGTTTTTCGCCACGTAAGTAACAGTCCTTCCTACCATTCTTCCTACCAAAGTGGACCACCTCACACTTGCCAACATTAAATTCCATTTGCCATTTCCTGGCCCATTCGCCCAGCCTATCTAGATCCTTCTGCAGACTCTCCACACCCTCCGCACAATTTGCCGTTCCCCCAATCTTGGTGTCATCAGCAAACTTCGACACCCTACACTCGGTTCCCTCCTCCAGATCATGTATATAAATGGTAAAAAGCTGAGGCCCCAGCACCGACCCCTGGGGCACTCCACTAGTCACCATCCACCAATCCGAATAGCACCCGTTGACCCCCACTCTCTGCCTCCTATTTGACAACCAATCCTCTATCCACGCTAACACCCTACCCCCGACTCCATGTCCCTTGACCTTCTGCAATAACCTCTTGTGAGGTACTTTGTCAAACGCCTTCTGAAAATCTAGAAAGACCACATCCACCGGCTCTCCTCTATCCACCGCCCTAGACACATCCTCATAGAACTCCAGTAAATTTGTCAGACACGACTTCCCTTTAATGAAACCGTGCTGCGTCTGCTCTATCAAGCAATTCCCTTCAAGATGCCTCGCAATTTCCTCCTTAATGACAGATTCTAACATTTTACCTACCACAGACGTTAAACTAACCGGCCTATAATTCCCTGCCTTTTGCCTGGCACCCTTCTTAAACAACGGCGTAACACTAGCCGTTTTCCAATCATCCGGCACTTCCCCGGAATCCAGCGACGTCTGGAAAATAACCACGAAGGCATCCACTATCACCTCCGCCATTTCTTTCAGAACCCTCGGATGCATTCCATCCGGTCCTGGGGACTTGTCCACAATCAGCCCCTCCAGTCTGTCGAGCACCACCTCTCTAGTAACAGTAATGTCATTAAGACCCTCCAGTCCTACCACCTTTCCATCGCTAACACCCGGCAAATTATTCACGTCCTCCTCCGTGAAGACAGAAACAAAAAAGTTATTCAATACCTTAGCCATATCCCCATCCCCTACCACTAGGTCCCCTTTCTCATCCTCTAAAGGACCAACATTCACCCTAGCCAGCCTCTTCCTTTTTATATATTTATAAAAACTCTTGCTATCCTTTTTTATATTAAGCGCTAGCCCAGCTTCATAGTTTCTCCTACCCTTCTTTATCAACTTCTTTGTCAATCTTTGTTGACATTTAAACCTCTCCCAATCCTCTTCTCGCCCACTACTCTTAGCTACTCTAAATTCCTCCGCTTTTAATTTAACACTTTCCTTCACCTCCTTCGTTATCCACGGCTTATTACCTCTCCTCCTACTATCCTTTTTGACCATCGGAATAAATTTCTGCTGAGCACCAAGAAAGATCTCCTTAAAGATCCTCCACTGCTCCTCAACAGACCCTCCCTCCAACGCGCTCCCCCAGTCCACATTCGCCAATTCTTCTCTCATCCTACCGTACTCCCCTCTATTCAAACAAAGGACGCGTGTCCGGGAACCCACTTTCTCCTCCTCCATCTGCACCAGAAACTCCACCATACAATGATCACTCTCCCCAAGAGGATCCTTCACCGCAAGGTCCCTAATTCTACCCGCCTCATTACATAGCACCAGATCCAAGATAGCTCACTCCCTCGTCGGCTCCAACACACACTGTTCGAGGAAACTATCCCGGCAGCATTCCAAGAACTCTTCCTCGAGCCCGCCGCGTCCAACATGGGTCGACCAATCAATATGCAGATTGAAATCCCCCATAACTACGGCCGTCCCATTCCTGCACGCCGCACTTATTTGCGCGTTAACAGCCCGCCCCACCTCCAGATCATTATTCGGGGGCCTATAGACAACACCCACCAGCGTCTTCCTCCCTTTGCTGTTCCTAATCTCCACCCACAACGATTCCACCCTCTGCTCCTTGGCTCCAATATCATCCCTTGCTACCACCGTGATGCTATCCTTAATCAGCAGAGCTACGCCCCCCCCTTTTCCCTCCTGCCTATCCTTCCTAAACACTTGATAGCCCTGTACATTCAGCTCCCAGTCCCTGTCACCCTGCAGCCACGTCTCTGTAATGGCCACCAGATCGTATCCATTTGTGTCGATCTGCGCCACAAGTGACATCCACCCCCCCTAGACTGGCTAACTCTAAGGATCAGGGACAAGAGGGGGCTGCTGGGAGGAGGAAGGGGGGTGAGGAGCGGAGGCCTCAGCCTCTTAATCTGCATAACAGGTTTGAGGTTCTTGCTTCCAGGCTGGACGAGAACGAGGCAGGTGAGGTTGGTGAGCAAACTGCACACGTACAGTGATGCAGCAGGACATAGGCAAAGAGAGGGGGAAAAGGAACGTAGTAGTGATTGGGGATAGTGGGGTGAAGGGTATTGACACTGTCCTTTGTCACAATGACAAAGTGCACAGAAGGGTGTGTTGTCTGCCTGGTGCTCGGGTACGGGATGTCGCAGCTGGGCTGCAGAGGAACCTGGAGTGGGAGGGTGAGAATCCGGTCGTTGTGGTACATGTGGGTGCCGGCGACGTAAGCAAAATGTGGACTGAGGATCTGGGGAGGGAGTATGAAAAGCTGGGAATGGAATTAAAAAGTAGAACCGACAAGGTGGTTATCTCTGGGCTACTGCCTGAACCGAGTGCAGACGGGTGTAGGGTTGACAGGATTAAGGAAGTGATGGGTGGCTCAGGGATTGGTGTGGGAGGAATGGGTTTGAATTTATGGGGCATTGGCACCAGTATTGGGGTAGGTGGGACCTGTTTGGGCGGGATGGGGTTGGTCTGAACCGTGCTGGGACCAGAGTGCTGGCGAATCGAGTAAAGAGGACTGTAGACAGGGCTTTAAACTAATTGGGGGGGGGAGGGTGCGAGGGTAGGTGATGTTACGAGGTCTAAAGTTAAGGAGAGGGTACAGGTAAGGGAAGAGGCCGAGGATGTCCCAATAATAGAGGGAGTAGGGGGCGTGAGTATGGTTGGTGGCGTTACGGCAAATAGGGTCCAGGTGAAGGCTGGGATGAAAGCGCTATATCTGAATGCACGAAGCATTCGGAATAAAGTGGAACAAAAGAACCAAAGGCAACATGAAGAAAAACTCCTCTATGCAACAAATGGTTTGGAATGCAATGCTTGAGCGTGTGGTGGAGACAGATTCAGTTGTGGTTTCGAACTGAAGGCATAAGATTTTACTGGACTACTGGGAAAGATGGAGGAGTGGGACTAGCTGAGTTGCAGTTGCAGAGAACTGTCACAGAAACAATATGCTGAATGGCCTCTTTCTGTGCTGTAACCATTCTATGATTCTAGTATAGATACATTCAAGGAACTTAATAAACACATGCGGAAGAAAGAAGCTGAATAGTCCGATTGAGAAGAGTGGATTGAGAAGAGTATGGAACATAAACACCAACACAGATGAAGTGGTCTGTCACTATGTTCTAAGTACAGCAAGATGTTTCATAACACCAGGTTAAAGTCCAACAGGTTTATTTGTAGCAAACGCCACTAGCTTTCAGAACTGGCTGTTCCTTCGTCAGGTGGGTGGGAGTTCTGATCACAAACAGGGCATATAAAGACACAAACTCAATTTACATGAATAATGATTGGAATGTGAGTCTTTACAGCTAACCAAGTCGTAAAGGTACAGACAATGTGAGTGGAGAGAGCATTAAGCATAGGTTAAAAAGATGTGTATTATTTCCAGTCAGGACAGTCAGTGAGAATTTGCAAATCCAGGCAAGTTGTGGGGTTACAGTTAATGTGACATGAACCCAAGATCCCAGTTGAGACCGTCCTCATGTGTGCGGAACTTGGCTATCAGTCTCTGCTCAGCGACTCTGCGCTGTCATGTGTTGTGAAGGTCGTCTTGGAGAACACTTACCTGAAGATCAGACGCCGAATGCCCATGAGTGCATTCACACAACCGCACAACCTCAAACAATCTATTGTCTGCAGCAAACTACCAAGCCTTCAGGGGAACAGTGACCACGGCACCACACAATCCTGCCACAGCAACCTCTGCAATACATGCTGGATCATTGACACGGATGCCATCACCTCATGTGAGAACACCATCCACCAGGTACACAGTACATATTCTTGCAACTCGGCTAATGTTGTCTACCTGATACGCTGTAGGAAAGGATGTCCCGAGGTACATTGGGAAGACCATGCAGATGCTATTACAACAGATGAATGAACATCGCTCGACAATCACCAGGCAAGACTGTTCTCTTCCTGTTGGAGAACATTTCAGCGGTCACAGGCATTTGGCCTCTGACCTTTGGGTAAGCATTCTCCAAGGTGGCCTTCATGACACACAACAGAGTTGCTGAGCAGAGACTGATAGCCAAGTTCCACACACATGAGGGCGGCCTTAATCGGGATCTTGGGTTCATATCACACTATCTGTAACGCCCATGACTTGCTTGGGCTTGCAAAATCTCACTAACTGTCCTGTCTGGAAACAATACACATCTTTTTAACCTGTGTTTAATGTTCTCTCCACTCACATTGTCAGTACCTTTACGACTTGATTAGCTGTAAAGACTCACATTCCAATCATTATTCATGTAAATTGAGTTTGTATCTTTATATGCCCTGTTTGTGATCAAAACTCCCACCCACCTGATGAAGGAACAGCCAGTTCCGAAAGCTAGTGGTCATTGCTACAAATAAACCTGTTGGACTTTAACGTAGTGTTGTGAGACTTCTTGCTCTGTTTACCCCAGTCCAACGCCGGCATCTTCACATCATGACTATGCTGTAAGTATCATGTAAAACTGCCAGTGGGGAATACAAACATTATACTGTATTTAACATCCTTGAGCCATCATAGCCAAGGATTGAATGTTCAGTAGGGTGTTTGGAGATATTGATACTGCTTTAGATCCCAGAAATCTTAAGTGTCAAAGACTCTGAAATGTCTGTTTATGAGAAAGTTGTCTGCAGGGGTCTGTATTTTTTTACTGAGGGAGCTGTATAGGAGAGTTGCTCCTGTCACTACTACACATTGACTCAAAGATGTCAGCATTAACAGCAGCATGAGGCCTGGGCCTGGCCTTCCCTCTGCCACCAGTTAACCTCCCCAGGCCCTGGGTGCACAGCCACATCCTGAGTTCTGGAAATTCCAGTCAACACTTCCCATCCAGTTTGAAGTCCAGGATTTCATGACCAAATTTGCCTTTATAATAATCATAGAATCATAAAATCCCTACAGTGCAGAAGGAGGCCACTCAGCTCATCGAGCTTGCATGGACAATAATCTCACCGAGGCTCTATCCCCGTAACTCTACATTTACCCTGCTAATCTCCTTGAAACTGAGGGGCAATTTAGCAAAGCCAAATCAACTTAACCTGTACATCTTTGGACATCATAATCCAAATAATATTATGCAAATAGAAATCACTCCACTTCACGGTTGTGAGAAGATTTCCCTTCAGCTCCAATTGTTGCCGTCAATGAACCAATTCCCCCTGCATGTGATTCTTCTGGAAACAAGTAGCTTCAATAATGGAGGCAGTGAAGATTAAAATCATCACCAATCTGGATTGAAAATCCAGTCAGATAATAAATGGAATGGATTCCATGGAGGTCAGTGGGCAGAGAAATCTAGTGGCGTGTACAACGGATGGCCAATCAGCAAATGACAGTTTATCATCCATTGGAGCTTTCAAATAGAAGATTCCATAGGAAAAATAGGAAAGATTGAAAATAGGGGAAGTATTGCAGAAAAGCCAATGACTTTTCCTAGCTAGTGGTCTTTGGAACAGTTCGCATGTTAGTTTTAACATTCACAGCATACTGCCAGAAGTTTATATCAATGCGTCTTTCATGAGTGATTTCACTCCCTTAGCAACATTTGTATTATCAGGAAGAGACTAGATTTGAACAGGTTAAGTTGACCCACGAGCTCTTGGAGTTAAGAATGATGTGGAAATGCCGGCGTCGGACTAGGGTAGACACAGTAAGAAGTCTCTCAACACCAGGTTAAAGTCCAACAAGTTTATTTGGTAACATGAGCCTTCAGAGCACTGCCCCTTCATCAGGTGAGTGGAGAATTGTGTTCACAAATGGGGTACATATAGACACAAACTCAATTTACAAGATAATGGTTGGAATGTGAGTCTTAACAGGTAATCAAGTCTTTACAGGTGCAGATAATGTGAGTGGAGAGGGGGTTAAGCACGGGTTAAAGTGGTGTGAATTGAACATAAGAACAAAAGAAATAGGAGCAGGAGTAGGCCATCTAGCCCCACAAGCCTGCCCCGCCATTCAATAAGATCATGGTTGATCTGAAGTGGCTCAGTTCCACTTTCCCGCTTTCTCCCCATAACCCTTAATCCCCTTGCCTACCAAAAACCTATCTACCCGTGTCTTAAATATATTTAGCAAGGTAGCCTCCACCACTTCAACGGGCAGAGAATTCCAGAGATTCACCACCCTTTGAGTGAAGAAGTTCCTCCTCAACTCCGTTCTAAACTGGCCCCCCCCTTATCTTGAGGCTGTGCCCTTTAGTCCTGCTGTCCTTTCTGAGCGGGAAGAATCTCTCTACCTCTACCCTATCCATCCCCTTCATCATCTTATACATCTCTATAAGATCCCCCCTCATCCTTCTAAACTCCAACGAGTACAAGCCCAGTCTATTCAGCCTCTCTTCATAGTTCAACCCCCTCAACTCCGGTATCAGCCTAGTGAACCTCCTCTGCACTCCCTCCAAGGCCAAAATATCCTTGCGCAAGTGCGGCAACCAAAACTGCACACAGTACTCCATCTGCAGCCTCACCAGTGCCCTGTACAGTTGCAGCAAGACCTCCCTACTTTTATATTCAATCCCCCTCCCTATGAAGGCCAACATCCCATTTGCCTTCCTGATCACCTGCTGCACCTGTAGGCTGGGTTTTTGCAACTCATGCACAAGGACCCCCAGGTCCCTCTGCACCGTAGCATGCTGCAGCTTTTCGCCCTTTAAATAGTAGTCCCTTCTACTATTATTCCTGCCAAAGTGGATAACCTCACACTTGCTAACATTGTATTCCATCTGCCAGGTCCTCGCCCACTCGCTTAGCCTATCTAGATCCCTCTGCAGACTTTCCACACCCTCTGCACAATTTGCTTTTCCACTTATCTTTGTGTCATCAGCAAATTTCAACACCCTACACTCAGCTCCCTCCTCCAGATCATCTATATAAATGGTAGATAGCTGAGGCCCCAGCACCAATCCCTGGGGCACGCCACTAGTCACCAACCGCCAATCCGAATAGCATCCATTGATACCTTCTCTCTGCCTCCTATTAGACAGCCAATCCTCTATCCATGCTAACACCTTACCCCCAACTCCATGCCCCCTAACCTTCTGTAACAACCTTTTGTGCGGCACCTTATCAAACGCCTTCTGAAAATCGAGAAACACCACATCCACCGGTTCCCCTCCGTCCACCGCACTAGTCACATCCTCATAGAATTCCAATAAATTTGTCAGACACGACTTCCCCTTAACGAATCCGTGCTGCGTCTGCTCTATCAAACAATTCTTCTCCAGGTGCCTCGCTATTTCTTCTTTAATGACGGATTCAAGCATTTTTCCTACAACAGATGTTAAACTAACCAGCCAATAATTCCTGCCTTTTGCCTGCTAGCCTTTTTAAACAGCGGCATAACATTAGCCGTTTTCCAATCTTATGGCACTTCCCCGGAATCCAGCGAGGTTTGGAAAATAATCACTAAGGCATCCACTATCACCTCTGCCATTTCCTTCAGAACCCTGGGATGCATTCCATCCGGTCCTGGGGACTTGTCCACCATCAGTCCTGCTAGTCTATTGAGCACTACCTCTCTAGTGACAGTGATCGCATTCAGGCTCTCAACTCCTACCATCCTTCTATCTTTAATACCCGGCAAACTATTCGCATCCTCCTCCGTGAAGACCGAGGCAAAAAACTTATTTAAGGCCTCAGCCATTTCCTCATCCCCCACCACTAAATCCCCCCTCTCATCCTCTAAGGGTCCAACATTCACCCTAGCCAGTCTCCAAGCATTGTCTCAAGTCAGGACGGTTAATAAGATTTTGCAAGCCCAAGCAAGTCGTGGGGGTTACAGATAGTGTGACATGAACCCAAGATCCCAGTTGAGGCCGTCCTCATGAATGGGGAACTTGCCTTTCAGTTTCTGCTCAGTGACTCTGCGTTGTCATGTGTCTTGAAGGCTGCCTTGGAGAACGCTTACCCAAAGATCAGAGGCTGAATGCCCATGATTGCTGAAGTTTTCCCCAACAGGAAGGGAACACTCCTGCCTGGTGATTGTCGAACGGTGTCCATTCATCTGTTGTCGTAGCATCTGCATGGTCTCCCCAATGTACCATGCCTCGGGACATCCTTTCCTGCAGCGTATCAGGTAGACAACTTTGGCCAGTCGCAAGATTATGTACAGTGTACCTGGTGGATGGTTTTCTCATGTGAAATGATGGCATCCATATCGTTTGATCCAGCACATCTTGCAGAGGTTGCCACGGGAGGGTTGTGTGGTGCTGTGGTCACTGTTCTCGACGAAGATGATTGACAGTTCCGATGCGCCACAGCAAAAAACTGCACTGACCCCCTCAGAAGACACAGGACACGGTGGACAAAGTACCTCTCGTCGTCCAGTACTTCCCTGGGACGCAGAAGCTTTGATATCTTCTTTGGAGCCTTCAATACATCATTGATGAAAATGAACATCTCACCAAGGTCATCCCCATACCCCCACTACTTGCCTTCAAACAACTGTTTGGAGCAAACTACCCAGCCTTCAGGAGAACAGTGACTACGACATCACACAACCCTGCCACAAAAACCTTTTTAAGACATGCCAGATCATCGACATGGATGCCATCATCTCACATGAGAACACCATCCACCAGGTACACGGTACATACTCTTGCAACTCGGCCAATATTGTCTGCCTGATACGCTGCAAGAAAGGATGTCCCGAGGCATGGCAAGACCATGCAGATGCTACGACAACAGATGAATTACAACGTAGCCTTAGCTATGAGGAGACATTGAGTAGACTGGGGTTGTTCTCCCTGGAAAGACGGAGAATGAGGGGAGACCTAATAGAGGTGTACAAAATCATGAAGAGTATAGATAGGGTGTATAGTAGGAAGCTTTTTCCCAGGTCGGAGGTGACGATCACGAGGGGTCACAGACTCAAGGTGAGAGGGGCAGGGTATAACTCCGATATTAGAGGGGTGTTTTTTACGCAGAGGGTGGTGGGGGTCTGGAATGCGCTGCCAAGTAGGGTGGTGGAGGCAGACATGCTGGCATCGTTTAAGAATTACCTGGATAGTCACATGGGCAGCCTGGGAATGGAAGGATACAAACGAATGGTCTTGTTGGACCAATGCGCGGCACAGGCTTGGAGGGCCAAAGGGCCTGTTTCCTGTGCTGTACTGTTCTTTGTTCTTTGTTCTTTTGAATGGACACTGCTTGACAATCACCAGGTAGAAGACTTCCCCTCCTGTTGGGGAACACTTCAGCAGTCAAGGGCATTCAGCCTCTGGTCTTCGAGTAAGCATTCTCCAAGGCAGCCTTCAAGACACATGACAATGCAGAATTGCTGAGCAGAAATGATAGCCAAGTTCTGCACACATGAGGACAGCCTCAACCGGGATCTTGCGTTCATGTCACACTACCTGTAACCCGCACAACTTGCCTGGAGTTGCAAAATCTTACTAACTGTCCTGGCTTGAGGCAATTCATTTCTCTTTAACCTGTGCTTAACCCTCTCTCCATTTGCATTATCTGCACTATAAAGACTTGATCACCTGTTAAGACTCACATTCCAATCATTATTTTGTAATTGAGTTTGTGTCTACATATGCCCTGTTTGTGAACTCAATTCTACACTCACCTGATGAAGGGGCAGCGCTCCAAAAGCTCATGCTACCAAATAGACCTGTTGGACTTTAATCTGGTGTTGTGAGACCTCTTACAGGAGTTAAAAATGGGTGTCCAATTGATAACTATTTTTTAAGGTCCCTATGAATCATACATGGATTATCATTACCATTATCACCTGATGAATTACAGGACTAACATTTAAAGCCTTTTAATAAGGATGTGCCAGATCACTGTCCCAGTATGCTCCAGTACCACTACATCCCTGTTTAAGACTGAGATAGATTCTTGGTCTCTCAGGGAACCAAGGGGTATGGAGAACCAGTAGAAAATTGGAGTTAAGGCTGAAGCTATGATCATGCTGAATGAAAGACTAGGCTGTCGGGACTGTATGGTCTACTGCTCATCATATTATGTTTTTTCGTCTTGGTGACTTATCAACTTTCAGTCCAGCCAGCCTATCTTTGTTATCAGCTCTTAGCCAATCCAATGTCTCAACTAACTCCTCTTTCACTATGACTTGGTCTTCTTCCTTGATAAAGGCAGATGGAAGTATTCATTTAGTCCCTCAAACATGCCCCTTGCTCCATGCCTAAATCCCCTTTTAGGTCTCTAATCAGTCACACTGCTCCTTCTACCTTTTTTTTCCTGTTTAGATGCCTATGGAAGATTTTTGGATCCTCTTTCATGTTAGCTGCCAGTTTTTACTCAAAGTCTCTCTTTGCTTCTCTTTTTTTTCCACTTCTTTAATGAAAGCTGGTTCTCAATTGTATTATCCACCTTCCATTTGTCATAAGCACCCTTTTTCTGCCTCATAATTTTAGCTCCTTGAGGGAATCCTGGATTTGTTTGCCCATCATTTCCCCAAGTGGGAATGTATCTTGACTGTTTTCAAATTATCTTACCTTTAAACATAGACAATAGTTCCATTCTAGTTCTGCCTGCCCATCTTTGATTCCAATTTATCTGGGCCAGATCCATGCTGTTGAAATTGGCTTTCATCCAATTAATGACTTTTAATCTATTTGTTCCTAATCCTTTTCTATAACTGACCTAAACCTGATGACACAAAGACCACTGTGCCCTAAATATTTCCCTACTGACACTTGATTCATTGACCTACTTCATTCCCCAGAACTAGGTCCAACAAACCTTCATACTGCTGCAGAAAAATCTTCTGAACACACTCTTGAAACTCCTGTCTATCTCTGCCCTCTGAAAGGCTACCATTATGGTCTATATTTGGATAATTAAAGTCCACCCTTTTAAAGTTTATTTATTAGTCACAAGTTGGCTTACATTCACACTGCAATGAAGTTACTGTGAAAGTCTCCTAGTCACCACAATCCGGTGCCTGTTCAGGTACACTGAGGAAGGATTTAGCCTGGCCAATTCACATAACCAGAATGTCTTTGGATTCTGGGAGGAAATCCATGCAGACACAGGGAAAACATGCAAACTCCACAGAGACATTGACCCAAGCTGGGAATTGAACCTGGATCCATGGTGCTATGAGGCAGCAGTGCTAATCACTGTGCCACCATGCTGCCCCACCCCTCCCCACACCTCGCTGTGATCATAAGTACTCAATAATAATTGCTCTGTAATTTCCCATGAATTGATGACCCAGAAAATATAACAAGAAATATAATAACGCCACTATTGTTTCTTAGCTCTAACCAAATATGGTCTATCCTTATCACCTCTTGCATATACTGTCCCTCCAGCACTGTAATGTTCTCCACAATCAGTACTGTTACCCCTGCTTCTCTCTTTCCTTACCTATCTTTCCTGAACATCATATTTAAGCATCAAGTCTTGCCCTTTTTTGAACCCGGTCTTCATTATCACATGCCGTATATCCAAGTGGCTATCTGCACTTGTAGCTTGCTAATTTTATTTTCCAGACTCTCGTGCATTCACATATTTGCATCATTAAATTTAGACCTCAACCCACCTATTGCCCACTCTAATGCTCTCCATCTCTCTCAATTGCCTGCGACACATCAATGTTCCACTCATGTACTACCTGGTTCACACCTCCTTGTGAAGTTAGTTTAAATGCTTCCCAATAGCACTCATAAATCACACTGCACTGCAGGCCATCGGATCTGGCTGTGTTCAGATACAACCCATCTGCCCCAGGACTGATCCTAACATCCCAGATATCTGAAGCCCTTCCTCATGCACCAATTCTGCTATATCCTCTTTTTCTTATTCTTACGTGAGTGGAATCAGGAGTAATCTGGAAGATTACTACCTTTGAATCTTGCTAGCTAGTTCTTTCCTAGCTCCCTAGGCACAGATTGCAGGACCTCATCCCTCTTTCTAGCTATGATGTTGGTACTGATATTGACCACAACCACTAGTTGTTCATCCTCTATCCTTACAGTATTCTGCAGTCAGTCATTGATATCCTTGACCCTGGCAACAGGGAGGCACAGTAAGAAGTCTCACAACACCAGGTTAAAGTCCACAGAGGGGGGCAACACAACATCCTGGATTCACATCACAACAGAAACGCATGTCTGTTATGGTAAATATTGAATCCACTATTACTATTGCTTCTCCAATGTTCTTCCTGCCCCTTCTCATCCTACTTCCCGCACAGCTGAGCCAGCCATAGTACTGTGGACTTGGCTTTGGCTGTGCTCTGCAGAGGCACCAGGACTTTCATCAGAATTTAGAATGAAATACTGGTTACAGAATGAGATGCGCTCAAGGGACTCTTGCATAGTCCCTCTTGATGGAGATCACCCATTCCCTCTCTGCCTGCATATTGTAAACCTGCAGAGTGACCACTTCCATAAATGAGCTATCCACAAAACTTTCAACCTCAGTGATGTGCTGTAGGGATTCCAATTGCTGATCAAGCACAGGGATCTGGAGATCAAACTGTTGCTACTGCAAACATAGGGTTATCCTGGACGCAAAAAATACAGCAACTGTACACTGTCACATGGTGATCACATACTGTCACATGGCATTCACACATTAACATGGCAATTACACACTGTCACACAATGATTATGCACTGTCACAAGGTGATTACAGTCACATGGTGATTTCACATTGTCACACAGTGATTACATGCTGTCATGGGTGACTAGGCACTGTCACATGGAGATTACATGCTGTCACATGGTGATAACACGTTACATGGGATAAACACACTGTCACACAGGGATAACACACAGTCAGATGGTGAGTACACACTGTCACACGATAATTACACACTCTCACATGATGGAAACACACTATCATGTGCTTACACACTGACACATGTAATTATAGTCAAACAGTGATCACACTGTCACATGTTGATTACACACTGTCACATGGTAATTATGCACTGTCACATGGTGATTACACACTGTCACATTTTGATTACACACTGTCATGCGATGATTACACATTGCCACGTGGTGATTACACACTGCCACGTGATGATTACATACTGCCATGTAATATTACACTCTGATGCAGTGATTATATACCACCATGCAGTGATTACACATTGTCGTGCACTGTTTGCACACTGTTACGTGATGATAACACACTGTCACACAGTGATTACTCACTGGCACGTGGTGATTACACACCTTCACACATTTTTTAAATTTAAATATTCATTTGGCTTGACATTCTTATTTAGAAAACAAATCATAATTGAGCCAAAATAGGTGTGAAAGCTGTGATATTAATATCCAATCAGATCTACTGAAAACAGAAAAACAAGCCAGCAGAAACTGCTAATACATTTAACCAATTCAGAACACCCCAAAGCACTTTACAGCTAATGAAGTGATTTTGAAGTGGTGCCGTTGTTGCAATGTGCAATGTTGAGATTTGAAACCTAGGTCTCTGGTTTACTAGTGCCACTGACAATACCACTATGCAGCTCCACATATCCCTCCACCAACACCACCCCCCCCACCCCCACCATCCCCCCCCCCCCACCAACCCCCCCCCACCCCCCCCCCCCCCCCCAACCTCCCACCATCCATCAGTTCCCTGGATGACTTTACGTGAATTTGATGAAGGCCGGGTTGCATCCATCTCCAGTTTAACTCAGTAAGATATTTTCCCCAGTTAAATTCCAATCTGCTCTTCCACCAGTATTTCTTTCTGACAATATAAAAGTAAGGCCACTTTGAGTAACTTCGTAAATCATCGCCTACCAGGGAACTGATGGATGGTGGGAGGTTGGGGGGGTGGGGGTGGGGATGGCGGGGGTGGGGGGGGTGGTGTTGGTGGAGGGATATGTGGAGGTGCATAGTGGTATTGTCAGTGGCACTAGTAAACCAGAGACCTAGGTTTCAAATCCCAACATTGCACATTGCAACATCGGCACCACTTCAAAATCACTTCATTAGCTGTAAAGTGCTTTGGGGTGTTCTGAATTGGTTAAATGTATTATCAGTTTCTGCTGGATTGTTTTTCTGTTTTCAGTAGATCTGATTGGATATTAATATCGCAAGATTAGACAATTCTACCCCATTCCCTTTCCCACATTTCTACTGGAACTTGGAGTGGCTATTTTAAAGAATTTTGATATCTTGGAACTCACTAAACAAGGAATCCATGTGATGTGAGTGGCCAAGAACATTTGTGAATCATGAGCAGGAACCCTCGAGGTATGTAGTCTGTTCTTTTATCTTTACAATCCAGGTCAAGCAATACACTTTGAAGGACACCAATCCTCAAAGGGAAGATTCTTTGCTAAATAATTGCTTTGTCAAGCAGTGTCCTCAATTAATAAAAAAGGTACATTTAAGAGGTCAGAAAGATCATCTCCTATTTTAGCTAGACACTGCTTGTTTAAAATCTAACACAGAGTTCTGCTTTGTCTTTTTAGAAGCTCCAGATCAATCACATTGATTTTTTTTCTGGCTTTTAAAACCACATCTCCCTTTATAAACCTGCCTGACATTTTTTTCCAGGGGCTTACATGAATTTGTGGAGAAAATGGATATAGCACCATTCCCTTTGAAGGGATAGATTGAAATTAATTATCAAGGGCAATGTAGCCCACAGGAACATTAAATAAAATGATAGGAAGGTGCAAGTGAAGGTTCTGCTGTCTTCAGAAGCAAATCTTCCTTAGGCAGAAACTAGGATTTAAAACCTTCAAAGAGACTCAAATGTTGTGTCACCGCAAAGTTCTAAATTCAAGCATCAGAAACCAATATATTCATCTGTGTGTTGCATTGCCTAGGGTGGATATTAATTCATAAGAGTCTAGAGTCACTTTCTGGGGAGAAGTAGTAA
Organism: Carcharhinus amblyrhynchos; assembly: GCF_965287045.1. NCBI lineage: Eukaryota > Metazoa > Chordata > Chondrichthyes > Carcharhiniformes > Carcharhinidae > Carcharhinus > Carcharhinus amblyrhynchos. The sequence goes on along the minus strand of NC_137339.1, from coordinate 51,799,484 downwards.
GCTGATTTCCTTTTGCCTTCCTCATACCTTTTACCTTTGGAGCAATCTCCTCTCAGATGGGCCTCAAGCAAGACTAGAGAACCTCATCCACCCTTTGAGAAGGGGACTCATTAAATGCAAGTACCGCTGCTGGTGTGAACCCAGTAACCAGGGCCACAATTCAAAACTGTTTAGAGTGGAGTCTGAACCCAACCATTCTAAATCAATGTCAAAAACCATAGATTACTCCGTCACCAGTACACTACAAATGTACTCCTCCAAGTATTTTTTTGCATTTTGATTACTTGAACCCAGGTTACAAAGCTGCTATTGTTAATATTAGAATTGTGCCTGTAATAGACTACATGCTTTAAGTTAATAATCAAAAGCAGCTATCCCCAACTGGAAAAGTATTACAGCTTCATTACAAGAATATAAAAAAGGTGTTCACACTGGGTGTTTGGGGTTGGGAGGGTGGGCGGGGGGTCATCTTTACAGGTTTGGAAACGGGTACAATCTTAAAGTACAAGCTGGTTTCCGAGCCATTCTTGCCTCAACATATGAATACTCAATTTATCAATGATTGGATCTTACATATAAAAGTTCTATGTTCTATATAAAAGTGATTTGTGTTATATGGAGGAATATCCTTTAAAGTGACACAGTGACATATGACACAGGCATTTGTATTTATATGGCTCTTTTAAATTCAAAAACAGCTATAGATGATGCACAGATGCGATTAGAAATAAACAGATGCTGAGTCAACGTACCTTTAGAAGAACTTCCATTTACATAACAGCTTTCATAATCTCCGGACATCCCAATGCTTTATAAGCAAAGAAGCATTTTTGAAGTATAGTCACTATGGCAAAGCTGAAACACAACAGCCAATTTACAGATTGGAAGGTCTCACAATGAGGCTGAAACAATTGAAAATGATGGTATAGTCATACTTCATAATTTCCTCGAAAGCCACTTACCCTTGACTGCCAATCTCTTCTGATTTACAAGCTACAGATGATATAACAGATCTCTTACTTTCATACCCTCCCTCACCACAATCCTGCCTTTTCCCCTTTCTGTTACCCAATATTCACAGCTTGGCCTGGCAGTTGTGGATGATGAATTGATGGATAAAACAAGAAGGCAATGATGATGAAGAAACCCCACTGATCTCAGGTCTCAGCCACCGGCACAGATACTGACACTTTGTGAGGATGATTTTGAGGTGGGATCTGCACATGATGAGGCATTGGCAATGAGACTGCAGCCAGGGAGGGTGAAGTGGTAGAGCAGGTATCAGCTTAATAGAAGTGTGGTCGTAGCTAGGTTGTGCTGCAGAGGACTCAGATGAGGGTGATGCAAGCTACTGCACCAATGTCTGGAGGAGGCTTGTGTAGAATTTTGAGGTCAATTTAGAAGTTGTTCAATACAAGCATCACTCCCTGTTGATTTCAGCAACTTTGCAAAACACCCAATACTTGTACAATCACAGAAAGAACCAGTAGAACTAACCCAAAAGTCTATTCACAACCTTGTTGTCATATTTGATCCCAAAATGAACTTCCAATCACATATCTGCATTATCACTAAATCCATATTTCCATTTCTGTAACATTGCTCAACTATTCTGCTCCCGAAGCTAACATTCTTGCCTTTGCTATCTTTAGACTCGACTTTTCCAACACACTCCTGACTGATCTCCCACATTCCATTTTCAGTAAACATATGGCCATCCAAAACTCTGCACCTTGTATCTTAACTTGCACCAAGTCCCATTCCCCTATCTTCCCTGCCTCTCTGACCTACAGTGACTCCCAATCAAGCAATGTCTTGATTTTAAATATTTTCATCCTTTTCTTAAATCCCTCCATGGCCTCGCCCCTCCCAATTTCTGTAATCTCCATCAATCATTTATCTGTTCTCCTCTAATTCTAGTCTCTTATGCATTCCCAATTATAATTGATACATTATCAGAGGCAGTGTTTTTTGTTGTCTCGTTCCCAAGCTCTGGAATTCCCTACCTAAACTCTCCATCTCTCAGCCTTGCTTTCCTCCTTCAAGATACTTTTTAGATATGTCCCTTTTAGTAAGCTTTTGGTTATCTGACTTAATATTTCATGTGGCTCAGTATCATACTTAGTTTCATTACGTTCTTGTCATGCATCTTGGGATGGTTTCATCACATTAAAGGTTACACCACTGGACTTATAATAAGAACATAAGAACATAAGAAATAGGAGCAGGAGTAGGCCATCTAGCCCTTCGAGCCTGCCCCGCCATTCAATAAGATCATGGCTGATCTGTCGTGGCTCAGTTCCACTTTCCCGCCCTCTCCCCATAACCCTTAATCCCCTCTCTTATCAAGAACCCATCAACCCGCTTCTTAAAAATATTTAGCGAGGCAGCCTCCACCACTTCAACGGGCAGAGAATTCCAGAGATTCACCACCCTTTGAGTGAAGAAGTTCCTCCTCAACTCCGTTCTAAACCGCCTCCCCTTTATCTTGAGGCTGTGCCCCCTAGTCCTACTGTCTTTTTTGAGCGGGAAGAGTCTCTCCACCTCTATCCTATCCATCCCATTCATCATCTTGTACGTCTCAATGAGATCTCCCCTCATTCTTCTAAACTCTAACGAGTACAAGCCTAGTTTATTCAGCCTCTCCTCATAGCTCAATCCCCTCAACTCCGGTATCAGCCGAGTAAACCTCCTCTGCACTCCCTCCAGGGCCAAAATATCCTTGCGCAGGTGCGGCGCCCAAAACTGCACACAGTACTCCAGCTGCGGCCTCACCAATGCCCTATACAGCTGCAGCAAGACCTCCCTACTTTTATATTCAATCCCCCTCGCTATGAAGGCCAGCATCCCATTCGCCTTCCTGACCACCTGCTGCACCTGCAAGCTGGGTTTTTGCGACTCATGCACAAGGACCCCGAGGTCCCTCTGCACCGTCGCCTGCTGCAGTTTTTCGCCACGTAAGTAATAGTCCTTCCTACCATTCTTCCTACCAAAGTGGACCACCTCACACTTGCCAACATTTGCCAATCCAGAGGCCTAGGCTAATGCCCTTGGACTGAATCCCATCCTGGGAGCTGTGGAATTTGAATTCAATTATTTAATTAAAAATAAATTTTGTGGCTAAGTTTTGGCAAGTCAAGAAACGGCTGCAATTTCTGCTTCTGACCACAACTGGAACCTGAACGTCATTTCATTCTGGCTGGCCAGCTGAGGACCAGCTAGTGTGAAACACAACCAGACATTAGCACAAGTATGGCAGAGGCAGGAGTGTGGCAGGCACCAAGTACAATGGGATCCCAGTGGAGGATTTAGTCAGCAGACACAGCTCCCTGGAGGCTGCCAGGAGTTGTTGAACAGGCTCGGGGAGTTGTCCATGAGAGATTATAAAAATTGGCATCAGTTATGGCCTTAACACCGACTGGACATAGCTGGTGGGAAGGCAATGCCAATGGGCTACTACCCTGCTTTTCAGATGAGTGCCTGGCACTCTATTGGAGGCAGTGAGTACTGAGAGGACAGTTCCATATTGCAGGTTGGCAAGAGAAGCCAGACAAAGTGGACCTGGTCAGTAAGCATGACATTGTGCATCTCACCTGGATCCACTACTGCAAAAAGTTTTCTGTGCCCAGCAAGGGTGAGTATTGAGTTGGCATGATGACGTGTGGAGTTGCCATGGTCTTGTCTTGTAGGATGGCCGTTCTTCATACTGCTCAGGCGTATAAGATTCAAAGTTACAAAAGGCACGTATACCTGTGACAGCCAAGGCTAGAGGGTCTTCCCACTAGCTTTGAGGCCATTCAGGTGTGAGGTGTATAAATCTGATGGCATCTCAAACTAGTTCTCCGTTGGGCAAGAGTGTGGAAGGCTGGTATGGCGTTGCAGTAGAAGATGACTAACAATGCACTTTTGTCCATGTAGGAGGAGCAGCCACAATGCTGGGGAACACACACGAACAGCTGGTAGGGTGCCCAACTTGCTCATACTGAGCAAATCTGACATGGAGAAAGGTCATGGAGAGGCAGAAGTTTTGAGGGAAGGCAAAGATCCAGTAGATAGATGTGAGGCTGGCAGAAAGTGTAAATAATGTAAGATTGCATCCTCTCAAAAGAGCTATTCTATGCAAAAGTCCCCAGTGATCCACCAATCATGATGCCATGATGTCGTCCTCTCTCAGATGTACCATTCTCCAGAGGCTGCTGGGTCTTGAGGCCCCTTTGCAAGTGACCATGGCATCTTCTGAGGCCACAATGACTGATGAATGCTTAGTAATGTCACTGGATGCACCTTCCCTGGTGGAACCTGCTGAGGGCCTGCCATCCAGAGGACAAGGTCAACAGGGTCCTTGGTCAACGTCCCCCAAGGGGACGTTGCTTTGTGGATCCAGAACTGGTTTGCCCACAGAAGGCAGAGAATGGTTATAGATGGGTCATATTCTGCATGGAGTTCGGTCACCAGTGCAGTGCCCCAGGGATCTGTTCTGGGACACTTACTCTGTTATTTTTCATAAATGACCTGGATGAGGAAGTGGAAGGATGGGTTGGTAAGTTTGCTGATGACACAAAGGTTGGAGGTGTTGTGGATAATGTGGAGGGATGTCAGAAGTTGCAGCGAGACATTGATAGGATGCAAGACTGAGCGGAAAGTGGCAGATGGACTTCAACCCAGATAAGTGTGAAGTGGTTCATTTTGGCAGGTTAAGTAGAATGGCAGGATATAATATTAATGGTAGGACTCTTGGCAGTGTGGATGATCAGAAGCATCTTGGGGTCCTAGTTCATAGGACGCTCACAGCAGCTGCGCAGGTTGAAGCTGTGGTTAAGAAGGTGTATGGTGTACCGGCCTTCATCAATCGAGGAATTGAGTTTAGGAATTGAGAGATAATGTTGCAGCTATATAGGAGCCTGATCGGACCCCACTTGGAGTACTGTGTTCAGTTCTGGTCGCCTCATTACAGGAAGGATGTGGAAGCCATATAAAGGGTGCAGAGGAGATTTGCAAAGATGTTGCCTGGACTGGGGAGCATGCCTTATGAGGATAGGTTGAGGGAGCTCGGCCTTTTCTCCTTGGAGAGACATAGGATGAGGGGTGAACTGATAGAGCTGTATAAGATGTTGAGAAGTATTGATTGAGTGGATAGTCAGAGGCTTTTTCCCAGGGCTGAAATGAAGACATAGGTTTAAGGTGCTGTGGAGTAGGTACAGAGGAGATGTCAGGGGTAAGTTTTTTAAGGTAGTGCTTGATAGACTAACAGGACTGAAGGTAGACAAGTCCCCGGGACTGGATGGAATGCATCCCAGGGTTCTGAATGAAATGGCAGAGGTGATAGCAGATGCCTTAGTAATTATTTATCAAAATTCGCTGGACTCCGGGGAAGTGCTGGAAGATTGGAAAATGGCAAATGTTACGCTGCTGTTTAAAAAAGGTAGCAGACAAAAGGCAGGAATTATAGGCTGGTTAGTTTAAAGTCTGTAGTTGGAAAACTGCTAGAATCCGTCATCAAAGAAGAAATAGCAAGGCACCTAGAAAAGAATGGTTTGATCGAGCAGACGCAGCACGGATTCATTAAGGGGAAGTCGTGTTTAACGAATTTATTGGATTTCTATGAGGATGTGACTAGTGCAGTAGACAGAGGGGATGTGGTGTTTTTAGATTTCCAAAAGGCGTTTGATAAGGTGCCTCACAAAAGGTTGCTGCAAGAGGTTAGGGTGCACGGAGTTGGGGGTAAGGTGTTAGCATGGATAGAGGATTGGCTGTCTAATAGGAAGCAGAGAGTTGGAATCAATGGGTGCTATTCTGGTTGGCAGTTGGTGAGCAGTGGAGTGCCGCAGGGATCGGTGCTGGGGTTTCAACTGTTTACTATTTACATAGATGATCTGGAGGAGGGGGCTGAGTGTAGGGTGACGAAATTTGCTGATGACACAAAGATGAGTGGAAAAGCAAATTGCGTGGAGGGTGTGGAAAGTCTGCAGAGAGATCTGGATAGGCTGAGTGGGCGAGGACCTGGCAGATGGAGTATAATGTTAGCAAGTGTGAGGTTATCCACTTTGGTAGAATTAATAGTAGGAGGGATTATTATTTAAAAGGCAAAAAGCTGCTGCATGCTACAGGGCAGAGGGACCTGGGGATCCTTGTGCATGAATCGCAAAAACCCAGTCTGCAGGTGCAGCAGGTGATCAAGAAGGCGAATGGAATGTTGGCCTTTTTAGCGAGGGGGATAGAATATAAAAGCAGGGAGATCTCGCTGCAACTGTACAAGGTACTGGTGAGGCCGTAGCTGGAGTGCTTTGTGCAGTTTTGGTCGCCGCACTTGCGGAAGGATATATTGGCCTTGGAGGGAGTGCAGAGGAGGTTCACCAGGCTGATACCGGAGTTGAGGGGGTTAGCCTATGAAGAGAGACTGAATAGACTGGGTCTGTACTCGTTGGAGTTTAGAAGGCTGAGGGGGGATCTTATAGAGACATATAAGATAATGAAGGGGATGGATAGGTTAGAGGTAGAGAGATTCTTCCCACTTAGAAAGCTTAGCAGGACTAGAGGACACAGCCTCAAGATAAGGGGGGGGCACAGTTTAGATCAGAGTTGAAAAGGAGCTTCTTCACTCAAAGGGTGGTGAATCTCTGGAATTCTCTGCCCGTTGAAGTGATGGAGGCTACCTCGCTGAATCTATTTAAGTCACGGGTAGATAGGTTTCTGATAGACAAGGGAATTAAGGGTTATGGGGAGAAAGCAGGAAAGTGGAACTGATCCACTTCAGATCAGCCACGATCTTATTGAATGGCGGGTCAGGCTCGAAGGGCTAGATGGCCTACTCCTGCTCCTATTTCTTATGTTCTTATGTACTCAGAGAGTTGTGGGTGCGCGGCAACGGTGGTGGAGGCGGATTCGATAGGGCTTTTACCTAAGTACATGGAACTTAGTAAGATAGAGGGTTATAGGTAAGCCTATTAATCTCTAAGGTAGGGACATGTTCGGCGCAACTTTGTGGGCTGAAGGGCCTGTATTGTGCTGTAGTTTTTTCTATGTTTCTATTACAACAGAGTCAGCAATTTGTCTCCAATGCCACTGTCATCAGGGGTAGAGGGGGCACCAAGACACAGCATTTGCAAGCATAAGTTTAAGGCACTGTGAGCATGAATTTTCACAGGTGACATTCATTCATTTCATTATTCATTTTGTGTAACTGTGGCAACCATTTCATGTTTTGTTCCTTGGTTGGATCTCCGGTAAAAATATAAATCAAGATTTTGTTTCAATGCCCATGTCCTTTATGTTTTCCATAGGTGCAGATCTCATCAGTGTCTTATGATAGATGGCAGGGAAAGCAAACTTTATTGCAGAGCTTCTGAGGCAACACTGATGTCATGTATTGTCAGAAATGTGTGTGAAAGAGGCAGTGCCTTTAGAGATGAAGGGCAAGCCTTGGCAGCCTAGCTGAAGGAACGTTGAACCAATACTTCCCTGGTTTCCTTGCCTCCTTGAAGGTTCGTCATGTCTGCCTCCTTGTCCTCAACCTGTGTCTGCCTGAGCTCTTCATCAGATCCATCTGTAGAGTCTTCCTCTGAAGCATGTGGAGCTGCCTTGGGATCTTCAATCTCAAGTGGGTCCTCTTGCCAGTGCCAGATTGAAGTTTCACAACAGCAGGTTAAAGTTCAAAAGGTTTATTTGGCAGCAAAAGCCACTAGCTTTTGGTGGCTTTTGCTACCAAATAAACCCGTTGGACTTTAATCTGATGTCGTGAGACTTCTTACGGTATTTACCCCAGTCCAACACCGGCATCTCCACATCATGAGTGCCAGATTGTGCAGAACACAACAGACCACAGTAATATTCCGGAGGATATTGCAGGGCACCCTTGGAACAGTCCATGCAGCAGAACCTCATCTTCAGCCCTACTGTCCTCTCAACCACTGCCCTTGTGAAGGCACGACAATGATTGTACCTCTTTTCTGCCTCTGACCTAGGGTGCTGGGAGTGGCAGTGTGAGATACATTTTCACAGATACCCTTTGTCATCCAGCAACCACATAGCCAAGCTACAGCCATGAACAACCTTGGCACCTGGAATTGTTGTAGAATATATGCATCGTGGGAGTTGTCTGGGCATTTGCAAAGACTTGAAAAATCTGTGTCCTGTGGTTGCATATTACCTGTACATTCATGGAGTGGTACCCTTGCTATTCACAAAGGCACCCGGCTGACCAACTAGAGTCTTTATCAGATCCATCTGTAGAGTCTTCCTCTGAAGCATGATGGCCACATGAGTGCAGTCTATGGCACCTAGATGTGGGGGAATCCAGCAATAGCTACAAAGCCTTTTGCTTGCTCAGCCTGGCTGGCTTGGTCCATCCAGTAATGGATGAATATGAAAACACATCTGAACAGAACATCAGTTATGAGCTTGGCATAGCTATGGACAGCTGATTGGGACATTCACACAGATCCCCCAAAGACTCCTGGAATGATCTGGAAGCAGAAACATGATCTTCAGAGCCACTGGCATTGGATGCCCACCCACATGATTGGAGGCAATCACTGAGCCAATCATATCATTGTGTTCCTACAGAGGTGAAGCCTCCTGCTATTGTGGACCTCGGACATGTTGAGGTAGTTAGATTGCTGCCTGTACACTCTGGCAACAGGGTAGCAGTGTCTTCTGCAGTGTCATCCATCTTGTTCTCCCTGCAGGCTCTGCACCCCTTCTGCTTGAGCCTTTCCTCCCACAGATCTCTTCCTGAGACACTGCTTGCAGACACCTGGCCTCCTCTCCCTTTGGAGCCTCTCTTCCTCCTCAGACGAGGTGCCCTCAGGAATGTATATAATCCCCATCTGCTAAAATATAGATGGCACCGCCCTATGCACCGAGGACTGCAATCGGCAGAAATGCTCCAATAGAGTTGACAAGAGTCCTCAAAAGCAAATACTTCAGAGAAAAGCAAAGGAAAATCTCAAGACGTCAGAGTGGTGAAGAAGGTATTCGGCACGCTTGGTTTCATCGGTCAGAACATTGCATACAGGAGTGGGGACATCTTGTTGAAGTTATACAAGTCATTGGTAAGGCCACACTTGGAATACTGTGTACAGCTCTGGTCACCCTATTAGAGAAAGGATATTATTAAAATAGGAAGAGTACAGAAAAGATTTACTAGAATGCTGCCAGGACTTGATGGATTGAGATATAAGGAGAGGCTAGATAGACTGGAACTTCTTTCTCTGGAGTGTAGGAGGCTGAGGGGTGATCTTAAAGAGGTCTATAAAATAATGAGGGGCATAAATTAGCTAGATAGTCAATATCCTTTCCCAAAGATAGGGGAGTCTAAAACTAGAGGGCTTAGGTTTAAGGTGAGAGAGGAGAGATACAAAAGGGTCCAGAGGGGCAATTTTTTTCATACAGAGGGTGGTGAGTGCCTGGGATAAGCTGCCAGAGGTAGTAGTAGAGAGGGGCAAATTTGGTCTTTTACAAAGTATTCAGATAGTTACATGGGTACGATGGGTATAGACGTATATGGGCCAAATACGGGCAATTGGGATAAGCTTAGGGGTTTAAAAAAAAGGGCGGCATGGACAAGTTGGGCCGAAGGGCCTGTTTCCATGCTGTAAACCTCTATGACTCTCTAAAGCAGTAGCAAGCTGTCACCTGAACTCCCAGTGTCTCACACAGCCAATACTCCAGCCCCTTTTATACCACCCTTGAACAAGAAAAGTGAAAGAATGGGATGGCCACCTGCCCATATTGCCTGTGCACCAACCTAAAAATCACTCAAGCAATGTAAAATTTCAGTCAATTGCTCTTAATTATGTTAATTAATTAATTGTTGGTGGGCACACATCCAACTCGTACTCGTGCCTGCTAACTGAAATATATGAGTGCGCAAAGACGTTTGGATGCTTGCCCAATGTTTTCTCACATAATTTCGGGCCAGGTGTATGCTCACTTGAACAATGTAAAATTCTGGCCCTGGAAGATAGTACTGGTCTCAGTACTGGTAACAATGAAACTATCACTGACTATTATTTAAAACCACATCTGACTCACCAACCTCCTTTAGGGAACAAAATCTGCTGTCATTACCTGATCTGGCCTACATCTGACTTTGAACTACCTTAGAATCATAGAAACCCTACAGTGCAGAAAGAGGCCATTCGGCCCATCAAGTCTCACAGACCACATCCCACTCAGGCCCTTCTCCCATATCCCTACATTTTTACCCACTAATCCCTCTAACCTAAGCATCTCACGACACTAAGAGGCTTTTTTTTAAGCACGGCCAATCAACCTAACCCGCACATCTTTGGACTGGGGGAGGAAACCGGGGCACCTGGAGGAAACGCACGCAGACACGAGGAGAACGTGCAAACTCCACACAGACAGTGACCCAGCCGGGAATCGAACCCAGGTCCCTGGAGCTGTGAAGCTGCAGTGCTAACCACTGTGCCACCATGCCACCCACCTTCTAAAGCAAGCAACGCAGTTCAAGGGCAATTAGGGATGGGCAATAAATGCTGGCCTTGCCAGCAACACCAACATCCCAATAAATTAAGTTGTTGTAGTTGCTAATATCTATGCACTTGTGAGGGGATTGTCCTGCTGCTGAATACATATTCAGCTGTGCAATGGGAAGCAATTAGCTGGAGCATCAAACTTCAAAATAGCAGCATTGGCACCAAATCAATGTAAAATGCCGACTAACGTCATAATCTCCACACTCTATATCCTTGCAGCAGAGGTTTGCTATGTTAAGATTCTTACCAAAATGGCTGCCTGTGAATGCAAGTGCACCATGCATGCTATTTTGAGAGCAAATGGCACCCAAAGCATTGCAAAAAAGAGCACTGCGCTTCTGGCTTTTAGAGTTGGATCTTGTGTTTCTGTTCTGGCGAATGGATCAAAAACTGACATATTGACTCTGTGTATAAAAATGAATTAGGATAACATCTCAAAATTATTATATTGGCAATGAGGCTGAAATCACTGTTTTCTCACCAATGTCGGTTTGTGTTTCCAAAATTATCTGGAATTGTCTTCCCTTTCATGATGTATCTCCTATAATTTTCATTGGTGTTAAAAGTTTGAAATGTATGAAAAATGAAGATGTAGGGTGCAATTCTACCAAAAGTGCTGAATTGGCGGGAAAACTGTTCTAAATCCTGACTATTTTGTCAGTTCAGCTTCTCCACCAAATCTTGATGAGTGGGAACCAGCGCATGCATACATTGCTGGGAGATTGCAGAAAAGAACTCACAGCATCAAGATCACTGCCATCAAAATCCCACACACATCGCTGCTTCATTGCTGGCCTGCACAACCTCTCCACAGAGAAATCACTGGCCCCCACACACATCACTGGCCTCATTGCTGCCTCCCTCCATCCTCCCCCACACACAGACATGGCTGCCTGCTCACTTAATGTCCCTGAGGATCTGGATAATTCAGGAACACAATCCCTCCATCTCTTGAACATACCATCCTCACTGCTGTCCTGCAGGAACTAGCATTGCTGACGTGCACAATCCCAATTTGAGATCATTCCCTCTCCTTGAGTATTGCACCCCATCCCTCCCTCCCCAACACAGCAGCTAACTGATTAGGAGCCCTGAGTGCTGCACCACCCACCACCACCACCCCCTCCAACTCTCCCCGGACACAGCAGCCTATTGAATGCAATAGCTCCCTGAGAGATGAATGACAATCAACTGAATGCAGGCTTCAAAATCTCTCACAAGTATTTGTTGCCAACAGGTCCTTGACTGGCCACACTCAATACACCCGCACTCCTCTAATAAGGCAGAGCTGTATATAAGCTGCAGGAATGGACACACAGCCAGTCACGTCACAAAATGGCTGCTTGGAAACCAGCTCCCAGATTTTCGGAGGCAAACCAGGTGCACCTGCTAGATGCCGTGGAGAAGAGGTGTGATTGTCTGTTCCTTGGCCAGAGCCCCAGCTCAAGGGGTGCATCTGCCACTGTGGGAGGAGGTGGCAGAAGTTGTGAATGCCAAGAGCCTGACACCATGGTCTGGCAGGCAGTGTGGAAAAAAAGAACAACTTTCTGTGAGCAGCAAGGGTGAGTGAGCATCCTTCTTGAAGCCGTGCATATGCTTGGCACGGATCTCCAACCCTACGTAGACACTGAAGGCCATGCAACAAGTGACCCTTCTCCTAGGGATCTAACCCCTTCCCCTCAACGGGCACCCTTCAGTGGTGACCGCTTTCCCCAAAATTGTCAGCACAACGCCCAAGACACAGGCATGCATAGCGCACCACGCACTGCAATATGTTAATACTTGCTATCCACCTTATGTTCCCACAGGAAAAGAAAATCCATAATGCACAGGAGATGACACAGACTGGTGGTTGTATGCCTGACCTGCAGCAGCTGACTAGCATGGAGGAGCATGCCATAGAGTTGTCAGGGGATGATGGGCCATACCAAATGGTCACCAACAGCTAGGCTGACGTACAGCATGCAAGTAAGCAGAAGCACACCCTCAACTTTGGTCCTCCTCTAAGTAAGCGCGATGCTGCATGGAATGTTTTGCCTCCCTCCCCTTAATGTGTGTTATTTTTTTCCAGCTCTGGACCCAGAGGAACACAGCCCTTCGGGTATTGTCACCGCTCACCACTGCACTGGAGCAAACTGCCCATGACTGCCTGGACGACACCTCAGAGAGATGCATTGAGGAATCCTCCGAGGGCAGCACCACTAAAGCATTACTGGCATGTACCACACAAGCCACCAACACAGAGACGATCACCTTGGTGGGTACCTTTAGTGTTGAGCTTCCGGGTCACAGCCGCTAATGCACATCGGGTGGAGGCGGGCACATCCAAGGGCTCGGGCACATGGAGGCCTGCCGGAGGCCAGGATTCAGCTGTCCCCAAGCCAGCTGCTGGCCTCTGGGTTATTCCTCCCGAGGCTGGTGGAGATGCATCAGGAAACCCAGGGGGTTGTGGAAGGGCTGTCAGCAACCATACTGCAACTGCAAGGCTGTTTAGGGGAGTCAAACAGAGTGCTGTTACAGGAGATAGTACCAACACAGCGTGAGACCCAGGCCAACACTGCGAGGATGATGGCCACAGTGGAAATTCTGGCTCAGGGTCTATCTTCATGGGTGACAGGGTCTAGACTATCCTGAAGATACTATGGGCCACGGTTGAGTATGATTCCGGCATCCAGGAGGCACAGCGTTCAATGGCCATGGGTGTCGGGGGCATGTGAGAAACACTGCTGGCCATGGCTGGCAATCTCACTGGCATTCTGAAGACACAGCAAGCCATGATGTCCAAAGATGTGCGGGTTAGGTTGATTGGCCATGCCAAGAAATTGCCCCTCAGTGTCCTGAGATGCGTAGGTTAGAGGGATTAGTGGGTATAATATGTAAGGGTATGGGGGTAGGGACTGGGTAGGATTGTGTTCGGTGCAGACTCGATGGGCCGAAGGGCCTCTTTCTGCACTGTAGGATTCTATGATTTCTATGATTGATGATGACTGTGAACCTCAAAAACTTAGCTCAGGCTCAGAGGGCTACTGCTGAGAGGCTCCAGTTTGATCACAGAATTCTGTAGCGGAGGGGCTCCGGAGTTTGGCCACATCTCAAAGGGCCAGGGCTAAGGGATCACACATCATGGGGTAGATGCATGTAGGCCTCCAGGAAGGCAGAGCCAGGTGATGCCAGACCTTCTGGAGCTCAGTCCAGCTACCCCATGTTATGGAGTGCCCCCGGGGCCTCTGGGCACCCCAAGAGAGCAGGAAGGGCTTGAGGCCATGCATGGTCTTCCACTCAGGAGATTCCGGATGTCCAGAGACCTTCCTATTCCCCCCTTCCTCACACTGGGGCACCTCAGGGCCAGTAAGATGAACAGGGTGGCACCGAAACAGTGCCATCTGCAAGTCAGTTGGGGCCCTCCAGGTTCCAGCCACCCAGGAGATGTCCGCCAAGGGCATCACAGCTGGACACCTCCACCTGCAATGTGCATCCTGGGTAGCACCTAGAAGAAGCAATAGACAGCAAAAAGTTAGAAAATTGTAGTTCACTAGGGGGCATGGGTGAAGGTCAGCATTAGTCAGGATTTGGTAATCATTTAAGAGCACTATAAACTGTTAGTTGCACATCATGCTGTGGCTAATGTGTCTCTGATTCTCTCCCCCCTCCCACCCGCCCAACCCTCAGAGCTGTATTCCTGACTCCCAAACACAGAGATGCTGTCTGATGAGCCTTGCAGACTCAGCCACATGTTTCAGAGTGCCTGCCCTACATTCCCCAACATCCAACAGACCCTTGGTGCAAGTACCCTTTCCCTCCAACTCTTGGCCAAAAAATGTATTCCCAACCTTTACAGCCACGTGGGCCAGGGTGGCAGCGTGCATTCAGACTACAGGTAGGAGTCAGACTTGAATTGCACCAGGGGCAGGATCCCATTGTGCACAACAGCAAGTCGTCATCATCCTCCAGCCTTCAAACAAGACTCACAACCATTGCCAGCCCAGGCACATTAATAGGATCAGATGCTTCTGACGGAAAGGGTGGTGGGATGACAGGAGCAGGGGAAGGGTGATGTTGTGGTTTGAGTGCCTAGGTTGATGTGGAAGGGTAATAGTGGCTGCACTTGCTCCTGGGGTATGTTGGTTGCACTGCACAGCACCAGTTAGGTGATGCGGGCTGCAATCAAGGCATCCCTTGCTGCCTTTCCTTGCCAGACATCTGCCATTACCACCCATTTTCTTTCCTCCGGCTCTTCATGTGGTGGAGCGCCCACTTCGCCCCCTCGCTGCTCCTCCTGTTCCAGATGGTCTCCCCACTGCTGGGTGATGTTGTGCAGAGCGCAACAAATGATAATGATGTGTGAAGCACACAAAGAGTCCTACTGAGGGGTCCAAGCAGTGGAACCTCATCTTCAGCAGGCCGATGCACTGCTCAATTACAGACCAGATGGCTGCATGGGCCTCATTGTAGCAGATCTCCACCTCAGTCTGGGGCCTCCGCACAGGCATCACCAGCCATGACCTTAGCGGGTAACCCTTGTCACCTGGTAGCTATCCAGGGAGTCTGGGCTGGTCTTCAAAGAGCCCAGGGATGTCCCACTGCTGGATTGCAAAGCTGTCATGGACACTCCCTGGGTGGCGTGCATTAACCTGCATTATCTTGAGCCAATAGTCGCAGACAACTTGAATGTTCAGGGAGCAGAACCCCTTCCAGTTCACAACTCGCTGCGGCCCTGCACATTCAGGATCCCGGTGATGAATGCGAAGCCAAGAGCCCGGGCCGCCTGCTGTTCATGGCCTACATCAAAATTAATGAACAGCTTTGCCTGGGCATACAGGGCATCTGTGACCTGCCACACACATCCATGCACAGAGGTCTGGGGGATCCCAGCTAGGTCGCCACTGGGAGCCTGGAATGACTCAGAGGCATAGCAATTGAGGGCTGCCATCACCTTCACGTCCACAGGGAATGGGTGGCTGCCGCTCCCCCAAGGTGCCAGGTGGGAGAGCACTTCACAAATGTGATGCACTGTGGTCTTGGACAAGCGCAGCCGGTGACAGCACATCTTCTCCAAGAGGCCTCAAAGGAATTGCAGGGACTGTACCTCCTTGGTCTTGGCACCCTCCACCTTTTGTGCACCCTCTCGGGAGCCTGCTCACCCACCTTCTGGCCCTCAGTAGCAGCCCCCCTGCCCTCCTTCCTGAGGGTCTGGTGATGGCTGCTCTTGCAGTGGCCTCTCCATGCCCACCATTCCTGAGTCATCGCCTCCTCTTCCTCCTCCACCTTTGCTGCCAGCAATATGGCCAGATCAAGCAAACCGAGATCCATCTGCACAATGGGGTTTGCAAAGAGCATAGAATGATGGATTATTATCATTGGCTGCATAGACCCAGCACCACCCCAATCCCTCACTTGGGCCATCAAGCTCACTTGTGGGAGCTGACAATCCCCACAATCCATGGTACAATGCATGGCCCGATTAGGGCTATGTGAGATTCCTATCATGACAAATGTTGGCAGAGATTATGCAGGTCAGTGTGCAGACATGGGCAATGCGCCATTGCTTGAGCATTTGCTATGTGTGCAATTGCAGCATCTGTTAAAGGCATGTATTGCTGGTCCGTGTCACATGGCAGGGACAGACGTGTTCCATGCAGCCCATGTCTGAACCTCTGCAACCTGGCCTGGAGCGGAAGCTACTTCATGTGGTTGTCAGCACATGGTACACTCCTTCCTCACCCCAGAACACTAGCGCTTAGCAGAGTCCCTGACCGCACCTCGCAGAAAAACAATGCCACTGCAAAGTGCTGTGGAGGGGAGAGGTGAAGCAGGAGCCCTCAAGGCTCCTTCCCATAGTGTGCTTCAGTGCTGCTTGGAGGGGGGTTGGAGGGCCCTTGAGGCTGCTTCCCACAGTCAGCTTCAACGCTTCTTGGGGGAGGGGGGAGGGGGGAGATGGGGGAGCGGAAGTGGGACTTCCAGACAGAACATCACCCAAGGAGCTGTGAGGAAATGGAAGCCCCCCGCCCCCCCACACAGATGTCATTTATTAATGGGCCAAAAACCAAGCAGAAGGAAGGCCACCAGGCATCCCTAGGGCCTCCTTGCAATATTCCATGTGCTCCGTTAGCAGCACTTACCTTCTCACACCAGTTCAAGGCTGCCAGGCCAGGTTGTGACTTTTAAATACCTTTTCTGAATCACACCAAAATTACGTCATGCCAAAGAGGTGGGAGATGCAGATGTAGGTGAAGATTGCTGTGTGGATTCTGATAATGGCATGCAAAGGTGTGTAAACTCATGCTAAACAGCGGCCTGCTGATTTTCAGCAGGTTTCCAGCAGCACCATTTTTCTCAGGCTGGGAGATGCGCGTAGGTCGTTAAAAACTGTCGGGGAACCCGCGAAATGGCTGATACTCACATCTCCAGACCTGACCCGCCAGAAAAGTTGTGGGTCGCAATGAGAGAATAGTGGCCATAATATATATGCTAAAATAAAGACTGTCTTAATTTTACAAGCAATTTACTGACCCAACTAATTGGACCAATTCAGGCAATGAAATGTTCTTTCTACAAACTTCTTTCCCAATGCTCCTTGGCAGATAAACAATTGATCACAAGCTTTGAGAAAAGGTCATCTGGACTCGAAACATCAGCTCTTTTCTCTCCTTACAGATGCTGCCAGACCTGCTGAGATTATCCAGCATTTTCCCTTTTGGTTTCAGATTCCAGCATCGGCAGTTATTTGCTTTTAAACAATTGATCACACTGGGGGCATAGAAGAGCAAATATGGAGGCAAATGTTGGCGTGCAAAAACAATAGGACAATAGTAGCTGGGAACTTCAGCTACCTAATATCAGTTGGGATAATAACAGTGTGAACGGCATAGAGGGCACAACATTTTCGAATTGCATTCACGAGGACATTTTTAGCCAGCACTTTTGGTCCAACAAGACAGAACACTATTTTTAGATTTAGTCTTAGGAAGCTGGACAAATAGATGAAGTAGCAGTGGATGACCATTTTGATGACCATAAGAGTTAGATTTAGCATGATTATGGAAAAAGATAAAAATAGAACAGGAATAAGAGCTTTAAATTGGTGTAAGGCAAATTTTACAAAGCTAAGATGTGATCTAAGATGGGATCCAAGGGGACATTGCTTTGTGGATCCAGAACTGGCTTGCCCACAGAAGGCAAAGAGTGGTTATAGATGGGTCATATTCTGCATGGAGGTCGGTCATCAGTGGAGTGCCTCAGGGATCTGTTCTGGGACCCTTACTCTTTGTGATTTTTATAAATGATCTGGATAAGGAAGTGGAGGGATGGGTTGGTAAGTTTGCTGATGACACAGAGGTTGGAGGTGTTGTGGATAGTGTGGAGGGATGTCAGAAGTTGCAGCGAGACATTGATAGGATGCAAACTGGGTGGAGAGGTGGCAGATGGAGTTCAACCCAGATAAATGTGAAGTGGTTCATTCTGGCAGATCAAATAGGATGGCAGAATATAATATTAATGGTAGGACTCTTGGCAGTGTGGAAGATCAGAAGGATCTTGGGGTCCGAGTTCATAGGATGCTCAAAGCAGCTGCGCAGGTTGAAGCTGTGGTTAAGAAGGCGTATGGTGTACTGGCCTTCATCAATCGAGGAATTGACTTTAGGAGTCAAGAGATAATGTTGCAGCTATATACGACCCTGGTCAGACCCCACTTGGAATACTGTGCTCAGTACTGTACTCACTTCATTACAGGAAGGATATGGAAGCCATAGAAAGGGTGCAGAGGAAATTTACAAGGATTTTGCCTGGATTGGGGAGCATGCCTTATGAGGATAGGTTGAGGGAGCTTGGCCTTTTCTCCTTGGAGAGACGAAGGATGAGGGGTGACCTGTTAGAGGTGTATAAGATGTTGAGAAGTATTGATTGAGTGGGTAGTCAGAGGCTTTTTCCCAAGGCTGAAATGGTTGCCACGAGAGGACACAGGTTTAAGGTGCTGGGGAGAAGGTACAGAGGAGATGTCAGGGGTAAGTTTTTCACTCAGAGTGGTGAGGGTGTGGAATGGGCTGCTGGTGGTGGAGGCAGATTCGATAGGGTATTTTAAGAGACTTTTAGATAAGTACATGGAACTCAGTAAGATTATAAGGTTATAAGTAAGCCTAATAATCTCTAAGGTAGGGACATGTTCGGCACAACTTTGTGGGCCGAAGGGCCTGTATTGTGCTGTAGTTTTTCTGTGTTTCTATGTTTCAGACCAGTTGGGGGGGCATTCAAAGGGAAAATTCTACAGGCATAATGTAGACATGTCCCCACAAAGGAAAAGGGCAGTACTGCCAAATCTAGAATCCCTCTAGAAGTATATAGGGTAAGATAAAGAAGAAAAAAATAGCTCATGACAGTCAGAAAAGAAAGTTAGAAAGCATAGAGGAATATAGAAAATAAGGAGATGAAATAAAACAGGGAAGCAGGAAGGCAAAGAGAGGAAATGAATAAATATTGACAGGTAAAATCAAGAAAAATCCAATGTTTTATCAATGTATTAAGAGCAAAAGAGTAGGATCTATCAAGGATTTACAAGATAACACATGTTCATTTAGATGATGTAGGCTAGTTTCTCAATGAGTACTTTCTAAGGAGAGGGATATTGCAGACATTCCAGTTGAAGAGGGTGGAATATTGGATATAATAAGCATAATGAGAGAAACTGTCATCCTTGAAGATGGATAAATCACCTCAAGCAAGGTACTAGACTTTGGTAACTAAAGGATTGGACTCTGTGAAAGTTGTACCATTGTTTGGAAAAGGTGCGAGGGATTGGCCAACTAATTATGGACTGGCCAATCTGAGTTTGGCGGTGGGCAAATTATTAGAATTAATTCTGCCAGGATAAACTGTTACTTAGAAGGCACAGATTCATCAGGAATAGTCAGCATGGTTTTGTTAGGGGGTGGTCAGGTCTTATTAACTTAATTAAATTTTTTGAGGAAGAAACTAGGAGGATTGATAAAGGTCATGCAGTGGATGTTGTCTACATGGATTTTAGTAAGGCACTTGACAAGGTCCTACCTTGCAGACTGGTTAGAAAAGTTAAAGCCCATGGGATACAAGGAAATATGGCGAGTTGGGTTAGGAGTTAAGAATTCATAGAATCCCTACAGTGCAGAAGGAGGCCATTTGGCCCATCAAGTCTACACCAGCCACAATCCCATCCAGGCTCTATTCCTGCAACCCCATATATCTGCCCTGCCAATCCCTATGACACTAGGGTCAATTTAGCTTGGCCAATCAACCTAACCCACCCATCTTTGGGCTGTGGGAGGAAACCGGAGCACCCATGCAGACACAGAGAGAATGTGCAAACTCCACACAGTGACTTGAGGCTGGAACTGAACCCGGGTCCCTGGCGCTGTGAGGCAGCAGTGCTAACTATATGCCACCCAGTTGGCTCAATGACAGGAAATAAAGAGCAATGGATGTTTTACAAATTTCCAGTAGTGTTCAACAAGGCTCACTGTTGGGTCATTTCCTGTTTGTGGTATATATTGATGGCAAGATTGGGAAATTTGCAGATGACACAAAAATTGGCTGTGTAGTTAATAGTGAAGAGAATATTCTCTTCAGAATAAGATCAACAGTTTGATTGACTAAGCAGAAAAGTGGCAAACGGAATTCAATCCGGAGAACTGAGGTAGTGCATTTGGGAAAGCAACCAAAGCAAAAAAACACCCGATAAACTGGAGAATTTTGTGAGGGGTTGAGGAAGTGAGAGACCTTGGAGTTTAATCCACAGTTCCTAGAAGAAGACAGACAGGTGGATAAGGTGATAAAGAAGGTATATGGAATGCTTTCCTTTACTGGATGAGATATTTAATGGTTTAAGTTTAAGTTACTAGTGTCACAAGTAGGCTTACATTAACACTGCAATGAAATTACTATGAAAATCCCCTAGTCGCCACACTTTGGCACCTGTTCAAGTACACTAAAGGAGAATTTAGCACAGCCAATGTACCTAATCACACGTCTTTCGGACTGTGGGAGGAAACTGGAGCATACATAAGAACATAAGAACATAAGAAATAGGAGCAGGAGTAGGCCATCTAGCCCTTCGAGCCTGCCCCGCCATTCAATAAGATCATGGCTGATCTGTCGTGGCTCAGTTCCACTTTCCCGCCCTCTCCCCATAACCCTTAATCCCCTCTCTTATCAAGAACCCATCAACCCGCTTCTTAAAAATATTTAGCGAGGCAGCCTCCACCACTTCAACGGGCAGAGAATTCCAAAGATTCACCACCCTTTGAGTGAAGAAGTTCCTCCTCAACTCCGTTCTAAACCGCCTCCCCCTTATCTTGAGGCTGTGCCCCCTAGTCCTACTGTCTTTTTTGAGCGGGAAGAGTCTCTCCACCTCTATCCTATCCATCCCATTCATCATCTTATACGTCTCAATGAGATCTCCCCTCATTCTTCTAAACTCTAACGAGTACAAGCCTAGTTTATTCAGCCTCTCCTCATAGCTCAATCCCCTCAACTCCGGTATCAGCCTAGTAAACCTCCTCTGCACTCCCTCCAGGGCCAAAATATCCTTGCGCAGGTGCGGCGCCCAAAACTGCACACAGTACTCCAGCTGCGGCCTCACCAATGCCCTATACAGCTGCAGCAAGACCTCCCTACTTTTATATTCAATCCCCCTCGCTATGAAGGCCAGCATCCCATTCGCCTTCCTGACCACCTGCTGCACCTGCAAGCTGAGTTTTTGCGACTCATGCACAAGGACCCCGAGGTCCCTCTGCACCGTCGCCTGCTGCAGTTTTTCGCCACGTAAGTAATAGTCCTTCCTACCATTCTTCCTACCAAAGTGGACCACCTCGCACTTGCCAACATTAAATTCCATTTGCCGTTTCCTGGCCCATTCGCCCAGCCTATCTAGATCCTTCTGCAGACTCTCCACACCCTCCGCACAATTTGCCTTTCCCCCAATCTTGGTGTCATCAGCAAATTTCGACACCCTGCACTCGGTTCCCTCCTCCAGATCATCTATATAAATGGTAAAAAGCTGAGGCCCCAGCACCGACCCCTGGGGCACCCCACTAGTCACCAACCGCCAATCCGAATAGCACCCATTGACCCCCACTCTCTGCCTCCTATTTGACAACCAATCCTCTATCCACGCTAACACCCTACCCCCAACTCCATGTCCCCTGACCTTCTGCAATAACCTCTTGTGAGGTACCTTGTCAAACGCCTTCTGAAAATCCAGAAAGACCACATCCACCGGCTCTCCTCTATCCACTGCCCTAGAGACATCCTCATAGAACTCCAGTAAATTTGTCAGACACGACTTCCCTTTAATGAAACCGTGTTGCGTCTGCCCTATCAAGCAATTCCCTTCAAGATGCCTCGCAATTTCCTCCTTGATGACGGATTCTAACATTTTACCTACCACAGACGTTAAACTAACCGGCCTATAATTCCCCGCCTTTTGCCTGGCACCCTTCTTAAACAACGGCGTAACATTAGCCGTTTTCCAATCTTCCGGCACTTCCCCGGAATCCAGCGACGTCTGGAAAATAACCACCAAGGCATCCACTATAACCTCCGCCATTTCTTTCAGAACCCTCGGATGCATTCCATCCGGTCCTGGGGACTTGTCCACAATCAGCCCCTCCAGTCTGTCGAGCACCACCTCTCTAGTAACAGTAATGTCATTAAGACCCTCCAGTCCTACCACCTTTCCATCGCTAACACCCGGCAAATTATTCACGTCCTCCTCCGTGAAGACAGAAACAAAAAAGTTATTCAAGACCTTAGCCATTTCCCCATCCCCTACCACTAGGTCCCCTTTCTCATCCTCTAAAGGACCAACGTTCACCCTAGCCAGCCTCTTCCTTTTTATATATTTATAAAAACTCTTGCTATCCTTTTTTATATTAAGTGCTAGCCCAGCTTCATAGCTTCTCCTACCCTCCTTTATCAACTTCTTTGTCAATCTTTGTTGACATTTAAACCTTTCCCAATCCTCTTCTCGCCCACTGCTCTTAGCTACTCTAAATTCCTCCGCTTTTAATTTAACACTTTCCTTCACCTCCTTCGTTATCCACGGCTTATTACCTCTCCTCCTACTGTCCTTTTTGACCATCGGAATAAATTTCTGCTGAGCACCAAGAAAGATCTCCTTAAAGATCCTCCACTGCTCCTCAGCAGACCTACCTTCCAACGCGCTCCCCCAGTCCACATTCGCCAATTCTTCTCTCATCCTACCATACTCCCCTCTATTCAAACAAAAGACGCGTGTCCGGGAACCCACTTTCTCCTCCTCCATCTGCAACAGAAACTCCACCATGCAATGATCACTCTCTCCAAGAGGATCCTTCACCGCAAGGTCCCTAATTCTACCCGCCTCATTACATAGCACCAGATCCAAGATAGCTCGCTCCCTCGTCGGCTCCAACACACACTGTTCAAGGAAATTATCCCGGCAGCATTCATGCAGACACTGTCTCCACACAGACAGTGACCCAAGCTGGGAATTGAATCCAAGTCCAATGCTAACCACAAAAGCAGGAATGTAATGGTGGAATTATATGAAATGCTGATTAGGCCATTGCTGGAGTTTTGTGTATATTTCTGGACATTTCAGGATGAACATAATTGCTCTCTCGAGAGAGTGCAAAGGACATTATTTTTGGCCTTGGAGGGAGTGCAGAGGAGGTTTACTAGGCTGATACCGGAGTTGAAGGAGTTGAGCTATGAGGAGAGGCTGAATAAACTAGGCTTGTACTCGTTAGAGTTTAGAAGAATGAGGGGAGATCTCATTGAGACGTATAAGATGATGAATGGGATGGATAGGATAGAGGTGGAGAGACTCTTCCCGCTCAAAAAAGACAATAGGACTAGGGGACACAGCCTCAAGATAAAGGGGGGGCGGTTTAGAACGGAGTTGAGGAGGAACTTCTTCACTCAAAGGGTGGTGAATCTCTGGAATTCTCTGCCCGTTGAAGTGGTGGAGGCTGCCTCGCTAAATATTTTTAAGACGCGGGTTGATGGGTTTTTGATAAGAGAGGGGATTAAGGGTTATGGGGAGAGGGCGGGAAAGTGGAACTGAGCCACGACAGATCAGCCATGATCTTATTGAATGGCGGGGCAGGCTTGAAGGGCTAGATGGCCTACTCCTGCTCCTATTTCTTATGTTCTTATTTACAAGAATGTTGCCAACGCTTGAAAATTGCGGGCATGAGGAAATATTGGATAGGCTGATATTGTTTTCCTTAGAATAGAGGAGGCTTAGGGGTGACTTGATGGAGATGTACAAATTATGAAGGCCTAGACTGAGTAGACAGGAAAGATGTATTTCCCCTAGAGGAGAGATTGATTTCCAGGCAGCACAGATTTAAGATGATTGATAGAGCATTAGAGGGGATATAAGGGAAAACCATACCACCCAGAGTGTGGCATCTGGAATTCACTGCCCAGATTTCTGGTTGAGGCAGAAACTTTCAACTTATCTAAAAGGTAGCTGGATCAGCATCTGTACCTTGCAAAGTTATCAACTGGATGTTGGAAGATGGGATTAGAATGGGTGGCTAGTTTTTTCAGCTGGCGCAACCACAATGTGCTGAATGGCCTCTTTCCATGCCATAACCTTTATATGGTTCTACAGACATTAACTGGTCATATCTGTTTTGATTTTTATCAATCCACAAGATGATGTACAGTATCTCTTTTATGCTATTTAATTATTGAATGAATAACCTTAAAGGACAAGAAGGTCAAGAAATAACATTGGGCTTAATCTTATGCTTCCCCAGATGGACAGGGACATTAAATTTGGTGCAATGCAATGTGTGTCATTCCAAGCACTGTCCCTGTCACAATGTTACATGTGGTGGGAGAGGTGTTCTGTATCCTTCCAGACTGCAGGCTAATTGAGGCCTTAGTGGCTAACTCATCGCCTCTTCTCATCCTCGCTGCAATTTTTCCTGTGACAGACAAAGGGGATGTACCTTCATTATGGGCCTCCTTAGCCCATCAGAGATTCCCTCCAAAGGTTTTCCCAGGAGGCCGAGAACACTGTTGGAGATGAATTTGGGGGGAGGATAAGTAGGAGTAGGAATTGGACAGAATCTGTAACAATAAAGGAGGTTACAGAAAAGCACTGTTAATAGTTTATGAAATAGTGTAACATTGTTATTAAAAAAGTTGACTTCTGGGGAAAGTGTAATATAATGGGTCAATAGAACAGTTATGGTCATGAATTGGTGATGTACATTATGTTATAATAGTGACCCTGGCTAATATTTCACAGATGGCTAGTGCCTATATAGTGTCATAAGAGTTGAGTGTTATGGTCAACACAGCCAGAGATCACGGCTGTACGTCCTCAGGCAGCGGTCGGCATTGTTTCCCTATTGCCTCTTTAGTAATGCACACCTTCATTATACACACCTTCTCAGTCAAATTGTGATACAAGCTGTGCTCTCTACATATTCCATGTGGGGCAGTTAATATTTCACAGGGTTCATCGCCTTTTAACATTGTCCCATTTTGCTCCATTATATGCTGTCCTCCCTTAACAAGACAATAGAAAATCAGGGTACACATATTGTGGGTGTTATTCCTGCTCCTCAGAGACCCTGACTGTGGGTGGATGAAAATTTGCTTTGACTAGGTCCAGGTGGCTGCCTGCAGAACAGCAGAAAAATTGCTGCTGAAATCAAGATAATCTCCAGATTCTTCAAGATCAGTAGCTCCTCAATGCCACCCACTTTAGCCTATTCTGGCAAATAATGAACCACAGGATTCTGAGTGTAGGTTACCTAGCTCTTCCATTCTCTGTGTAAAAACAGGAAGCTTAAAGCAGCAGTGCTACTAATATATTTAAATAATATATTGGCTGTACTGGCCCCTCAAAATTGAAGATGACATCCATCAGACTTGGCAGTCTTTTTGCTTTCGTCTGATGGAGGCCTATACATGCCATTGTTTAGTGTGGGGGCTCGGCGCATGCCAGGTTCCAGTTGGTGGCATGGTGAATCATGAGTGGGGCCATTTCTCCACTGCAGCCTTTTTCCACATTCACAGCAATTGGAGCTAATGCCCTCTTCCACCTGCTCTACCACTGAGGACTTCTTGTGTCATTCTGGCTGCAATCTCTCCCTCCCCTTATCACCAGGAGCACAACCTCCAGATGGCATTGCTCTCAGGCAAACCTCTCTAGCAAGGTGACTATCTTCAGAAAGGAAATATATGCAGAGACATGTAAATAAATATATCCACTGTATAGGAAGGATTAAGAGGTGAAGAAAATTGTGGTGGTGTGCAGACTTAAAGATGCGGTGTGGGCTTTATGTCCAATTTTCCTGACAGAACTGTTTCTGAAGTGTAAATTGATCCCACAATAAAGTACAATTCTGGCCTCTAGTGGCAAGCATCAGAAATTACACACCCCAATACCAGCAAGAAAATAAGAACGTTATGGCTAAGATAAAGCATCAGATTAAACCTGAGATAGGATGCAAGCTTATCTTGTCAGTTTGGATCTTGTTTATCTCACTCGTGGAGATGATGAATTGGATTCAATTTGACTCTGGATTTTGGAGCAAGCAGGAATGGATTTGGGTCTGCCCGATTCATTTTGAGCAGTGGCTTTGTAACTTTAATATTGGAATAATTTTTTAAAAAATCAATGATAAACCAGATAATTTTGTCCAATTTAGCATTCGATTCTAATTAAAACAAGGTTAATATGAGCCCAAGCTGGTTTCACAGACAACCTTTATTTAACCTTCTCTCGAGCCCCAAGTGCAGTTGCTCAAGTCAGCCATGAATGGGTATAAAAAAGTAACCTGGGCATATCAGTCAAGCTCTGATTTCCCCCTTCCCTGGCCAAGAAGCTCCTGGTTTCCATTTCACACCTATTGTCACAGTGTTGCATAGTTGGGAACTAAGTGCTCAGGTGGTTTTTCAAACTGGAGGCCTGTGACCAGTGATATGCCTCAGGGATCAGTGCTGGGTCCACTTCTATTTGTCATTTATATTAATAATTTGGATGATAATTTAGGAGGCATGGTTATTAAGTTTGCAAATGACACCAAGATTAGTGGCATAGTGGACAGTGAAGTAGGTTATCTAGGATTGCAATGGGATCTTGGATCAAATGAGCCAGTGGGCTCATGACAGATGGAGTTTAATTTAGCTAAATGTGAAGTGATGCAATTTGGTAGATTGGACCAGGGCAGGACTTACTCAGTAAATGGTATGGCGTTGGGGAAAGTTATACAACAAAAGAGTACAGGTTCATAGCTCCTTGAAAGTGGAGTCAGAGGTGGACAGGATGGTGAAGACATTTGGCATGTTTGGTTTAATTGGTTAGAACATTGAATACAGAAGTTGGGACGTCTTGTTGAAGTTGTACAAAGAGTACTGCACACAGTCTGGTCACCTTATTATTAAACTAGAAAGAGTGCAGGAAAGATTTACTAGGATGCTACCAGGACTTTGTGGTTTGAGTTACAAGGAGAGGCTGGATAGACTGGGATTTTTTTTCACTGGAGCATAGCAAGCTTAGGGGTAATCTTACAAGGTCTATAAAATAATGAGAAGCATAGTTAAGGTATAATCAACATCTTTTCCCAAAGGTAGGGAAATCTAAAACTAGAGGTCACAGGTTTAAGGTGAGAAGGGAGAGATATAAAAGGATCCAGGGAGGAAATTTTTTCACAGAGGGTGGAGAGTGTCTGGAACGAGCTGCCAGAGGTAGTAGTAGGAGCAGATACAATTTTGTGTTTTTAAAAAGCATTTAGACAGTTACATGGGTAAGATTGGTAAAGGGATATGGGCCAAATGTGGGTAATTGGGACTAGATTAATGATAAAAACTGGGTGGCATTTACAAGTTGGATCAAAGGGCTTGTTTCCATGTTGTAAACCTCTAAGACTCCGTGCACGTATACTAACATTCTTTGGCATCATACACACAAGATCCTCAATATTCAACTGCGTGGCACCATATTTTCAGTGATGCAGGTGGTATTTCAGATGCAAAATGATGCCTGCATCACTTGAGCACAGTTTTGGTTATTAGATGGATCAGACACTATTCTGGATAGGCTGTTAGTACGGGTGCAGGGATTATGTGCTGGAAGTGTGCGACATCTATAGACTGCGACTCAGCGTGTAACACTGAGTTAATGATAGCAGTGCCATTTTCCACCTCAGCTCTTCAATTAACGCTCTCTCTCAATCTTGCACAGTTGAACATGCATTCAGCAACAGGAAGAACTCCACAGCAGTGCTATTTGAAGGGATCACAAACCACTTTCAGGTTAGTTGCTGATTTATTTCTATTGGCTGTTGCTTAAGTTAGTAGAAAAGTTATTTAAATTTGATTGAAATCTAGAGAGTGGTACAGCATGTGGTGAAGCCTTGATTCTCACTTCAAAGGGTCTGCTCACACTACTTGCTCACAGATATCAGAGTTATAGTCCCATTGGTCTGCAGCATGAAAGGGAGAATCAACATAAACAGCAGAAAGAGTACCATGACTGAGGAAAGGAGATCATATCTACCCAAGGTCTTCAGTGAGCAATTCTCCTCTCTCAACAAGGGGTGTAGAATTACGGAACAGTTACATCAGTGGAGGCCATTCAGCCAGTTATGTTCATGCTTTGCCTGTAGCTCTGTAAATGTTTTCTCTTCAAGCTTTTATCCAATTCCCTTTTGGAAGCCACAGGTGAATCTGCCTTCACCAGACTCTGTGTGGTTCCACTTAGTAACTACTGGCTGTGTCAAAACGTATCCTTATGGCATTGTTGGTTCTTTTGGCAATTACTTTATATTGGTATCCTCTGGTTCCTGACTCTTCCACCAATGTTAAACTACTCTCCATTCACGCTATCTACACCTCTCAGGATTTTCAAGATTGATCAGCTCTGAGGTAGGACTTCTTCTCGAGTGAGGGCCATCATCAAGTCAATTAACACACTCCTTGGAGCATTAAATGGCTGCAACAGCAGCCAGTATCAGCAGGATTGTATTCTCCCACTGATTGACCCTTCAGGTGATAGTGTGGGGAGATCCTGACCATAAAATGGTTACAGCACAGGAGGCTATTTGGCCTGTGTTGTTCACACCAGTTCTTTGCGAGAGCAAGAGAGCTAATCCCATGCCTCTGCCTTTTCCCTGTAGGAGGTGGGCCTGGGTGGGATGCTCTTTCGGAGAGTTGGTGAAGATTTGATGGGCCAAACAGCCCCTTCCTGCACAGTAAAGGTTCTATGGACACACCCTCTTTTTTAACAGCACAAGCTAGATTGAGTGGTGAATGGAGAGGAATGGTCA
This sequence comes from Carcharhinus amblyrhynchos, assembly GCF_965287045.1. Classification (NCBI taxonomy): domain Eukaryota; kingdom Metazoa; phylum Chordata; class Chondrichthyes; order Carcharhiniformes; family Carcharhinidae; genus Carcharhinus; species Carcharhinus amblyrhynchos. The sequence goes on along the minus strand of NC_137339.1, from coordinate 51,770,683 downwards.
ATGGAGAAGAATTGAGTGTTCACTGGGGGGGTGGAGGAGTGGTGCATAGATAAGGGAGAAGGTAGTTGGTGGGAATTGGAAAGTGGGGAGGACGGTCAGGGGTGGTCAGGATGGTCAGGGAGTGGAGATAGCAGATGGGAATTAAGTGTCCCAAGGGGGTGGGACAAGGGTGTGGGTAGTCCCATGATGGGTTGGGACCTAGGTGGGTCAATACACTGGTTACCTAGAAATTGGAAATTTAATTCTTCAAACCTTTTCTGGGTAACGATTGCTGTGAGACAGTTTGAACCATCCAAAGTTTGTGATAAGAGTGATGTGCAGGCTGCGTCGATTAGCCATGCTAAAGTTTCCTTTAGAGGGGACTAGCAAGGTAAATAAAGTTTATTAGTATCACAAAAAAGACTTACATTTACACTGCAATTAAGTTACTGTCAAGTTAATGAAGTTACATTCCAGCACCTGTTCGGGTGAGAAGGAGAATTTAGCATGGCCAAGGCACCTAAACAGCACATCTTTTGGACTGTGGGAGGAAACTGAAGCACCCGCAGGAAACCCACACTGACATGGGAGAATGTGCAAACTCCACACAGACAGTGACCCAGGCCGGTAATCGAACCCAGATGCCTGGCACTGTGAGGCAGCAGTGCCAACCACTGTGCTGCCCTTACATGAGGTTACAGGATAGGGCCTGGGTGGCATTGTTATTGGCCTCCTTCTGCACTGCAGGGATTCTATGAAATTGCAGTTTCATATGGTAGCCATTGCAGGGTAATTACTCAATGGAAGTTTGAACTAACCAGGCAATTGCTGTGCAATCCTTTTGTGGGGATTTTCAGGCGTGTCTCCCAGCACATTTTTGGGGCACCCTAGATTCAGATGCTATGGACTAATACTTCCAAGCTTAAATCATTTACAAATTTTGACATAGTGGCCTGTGCACCCAAATCTAGATCAATAACATATGCATCAAGAAAAGCAGCGTGCCACATGTTAATTTCATTTAGCAGGTGGTCACTGAAATCTGCAGGTAGACTGGAAGACAGGGGAGAGTAGCACCATCAGCAATTCTAAAGTTGACCATGATCTTGAACTTCTTCATGGTGGGTTACTTCCAGATGGAGCAGATGCCACGTCCAACAGTTTGCATTTTGTCATCCACTTGTGTAAGTGAGGTCACTGACACTCTGCATGCAAAGAGAAGTAAATACATTGCTGCCTTTTTTTCCAGGAGGAAGCAGGTGGCAAGCTCCACAGGCTGCAGTGTGCCACTGACTGCACACACATCACTTTGCCTGTTATGCACGCAAACACAGAGATATACTGCAACTCACCCCCGCAGTGTCCAGCTGAGATGCAATCATGCTCAGTGCAGATCAAATTTCAGTATTTCAGGAACAGTCACACCTTCATTCTGCAGTGGTCCACCTCATTATCCACTATAAGAAACCAGGGGGAGCTACTGGGAAACAAGGATAATCCACTAATCATCTAGTTCATGACTTCAGTACACAGCCCATACACCTGTAAGCAGTGTGCATAGAACAAAAACCATTGTAGCTCATGAAGCTTCATTGAGCAGAGTATTGGGCCTTTTAAGCAATATATCTGTGGCCTAGATCTCTGTGGAGGATTTTTGCACTACTCACCGAAGCATGTTTCACAATTCTTCATGGTTTGCCTAATCCTACACAACACTGAAGTACATAGAAGATACAGCCCTTGTCACCAGGGGTGTGATAAGTAACTGAGGAAGAGCAGGAAAAGGGAAAGAAGAGGGGGGTGGGTGGGCACAGAGGAGCAATAGAGGACAATACAACTGAGTCTCTTACCAATTGGATTCTTGATCAGCTCATCCAAATTTGCTGCCAGTGAACACAACCCAAAGTCCTCATTCAATAACAGCCCACACCTTACCTTCCCATTTTTCATGGAAGAGTCATAGAACCCCTACATTGCAGAATAAGACCATTCAGCCCATCCAGTCTACACTGACACTGTAACAGAGAATCTTTTCCAGGCCCGCACCTCCGCCCTATCCCTGTAACCTCACACATTTACCATAGCTAATTATTCTAATCGACACATCTCAGGACACTAAGGGGCAATTTAGCATGGCACATCTTTGGACATTTTTGCTAAGCATCACCATGTTCTCTTAGCCACAACACTAAAATAAGAACAACCACAAAATATTCAACAGCAACTTTATCAAAACATTTAACATTCCAAACAAAAGTCAACTAACAGCCCTTGTGCATTTCCCTGGTACCTGTCTTCCATTTGCCTCTTCCTATCCCAGTGCTCCTACATAGTGCTACCCTGTGGCTGCAACACAGCTGGTAGATAGCTGCTGACATCCAGTGGGGAAGATTGAAGATAGCCTTGCAGGATGATCTCACATTGCACTGGCCCTAGAAGGCCCAGTTTATACTGCTCCACCTTGGCATGGTTAGGCTCACTGACATGGTAAGAAGTCTCACAACACCAGGTTAAAGTCCAACAGGTTTGTTTGGCAGCACTAGCTTTCGGAACCTCAAGCTCCTTCTTCAGGTGAGTGAGGACTTGTGTTCACAAACTAGGCACATAAAGACACAAACTCAATTTACAAGATAATGGTTGGAACGTGAGCTTTATCCTTGTATTCCAACCATTAACTTGTAAATTGAGTTTGTGTCTTTATACTCTTATTTCAACCATTATCTTTTTAATTGAGTTTGTGTCTTTACATGTCCTCTTTGTGAACACAAGTCCTCACTCACCTGAAGAAGGAGGTTGAGGCTCCGAAAGCTTGTGCTGCTAAAAATATCTGTTTGGGCTTTAACCTGGTGTTGTGAGACTTCTTACTGTGCTTACCCTAGTCCAACGCCAACATCTCCACATCATGACTGACATGGAACAGCAAGGGCACTTCTCCAGCTGGCACAGAAATGAATAGCTTCCTTCTGGATCATAATTTATTTCTGTTTCTACGAACCTCTTAATCATCTGATCATAGCCAAAGCATTTCTATCAATGGTTCTTCTTTGGATTTAGCAATTTCCTACTTTACAACGGTGACTCAAAGGTTCCAACAGTTGAAAAGCCTTTTGGAACATCCTAAAATCATGAATAGTACTACAGTAAGTCTCTGTTCTAAGTTGCCCTGTTTTGAGTTGTTCTGCAAGAATGTAAGTCAGTTAAGAGGGAACACATAGGAATTTCATTTTAAAAATGTTTCACGCCAGCTCTGGTATAGGGTTGCATGACTCAACTGACATCATTTTGGAATGGTCTCTCAAGCGTCTCTACCCTCTACTTCATGGCTTCTCCTGTTCCGTGATCTTCCAGCTCATGACCTCTCTCACTCCATGACTTTATCCCTCATGGCCTCTCTTGTTCCCTAGCCACAGCTTCTTACAATCCCTGACTTTTCAGCTGCAGCTTCTCACAATTGCTCCAAATTGCTGCCTCACCTGATCCTCTCCTTCCTTGCCTCCCCAACTTCATGGCCCGCTCCCTCGTGGCCTCACCTGCTCCCTGACCCTCCAATTAGCAGTCCTTCCAACTCCCTGATCCTCTTCTTTGTAGTATCTCTCAACTCCCTGACCCACTGCTCACAGCCTCTCCTGCTTCCTGATCCTCCAGCTAGCAGCCTCTCCCGTTGTCTGACCCTCCAGCTCACAACCTCTCCCACTGATCCTCCAGCTCACAGCCTCTCCCATTCCCTGATTCTCCATCTCACAGCCTCTCCTGCTCCCTGAATGATCATTCAAGTCAAAGCCTCTCCTGCTCCTGACCCTCCAGCTCACAGCTTCTCTTACTTTCTGATCCTCCAGCTCACAGCCTCTCAAGCTCCCTGACTCTGTTCCTCATGGCCTCCCTTGCTCCCTAATCTTCACAGTAACTTCAATGCAGTGTTAATGTAAGCCTACACGTGCAATAAATAAATAAACTTTAAATAAACAAACTTCTGGCTTTCAGCTTCTCCCTCTCCTGACCTGTAAGCTGGGGGCAAACATCACTTCATATCTTAATCTTTCTCTCTCTTCTTCCCTCAGTAACATGAGGAGGGAATCAATCAATCCATTGCTGCACAAAATATGTCACCCAAGAGGGAAAACAGATGCTAGAAACCCAAAATAAAAACAGATAATGCTGGAAAGAATTAACATAGAAGATTGCATCGTCAGAACAGAAAATCAGGAAAGGCACAAATGATATGCCTGCAAGACATGTAAAAGGGGAAAATGGAGAATACTAACACCACTGCTGTCAGGAAACAAATCAAAGAAGAGGTGTGAGAAGCTATAGAAACGAAGAGCAGGCGCTTGGGTCTGCTACCCCAGTCAATTTAATCATGGCTGTTCCTCTATTTCCACACTATGCGCTCCCCACATGCCTTGACACCTTTAGAGTCTAGAAATCTATTTCCTTCTTACATTTATTCAGTGACTTGACTCCATACCACTGTGGTGGAGAATTCCACATGCTTACCACCTTCTGAGTGAAAAAATCTCTCATCTCAGTCACAAATGGCCCACCCCATATCGTGAGATGGTCACCCCTTGTTCTTGATCCATGAGCCAGAAGAAGCAACATCCCTGCATCCAGCCTATCCTCCCCCATCAGAACTTTATACGTTTTAATTAGATCCCCTCTCATCCTTCTAAATTCCAGTGAATACAGGCCCAGGTGACCCATTCTCTCTTCATACAGCATCTCCCAGGAATCAAGATTGGTGAATCTTCGCTGTACTCACTCCGTGATCTGAAACTGTGGGAAGTTGACATAAAGGTCTGTTTCTAGGATGTCTAAACCATCAAACGGAGCACCAGGGTTCTGGTATGTCGATTCTCTGAATCCTCTGAGGACGATTCCCAATCCCTTTAAATATGTTGCCATGGTAACCGCTGAGCGCCATTTTGAGTTTGTTTGTTGGGGGTTTGTTTATGTAACAATGAGTCTGTTAGAGTTTGAATGGTGTTGCTGAGGCGCACACACACACACACAGCGCCGGCGAATACTTCCCTCCCAATCGGAAGATGTGGCCCAATGCGGCCTCCTATTAAGCGTGTGGATGTTGCTGAGGGAGAGAGGGAGCAGGTCGCAGCGGATGTGACATCAGGCCGTCCCGCTGTTTCTGGTGACGGCTCTGAGGACCCGGATTGAGCCGCGTCGCTGCTGTTTGAAAGATCCGAGAGGTGATCTCCCAGCCCCCGGCCCCGGCTCGAGTAACTCCCCTCACCTCCTGGCCTGATATACCGCCCGGAGCCCACTGCAGCACTGAACGCTCAGGCCTCCGCCAGGTTAGTGTTTTTTCACACGGGTGCTGGAGACACCTCCAGCCCACTTACTGCCGAGGTGTCTGAGTGTCCAAATACGGTCTGAAAGATTGATCTTCTGATTGATCAACAGTTGAGGATTTGCTGTTATTTTATTCACCGTCTTTTCAATGAACACTGTCGTTTTGTCCTTAATGAAACACTGCCTTGATATTCCACTCGAACTATTAGATTAGGTAAATATTGAGCCTAGCAATCTTGACAGCACAAAATGCAAAGTTTGATTTATTATTGTCAGATGTATTAGCATACAGTGAAAAGTATTGTTTCTTGCGTGCTACACAGACAGAGCATACCGTTCATAGAGAAGGAAAGGAGAGAGTAAAGAATGTGGTGTCACAGTTATAGCTAGGGTGCAGAGAAAGACCAATTTAAAGCAAGATAGGTCCATTCAAAAGTCAGACGGCAGCAGGAAAAGAAGCTGTTCTTGAGTCGGTTGGTATGTGACCTCAGAATTTTGTGTCTTTTTCCTGACATAAGAAGGTAAAGGAGAGAATGTCCAGGGTGCGTGGGGTCCTTAATTATGCTGGCTGCTTTGCCGAGGCTTTGGGAAGTGTAGACAACAGATGGAAGGCTGGTTTGTGTGATGGATTGGGCTACATTCACGACCTTTTGTAGTTTCCTGTAATCAGAGGTAGAGCAGCAGCCATAGTAAGCTGTGAGGCAGCCAGAAAGAATACTTTTTATGATGCATCTGTAAAAGTTGGTGAGTATCGTAGTTGGTATACCAAATTTCCTTGGTCTACTGAGAAAGTAGAGGCATTGGTAGGCTTTCTTAACCATAGTTAAGTTATAGGGTGGCACAGTAGCACAGTGGTTAGTACTGCTTTGCAGTTCCAGGGACCTGGGTTTGATTCCTGGATTGGGGCCACTGTCTGTGTGGAGTTTGCACATTCTCCTCGTGTCTGTGTGGGTTTCCTCTGGGTGTTCTGGTTTCCTCCCACAGTCCAAAGATGTGGGTTAGGTTGATTGGCCATGCTTAAATTGCTCCTTGGTGTTCTGAAATGCGTGAATTAGCAGGATTAGTGGGTAAACATGTAGGGATAGGGGGGTAGGGCCTGGGCGGGATAGCTGTCGGTGCAGACTCGATGGGCCAGATGGCCTCTCTTTGCACTGTAGGGTATCTGTGATCTATCTACAATAGTGTCGGTGTGGCGGGGGGAACCAGGACGAGTTGTTGGTGATTTGGACACTTAAAATCTTGAAGCTTTTGGCCCTTTCCACTTCATCCTGTTGATGTAGAGAGGGGCATGTTCTCCTCTACGCCTCCTGAAGTTGATGACAATCTCTGTCGTTTTGTTGACATTGAGGGAGAGATTATTGTCACCGCACCCGTTCACCAGATCCTCTATCCTATTCCTGTACTCTGTCTTGTCATTGTTTGAGATCCAACCCACTATGGTGCTGTTGTCAGCAAATTTGAAAATTGAGGTGGGGGGAATTTGGGGCCATGCAGTTATGTGTGTGTAAGGATTATAGTAGGGGGCTGAGAATACAGCCTTGTGGGGCACTGTGGCAACTACACAAACAAATGATCCTTATTTACAGGTGGCACAATCTTTCCTAGAATATTCCTACCGAGTAGAATGTTTGCAATGACATGGTGTTACCTATAATAACCAAACAACATTCTGACCTACAGACCGGTTTAGACATTAGCATTTCATATCACTTTGAGTTACTTAAAACATGCAGCATACAAAAAGACCATTTAGCCCATCTAAGTCCTTTTAAAAAATATTCTGGTTTCCCATTCTTGCGACCAAAGTGAATAATCTTACACTTCCACATACTATACTCCATCTACCACCTTGTCTATCTCTGCAGTCTTTTTGTGTTATTGCATCCTCAGTATTGTAAGCAAAGTGAGATACGTTACTTGCAGTCTCTTGATATCAGTATCTACTATAAATTGTACATAGCTAAGGCATGGGTCTTGTGGAACTTCACTTCCAACTTGAAAATGTCCTTTTTATTCCTATTTTCTCCTCCCGTTCTGTTAGATTAAATTCTTGTTAGGCAAGGGAATCAAAAGTTATTGGGATAGATGGGAATATAGAACTTGAAATATAAACTATTCAACCATGATCCTGTGGCATAGTGGGCTGGCTCTAGGGGCCAAATGGCCTATTTCTGCACCTATTTCCTATGTTTGTATGTGAACCAATCCAAATAAAACACATGCCATTGTGAAAATTTAATTAATCTAAGCATTAATATAAAGCAAACGTTTCTGACACTCCCATCAGAATATGAGGGAGAAAGCATCAAGATAGCTCAAAATATCTTCCGGTATTCAGATTTCATTGGTTGTATACCAATAAACATGTACTGCAAATGTTTTTATTAATTTTCAACAAGACAGCCTATTCATAGAGCAGCCAAAAGAAAATGATTGTAGAATCTGTAAATTCTGATGTGCTTGCCTGAGCATAGAAATCTACAAGATGCAAAGCTTGAGCAATTTTAACTGATGGCTGCACCCAGAGTTTGCAATACTGCATTGAGATGTCTTTAATCTTTTTGTATAGATTTTTGTAAAGGAGAGTTTATTTACACTAATGTAAGCAACTAAAATATTTTACTGAAGTGTTCAATGTTTAAGAGTATCAACAAGTTAAATTCTGAGAAGCTGTTTACTATGCCCATAGCAATGTCAGAGTTGTATGGGATGAAACAAGTGAGAGGGGTAAAAAAAGGAAGATGTGTTTCATAGTGTGGTGCGTGAAATAAAATGAAGGCTTGCATTTAAATAGCACTTTTCGCAATCTCGGGATGTCCCAAAGTACTTTTCAGCCAATAAAGTGTTTTGAAGTGTAGTCATTTTGTAAGCAAAACAGTATCCAATTTGCACACAGCAAGATCCCACAAACAACAGAATAAAGTTTATTTATTAGTTACAAGTAGGCTTACTGCAATGTAGTTACTGAAAAGGTTAATATGCAGGTACAGCAAGTAATTAGGAAGACAAATGGAATGTTGTCATTTATTACAAGAAGAATAGTTTTTGATGAAATCACATTTAGAATACCCTTACCATTTTGGTCTCCTCATTTAAGAAAGGATACAATTGCTGCGAAGCAGTTAATAGAAGATTCACTCAACTGATTCCTGGGATGAAAGGGTTATCTTGTAAGGAACAGGTTGGACATATACCCATTGGAGATTAGAAGATTGAGCGACAGTCTTATTGAAGCATGTAAGATCCTGAGGATAGATGCTGCAATAATGTTTCTCATGGGGGAATCGGACACAGTTTGGAACTCTCCCATTTAAAATTGAGGTAAGGCAAATTTCTTTCTTTGAGGTTCATTAGCCTGTGGAATTCTCTTCCCCAGAGAGCAGTGGAGGCTGGGTCATTGAATATATCTTCAGGGCTGAGTTAGATTTTTGATCAGTAAGGGAGGCAAGGATTAAGAGGAACTGACAGGAAAGGTGGAGTTCAGGCCACAATCAGGTCAGCCATGATATTATCAAATGAAGAGCTAACTGCTCTTTCTAGTTCTTGTGGTTCAACCAGGACCAAGGTGAATTAGTTCTTCCTAGAACTGTTCCTATTCTTGTGGTTCAACAAGGACCAAGCTGAATTAGAACTAAATTGAGACTTCTCAAATCAGTTTTCTTGTTGGAATGGAGGAGAGTTTCAAGCAGCTGGTCTCAGCTGGATTTGAAGTCAGATCTCAAATGAAAGGTCACTGTAGTGAGTCTAAATTTTGATTTGTGTTTTCCTAATTTGAGATATGATAGTGGTTGATCATCATTCAGGCATTATGTGGCTGCTTGTGAATGCTTTCTGACATTTCAATTTGCAAATGTAATTTAATAGCATTTATTGAAATATTTTAGCAATTGCTGAGATGACGTATAGGTTCCATCTCAAACTTCAAGATCAGTTCTGTGATACAAGAGGGCAAAAAAAGGAACCTCAGCCCCCTATGATACTCCTTATACACCTATGACTATATGGCCAAATTTCCCTCCAATTCGATTTTCAAGTTTGCTGATGATATTACCATTGCAGATCAGATCTCAAACAATTACAAAACAGAATACAGAAATGAGATAGAGAATCTGCTGAACTGATGCGGAGACAATAATCTCTCTCTCAATGTCAACAAAATGAAGGGGACAGACATCGACTTCAGGAAGCGTACTAGAGAACATGCCCCTGTCTACATCGATGGGGACAAAGTATAAATCGTTGAGAGCTTCAAGTTTTTAGGCCCCCAGATAACCAACAACCTGTCCTGGTCCCTCCATGCCAACATTATAGTAAAAAAAGCTACCAACACCTCTATTTTCTCAAAAGACTAAGGAAATTTGACACGTCAGCTACAACTCTCACCAACTTTTACAGATGCACTGTAAAAAGCACACTTTCTGAATGTATCACAGCTTGGTATGGCTCCTGCTCTGCCCAAGACCACAAGAAACCACAAAGTGTCACGAATGTAGCCCAGTCCAGCCTCCCAGCCGTTGACTCTGTCTACACTTCCCGCTGCCTCGGAAAAGCAGCCAGCATAATTAAGGACCCCATGCATCTCTCACATACTCTCTTCCACCTTCTTCCATCGGGAAAAAGATATATAAAAGTCTGAGGTCACATACCAGCCTACTCAAGAACAATAGCTTCCCTGCTGCCATCAGACTTTTGAATGGACCTACCTAGCACTAAATTGATCTTTCTCTACTCCTAGCTATGAGTGTAACGCTACATTCTGCACTCTCTCCTTTCCTTCTCTGTGAACGGTATGATTTGTCTGTATTCCATGCAATAAACAATACTTTTCACTGTATACTAATACATGTAACAATAATAAATCAAACAGTATCCAGTCGACTCCCTCCCCTCTCAGCTCTATCACTCCAGTAATTCCAAGGAAACCAAATATCCATACTTGGCTGTGCATTTGGGATAATATGCAAATGATGGCAACGATTCGGGGTCAAGTGCTTGAAAAAGCCCGTTCATCATCACTGACATCCAGAATGGCGGTGGCTAGTGGAAGACTTGAAAATTGAAATGCCCCAAAAGGTTGCACAACCAGCTACTGAGGGAAATGGCTTCCTAAAGCCGTCTTCCTCCATGCTGTTCTTGGAAGCCCAACTGCAAACGCCAGTGTTACTTCCAAGTTGATCTGCTTTGAAGCAAAGATATTGTGTCTTCATCCATGACCGCCAGGACTGAACTAAATGAAACTTTCCTGCTGCCTCTCTGTTTCTGTTTAGCTAGTTGCTTTGTAATATATCTTATCTACTGTGAATTCTAGTGTCTGATTTCGGTATTGCCAGCTTGAATTTCAATGAATAGTTATTAAGGCTGATTGTAGTGTAAGATTCTGCTGTGCATGTGCCTTTCAGCTCTGACCTCAGAACAAACATTTGGAGCCATTGACTAAGCAAGTATTTTTAAAATTCTTTTTTGTGATGTGCATACCACTGGCAAGTTCAGCATTTGTTCCCTATCCCTAATTGCCCCTGAGGAGGTAGCATTGAGCCACCACAGTGCACTTGGAGCAGGTACAATCACAGTGCTTGCTAGGAGGGGAGTTCCAGGATTTTGATGCAGTAACTGTGAAGGAACTGTCAAGATGGTGTGGCTCCTTTCTTGCTTCCTGTATTTTCAGGGTCATAAGTTGTAGGTGACCTCTTGTTCTGAAGAAGAGCCATATAGATTTGAAATGTTAACTCTGTTTTCTCTCTCCTTTTGATGCTGCTAGACCTGCAGAGGTTTTCCAGCATTTTCTGTTATTTCTGATTGCAGCATTTACAGTATTTTGCTTCTGTTATCTTGCTGTTGTTTATCAGTCATAGCTCAATCGTATGTTATTGTAAAAGAGCAAATTTCAGTAGATTAGAACTAAGTATAATTTGAAAAAAATCTGTCAATATATGTTGCAGCAAGGACTGAGTGAATCTTTGACAATATCCGTGTTTCTGAGTCAGAAGGTTGTAGGTTAAAGGTTGAACACACTTTATGCACTTGCCTTATGTTCTTTTGAGTTTGAGGGTTAAGATTGGTTGTTGAAAATGAAAATCCAGTGGGGTAGATACAGAGTAACTATCACCTCTGAAAGAATATCCAGAATAAGAGGACATAATAAAATTGGAATTACGCCAGTTAGATGTGAAGTCTGGAACCTTACCTTACCCCTTATCCTCCCTAGAAGATTGTGAATGTTAAATTTTTCAAGACTAATCAATAGATTTTTTTGTGGGGGGAGCGGTGGGCAGTGGTGTGGAGTGGAAGGATAAGTGCATAAAAGGATCAAAGATGGTTAAATAAAATTGAGGCACAAAACAGCCAGGATTGACCCAAGTGGTGAAACAGGCTTGAGGGGTTGACATACCTTTGTCCTGACATCACTTCAGATTGATGCAAGCTATGTGTCATGAACATAAATGTTTTGTTAACTTTTCTTATCTCTGGGAAGCTATGACTATCAAAAGAGAAAATTTACCTCCTTTGCTTACTATCCAAGGTGCAAAACAGTCATTCCAGCTTAAGCAGTGTTTCACTTGCAACTCTTTTAATTTGATATATTGCTTTTGCTGCTCCCAATCTGGTCTCCTCTATATCAGAGACACCAAGCGTAGACTTTGTGATCGCTCTGGGCTGTGCACAATCCGGACCCTGACCTTCCGGTTGCTTGCCATTTTAACACACGATCCTGCTCTTTTGCCCACATGTCTGTCCTTGGCTGCTGCAAAGTAAGAAGTCTCACAACACCAGGTTAGAGTCCAACCAATTTATTTGATAGTAATCTCACAAGCTTTCGGAAACGGTGTTCCTTCGTCAGGTGCGTGGGAGGTTCCACACACCTGATGAAGGAACACCGTCTCCAAAAGCTTGTGAGATTACTATCAAGTAAATTGGTTGGACTCTAACCTGGTGTTTGTGAGACTTCTTACTGTGTTTACCCCAGTCCAACGCCAGCATCGCTACATCATTGCTGCAGTGTTCCAGTGAAGCTCAACGCAAACTGGAGGAACAGCATCTCATCTACCAGCTAGGCACTTTGCAGCCTTCCGGTCTCGATGTCAATTTCAAGAACTTCTGATGATATGCTCTACCCCACTTCGACCCCTTTGTTTTCATTCTATTTTATTTAATTTTTTACTGTCCTCTACCTTTTATTTCTTTATTGACTTTCTTCATTTTTCTTCCCCCTCCCCTCTTTCCCCCTACTTTATCCCCCTGCTCTTCCCTTTTCTAAAATTTTATCTCTGTCCCCTCCCCCCCCCCAACATCTTCATCTGTCACAGCTTACAGCTTCTCTGCCATTTGGCCATTCGCACCCTTTCTCTCAGTGGATAGCCATTAGTGGTTTTTTTCCCTGGTTACTGTGGCAATGACTCCCCTTTCATTCCCTCACCCTGCAGTATAAATATCTCCCACTTTCTATACCTTTTAGCTTTGACAAAGGATCATCTGGACTCGAAATGTCAGCTCTTTTCTCTCCTTACAGATACTGCTAGACCTGCTGAGATTTTCCAGCATTTTCTCTTTTGGTTTCAGATTCCAGCAGTAGTTTGCCTTTAGCTTTGACTATCATACTGGCACGTGAATTATATCTGGTAATGTTGACTTGCCATCTGAAAACTTTTGTTTCTCTTTTTTTCTCAGGTGTTCTAAGCATATCTGTTCTGGACTCTGGGGCCCCAGTGTTTCTGATCTTTCTCCTGGCACTTTGCCCCAGCGAGCACCATGCTCCCGATAACTAAAGACTGAGAGTGGTTGTTCTCACTGCTGGTTGCAATTTGCAAGGTGTTCCATGGGAATGGCTGGGCACTTCCGCAGCTATGTATGGGATCCCGTTCTCATCATATCCCAGATTATCCTGATGCAGTGCATCTATTACAGTTTCCTCGGCATTTGGTTGGCTGTGGTGGACAGCCTGGTGCAGAACAGTCGCTCACTTGATCAAGTGTTTAGTTATGAGGTAAGTAAAATTAAAGTTTTGTGCTGTGTGCTTTTTCTTGCAGCAGCATCTCCTATCTCTGCAGATTGAAACATGGTGAATGTATCCTATTTTCTGGGAGGAAGATGAAATGAACCCTGCAAGGTATATGTTGTTTGTTGTAGGAAGGTATTCATTGTTTAAAAAAAGAGCATGTTGCAGGCTTCACAGTCTGCTTCAGATTACAGTCAATTGAGCTGCCAGTAGCAGCTTCTGAACATCTCTCTGCATTTATCATCTGATGGGAGACACTATCAACATCTATTTATATACCAATTGTGAATGCCAGCATCTCTACAAATATCAAATTTATGATTGTAATGATGACTTGAGGCACATTCCAATTGGCAAAAAGCTACTTATCCTTTTTGATTTCAGTGCACGAGTTGAGTTGGAAAGAAATTTATGGCCAGCATGGCTCGATCATCATGAGATGGGCAAGATCGGTGGCAATGGTTTGTTTCAACTTTTAAGCCCTGAACGAACTCTGTATCACCAGCACTTTCTTTTGGGGCAACTTGGCTACAAAGACACATGGATTATCGCTCCCATACCTGTAATATGTTCTTCCTCACGAGCAGTATCAGGAAACCTTGGATATGGAATAAGATGTCACACCTTCTCCCTGAATTACTCTAAATAACACCCAACTGAAAGTGGTTAGCAAATTCTGTTACCTTAGATCCACAGTGACAGACAATCTGTCTTTGATCCAAAACTTGACAAACTTACATACTACCAAATCACAGCTTTCAAAATGTGTGTAGAATAGCATCAAGTTGGCTCTTGGTTTGTGAGGCCTGTGTTTTCAGTACACAAGTATTGTACTTGTATTGGCTGCGAATGACAGGCGGCTTTCACCCTTTGCTGTTTATGGTGCATTCTGGGTATCTAATCAAAGGACAAAATCACAAATGCCTCCCAAAGATCCTGATATATTGATATTAGCCAAGCAGAGATAATTTTGCTCACTCGGGCAAATTCACAGGATGGAAAACAATTACATACCCAAGAACTTTGAGTGAAGAGGTAACTGAACCTGGAAGACCGTAGGACGCCCAAAGTTCTGCTCCAGGAATGCTCGCAAGCATCAGTTTTTCACACCTAAGTAACATGAGCTGACGATGGAAGGAAATGGTGATATCACTGGTGGGCCAGTGTGTGCCACCATGACAATCAGTGGCTACATGGTGAGGCATAGTGGTATTTTCGTTGGACTAGTAATCCAGAGACCCAGGATAATGCTATGCAGAGCAGAGTTCAAATCCCATCACAACAGATGGTAAAATTTGAATTTAATTTAAAAAGTCATTAAATAATGACTATTATTATGTTGTCAATTATCATAAAACCCATCTGGTTCACTAATGTTCCGTAGGGAAGGAAATCAGTTGTCCTTACCTGGTCTGACCACATGTGACTCCAGACCCACAGTGATGTACAAAGAACAGTACAGCACAGGAATAGGCCCTCCAAGCCTGCGCTGATCACGTTGTCCCATCTAGACCAGTTACCTGTATCTCTCTATTCTCTGCCTGTTCGTGTGTCTATCCAGATAAGTCTTAAATGTCGCTAATGTCCTTGCCTCAACCACCTCACTTGGCACTGTATTCCAGGCCACCACCACCATCCTCTGTGTAAAATGACCTCCCCTCTGCACATTTCCATTGAACTCTTATCTTGAGCTTGAACTTTGCCCCCTTGTACTTGTCATTTCTGACCTAGGAAAAAGCTTCCAGCTGTATATAGATACTTCCAACTGTATCTAAACTTCTCAAAATTTTATAAACTTTTATCAGTCCCTCAGCCACCATCTTTCCAGGGAGAACAATCCCAGTTTATTAAATCTCTCCTCATAGCTAATACCCTCCATATCAAGCAACATCCCGAGAAAACCTTTTGTGTACTCTCTCTAAAGCCACCACATTCTTCTGGTAGTGTGGCGACCAGAATTGGACACAGTATTCCAAATGTGGCTGAACCAATGTTTTATATAACTAACATAATTTGCCAACTTTTATACTTGATGCCTTGTCTGTTGAAGACTAGCATAGTAAAAAGTCTGACAACACCAGGTTTTAGTCCAACCTATTTATTTGATAATATACTCGCAAGCTTTCGAGGGGTTACCCTCTTCGTCAGGTGAATGGAGAGTTCACCTGACGAAGAGGGTAACCCCTCGAAAGCTTGCGAGTATATTATCAAATAAATAGGTTGGACTAAAACCTGGTGTTGTCAGACTTTTTACTGTGTTTACGCCAGTCCAACGCCGGCATACCCACATCATGAAGACTAGCATGCCACATGCTTTCTTCATTTCCTTTTCCACATATAGCGCCACTTTTAAGGATCTGTGGACCTGCACAGTGTCTTTGTGCGTCTATGCTCCTGATGGTTCTGCCATTTGTTTTATAGCACCCACTGAATTGTGTCTACCAAAAAAATGCATCACCTTGCATTTGTTCGGATTAAATTCCATCTGTCATTTCTTAGCCCAATTTTCCAATCTGTATCCTGCTGTATTTTCTGACAATCTTCATTACTATCCACAACTCCAGCAATCCTAGTATCATCTGTAAATTTGTTCATCAGAGCAGCTACGTTTTCTCCAAGTTATTTATATATTACAAACAGCAGAGGTCCCAGCTGAACACCACTAGTTACAGATCTCCATTCAGAGAAACACCCTTCCACTGCTACCCTCTGTTTTCTATAGCCAAGCCAGTTCTGAATCCATCTAGCTAGTTCACCCCTGATCCCATGTAATTGAATCTTTTGCACCAGCCTGCCATGAGGGGCTTTGTCAAATGCTTTACTGAAGTCCGTGTAGGCAACATCCACAGCCCTTTCCTCATCAATAATTTTTGTCACCTCCTCAAAAAAACTCAAATTAGTGAGACATGACCCCCCTCTCATATAAAACCAGGCTGTCTGATGTAGAAATAATAGTGCTTTTGTCATGGGAGACTTTAATTTTCCTTATATTGACTGTAAATCCCTTAGGGCTAAGGGTCCGGATGGTGAGAAATTTGTTAAGTGTGTCCAGGGAGGCTTTTTGGAACAATATGTCTGACTAGAGAGAGGGGCTATGCTGGACTTAGTACTAGGGAGTGAGCCCGGCCAGGTCAAAGTTGCAGTGGGGGAAAATGTGGCAACAATAACCACAATTCGGTAAGCTTTTGGATATTCATGGAAAAGGATGAGTGTTATCCTTAGGTTAAGGTGCTAAATTGGGGGAGGGCTAACTACAACTAGATTAGGCAGAATTTTGAGGCTGCTGTTTGGGAGGGACCATTTGAGGGTAAATCCAAATTTGGCATGTGGGAGTCTTTTCAGAAGCAGTTGATCAGAGTGCAGGACAGGCAAGTGCCTGTGAAAAGGAAGGACGGGAAAAGCAGGATTTCGGAACCATGAATGGCCAGGGAAATTGCAAGTCTAGTCAAAAAGGAAAAGGATGCACACGTCTATTAGACGCCCTGCAATTTAATCTCTTGTCTCCCTCAGTATTCTAGGATAGATGCCATCTGGCCCTGGGGATTTGTCTACCTTAATGCTTTTTAATACACCTAACACCATTCAGTTCCAAATGTGTACACATCCTATCCCTAAGAATCTTCTCCAACAATTCCACTATCGCTGACATCAAGCTAACTGGTCTATTACTACCCGGATTACGCTCCTTAAATAATGGGACAACACTGGCTATCCTTCAATTCTCTGGGACCTCAGCTGTGCCCATGAGGAAACAAAGATTTCAGTTAGAGGCCCAGCAATTTAATCTCTTGTCTCCCTCAGTAAATTGGGATAGATGCCATCTGGCCCTGGGGATTTATCTACCTTAATGCTTTTTAACACTTCCTCCCTCGTAATGATGACTTGTTCAAAAGGGTTTACATATCCCTCTGAGACACCACCGATCAACATGTCCCTCTCTTTTGTGAATAGTGATGCAAAGTACTTATTAAGGATCTCGCCCACTTCCTTTGGTTCAACACATAATTTCCTCTTTTGCCCTTGAGTGGACCAACTCTCTCTCTAGCTACCCTCTTGTTCCTAATATATGTATAAAATGCCATGGAATTCTCCTTAATCCTATTTGCCAAGGACATTTAGCCCTTTGATCCCTGTCTGAGCTCTTTTCTGCTTTCCTTGTATTCTTCAAGTGCTTCATCTGTTTTTTGTTACCTAGACCAAAAGTGAGTACTTTGCATCAGTATTCACAAAAAAGGACATGTTGATTGGTGATGTCTCAGAGGAATATGTAACCCCTGAGAACAAGTCATCATTGCAAGGAAGGAAGTGTTAGGTGTATTAAAAAGCATTAAGGTAGACAAATCCCCAGGGCCAGATGGCATCTATCCTAGAATACTGAGGGAGACAAGAGATTAAATTGCAGGGCGTCTAATAGACGTGCGCATCCTTTTCCTTTTTGACTAGACTTGCAATTTCCCTGGCCATTCATGGTTCTGAAATCCTGCCTTTCCCGTCCTTCCTTTTCACAGGCACTTGCCTGTCCTGCACGCTGATCAACTGCTTCTGAAAAGACTCCCACATGCCAAATTTGGATTTACCCTCAAATGGTCCCTCCCAAACAGCAGCCTGAAAATTCTGCCTAATCTAGTTGTAGTTAGCCTTCTCCCAATTTAGCACCTTAACCTAAGGATAACACTCATCCTTTTCCATGAATATCCAAAAGCTTACCGAATTGTGGTTATTGTTGCCACATTTTCCCCCACTGCAACTTTGACCTGGCCGGGCTCACTCCCTAGTACTAAGTCCAGCATAGCCCCTCTCTCTAGTCAGACATATTGTTCCAAAAAACCTCCCTGGACACACTTAACAAATTTTCTCACCATCCGGACCCTTAGCCCTAAGGGATTTATAGTCAATATAAGGAAAATTAAAGTCTCCCATGACAAAAACACTATTATTTCTACATCTGTCCAGAATCTGCTTACGTATCTATACTTCAACTTCTCGTGGGCCGTTTGGAGGGCTGTAGTACACCTCCATCATAGTGACTGCCCCTCCCTGTTTCTGAGCTCTATCCACAGTGTCTCATCATATGATTCTTCCAAGGTGTACAGCAGTAATATGTTCTCTAACCAATATTATAATCCCCCCAACTCTTTTACCTTTCCCTCTGTCTTACCTAAAACACCAGAATACTTAGCTGCCAGTCCTGCCCCTTTTTTAGCCAAGTCTCTGTTACCACAACCACATCCGGGTTTTGCGCATGAATCAAGGCCCTTAAGTTCATTTGTATTATTTGTTATAGTCCCTTCATTAAAGCATGCACCCCAGGCCTCCAGTTTTGGTTTTTGTTCCAGGATTGTTTGAGACAAAACAAAAAATTTGACCCCATGGTTTCCAAATAAATACATTTCATTTTTACTACTAAAATAAGCAAAATAGTGCGGGTGTTGGAATCTGGAACGAAAACAGAGGATGTCGGAAAAACCCAGCAGGTCTTGCAGTATCTGTAAGGAAAGAAAGCTGCCAGAACTGCTGAGATTTTCTGGCATCCTCTGATCTTGCTTCATATTTTCTCTCCTGGCTACTGAGACAATATTGTCAGGTGGCTTCCTAGATGATGTTCAATTCATCAAAATGATGAGAAAGAAACTTCTGTAAATTGGAAAATTGCACAAGTCTAGCGACAGATGTTGTTTTTCTTTTGTGGACAGTTTTGGACCAGATGCAGTCTTTTCATTAATGGGCCATCTGATTATTTCCAAAATGTAACTATAATTTTAATATGGTTTTTGACAGTAATCTTTCTGCTTCCCATAGAAATTGTTGACCAATGCCATTAAGACGTTTAATGATTTTTTTTTATCAACAGTAAAGCAAACATCAGAACTCTAGCTGTTATCCCTCCCCTGCCCCTTCATTTACTTTGTGAAAGGTGATAGCTGCCCTGTGGGGAACAGATGTAACGGCAGAATGGGAACTTTAGTTCTGAGCTGCCATTCAGTCTGGGATGTGGGGAGGGTTGCATTATAATCTATAATGTCAAAATATATCAACTTTGGGAGGCTAAGTTGTACTTCAGATTATTTTTTTAAATAAAGGCTTTTTTTTGTTTTTTTCCTAAACTGTGAACTCACTAACTCTTTGCAATCTACACGTTTCTGTTACCAGATGGTAACTGGTTTACATCTACATTTTAAGTGGGATATCTGTAGATTTGGTTACCTCTAGGTCTTAACAAAGAACAACACAGCACAGGAAACAGGCCCTTCAGCCCTACAAGCCCGTGCCGCCCATTTTAACATTCACTGAGTGCCTCATTCCAATCTTCCTCCTACCTATGACTTTTGTCTACGCCTCTTGGACTGCACAACAAAGGTGTCCAAAGCTCTTGTTCCTGCATTTTCTATTTAAAACTGTGGTCAAGGGCAACAAAGGGACAAAACTTCCCCTGTGCTTGACTACTTACCGGTTTTTTTTTAAATCACCATTTTGTCATTCGGCCTTTACTGTCATAATTTTCCAACTTGGATTAGTCTGCACTATTGCATTCAGCACTGATCCATAGCACACCAGATTGAATTGTGTCACCAGGAAGGAAGGTAGCACTGAATTTTGAGTACCATACATATTGGGAAGAAGCACTGTACATACCCACATTTCCCATTGCAGTGTAATTTAATGAATTCCATGTCGAAACAGGTTTTAAGATAGATAATTGACCTGTTTCTTTAAATTCAAACCTCTTGAACTGTGAAACCAGCAACAAATTCTTGAATGTGGAAGTGAGCTGATACTTGCTGCCTACTTGTGGTGTATTGGAAAGTACCTGGTTAGAGGCTTGGTCTTTATAGGTCTTGGTTTTAATTTTCTGTTTATATTAACCCAGTTTGTTTGTGATTTAGGTGCTGGGATTTTCCACAGCTCAGGGGAGGTTGTCGATGATGGCATTTATCCTCAATTCACTCACGTGGTGAGTACATACACAGATTAGAAGTGTTCAGAGAAAAACAGACCAAATAACAATGTATATGGAGTGTTTCAGTTAAGATCTTGGTAGTGACTTACTAATATCATCTAAAAGATATCAATTGGATTATATGAAAAGGACTGAATCTTATCTCCTTTATTTAATTTCTAAATTATTCCACGACTGTTGCTTGATTGAATTCCTCATGATGGCATTGTATCACAGAATGTTTACAGAACAGAAGGAGGCCATTCAACCTGCTGTGTCTGCGCCAGAGTTCCGTAGAGCAATTTACCCAGTACCACTCCTATATGTTTTATGAGAACAAAGTCACCAAAGGATTAAAAGTAATCTGTTCACTTGAATTGCCATTTAAACATAGATTTAAACAGGACACCTGTAGAAATGGTGAGAGCTCTGTTTTTCTCTTTATACACATACCATTTCCAATTTAGGAAAGTTTCCAACCAGCAAAAATATAAAATAATGTAAAATAATACTTTTTTTATTCATCTTGGGATCTAAGCACCTCTGACAAGACCAGCATTTATTGCCCCTACCACATTACCCTCGAGTAGTTGGTGCTGAGCCATCTATATCAGAGTGGCTTGCTTGGCCTTTTTACAGGACATTTAAAAGTCAACCACATTGTTGTGACTCTGGAGTCACATGTAGGCAGGACCAAGTATGGATGGCAGATTTCCTATTCTGAAGGACATTGCTTTTTTGGCAATTCAGTGGTTTCACAGTCATTATTAATGAGATTAGCATTTTATTCCAGATTCATTAAATTCTTCAGCAGTTGTGGTGGGATCTGAACTCAAGACTCCAGTGCATTAATCCAGGCCTCTGGATTACTAATCCTGTAACATGACACTATAGACTACTGTCCATCGATCTGTTGAGAATGTCTTCATGAAATCTATGTTGCCCCACTCTGAGATTCTTAAGAGCTAAGAAGAGAATAATGATGGGCTCGTTTAAAAACAACTGTCTTTCCACCCTCAGATTCTGGATTTGAAACCAGCTCAGATTTGTGTACTGAGATAGCCTTCCTCTTCTTTCAGACTTCAGGAATCCTACATTAAATTAATTTAGCCAGTGACCGTACAGTTCCTAGTGAGTGGAAACAATCCATAACACAAATGAACTGAATTTGATAGTAAGTTGGCAGTTTGTCAAAGGGCCCATAGGATACTAGAAAATGATACACTCATGCAGTACAGGGAACTTCCTGGAGGTTGCAATTTTGGTGCAACACTCCATGTGAGCTAGGTGTACGATTTAGGCAATGGGCGCCTAAGATGGAAAGTGCCCATTTCTTAGACCCAATGAGCATAACCCAGCAGAGAATTAAGGTCCTTTTGCACTAACACAACACATTTCATCTCTTCAGGACGTGCCAGAACGTATTACAGCTTATGAACTAGTTTTGTAGTGTAATGCTGCAATTTGCTCACACCTAGCTCCCATAGCAAATAAGCAGTGAGCAATATGATACTGACCAAACAATTTGTTTCATTTGATGCTGATTGAGTTGAACGTATCAAATAAATCAGTTGGACTTAAACCTGGTGTTGTCAGACTTCTTACTGTGTTTACCCCAGACCAACGCCGGCATCTCAACATCATGAGTTGAACGAGACAGGAAACCCCCAAACCCCATCTTGCTGTTCTTTAAAATAGTGTCATCAGATCTTTTACACCCAACCAAAAGGGCGCACCTAGATTTGATGTTTCATCTGAAAAGAAAGCACCTATGACAGTGTAGAACTCCCTCAGTACTGCACTGGAGTGTCAATGTATACTAAAAGCTCAAGTCTCTGGAGTGGGAAAATTCTGAAGTATATTCCAGTCTGTTGTGTGTAAATAGTGCATCTAATGACCTTTTTTCCTTGTTTCCTTCACAGTGCACTTGGATTGTGGTATTTTATCCGAAGAGGGAAGCAATGTCTGGATTTTACTGTGACCATCCATATCTTCCACTTTATAGGCTGCTGGATCTACAACTTACACTTTCCCACAGCACTGAGCTGGTGGCTCGTGAACATTGTGTGCATTGCACTGATGGCCGTGATAGGGGAGTACTTGTGCATGCGGACAGAACTGAGGGCCATCCCTGTGAACACTGGGCCCAAATCTAACCTGTGACACATTGTGCGGAGTCATGTGCTTCTTGAGCATTCAGCACCTTGGATTTGTCCAATCGTGAATGAAACTGCCCAACGACCAGTGTTAAAAGAGATTGTAACATTAAATATTTTATTTCAATGTTCGCAAGACTTTTGTGCACCGAATACAACAAACTCAAATTCTTATTTTGGTCAGCATATATAACCTGATATGTAAAGTGAAAATGGTTTGCACACTGCATTTTTTTTCTAAATAAGCCTTTCTGAGCATGTATCTGTGTTCATAATCTGGATGTAGTTTGGTTAGCAGAGAGTTGAAGGTTGGTATCAGAGTTCACACAAAGATAGTTGTGGTTTTATAAACTTAAGCCGGATATAGATTGAATCAGATTTTCAGATTTGCTGAGAGTGCAGCATGGTGAAATTATTGCAGAAGTCTGCTTTTACAACTCATTAATGGAGAGACCCCATTGTCCAGCATGCCTGCCCAGTATCTTCACTCCTTTTATAAACAAGCTGCAATGTTCCCAAATTGTACCCTGATTTTGTTTCTTTTCTTAATCTAAGTGCCCTTCAAATTAGGACATAAAACCTTTATTCACACTGAGCACCTTTTAAACTTGAAATCTACGTCTCAAACTATCCATTCAACACTTAGAAAGGTAAGGAATACTTTAAGTCATCAAGTGAGAGACCCTGAAACCTATTGTAACACTGGCATTGCACAATTTCCACTGATTTTAAGCAAAGATCAAGTTCCTTTTGTTTTGATATTGAGATATATCTGCTGATTGGTGTAAAATAGTTTAGTAACAAAATGGCAAAAGCACTTTGAAGCTAAAGGCTGGTCCTAGACCTGAGAACTGACTTGTGGCCACAATCCATGACCCTTGTACCATGTTTTATTGGCAGGGTACACAGCTTAATCTTTATTTTGTTTAAAAGTCACTGAGGAATAAACCTATTGCAGTGCTTAAAGTGTTTTAGTTCTTGATTCAAATCAACTCTTTTGAAAGATCCTGACATGTTTCTGTATACCAGCTCCATCACCACCGTTTTCCACTCTCCCCATTTCAGTTTTCACTTCTCGAGGCAATGATTGTTGCTGGGTTTCAGTTTGGATATCTGCAATCCTCCAGTATCTTTGTCACATTCATGATACAGATCTAGACAACATTAAATGCTTGTCCTAGCAAACTTCTGCCTGATCAGTAATAGAATTGTAAACAAGCTCCATGTAATTAAATTGCTGGCAAATCAAATAAGAGTCATAATCACTTCAGTTATCTAAGGCCAAATTGTGATTAACCAACTTGCTTGAATGTTTTGATGAGATGACAGGGTTGATCCAACATCCTCGCCTTGAGAGTCCACCTTTGCCCGGTTCAGAAATACTGCCTTACTGGCTGGCAAATTACCAAGAGCTGGATGCCAAGGTAACCGCTTGCCTGAATCACTAGACAGCTCTAAGTGCTGTCTTACAGGGCTCGAGTTCTTGTCATAAACCAACTGATAGCCTCCATGCTGTGGTACCAACTGGTCATTTTGACTCCCACCCCTGATTTTGTCACAAACTCCTCAGTTCTTCTGGGACAAAAGACTGCACTGGGTTGCTTCTGAGGTTCCGAATTTCCCCCTTAAAGTAGCTGGTTAGGCACAGGTGTGCCTTTGCATCCAGGTAGCGAACTTCTGCCTTCAGATCCTGCAGTGACACATTTCCATTGAGCCCTCTCCTTGATGGTGTACTTGGCAAAGTATTTCTTCCACCAGATGCACAGCCTGAACTATGACGTGCAGCTCCTGTTTAAGGATCTGAGGGCTCTTCTGAGCTTCTTGCAGGTGTTCCCTACCTTTTACCAGGAGCTCCCAAAGCCTGGGACATGGTCATTACAAGTAGCAACTCTGTCCCATCTTGAGTAGCGGTTGTCATCAGGGAGCTGCTGCCCAGGAATCCGCTCCTCTGTTAACTCCATTTCCAATGGAAGTGAATTTTGATGTATTAAGTTTCCTTTTACACTTTTTTGTTTTGGGTGGTTCCCCCCTCCCCACATTTTAATAAGGGGCTACCCTCCTTGCCTTATCCCTTAGTTTGCTTGCTTTATCTTAATTGTTTTCACCAAAAAGACAGAGGGTTAATGAGAGCAATGCTGTGGAAGTGGTGTACGTGGACTTTTAAGACATTTGTTACAGAGCCGCACAACAGACTTGTGAGCAAAGTTATGACTTTTGGAACATAAACAGTAGCAACACATACAAAATTGGCTGAGTGACAGGAAACAGGATAGTGTTTAATGATTTTTTTTCAGATTAGAGGAATGTTTGTAGTGGAGGACCCTAAGGGTTGTGTTAAGACCCTTGCTCTTCCCAATGTATATTAATGACCAAGAGCTTGGTGTGCACTGCACAACTTCAAAATTTGTGGGTCATACAAAACCTGGAAGCTTTGTGGACTGAGAATGGTGGGAGAGCTTCAAAAGGGCATAGATAAGTTGTGGAATAAGTGGACAATTGGCAAGCAAAACTTAATGTAGAGTAATGTGAAATGATTCATTTTGGTAAGAAGAATATGAGCAACAATATAAAATAAAGGGCACAATTGTAAAATGGGTACAGAACAGAGGCACCATGATATATATGTTTGTAAATCATTGAAAGCAGTAGGATTGCTTAAAAAATTAATAAACCAGTCTCTTAGGCTTTATTAACAGGGTCACAATACAAAAACAAAGAGGTTATGTTAAACTTGATGAAGGGTCATCTGGACTCAAAATGTCAGCTGTTTTTTCTTCTTACAGATGCTGCCAGACCTGCTGAGATATTCCAGCATTTTCTCTTTTGGTTTCAGATTCCAGCATCTGCAGTAATTTGCTTTTATCCAGGGATGAGAAACTTAAGTTATGTAGATAAAATGGAGAGGTTGGGCCTGTTGCCTTCGAAAAGAGAAGGTTGAGAAAAGATTTACTAGAAGTATTCAAAATCATAAGGGGTCTGGACAGAGTAGATAGGAGAAACTGTTCCTATTCATAAAAGGCTCAAGAACAAGAGGGCATAGTTTTGAGGTAATTGATATAAGCAGCAGTGGAGGCAAGAGGAAAAACTTTTTCACACAGCGAGTGGTTAGGATTTGGAACAGACTGTCCGATTGTATGGTGGCGGTAGGTTCAATCAAGGTTTTTGAGAGGGATTTGGTTTTATGAAAAGAAGGCACATGACTGGAGATGGTAGGGGAGTGGCACAAGATACTTGCATGCCTTCAGACAGCCAATAAAGACACAACAGGCAGAAGGATGACCATCTGTGCTGACTGATCTGTGATGTTGAGAAATTGCTCATGAGCTCTGCTATGAAGGTCTGCATCCAATACAATATTTTCATCTTTTTAATAGCAATGGCCAGCGGGAGATAGAGCAACAGATATGCAGACAGATTTTGGCAAGGTCTAAAAGTTGGGGTGGTTGATTTTAACTTTCCCCATATTCCCTGGGGCTCACTTAGTGCTATGGGTATGGATGGGGCACAGTTTGTAAGGAACATCCAGGAGGGCTTCTTGAAACAGTATGTGGATAGCCCAACTAGGGAAGGGACCGTTCAGGACATGGAATTGGGGAATGAGCCCAGTCAGGCAGTCGACATTTTAATAGGGGAGCAGTTCGGGAACAGTGACCACAATTCAGTAAGCTGTGAGGTACTGATGGATAAAGATACGTGTAGCCTTCAGGTGAAGGTGCTAAATTGGGGGAAAGTGAACTACAGCAATATTAGCAGGAACTGAAAAATGTAGATTGGGGTAGATGTTTGAGGCAAATCAACATCTGGCATGTGGGAGGCTTTTAAGTGTAAGTTGATAGGAATTCAGGACTAGAACATTCCTGTAAGAATGAAGGATAAGTATGGAAAGTTTTGGGAATCTTTGATGACAGGAGATATTGTGAGCCTAGTCAAAAAGAAAAAAGAAGCATTTGTCAAGGCTAGGAGCCCACAAAGCAAGTGTGGAATACAAGGAAAGTATAAAGAGACTTAAGCAAGGAATCAAAAGGGCTAAAAGGGATCACAAGTCATTGGCCAGCAGGAATAAGGAAAATCCCAAGCTTTTCTATATAGAACAAGAGGGTAGCCAGAGAGAGGATTGGCCTACTCAAGGACAGGAGAGGGAATCTGTGTGGAGCCAGAGGAAATGGGCAAGGTAATAAATGAGTACTTTGCGTCAGTATTCATCAAAGAGAAGGACTGGGTGAATGATGAGTCTGGGGAACGATGTATGGATAGATTGAGTCATGTTGAGATCAAAAAGGTATTGGGGGTCTTGAAAAACATTAAGATAGACAAGTCCCCAGGGCCTAATGGGATATATCCCAGAATACTGAGAGAGACAAGGGAGGAAATTGCTGGGGCCTTGAGAGGAAATCTTTGTATCCTCACTGGCTGCAAGGGAGGTCCAGAGGATTGGAGAGTAGCCAGTGTTGTTCCTCTGTCTAAGAAGGTTAGCCAGAATAATCCAGATAATTTCAGGCCGGTGAGCCTCATGTCAGTGGTAGGGAAATTAATTGAGAGGATTCTTCAAGACAGGATTTACTCCTACTTGGAAATAAGTGGAGGTATTAGTGAGAGGCAATATGAATTTGTGAAGAGAAGGTCGTGTCTCACTAACTTGATTGAGTTTTTTGAGGAAGTGGCGATCATTGATGAGGGCAGGGCAGTGGGTAAGTATACATGGACTTCAGTAAGGCCTTTGACGTGGTCCCTCATGGCAGACTGGTACAGAAGATGAAGTTGCATGGGATCAGAGGGGAGCTGGCAAGATGGATACAGAACTGGCACGGTCGTAGACAGAGAGTAGTAGTGGAAGGGTGCATTTCTGAATGGAGGGCTGTGACAAGTGGTATTTCTCAGGGATAAATCCTGGGAACTTTACTCTTTGTAATGTATATAAATGATTTGGAGAAAAATATAACTGATTTAATTAGTACGTTTGCAGACAATACAAAGGTTGGTAGAATTATGTATCACGATGAGGACAGTCGGTGAATACAGTAGGATATAGACCAGTTGGAAACTTGGGCAGAGAGATGGCAGATGGAGTTTAATCCAGACAAATGTGAGGTAATACATTTCGGAAGGTCTAATACAAATGGGAAAATACAGTAAATGGCAGAACCCTTAGGAATATTGATAGGCAGAGGGAATTGGGTGTACAGGTACACAGATCACTGTAAGTGGCAATGCAGGTGGAGAAGGTAGTCAAGAAGGCATATGGCATGCTTGCCTTCATAGCCTGGGGCATTGAGTTTAAAAATTGGCAAGTCACATTGCAGGTTTATAAAACCTTAGACTGCACTTGGAATATAGTGTTGGGGCCTCAACTATTTACCATTTACATAGATGATCTGGAGGAGGGGACTGAATGTAGGGTAACAAAGTTTGCAGATGACACAAAGATGAGTGGGAATGCAAATTGCGTGGAGGACACACAAAGTCTGCAGAGAGATTTGGATAGGCTAAGTGAATGGGCAAGGATCTGGCAGATGTTGGTAACTGAGAGGTTATCCACTTTGGAAGGAATAATAGTAAAAAGGGCTATTATTTAAATGGTGAAAAATTACAACATGCTACTATGCAGAGGGACCTGGGGGGGTCCTTGTGCATGAATCACAAAAACTCAGTTTGTTGGTGCAGCAGGTGATCAAGAAGGCAAAGGGAATGTTGGCCTTTATGGCGAGGGGGATGGAGTATAAAAGCAGGGAGGCCTTGCTGCAATTGTACAAGGTACTGGTGAGGCCACACCTTGAGTACTGTACACAATTTTGGTCCCCTTATTTAAGAAAGGATATATTGGCTTTGGAGGGGGTGCAGAGAAGGTTCACCAGGTTGATTCCGGAGATTGAGTAGACTGGGCCTGTACTCACTGGAGCTTAGAAGGTTGAGGGGAGATCTTATAGAGACATATATTGAAGAGGCAAGACAGGGTAGAAGCAGCGAGATTATTTCCACTTAGAATGGAAACAAGAACTAGGGGGCACAGCCTCAAAATACAAGGGAGTCAATTTAGAACAGAGTTGAGGAGGAACTTCTTCTCCTAGAGGGTAGTGAATCTTTGGAATTCCCTGCCCATTGAAGCAGTGGAGGCTACCTCGTTAAATGTGTTTAAGTCACAGGTAGTTTGATTTTTGACCAATAAGGGAATTAAGGATTATGGGGAGCAGGCAAGTAAATGGAACTGAACCCACTATCAGATCAGTCATGATATTATTGAATGGTGGAGCAGGCTTGAGGGGTTAGATGGCCTACTCCTGCTCCTACTTCTTATGTTCTTATGTAATTCTGGCTGCCACACTTGCAAAAGGAGGTTTTTGGAGAGGGTACAGAAAAGATTTACCAAGATGTTGCCTGGTCTGGAGGGCATTAGCTATGGAGGAGAGGTTGGAGAAATTTGGTTTGTTCTCACTGGAATGATGGAGACTGTGGGGCAACCTGATAGCAGTCCATTATGAGGGGCTTGGACAGAGCGAATAGTCAGAAGCTTTTTCCCAGGGTGGAAGAATCAACTACTGGGGATATGGATTTAAGGTGCAAAGGCTAAAGTTTAAAGAAGATGTTCAGTCGAGCAGCATGGTCGGTGCAAGGCCAAAGGGCCTGTTGTGCTGTAATTTTCTTTGTTCTTTGTAATACTAATTATTTCTCCAATTTCAAGTATTTTGGCTGTACCAGATAAGGTTTGAATTTTGTTGCTTAACATGAGGAGAAGCTCATCAGTGTGTTGTACTTATGGTTACTCTCAGATTGTTCTACAAAATGAATGGCACTTTGCCAGATGGTCAGTTAATATATGTAAAATTAACATTTATGGAACTTTTGAAACTAGGAGTGGGGGTAGGATTACGGAGCAACAGCATCACAGATTGTCTAATGTAGAATTCTTCAGTAAGATGGAAAGTGACACAGTTAAGTTTGAGACTAAGGTCCTGAATTTAAGGAAAGCTAACTTTGATGGTATGAAACATGCATGGCTAGGATAAGCTGGCAAAGGATAATTAAGGGGTTGACAGTGGATAGGCAATGACAGATATTTAAAGAACACATGGATGAACTTCAACAACTGTACATCCCTGTCTGGCTTAAGAATGTAACTGGGAAGGTGCCTCAATGATGAATTACAAGGGGAATCAGGACCAGTGTTAAAGCCAAAGAGGAAGCATATAAATTGGCCAGAAGAAGCAGCAAATCTGAGGACTGGGAGAAATTTAAAATTCAACAGAGGAGGACAAAGAGTTTAATTTGGAAGGGGAGAAAAGAATATGAGAATAAGCTTGCTGAAAATGTAAAAACTGACTGCAAAAACCTCTACAGATACGTGAAGAGAAAAGGGCTGGTGAAGACAAATTTAGGTCCCTTACAGTTAGAATCAGATGAATTCTTAATGGGCAACAAAGAGATGGTAGACCAGCTGAACAAATACTTTGGATTTGTCTGCGTTAAGGAGGACACAAAAAGCCTTCCAGAAATACCAAGGGATAGAGGATCCAGCACGAAGGAGGAACGGAAGAAAATCCTTATTAGTCAGGAAATTGTACTGGGGAAATTGCTGGGATTTAAACCCCATAAGTCTCCTGGGCCTGACGCCTTGCATGCCAGAGTACTTAAACAAGTGGCTGTAGAAATAGTGGATGCATTGGTGATCATTTTCCAGCATTTTACAGACTCTGGAAGAGTCCCAATGGATTGGGAGGTAGCTAATGTAACACCACTTTTTAAAAAATGAGTGAAAGAGAAAACAGGGAATTACAGACCAGTTAGGGAATTATAGATCAGTGGTGGGGAAAATGCTGGAGTCAATTATTAAGGATACAATAACTGAATATTTGGAAAACGGTGACAGGATTGGTTCAAGTCAGCGTGGATTCACAAAGGGGAAATCGTGTTTAACAAATCTTCTAGAATTTTTTGAGGGTGTGACCACTAGAACCCATGGGATGTTGTGTATCTGGACTTTCAAAAGGCTTTTGACAAGGTCCCACACAATAGATTAGTAAGCAAAATTTAAAGCTCATGGTATTGGGGGTAATAACTTGGATAGAGAACTCATTGGCAGACAGGAAGCAGAGAGTGGGAAGCAGACTGGCAGATAGTGACTTGTGCGGTATTGCAGGGTTCAGTGCAGGGACTCTACCTATTTACAATATACATTAATTATTTGGACAAAGGAATGCAGTATCTACAAATTTGCAGTTGACACTAATCTGGGAGGCAGCGTGTGTTGTGAGGAGGTTGCTAAGATGCTGCAGGGT
Source organism: Carcharhinus amblyrhynchos (assembly GCF_965287045.1). Taxonomy (NCBI): domain Eukaryota; kingdom Metazoa; phylum Chordata; class Chondrichthyes; order Carcharhiniformes; family Carcharhinidae; genus Carcharhinus; species Carcharhinus amblyrhynchos. The sequence continues at coordinate 51,740,044 of NC_137339.1, read as the reverse complement.
GACTTGGACAGACTGGCTGAGTGGGCAAATACTTGGCAAATGCAATGTGGATAAATGTGAGGTTATCCACTTTGGTGGCAAAAACAGGAAGGAAGATTATTATCTGAATGGCAGCAGTTTTAGGAAAAGGGAAAGTGCAATGTGACCTGGGAGTCATGGTGGAACAGTCGCTGGAAGATTGGTATGCACGTATAGCAGGTGGTGAGGAAAGCTAATGGCATGCTGGCCTTTGTAGCAAGAGGTTTTGAGTATAGGAGTAAGGATGTCTTGTTGCAATTATACAGGGGCTTGGTGAGGCCACAATTTTGGTCTCCTAGTCTGAGGAAGGACATTCTTGCTATTGAGGGTGTCCAGTGAAGGTTCATCAAACTGATTCCCGAATGGCAGGACTGACAAATGAAGAGAGACTGGATTAACTCGGCTTATACTCATTGGAATTTAGAAGAATGAGAGGGGATCTCATGGAAACATAAAATCCTGATGGGATTGGACATGCTAAAATGTGGAATCCCTATGGTGCAGAAAGAGGCCATTTTACCCATCGAGTCTGCACCGACCACAATCGCACCAATGCAGGATGGTGGGCTTGATGGCGTAGAGCTTGTTTCCAATAGTTGGGAAATCTAAACCATGGGGGCAATCTCAGTATGAGGGATCGATCATTTAGGACTAAGATGAGGAGCAATTACTTCATTCAAATGGTAGTAAATCGTTGGATGTTCCATTGTTGCACATGCTTAAGGCTGATTTTTGGTCTTTCAGAGAATCAACAGACACTAGGAATTGGTGAATTGGTGGGAAGGTGGTGTTGAAGTGAAGAATCAGCCAAGATCATATTGAATGGCAAAGTAAGCTTAATGAGTCATATGGCCCACTCCTGGTCTTACTTTGTGTTCTTGTGAGGACTTTCACATGGTCATGTTGAAGCAGTGGATGAGAAAAACCAGAAATAAATTTAGCAATAAGCTTGGGGTTGAGATAACTTCAGGAATACAGTCTTTACCTGACTAGTGGAGGCATTAGAAGTAAAATACTAAATGAAAACTGCAGTGGACCATTCGGCCTCATTTTGTAATCCTGCTCTATCAGAAAAGGCCAACGTTCATTTTTTTGATTAATTTTTGTAAGCTTGTTTCTCACCATTACAGAAACATTCCAGTTGGTCTTTCTCAGATAAAAAGCAGATGACTTTGCACTTATGTACATTAACCTCCATCTTTCATACTTCGTTCTCATTTTGTCTAGAACCTTTTGTGATTTCCCGCTCCTAGCCAAACAACTAACTCACTGCTTTCCTAACTTAGTGTAAAGTTGGAAGTACACCACCTTATTCTTACATCTGTCTATACATATCACATCTCTCTCATTCCTGTTCTGTAATGAAGAAATAAGGCTCCGGTGCAGATCCTTGGAGAACACCAAGAAAACAAAGGGGTTATATAGAGTACTACAAATCATCTGAAGTGGTTGAATTAATGTTGAGATCAGAAGGCTGTAAAGTGCCTAGTCAGAAGAAGAGATGTTGTTCCTCCAGTTTGCATTGAGCTTCACTGGAACATTGCAGCAAGTCAAGGACAGACATGTGGGCAGGGGAGCAGGCGTGTGTATTAAAATGGCAAGCAACCAGATTGCGCAATCTTGATTGCACACAGACTGAAGGTGCACCTTGATCCCTTTGTTTTCATTCTATTTTATTTAATTTTTTACTGTGCTCTACCTTTTATTTATTGTCTTTCTTCATTTTTCTCCCCCCATTCTTTCACCCTATATCCCTCTTCCCTTACCTTTGCTCCCCTTTTGTTTCCCCTTTTCTAAATTTTACTTATGTATCATCCATTCCCCCCCCCCACCCCGCCCCCCCGCCCCATATACACTTATTCTCTCTGTGGACAGCCATTAGCAGTCTTTTCCCCTGGTTTCTGTGGCTATGACTCACCTTTCATTCCCTCATCCTGCAGTATAAATATCTCCCACTTTCTATGCCTTTTAGTTTTGACAAAGGGTCATCTGGACTAGAAACATCAGCTCTTTTCTCTCCTTATAGATGCTGCCAAACCTGCTGAAATTTTCCAGCATTTCCTCTTTTGGTTTCAGATTCCAGCATCTGCAGTAATTTGCTTTTATCCATTGATAAATCTGAAGTACCTGGTTTCTCCTTCTCTGATAGTGCAATGGCATTTGCAGCTTTCCAATCCAATGCCTGAAGTTGTTGGAAAATTTTTATCAAAACATCTGTAATTTTAATACCCATGGGTGGAATGATCAGATTCTGCACATGTGCCAATGTTGCATTATCTTCTCTTATTAAATTACAAAATTACTCCACTGTGACTTGTTTTTAAGCTCTCTTCTACAACTAGTATTTTATCATTTTCCTCCACAGTGAAAATGGATGCAAACTTGCCAGTTCCTTATTTTTATTAAAGTCATCTGCACCATCCTTTCTGACCTCACATTAACATCCTCACTACTTTTCTTGTCAACTTTAACAGGCATTAGCACCTTTCAATGTCTACCCCTCTCTTGCTTTCTCTGGCTCTCCTGCTGAACTTCCACTTTTCATTGCAATTGTGCAAGCCTTTACTTTTAGTTTGATTCTGCCTCCTCATTTGTTGATTGTGATTGTTTATTCACACTATGCATCCTTTGTCTTTTAAGAGTATGTACTGGCTTTATAATGTACCAAATACGCGTCTCAATGCTCCTGACTGTTTGTAGGTTTATCAATTTACAGCTTATTTCTTGTCATTCTGAAATTTATCTTGTGAACCGTCTCTCACATACCTAATATTGTAGAACTGTAGAGTCGCTACCGTGCAGAAAGAAGCCATCCAGCCCATAGAATCTGCACTGAATTGAACCCAGGTCCTTGGTGCTGTGGAGCAGTAGTGCTAACTATTGTGCCACCCAAAACAAATATCAAATCAATATCAAATTTAATCATCTAGACACTATTTACATGATGCTCCGTTTGCATCAGCTTGTTTCATTCTTGTTCATTACTCAATACTAAACTTGATATGACTTGTTCCTGCTTTCTAAGGGAAATCATTGCCCTTACCATTTCAACTGTTCTTCTCCCTATCTATGTGAAAATCAATCTCTACCACATATAGTATGAAGTAGGTGGAACCACAAAGAATGGGAGAGAATTCAGCACTCAGAGATACGATAGAAGTGGCCAAATACATGCAGAAGACATGTAGAAGTCAAATTAACATCTCAGGGCACATGGAGACAGAATTAAATCTTTTAAATTGAAAAATAAATTGGGATCTGCTAATTGAAGGAATTATTGAGGCCCTTCGGCCCATTGAGTCTGCACCAAACACAACCCCACCCAGGTCCCATCCCACAGCCCTACACATTTTACCCACTAATCCCTTTAACCCACGCATCTTTGGACACTAAGGGGCAATTTTATGGCATGGCCAATCAACCTAACCCGCACATTTTTGGACTGTGGGAGGAAACCAGAGTACCCGGAGAAACCCACGCAGACATGAGGAGAATGTGCAAACTCCACACAGACAGTGACCCAAGCCAGGAATCGAACCCAGGTCCCTGGAGCTGTGAAGCAGCAGTGCTAACCACTGTGCTACTGTGCCGCCCAAATCTTACACTATTTGGCCCAATTTGTATGGGGTGGCTCATTAAAGTATCCAATTGGTAACATGTTCTTTTCCCATAACCTTCCAAAATTTACCCAATTCCTTCCTGAAAGGTACATTTGGACCTGGTTCCATTCTTTCAGGCCATAGACTCCAGACCTAACTGAAGTATGGCAGCTGATTTTATGTGGTAAATAGAAATTGCTGGTACACGACTGTGTTCCTGGATGCACTTGCCATAAATTCCACTAGGAGGAACTCTCATCTAGAGTTGGTTCTCATCATCATGGTATCCTTCATTTAGAAGTACGGGCATTTCTTGATTATAATATGTTCAACTTTGTGATGAGTCAACAAGAAGCAGCGCAGTCACATGTAACCATAAAACACATTTAATGGAATGAGAATAAGTTAAAACAATGAAGTGAAATGTATTTCTGAGAAAACCCCATGAAAGACATTTTAAAAGTTTAAATATTTAAGTCAGGTAAAGGTCAAAGAGAAATAAGGCAAATAAGCAGCGCCCAGATGGAGAACACAAAAATTTGAATGGAGATCTGGAAGGAACACTTATGCAAAGTTAATTCCGAGAACCTGATTTTAGAATCCCTACAGTGCAGAAGGAGGCCATTTGGCCCATCAAGTCTGCACCAACTCTCTGACAGAATATCTCACTCAATCTCTCTCCCCCACTTTATCCTCGTAACCCCACACATTTACCAGGGCCACGATGGCTAAAACCCATCCAACCTACACTTCTTGGGACACTAAGGGATAACTTAACGTGGCCAATCCACCAAACCTGCACATCGTTGGATGATGAGGGGACAGGAAATCATTAATAGACTTTGAAAGGGTTAGCCTTGGTGCAAAAAGTACACTGGAGAGAAATAGAGCAAAGACTATTATGTACAGTTTTTTTTAAATTGTAAAAGATTACAAGTCTAGTTAGGCATACTGGAGGAAATGAAGATGAAGGGAAGTATGCTTTATCTTTGTGCGTTTACTGGAAAGGAAGTCATTAATTTACATCCAGATATTGCAGTGCAAGTAATTGTAAGGACAAATTTGACCAGACCAAAATATTTAAGGGCACCAAACAAATCCTTCCAAAGTTTGTATAGTTGTAGTTAACTACGTTTCCAGAACCTTTAGTAAGTTTGCTGATGACACCAAAGTCGGAGGTGTGGTAGATTGTGAGGAAGGGTGTCATAGTTTGCAGGGTGACTTAGACAGGTTGCAGAGCTGGGCCGAGAGGTGGCGGATGGAGTTTAATGCAGAGAAGTGTGAGGTAATTCATTTCGGTAGGAGTAACAGGTGTGTTGAGTATAGGGCTAACGGGAGGACTTTGAATAGTGTGGAGGAGCAGAGGGATCTAGGTGTATGTGTACATAGATCCCTGAAAGTTGGGAATCAAGTAGATAAGGTTGTTAAGAAGGCATACGGTGTCTTGGCGTTTATTGGTAGGGGGATTGAATTTAGGAGTCGCAGCGTCATGTTGCAACTGTACACAACTCTGGTGCGGCCGCACTTGGAGTACTGTGTGCAGTTCTGGTCCCCACATTACAGGAAGGACGTGGAGGCTTTGGAGAGGGTGCAGAGGAGGTTTACCAGGATGTTGCCTGGTATGGAGGGGAGGTCCTATGAGGAGAGACTGAGGGATTTGGGGTTATTTTCGCTGGAAAGAAGGAGGCTAAGAGGGGATCTTATTGAAACATATAAGATGATTAGAGGTTTAGATAGGGTGGATAGTGATAGCCTTTTTCCTCGGATGGAGAAAGCTAGCACGAGGGGGCATGGCTTTAAATTAAGGGGGGGTAGTTATAGGACGGATGTCAGGGGTAGGTTCTTTACCCAGAGGGTGGTGAGGGATTGGAATGCCCTGCCTGCTGCAGTTGTAAATGCGCCTAGTTTGGGGGCGTTTAAGAGGTCTGTGGATAGGTTTATGGACGAAAAGGGATTGGTTTAGATTAGTGGGTCAGTGTTTTTTTTTAAAAAACTGGTCGGCGCAACATCGTGGGCCGAAGGGCCTGTTCTGCGCTGTAATGTTCTATGTTCTAACCTGTCTAATCTTGTCCTAATACCCTGGTATAAATGAGCCAGCAGCCTTGTTTTCCTGCAGAAGAATGAGGCTTAGCCTCTTGAGAAATTTTTTGCAGTGCCGTCCATTTTTCTGGATCCTCTGCTCCTGGGTAAATTCACATTCCGCTGTATCAAGACAAGCTGGCTAAAAGCTCACCTTGTTTGATCATAACTATGGATGCTTAAGTAACATAGTCCTATTGGGCTGGTATAGCTGTTCAATCTTAACATCTAGAACTTTTCTGTTGGAGATGCACTTGCTGGTTTTACAGAGTCATCCCACTACATGTGCTATACCACAAAAACTTTACACTTTTTTCTGCAAAGATCACTAAAGTAACTAGAACTATATGTTACCACTGGCTTCAGTGTCAAAAAAGTTCTAATTGTCAATCTGAATGACATGCTAGGCTTTCTATTGACAGTTATCCCTGTTGGTGCTCCAGGTGACTTCCACATCATTAAAGCTTCAGCATCCATACATGCCAGGTCACTTACTCACTCCCTAGCTTCTCAGTTCTTTGTTAGCAACAGGGTTCAATACAATTGTACAAAGGTACAATATATATCTAATATATATATCTGGGGAATGAACCAGACCAGGTGTTAGACTTGGAGGTAGATGAGCACTTTGGTGATGGTGACCACAATTCGGTTACATTTACCTTAGTGATGGAAAGGGATAGGCATATACCGAAGGGCACAAGTTATGGCTGGGGGAAAGGTAATTATGAGGCTATTAGGCGAGATTTAGGATACACAGGTTGGAGTAGGAAACTGCAGGGGCTGGGAACATCTGAAATGTGGAGCTTATTCAAGGAGCAGCTACTGCAAGTCCTTGATAAATATGTACCTGTCAGGCAAGGAGCAAGTGGTCGAGTGAGGGAACCATGGTGTACTAAGGAAGTTGAATCTCTGGTGAAGAGGAAGTAGGAGGCTTATGTAAAGATGAGACGTGAAGGCTCAGTTAGGGCACTGGAGAGTTATAAATTAGCCAGAAAGGAGCTAAAGAGAGAATTAAGAAGAGCTAGAAGAGGACATGAGAAGACTTTGGTGGATAGGATCAAGGAGAGCCCTAAAGAATAAAAAACTGGTTAGGGCAACATTAGGGCCAGTCAGAGACAGCAGTGGGAAATTGTGCGTGGAGTCTGAAGAGATAGGAGAGGCACTGAATGAGCATTTTTTGTCAGTATTCACGCGGGAGAAGTCAGTGTAGTCGAGGCGAATACTGCGATACAGGGATTGAGTACATAAGGAGGAGGTGTTAGAAATTCTTGAGAGTATGAAAATAGATAAGTCCCCTGGGCTGGATGGGATTTACCCTAGGATTCTCTGGGAGGCTAGGGAGGAGATTACAGAGCCTTTGGCTTTGATCTTCATGTCATCATTGGCTACAGGTATAGTGCCAGAAGACTGGAGGATAGCAAATGTTATCCCCTTGTTCAAGAAGGGGAGTAGACACCAGCCTGGGAATTATCGACCAGTGAGCCTTACTTCTGTTGTGGGCAAAGTTTTGGAAAGATTATAAGGGATAGGATTTATAATCATCTAGAGAGAAATAAATTGATTAGGGATAGTCAACACGGTTTTGTGAAGGGTAGGTCATGCCTCACAAACCTTAGCGAGTTTTTTGAAAAGGTGACCAAAGAGGTGGATAAGGGTAAGGCAGTTGACGTGGTGTATATGGATTTTAGCAAAGCGTTTGATAAGGTTCCCCATGGTAGGCTACTGCAGAAAATGCAGATGCATGGGATTGAGGGTGATTTAGCAGTTTGGATCAGGAATTGGCTAGCTATTAGAAGACAGAGGGTGATGGTTCATGGGAAATGTTCAGCCTGGAGTTTAGTTACAAGTGGTGTACCTCAAGGATCTGTTTTGGGGCCACTGTTGTTTGTCATTTTCATAAATGACCTAGACGAGGGTGTAGAAGGATGGATTAGTAAATTTGCTGACAACACCAAAGCCGGAGGAGTTGTAGACAGTGAGGATGGATGTTACAGCTTGCAGAGGGACATAGATAACATAGAACATAGAACACTACAGCACAAACAGGCCCTTTGGCCCATGAGTTGCGCCGATCACATCAACACCTACCAATCTATAGACCTATCGATAACCCCCAATCCCATTAAACCCCATATACTCATCCAGAAGTCTTTTAAAAGACCCCAGCAAGTTCGCCTCCACCACCACTGACGGCAACCGATTCCACTCACTCACCACCCTCTGAGTGAAAAACTTACCCCTAACATCACTTCTGTACTTGCCTCCCCGCACCTTCAATCTGTGTCCTCTCATAGCGACCATTTCAACCCGGGGAAATAGCCTCTGAGAATCCACCCTATCTATTCCTCTTAACATTTTATAAACTTCTATCAGGTCGCCTCTCAACCTTCGTCTCTCCAGGGAAAAGAGTCCCAGCTCCCTCAACCTAACTTCATAAGGCATGCCTCCCAGTCCAGGCAACATCCTTGTAAATCTCCTCTGTACCCTTTCAATAGCTTCTACGTTTTTCCTATAGTGAGGCGACCAGAACTGCGCACAGTACTCCAAATGAGGCCTGACAAGGGTCTTATAAAGTTGCAGCATTACCTCCCGATTCCTAAACTCAATCCCTCGATTAATGAAGGCCAGTACACCATACGCCTTCTTGACCACATCCTCCACCTGTGAGGCCGATTTAAGAGTCCTGTGGACCCGGACCCCAAGATCCTTAAGCTGCAGAGCTGGGCAGAGAGGTGGCAGATGGAGTTTAATACGGAAAAGTGTGAGGTGATTCACTTTGGTAAGAGTAACAGGAGTACAAAATATAGGGCTAATGGAAGGACTCTTGGTAGTGTCGACGAGCAGAGAGATCTCGGTGTACATGTGCATAGCTCCCTGAAAGTTGGCACCCAGGTTGATAAGGTTGTTAAGAAGGCGTACAGTGTATTAGCTTTTGTTGGTAGAGGGATTGAATTTCGGGGCCGTGAGGTCATGTTACAACTGTACAAAACTCTGATGAGGCCGCACTTGGAGTATTGCGTACAGTTCTGGTCGCCGCATTATAAGAAAGATGTGGAGGCGTTGGAAAGGGTGCAGAGCAGGTTTACCAGGATGTTGCCTGGTATGGTGGGAAGGTCTTATCAGGAAAGGCTGAGGGACTTGAGGTTATTTTCATTAGAGAGAAGAAGGTTATGAGGTGACCTAGTTGAGGCATACAAGATGATCGGAGGGTTAGATAGGGTGGATAGTGAGAGCCTTTTTCCTCGGATGGTGATGGCTAACACAAGGGGATGTAGCTTTAAATTACGGGGTGGTAATTATAGGATGGATGTCAGAGGTAGGTTCTTTACTCAGAGGATAGTAAGAGCGTGGAATGCCCTGCCTGCAGCAGTCGTGGACTCGCCAACTTTAAGGGCGTTCAAATGGTCAGTGGATAGGCATATGGATAACATTGGAATAGTTTAGGTTAGAGGGTCATTAGATTGGTTCCACTGGTCGGCGCAACATCGAGGGCTGAAGGGCCTGTACTGCGCTGTAATGTTCTATGTTCTATATCTTTTCACAAATTATGTGATCTTGATGGCGTGCCTATCCACGGTATGAAATATTTTTATATAAATCTTTATGATGGAATTAACATTGGTCCTCGCCTTTCCTTTCAGTTACAGTTCACAGTTCACAGTTTAAGTTGTGACCCTATTTTGAGGAAAGATGATAGGCCTCTCCTCTTTCAATGTATCCTAAAGGATCCGGAGATTAGCAAGAACAAAGTACTGGATATCTGAAGTGAATGAATGGCTAATTACCCAGTCCAGATGTCATGTAATCTCAGGAGTGAACGGGACTTGGGACCAGGAGAGTACTTGATGAACATTGGCAATAGATATAAATTATCTGTTGGAGTCTGGAGAGGTTCTGCAGAATTGGAAGCAACATAGTATCAAAAGAACAATAAGGTAGACCTATGGTCATTAGATTTGCATTAATCTCTGGCAAAATATTGGAAACCAAATTAAGACTTGAAGATGTGTCTGATTGAAGATGTAATTCTTCAATCAGTCACTCTCAGTGTCACAAGATTGCTAAGCAAAACTCAGTAGTGCCATAATATCGCAATAGGGCAGGTAGATGGGGCAGATACCAAGAACTATCTCAGCCAACACAGAGAATGATCCCATATTGTCAGTGCATTAGGCACTGTCAATTAAATGGCCTTCCATTTGATGAGTAACAGCATAAACTTAGAAGAGGCATGGCCTCTTTCCACATGGGATTTTTCTAAGATTCTATCATTGTTAACATGAATTACAAATTGCATATTTAATAGCAGATGAAACAAAGACTGATCTCTCAGATTTATCAGGGAGCATTTTTGGAACCAATTTCAGCAGCAAAGTTCTAATCTTCCACAGCTAAAATTCCATCTTCTTTCCTTCATAGATTTGGCCCCCAATTCTCAGCAGATAGCAGCTTCCCCTCAATCTCGGTTACACGGATCCAATCTTCAACAAAATGGCCTCTTACATCTTGCTCACAATGATGTTGATTCAATAGATTCACCAGTATTACCTTTAACCAAACCACAGTGCTGAACCTGTGCACAATATGGGCAGTTCTGGTCACTCAGTAAGGACAGGCAACAACACCCCCTCCATGATCATCCTCAGCACTGGTGCCCCTCAAGGCTGTGTCCTCAAACCCTTACTGTACTCCTTATACATCTATGACTAGCCAAATTCCCCTCCAACTCAATTTTTAAGTTTGCTAATGACACCACCGTAGTAGCTTGGATCGCAAACAATGATGAGGCGGAGTTCAGGAAAGAGACAGAGAGTCTGGTGAATTTGTGTGATGGCAGTAATCTCTCTCAATGTCAGTAAAATGAAAGAGATAGTCATCGACTTCAGAAAGTGAAGTGGAGGACATACCCCTGTCTACATCAAAGAGGATAAAGTGGAAATGGTTGAGAGTTTAGGCTTTCTAGGTGTCCAGATCACCAACAATCTGGTCCCTCCATGCCAACGCTATAGTTAAGAAAGCCCACCAGTGCCTCTACTTTTTGAGGAGACTAAGGAAATTTGGCATGTCTGCTAAGACTCTCAGCTAGAAAGAGATCCTTTCTTTTTAGAAAGCATCCTTTCTGGTTGTATCACAGCTTTGTATGGCTCCTGCTCTGTCACAAGAAACTACAAAGGGTCATGAACGAAGCCTAGTCCATCACGCAAACCAGCCTCCCATCCACTGAGACTGTCTACACTTCCCACTGCCTCGGAAAAGAAGCCAGAATAATAAAGGACCCCAGGCATACTCTCTTCCACCTTCTTCCGTCGGGAAAAAGGTACAGAAGTCTGAGAACACGTACCAACCGACTCAAGAACAGCTTCTTCCTGCTGCCATCAGGCTTTTGAATGGGCCACCTGAAGAGGGAAATTATGAACCAGCTAATAAGGTTTTAGACAGAATATATAAGGCGTTGACACCACTACCAGTAAGGAGTTAAATGATTTTTGAATCAAAGTTAATAAGCTAATGAAACAAATAGTTTGCACATATGTGAATGCAGTGAGAGAATTAAATAAGTAATTGTGATTTTAAAACATATATGCTGATATTTTAAATGTATTTTAAGTACTGAATGAATTGTTGTCCATTTCAGCCAAAAGCAGATTACTGCAAGGAATGATGGTAAAGATGAAGAGTTCAGAGCCAAAGGCCTGGGAACCTCAGTAATTTGCAGAATTTGTATCAGAAAGTTTCTGGTGAGGGAACACATTTTGCAACTTCATGAATTGAGATATTGATTGTCTAGACTTAAATACATAGCTACCTGGACGCAGGGATCATGTGTCTATCCAGTTTGGCAATTAGCCGGTGGAAATATTCACTTGGACCTCTACAATGAGCATCTATAGTTACTTAGCATCAAGGAAGTGAGTCAGACAAGATGGAAGTCAGTGTTGGGTTAAATGAGGACAAATGCTAGTTGATAAAATGCAATAGGCTGAGGTGAATGTCAGAGATTGTTATTGATGTGTGTTCACTGAATGTAATTGATTTTAAACTAATATGAGGCAGGAATGATCAATAAGAAAATCTATAATTGATCTGTTTTTGATTGAATCTAACACGTACATCGGAGAGGTTCTGTCACTTTATTCCAGAGCTACTTAATTTTTTTGGTGATCTGCAAGCAGCTGCTTGTTGTGTTTTTTTTAAATAAATGTCTTTATACAGAGATATTGCCTCATGAGTTTTGTATTGTCTGTAGCTAAAGACAGTACCGGCCATATCAATTCACCCCACAGCAACACCCTTATACGAAGTTGATCTTTCTCTACACACTAATTGTGTCTGAAACACTACATTCTGCACCCTCTCCTTTCCTTCACCATTTACGGTATGGTTTGTTTGTATAGAAACTAGAATCAGGAGTAGGCCAGTCAGGCCTTTGAGCCTGCTCTGCCATTCATTTTGATCATGGCTGATCATTGAATTCAATATCCTGACTCCCCACTTTCCACCATATCCCTTGATCCCTTTAGCCCCAGGAGCTAATCTAATTCCTTCTTGAAATCAGACAATGTTTTGGCCTCAACTACATTCTGTGAAAGTGAATTCCACACATTCACCACCCTCTGAGTGAAGAAATTTCTCCTCACCTCAGTTCTAAAAAGTTTACTCCTTACCCTCAAACTATGACCCCTAGTTCTGGACTCCCTCACCATTGGGAACATTATTTCTAAATCTACTCTGTCTAACCCTGTTAGAATTTTGTAAGTTTCTCTGAGATCCCCTCTCATAGAACATAGAACATAGAACATAGAATATTACAGCGCAGAACAGGCCCTTCGGCCCACGATGTTGCGCCGACCAGTTAAAAAAAAACAACAACGACCCACTAACCTAAACCAATCCCTTTTCGTCCATAAACCTGTCCACAGACCTCTTAAACGCCCCCAAACTAGGCACATTTACAACTGCAGCAGGCAGGGCATTCCAATCCCTCACCACCCTCTGGGTAAAGAACCTACCCCTGACATCTGTCCTATAACTACCCCCCCTTAGTTTAAAGCCATGCCCCCTCGTGCTAGACTTTTCCATCAGAGGAAAAATGCTATCACTATCCACCCTATCTAAACCTCTAATCATCTTATATGTTTCAATAAGATCCCCTCTTAGCCGCCTTCTTTCCAGCGAAAACAACCCCAAATCCCTCAGCCTCTCCTCATAGGATCTCCCCTCCATACCAGGCAACATCCTGGCAAACCTCCTCTGCACCCTCTCCAAAGCCTCCACATCCTTCCTGTAATGTGGGGACCAGAACTGCACACAATACTCCAAGTGCGGCCGCACCAGAGTTGTGTACAGTTGCAACATAATGCTACGACTCCTAAATTCAATCCCCCTACCAATAAACGCCAAGACACTGTATGCCTTCTTAACAACCTTATCTACTTGATTCCCAACTTTCAGGGATCTATGTACACATACACCTAGATCCCTCTGTTCATCAACACTATTCAGAGTCCTACCGTTAGCCCTATACTCTACACATCTGTTATTCCTACCAAAGTGAATTACCTCACATTTCTCTGCATTAAACTCCATCCGCCACCTCTCGGCCCAGCTCTGCAACCTGTCTAAGTCTTCCTGCAAACTATGACACCCTTCCTCACTATCTACCACACCTCCGACTTTGGTGTCATCAGCAAATTTACTGATCCACCCAACTATACCCTCATCCAGATCATTAATAAAAATCACAAACAGCAGTGGCCCCAACACAGATCCCTGAGGCACACCACTTGTAACCGAACTCCATGATGAATATTTACCGTCAACCACTACCCTCTGTCTCCTATCCGCTAGCCAATTCCTAATCCAGTTCCCTAGATCACCCCCAATCCCATACATCTGCATTTTGTGCAGAAGCCTACCATGGTGAACCTTATCAAACGCCTTACTAAAATCCATATACACCACGTCCACTGCCTTACCCCCATCCACCTCTTTGGTCACTTTCTCAAAAAACTCAATAAGGTTAGTAAGGCACGACCTACCCGCCACAAAACCATGCTGACTACCTCCAATCAACTCATTACTCTCCAAATAACTATAAATCCTATCCCTAATAATTTTTTCCAAAACCTTGCCCACAACAGAAGTGAGACTCACCGGTCTATAATTCCCGGGGAAGTCTCTGTTCCCCTTCTTAAACAATGGGACAACATTCGCTAACCTCCAATCGTCTGGTACTATACCAGAGGCCAACGACGACCTGAAGATCAGAGCCAGAGGCTCTGCAATCACTTCTCTTGCCTCCCAGAGAATCCTGGGGTAAATCCCATCCGGACCAGGGGACTTATCTATTTTCAGACCCTCCAGAATATCCAGCACATCCTCCTTATCAACTGTAACACTGTCAATTCTACTCCCCTGCAACCCAGTGTCCTCCTCAGCTATATCCATGTCCCCCTGCGTGAACACCGAAGAGAAATATTGGTTCAATGCTTCACCAATCTCCTCCGGTTCCACACATAACTTCCCTCTGCCGTCTATAACTGGCCCTAACCTTGCCCTAACCAACCTTCTGTTCTTGACATACCTATAGAATGCCTTAGGATTCTCCTTAACCCTATCAGCCAAAGTCTTCTCCTGTCCTCTTTTAGCCCTTCTTAGCTCGCTCTTCAACTCCCTCCTAGCCAATCTAAAGCTCTCTAGTGCACTATCCGAGTGCTCACGTCTCATCCGAACATAAGCCTCCTTTTTCTTTTTAACCAACGAATCAACTTTTTTGGTGCACCACGGTTCCCTAGCCTTACCAATTCCACCTTGCCTGACAGGGACATACCTATCACAGACTCGCAGTAGCTGCTCCTTGAAAAAACTCCACATTTCGGACGTTCCCAATCCCTGTAATCTCCTAGTCCAACCTATGTTTCCTAATTCTCTCCTAATAGCCTCATAATTACCCTTCCCCCAGCTAAAACCACTGGCCCGAGGTTCATGCCTATCCCTTTCCATCACTAAGGTGAACGTAACCGAATTGTGGTCACTATCACCAAAATGCACACCAACTTCCAAATCCAACACCTGATCTGGCTCATTTCCCAGCACCAAATCCAATATAGCCTCACCTCTAGTGGGCCTATCTACATACTGAGTCAAAAAACCTTCCTGCACACTTTGCACAAAAACTGACCCCTCTAACGAGCTAGAGCTATAACAATTCCAATCAATATTAGTAAAGTTAAAATCCCCCATAACAATTACCCTATTACTTTCACTCCTAACCCGGATCGTCTCCGCAATCCTTTCCTCAACCTCTCTAGAACTTTTAGGAGGTCTATAAAAGACTCCCAACAGGGTGACCTCTCCCCTCCTATTTCTAATCTCCGCCCATACTACCTCAACAGACAAGTCCTCATCAAACCTCCTCTCTGACACTGTAATACAATCCCTGACCAATAATGCTACCCCTCCCCCCCTTCTACCTCCTTCTCTACTTCGACTAAAACATTTGAACCCCGGAACCTGCAACAACCATTCCTGCCCCTGCTCTATCCATGTCTCTGAAATGGCCACAACATCGAAGTCCCAGGTACTGATCCACGCTGCAAGTTCACCCACTTTATTGCGAACACTCCTCGCATTGAAGTATACACATTTCAAACCCTGCTCCACCCCACCCCTGCGATGCCATGCATTGCAGTCCCCATCCATGCACCCCTCACTTTCAACCCCTCTACTCAGGATCCCTCCCCCCCTCCGAATCAGTTTAAACTTCCCTGCATAGCCCTAGCAAACTTACCCCCCAGGATATTGGTCCCCTTCTGATTCAGGTGTAGACCATCCCTCTTATAGAGGTCCCACCTTCCCCAGAACGAGCCCCAATTGCTTAAGTACCTGAACCCCTCCCTCCTGCACCATCCTCTCAGCCACAAGTTCAAACTTTCCCTTTCTCTATTCCTCTCTAAACTATCTTGTGGCACAGGCAAGAGTCCGGAGATAACCACTCTTAACTCCAGTGAATATAACCCTAACTGACTTAATCTCTCCTCATATGACAGACCTAACATCCCAGGAATCAGCCTAGTAAACCTTTGCTGCATTCCCTCTATAGCAAAGACATCCTTCCTCAGATAAGGATACCAAAGCCGCACACAATATTCCAGATGTGGCCTCACCAATGCCCTATACAATTGCAGCAAAACATCCTTATCCCTATACTCGAATACTCTCGCTATGAAGGCCAACATACCATTTCTTTACTACCTGCTGTACCTGCACGCTTACTTTCAGTGACTGATACATGAGGATTCCAAGGTCTCATTGAGTATTAATTTCTCTCAATGTACACCTATTCAAGTAATAATCTGTCTTCCTATTATTGCTACCAAAGTGGATAACATCACATTTAACCACATTATACTGCATCTGCCTGTCCAAATCACACTGAAGCATCTCTGCACATAGTGTGCATAGTGTGCAAGAAATAATGTTTTTCACTACTAATACATGTGACAATAATAAATCAAACTAGTTACTTAAAAGTAACAGAAACAGGAGTAGCAGCCTTATTTTTCTTAACCCTGCTCCGAGTGCCAGTCTTCATGTTTTCCTTCTCTGACTGGGCCACACCATCTTGCACCTTGCTATTTTTGCACCATGCACACACAAACCACTTAGCTCTGATCTTCTTGTCATCTGAGAACTAAGGGAGGGGCAGGACTAGCAGTTCAATGTTCCAGGGTACAGATGCTGTAGGAAAGGTAGAACAGGAGATAAAAGAGAAGGGGGAGTTGCACTTTTGATTAGGGAAAGCATCATGGCCGTACTGAGAGTGGATATATCTGGGGGTCCTGCCACTGAGTCTATATGGGTAGAACTGAGACATAAGACGGGGGAAATCACTTTAATAGGGTTGTACTATAGGCTCCCAAATAGTCGGTGGGAAATTGAGGAGCAAACATGCAAGAAGATTACAGATAGCTCCAAGAAAAATAGGGTGGTAATAGAGATTTTAATTTTCCCAACATTGACTGGGACAGCCATAGTATTAGAGGCTTGGATGGAGAGAAGTTTGTGTATTCAGCAGGAATTTCTCATTCAGTATGTGGATGGCCTGACTAGAGAGGGGGCAAAACTTGAACATTTCTTGGGAAATAAGGAAGGGCAGGTGACAGAAGTGTTAGTGAGGGATCACTTTGGGACAAGTGACCATAATTCTATTGGTTTTAAGATAGCTATGGAGAATGGCAAGTCTGGTCCAAAAGTTAAAATTCTAAATTGTGGCAAGGCCAATTTTGATAGTATCAGGCAGGAACTTTCAAAAGTTAACTGGGGGAGTCTGTGGAAAGGTAAAGGGAGATCTGGTAAGTGGCACGTTTTCAAAAGTGTGTTAATCAGGGTTCAGGGTAAGCACATTCCTCTTAGAGTGAAGGCAAGGCTGCCAGAAGTAGGGAACCCTGGATGACTCAGGATATTGAGGCCCTGGTCAAGAAGAAGAAAGAGGCCCATAACATGCATAAGCAGCTGGGATCAAGTGAATCCCTTGAAGAGTATAGAGGGTGTTGGAGTAGAGTTAAGAGAGAAATCAGGAGAGAAAGCGGGGACACGAGATTGTTTTGGCAGATAAGGCAACGGAGAATCCAAAGAGCTTCTACAAATACATAAAGGGCAAAAGAGTAACAAGGGAGAGAGTAGGGCCTCTTAAGGATCAACATGGTCATCTGTGTGCAGATCTACAAGCAATGGGTGAGATCCTAAATGAATATTTCTCATCAGTGTTGAGAAAAGCATGGATGTTAGGGAACATGGGGAAATAAATAGTGATGTCTTGAGGAATGTACATATTACAGAGAAGGAGGTGCTGGAAGTCTTAAAGCGCATCAAGGTAAATAAATCCCCGGGACCTGATGAAGTGTATCCCAGGACATTGTGAAAGGCCGGGGAGGAAATTGCGGGTCCCCTTGCTGAGATATTTGAATCATCGATAGTCACGGGTGAGCTGCCTGAAAATTGGAGAATGGCAAATGTTGTGCCTTTATTTAAAAACGGCTGCAGGGAAAAGCCTGAGAACTACAGTCCAGTGAGCTTCACATCTGTGGTGGGTAAATTGTTAGATGGTATTTTGAGAGACAGAATCTCCAGGCTCTTAGAGATGCAATGACTGATTAGGGACAGTCAACATGGCTTTGTGAGTGGAAAATCATGTCTCACAAATTTGATTGAGTTTTTTGAAGGGGTAACCAAGAAGGTAGATGAGGACAGTGCAGTTGATGTTTTCTACATGGACTTTAGCAAGGCCTTTGACGAGGTACCGCATGGCAGGTTGTTGCATAAGGTTAAATCTCACAGGATCCAGTGTGAGATATCTAAATGGATATAAAATAGGCTTCTTGACAGAAGCCAAAGAATGGTTGTAGAGAATTGTTTTTCAAACTGGAGGCCTGTGACCAACGGTGTGCCTCAGGGATCTGTGCTGGGTCCACTGTTAGTTGTCATTTATATTAATGATTTGGGATGAGAATATAGAAGGCATGGTTAGTAAGTTTGCAAATGACACTAAGATTGGTGACATAGTGGACAGTAAAGAAAGTTATCTCCAATTGCAACAGGATCTTGATCAATTGGGCCTATGGGCTGATAAATGACAGATGGAGTTTAATTTAGACAAATGCGAGGTGATGCATTTTGGTGGTTTGAACCATGGCAGGACTTACTCAGTTAATGGTAGGGCATTGGGGAGAGTTACAGAACAAAGAGACCTAGGAGTACATATTCATGGCTCCTTGAAAGTGGAGTCACAGGTGGACAGAGTGGTGAAGAAGGCATTCAGCATGTTTGGTTTCATCGGTCAGAACATTGAATGAGTTGGAATGTCTTGTTGAAGTTGTACAAGACATTGGTAAGGCCACACTTGGAATATTGTGTGCAATTCTGGTCACCCTATTATAGAAAGGATATCATTAAACTAGAAAGACTGCAGAAAATATTTACTAGGATGCTATCAGAACTTGCTGGATTAAGTTATAAAAGAGGTTGGATAGAGTGGGACTTTTTTCCCTGGAGCGTAGAAGGCTGGGGGGCAATCTTATTCGAGATCTATAAAATAATGATCAGCTAGATAGTCAATAATTTCCCAAAGGTAGGTGAGTCTAAAACTAGAGGGTATAGATTTAAGGTGAGAGGGAAGAGGTACAAAAGTGTCCAGAGGGGCAATTTTTTTACACAGAGGGTGGTGAGTGTCTGGAACAAGCTGCCAGAGGCAGCAGTAGAAGTGGGTACAATTTTGTCTTTTAAAAGGCATTTAGATAGTTACATGGGTACAATGGGTATAGAGGAATATGGGCCAAAGGCAGGCAACTGGGATTAGCTTAGGGGTTTCAAAAAAAGGGCAGCATGGACAGTTGGGCCGAAGGGCCTGTTTCCATGCTGTAAACCTCTATGACTCTAAAACTCATTGTGCATCTCATAGAAGAAATAATGACCTGATATATCACCAATATTAATTTTAATCTCTCTATCCCTCACCTGTACCTTTATAATTCCACAGCCAATTTTGACAGTTGCCAAATATCTTGCAACAAACTTCTTCTCAAGGATTGTTTAATGACACAGCTCTTCACCCACACTGACGTCATGTTCTTATTCTGCCATTGCATGGTGGTTTCCATGGTGTGGGCCATCACTTCACACACCGCCACCCAACCCAGGCCAAGTTCACACAACAGCACTTTGATTCCAACCTTGGGTGAGTATCTGTGTGGAATTTACACATTCTCCCCATGTCTGTGTGGATTTCCTCCCAACTCCAAAGATGTGTAAGTTTGTGGGTTGAGCATGCTAAATTGCCCTTAGTGTCCCAGATGCATAAATTAGGAGGGTTAGCAGGTTAAAAACGTGAGATTTTGGGGATAGGGTCTGGGTAAAATGCTCCGTCAGGGAGTCGGTGTAGACATGATGGGCTGAATGGCCTCCTTCTGCACTGTAGGGAATCTATAACCACCACTGGAGTTCTTGAGGAAGTACTGTTTAATCCCTTGACCCTTAACTTTTGCGGAGCTGCAGGATTGCCAATTGAGTGGTTGTCTGTTTTTGTGCAGATTTCATCACATCTGGTGCCCCTCCCAGTTGGAGGACAGTAGAGTGGAATTTGAGAATAGTGTGGTCAACCATATCACAAGCTGCATTCAGATTGAGAGGGGCACAGAGGGATAGTTTACCGTTATCAAGACATACAGGTTGTTATTTGTGACTCTGATAAGAACCTTTTCGCTTTTATGACGGGCCCAGAAACCTAATTGGAACAGTTCAAACACGGAGTACTGCCTGAGAAAGATAAACGTATGTTTGGGAGGTAACTGCACATTCAACAACTTTAGTAACCATGACATGGAAAGCCATTTTAAGTATCGAATTTCTAATCGAATTAAGTGTCGAAGTTGAAAATCAGGCGGGCAAGAGGGAGCAGTTTTGTGAAAGCATTGAGGTCAGACATGCAACTGACAGACAAATAACTTAAAGTTTAAAATTTATTTATTAGTCACAAATAAAGCTTACATTATCAATGAAGTTACTGTGAAATTCCCCTAGATTCCACAGTCTTGCGCATGTTCAGGTCAATGTACCTACCCTTCCAGGGAGGAAACCCATGCAGGCACAGGGAGAATGTGCAAACTCCACACAGTGACCCAAGCTGGGAATCGAGCCCAGGTCCCTATGAGACAGCAGTGCTAACCACTGTGCCACCAACCACGTGAAATTTAATACCATTAAATGCAAATTATCAGGTGGAAGGATGATCAGGCAGAGATGTGAAGGGTGGGAGTGGAAGGAGGTGCAGAGTTCAAAAAGCAGCACTCACTTGTTGGGCCAAATGGCCTGTTCCTGTGTTCTGGATTCTGTATCAGCAATAATCATGATTTTCAATAGCTCTTGCTATTGAATGTGCAGCAACAATTAAAGATGCGACATAGTGGTACAGTGGTTAGCACTGCTGCCTCACAGCGCTAGGGATCTGGGTTCGGGTCACTGTCTGTATGGAATGTGCATGTTCTCCCCATGTCTGCGTGGATTTCCTCCGGGTGCTCCAGTTTCCTCCCACAGTCCAAAGAGTTAGGTTGATTGGCCACGCTAAATTCTCCCTTAGTGTCAGGGAGATAGGCATGGTATATAAGCGGGCTAATAGGGATTGGGTGGGACTGTTGTCGGTGCAGGCTCAATGGGCTGAATGGCCTCCTTCTATACTATAGGGATTCTATGATGCAACTAGAAAACTGAGATTATTTAGTGAGAAGGATGCTGACATTTCACTATCACATTGGTGGGTAATTCTGGTTTTCATATATGTTTGCATTGTACACGAATAAAGGGCGGGGGGTGGGCGCCTACAAGATTAGTCTGAAGTGTGACAGGGCTGAGTCCTAGAGAAGCTGGAGAAGTTTACGCTGTGCCATCCAGAGAGAAGACAATTAAGGAGAGATCTAATTGAAGTAGGAAAAGCAAGCCTGTAATAGTTCAAGTAATAACTGGTTGGATTTTCTATTCCATAAGTTTCATTTTCAAATTACACAGAACTTTGCATCATAGGAGACTTACCAGCTCATCTTGCCTTACTCAGCTCTTTGAAGGATCTATCAATAAGTCCCATTTCCCTTGTTTCCTACCCCATAGGGTGGCTTGTGATTCTTTTTTGATTATTTACCCAATTCCATCTATTTACCCAATCACTTTTTCAGGCAGTGATTCCAGATCATAAGACTTCGCTGTATTAAAACAAAACTGCTCATATCCCTTCTGTTTTTTTAGTGGATTACTTTAAATCTGACTCTCCTGTCAATGGAATCAGATACTCTTAATTTACTCAACAGAATTCCTCATAATTGCCTTTCTGATGAGATTGCGAGGCAACAGTTGATAATTAATGACAACAGTCACTAAGTAAGATTTCCAATTTTAAAAAAGGTTGGTTACTTCCTTGTTTGGTTTTGCCTTATGAGACATAGCTGACAAATCAAATCAACATCACCATGCTCTCTGCGTGTAATGGGGTAGTATTGAATTTAACTTGTTATGAGTGTGACTCTAATTCTCCTTCTCCATCCTACCATACAGAAAGATCTAGAATGATATGAAATACTAAAAAAGAAAAAGGACTAATTGCAAAAGACAGCCATCTTGAGTTTTTAATTATGTTATCTCAAAGTACCAAATATTAATTTCACAGCACCTTGTCATCCTGTAAAGAATGGTCCTATCTCTACCAAAAAACAAAAAAGAAAAATTCCCAGTGACTGTTCAGAACAACTGCATTATTCCCCTTGCATTGATTTCTCTGGTTGAAGATATTTCTGGAGGTTCTGACCACATGACAGCTGGCAGTGTGATATATAGTTACATGACATTTGAGCACATGACATTTGTTCACATGACATTTGTTCACATGACTTCCACAAATACTATTTCAGTTCTTTTATAAATGTTGTTCCCTTATTTTCATTTTGGATCAGCAGCTTTTTAAAAATCTTTCACAGGATGTTAGTGTTGCCAACATTTATTGCCTATCCTTAATTACCTTGAGAAGAAGGAAGCGAGTTACCTTCTTGCACCGCTGCAGACAATGTAGTGTAAGTACACCTACATTACTGTTCGGGAGAGAGTTCCACAATTTAGACCTTTGCAATAGTAAAGGAACAGCAATAGTCATGATGGATGTGTGGCTTGGAGGAGAACTTGCAGGTGGTGGTGTTCCCATGTGTCTACTGCCCTTGTCCTCCTGGACAGTAGAGGTCATGGTGTTGTTGAAGGAGCCTTAGTGGTGTATGCAAAATATAAGGCTGAAGCATTTGCAACCATCTTCAGCTGGAAGTGGATGATCCAGCCTAGAATCACAGATGTCAACCTTCAGCCAATTCGATTCACTCCATGTGATATCAAGAAACAGCTGCAGCTATTGGATATTGCAAAGGCGCTATGGGCCCTGACAATAGTCCAGTAATAGTACTGAAGACTCATGCTCCAGAACCTGCCACGCCCCTAGCCATGCTGTTCTAGTACAAGTATAACACTGGCATCTACCCCGAAATATAGAAAATTGCCCGGGTATGACCTGCACATAAAAAGGATGAATCTAACCCAACCTCATCAGTCTACTCTCGATCATCAGTAAAGTGATGGAAAGGGTCATCAACATTGCTATCAAGCAAGCAGCACTTGCTTAGCAATAATTTGTTCATTGATGATCAGTTGGGGTTCCTCGAGGCCTCTCAGCTCCTGATTTTATTACAGCCTTGGTTCAAACATGGACAAAAAGAGCTGAACTCCAGAGGTGAGGTGAGAGTGACTCCCCTTGATATCAAGGAAGGGAACATTTGACCGAGTGTGGCAACAAGGAGCTGGAATCAATGGGAATCGGGGGAACCTTCAACAGACTGGAGTCATACCTAGCAAAGAGGAAGATGGTTGTCGTCATTGGAGGTTGCATCACTGCAGGAGTTCCTCAGGGTTGTGTCCTAGGCCCAAACAGCTCCAGCTGTTTTATCAATGACCTTCCTCCCATCATAAGGTCAGAAGTGGGGATGTTCGCTGATGTCTACACAAGGTTCAGCACTGTTCGTGACTCCTTAGACACTGCCCCATTGCAGCTAGATCTGGGCAATATCCAAGCTCGGGCTGACAGGTTGCAAGTAACATTCGTACCACACAAGTGCCAAGAAATGACCAGCTCCAACAAAAGGGGATCTAACCATCACCACTTGACATTCAATGCCATTACCATTGCTGAATTCCACCCCCCATGAACATCCTGGGGGTTACCATTGGCCAGAAACGGAACTAGACCAGCTATACCATATTAATACTTTGCCCACAAGAACCAGCTAGGAATCATTTGCTGAGTAAATCACCTCCTGGCTCCCCAAAGCCTGTCCACCATCTACAATCACAAGTCAGGAGTGTGATGGACGGCATAATCAAGGACCCCACGCACACCAGACATACTCTCTTCCGCCCTCTTCTATCAGGAAAAAGATACAAATGTCTGAGGACATGTACCAACCAACTCAAGAACTGCTTCTTCCCTATTGCTATCAGAATTTTGAATGAGCCTCACTGAATGGAATAAGCTGCTCTTTCTCTACACCCTAGCTACACTACATTCTGCACCCTCTCCTTTCCTTCTCTATGAACAGTATGCTTCATCTGTGTATCATGCAAGAAACAATACTCTTCACAATACCAACACATGTAATAAACAAAATACAGAAAAATATGAAATAAATCATATCAAATCACTTGCCTGGTTGAGTGCAGTTTCAACACTAAAGCAGCTCAACACCATTCAGGCCAAAGTGGTGCACTTGATTGCTACCCCACATGACGTAGGGTCATCATTCAGTTGAAACATTAACCCTGTTTTTCTCCCTACAGATGCTGCCAGCCCTGCTGAGTAGTTCCAGCACTTCCTGTTTTTATTTTAGATTTCCAACATTTGCAGTATTTTTATTCTTCTTTATCGCTGATGTTGCCTCTGGTTCTTGTTCTAATCCCTGGTTTACCAACCCCTCTGCCACTGGAAACAGTCTCTTCTTATTTTACTTCATCCATTTCTGAACAGATTAATTTCAGTTGCCCAAAAAAAAGCAATGCTAGCTGTTACTGATTTAAAAAAGTCTTTTATCAGTGCTCTACACCAGAAATTCCACCAGCTGCCAAGTTAATAAATACAAAGATCTTAAAACTAGACCTGGGGCCGCTTTACAAGCCTTTAGAGTCTTGTGACATTCCTTGAGTTCTTGTTTTGAGGATACAACATTGTTCAAAGTCCGTTAGCATGTTAAGCAAATAAATACCTCTATCCTTGGCACCAATGACACTGACAATGGTCCTATCTCTACCAAAAAACAAAAAAGAAAAATTCCCAGTGACTGTTCAGAACAACTTCATTCTTCCTCTTGCATTGATTTCTCTGGTTGGAGATATTCCTGGAGGTTCTGACCACATGACAGCTGGCAGTGTGATATACAGTTACACCACACCACACCAGTCTGAAACCACACCAGTGTTTCAGCCTGAGAAATAATTTCATTTTCAGCCTTTTCTCCACCTCAAACTCTTGGTCAGATGTTACCTGTGTCCCAGTGGCAGCACTTTCACTTCTGAGTAAGAAGGTTAAAAGATTCAAGATCTAGACCAGAGACCCGAGCATAAATTTGGGCTGACACTACAGTGCAGTACTGAGGAATTACTGCATAGTTGGAGCTGCTGTTTTACAGGTGAAACGTTAAACCAATATCGGTCTCTTGGGTAAATGTAAAAAGACACATGGTGTCCCTCAAATTATCTAACTGTGGTAGCCAATTGTTTCTGAAATTATTCCAGAGTCTATGCTTCCACTGCTTTATGTGAGGTTCCATTCCAAGTGTTTATCCCTCTTTCTGGGATTAAGAATCCCCTGGTATCTTGATGATAAGAACATAAGAAATAGGAGCAGGAGTAGGCCATCTAGCCCTTCGAGCCTGCCCCGCCATTCAATAAGATTATGGCTGATCTATTGTGGTGCAGTTCCACATTCCCGCCCTCTACCTCTGTGGTGTAACTGTATATCCTCTCCCCATAACCCTTAATCCCCTCTCTTATCAAAAACCCATCAACCCGTGTCTTAAAAATATTTAGCAAGGTAGCTTCCACCACTTCAACAGGCAGAGAATTCCAGAGATTCACCACCCTTTGAGTGAAGAAGTTCCTCCTCAACTCCGTTCTAAACCGCCCCCCCTTTATCTTGAGGCTGTGCCCCCTAGTCCTATTATTCTTTCTGAGCGGGAAGAGTCTCTCCACCTCTATCCTATCCATCTCATTCATCATCTTATACGTCTCAATGAGATCTCCCCTCATTCTTCTAAACTCTAACGAGTACAAGCCTCGTTTATTCAGCCTCTCCTCATAGCTCAACCCCCTCAACTCCGGCATCAGTCTAGTAAACCTCCTCTGCACTCCCTCCAAGGCCAAAATATCCTTGCGTAAGTACGGCGCCCAAAACTGCACACAGTACTCCAGCTGCGGCCTCACCAATGCTCTATACAGCCACAGCAAGACCTCCCTACTTTTATATTCAATCCCCCTCGCTATGAAGGCCAGCATCCCATTCGCCTTCCTGATCACCTGCTGCACCTGCAAGCTGGGTTTTTGCGACTCATGCACAAGGACCCCAAGGTCCCTCTGCACCGTCGCCTGCTGCAGTTTTTCGCCACGTAAGTGATAATCCTTCCTACCATTATTCCTACCAAAGTGGACCACCTCGCACTTGCCAACATTAAATTCCATTTGCCATTTCCTGGCCCATTCGCCCAGCCTATCTAGATCCTTCTGTAGACTCTCCACACCCTCCGCACAATTTGCCGTTCCTCCAATCTTGGTGTCATCAGCAAATTTCGACACCCTACACTCGGTTCCCTCCTCCAGATCATCTATATAAATGGTAAATAGCTGAGGCCCCAGCACCAACCCCTGAGGCACTCCACTAGTCACCATCCGCCAATCCGAATAGCACCCATTGACCCCCACTCTCTGCCTCCTATTTGACAACCAATCCTCTATCCACGCTAACACCCTACCCCCAACTCCCTGTCCCCTGACCTTCTGCAATAACCTCTTGTGAGGTACCTTGTCAAATGCCTTCTGAAAATCCAGAAAGACCACATCCACCGGCTCTCCTCTATCCACCGCCCTAGACACATCCTGTCCAGTAAATTTTGAGGTCCTGAATAACTTTTTTGTTTCTGTCTTCACGGAGGAGGACGTGAATAATTTGCCGGGTGTTAGAGATGGAAAGGTGGTAGGACTGGAGGTTCTTAATGACATTACTGTTACTAGAGCGGAGGTGCAAATATACCATTTATTAGTTCAAACGGCTTTCCTTTGTTCTATTCACACAATTTAAGATTTCTGTATTTATTTTTTGCTACCCTTTAACTTCCTTTATCTATCAGTGGCATCACTTCTCAGAAACCTTCTTTCCATGTTAAATAGCCCAATTGCTCATTAATCAGCTTGACACTTGTGATCTAGAATTATACAGTGTAGAAGAGGCACTTCAGTTCATCGAGTCTGTACTGACATGCAAAAAACACCTGAACTCCTATCTCATCTCATCTACTGGCATTTGGCCCATGGACTTGACTGTTATGATGTGCCAAGTGCGCATTCAATTACTTTTTAAAGGATGTGAGCAACCCGCCTTCACCTTCCTCCCAGGCAGCGCATTCCAGACCATCGCGATCTTCTGGGTAAAAACGTTTTATTTCACAACCCCCCTAAACCTCCTGCCCCTCACCTTGAACCTATGTCTCTTCGTGACCGACCCTTTAACTAATGGGAACAGCTGCTTCTTATCCATTCTGTCCATGTCCCTCATAATCTTGTACACATTGATCAGGTTGCCCCTCAGATCAAACTCCTGGTTTCTCTCTGCACTACTTTTGACACTTCAAATGCCTCCCTTAAGTTTCACTGACCAGTCAGTTAGGATTGTATTCACTGTAGTTTAGAAGAATGAGGGGAGGGCTTTCATAGAAACATATAAAACCTAACAGGACTAGACAGAGTTGATGCAGGAAGGATGTTCCTGATGATGGGGGTGTCCAGAACCGGAGTCACAGTCCAGAAGTATGAGGTAAAGCATTTAGGATTGAGATGAGGAGAAATTTCTTCATCCAGAGAGTGGCAAGCCTGTGGACTTCACTACCACTGAAAGCAATTGAGGCTAAAACATTGGGGCAAAAGGGATCAAAGGATATGGTGGGAAGACAGGAACAGGTTTGTGGGTTGAATGATCAGTCGTGGTCACAACGAATGGCAAAGCAGGCTCAAAGGGCTGAATGGTCTACTCCTGCTCCTATTTTCTATGTTTCTAAGGTATAAGGAAGGAATGAGAGCACGGTAGGTCAAAGGTAAGAGCTGCATACTCATTGAATGGTTGCAGCACACAATGAGTCCATTCAGCCCATCACACCCATGCTCACCCTCTGCAACAGCAACCTAGCTAGTCTTATTTGATTTGATGTGATTTAACCAAATTGTAAACTTTTCTGCGCACTCTCTTATGCCTTCCCATAGACCCTGGTATTCAGAAGTGGACACAAATGGTGAGGCCAAGCCAGTGTTTTACAAATATCATAATTTCCCTGCTTTTATTTTTTATGCCTTTATTTATAAAGCCCAGGATCCCATGTGTTTCATTAATCACTTTCTCAACCCATCTGGCCATATTGAACAATCTGGACACATATACCCCCCATTCACACTGCTCCTGCACCCCTATTAGAATTGTTTCCCTTTTTTTATTGCCTCTCCTGCTTCTTCTAGCCAGGATGTATCACTTAACACATCCTTGCATTACATTTCTCTGCCACATGTCTATCTATTCTACCAGACTGCCAATTTCCTCTTGAAGTCTATCACTATCATGCCAACAGTTCACAATATTTCCAAGTTTTGTGTTAGCTGCTAATGTGAAATTACAATCTGTACGCTCAGGTACAGGTAATTGCAGTAGTCAAGAAAATGAATGATCGTTCATTCATTGTGGGGAACCCCACTCAGAAACAACCTCCAGTCTAAAAAACTGTTCACCACTTTGTCCAACCAATTTTGCATTCATTCTCTCACTGACCTTTTATTCCATGAGCTTCAACTTTGTTAATAAGCCTGATGTGTGACAATTTATCAGCTGCCTTTTGGAAGTCCATGCACACCAAATCAACCACACTATTCTCATTAACCTTATCAAAAAATTAACTCAAATCAGTTAAAAATTACTTATCCTTAACAAATGCATACTGTCTTTCATAAAGTCATAGAGTCATAGAATTTTACATCACAAAAAAGTGGCCTTTTGGTCATAGTCTCCATCACTTCTCTTAGTTTCCTCAGATGCACCTGATCCGGTCTTCAAGTACAGCCAGACTTTCCCAAACTTCCTCTTCAGCAATTTTCAACCCACCCCATCTTTCAACCACCTGTTTTGGCAGCATCCTCTTTCTTGGTATACAGTCCCTTGGTTATGCCCTCTGTCCCCATCCGTTGATGCTCTTTTTTAGTCCCACTCCTCCTCTTACTACCCTTTTACTATTTATATGTCTGTATATGAGTTTTGGATTCACTTTTGTTTGTTGCCAATCTCGTCTCATATTCTTGCTTTGTCTCTCATATCTCCTTTCTCACTTCCCCTTTGTACTTTCTATTTTCAGCCTGTTTTTCAGTTCTCAACCTGACATCTGTTGTATTTACCCCTTTATCTGCTTATATTGAAAACCTCTGTCCTCGTTTGAGGCTGGGATTCTCCAGTGCCGCTGAAAGTGAATGGAGTTTTAGCTGGAACATCAATTTCTCTGTTTTCATTAGCTGGGTGGGTGGGTGGATGGGTTGGGGGGGGAGGGGGGGAGGGGGGGGGGGCGGTGGTTGGGGTGGGGGGGGGGCAGCACAAGATTGAAGAATCCTGCCTTTAATCTTTATCTTTTTCACCATTCAAGGATCTAGGGCTTCGTTTGTCTTCTTTTCTCCCCTGTGACTATGTAGCTCAAATGTACCCTAACTAACTTCACTTTAAAGCAGTCTATTGTGCAATTAGATTTGCCCACGAATGTTTGATTCCAAGAGGCCATACTGTGGGGAATATAGATTTTGTGAAGGGGTTGCAGTGTTTGGGAAGGTTACAGAAATAGGCAAGATAAGGGTATGAAGAGATTTAACACAATAAAAATTTTGAATTTGAGGAGTTTGGAAATGAAACTGAAGTGGACAATGAATGTGATTTCTTGTGGATTAGAATATTGGGTAGCAAGGTCTTTGATGAGCTGAAGATAATGTGATTAGAAGATTGGAGACCAACCACAAAAGCACTGGAGATGACAAAGACATGACTAGGACACAGTATTAATAGCAATAATATAGGTTTTAGATGCCCTTACATGTCTGTCACTGGTACATTAGGATTCCTCTGCAGCCAATGTCAAATGGGCATGTTTACAAACTCCTAACTGTCAAACTTTGTCCTGTCACAATACCATGTAATTGTCCTCTTGGGATGAGTGATCACAATATGGTTGAATTTCTAACACAGATGGACGGTGAGAAAGTAGTGTCCCAAACCAGTGTTCTCTGCTTGAACAGAGGGGAGTACGATACGATGAGGGCAGAATTGGCTAATGTGGACTGGGAGCACAGACTAGTTGGTAGGACAGCTGGGGAACAATGGAGGATTTTTAAGGATGCAGAGGATTTTTGCAAGGGGGATGGAATATAAAAGCAGGGAGGTCTTGCTGCAATTGTACAAGGTACTGGTGAGGCCGCAACTAGAGTACTGTGTGCAGTTTTGGTCCCCTTATTTGTGAAAGGATATATTGGTTCTAATATGCCTTCACTAACTTCTTCATTTACTTCAGATACGGGGCCTGATTTTTACCATCAGGTTGCTCCCATTTTTGGGTGAGAAAAGTTGGTAAAATTGAGCATGAGGCGAGTAGTGCGATCTGTGCCCATCTCTGTGCCGGTTCCCCCTTTACCAAGGCCCAAGGTTGATGAGGGGGTTAGCTTATAAGAAATAAGAACATAAGAAATAGGAGCAGGAGTAGGCCATCTAGCCCTTCGAGCCTGCCCCGCCATTCAATAAGATCATGGCTGATCTGTCGTGGCTCAGTTCCACTTTCCCGCCCTCTCCCCATAACCCTTAATCCCCTCTCTTATCAAGAACCCATCAACCCGTGTCTTAAAAATATTTAGCGAGGCAGCCTCCACCACTTCAACGGGCAGAGAATTCCAGAGATTCACCACCCTTTGAGTGAAGAAGTTCCTCCTCAACTCCGTTCTAAACCAACCCCCCTTTATCTTGAGGCTGTGCCCCCTAGTCCTAGTGTCTTTTTTGAGCGGGAAGAGTCTCTCCACCTCTATCCTATCCATCCCATTCATCATCTTATACGTCTCAATGAGATCTCCCCTCGTTCTTCTAAACTCTAATGAGTACAAGCCTAGTTTATTCAGCCTCTCCTCATAGCTCAATCCCCTCAACTCCGGTATCAGCCTAGTAAACCTCCTCTGCACTCCCTCCAGGGCCAAAATATCCTTGCGCAGGTGCGGCGCCCAAAACTGCACACAGTACTCCAGCTGCGGCCTCACCAATGCCCTATACAGCTGCAGCAAGACCTCCCTACTTTTATATTCAATCCCCCTCGCTATGAAGGCCAGCATCCCATTCGCCTTCCTGACCACCTGCTGCACCTGCAAGCTGGGTTTTTGCGTGAGTAGATTGGGCCTGTACTTGTTGGAGTTTAGAAGGCTGAGGGGTGATCTTATAGAGACTATAAGATAATGGAGGGGCTAGATAGGGTGGAGGCAGAGTGATCCTTTCCACTCAGAAAGGAAACCAGAACTAGAGGACACAGCCTCAAAATAAGGGGGGGTCAGTTAGAACAGAGTTGAGGAGGAACTTCTTCTCTCAGAGGGTGGTGAATCTCTGGAATTCTCTGCCCATTGAAGCAGTGGAAGCTACTTCGTTGAATATGTTTACGTCACAGGTAGATAGATTTCTGATCAATAAGGGAATTAAGGGTTATGGGGAGAAAGCGGGTCAGTGGAACTGGACCACTATCAGATCAGCCATGATCTTATTGAATGGCAGGGCAGGCTCGAAGGGCTAAATGGCCTACTTCTGCTCCTATTTCTTATGTTCAATTTGCTCAATTACTCTTGCACCTCCAAATTTGATACCCTTACCTCTCCACTCTTATCTGTTTGATCATAGCCCAGAACATATCTAACCAAAGCTTGTGTTCCCACCCCAATGTTCTTTTGGTCATCTCACATCATCAACTTCAAAGATGGGGCAATTAAACTCTAGATAAAGAAATTGATGATGACACAGACATGATGGGGTGGGTGGGAGATTGCAGAGGTTGAAGTAAGTGGTCTTGTTGGTTAATAAAGTATGAGATTCAAAACTTAATTGAGAGTTTAACAGGGGACTGAGGATCTGGTTTATTAGGTTCAGCCTTAACAAAGCAGCCCAGAAAGGAAGATCAGAACATTGAGTTTTATGGCAGGGATCCAATAAGATGGTTTTACTTTCGGTGACCATCAGCAGAATAGAAGCACTGGGGAGGGAAATTCAGAATCTGTGGCTCCAGTTCCACCCATCTGACCCAGCTTTTATTATGTGATCATAGTTGGGATACCAAGTTGATGATGGTATAGACCAGTGGTGGGTAACCTGCAACCCAGGAGCCACAAGTGGCCCACCTGAGTGTATAACAGGTATAGTAAGGGGTAGAAGTCACAGCCTTGCAGGGCACCAGTGTTGAGGATAATCATGGAGGAGATATTGTTGCCTATCCTTACTAATTGCGGTCTGTGGGTTAGGAAGTCTAGGATCCAGACGCAGAGGGAGGAGACGAGCCCTAGGATACAGAATTTGGAGATGAGTTTCATAGGAATAATGGTGTTTACAACTGAACTGTAGTCAATGAACAGGAGTCTGACATAGGCGTTTTTGTTTTCTAGGTATTCCAGAGTTGAGCGTAGGGCCAGGGAGATGGCTTCTGTTGTGGACCTGTCGTAGCAGTAGGCAAACTGCAGTGGATCCAAGCAATCTCAGAAACTGGAGTTGATTTGTGCCATGACTAACCTTTCAAAGCACTTCATAATAATCATGGACGTCAGAGCCACCAGTTGCAGCACAGTGGTTAGCACTGCTGTCTCAGTGCCAGAGATCCAGGTTCAAATGCAAGCTTGGGTGACTGCACAGAGTCTGCACGTTTTCCTCATGTCTGCACGGGTTTCTCCAGGTGCTCCAATTTCCTCCCACAGTCTGAAAGACATGCTGGTTAGGTGCTAAATTGTCTCTCCGTGTACCCAAACAGGTACCGGAGTGTACCGACTAGGGGATTTTCACAGTAACTTCATTGCAATGTAAGCCTATTTGTGACAGTAATAAAAAAAAACCTTTGAACTGTTATTGGCATTCCAGTCCTGTGACGTTCAGAGCTGACTTCTAAATACCAAACATGATTCAGCACTATCACTCACTCAGACTCTATGCAGAGTGGCTTACTGCAAGACTGGAATACCGAATCCCAGTACTCTTCAGTGCAGTACTGGGTGGATGTTACGCTGTCGGGGATATTGTCTGATAAGTTATTAAACAGAAATTCTCTCTTGCCCCCTCAGGGAAACAAAAAATCCTCTGGCACTACAGGGAGGAGTTCAACAAAGTGGCCCTATTCAATTTTATCCTTCAACCCAACCTCACCAAAGCAGACGATAGAATATATCTTTTGATCTGTGGTGCCCATATTACTAAAGCGGATATATTACTAAATACGGCAGCAACATCACCCCGTTTTACACCTTTAAAATGTGACCATGTTTGGGTCAAATACGCTGAGCCAATTCTTATCGAAACTGAATTTGCATCGAGACTCATCAACCTCACATGACATTGTGGGGGGGCGGTGAATAATCAGGCAAGTCCCTTTCCCCTCCCATTGAATGAGGAAGCTTTCTTTAAGGCAAGGGGTGTAATTACTGGCTCTAACCTCTGCTAGCAGGGACCTGCTCAAGTTGCTGAGCTGCCAGATTTCACCATGGTGGCTGCCCCAGTCTTCGCTTTGTGCCTCCTGAGCTGCGCTTCGGCCGCCCTCCACTTCAGGGGCAGTCAACCCTGCCACAAGACGGTGCCCGGCACTAACTTTCAAGGGGTCAGGTAAGGAGGGGAGGGGGGAGCCGGAGCGCCGCTGATGACCTGTGTTGGGAAGGTGACTCCCACACTGGGCTAGCTGATTCACTAACTCTGCTGCTGCTGCTGTGTGACCCTCTCCCCAGACAGCTGGGGCTCTCTATATTTATCCCAGGCACTGACTTCCTACTCATGACTTCCTGTTTCTTTGCGTCGGATTTTTCAAAAAATGATCCTCGGATATAAGGTCTTGGTAAATACCCAGAGCGAATTGGGTTCGGGCTAAAGGTGGTTGTTTGCGGATCCTTCCGGAACTAATATATTTGCTGGGACTGCTTGTCGAGATGGTGCGAGGCCGGTGTATTGGGCATCAAAAAGGGCAATTGAACAAGTGAATCATTAGTGTCCAGGAGAAGAGGAAGCCGGGGCTTTAGAAAGAGTATGTTAATGTTGGTATAAAACAAAAAATGCAGGATAAATTCCGTGGGTCTACAGTTAACATTTTGGATCTAAATTTTTCTACAGTACCGTTAGTGTTGGACTGAGTAAGGTCTGTGAGGGTGCAGCGCATGCTGACTGTTTTCATCTAGATTCAAGCGCCCAGTCTATATTCTGCTTCCTTTAAATCACCCAACCTTACAGCCGACCTCTCACCCTAACTCTTCAACTCTGCCCCTGTACTATAAGCTGGAATATTTGAGGTAGTTTTTCTTTCTTTAAAATAAGTATGATGTGTTGTAGATCTGATGTGGAGATGCTGGCGTTGGATTGGGGTAAACAGAGTAAGAAGTCTCGCAACACCAGGTTAAAGTCCAACTGGTTTATTTGGTAGTAAAAGCCACTAGGTTTCGGAGCACTTGCTGCTCCTTCGTCAGGCAAGTGGGATTTTCCACCAATGGCTTGACTTTCTCAGACAGCTTAAGAAAAATTGGCATGTCCGCTCTCCAACTTTTACAGATGCACCATAGAATTTCTAGTTTTATCACAGCTTGGTATGGCTCCTGCTCTGCCCAAGACCGCATGGAATTACCAAAGTCATGAATGTAGCCCAATCCATCACGAAAACCAGCCTCCTACCCATTGACTCTGTGTCTACACTTCCCGCTGCCTCGGCAAAACAGCTAGCATAACTAAGGACCCCATGCACCCTGGATATTCTCTCTTCCACCTTCTTCCATCAGGAAAAAGATAGAATAGTCTGAGGTCACGTACCAACCGATTCAAGAACAGCTTCTTCCCTGCTGCCATCAGACTTTTGAAGGGACTAACCTTGCACTAAATTGATTTTTTTTGCTACACCCTAGCTATGACTGTAACACCCCATTCTGCACCCTCTCTCACTTCCTTCTCTATGAACATATGCTTTGTCTATACAGCACGCAAAAAAAACTTTTCACAGTATGCTAATACACATGATATAATAAATCAAATCCTCCTCTCAAGTTCCTTCCTCAAGGTTCCCTGCTTCTACACAGCTCATTTAAGAAGTTCCTCTTTGACCAAATGTCAGGTCACATCTCCTCATGTGGTTTGGGGTCTTTTTTTTCCTAATTACTCTCCAGTGAAACACCATAGCATACCATGCTGAAGACTCTACATAAATGTAAGCTGTTCTTGCATTAGAATTTGGCAGACTAGTGTCAAAAACAATTTGATGTGAAGAAATATATGATGCAATTCTTGTGTTTCTTGTGATAATGGGAGTGTTAACTCATTGGGAGGAAGCTGAAGTAGCTGTGTGAACAGTGAAATCTGCAGATTGAAAAGCACAATTCCATACAAGTGTTTCAGCAGATGAAGGCATTTGGGGGAAAAAAAATAGACTAGTTTTATTTTAGGTTTATGAATTTGGACATTACATTCTTGGAAGAGGTAATGATAAATTTAGGCAGTGCCTGAATCAGAGTTACAGTGGTGTGCACTGTTTTTTACTGGCATGTTATAGGCTGGAAAACTACAGTTAGTGTGCAGTGTGGGATAAATATCAGATGGAGAAACTAAGTTATGAGAAGAGACTTGAGATGACAGCACTACTTCCACTGGAGAAGATTGACAAGGAGATTTCAAGGTTTGATGGGGAGGATAGGGACAGAGTATTCCATCTAGTTGGGTGATAAGTAATAAAGAACTATTGAGTCACTGACAGCATAGAGAGGGGTGGGAGAAATCTCTTCCTGCATGTGGGATACTTTGCCACAGGGAAAGGTTGAGACATCTTAGAGTACTGCCCTTCCTACACTCAAATCCACCCATCAAACATTGATCTCCCCAAAATGAACACCCCTGACCCAACCCCAGGAAATCTCTGCGAATACTACTTTCTATATTTTCACAAATTCCAGACTACAAAAGGGACTGCTCTGCCAAAATTGATTTCCACCCCCCCCCCCCCCCCCCCCACCTGTCTCCTGCCAATGTTTCTGTAGAGTAAATCATTAATCGAGGGATTGAGTTTAGGAGTCGGGAGGTAATGCTGGAACTTTATAAGACCCTTGTCAGGCCTCATTTGGAGTATTGTGCGCAGTTCTGGTCGCCTCACTATAGGAAAGATGTAGAAGCTATTGAAAGGGTGCAGAGGAGATTTACAAGGATGTTGCCTGGACTGGGAGGCATGCCTTATGAAGTTAGGTTGAGGGAGCTGGGACTCTTTTCCCTGGAGAGACGAAGGTTGAGAGGCGACCTGATAGAAGTTTACAAAATGTTGAGAGGAATAGATAGGGTGGACTCTCAGAGGCTATTTCCCCGGTTTGAAATGGTCGCTACGAGAGGACACAGATTTAAGGTGCGGGGAGGGAGGTTCAGAAGTGATGTTAGGGGTAAGTTTTTCACTCAGAGGGTGGTGAGTGAATGGAATCGGCTGCCGTCAGTGGTGGTGGAGGCGAACTCGCTGGGGTCTTTTAAAAGACTTCTGGATGAGTATATGGGGTTTAATGAGATTGAGGGTTATAGATAGGTCTGTAGGTTGGTAGGTGATGTGGTCGGCGCAACTTGTGGGCCGAAGGGCCTGTTTGTGCTGTAGTGTTCTATGTTCTATGTTCTATGTTCTAAATGATACCTGCTTTGTTATTCAAATCTATATCATAAGGTCTCTGGCAACTCAGCTGAAAACCTGGCTTTGTGCACACTAGCCTTGAGGATGGCTGGGAAATTGAGAAGGAAAAGGACAAGGGAAGCAAGATGTAGTCATGAAGCTTGGAGGTAGAGTAAGGGAGTAATGTGTGGTACACAAGCCATGTATAATTTTTAATTGAACAAAGAGCATTGTGAGAGAGAGCTAGCAGTGAGTCATTATACAAAATTAGGGGTTGTCCATGTGCTTTCCCCTGTCTTAATGACCAGTATCCTGTTATGAAAGAGCAGTAAGCTCCTTTCATCAAACGTTTAGAATGGTTCAGTCTGTTATCTTTTATCCACAGCCACAACTCGGTATCCTCCACTAGCCATTGTTCAGCCTGAGCCAAACTGTTGACAACTTTGGCATTGTATTTGCACTTCTGGCGTGAATCCTTTCCACAATGAGGATTGCAGAATTACACCTCCATAGTTACCCTTCTGCTGTTGAAACTCCCATCATGGCTAGACTCAACTATTCCAATGATCTCCTGGTCAGACTCCCATCTGACACTCTCTGTAAACTTGAGCTTATCCAA
This sequence comes from Carcharhinus amblyrhynchos, assembly GCF_965287045.1. Taxonomy (NCBI): domain Eukaryota; kingdom Metazoa; phylum Chordata; class Chondrichthyes; order Carcharhiniformes; family Carcharhinidae; genus Carcharhinus; species Carcharhinus amblyrhynchos. Next base: position 51,702,989 of record NC_137339.1, on the reverse strand, counting down.
AGCCTTGCTGCCTGTGTCACATTGGGTTTTGATTTCACAAAGCCACAAATGTAAATTTCCCATCTTGCATTTAATTTCCTTTAATGCATCCCCTTCCTTATCTCTGTAACTTTCTCCAGCCCTGCAAGCTATCTCCAAGCTCTTATGTCTCCAACTCTAGTTTCTTGGGAATTCCCATTGCCTTTTACTCCAGCTTCTGTTGTTTCAACCTCGTGTCATGGAATTCCTTTTCTTAAATTCCTATTTCTCCATATTCCTCCCTTTAAAACCTTGGTTAAAATGCAACTCTTTGCTTAGCCCTCCCAATTCCCCTATTTGGTTCAATATTTATTTTTTGATTACAACTTTGTGATTCTTATTTCAATGTTAAAGGCACTATTTAAATACAAGTTTGTTGTTGACTACAATGAGACTGTTGAAATGAAGAACTCATTAAAATTCCTAAAATCGTTTTACAACTGGGAAGATTAGATAGCAAGGCCTTAACAATTATGCCATTTTCATTAGGAACTGGAATTATTTCATGACAAAAGACTGGCTTGGGAAAGATGGAAGTTCACCCTCTCAAAATTGGGATCATGAGGTTAGAAATGAACATAGCGACAGATACAATCAGCCATTTTAACTAGATGAGGAGGGAGCTGGAGAGGGAGATGAAAGTGGCTAGTTCAATACCAAAAGGTCTTCCTTAATTTTTAACAGAGAGGACAGGAAGATTGAAAAAAGAGTGCCATTTCTAAATTCAAAGCATCCCACGTTGCTTTATAGCCAATTAAGTACCTTTTTGAAGTGCAGTCTCAATATGTGACGTCAGTGTACATTTAAGAGATTTTTAAATCATGCTCTCTGCAGCTCACAGTCTTAGCTGGTAAATTGTTGCTGGGCTGACTTAGAAGAGTCCTTTTATTGCTCCGTAAGTGGGTTAATTGGGGAGTTGTTTATGTTTATTCTAGGGGTAGTTTTATGGCTCTGCATTATTAGGAGAATAGGTCATGAGTTCTGGACAGTTTTTTTTCCCCTTTCTAGGGAGTTTAAGGGATGTTTTTCCTGTTGGCTGCAGTTTGAGTTTTAAGTTTTAGAAGGGACAGCAAGCTGAAAAGAAGTGTTTCACTCTGTTTTTCTAAATTCTGTTGGTTATCTGAAAACAAGGTCTCGCCCTTCTGAAGGGAGAATCTGCTGTTGGTGGCTTGACTAGAATCTACCTGGAGTTCTGGGAAGCTGTTCTGATTTCAAACTGTTCTGGATGTGTCAACAGGATTACTAGAACTGACAAGACCTGAAAGTTTTCAATATTCCAACCAAAGGTCTCAATTCTAGTATTACATGAGCTTTAGTCTTTGGGTTGCACCTGTTTAAAGGGTTGTGTCTGTGGCAAGCGTTTTGTTTGATTGGAACATTTAGATATACTTGTTAAGGTTATACATTGTCTTGGTTGTTTTGTTTGTTTTGTTTTTGTTTGTAATTGATAAAAGATATTGCTAATCTTCTTTCCATACATGTTAACTATATTCTTAATTAAACTTTGTTTGATAAAAGCTCCCTAGTGGGTCATTTGAATCATACCTGAAGTGAAGCCTAACATATTTATTCTAGCCAAATTCAAGATGCAAAACTTATGATCCAGGTGAGCTCCATAAAACACTTTGGAGTTTCTGACCTGAACTATAATAATTGAAGGAAACTTGGCTGCTAGCTTTTGCACAAGATCCCACAAAAAAAGGATCATGATCAGACCTGTTTATAGGTATTGGTTTAGAAAAGACTTTGGGCAGGACATTGTGGCGAATACCCCTGCTGTTCTTCAAACAGTATTATGGATCCTTAAACCAGTCAGAATGTCCACTTAAAATCTTATCTGAAAGACGACCATTCCTTCAGTACTGTACTGAAGTGACTATTTTGATTATGTGCTCAAGTCTGGGATGCGAACCCAATATTTTCTGCTTCAAAGTCAAAAGTTACCCACTGAGCCATTTTTGACATGGAAATAGATTTGAAACTGAGGTAAGACAGATTATAATTACTGTATGGAATGATTACACTTATTCAATAAAAAACATTTTAGTATTTATAAAAACAAGCCATTTGACCCAATGACCAATGTTGCTCCTTAACCTTCCATCCTACCAGCATATTCCTCTATTCCTCTCTCCCTCATAGATTAAGCTAGCTTCCTCTGAAATACTTCAATGCTATACACCGCCACTATTTCGTTTGGTAGCCAGTTCCACATTCTAACTACTCTCTTGTAAAGTGGTTTCTCTTGAATTACTCATTGGATTTATTTATGGCCCTGAGTTTTGAATTCCTACATTTTCTCCTAAGGGCTGAATATTAAGTGGGGGGGGGGGTGGTGGTGGTGGTGGTGTGTGGATGGCTGACCCGGCCCACCCGCCCCAGAAGCAAAAAGTCAACGTAGAGCTGATCCACTCCATGCTGTGGACAGGCTACGTAAGGCCAATGTGGGATGTCCGTCTCCCACTGGGGAGGAGGTCCTGCCCTTGGGAGCTACTGGTCAGTCTGACTGGTTAAAAATCCAGCAGGTTCACTAATGCTCATTTGGCGAGGGGAACATATGACCTTTGCAGTGTCTGGGCTGAATGTGACTCAAGTCATAGAATAAAATAGAATTCCTAAAGTGCATGAAAAAGCCATTTGGCCCATCAAGGCTGCATCGCTAACAATTGCACTCAGGCCCTATCTCTATAACCCCATGTATATACCCTCTAATCCCACACTAAGGGGCAATTTACTATGGGCAATCAATCTAACTTGCATATCTTTGGAATGTGGGAGGAAACGGGAGCATCCAGAGGAAATCCACTCAGGCTGGGGGAGAACTTGCAAACTCCATACTATAGTCAGCGGAGGCCAGAATTTAACCTGGGTCCCTGGTGCTGAGGCAGCAGTGCTAACTACTGTGCCACCATACCGCCCCAGTGTCACACTACCGTGGTTGATTTCTAATGATGGGGAGCAATTAAAACCAACTCTGTTCTTATCCCAGCAAGGCTCATGAGATAGGAGTCAGGAATGGGAGCTTTAGCTGAAATTCAGAGCCCCCAGATGCCATTCTAACAGCCCATCAGCTGAGATCAAATCTGTTATGAATGTCACAGTAGAACACCAGGTGATGCCCATTGAACCACTGGAGAACCTTAAACCATATGAGAGAGCCGACAGTAGCATATTCACCTGATCATCTGAGACTGCTCTCTCTCATTCTGAGCATCATTTCCCAAGATAATATTAGAAATTTGTTTATCTGCCTTGGTAACAATGGATCAATTGGCTTCACAACAAAACTCCCATCAATTACTTTGTATTTTCTATTTTAATATTGTTGTATAAAGTTGCACTTTGACACTTGTGAAATTCTTGCTGTTTCATTTGTACTTCCCCCAGGTCTTACCCTCGGCCTCATGAATACCTTCCCATCGCTGCTCTTCCAAAGACCTGGGACTGGCGCAATGTGAATGGCACTAACTTTGTCAGCACCACCAGGAATCAACACATTCCTCAGTACTGTGGATCATGCTGGGCCCATGGGAGCACCAGTGCTCTGGCAGGTAGGACCTGATAGGTACATTAAATGGATCCTGCGGAACACTTACCCAGAACAAGTCAGTATCACAGGGCCAAAATGTAGAAACCAGATTGTAGGAGGCACCATGCAGGAAAAGCTGTCCGTGTCAACAGGAGATCGTAAAAGTATCACAGAATCCCTACAACGCAGAAGGAGGCCATTTCGTGTCTGCATGGACTCTCTGAGAGAACATCTTACCCAGATCCTATCCCGTAACTCCCATCTATTCACCTCCTAACCTACACATCTTTGGACATTAAGGAGCAATTTAGTATGGCCAGTCACCTAACCTGCACATCTTTGGACTGTGGGAAGAAACCCACACAGACAAGGGGAGAACATGCAAGCTCCGAGCAGTCATCCAAGGCCGGAATTGAATCCGAATCCCTGGCGCATGAGGCAGCAATGCTAACCATTCTGCCACTGTGCTACCCACAAATAATGGGTCTAATCTTACAATGGAGATATCGGATCTAATTTGACCACATGCGAGAATACAATTGGAATTATTCATTTTTTTTTTACCAGCTATGACACACTTCAGTCGTTTATACCAAATTGCAGCCCACACACACAAATCCTTTGAAGTTACAGCTGGGCCATTCAGGACCATAGTCAACAAAAACTATTCCATACAAAGTGTAGTAGAAATTTGGCATGCTTTCCCAAAAAGGACTATGGATGCTCGGGGTTAACTGGAGCTTTCATGACTGAGATAGATATGTCCTTGTTGGTAAAACAGTATTGAGGATTATAGATCAAAGGTTGTGTAAAGGGAGTTGAGGTGCAGATCAGTCCAGATCTAACTGAAGGTGAAATAGGCCCAAGGAGCTGAATGGCCTTCTCTTCTTCTTAAGTTCCAGTAAGTTGCTAATTAGTGCAGTTTTTTAAAACTGAAAACTTTAGTATTCAATCTGCTGTTGCAACCCAAGCTGACAAACGTGAAGCAGAGAGCATTCATGGACCCACTGTTTTCTGAGGACGCTTTTGACATAATTAGCACACTATTGGTATCTTTGATGACCACACTCATGAGCCCGATCATGGAGGCAGCAGACACCTTCTTTTCAGTTTTCTCTCCCAAGTTCCAAACGCCTAAACATTTATGGCTCTTTGGCCAATAAAGCTTGCTCCTGCTGCCCCACCGCACCACCCGCCCCCCCCCCCCCCCCCCCACCCCCGCCACTGAGTGTCCACTCCAACTGAACACCAACTTATCCAGTGCATCCAGGGGTTGACTAGAGGGGAGAGCTTTGTCTGTGCATCCTAGCCACAGAAAAGAAAATGCCTCAGGTTGAAGCTGTCAGTTTAGTGGTGAAATAAGATAGCTTTGCAATGATGGGTCATGCCAATGGGGAACTGATCAAACTCATTTCACACATATCCCCCATAGGCAGCAAAGGGAAGAAAGTTTCACTCCACCAGTGCTGGCTGTCTTGAGGCAAATCAGAGTGGATAAATCCCCAGGGCCGGACATGGTATTCCCACGGACCTTGAGGGAGGCTAGTGTTGAATTTGCAGGGGTCCTGGCAGACATTTAAAATGCCAGTATTCATGGGGCAGGTGCCGGATGATTGGAGGGTGGCTCATGTTGTTCTGTTGCTTAAGAAAGGTTCCAAAAGAAATCCGGGAAATTATAGGTCAGTAAGTTTGACATTGGTGGTGGGCAAGTTATTGGAAGGTGTGATAAAGGATAGGATTTACAAATATTTGAATAGACAGGGGCTTATTAGGGAGAGTCACTGTGACTTTGTGCATGATAGGTCATGTTTGACCAATCTATTAGAGTTTTTCGAGGAGGTTACCAGGAAGGTGGATGTTGTCTACCTGGATTTCAGCAAGGCCTTTGATAAGGTCCCTCATGGGAGGTTAGTTAGGAAGGTTCAGTCGCTAGGTATACATGGGGAGGTACTAAATTGAATTAGAGACTGGCTCAATGGAAGAAGCCAGAGAGTGGTAGTGGAGGATTGAACATAGAACATAGAACACTACAGCACAAACAGGCCCTTCGGCCCACGAGTTGCGCCGATCACATCAACACCTACCAACCTACAGACCTATCTATAACCCTCAATCTCATTAAACCCCATATACTCATCCAGAAGTCTTTTAAAAGACCCCAGCGAGTTCGCCTCCACCACCACTGACGGCAGCCGATTCCATTCACTCACCACCCTCTGAGTGAAAAACTTACCCCTAACATCACTTCTGAACTTCCCTCCCTGCACCTTAAATCTGTGTCCTCTCGTAGTAACCATTTCAACCCGGGGAAATAGCCTCCACAACCACTCTCTGCCTTCTGCAGGCAAGCCAGTTCTGAATCCACAGGGCCAAAGGCCCTTGGATCCCATGCCCTCTCACCTTCTCAAGAAGTCTTGCATGGGGGACCTTATCAAACGCCTTGCTGAAGTCCATGTACACTACGTCCACGACACTTCCTTCGTCAATGTGTTCAGTCACATTATCGAAGAACTCAACTAGGCTTGTAAGGCACGACCTGCCCTTGACAAATCCATGCTAACTATTCCTGATCATGTCAAACCTCTCCAAATGTTCGTAAATCTTGTCCCTCAGAAGCCTCTCCATCAGCTTATCGACCAGAGGTCAGACTCACCGGTCGGTAATTTCCCGGGCTATCTCTGTTCCCTTTCTTGAAAATAGGCACTACATCCGCAATCCTCCGGAACCTCTCCCGTCTCCATTGACGACGCAAAGATCATCGCTAGGGGCTCTGCAATCTCTTCCCTCGCCTCCCACAGTATCCTGGGGTACATCCCATCTGGTCCAGGCGACTTATCTACCTTGATAGAATTCAAAAGTTCCAACACATCCTCCTCCTTAATATTCACGTACTCAATCTTTTCCATCTGCTGCAAATCCATAACAAAATCTCCCAGATCAGCTTCCACCGTGAATACTGAGGCGAAGTACTCGTTAAGCACCTCTACCATTTCTTCTGGTTCCACACAAACCTTTCCCCCCTCACCTTTTATAGGTCCTATCCCTTCTCTTCTTATCCTTTTACCTTTCACATATTTATAGAAGGCCTTGGGATTCTCCTTAATCTTACCCGCCAAGGTCTTCTCATGACCCCTTCTGGCTCTCCTAATTTCCCTTTTAAGTTCCTTCCTACAGTCCTTATACTCCTCAAGATCTTTAACCACTCCTAATTCCCTAATTGCTTCTCTGAGTGGAGGCCTATGACGAGTGGTGTGCCGCAGGGATCGGTGTTGGGTCTATTGTTGTTTGTCATCTATATCAATGATCTGGATGATAATGTGGTAAATTGGATCAGCAAATTTGCTGATGATACAAAGATTGGAGGTGTAGTGGACAGTGGGATTTGGACCAACTAGAAAAATGGGCTGAAAAATGGCAAATGGAATTTCATAGAACCCTACAGTGCAGAAAGAGGCCCTTCGGCCCATCGAATCTGCACTGACCACAATCCCACCCAGGCCCTACCCCCATATCCCTACACGTTTTACGCACTGATCCCTCTAACCTAAGCAACCTAGTACACTAAGGGGCAATTTTAGCATGGCCAATCAACCTAACCCGTATGTCTTTGCACTGAGGGAGGAAACCGGAACACCCGGAGGAAACCCAAGCAGACATGAGGAGAATGTGCAAACTCCACACAGACAGTGACCCAAGCCAGGAATCGAACCCAAGTCCCTGGAGCTGTGAAGCAGCAGTGCTAACCACTGTGCTATGTGCCGCCCAATTTAACGCAGACAAGTGTGAGGTATCGCACTTTGGAAGGACAAACCAAAGTAGAAAGTAGAGTGTAAATGGTAAGACTCTGAAGAGTGCAGTTGAACAGAGGGATCTGGGAATACAGATACAGAATTCCCTAAAAGTGATGTCACAGGTGGATAGGGTCATAGTGTGCTTTTGGTACATTGGCCTTTATAAATCGGAATATCAAGTATATAAGGTGGAGTGTTGTGGTAAGGTTGTATAAGGCATTGGTGAGGCCAAATTTGGAGTATTGTGGAGAGTTTTGGTCACCTAGTTACAGGAATGATGTAAGTAAGGTTGAGAGAGTGCAGAGAAGGCTCACAAGGATGTTGCTGGACTTGAGAAGCTGAGTTACAGAGAGAGATTGAATAGGTTAGGACTTTATTCCCTGCAGCATAGAAGAATGAGGGGAGATTTGATAGAGGTGTATAGATAGAGTGAATGGAAGCAGACTTTTTCCACTGAGGCTAGAGGAGAAAAAAAACCAGAGGGCATGGGTTAAGGGTGAAAGGAGAAAAGTTTAAAGGGAATATTTGGGGGGATTCTTCATGCAGAGAGTGGTGGGAATGTGGAATGAGCTGCCGGATAAAGTGGTAAATGGGGGGGTCACTTTTAACATTTAAGAAAAACATGGATGGGTTCATGGATGAGAGGGGTGCGGAAGAATATGGTTCAAGTGCAGGTCAGTGGGACTAGGCAAAAAATGGTTTGGCACAGACAAGAAGGGCCAAAAGACCTGTTTCTGAGCTGTAATTTTCTATGGTTCAGTCTGATGCACTGGAAGTCTGCCCCAGAGGTGAAAGTTCACTGTGATAACCAACAGCTCCTCCCAGTCCCCATGATGTCAGTACCTGGTCCCTCCCGTTGCAACAGTTCTGCCTCCCAGATTGTGAATGTCTTAACAAATATTTCCTTTTTTTCAGATCGGATTAATATTAAACGTAAAGGCGCCTGGCCATCTGCTTACCTATCAGTACAGCACATCATTGACTGTGCTAATGCAGGCTCCTGTGAGGGAGGGGATCACTTGGGGGTGTGGGCATATGCACATATGCATGGCATTCCAGACGAAACCTGCAATAACTACCAGGCTAAGGACCAAGGTAAAGTTCTCAGGGTGCTTCACTACTATTGCATTTATTTGCTACTTGAAGCACTTGCATGGAGTTATATATAATTTTACACTATTATAAATGAAGATGAAGAGAAGACTGAGAGGTGACTTGATGGAGCTCTTTAAGATTACAAAAGGTTTTGATTGGGTAAACAGGGAAGATATTTCCACTTGTGGAAAAAGACCAAAGCTAAATGTAAAAAGAAGTCACTAATAAACCAAATAGGGAATTCAGGAGAAATCTCTTCAATCAGATACAGGATATTGGGCCATTTACTCTATGCTAGTGTTTATGCTCCACATAGCACCCTAACACCTCTCTTCATCTACTCCTGTTACTATCTCCCACATGTATTTATCTAGTTTTATTTGAAATGCATCAATGCTATTTGCTTCACCCACTTTATGATGTAACCAGTTCCATATTCTAACCACTGTCTGGGTAAAGAAATTTCTTTTGAATTTGTTAGTGAGTATTTTACATTTAGTTTTGTTATTTTCTTGCAAGTGGAAACATCCTCTCTGTGCAGCCAATCAAACTCTTCTGCATTATTGAAAAGCTCTATAAGGTCACCGCCCAGCCAGACTTCTTTCTACAGAATTTGTGTTTGGCTGCCAGAAGCAGTTCCAGAAAGATTGTTAAGCAAACATAGTGATGCTCCACTGTTGATGATTGACCGTTTCTAAGCCTGGGGGGAATTAATGTCAATGTAACATCAAAGAAAGCCATTTTACAGAGCAGCAGAAATGAACAGCACCTAAGCAGTTTGATTCTTTTCCTGGCTTTAGATTGTTTGCCATTTAACCAATGTGGTACCTGCACAACCTTTAATGTCTGCCACGTGATCAAGAATTACACGATCTGGAAGGTTGGTGACTATGGCTCTGTCAATGGGCGAGAGAAGATGATGGCGGAAATCTATGCCAAAGGTCCAATCAGGTACAGTATGTGATCAAGGCATCCCTTCCTGTAATGTTGTTCTCATTAGAATAGTATAAAATGGGAGATGTATCAGAGAACATGGAGGGGTCTTGAAAAACCACTGTTCCAGATTTGGGACTTGGAACAAGGAGTTTTCAACCATTGTGACATTCATTGCCGTCCTTACCTGGTCTGGCCTACGTGTGACTCCAGATCCTCAACAATATATTCAACTCTTAATTGCTCTCTGAAATGACCTAGCAAGGCTCTGTTCTTATTTTATGTGTTAAATCTTAAACTCCCATATCAGAGATAAAATGCAAAGAAGCTGAAGCAAGAATCAAACAGGTTTTACCAAGTGGGATATGAGGTAGGCGACCAACCTACTTTCTATAAATGGATTGATTATTTAAATATTATAATGAGGCAGTTTTTCTTCATTTTAACAATCAGTTTATTTGTAACAACAAGAAGCTGAGTTTCCCTAACCTCAGGGAACTGGGGAGTTTAACTGCTTAGGAGCCAAGAGGAGTATGAGCATTTCTTGCAAGTCCAACAAGCAACTAGTTAATTTCTCCCCCCCCCCCCCGCCCAATGGGATCAGAACATGCAGACCACCACTTCGTGCAACCATCTGATCAATGAGCTCACCCAAGTTCTCATATTCCTCTAAAGCGCTTCCCTATCTTCAATGCTTTGGCCAATTAGCAGACTTCCCACCTAAAAGATCTCCAGCCAGTAAACCTGTTCCTTTTTTAAAAAGGAACCCTGCAGTTAAATTCTGCAGGATATTCAGGAAACCCTTTCTTTTGGGTCTCCTGACCTTTCAGCAGCCCTAACCTAACCATCTCCCACTCTCCTCATTGCCCCTACCAAAATGCATCATTTCACAATGTTCCGCATTAAATGTCATCTACTGTGTCTCTGCCCATTTAACCAATATGTTGATGTTCTCCTGAAGTCTGAAGATCCAATGAGTGTAAGGTTATCAAGTGGCAAAGTCAGGACCCTGCACCAAACCCTCTGTCAGTTTACAATGGCCATGTCCAAGTGTTACCAACATCCACTGTGTCTATTTTACATGTGGTAACAATTCAAAGAGTTGTAGTCTGTTGTCGTAGATCCTCCTATTCACTATGTGATTTATTTAACATGATTTCAAAATCAAGAACATCCCTTTACAAATGGGGTTTTAGACCTTTGCAGTACTATCAACTTAGTAGCAATGCAATATAATTTTAATAATAAATCCCTTGCCTTCTGTCAATCCAGTATTGTTCCTGTCTGTCATAATGTCGGGAAATGGGTGCCAAATTGCACATAGCAAGATCCTACAATCAATTCATGTTTTTGATGATTTCATTAAAGAGTGAAGCATCTGACAACACACTGGGGAAAATTCCCCTTTTCTTTGAATAATGGCATTCATCTGAAGGAAGACAGTGGTCACAGTTCAACAACTGAACCAAAAGGCAGCACAGCTGTGGCTTGAATCCATGACTGGTTGAGAGAGGGTTTAGAGTTCACAACGCCTTGTAACGTGCTGTTCGGTATTATGTAGTGTAGATACCGTTTGGCTAAGATCAAGCTCAAGATCAGGTGCAGTGCCTCTTATCAGCTTGGATCTTGTTTGTGGGAATCATGAATTGGATTCAGTTTCAATTTAGTTTTTGGAGCAAGCACGGAGAACAATTCAGGTTTGCCTTGTCTACTCTGCGCATTGGCTTTGTAACTTAAGAATGGAGTAAAATTGTTTTTAAAATGTGTAGTGTAAATAGATCCTGTTACTTGTTTGGAGAACTCATTTGTGATTGGTAATTGTTTTCATCTGATTCCTTTATAGTTGTGGCATTATGGCTACAGAGAAGCTGGATGCCTACACTGGTGGTGTGTACATGGAGTTCCACACAGAGTCTACGATAAACCATATTGTGTCAGTTGCAGGCTGGGGCGTAGATGAGAATGGTGTTGAATATTGGATTGTGCGCAACTCCTGGGGTGAACCATGGGTAAGTATTTGTATTGCCACGCAATCAACTTTGCTGCTTTGGTCTACCTAGTGAAGCCAAAACCCAGACTAATAAGCAACTTGTGACTGGGTCAAATGGAACCAAGGTGACATGCTTGGCAGTGCAAAATTGAGCCTAATTTGTGGGCAGACTTGGTAATCCAATACCTAAACCAGGCAGATCTGCTGTACCCCAGCGCAGTTAAGTTTGATCCTACATGGCTGGATCATTAATGGGATATAAATGTCATCACTGGGGCTGGGGTTCTTCCCACACAGCTTCAGAGAGAGAGAAAACTAAAAGCCAAGGAGTCAGTTAATGTCCAAGCAAGATGAATGGCAAGAAGCTTGCCAGTGCTCTGGGCTGTGTGGTTTTAGCTGGGTAGATCCTGGATTACCATATACTTGAATATGGAGGTCCCCAATCCTTGGTTCTTGCTAACCGTGCTGAAAATTTCTGTGCCTAATTTCCCTCCAATTTGATTTTCAAGTTTGCTGTCGACACCACTGTAGAACTCATACAATGACGAGACAGAATTTGGTGGACTGGTTCGGCGACAATAATCTCTCCCTCAGTGTCAACAAAATGAAGGATTTTGTCATCACTTCAGGAAGTGTAGAGGAGAACATGCCCCTTCTACATCAATGGGATGAAGTAGAAAAGGTCAAGTTTTTAGGTGTCCAGATCACCAACAACCTGTCCTGGTCCCCCTGACACTATAGTTAAGAAAACCCATCAATGCCTTGACTTTTCCAGAAGACTAAGGAAATTTAGCATGTCAGCCACAACTCTCTCTCAACTTTTACAGATGCACCATAGAAAGTATTCTTTTTAGTTGTATGGCTTCTGCTCTGCCCAAGACTGCAAGGAACTACAAAAGCTCATGAATGTAGACTAATCCATCATGCAAACCAACCTTCCATCCATTGACTCTGCCTACACTTCCCGCTGCCTCGGCAAAGCACCCATCATAATTAAGGACCCCATGTACCCCGGACATTGTCTCTTCCACCTTCTTCCGTTGGGAAAAAAATGCAAAAGTCTGAGGTCACGTACCAACCAACTCAAGAACAGCTTCTTCCCTGCTGCCGTCAGACTTTTTAATGACCTACCTTGCATTAAATTGATCTTTCTCTATACCCTAGCTACGAATGTAACACATAAGAACATAAGAAATAGGAGCAGGAGTAGGCCATCTAGCCCTTCGAGCCTGCCCCGCCATTCAATAAGATCATGGCTGATCTGTCGTGGCTCAGTTCCACCTTCCCCACCCTCTCCCCATAACCCTTAATCCCCTCTCTTATCAAAAACCCATCAACTCGCGTCTTAAAAATATTCAGCGAGGCAGCCTCCACCACTTCAACGGGCAGAGAATTCCAGAGATTCACCACCCTTTGAGTGAAGAAGTTCCTCCTCAACTCCGTTCTAAACTGCCCCCCCCTTTATCTTGAGGCTGTGCCCCCTAGTCCTACTGTCTTTTTTGAGCGGGAAGAGTAACACTACATTCTGCACTGTCTCCTTTCCTTCTCTATGAACATTGTGCTTTGTCTGTATAGCGTGAAAGAAATAATACTTTTCACTGTATGCTAATACATGTGACAATAATAAATCGAATTAAAAAGACTTGGATAATGGAGTGCTTTCCTCCAGCGAGGGCATTTCATATTGTCACATTGCACCTGCTGTGCCAATTTGATTACGGCAGATATGTACTCATTCCGCTTACCCATCTTCTACAGAGGAACATATGAGCAGGAGTAGGCCACCCAGCCCCACCAGCCTGCTCGGCCATTCAGTAAGGTCTGGAGTCTCAACTCCACTTTACTGTCTGCCGCCCCACAAAACCTAACTCCATTGTCTATCGAAAATCTGCCTAACTCTTCATTGAATAAATTCAACGAATGCAATAAATAAGCCTTGCTGCGGTGGTACATGGTTTTGGTGAGACCACATCTGGAATACTGTGTGCTGTTTTCAGAAAGGATATATTTGTGTAGGAAGTGTACAGTGAAGATTCACTAGATTGGTCCCTGGGATGAGGGGGTTGCCCTATGATGAGGCTGAGTAAATTGGGCTTGTATTCTCTAAAATTTAGAAGAACGAGAGGCAATATTATTAAAACCTATAAAATCTGAGGGGACTTGACAGGGTGGATGCTGAGAGAATGTTGCCACTGGTTGGGGAGTCTGAAATAGTTGCAGGATAAGGGGCCGATCATTTTGGATTGAGATTAGGAGAAATTATTTCACTCAAAAGGTTGTGCATCTTTGGAATTCTCTACCCCAGAAGATTGTGGATGTCCCACCCCCACTCCCTCATTTCCAGATTCCCACTCTATCAAACCTGTTGGATTTCTTCATTTATTTTAAACACCTCAGTCAAATATTCCAAGGAAATACAAGTTTATGCAATCTGGTCCTATCGTTTGATTCTTTAACCCTATTACCGTTATGGATTTAGGTTAGCTTGGAAACTATTGACACAGTGACAGATTTTCTGTGATTCAACCTCCTCCTACCAAAGAAAATGCTGTCTCAGCCAGCCGAGGATTATGGAAGGCTTCCCAAGTTAAATGCAACTCATTCATGGAGAGATCTTGCCCTCTGACTTCACCAGCCAAGATCACATTAACTCTACGTTTTCTGTTTTCAGGGGGAAAGAGGTTGGCTGCGAATTGTCACCAGTGCCTACAAGGGAGGAAAGGGAAACTTCTACAACCTGGCAATAGAAGAAAATTGTGCCTATGGAGACCCTATCCTGTAGTAGTGTATGCATTTGAACGCAAATCTATTCTTCATAGGAATGGAACTTTTTAAGATATATATATTTTTAAAGTGCTAATGCAAATTGTACAATACAAATAATTTGCCATTCTGTACTTGAGAAATTTTTGAACAGTAAAGGAATTAAGAGCAGATGGGTAGGTGGAGCTGAGTCCACAAAAAGATCAGCCATGATCTTACTGAATGGCAGAGCAGGCTGGAGAGGCCAGATGGCCTACTCCTGCTCCTAGTGCTTCTGTTATTATGAGAACACAAGTGATTTTTTTGTTAAAAAACAAAGGTGTAACTATATAAAGTGAAATAGAAATGAGAATGTTATTTGCTACACAGAGAACACAATATTGAATTAAAAAGCCTTTTGAAAATCATGGGTGATTTTGTTGGATCCAAATCTATCTCACTTGTATTTAAGCTCACGGTATGATACGGGCACGCAGTGGTTAGCACTGCTGCTTCTCAGCTCCAGGGACCTGGGTTCGATTCCCGGTTTGGGTCACTGTCTGTGTGGAGTTTGATGTGGAGATGCTGGCGTTGAACTGGGGTAAACACAATAAGAAATCTCTCAACACCAGGTTAAAGTCCAACCAGTTTATTTGTGTCTTTAGATGCCCTGTTTGTGAATAGAACTCCCCACTCACCTGACAAAGGGGCAGCGCTCCGAAAGCTAGTGGCTTTTGCTACCAAATGAACCTGTTGTGAGACTACTTACTGTGTGTGGAGTTTGCACATTCTCCTCATGTCTGTGTGGGTTTCCTCCCACAGTCCAAAGAGGTGTGGGTTAGGCTGAGTGGCCATGCTAAAATTGTCCTTAGTGTCCTGAGATGCGTAGATCAGAGGGATTAGCGGGTAAATATATAGGGATATGGGTGTAGAGCCTGGGTGGGATTGTGGTCAGTGCAGACTCGATGGGCCAGATGGGTTTTTTATGTACTGTAGGGTTTTTTATGATTCTATGATTCAATATCTTATAGAATAGACAAATACTATTCACACGCAATAGTTCCAGTGCGACAGAGGTATTGAAAAGCACTGTGTGTAGCTCTGGGGGTGAAAGGGTGACAGACCAGTTTTATCTTTTCCTAAAGTGTGCAGCAGGAAAGTAATTCAGGATCTAAGTCTAGTGTCTGCACACCCTGTACTGGTTTGCTGTACACCTGATATAATTTCAACACAATGAGTATGATTGTTGGCCTGATCAAATCTATTAACAGCATGACCACAGTAAAGTTCAACATAACCATTACTCACCAGACAGCTTTGTATGCAAAGATGTATTGCTGTCACAACCTGATTAAAAATTGGAATTGCAATGATGCAACAGTGCTATTGTGATTCTTTCAGCCATCAACAAGATCTAAATCACCATAAGAACAACATTAACTTAACTGTAAACTGCATACACATCACCATTAGCTATCCTTCACTCAGTAACACCCCAATTAAGTATAGAATTATGTGTGATGTCAGTGATTCAAGTCTACATTTAGCCTCCAATAAAGGCTGACCTTTAGTGATCATATGATTAACAACCCTGTCTTTAAGTATCAGGCTGTTGCAGGTCTTCTAATTATTTGAGATGGTTTTGCATTGTTATTTCCTAATTGAACCAAACTGGCATTAACTATAACTTCCTCACTGAAGTGTGTACATTTTATATAATAATAAAAATGGAAGGACAATCTGCTTCAGACTAGGCATTGGTTTTGGATATGACAAAGGCACACCCCATCCAGTCAACTTTGCAAGGTCCTCCTCTCTAATACATAGCATCTTGTGTTAAAGTTAGGGGAACTGAATCAATGGTGAGACAGGGATGATTCTGTGAGTATGACTATCAATCATCATCTCTGACTCCTCCATTATCACATTAAGGTCTTGTCCCATAGGCAAAACAAAGCAGAAATGGCAGTCAGGTATACACCACGTAAATGTTATGGCAACAAATGTATGTTGGGAATTCTGAATAACTCGCCTCTCAACTCCCCAAAACCTGTTCAACATTTGCAAGATACAAGGATTGTGCTGCAATACTCCACACTAGGCTGACTGAGAGTAGCTCCAACAACACTCAAAAAGCTCAACACCATCTAGAACAAAGCAGCCTGCTTGATTGTCACCCCATCCATCCTTTGCATTTTTTGATTTCAGGCAAAGCTAGTTTTTCTTGCAGCTTCAACCACTTCTTTGCACCTTTAACTGTGATAATCTCAGTGTTAGCTGTATCTATTGAAACAATAACATTAGTACATACTCTCTATATCATCCTCATACATTGAAAAGTTCATTTCCTCTTCAAGAAAATTAGACTGAAAAACATGAAAGATTAATCAGAATTTCCAACCAATTCACTAATTTGTTAAAGCTGAAGTGCACAAATTCATTATTTAGAGCTTGACAGTGAGAACAGTCAATTTCCCATTCTTCTCGAGCAGGGAAGTGGGACTGACTATTGCTCTGTGGGGAGTCAACTTGGATTCAATAGACTGAATGGCTTTCTTCTGTGCCATGAATAATGAGATGACTTTCTTTAGTGTAGGCCCACTTTCAGTTTAGCCATTCCAAAGTGTTGATATGGAAGAATGTAGAACAGCAATATAAATCAAATGATACATTTTTGAAGAGTGTGCAGGAACAGTGGCCAGGGGAGGGGTGGGGGATGCTGTATGTACATAGGTTTTTGAGGGCAAGTTGAGAAGACTTTAAAAAAAATATGGGATCTTTGGTACTATTAATAAAGGTGTAGAATACAAAGCAAAGTTATACACTTTATAAAAAACACTGGTTAGGCCTCAGCTGGAGTACTATGCTTAATTCTGAGTATCACACTTCAGGAAGCATGCCAATGTTTTCAAGAGGGATACAGAAGAGATTTTCTCAAATGGTACCAGTGATGAGGGGATTTATTAATGTGCAGGAACAAAGGAAGTCGGGGATTGCTCTTAGGGCATAGGAGGTCAATAAGACAATTGATGGAGGTGTTCAAAATCAAAAATGCTTTTGATGAATAAGGGCAAACAGTTTTCAATAAAGCACAGGAGTTGGTACTCAGAGGGCACAGATTATAGGTGATTGGCAAATAATAAAGAATTATTTATTTACACACAGCATTGTTATGATCTGGAATGCACTGCCTGGGTGTAAACAGATGCAATGGTAATTTCCAAAAGGGAATTGGATAAATAATGAAAAAAATGCAGTGCTATAGGGTAAGAAGGAGGCAGTGGGATAAATTTAACCAAGAGCTAGAATCATGGGATGAATGGCATCCCTTTGTGCTCCATAATGCCATGAATCTATGAAAGTTAGTTGGTCTTCCTGATGCTTGTTTTTAGAAATCTTTTCCCCACTATGAACATTTTGTTCATTGTGAAAAATTGTCGACCAGAAACATGAATTCTGTTTTCGTCTTCATGTATGCTGCCTGACCCGCTGGGTTCAGCAATCTCTCTTTCACTGTTAATCGATACCACCAACCAGAAAGATGTTAGGAAGAGTTGTGCATGTGCACCCAGCCCACAATGTGAAGTGGTTAGCACTGCTGCCTCACAGTGCCAGGGACCTGGGTTCGATTCCCAGCTTGGGTCACTATCCATGCAGAGTCTGCACATTTTCCCCATGTCTGCATGGGTTTCCTCTGGTACTCCAGTTCCCTCCCACAGTCTGAAAGGCATGTTGGTTAGGTGCATTGGCCATGCTAAATTCTCCCTCAATGTACCCGAACAGGTGCCAGAGTGTGGTGACTAGAGGATTTTCACAGTAACTTCATTGCAGTGTTAATGTAAGTCTACTTGTGACAAATAAATAAACTTAAAAACAATGCAGCAGCAGAGCACATGCAACTGATCCTGACATCATTCTGTTCATTGAATTAGGATCAGAGGCACAGCACAGCTGAAGATCCCACTTCAAAGTTTTGCTTTATTGTTGAAGATAAACTTGCTCAATTTCCACTGCATCAAAATAGACAAAATAGAAACTGTGATTGCAGGTCTAAGTGATAATTCTCGGAAGCAAGTTGGAAAGGCTTTATGGAGGCAATGCCCAGCTGGCTGTTAAACTAAGAGTCATGGTCCCAAACTCCACATTGAGTGATAATTTCATACATTTAATATTGTTTATTTAACAAAAGATGCATTCATTTGTAGAAAATAAATGCTTTTGATAGCATCTCATAGAATCATAGAATTCCCACAATACAGAAGGAAGCCAATTTAGCCAATCGAGCCTGCACCAACAACAATCACATTCAGGTCCCATCTCCTTAACTCCACAAATTTACCCTGCTAATCCCCCTAACACTAAGCAACAATTTAGCATGGCCGATCAACCTAACCTGGCCATTTTTGGCATGTGGGAAGAAACTGGAGTGGCACAGTGGTTAGCACTGCTGCTTCACAGCACCAGGGACCTGGATTAAACTCCAGTCTTGGATGACTGTGTGGAGTTTGCACATTCTCCCCGTATCTGCATAGATTTAATCCAGGTGCTTCAGTTTCCTCCCACAATGCAAAGATGTGCAGGTTAAGTTAATTGGCCATGCTAAATTGACCCTTAGTGTCAGTAGATCAGTAGGGTAAATATGTGGGGTTACGGGGATAGCATCTGGGTGGGATTGTGGTCGGTGCAGCCGCAATAGGCCAAATGGCCACCTTCTGCTCTGTAAGGATTCCATGATTCTATTCTATGGAGCAGCCAGAGAAAACCCAAACAGACATGGGGAGAATGTGCAAATTCCACATAAATAGTTACCCAAGCCCAGAATTAAACCCAGGTTCCTGGTTTGCAAAAAGTCCTAATAATAAACAATAAAGCTTCCTCCCACGTGGAAGAGTCAATTACTGGAGAACATAGGTTTAAGGTGTGAGGGCAAGGTTTAAAAGAGATGTACGAGGAAAAATTTTTTTTACACAGAGGGTGGTGAGTGCCTGGAACTCATTGCCAGGGGAGGTAGTGGAAATAGATACAGTGGTGAGTTTTAAGGGGTGTCTGGAGAAATACATGGGATGGGGATAGAGGGATATGGTCCCCGAAAGGGTCGGAGGTTTTAGTTCAGTCGGGCAGCATGGTCGGTGCAGGCTTGTAATTTTTTTTGTTCTTTGTTCAATGCCTCAGTATATTTCTGATAAGAATTTTAATAATAATGACTTTAAAATGAACACAACATTTTGGGACAGGCAATCCTAACACTTTATTTTTATTTATCCTAGCTTCCAGTTTGCATTTCAAAACTTAATTTCAGACATCTGTCGAGTTGCAAATGTTAAAGTCACAGACTAATACTGCATCAACATTTGTGCAGGACATAATCCCCTTAGTCATGACACAAATAAACATAGCCTTTTAGTTTTTGGTCTGTCACCTGCCTTGCTTTGTAGTGATTAGTTTACTAGGTTGTTAGTCAGTGAGCTTTGCCTATATATGGGTAAGCCATATATTTCAACTCCTCTACATTAGCTAGCTATCAACATCAAATTAAAACAATTGATAGTCTAAGACAGTTACTGTCAATGATTGGACATTTCAACTGACTTATTTCCTGGGGCTTTCCCATTCTTCACAGATATTTGTATAAATAAGGATTACTGCCCCAGGCAAGTCTCAGCTATGACTCCTTTTCATGGTTGCTATTTAACACTCCCAACTGCCAAGCAATCCAGTAGAATCCCTGCAGTGCAGAAGGAAGCCATTTGGCCCATCAAGTCAGCATAATCCTACCCAGGTCCTATCCCCTTAACTCCAAATATTTACCCTACCACTAAGGGGCAACTTATCATGGCTAATCAACCTAAGCTGCACATCTTTGCAGTGTGGGAGGAAACAGGAACACCTGGGGGAAATCCAAGCAGACATGGAAAAAATGTGCAAACTCCACATAAAGTGTGGTATTGTTGAGTAAGTGCTGCTTGATTGTGCTGTTGAGGGCCCCTTCCATCACTTTACTGATGATCAAGAATAGACTGATGGAGCAGTAATTGAATGGGTTGGATTTGTCCTGTTTCTCGCGTGCAGGACAGGTTCTTGTGTTCATAGAATCCCGACAGTGTAGAGGGAGACCATTCAGCCCATTGATGGTGCCCAAGTCTGCACCAACAACAATCCCACCCAGTCCTATTCCCATAACCTCACATATTTACTCTGCTAATCCAGCTCAGTCTGTGTTGGTGCTACTGTTGTGGAGATGCCCGCGTTGGACAGGGGTAAACACAGTAAGAAGTCTGACAACCTGGTGTTGTCAGACTTCTTACTTGGTGCTACCGAGACATTGTTGGTGATGAACATTGAAGGTCTCCACCTTTGCCACCAGTATTCAACATGGGGTAGTACTGACTCATCGGCTGAGGGGAGATGGTATGTGATAATTAGCAGGAGGTTTCCTTGCCCATATTTGACCTGGTGCCATGAGACATCATGGGATTCAGAGTTGATGTTGAGGATCTCAGGGTAATTCTCTCCCGACCTTTTGCTATTTTAAACTGATGTGTCACTGTGAGGAACTAATCTGACTTTCTTTTGAAGACACTAAACCAAGAACAAAGAGTGGTATGAACTTCAGCAGCTACAATCTGAGTTTTCCTTCAGGTCATAGCTGCTCCTGTGAATGAAGCAGTCCAGAGCACAGATGGGTTTCTTTCTCCCTTTTAATTTTAATGGACAGCGTACCAAATGTCAGTTAAATTTCATAAGAACATAAGAACATACACTCTGGCTTGCGGATGCTCCACAGTGTCTCCAGCCACCGCTCCAGCTATGAAACTCGAGCTTCCGGGAGTTGCAGCTGGAGACACTTCCTGCACACATGCTGACCCAGGGGACTGGAACTGTCCCCAGCTTACATGGAGCAAGACGTCAAAATCACCACTGCAGTGTATTCCCTTCTTCAGCAACATGTCCCACATCTTAGTGAGCACAAAAGTCATATAAACAGACAGCTGTATATGCCCAACACAGTTCATAAGTGTAAGTTCCTGCCAGGTGTGTTCCTTGTGCATTATGGAATGCGTGCTGGATGGAACTAGGAACAATCTGGATCCGGTGGGATAGGCAGCACAAAGTCATCCCGATCTAAGTAGTGCCTCCTAGACACTGTCTGTAGACAGAATAGTCCTTCTGGGGGCTACCTGTGCCCTGACTCACCTGGAGCAGGTAAGGGAGGTGATGGAGGAGCCCCAAGCACGTGACCATGGTAGGTCGATGTTACTGTCCCCTGAGCTCAGGGACTGAAACTGAACTTGGGGCACTGGCTGTATTGGGTTAATCTGGAAACTATGCTACACACCCAACACAATGCACAGAATCCGGTTCAACTACTCAACAGTAAGTGTAACCCAACACCGAAATCTTAACTCTACTTACTGGAAACCGAGCCAGATTGATTACAGTGAAGCTAATTAACTTTCAGCAAGGGTGACAGCAATATGGTGGTGTCACTGAATAAGTAATTCATAATTTTTTGGACCCTTCAATTTCAAATCCCTGTATGGCAGCTGATGGAGCTTAAATTCAGTTCATTAATAAATCTGGACTATGATGAGGTGATCATGAAACTCCCAAATTGTCATAAAAATCCTATCTGATCACCAAACTTCAGTTTTGAGGATAGATTGGAAAGGTTGGGACTGCTCTCCCTGGACAGGAGAAGGCTTAGAGGAGATTCAGTGGAGATGTTCAAAATCATGAGGGATTGGACAGAGTAGATGGGGAGAAATGTTTCCCGCTCAAGAGCGAGAAGGCACAGATTTAAAGTGATTTGCAAAAGAAGTGCCGGAAGATTGGAAAACGGCTAATGTTACGCCGTTGTTTAAGAAGGGTGCCAGGCAAAAGGCAGGGAATTATAGGCCGGTTAGTTTAACGTCTGTTGTAGGTAAAATGTTAGAATCCGTGATCAAGGAGAAAATAGCAAGGCATCTTGAGGAGAATTGTTTGATAGAGCAGACGCAGCACGGTTTCGTTAAGGGGCAGTCGTGTCTGACGAATTTATTGGAGTTCTATGAGGATGTGTCATAAGAACATAAGAAATAGGAGCAGGAGTAGGCCATCTAGCCCTTCGAGCCTGCCCCGCCATTCAATAAGATCATGGCTGATCTGTCGTGGCTCAGTTCCACATTCCTGCCCTCTCTCCATAACCCTTAATCCCCTCTCTTATCAAAAACCCATCAACCCGCGTCTTAAAAATGTTTAGCGAGGTAGCCTCCACCACTTCAACGGGCAGAGAATTCCAGAGATTCACCACCCTTTGAGTGAAGAAGTTCCTCCTCAACTCCGTTCTAAACCGCCCCCCCTTTATCTTGAGGCTGTGCCCCCTAGTCCTACTATCCTTTCTGAGCGGAAAGAGTCTCTCCACCTCTATCCTATCCATCCCATTCATCATCTTATATGTCTCAATGAGATCTCCCCTCATTCTTCTAAACTCTAACGAGTACAAGCCTAATTTATTCAGCCTCTCCTCATAGCTCAACCCCCTCAACTCCAGCATCAGCCTAGTAAACCTCCTCTGCACTCCCCCCAAGGCCAAAATATCCTTGCGTAAGTACGGCGCCCAAAACTGCACACAGTACTCCAGCTGCAGCCTCACCAATGCCCTATACAGCCGCAGCAAGACCTCCCTACTTTTATATTCAATGCCCCTCGCTATGAAGGCCAGCATCCCATTAGCCTTCCTGATCACCTGCTGCACCTGCAAGCTGGGTTTTTGCGACTCATGCACAAGGACCCCGAGGTCCCTCTGCACCGTCACTTGCTGCAGTTTTTCGCCACGTAAGTAATAATCATTCCTACCATTATTCCTACCAAAGTGGACCACCTCGCACTTGCCAACATTAAATTCCATTTGCCAGTTCCTGGCCCATTCGCCCAGCCTATCTAGATCCTTCTGTAGACTCTCCACACCCTCCGCACAATTTGCCATTCCACCAATCTTGGTGTCATCATCATATTTCAACACCCTACACTCGGTTCCCTCCTCCAGATCATCTATATAAATGGTAAATAGCTGAGGCCCCAGCACCGACCCCTGGTGCACTCCACTAGTCACCATCCGCCAATCTGAATAGCACCCATTGACCCCCACTCTCTGCCTCCTATTTGACAACCAATCCTCTATCCATGCTAACACCCTACCCCCAACTCCATGTCCCCTGACCTTCTGCAATAACCTCTTGTGAGGTACCTTGTCAAACGCCTTCTGAAAATCAAGAAAGACCACATCCACCGGCTCTCCTCTATCCACTGCCCTAGACACATCCTCATAGAACTCCAGTAAATTTGTCAGACATGACTTCCCTTTAACGAAACTGTGCTACGTCTGCTCTATCAAGCAATTCCTCTCAAGATGCCTCGCTATTTCCTCCTTGATGACGGATTCTAACATTTTACCTACAACAGACGTTAAACTAACCGGCCTATAATTCCCTGCCTTTTGCCTGGCACCCTTCTTAAACAACGGTGTAACATTAGCCGTTTTCCAATCTTGCGGCACTTCCCCGGAATCCAGCGACGTCTGGAAAATAACCACCAAGGCATCCACTATCACCTCCGCCATTTCTTTCAGAACCCTTGGATGCATTCCATCCGGTCCTGGGGACTTGTCCACAATCAGCCCCTCCAGTCTGTTGAGCACCTCCTCTCTAGTAACAGTAATGTCATTAAGACCCTCCAGTCCTACCACCTTTCCATCGCTAACACCCGGCAAATTATTCACGTCCTCCTCCGTGAAGACAGAAACAAAAAAGTTATTCAAGACCTTAGCCATATCCCCATCCCCTACCACTAAGTCCCCCTTCTCATCCTCTAAGGGACCAACGTTCACCCTAGCCAGCCTCTTCCTTTTTATATATTTATAAAAACTCTTGCTATCCTTTTTTATATTAAGTGCTAGCCCAGCTTCATAGTTTCTCCTACCCTTCTTTATCAACTTCTTTGTCAATCTTTGTTGACATCTAAACCTCTCCCAATCCTCTTCTCGCCCACTACTCTTAGCTACTCTAAATTCCTCCGCTTTTAATTTAACACTTTCCTTCACCTCCTTCGTTATCCATGGCTTATTACCTCTCCTCCTACTGTCCTTTTTGACCATCGGAATAAATTTCTGCTGAGCACCAAGAAAGATCTCCTTAAAGATCCTCCACTGCTCCTCAGCAGACCTTCCTTCCAACGCGCTCCCCCATTCCACATTCGCCAATTCTTCTCTCATCCTACCGTACTCCCCTCTGTTTAAACAAAGGACGTGTGTCCGGGAACCCACTTTCTCCTCCTCCATCTGCACCAGAAACTCCACCATACAATGATCACTCTCCCCAAGAGGATCCTTCACCACAAGGTCCCTAATTCTACCCGCCTCATTACATAACACCAGATCCAAGATAGCTCGCTCCCTTGTCGGCTCCAACACACACTGTTCGAGGAAACTATCCTGGCAGCATTCCAAGAACTCCTCCTCGAGCCCACGCGTCCAACATGGGTCGACCAATCTATATGTAGATTGAAATCCCCCATAATTATCGCCGTCCCATTCCTGCATGCCGCACTTATTTGCGCATTAACAGCCCGCCCCACCTCCAGATCATTATTCTGGGGCCTACAGACGACACCCACCAGCGTCCTCCTCCCTTTGCTGTTCCTAATCTCCACCTACAACGATTCCACTTTCTGCTCTGTGGTTCCTATATCATCCCTTGCTACCACCCTGATGGCCTACTCCTGCTCCTATTTCTTATGTTCTTATGTTCTTACATTCTTATTTCAGAGGAACAAAATGGTGTAAGGGTCAACTTTTTTTACCTAAGGAACCTTTTCAAGAAAACTGCCTAAAATATAAAAAAAATCAGGAGCTGCAAGGTGGAAAAGCAGATACTTGAACATTTTCCAAATATCTCTGACAGAATGGATAATTTGCATACAATATAAACTATATTGAAACTATGTATCAACAAAAAAAATTAACTCTGAATTATTATTTTTTTGACCAAGATCATCTTCAAAACAAATTTTAACTTAAGACAAATATCCATCCTTCATGTTTCAAATCTGCCCAGGATCACAGGTATTCCAAGGCTTAATACTGCTATACTGTACATGACACATAATACTGAAATGACTATTGTCACTGATCAAAAAACATTCCTCGGCATACTGTTCTCTTTATATCCTGAGAGCCACACTCTGTGACAATCGCCACCAAATGTACACACTCAACTTCTCTCTCTTCAGAGCTCCAACTCACCCTATTTCAAAACTATCCTGGGTCCCCAATTATTTCATTTTTCGTTATCTCGTTTGACACTTTAATAAGAAAGTTTTTTTTTCCCTTTCATGTGTTATGGAATGCAAACTCTGACAGCTTAATGCCCTGCTTGATCATTCCTCCCCATCTCCTCCTTCTGACCCCATTCCTCCTTCTAATCCCACCTCTTGCTGTATATTCACAAGATTCTTCCCTGACACTGCACAATCTGAGAAGCAAAGAATTCCGTTTAACTTCTTTCTCTCCCACCTTAATGAATTTCAGGCTTGCCAGAATGTTGAATTCTTCCATTACCTTTGTTTCCATGCTCATTTCTTTGGGCAGGAGTCCTTCCTCCTGTTCGATGAACCCTTTCACCTGTATTCATCTTCCTGGACCCAACCCTCTGGTCTCTTGGTCTATTTAGATGAAAACTGTCAAGGTGACATCAGCTGCCTTAATTTCTCTACTCCTCTCACTCTCTCTGAGCTAGCTGTACTTCTCTCAGGTCAAACCCCAACATTGTTATTAAACTTGCTGACAAAGGGTGGTGCTGCTGTAATCAGAACAGGAAGTGCTGCATAGCATCTGTGGAGAGAGAAACAAAGTTAACGTTTTGAGTCCGTTTGACTTTTAAAAAATTCATTCATAGGATGCAGGTGTCGCTGGCTAGATCAGCATTCATTGCCCATCCCTAGATGCCCTTGACAACATGGTGGTGATCTGCTTTCTTGAACTGCTGTAGGTACAGCCACCTTGCCATCAAGGAGGGAGTCCCAGGATTTTGACCCAGCAACAGTGATGGAACGGTGATATATTTCCAGGTAGGATACTGAATGACTCGGAAGGGAGCTTGAGATGATGGTGTTCCCAGGTATTTGCTGCTCTTGTTCTTCTAATGGTAGCATTCATGGTTTTGGAAAATATTGTTTAAGTTCCTGCAGTGCATCTTGTGAATGGTACACATGGCTGCCCTGTACCTCAGTGGTGGAGAGTAAATGTCTAAGGATGGGGTGCCAATCAAGTGGACTGCTTTGTCTTCGATGGTGTCAACTTCTTAAGTGTTGATAGAGCTGCACTCATCCAGGCATGGCAGAGTATTCCATCAGGGCAGTGCTATTATTGCCTGGTGTACCAACCTCTACCATGCAGAAGCTGAGCACCAACTCAGACATTTTTTCCTAATTTCCCTTGGATGATGACCCCAGTGAACATCAAGCTATTGTATCCAGGACTGTCACTGAGCCCATCTCCTCTGAGATTTCTCCTCCACAGCTTCCTATATCATAGTCTCCCAACTGCATACAGCTCACTTCTAGCTTCTTCTCAAAATCCACAAATAGACCCATAATTTCAACTCATTCCTGCCCCATTGAATCTATTTCTTCCCATCTTTATTCTATTGCTCATTGTGAGACCAGAGCAAGTTTGAGACGGAGAGATTCGTGCTGAGGGTAAGGCAGCTAGTGTTTGATTATTTATTTATTTGTTTGTTTGTTAAGCTTAAGTTTCTTCGTGGGCTTTTTTCCTTTCAAAAGTTTCTTTTAACTGGGAAAACTGCACAGGCTCCTGATGCCAACTAGTGGTGAAAGGGAACTATAAAAGAAAGGCCACTCTACACAGTGGGCAGCGTTGGTAGCAGGCAGCTGAGTGAGAGGGAGCAGAGTGAGGGCTGAAGGGCTTTGGCTCAATGGGCTTCGGTGTAAACAGACAGAGGCAGGGTAGGTTCTGTTCTTCATTCTTCCAGAAATTTAAAGAAAGGGGTAAGTATGAGTGAGAGGCCAGTTTGTTGCTTTCAGTGTGGGAGTTCATGGAGTCGCCTAGCCTCCCGGAAGTCCATATCTGCGCCGGGTGCATCGAACTGCAGCTCCTGAGGGACCACGTTAGGGAACTGGAGCTGCGGCTTGATGACCTTAGTCTAGTCAGGGAGAATGAGGAAGTAATAGAGAGAAGTTAAAGGCGGGTAGTCACACCGAGGCCACAGGAGGAAGACACGTGGGTCATGGTTAGGAAGAGTAAAGGTCACATACCAGAGAGTTTCCCTTAACAGTAAGGGCTGGGAGACAGACAAGAGTGGGGAAGGGAGAGAGCAGTCAGTGAAGGGATCCCTGTAGTCGCCCCCTCCAAAATAAGTATACCGTTTTGGATACTGTGGGAGGGAATGACCTTCCAGGGGTAAGCCAAGATGACCAGGTCGCTGACACAGAATCAGGCTCTGTAGCTTGGAAGAGAAAGAGGGGGACTAGGAAGCAATAGTAGTGGGGGACGCAATAGTTAGAGGCACAGACAGGCGGTTCTGTGGGCACGAACGAGACTCCAGGACGATGGTCTGCCTCCCTGGTGCTGGTGTCCTGGATGTCTCTGAGTGGTAGGAAGCATACTAAAAGGGGCAGATAACCAGACAACATCATTGTCCACATTTGTGCAAATGACGCAGGCAGAAAGAGCAGGGAAGTCCTGCGAGAGCAATTCAGGGAGTTGGGTAGTAGGCTAAAAAGCAGGGCGTCTAGGGTAGCAATCTCTGGACTACTCCCAGTGCCACATGCTAGTGAGGCTAGCAACAGGGAGATTCTACAACTGAACATGTGGCTAAAGGACTGGTGCAGGAGGGGTTTCAAATTCGTGGATCACTGGGAAGTCTTCAAGAGAGGATGGCACCTGTACAAGAAGGACGGGTTACACCTTAACTGGAAGGGCACGAATATCCTGGCTGGGCATTGTGCTAGTGTGGTTCGGGTGGGTTTACACTAATGTGGCAGGGGTATGGGGATCAAAACAATATGTCAATAAGCATAGAGGCTGGGGATGAGCTTGGGGCCAAGGCAAGGCTACCTAAAAGGAAGAGGAATCTGGGGAAGAATGAGCTCAGTGGGCCTGGAGTGCATCTGCTTCAATGCAAGGAGCGCAACGGGCAAGACAGATAAACTTAGAGCTTTAATGCTTGCACAGAACTTGGATGTGGTTGCAGTGACGGAGACTTGGTTAAAAGAAGGACAGGACTGGCAGCTGAATATTTTGGGGTATAAGTGTTTTAGGCGTGACAGAGAAGGGGCTAGAAGAGGTGGGTGTGTAGCAATACTGGTTAGGGAGCATATTACAGTGGTACAGAGGGTGGACAATTTAGAAGGGTCGTGTAACGTATCACTGTGGGTGGAGCTCAGAAACAGGAAGGACGCAGTCACTATGCTGGGGGTATACTACAGGCCTCCCAACAGCCCAGGGGAAGTTGAGGAATGGATATGTAAGGAGATTCTGGGTAGGTGCAAAAAAAATAGGGTTGTTGTAGTGGGAGACTTTTATTTCCCTTGTATAGACAGGAAATCGCTTCGGGCTGGGGGACTGGACAGGGAAGAATTTATAAAATGCATACAGGAAGATTCTTTGGAACAATATGTAGATAGTCCGACAAGAGAGGGAGCTATACTGGATCTAGTACTGGGGAATGAGCCCGGTCAGGTCGTCAAAGTTTCAGTAGGGGAACATGTGGCAAATAGTGACCACAATTCTGTAAACTTTAGGATAGTATTAGAAAAAGATAAGTGTTGTCCTATGGGTAAGGTGCTGAATTGGGGGAAGGCTAACTACAGCGGATTAGGCAGGATTTGGTGGCTGTTGCTTGGAAGAGGCTGTTCGAAGGTATCTGGCATGTAGGAGTCTTTTAAGGAGCAGTTGATAAGGCTACAGGACAGGCATGTGCCTATAAAAAGGAAGGATAGGGAAGGTAAGATTCAAGAGCCGTGGATAACCAGGGAAATTGTGGGTCTAATCAACAAGAAAAAAGAGGCATACGTAAGGTCCAGATACTAGAAAAAGGTATTCCCATTGTTAAGACTCACTCCCAAGCACGGCAGCACAGTGGTTAGCACTGCTGCCTCACAGCGCCAGGGACCTGGGTCCGATTCCTAGCTTGGGTCACTGTGTGTGTGTGAAGTTTGCACAGCTAAAAACAGATGGAGCACTGGAGGGATACAGAAAAAGTGGGAAAGAGCTCAAACAGGAATTAGAAGGGCAAAAAGGGGTCATGAAATGTCTTTGGCAGACAGGATTAAGGAGAATCCTAAGGCATTTTATACATACGTTAAGAACAAGAGGGTTGTCAGGGAAAGGATCGGACCTCGAAGGGACAAAGGAGGGAAATAATGCTTAGAACCCAAAGAAGTAGGTGAGATCCTAAATGAATACTTTGCATCAGTATTCACAAAGGAAAGGGACATGTTGACTGATAGTGTCTCAGAGAGATGCGTTGACCCGTTAGAAAAAAATCTCAATTACAAGGCAGGAAGTGTTAGGTTTTTTAGGAAACATTAAGACAGACAAATCCCCAGGGCCTGACAGCATCTATCCTAGACTGCTCAGGGAGACGAGGGATGAAATTGCTGGGCCTCTAACAGAAATCTTTGTTTCTTCACTGGACACAGGTGAGATCCCAGAGGAGTGGAGGATAGCAAATGTGGTCCCGTTATTTAACAAGGGTAGTAAGGATAACCTGGGTAATTATAGGCCAGTGAGCTTGACGTCTGTGGTAGGGAAATTGTTGGAGAAGATTCTTAGAGGTAGGATGTATGCACATTTAGAACGAAATAATCTCATTAAAGATGGACAGCATGGTTTTGTAAGATGGAGGTTATGCCTCACAAACTTGGTTGGGTTTTTTGAGGTGACAAAAATGATTGACGAGGGAACAGCCATGGATGTCGTCTATGTGGATTTTAGTAAAGCGTTTGACAAGTCCCTCATGGCAGGCTGGTGTAAAAGGTTAAATCTCATGGGATAAAAGGTGAGCTAGCTATATGGGTGGAGAACTAGCTTGTTCATAGAAGACAGAGGGTAGCAGTGGAGGGGTCTTTTTCCGATTGGAGGTCTGTGACTAGTGGTGTTCCACAGGGCTCTGTACTGGGATCTCTGCTGTTTGTGATATACATAAATGATTTGGAAGAAGATGTAGCTGGTGTGATCAGTAAGTTTGTGGACGACACAAAGATTGCTGGATAGGTTGGAAAATTGGGCAGAGAAATGGCAGATGGAATTTAATTCAGATAAATGCGAAGTGATGCATTTCGGTAGATCTAATGTAGGGAGGATCTATACAATAAATGGCAGAACCATCAGGAGTATAGACACACAGAGGGACCTGGGTGTGCAGGTCCACAGATCCCTAAAGGTGGCAGCACAGGTGGAGAGGGTGGTGAAGAAGGCATATGGCATGCTTACCTTTATTGGACAGGGCATAGAGTATAAAAATTGGCATATGATGTTGCAGCTATATAGAACGTTGGTTATTTGAAATACTGCGTCCAGTTCTGGTCGCCGCACTACCAGAAGGACGTAGAGGCTTTGGAGAGAGTACAGAAAAGGTTTACCAGGATATTGCCTGGTATGGAGGGTCTTAGCTATGAGGAGAGATTGGGCAAACTGGGGTTGTTCTCCCTGGAAAGACGGAGGATAAGGGGTGACCTAATAGAGGTGTATAAAATTGTGAAGGACATAGTTAGGGTGAACAGTGGGAAGCTTTTTCCCAGGTCAGATGTGACGAACACAAGGGGTCACAAGTTCAAGGATAAGGGGGCAAGGCTCAACACAGATGTCAGGGGGATGTATTTTACACAGAGGGCGGTGGGGGCCTGGAATGCACTGCCAAGCAAGGTGGTTGAGGTGGACACACTGGGATCATTTCAGATGTATCTAGATAGCCACATGAACAGACTGGGAATCG
This sequence comes from Carcharhinus amblyrhynchos, assembly GCF_965287045.1. Classification (NCBI taxonomy): domain Eukaryota; kingdom Metazoa; phylum Chordata; class Chondrichthyes; order Carcharhiniformes; family Carcharhinidae; genus Carcharhinus; species Carcharhinus amblyrhynchos. The sequence continues at coordinate 51,671,900 of NC_137339.1, read as the reverse complement.
AGGGATACAAACAAATAGTCTAGTTGTGCACATGAGCGGCGCAGGCTTGGAGGGCCGAAGGGCCTGTTCCTGTGCTGTACTGTTCTTTGTTCGATCTTTCTCCTCTTGTCTAGTCTCTTCCCATCTATATTTGTGATTCTTCTCACACCCTGTCATTTCAACAATTTACTATTTCCTGGTCCTAACCATCTCCTTCACATACCTTCTTCCGCACCATGAGGGTCTGAAGGCTTTCTGCTTCTTTGCAAACCACCCCCATCCAACAGCACCTCTTCCACCTGGCTGAACTTGGTCTCTCATTGAAAATGTTCTCCTTTAACTTCCTCCAAATAAAAGGTAGCTATGGATACCTTCATGAGCCCTAGTTACACCTGTCTTTTTGTAAGGTGTGTGGAACATTCCTTGTTCCAGTTCTGCTGTGTTCTTCTCCAACTCTTTCTTGTATTGTATTGCTGTCACATCATGCTCTTACTCAAAACTGGAAAAAATACTCAAACTTATTTCCAGTTCCCACCCTCTTTCACCTTCACATGGTCCATCACTGATACTTTCCTTCCTTCCTTCCTTAACTTCTCAGCCCCCATTTCTGAGCATAGGGGATCTACCTCTTATTATCTGTCCACCGGCTCCCACAGTTGCCTTGAGATGATGGTGATCCCAGATATTAGCTGTTCTTGTCCCAGATAATAGCAGGCGTGGGTTTGGAAAATATTGTCTAAGTTGCTGCAGTGTATCATGCAGATGCTGCAGACAGCTGCCACTGGATATCACTAGTGGAGAGAGTGAATGTTTAAGTAGTGGATAGGGTGCCACTCAGATGGGCTTCATTGGAACATTGCAGCAGGCCGAAGATAGGAGTGTAAGTAGTGGTTATGAATTAAAACAGCAAGCAACCAGAAGGTCAGAGTTATGCTTTCTTACATTTTCTTATGCCCTGTTTCTTATAAGGACTCCACTCCATTCTTCCATTTCTGTTGATACTACTTTCTGCACTAGTACTTCCTATTGTGACTCTATTTTTCTCCTCGTCTTTCTTTTTCCTCAACCAAGGATTCTGCCATCACTGTGGTTGACAGAGTCCTCAACTATTTCTGTCCATTTCTCACATTTGCGCTCTTACCTTTCCCATCCCTCACAGACCCAACAGGGTTTCCCTTGCACTACTTTCCATCTCACCAGCTTCCACATTCAAAAGATTTGCCTCCATTTTCATTTCTGCCCTCTCCAAACATATCTTCCCCTCCCTCCTCTGTCAGCATTCCAAAGAGATGGTTCCTTGTGCCACACCCTTAGCCACTCCACTATCACCTCATTAACCTTGGCACCTTTATTTGCAATGGCAGAAGGTATAACACCTGCTCTTTTACATCCTCCCTTCTCACAGTTCAAAGCCCCAAACATTCCTTCCAGATGACACAATGATTTACTTGAACTGCTTTCAATTTGGTCTACTGTATTCAGCTTGCTCACAATGTGGCCTCCTCTGCATTGGGGAGACCAAACTCAGACAAGGCGACCGCTTTGCAGAATACTCCGTTCAATCTGCAAGCGTAACTCCAACCTTCTGGTTGCTTGCTGTTTTAGTTCACATTTCTGTCTTCAGCCTGCTGCCATGTTCCACTGAAGTCCAAAATAAGCTGGAGGAACAGCATCTCACTTTCCAATAAGACATTTTACTGCTTTCTGGAATCAATATTGCATTCAACAACTTCAGTCTGTGAATTCTGTCTTTCAGTCTGCGAACCATGCTCCATTCTAATGAATTTATTTTTGCCAAGTGCCCGTCTGTATTGTGGCTAAATGCTCTGCAGAGATTTAACTTTTAATATGCTGAAAGATCTTCAATCAAGCAAACCTGACTTTTGATTAAAGTTTTTTTCACTATGCTGGGATTTCTTGTGGCCAAGTGAGCCTGTAACTTATCAAAGGAACAAGGTGTCAGATGTAACTGCTTGTCCTTGGCAGAGAGGAGTTCCTTATAGACGTTTGGCGTTAGTGTTCCTTATTTGGGCATTGGAATGTAAACAAGATGCACTTAAAGTGCCAAGAGTGACCAATACCACTTCTCTGGCTCTATCTGATTGGCCTAATCAAACCATGCAATTAGGGTTTATGATCAATTCATTGGCTGGTTACCAAGGAAATTTTGGAGTTTAACTATGCTAACACAAAGAACTTGTTCAGAAGGCAGTGTGATGAACTCGGAGACTAAGCAGACAAAGAGAGACGATATCTGGAAAAGGAGGAAAGATTGATTCCATGTAACAACAAAATCCTGGCCTGGATTTAACGCAAATTGGAATCCACCTTAAGTTAAGTTAGTTAACAGGTAGTGAGTATTTGGTTTATGCATTGCAAGTATTTAATGTTGTTTTTAAGTAACTGCAGAATAAAGGAAATTGTGTTTAAGTTCTTAAAGTCGACTTTGTGCCTTTATTCGCTACAGAGATTGAAACACGTAGGTTTGTATAACAGTATCTTGTTTTCCTGTTTTTGTTTCCTGCAATGCTGTCCTTTATTCTGCTATTGACACTTACTCTGGTTCAATGTCTCATTTCATTACTATAACCATTACTACTCCCTTTGCTTTTTGTTCCATGACATCTTTGTTAGTAGAACATAGAACAGTACAGCACAGTACAGGCCCTTCGGCTCTCAATGTTGTGCCAAGCTATGTTCAAACCCCAGAACAGGCTATCCCACTCCCTATCATTCTGGTGTGCTCCATGTGCCTATCCAATATCTGCTTGAAAGTTTCTAAAGTGTCCAACTCCACTATCACAGCAGGCAGTGTATTCCACACCCCGACCACTTTCTTAGTGAAGGAGCTACCTCGGACATCCCTCCTATATCTCTCACCATGAACCTTATAGTTATGCCTCCTAGTAACAGCTACATCCGAGGAAATAGTCTGTTATTTAACCTCTCCTGCCGTGTAACCTACTCCTGACGTTCTCTTGTTTTACCTGAACTCCCCCGCTTTTTCCAACCTAAAACTATCATATTTAAATTTTTTTTCAATTCCAAATTAGGATTGCTAATGTTAACTCTGTTTCTCTCTCCTCAGACATGGTAAGAGCTGCTCAGTTTTTCCAACATTTTTTCTTTCTATTTAACTTAATGAGGAGAATTCCAACAGCTTATTTGGCTATTGATTCTAGTGATTTTTAAAAAAAGCTTCTAAAAGCAAACATTCACAATAATTTATCAACTCAGTTATATTAGAATCAAAAATAATAGCAACCATAAAACGTGTTGCAAAAGTATTATTTATACCACTCAAACAGGTTTATTTAGACACAATGGTCCTTTTCCTTAAAATAATGATTTAAAACTGAAGGTATAGCATAGTAATTAGGCTTTTATCCACACAGCAAATACACAAATAATCTTACTTTTCTTGACTTGATTTTTTTAAAGACTTATTTTGTGTTAATGTGACCTGACAGGAAAAAGTTGGGAGCTGCAGAGGAGATATTAAAGAGCTGCTTGCAAATCTCTGCTACACTGGATGCTGCTTTGGTCTCTTCTCCTAATATGTTTCCCTCTAAAACTGGACATCGATCTAGCTAAGTTATGCAGCCAATGTTCTGTTCTCATGAGTCGGCGACATTTGGAACAGCAGCTTGCATTAGAAGCCCCACTCCTCAACTAGATGCAAGTAAGGAAACATTTAAAGAAAACTACTTGGAAGTCATCATTCATGAAAACAAGGCGGCCACATCTTTATTTTGACCACACCACTTACAAATATCACATAACTTTCAGGATCAGTAAAAGAAAAAAAGAAAACCGCTGTTTCTACATTTCTCCTTTAATTATTAAATATGTAAAAATATATAAAATTTACCAATTATTTCTCCTGCAGACTGCTAATGATTCATGTTCAATAATCCTTGTGTATATTTTGCATTGTGGAGGAATGCCAGACATTCTGCAGATATTCCATGTCCCATTAGTCTTACTGCTCAGAATATCTCTCTCACATCCTCTTGCTGGTCCAGCTCAGGATGTTCTCTGTTCCCATCGACATTGCTCTGCCTTCTTCACAGTGCTAGTTCATCATGATGAAATTGGATTTGCAGTGTGCTGGAAATACATATTACACACACTGTTTATCAGGTGTTCACAGTCACTTAGTGCCAACAACCAATTCCCTTCATCCCTCCAGCCAAGAATTGGGTGATCTCTTCCCAGAATCAAAACCAATATTACTTTGTCACAGGCCTTAGGTGGTGTGCACCCCTGTTTTAACACCATTCATAGGGGGCAATTCCCCTATCCCAATGTGCTGTTTTTAGCACAGCCAGCCGGGGAATCACATGTGGGCTGTTCCAATACGGGTGCATCTCCGAGCTCCAGATATCTGGTGTGGTCGGGACCACCCTGGAAACCAGTGGGAACAGCAGATAAGTGATTTTAATCTATTTTAATCTTATTTTAAGGTCAGTAGCAGGCCCAGGGCTAAGGCCTCCGGGCCTGCGATTATCTCCCACCCCATCACTCTGGCGATGTTCAGTCTAGCTCCCCAGTTTTGGGGAATTAGCAGGAGACCCTGCTAGAGTGAAGGGAGGGGACAATCGGGGCCCTCTAGAGGGTTGGGCAGCAATGGGATGGTGATCCCTGGGCATAGGCACCCAGGAAATGCCAGCCTATGCCACTAGGCACTGCCCAAAGGACAAATGCCCATACCCAGAGGGCACCTTGGCACTGCCCATCTGGCATGGGGCAGTGCCTAGAGGGTGGGGCAAAGGGGGCGATCAGCAGGGTTCCTGCTGCCACTTTTTGCATTGGGATCGCTTGGGACTGGAGGGAAACCAACAATTGGGGTGGGCTGGGGGTGGTTGATGGAGGGGGGTGTCTGTGCCTGGGGGGTGAGGGGATTGTCACTGCTTGGGGAGGCAGGGAGGATGGTTAGGGCTGGCCCAGGAGTGGTTGTGGCGGGCAGGGGGTTGGGGTCCGCGTGCATGCGTGTGTGTGCATGAAGTGGAGGGGCAGTGAGAGTCCCAGGCTGGCCAGTGATTGAGCTGGCCAGCAAAGTACAGGCTGACAGTTCGGGCAACTGTCGCACTCTGGCGTGAATAAACCTCACCCCCTGAGCTTTTAATGATATTCACAATTGTGACCTCTGCATTGTGCAGAGTGTGGAAGAACATTACAGTGCAGAACAGGCCCTTCGGCCCACGATGTTGCGCTGACCAGTTAAAAAACAATGACCCTCTAACCTAACCCAATCCCTTTCCATCCATAAACCTATCCACGGATCTCTTAAACGCCCCCAAACTAGGCGCATTTACAACTGCAGCAGGCAGGGCATTCCAATCCCTCACCACCCTCTGGGTAAAGAACCTACCCCTGACATCCGTCGTATAACTACCACCCCTTAATTTAAAGCTATGCCCCCTCGTGCTAGCTTTCTCCATCCGAGGAAAAAGGCTATCACTGTCCACCCTATCTAAACCTCTGATCATCTTATATGTTTCAATAAGATCCCCTCTTAGTCGCCTTCTTTCTAACGAAAACAACCCCAAATCCCTCAGTCTCTTCTCATAGGACCTCCCCTCCATACCAGGCAACATCCTGGTAAACCTCCTCTGCACCCTCTCCAAAGCCTCCACATCCTTCCTATAATGTGGGGACCAGAACTGCACACAGTACTCCAAGTGCGGCCGCACCAGAGTTGTGTACAGTTGCAACACGACGCTGCGACTCCTAACTTCAATCTCCCTACCAATAAACGCCAAGACACCGTATGCCTTCTTAACAATCTTATCTACTTGATTCCCAACTTTCAGGGATCTATGTACACATACACCTAGATCCCTCTGTTCATCCACACTATTCAGAGTCCTCCCATTAGCCCTATACTCGACACATCTGTTATTCCTGCCAAAGTGAATTACCTCACACTTCTCCGTATTAAACTCCAAGTATGAAGATTCAAGTATGAACTCCCACAGAAAAAACAATCATGATTTACACAAGTTTTCCTGTGAATTCAGCAATTAGAACTTTTTTTTGGAAGAATCGCCCCATAATGTCTCCTTAGATTGATTGGTTGAGGTCAGCATTTCACCAAGTGAAATTAAGCCACATACTAAAACTCCATAATGTTATTGGATTAAAGGAGTGCAATTCAAAGATGTTCTGATTGTAGATTGGGGGTTGGGTAAACTTTCCCACTGAAGAGCCATGTGGAAATTATATGAGGAGAGGGGGTAATGGCATAAACACTCAAAGAACAATTATAATCAAGATAAATGTTGGTACAAATAAACATTAAACCTTTGTGATGATAATTATACCATTGTAATGATGCACTGTATACAATAACAAAAACAAATTATTTTTCTTCCCTCTTGGCTTAATTTGGTCACCTTTCTTTACAATGGCATCATAGTCTGGTGTCACTCTGTCTCTCCACAGGTGAAAACTAACATGCTGAGTAATTCCAGCAATATTTTTTTCCTTTCAGGCTTCCAGTGTACAAAGTATTTTGCTTTTGTCTTGTCAATATAAATGTTGCCTTACTGTGATCTACAATACAGCATTTCAAGAAGCACCAAGCGAAAAACAGTGAAGAAAACGTGGCGACCAAAGGGTATCTCTGAGGCTTGTGGAGAGTATTCTGTATCACCTGGCTGCATCTCATTGCTAGAGCTGGAACGTCATAACCTGTCAGCATGTTCTAACATAGACGCCACCAAGTGTATCTGTAATTTGTTCCACAGCAATTTTTATTTTCAATTTTCACAAAACTCTAACCTACAATCACACACTTCATCTTTCATACAATACATTGATCATTCTTCTTCTAACAAGCTAAATCGTAACTATGTGGGGTGGCACTTTGGCACAGTGGCTAGCAAAGGTACCTCAGCACCAAAGACCAGGGTTCAATTCCAGCCTTGGGTCACTGTCTGTGCAGAGTCTGCACGTTCTTCCCATGTCTGCATGGGTTTCTTCCAGGTGCTCTGATTTCCTCTCACAGTTAAAAAAATATGTGGATAATGTTGATTGGCCATGTGAAATTACCCTGTAGCGTTAGGGGGACTAGCAGGATAAATACATGGGGTTACAGGGTAGGGGTAGGATTGTTGTCAGTGCAGGCTCAATGGATCAAATGGCCTCCTTCTGCACAGTAGGGATTTTATACCTCTGGAAGGAACGGGAGATTTTTTTTTACTCCAATTTTCAGAAGTGCATAAACAACTAATAATGGAAATGCACACCTCGAAATGTTCAAGGAAACTTCAAACTTACACATTTTGGAACTTGCAGCAGGTATTTATGTTTCAATATTTCAATCCTTTCACCCTCAGCAGAACGCAGATCATGTTTTTGCAGTGTCTCCAAATCTATTACCCTCTGGTTCTATTGCCAATAACTTTAAATCTGTGCCCTCTGATTACCAACCCTTCTGGCACCGGAACCAGTTTCTTGTTATTAACCTAATTAATAGTCTTAATGATTTAGAACATGTCTATAATATCGACTCTTCACTTCCTCTGTTGTAAGCACAACCTCAACTTTGCTCGCATTCCCATTCGTAGGACCATCATAAATGTGGGTATAGGAATTTATAATGAAAAACATTGACACACAGATGCAAGGTTTTTATATAGATATATAGCCTTTCTAGTGGGCGAAGGCTGACTTCAGGGCATTGTTTTGCCAATGCAGACCTGAAGGTCCCAGGTTCAGATCTTGGTCAATCAGCATCCACACCTCCCAAATTCACAGCAAGAATTAGCCCCTTCAGTGAGGGAATGAGGAAAATGGGGAAACAATGCTATATAAGGATTGACTTGACTTTTCATGAAGAGTATTAAAACGCAAGTAAAAAATAAATTGAAATTATGAAATTATTTTTTTTGCAAAATCAAAATGCAAATCAAAACTGCAGTAATCTAATAAGTAATCTTGAATATACCCTTACTTTGTGCTCACCGTTCACCCTCATGCATTCACTTCCTCTAACATGGCAGCTGCACACACTCCCCAAGACAAGCGCAACTTTAATTACTGGCCAATTCCATCTTACTTGTCATATTTCCCTTGGAATACCTGATCATAGGCCAGAATGCCATAGTTTGCCTAGGTCTGCGATAGATCATGCAATCGCATTGCACGGAGACCATTCAGTCCATTGTGCCCGTCCTCCTATCGTCACAAGCAGAAATATCACAGAACACTCACACAATAATTTTGGGGTTTGGGTGGGTCAAGGTGTGTTACCTCTTCACCACCATTTAGAAGTGCTTTTGTGGATATGGTGCACGGCCAGAACCTGGCAATACTCACTGTAGACTGAGCAAGACCACTTGTTAGTGTGAGCAGAAGCATCCACCCAAAAGATTCAGGACAGATGGGGTCAAAAGAAACAGGGGTAGCAAAAATTCACTTTAACCTATTCCTTGTTAAGTAAACAACAGCAACTCGCAGCCCCACAAGAAATATCAATTGCAAGTGGAGTTCAACTTGACTTGATTCAGCAATACATTAAGTATCAGGTTTCTGGTCAGGTCTGAATAAGCAAACACAAATGATGCTTCTGTGAGTGGTATATTCACAGATACTTTACTGGCAGTTAAGTACAGTGTGACAGAGGATTTCAGCTAGAAGATCAGCTGAGTAAGAAACTGTTTGCATTAGTTGGTTTCAGGACAGCTAATAAACCTTTCAAATATAGTCACTATTGTAGTAATATGTACTAATGTTTGCAAACAGCAATGTAATAATGACTAGATAAATTGTTTTTTCTCAATGGTCAGGACACAAAGGAGAATTCTCCTGCTATTCTTTGATAGAACAAACAGCACTCCAGTTTAATGTCATATCTGAAAGACAACACTTCAGATACTACAGCCCTCCCTCAGTACTGCACTGGACTGTCAGTTTAGATTTAAGGAGCGAGCAACAACCTGTTAATGAAGCGCCACATCCAAACTTGGTTTCTTAATCTTACTGCGGATGGCCCTACAATGCCAGAAATATCCACTTCTGTAACTTGAGATTTCTAGCATTTATGGTTTTCCTTTCTATTAAAACCCTGTTCTCCACTTACCAATGAACTCTGCCACTGCATCACATTCCCCTTCCGTTTTAATTGTTCCAACAATGCTGTCATTTTCCAAGATTGGAAGAAATAGGTGGACAAAGTCTGAGGTGTATGGCGGAGCAATGACATCCAGCACCTGTAAGCACACAACAGAATCCAAAAATAAGACAACATAGAAGGTAGCATTCGACCCTTTGTGCCTCTGGCATTACTTTGATAGAGCAATAAGATGGGACTTTCTCCATAGCTTTATAAGTGTTTTCCCTGCAAGTAAATATCCAACCCCTTTTGAAAATTACTATGGAATCTGCTTCCTTCAGGCGCCATGTTCTACAGCACAACTGTTTGCTGTATAGATGAAATGTTGCCTCTGGTTCTATTGCCAATCACCTTAAATCTGTGTCTTCTGGTTACTGACCTTCCTATCTATCGAAACAGCCTATTAAAGTTTCTCATCATTTTGAATACCTCTGTCAAAGCTCCTCTTAACCTTCTCAGGCCTAAGGAGAACAACCCCAGCTTCTCTATATAACTGACATCCCTTATCCCTGATAACAGCACCGGAACAGTGGGCTGAATTTTATGAAATATATTTGTTCATAGGATGCAGGTGTCACTGGCTGAGCCAGCATTTGTTGCCCATTCCCAATTGCCCTGATTGGCTTGCTAGGGCTATTTCAGAAGACATTTAAATTGCTGTGAATCTTGGAGTCACAGGGAGGTCAGAGCAGGTAAGGGTGGCAGATTTCCTTCCCTAAAAGGACATTAGTGAACCAAAAAGGTGAGGCTACATTGGATTTGGTACTGGGTAATGAACCAGACCAGATGTTAGACTTGGAGGTAGGTGAGCACTTTGGTGATAGTGACCACAATTCAGTTACATTTACCTTAGTGATGGAAAGGGATAGGCATTTACCAAAGGGCAGAAGTTATGGCTGGGGAAAGGTAACTGCAGGGGCTGGGAACATCTGAAATGTGGAGCTTATTCAAGGAGCAGCTACTGCGAGTCCTTGATAAATATGTACCTGTCAGGCAGGGAGCAAGTGGTCGAGCGAGGGAACCGTGGTGTACAAAGGAAGTTGAATCTCTGGTGAAGAGGAAGAAGGAGGCTTATGTAAAGATGAGACGTGAAGGCTCAGCTAGGGCACTGGAGAGTTATAAATTAGCCAGGAAGGAGCTAAAGAGAGCTAAAAAGAGAAGAGCTAGAAGAGGACATGAGAAGACTTTGGCAGATAGGATCAAGGAGAACCCTAAAGCTTTCTATAGGTATGTCAAGAATAAAAGACTGGTTAGGGCAAGATTAGGGCCAGTCAGCGACAGCAGTGGGAAATTGTGCGTGGAGCCTGAAGAGATAGGAGAGGCACTGAATGAGCATTTTTCGTCAGTATTCACACAGGAAAAGTCAGTGTAGTCGAGGCGAATACTGCGATACAGGGATTGAGTACATAAGGAGGAGGTGTTAGCAATTCTTGAGAGTATGAAAATAGATAAGACCCCTGAGCCAGATGGGATTTACCCTAGGATTCTCTGGGAGGCTGGGGAGGAGATTGCAGAGCCTTTGGCTTTGATCTTCATGTCATCATTGGCTACAGGTATACTGCCGGAAGACTGGAGGATAGCAAATGTTGTCCCCTTGTTCAAGAAGGGGAGTAGACACCATCCTGGGAATTATAGACCGGTGAGCCTTACTTCTGTTGGGGGCAAAATTTTGGAAAGAATTATAAGGGATAGGATTTATAATCATCTAGAGAGAAATAAATTGATTAGGGATAGTTAAAATGGTTCTGAGAAGGGTAGGTCATGCCTCACAAACCTTAGCGAGTTTTTTGAAAAGGTGACCAAAGAGGTGGATACGGGTAAGGCAGTTGACGTGGTGTATATGGATTTTAGTAAAGCGTTTGATAAGGTTCCCCATGGTAGGCTACTGCAAAAAATGCAAATGCATGGGATTGAGGGTGATTTAGCAGTTTGGATCAGGAATTGGCTAGCTGATAGAAGACAGAGGGTGGTGGTTGATGGGAAATATTCAACCTGGAGTTCAGTTACAAGTGGTGTACCTCAAGGATCTGTTTTGGGGCCACTGCTGTTTGTCATTTTTATAAATGACCTAGATGAGGGTGTAAAAGGATGGGTTAGTAAATTTGCTGACGACACCGAAGTCGGAGGAGTTGTAGACAGTGAGGATGGATGTTACAGTTTGCAGAGGGACATAGATAAGCTGCAGAGCTGGGCAGAGAGGTGGCAAATGGAGTTTAATACCGCAAAGTGTGAGGTGATTCACTTTGGTAAGAGTAACAGGAGTACAGAATATAGGGCTAATGGAAGGACTCTTAGTAGTGTTGACGAGCAGAGACACCTCGATGTACATGTGCATAGCTCCCTGAAAGTTGGCACCCAGGTTGATAAGGTTGTTAAGAAGGCGTATGGTGTGTTTGCTTTTATTGGTAGAGGGAGTGAATTTCGGAGCCGTGAGGTCATGTTGCAACTGTACAAAACTCTGGTGCAGCCGCACTTAAGTATTGCGTACAGTTCTGGTTGCCGCATTATAAGAAAGATGTGGAGGCATTGGAAAGGGTGCAGAGAAGGTTTACCGGGATGTTGCCTGGTATGGTGGGAAGGTCTTATGAGGAAAGGCTGAAGGACTTGAGGTTATTTTTGTTAGAGGAAGGTTACGAAGTGACCTAATTGAGGCATACAAGATGATCAGAGGGTTAGATAGGGTGGACAGTGAGAGCCTTTTTCTTCGGATGGTGATGGCTAACACGAGGGGACATAGCTTTAAATTGATGGGTGATAAATAAGGATGGATGTCAGAGGTAGGTTCTTTACTCAGAGGATAGTAAGGGCGTGGAATGCCCTGTCTGCAGCAGTTGTGGACTCGCCAACTTTAAGGGTGTTCAAATGATCAGTGGATAGGCATACGGATAACATTGGAATAGTTTAGGTCATTAGATTGGTTCCACTGGTTGGCGCAACATCAAGGGTCGAAGGGCCTGTACTGCGCTGTAATGTTCTATGTTCTAAATTTTTTTAACAACAATCGATACGGTTTCATGTTCATCATTAGACTTTTAATTCCAGATTTTTATTTAATTCAAATTTCACCATCTTTCATGGTGGGATTTGAATCTGGGCGCCCAGAGGATTACCAATCCAGTGATGATACTACTATGCCATCGCCTCCAATTGCCTCTCTCTGTGCAATATATTTTTTATGTTTCTAAGAAACCTTCTCCACTCCCTCTCCAAAACACTGACATCCTTCCTGTACCCAGAACTAAACAGCAGGGCAAATCAATGCTCTATAAAGATTCCTCTCAGGCAGCCCTACCACCTTTGAAGATTAGTGTATTTATAACCCCAGATGTCTCTACTATAGGAACCCCTTTGAAATTATCATTAAGTTCATGTTACCTCTCCTTAATCTTCCTACAGAAACACATCATTTCATATTTCTCTGCATTTAAGAGGAGTTGGTGATGTTGTGGTATTGTCACTGGATTAGTAATCCAGGAACCCAGGGCAAGAGGGGACCCGGGTTCGAATCCCACTACAGCACACAGTGGAATTTGAATTAAAAATGTGGAATTAAAAGTCTAAGTGATGACCATGAAACCATTGTTGATTACTGTAAAAATCCATCTGGTTCATGAATATTCTTTAGGGAAGGAAATCTGCCACCTTTACCTGGTCTGGCTTACATGTGACTCCAGATCACAGGAATAAGTGCTCTCTGAAATGGCCTAGCAAGCCACTCAGTTCATGGGCAAAAAGAGACGAGCAATAAATGTTAAACAGAAAAAAATACCTGCCCATTTCACCAGTCTAACTCTTCCTGAGATCTCAATCTTTTACATTTTTGAGTTTGCCATCATTTGCAAACATGGAAATGATTCTTTGCATATCCAAACCCATGCCGTCTATCAAAAGAACACTGATCATTGTATGCTTTCCTCCATGAAAATTAACAAATGACCATGATTCTCTGCTTTCTGTCCCTTAGCCAATGTTCTACTCATGCAGCCATGCCCCTTTAATCCCAAGCACTTCAACATTACTATCAGATTGAAGTTGGATCCTGGAATTGCTTCTGTGATTTGGGGATGACATGCTCAAGTAATCAATTCCTGAATCCAGGAAAGAACATTCTGTATCAATCTCTGAGCACCAACTGAGGCAGACTCTCTCAGATAATATCAAATCCCTGTGTTGTCCCCACCACAAGGGGCTGACTATCCAGATTCCTGTTCAGCAGGGCTGCTGATCAGACTGGACATTCCTCAATGTTGCCTGCTGTACAGTGCATACTTCTAGACATTAGATGAACATAGGGGCAAGTCTGGTGAGATGATCGTTAGGATAACTCAGCCTATGCCATCAGAGTAGCCACTTGGGTGGAATGAACAAGAGCAACAGTGTCTCCATCCCTGCCTGAGTTAACATCTTTGGCACAGCAAGGAAAAATCTGCAGCTACAAATGCAGAACACACAGTAAACGCTGTTTGCCTGAAACACTTGTGCATTGAGCAGTCACCAAGCAAGAAATCAGTGTGCGGGCTGCTGACCTCAGTGACAAAGTATCTGATGAGTGAGATATCCGTGTCCAATTTCTCCAGACATTTGCGGATGTAGCTGACCACGGGCAGGACATAGCCACGACTCAACAGATGGACCATCCTGTCCAGCAGCGTTTTCTTCAACTCCAGCTAGCAGTAAACACAAGGAAAAGACATTAAACACAGCGTAAACTGCCTCTACAAGCCCCCAACCTCTCTGCCGATACCATATTACCCCAATAATCAGATCAAAGGCAAGGATGTGGAATTAAGAGTCAGAAGTCTCCAGGGTTCTTGCAGTGTACAAGCCAACCTATTGGCCTTATGCACTGGGTTACCATGGGGTGGAGAAATGGAAATCCAGCATTAAGCAAGGGATGGTTGATGCCAGTATCTGATTGTAGCATGTGGATGCAAGGCAGAGAATGGACAGACACCCTAACAAAAGGGCCTCACAGCCAATCAGCCAAGGACCTCTGAATATACACGGTGCTTCTTCTAACTGTCCCCTAACTCCAAACTGTACTAGAAAGAAGGCCCAAATGAAGCTCACCCTCACAGGACAGAAAAAAACTGTCTCACAGAGAACACCAAGGGACAGAAGGTTTCTCCAACTGTTTGCAACCAGCAGCATTAAGATACCTTGTTAGGTACAAGCATGCTGTAAATACACGTGAGTTCCACCTGTCATGCAATGCACAGAAAGATCTACTACACATTACCCACATTGCTTCAGAACGAGGTTACCATTTAACACAAATTACATCCTTATGTCAATTGGGGTGAATTTCTAGAACACTTCTTCCAATGGATTCATATCTTGTGAACATTAGGTGACATCTGACTAAAGAAGGATCCTTAACAGATGGGCAGCATGATGGCACAGTAGCTAGCACTGCTGCCTCACAGCATCAGGGACTGAGGTTCGATTCCCAGCCTTGGTCACTGTCTGTGCAGAATCTGCACATTTTCCCTGTCACAGTGTGGGTTTCCTCTGGGTGCTCCAGTTTCCTCCACAGTCTGAAACACATGCTGGTTAGGTGCATTGGCCATGCTAAATTCTCTCTGTGTACCCGAACAGGCACTGGAATGTGACGATGAGGGACTTTTACAGTAATTTCATTGTAGTGTTAATGTAAGCCTACTTGTGATACTAAAAAATATTAAACTTTAAGATCCAAAATGGAGCCTTAATCCTCTTTACAATGAGACTCAGCTAAAATCCTGCTACAGTGATCACACACAGTTTTCCAGTCTCCACCAGAATGGGACCTTCCATCCCATCTATGTGGTTGCTCTTAAATCCCGGTTCCTGTAGTTAACCAAAACCAAGCAGTCAAGGGCTTGGCACTTTTTTTGGACTGTATTTCTGCCCCTGCTCCAGGAGCTCTTTGCGACAGGGGGATTACCTGTTCCATGACATCAAGCTGGGAATGTTCAGTCTCAAACAGTTTTACAAGGAGCTGTAGGACTTGGGGATGGAGGAGTTGGTGGCAGGTGCTGATCTGAAGAAAAACACAAAGTAAATGAAGAAAGTACAATCACAGTCCTAAATTCATTCAAAAAATCAACACAACAGATCAACTCCCCAAGTGGTCATGAGGTACAATAGTGGTCAGTCCCTGGGAGCAGTAGGGACGTTAAACTTGGTCTTAGCCCTACTCAAGATAGCCAACAAAAATGTCAGCCACAGATCCTATTCCAATTAACTATAGTCCTGGCAGGTCTGGAATGTTCCAAGTAATGTTCCCGCTGAATTTCTGTTACTGTGTCTGCTCACTGGAATCCACAGTAGCTTTAAACATTTTATGTAATCTTAAAGGAGATAGCTTGTGATGAACTGCATGGTAACTTCTGGGTTATTGAATGGCTGCACACATAGCACACAGCTCACAGGGATCACTGATTCCAGAATCACATAATTGCTATGGTGCAGAAGGAAGCTATTCAGTCCATTGTATCTGCACCAGCTCTCCAAATCAGCATCATGCATTAATGCCATTCCCCTGTCTTTTCCCATACCCCTTCACATTGTTTCAGTTTGAGTAATCATCTAATGCCCTCTTGAAAGCCTCGATTGAACCTGCCTCCACTGCACTTCCAGGCAGTGCATTCCAGACCAGAACCACTCGCTGTGTGAAAATGTTTTCTCTCACAGGACATTTAAGAACATAAGAACATAAGAAATAGGAGCAGGAGTAGGCCATCTAGCCCTTCGAGCCTGCCCCGCCATTCAATAAGATCATGGCTGATCTGTCGTGGCTCAGTTCCACATTCCCGCCCTCTCCCCATAACCCTTAATCCCCTTGCCTACCAAAAACCTATCAACCCGCATCTTAAATATATTTAGCGAGGCAGCCTCCACCACTTCAACGGGCAGAGAATTCCAGAGATTCACCACCCTTTGAGTGAAGAAGTTCCTCCTCAACTCCGTTCTAAACCAACCCCCCTTTATCTTGAGGCTGTGCCCCCTAGTCCTACTGTCCTTTCTGAGCAGGAAAAGCCTCTCCACCTCTATCCTATCCATCCCATCCATCATCTTATATGTCTCAATGAGATCTCCCCTCATTCTTCTAAACTCTAACGAGTACAAGCCTAGTTTATTCAGCCTCTCCTCATAGTTCAACCCCCTCAACTCTGGTATCAGCCTAGTAAACCTCCTCTGCACTCCCTCCAAGGCCAAAATATCCTTGCGTAAGTGTGGCGACCAAAACTGCACACAGTACTCCAGCTGCGGCCTCACCAATGCCCTATACAGCTGCAGCAAGACCCCCCTACTTTTATATTCAATCCCCCTCGCTATGAAGGCCAGCATCCCATTTGCCTTCCTGATCACCTGCTGCACCTGCAGGCTGGGTTTTTGCAACTCATGCACAAGGACCCCGAGATCCCTCTGCACCGTCGCATGCTGCAGTTTCTCACCATGTAAGTAATAGTCCTTCCTACCATTATTCCTACCAAAGTGGACAACCTCACACTTGCCAACATTAAATTCCATTTGCCAGTTCCTGGCCCATTCGCCCATCCTTCTGCAGACTCTCCACACAATATGCCGTTCCACCAATCTTGGTGTCATCAGCAAATTTCGACACCATACACTCGGTTCCCTCCTCCAGATCATCTATATAAATGGTAAATAGCTGAGGCCCCAGCACCGACCCCTGGGGCACTCCACTAGTCACCATCCGCCAATCCGAATAGCACCCATTGACCCCCACTCTCTGCCTCCTGTTTGACAGCCAATCTCCTATCCACGCTAACACCCTACCCCCAAACTCCATGCCCCCTGATCTTCTGTAATAACCTCTTGTGAGGCACCTTATCAAACGCCTTCTGAAAATCAAGAAACACCACATCCTCTATCCACCGCCCTAGACACAACCTCATAGAACTCCAATAAATTCGTCAGACACGACTTCCCCTTAACGAAACCGTGCTGCGTCTGCTCTATCAAACAATTCTCCTCAAGATGCCTCGCTATTTTCTCCTTGATCACGGATTCTAACATTTTACCTACAACAGACGTTAAACTAACCGGCCTATAATTCCCTGCCTTTTGCCTGGCACCTTTCTTAAACAATGGCGTAACATTAGCCGTTTTCCAATCTTCCGGCACTTCTTTTGCAAATCACTTTAAATCTGTGCCTTCTCGCTCTTGAGCGGGAAACATTTCTCCCCATCTACTCTGTCCAATCCCTCATGATTTTGAACATCTCCACTGAATCTCCTCTAAGCCTTCTCCTGTCCAGGGAGAGCAGTCCCAACCTTTCCAATCTATCCTCAAAACTGAAGTTTGGTGACCAGATGGGATTTTTATGACAATTTGGGAGTTTCATGATCACCTCATCATAGTCCAGATTTATTAATGAACTGAATTTAAGCTCCATCAGCTGCCATACAGGGATTTGAAATTGAAGGGTCCAAAAAATTATGAATTACTTATTCAGTGACACCACCATATTGCTGTCACCCTTGCTGAAAGTTAATTAGCTTCACTGTAATCAATCTGGCTCGGTTTCCAGTAAGTAGAGTTAAGATTTCAGTGTTGGGTTACACTTACTGTTGAGTAGTTAAACCGGATTCTGTGCATTGTGTTGGGTGTGTAGCATAGTTTCCAGATTAACCTAATACAGCCAGTGCCCCAAGTTCAGTTTCAGTCCCTGAGCTCAGGGGACAGTAACATCAACCTACCATGGTCACGTGCTTGGGGCTCCTCCATCACCTCCCTTACCTGCTCCAGGTGAGTCAGGGCACAGGTAGCCCCCAGAAGGACTATTCTGTCTATGGACAGTGTCTAGGAGGCACTACTTAGATCGGGACGACTTTGTGCTGCCTTTCCCACCGGATCCAGATTGTTCCTAGTTCCATCCAGCACGCATTCCATAATGCACAAGGAACACACCTGGCAGGAACTTACACTTATGAACTGTGTTGGGCATATACAGCTGTCTGTTTATATGACTTTTGTGCTCACTAAGATGTGGGACATATTGCTGAAGAAGGGAATACACTGCAGTGGTGATTTTGACGTCTTGCTCCATGTAAGCTGGGGACAGTTCCAGTCCCCTGGGTCAGCATGTGTGCAGGAAGTGTCTCCAGCTGCAACTCCTGGAAGCTCGAGTTTCAGAGCTGGAGCGGTGGCTGGAGACACTGTGGAGCATCTGCAAGTCAGAGTGTATCGTGGATAGCACGTATAGGGAGGTGGTTATACTGCAGGGTCAGACTCAGCAGGCAGGAAGGGAGTGGGTGACCACCAGACAGTACAAGAGAGATAGGCAGGTAGTGCAGGAATCTCCTGTGACCACTCCCCTGCAAAACAGATATACTGCTTTGGATGCTGTTGAGGGGAATGAGCTCTCTGGGGAAAGCAGCAGCTGCTAAATGGTCTCCTTCTGCACTGTAGGATTCTATGTTTACGTCAAACTTGTTGCACCATAGTTGTTTCTGCTGCAGAGGGGAGGGGTAAAAAATGTGTCAGAGCAACAGTTATAGGGGACTCAACTGTAAGGGGGTAGATAGCGTTTCTGTGGTCACAAACAAGGCTCTAGGATGATATGTTGTTGCCCTGATGCTACAGTCAAAGATGTCTTGGAATAGCTGCAGGACATTCTGAAGGGGGAGAGCAAACAGCCAGTGGTCATAGTACATATTGGCACAGATGACATAGGTTAAAAAAAGGGATGAGGTTCTAAAAGCAGAATACAAGGGGCTAGAAGAAAGCTAAGAAATCGGACCTCAAACGTAGTGATCTCAGGATTACTACCAGTGCCACATGCTAGTCAGAGTAGCAATGACAGGATATATTGGATAAGTACATGGCTGAAGAGATGGTGTCAGGGGGAGTGTTCCACGTTCCTGACACCAGGTTCCTGAGGAGGTGGGACCTGTACCAATTGGACGGATTACACCTGGGCAGGACTGGGACTGATGTCCAAGGGGGAGTGTTTGCGGGAGGGGTTGGGGACGGTTTAAACTAATATGCTAGGGGGGATGGGGACCTATGTAAGGAGTCAGAAAAGAGAGCAAGGGCAAAACCAAAAAGGTAGAAAAGGAAATAAGAAAATAGATAAGCAGAGAAACCAAGGACAAAGTTCAAACAGGACTAAAGAGAAAAATGTTGGGAGCGAGACAATATTAAAAAGACAAACTTAAAGGCTCTGTGCCTTAATGCGCAGACTATTCGCAATAAAGTGAATGAACTAATCGCGCAGATAGATATAAATGGGTACAATATAATTGGGATTACAGCGACATGGCTGCAGGGTGACCAGGGGTGGGAATTGGGTGTCCCAGGGTATTCAATATTTAGGAAGGACAGGCATAAAGGAAAAGGTGATGGAGTGGCACTGCTGGGTAAAGAGGAAATTAACACAATAGTGAGAAAGGATATTAGCTCTGACAATGTGGAGCCTGTATGGGTAGAGTTGAGAAATACCGAGAGACAAAAAACATTAATGGGTGTCACATATAGACCCCGAACTGCAGTGATGTTGGGAATTAAACATGAAATTAGTGATGCATGTGATAAGAGAATATCGGTGATCATGAGTGAGTTTAATCTGCACACAGATTGGGCAAATCAAATTAGCCATAATGCCAGAGAGGATAAATTCTTGGAATGTATACAGAATAGTTTTCTTGACCAATATGTGGAGGAACCAACAAGAAAGCAGGCCATCTTAGGCTGGGTACTGTGTAATGAGAAGGGAATCATTGCCGATCTAGCTATATGAGACTCCTTGGGGATGAGTGACCATAACACGATAGAGTTTTTTTTTATCAAGATGGAGAGTGAAGTAGTTAATTCGGAGACAGGGGTGCTGAAACTTAATAAAGTAAATATGAGGATAACAGGTGTGAGTTGGCCTTGATAGATTGGGCGGAGAGTTACTTAAAGGGATGACAGTGGATAGGCAATGGCAAACATCCACGGAACACAAGGGGGAACTGCAGCAACTGTTTACTTCTGTCAGGTACAAAAGCAAAATGGGAATGAAGGCCAATTCATGGCTGACAAAGGAAATTAGAGAGAGTATCCGATCCAAGGAAGAAACATGCAGACTGGCCAAGAGAAATAATAGGTCTGCGGATTGGAAGCAGTTTAGAATTTGGCAAGAAAGGACCAAGGAATTGATTAAGAAGGTGAAAATGCAGTACCAAAGTAAGCTTGCAGGAAACAAAAAGATCGACACTAAGAGTTTCTATGGATATGTGAAGAGAAATAGAGGTTGGTGAAGACAAATGTACATTACAGCGCAGAACAGGCCCTTCACCCACGATGAGGTCCCCTTCAGATAGAAACAGGGGAATGTATAATAGGGGACAAAGAAATGGCCGAGCAACTGAATGCATACTTTGGTATTGTCTTCACAAAAGAGGTCACAAATCAGATGCCAGAAACAGAGGAGAATACAAGGTTTAGTGAGAGGGAAAAATTGAGGAAGAAGGGAGGTCAATATTAGTAGAGAAGTTATACTGGGAAAGTCGATGGGATTGAAGGCAGATAAATCCCCAAGGTCTGATAATCTTCATCCCAGAGTACTTAAGGAAGTGGCTCTAGAAACAGTGGATGCATTGATGGTCATCTTCCAGGATGGGTAGAGTCTCTGGAATAGAAATGGAGAGACTCTGGAATAGTCCCTGCAGATTGGAGGGTAGTGAATGTCACTCCAATATTCAAAAAGGGAAGTAGAGAGAAAACAGGGAATTATAGACCAGTAAGCTTAACATCAGTAATAGGGGAAATTCTCAAATCCGTTATCAAGGACTTACAGCAGAGCATTTAGAAAGTAGTGGCACGATCAAACAGAGTCAGCATGGATTTATGAAGGGGAAATCATGCTTGATAAATCTGTTGGAATTCTTTGAAGATGTAACTAGTAGAGGTGACAAGAAGGAACCAGTCAATGTGGTTTATTTGGACTTTCAGAAAGCGTTTGACAAGGTCTCGCAAAAGAAGTTATTGTGCAAGGTGAAAGTATGTGGGATTGGAGGAAGTGTCTTGAGATGGATAGAAAACTGATCAGCAGAGAGGAAACAAAGGAATGAATGGGTTCTTTTCAAGTTAGCAGGCAGTAACTAGTAGGGTGCCATAGGGATTGGTGCTGGGACCCCAGCTATTCACAATATATATTAATAATTAGGATGAGGGAACAAAATGTAACATCAAAGATTGCAGATTATGCCAAGTTGGTGGGAGGGTGAACTTTGACGAGGCTGCAGGGATCCTTCAGACTAATCTGAACAGATTGGGTGAGTGGGGTAATCAATGGCAGATGCAGTATAATTTGGATAAATATGAAGTTATTCACTTTGGAAGGCAAAACAAGAAGGCAGATTACTATCTGAATGGCTATAAATTGGGAGAGGGGAGTGTGCAGTGGGACCTGGGTGTCCTTGTGCACCAGTCACTGAACATAACCTTGCAGGTCCGGCAGGAGGTAAAGAAGGCAAATGGCATGTTGGTTTTCATTGCAAGAAGTTTTAAGTACAGGAGCAGGGATGTGTTGTTGCAACTATACAGAGCCTTGGTGAGGCCACACCTAGAGTGCGGTGTGCAGTTTTGGTCTCCTTTTCTGATGAGGGATGTTCTTTCTCTCGAAGGAGTGCAGCAAAGGTTCACCAGACTGATTCTGGGGATGGTGGGACTGATGTACGAGGAAAGATTGATTAGGTTAGGTTCGTTTTCGCTGGAGTTCAGATGAATATGGGGGAATCTCATCGAGACTTATAAAATTCTAACAGATCTAGACAGGATAGATGCATGGGGGGATGTTCCCGATGGTGGGAGAGTCCAGAACCAGGGGTCACAGTCTGAGCATTCAGGGTAGACAATTTAGGACGGAGGTGAGGAGACATTTCTTCACCCAGAGTGGTGAGTCCGTGGAATTAATTATCACAGGATGCTAAAACATTGAATGCATTCAAGAGGCAGCTGGAGGCACTTGGGGCAATGGAGAAAAAGTTGGATTAGGCTGTTGAGTTTAGGGAATGAAGTAGGAAGTGTTGAGAGCTTCAAGTATTTAAGCGTCCAGAACACCAACAAGCTATTCTGGGCCCCCACGCCCAATGCTGACACTGTGGTCAAGAAAGCCGACCAACGCCTCGAATTTCTCAGAAGACTAAGAAAATTTGGCACATGTCAGCCAAAACTTTCACAAAGTTTTAGAGATGCACCATAGAAAGCATTCTTTCTGGCTGTACCACAGCTTGGTATGGCTCCTGCTCTGCCCAAGACTGCAAGGAACTACAAAAGGTCGTGAATGTAGCCAAATCCATCACGCAAACCAGCCTCACATTCATTGACTCTGTCTACACTTCCCAATGCTTCGGCAAAGCAGCCAGCATAATTAAGGACCCCAAGCACCCGGACATTCTCTCTTCCACTTTCTTCCTTTGGGAAAAGATACAAAAGTCTGAGGTCACGTATCAACTGACTCAAGAACAGCTTTTTCCCCGCTGCCATCAGACCTTTGAATGGACTTACCTTGTTAATCTTTCTCTACACCCTAGCTATCACTGTAACACTACAGTCTGCACTCTCTCATTTCCTTCCCTATGAACGGTATGTTTCATCTGTATAGTAATGCAAGAAACAATGCTTTTCACTATATGTTAATAGATATGATAATAATAAATCAAATCAAAATCAAGACAAATCAAATCAAGTTGGATGATCAGCCATGATTTTAATGAATGGCAGAGAAGGCTCGAATGGCCAAATGGCCTCCTCCTGCTCCTGTCTTCTATGTTTCTATGTTTCACCCTAGGTCCCTACAGTCCAAAAAACATACAGGTTAGGTGCATTGGCCATATTCAATGTTCGCTCAGTATACCTGAACAGGGCCAGAGTGTGGCTACTCGAGTATTTTCACAGCAACTTCATTGCAGTGTTAATGTAAGCCTACTTGTGACAATAATAAACGTTAAAACTTTAATAGTGGGCTTTCCTAGATTAGGTGCAGCATGAATAAAACTACCCATGCTTCATCACTCACTACCACTGCTCAAACTCAGAACAATACTTCCAATAGTTGTGGCGTATCTATTTTCAGTTACTCATCAATAAGACTATCACTTTAGTGGCAAAATGCCCAGCCATTCAGCGAGTTCTGTCAGTGAGATTTATGTCTCTGATATGCTAATTTGGAATGCGGCCAAACGGGCCACCTAAAATGGCAATTTGTAGAGCACTCTGGGACAATTGGGCAAGAACTAAAATGACAGGCTGCAGTCTAAAAGACAGATAAACAGACTGCAACTCAGATGAGTGAATACACAGGATGTGGGTCATCTCTAGGACAAAGAGACTTTCTGGTCAAACTGGGTTGTTTACTAGACATAGGGGTGCTGTAACCCCCTATTTGGAAAGGAGGTGTGTATTCTACGTGCCCCCAGCAACTGTAGACATGGCCATTGGGGACACACCCAGGGACTGGTGTGGCAGCACCCGATTGGACTTTATTGATCAGGGTGATCAAGTCCTAATCGATTGATTGGTAATGGCCAAAAGGATCGCAAAACCCAACGGGGTATAAAGTGTACTGCACAATCAAGAATCTCTCTCTCTCTCGGGCCCCACGAACAAGCTACAACAGTGGTGACCATCACCAGCGACAACCAGCACAAGAGCCACCACACACAAGAAAGAAGGAAGACCAGAGCCAGAGTGCCAGACCAGACCAAAGGACCAGACTACGCAGAGAACGACTAAGACTAACACATAGATAAAGGCCAATACCTGCCTAGGTACTTGCCAGTCACGCAAAATTAAGTCAAGGTCTTGTATTGGACTTGAACTCTCGTATTTTCTGTAAAGATAACTTCTGGTTGGTTGGGTGGGTGATTATTGATTTTGTGTCTTAAATACATATTGGTTGTACTAACAAGACATCTACTCGCAGTTATTTTGTCCACTGTATAAGGATTAAAACAGACTGTGCAGCAGGGACAACAATTGGCAATTCCGCTGGGACATTGACAAAAGTAACTCTGTTGCTCCGATATCGATCGGTTCACCATGGTAGGCTTCTGCAGAAAATGCAGATGTATGGGATTGGGGGTGATCTAGGGAATTGGATCAGGAATTGGCTAGCGGATAGGAGACAGAGGGTGGTGGTTGATGGTAAATATTCATCATGGAGTTCGGTTACGAGTGGTGTGCCTCAGGGATCTGTTTTGGGGCCACTGCTGTTTGTAATTTTTATTAATGATCTGGATGAGGGTATAGTTGGGTGGATTAGTAAATTTGCTGATGACACCAAAGTCGGAGGTGTGGTAGATAGTGAGGAAGGGTGTCATAGTTTGCAGGAAGACTTAGACAGGTTGCAGAGCTGGGCCGAGAGGTGACGGATGGAGTTTAATGCGGAGAAGTGTGAGGTAATTCACTTTGGTAGGAATAACAGATGTGTCGAGTATACGGCTAACGGGAGGACTTTGAATAGTGTGGATGAGCAGAGGGATCTAGGTGTATGTGTACATAGATTCCTGAAAGTTGGGAATCAAGTAGATAAGGTTGTTAAGAAGGCATACGGTGTCTTGGTGTTTATTGGTAGGGGGATTGAATTTAGGAGTCGCAGCGTTATGTTGCAACTGTACACAACTCTGGTGCGGCCGCACTTGGAGTACTGTGTGCAGTTCTGGTCCCCACATTACAGGAAGGATGTGGAGGCTTTGGAGAGGGTGCAGAGGAGGTTTACCAGGATGTTGCCTGGTATGGAGGGGAGGTCCTATGAGGAGAGGCTGAGGGATTTGGGGTTGTTTTCGCTGGAAAGAAGGCGGCTAAGAGGGGATCTTATTGAAACATATAAGATGATTAGAGGTTTAGATAGGGTGGATAGTGATAGCCTTTTTCCTCTGATGGAGAAATCTAGCACGAGGGGGCATGGCTTTAAATTAAGGGGGGGTAGTTATAGGACGGATGTCAGGGGTAGGTTCTTTACCCAGAGGGTGGTGAGGGATTGGAATGCCCTGCCTGCTGCAGTTGTAAATGCGCCTAGTTTGGGGGCGTTTAAGAGATCCGCGGATAGGTTTATGGACGAAAAGGGATTGGTTTAGGTTAGTGGGTCATTGTTTTGTAACTGGTCGGCGCAACATCGTGGGCCGAAGGGCCTGTTCTGCGTTGTTATGTTCTATGTTCTATCCCACAAAATCAATTTAAAACTCAGAGCCAACAAGTGTAAACTCCTTATTGGGCAAACAACTGCTTTCGGGAAATTGTTTATTGTGCATGCATTGTTGCTAACAAGGAGGATAGGATAAACTCCGTAGGTTTGCATTAGAATCCGGAGGGATTAGGACTGGAACATAGCCCAAAGCCGTATCCGCAGTCCGATCAACTCCCTACCCGTTGAATATAGAAGGCAGGAAACAGCACAGAGACAGATAAGTGTTCCATATGGGAAATAAAAATCAGGGAATTTATTAAAAAGATAATTTTTATCCTCTATGGATAGAATAGGCCCTCTATGGCCCCTATGGATAGAATCTTGTGCCAATACTGAGATGGGACCGGGATCCCGAGGGCAGAAGTATTGGGATGATCTAAGGAAAGTTCAGGGAAAATGGGCAGACAAATGAGAGAAAGAAATTGCCATTGTGAGCTACTTAGGACAGCTGCTAGGAAGAGCAAAAGAATTAAAAGAACAAAGAACAAAATCAGCCCGGTAAACAGGCCCTTCGGCCCAACGAGCCCATGCCGCCATCTCAACACCACCAGTCCACCTCTCTACCCATGACCCCTATCTAATGTTTTCTGGCCATCCAGATTGAGGGAAACTGATTTAGGGACAATTTATTCCTGCCAATCAGCCTAACAGCACATCTTTGGGGTGTGGGAGGAAACCGGAGCACCCGGAGAAAACCCACGCAAGCACGGGGAGAATGCGCAAACTCCCACAGACACCGGCCCAAATCCATGTGTCTGCACAGCAATCAGCGATAGTCACTGAGCTGTCGTCTTGCCCAGTATCTTGTCCAGTTTAGGCAAAAAACTAATGACATGAAGCACTAGGCCAATCTCGAACAACCAAGAGCAGCCCCAGTACGACCCATCGCATGTATGCCCCTCGTTGGACACGAGGTGGACTGACTTAAAACCTGTGAATGAAAGAGAAAAAAAAAACATTATTATCATACTATACCCATTTACATTACCAGGGACGCCCCAATGCTAATGACCCTTATTTAAAAGGTTCTCCTATATCCACCCATCTCCAACTCAGTCATGTGCCTGTCTAAGTTACTCTTAAAGGACTCTAGCGTGTTTGCCTCCACCACCTTACTTGGCAGAGCATTCCATACCCCCACTACCCTCTGCGTGAAAAACCTCCCTCTAATATCTGTGTTGTACCGCTCCCCCCTCACCTTAAGTCCATGGCCCCTTGTCCTACGTGTCTCTATTATAGGAAATAGCTTACCTCTGTTTACTCTATCTATACCCTTCATAATCTTATATACCTCTATTAGATCCCCCCTCAGTCGGCATCTTTCAAGGGAAAAGAGCCCCAATTTCTTCAGTCTTTCCTCATACCCCAGTCCTTCCATTCCAGGCAACATCCTGGTAAACCTCCTCTGCACTCTCTCCAGAGTCTCCACGTCCTTCCGGTAGTAAGGTGACCAGAACTGTACGCAGTACTCCAAATGCGGCCGAACCAACGTTCTGTACAACTGCAACATTAGACTCCAGCTCTTATATTCTATACCCCTTCCTATAAAGGCTAACATACCATAGGCTTTCTTCACCACACTCTCCACTTGCACTGCCATCTTCAAAGACTTGTGCACTTGCACCCCCAGGTCTCGCTGTGACTCTATACTCTTTATGGGCTTACCCTTTATCATATAACTTCCCCCTACATTATTCCGGCCAAAATCCATCACCTCACATTTATCCGGATTAAACTCCATTTGCCACGTATCTGCCCAATCAACCAGCCTATCAATATCCCGCTGTATTGCCAGACACTGCTCCTCACTGCCCGCCAATCCAGCCATCTTGGTGTCATCAGCAAATTTGCTGATCACACCACCTACTCCCTCTTCCAAATCATTTATATACACTACAAAGAGAAGAGGTCCCAGTACCGAGCCCTGCGGCACACCACTAGTGACAGACCTCCAGCTAGAAAAAGACCCCTCCACAACTACTCTCTGATTCCTCTTTGCAAGCCAGTTCTCTACCCATCTAGATACCTGACCACATATCCCATGAGCTTTAATCTTCTGTACCAACCTACCCTGAGGGACTTTGTCAAACGCCTTACTGAAATCCATATAGATGACATCAACGGCTCGTCCTTCGTCAACCGTTTTTGTCACCTCCTCAAAGAATTCTACCAGATTCATAAGGTAAGACTTCCCCTTGACAAAGCCATGCTGCGTTTCCTTAATCAGATCGCAACGCTCCAAGTGCGCATACATCCTATCCCTAAGAATCCTCTCCATCAACTTACCTACCACTGACGTTAAGCTCACCAGCCTATAGTTACCCGGGCTATCCCTCCTACCCTTTTTAAACAATGGTACCACGTTCGCTATCCTCCAGTCCTCTGGGACCTCACCTGTGTCCAAAGAAGAGACAAAGATTTGTGTCAGAGGCCCAGCAATCTCATCCCTCGCCTCTCTAAGCAGCCTAGGATAAATGCAATCAGGCCCCGGAGATTTATCGGTTTTAATGCCCTCTAAGAACCCTAACACTTCTTCCCTCCTAGTCAATAGATCTTTCAATCGGTCTACCGCTCCCTCAATGACCGTACTAGACATCAAGCCCCTCTCCTTCGTGAATACTGACGCAAAGTATTCATTCAGGATCTCCCCCATTCCCTCTGCCTCGAAGCACAATTCCCCACGTTTGTCCCTCAGAGGACCGATTTTACCCCTAGCCACCCTTTTGTTCTTAAGATAGGAGTAAAACGCCTTTGGATTATCCTTAACCCTACCTGCCAAAGCCATCTCATGCCCCCTCTTTGCTCTCCTAACTCCCCGTTTGAGAACCCTCCTACTCTCTCTGTATTCCTCCAACGCTCTCTCTGTTCCCAGCTGCTTAGACCTGACATATGCCTCTTGTTTCTTCCTAACCAGGTCTTCTATATCTCTAGTAATCCACGGTTCCCTAATCCTACCTTTCCCATCCTTTCTCCTAGCCGTCACGTGCCTTTCCTGCACCTTGTGCAGTTTTCCCTTGAAAGACTCCCACATGCCTAATGTGGTCTTGCCTTCCAACAGCCTATCCCACTCTGTATCCCTAAGCTCCTGCCTAATCCGGCTGTATCTAGCCTTCCCCCAATTTAGCACCCTCCCCTTAGGACAGCTCTCATCTTTTTCCATTCGTATCCTAAAGTAGATGGAGTTGTGGTCACTATTAGCCACACGTTCGCCTACTGCAACCTCAACCACCTGACCCGGCTCATTTCCCAGAACTAAATCCAGTATCGCCCCCTCTCTAGTCGGGCTACCTACGTACTGTTGCAAGGATCCTTCCAATACACATCTTACGAGTTCCACCCCATCAGACCCCCCAGCTCTAGGCACCTTCCACTCCACCCCAGGGAGATTAAAATTTCCCACTACAACAACCCTATTCTTCCTACACTTATCCAAAATGTCCCTACATATACCCTCTTCCACTGCCCACGGGCTATCGGGCAGCCTATAGTACACTCCTAGCATAGTAATGGCCCCCTTCCTATTTCTCAACTCCACCCACAAAGACTCAATTCCCAACCCCCCCATGTTATCCTCCCTCTGCACCGTTGTGATCTGCTCCCTAACTAAGAGTGCCACTCCCCCTCCTCTATCACGCCTAAAACACTTATACCCTGGAACATTTAGCTACCAGTCCTGCCCCTCCTTTAACCACGTCTCTGTCACTGCCACCACATCTAAATTCTTCGCGAACATCAAGGCCTTAAGTTCATCCGACTTTCCCGTCACACTCCTCGCATTAAAACAGATGCACCTAAGACCCTCAGTCCCTCTCGGATCCTCCTTCTCCTGGGGGATTTCCCTATCAACTAGACTTACCCTGACCTCCAACTCACTCCCAGTGCCTGAGCTCTCTCTCTCCTCCCCACCCCCCCTCCATACTAGTTTAAACACAGTTTGTAAGAAACTGGAGGAACTGAAGTGGGCACAGGAGGAAAAGGAGGACGAGATTAAGAAACTAAGAGAACAGCAGCAGGAAAGGATCAAACAAATAAGAACCAAAAAGGAGGAGGAGATTAAGAAGCTAAAGGAACAACAGCAGGAGAGGATAGCGCAGATAAGAGCAAAAAAGGACAGAGAGGTAGATGAATCAAGGAGAACCAACCAGGCAAATTTATTTTATATTCCATCCCTGATAGTAAAGGGAAAATGTCACTGTAGGATTCTATGATTCTAGGTTTATCCAATGACCATTTAAATGCCCTTAATGTTGGCAAGTCCGCTACTGGTGCAGGCTGGGCATTCCATGCCCTTACTACTCTCTGAATAAACAACCTACCTCTGACATTTGTCCTATATCTACCACCCCTCAATTTAAAGCTATGTTCCCTCATGCTAGGCATCAACACCCGAGGAAAAAGGCTCACACTGTCCACCCTATCTAATCCTCTGATCATCTTGTATGCTTCTATTAAATCATCTCTTAATCTTCTTCTCTCTAACGAAAACAGCCTCAAGTCCCTCAGCCTTTCCTCGTAAGACCTTTCCACCATACCAGGCAACATCCTGGTAAATCTCGTCTGCACCCTTTCCAATGCTTCCACATCCTTCCTATAATGCGGCGACCAGTGCAGCCGCACCAGAGTTTTGTACTGCTGCAACATGACCTCATGGCTCCGAAACTCAATCCCTCTACCAATAAAAGCTAACACACTGTATGCCTTCTTAACAATCCTATCAACCTGGGTGCCAACTTTCAGGGATCTATGCACATGGACACCGAGATCTCTCTGCTCATCCACACTACCAAGTATCTTACCCATTAGGCCAGTACTCTATGTTCCTGTTACTCCTTCCAAAGTGAATCACCTCACACTTCTCTGCATTAAACTCCATTTCCCACCTCTCAGCCCAGCTCTGCAGCTTATCTATGTCTCTCTGTAACGTGCAACGTCCTTCCGCACTATCCACAACCCAACCAACTTTAGTGTCATCCGCAAATTTATTAAGCCATCCCTCTACGCCCTCATCCAGGCCATTTATAAAAATGACAAACAGCAGTGGCCCCAAAACAGATCCTTGTGGTACACCACTAGAACAGAGCTCCAGAATGAACATTTCCCATCAACCACCACCCTCTGTCTTCTTACAGCTAGCCAATTTCTGATCCAAACCGCTAAATCACCCTCAATCCCATGCCTTCGTATTGTCTGCAATAGCCTACCGTGGGGAACCTTATCAAATGCATATACACCACATAACTGCTTTACCCTCATCCTCCTTTTTGGTCATCTTCTCAAAGAACTCAATAAGGTTTGTGAGGCACGACCTACCCTTCACAAAACCAAGTTGCTAATCAAATTATTCCTTTCTAGATGATTATAAATCCTATCTCTTATAATCCTTTCCAAAACTTTGCCCACAACAGAAGTAAGGCTCACTGGTCTATAATTACCAGGGTTGTCTCTACTCCCCTTCTTGAACAAGGGGAAAACATTTGCTATCCTTCAGTCTTTGGCACTATTCCAGGAGAAGGAACCTTAAACAAAATTAAGGAAGTGATATTGACCGTGGTAATATGTAATAAAGGGGATCCTGTAGATGGGTTAAATAAATGTGGACAGAGGGAAAAGGAGCATCCGACTGCCTTTGCCGGTCGTTTATGGATCCACTTCACGGGAGTATATGGGGAATTAAATCGGCTTAGATTAAATGAGGCTGATTCATCCAAATAGGCTAAGACATTAGTCTTGCACATCACAGAGGAAGGCAAGAAAGCCTGCGCTAATTTTGATGTCGCAGAGACCACACACAGTGAAGCACGGTTTCTCCGATGCTTAGCTCGAGTCTGGGAGTTCAGGGAGCCTCAATGTCATGGTCAAAAAGAAAAGTGAGAATGCTTCCAAATGAGGGTTAGCCAGGGTCCAGTATGGAGAAACGAGGGTAGAGGGGGTCACCAATACCAAAGAGGTTCAGCTCCACCTTACACAGCAACCCATTGTTCCGTGGGAGCACTGAAGAGAGGCTGCGATTTGCGAGTGGAGAGCTTGTGGGTGAGTACAGCGGCTTTTTTCTTTTTTTTTAAAAACTAACGTTGTTTTAGTTTTTTTTGCTTTCTTTAAGTTTTGCACCGGAAGTAGTTGCTAGGGCACGCGGGTCAAGTTTTTTTTTGACCTTTAAAAGTGTACTCACCTCGGGGATCCGGCCTCATTGTTCCGTGGGAGCACTGAAGAGAGGCTGCGATTTGCAAGTGGAGAGCTTGTGGGTGAGTACAGCGACTTTTTTCTTTTTTTTAAAAACTAACTTTGTTTTAGTTTTTTTTGCTTTCTTTAAGTTTTGCACCGGAAGTAGTTGCTAGGGCACTCGGGTTGAGTTTTTTTTTAACCTTACTATAAATTAGACCGGAGGGGATTCCCGATACTCTACATAGGTAGAGTATCCCAGCCCTCCCCCCTCCTCTAACCTAAAAAAGAGAGAGAGAGAGAGAAGGGCTCTGACTGAGAGCAGGTAAGACTGCTTTTGTTTTTGAGTGTGCTGTAAGGGCTTTGGCTCACAGGGCCAAAGAGATAAGGGTGAGGCAAGGTAAGTTATAAGTTTTTTTTTACTTTTTCCTCTGGGTTACTAAAAGGGGCAAGTATGGGTGTGAGGCCAGTATGTTGTTGCCAGTGCAACATGTGGGAGGTCTTGGAAGCTCCTGGTCTACCAGACATCCACACCTGTGCTCGGTGTGTGGAGCTGCAGACCCTACGGAACCAGGTTAAGGAGCTGCAAATGCAGCTCGAGGACCTTCGGCTCATTCGAGAGAGTGAGGAGGTAATAGATAGGAGCTATCAGCAAGTAGTCACACCAGGGCAACGGGAAGAAGGCACTTGGGTAACTATTAGGAAGGGGAAACCTCGGGTGATGGAGAGCACGCCGGTGGATGTCCCCCTCCAAAATAAGTACTCCGGCTTGAGTACTACTGGGGGCGACAGCTCATCTGAGGGAGGAAGCAGTGGCCAGGTCTCTGGAGCTGAGCCAGTAAGTCAAAAAATTTAAAAAGAGCAGAAAGGTAGTGCTAATAGGGGACTCCACAGTGAGGGGGACGGACAGGCGTTTTTGTGGACGTAGACGTGAGTCGCGGATGGTGGTTTGTCTCCCTGGGGCTGGGATCCGGGATGTCTCTGGGCGTGTCCCAGACATCCTGAAGGGGGAGGGTGAGGAACCAGAGGTTGTAGTGCATATAGGTACTACTGACGTAGGCAAGAAGAGGGAGGCAGTCGTGAAAAGGGACTATAGGGAACTGGGTAGGCAGCTGAGGAAGAGAAAAGCGAAGGTAGTAATCTCAGGATTGCTGCCTGTGCCACAGGAGAATGAGGGCAGGAATGGAATGAGGTGGAGGCTGAATGCGTGGCTGAGGGACTGGTGCAGACGGCAGGGATTTCGGTTCCTAGATCATTGGGACCTCTTTAGGGGCAGGTGTGACCTGTACAGTAAAGACGGGTGGCACTTAAATCCCAGGGGGTCTAATATCTTGGTGGGAAGACTGGCTAAGGCTACCGGGGGGACTTTAAACTAGAAAGGATGGGGGGAGGGAATTGTGATGGGGAGACTGGGATGGAGGAGGTTAGCTCCCAGGTAGGGGAGGACTGCAGGCAGTATAAGAGGGAGGTTAGACAGGGGGTGGAGAAGGGAAATGCCCAGACTGAGGGGCTGAAGTGTATATATTTTAACGCCAGGAGTGTAGTGAATAAGGTAGATGAGCTTAGGGCGTGGATTGCTGCTTGGGAATGTGATGTGGTGGCCATTACGGAGATTTGGATGTCTCAGGGACAGGACTGGGTACTTCAGGTGCCAGGATTCAGATGCTTCAGGAAGGACAGGGAGGGTGGCAGAAGAGGTGGTGGAGTGGCACTGTTGATCAGGGACAGTGTCATGGCTGCAGAGAAGGAGGATGCCGTGGAGGGACTATCTCTATGGGTCTCTATGGGTGGAAGTTAGGAACAGCAAAGGGTCGAAAACTTTGCTGGGTGTATTCTATAGGCCGCCCAATAGTGACAGGGAAGTTGAGGTGCAGATAGGGAAACAGATTCTAGAGAGATGTAGTAATAACAGAGTTGTCGTGATGGGAGACTTCAATTTCCCAAACATCGACTGGAATATCCCTAGGGTAAGGGGTTTGGATGGGGAAGAGTTTGTTAGGTGTGTTCAGGAAGGTTTCCTGACACAGTACGTGGATAAGCCTACGAGGGGAGAGGCTGTACTTGACCTGGTACTGGCGAATGAACCAGGACAGGTGATGGATCTCTCGGTAGGAGAGCATCTTGGGAATGGTGATCATAATTCTATCTCCTTCACAATTGCATTGGAACGAGATAGGATCAGGCAGGCTAGGAAGGTGTTTGTCTGGAGTAAGGGAAATACGAAGAAGTCAGGAAGTTACTTGGACAAATAAACTGGAAGGAGGCGTTCTTAGGGAAAAGTACCGAAGGAAGGTGGTGGATAGTCAAGGAATGTTTGTCTGGAGCTCTGCATGACAACGTTCCGATGAGACAAGGGGGTTTTGGTAGGTCGCGGGAACCGTGGCGCACGAAGGCTGTGGTGAACCTAGTCAGGAGGAAAAGGAAGGTGTACAAAAGGTTCAGGGAACTAGGAGATGTTAAGGATCTTGAGGAGTATAAGGATTGTAGAAAGGAGCTTAAAAGGGAAATTAGGAGAGCCAGAAGGGGTCATGAGAAGACCTTGGCGGGTAAGATTAAGGAGAATCCCAAGGCCTTCTATAAATATGTGAAAAGTAAAAGGATGAGAAGATAAGGGATAGGACCTATAAAAGGTGAAGGGGGAAAGGTCTGTGTGGAACCAGAAGAAATGGCAGAGGTGCTTAATGAGTACTTTGCCTCAGTATTCACAGTGGAAGCTGATCTGGGAGATTTTGCTACGGATTTGCAGCAGATGGAAAAGATTGAGTATGTGGATATTAAGGAGGAGGATGTGTTAGAACTTTTGAATTCTATCAAGATAGATAAGTCGCCGGGACCAGATGGGATGTACCCCAGGATACTGTGGGAGGCGAGGGAAGTGATTGCAGAGCCCCTGGCGATGATCTTTGCGTCGTCAATGGAGATGGGAGAGGTTCCGGAAGATGGGAGGATTGCGGATGTAGTTCCTATTTTCAAGAAGGGGAACAGAGATAGTCCGGGAAATTACCGACCGGTGAGTCTGACCTCAGTGACTGGTAAGCTGATGGAGAGGCTTCTGAGGGACAAGATTTACGAGCATTT
Organism: Carcharhinus amblyrhynchos; assembly: GCF_965287045.1. Taxonomy (NCBI): domain Eukaryota; kingdom Metazoa; phylum Chordata; class Chondrichthyes; order Carcharhiniformes; family Carcharhinidae; genus Carcharhinus; species Carcharhinus amblyrhynchos. Next base: position 51,637,380 of record NC_137339.1, on the reverse strand, counting down.
GGAGAGGTTTGACATGATCAGAAATAGTCAGCATGGTTTTGTCAAGGGCAGGTCGTGCCTTACGTGCCTAGTTGAGTTCTTCGAAAATGACTGAACACATTGACGAAGGAAGTGCAGTGGACGTGGTGTACATGGACTTCAGCAAGGCGTTTGATAAGGTCCCCCATGCAAGACTTCTTGAGAAGGTGAGAGGGCATGGGATCCAAGGGCCTTTGGCCTTGTGGATCCAGAACTGGCTTGCCCGTAGAAGGCAGAGAGTGGTTGTGGATGGGTCTTTTTCGGCATGGAGGTCAGTCACCAGTGGAGTGCCTCAGGGATCTGTTCTAGGACCCTTGCTGTTTGTCATTTTCATAAATGACCTAGATGAGGAAGTGGAGGGATGGGTAAGTAAGTTTGCTGATGACACGAAGGTCAGTGGTGTTGTGGATGGTCTGGAAGGATGTCAAAAGTTGCAGCAGGACATAAATAGGATGCAGGACTGGGCGGAGAAGTGGCAGATGGACTTCAACGCGGATAAATGTGTAGTCGTCCATTTTGGCAGAACCAATGGGACGAACGAGTACATTATCAAGGGCAGGAGTCTTAGTAGTGTTGAAGAGCAGAAGGATCTTGGGGTCCGGGTCCACAGGACTCTTAAATCGGCCTCGCAGGTGGAGGATGTGGTCAAGAAGGCGTATGGTGTACTGGCCTTCATTAATCGAGGGATTGAGTTTAGGAATCGGGAGGTAATGCTGCAACTTTATAAGACCCTTGTCAGGCTTCATTTGGAGTACTGTGCGCAGTTCTGGTCGCCTCACTATAGGAAGGACGTAGAAGCTATTGAAAGGGTACAGAGGAGATTTACAAGGATGTTGCCTGGACTGGGAGGCATGCCTTATGAAGTTAGGTTGAGGGAGCTGGGACTCTTTTCCGTGGAGAGGCGAAGGTTGAGAGGCAACCTGATAGAGGTTTATAAAATGTTGAGAGGAATAGATAGGGTGGATTCTCAGAGGCTATTTCCCCGGGTTGAAATGGTCGCTACGAGAGGACACAGATTGAAGGTGCGGGGAGGCAAGTACAGAAGTGATGTTAGGGGTAAGTTTTTCACTCAGAGGGTGGTGAGTGAATGGAATCGGCTGCCGTCAGTGGTGGTGGAGGCGAACTCGCTGGGGTCTTTTAAAAGACTTCTGGATGAGTATGTGGGATTTAATGGGATTGGGGATTATAGATAGGTCTATAGATTGGTAGGTGTTGATGTGATCGGCGCAACCCGTGGGCCGAAGGGCCTGTTTGTGCTGTAGTGTTCTATGTTCTAACCCCAGGGAGAGACAGAGGGACATGTTTTAATTGTGGGCAGCCAGGACACATCGTCCAAGATTGTAGGAGTTTCCTGCCACCATATACATGCACCCCGAGACTACGAGGACCACCGGCTCCACCAGTTAGGGCAGGTCCAAGGTACAAGAGAGAACACCGCCCACCACTGATGGAAGGTCCCGGTCACCCCATGCATACCGTAAGCACGAGCCCATCACTGTATCCAAGCTTCACACCAGTTAACAAACTTGAGATAGGCTTGCAGTAAATGGACTTTCTCATATATATATGTATATATCATTTCTCACTTTTTATACCGCTGGTTTTTTTCAGCCAGTCACAATGTTGTGGCTTGTTCTAGAGAATTGTCACCAAAGCAGCCACTGAAAATAACTTAAACGTTTACTTTTGAAATTAATCTGACACTTCCTGGAGTGAGATTCAGGTCTGTCTGCATTGGTTTAGCTGTGATGTGTACAGCTCTGCGACGCAAGTTGTTTTTGCAGGCAATGCTTTTGTGTTTTTGTTTTCCTTTCACTCCCTTATATAAATAATTGGTTTTTTTTAAACACTTATTCTGTACATAATACTTTTCTCCACTCCTTTTTTTCTTTCTGTGCTTTGTATTTACTGCTGTATTCCTCATGACAGACGCCACCAACTGTTTTATATATGGCTTGCATTATCTAATTTCTAGAGGAACAAAGACTCTACTTGGCAGGGATGTGTTACTGGAAACGTGGCTCTGATATTCTGACCTGTTACTCTTGCAGAGAATTTTCTCAGAATATTAAACTTGGAAAGATTTTATTGTCGTGGTTTGTTGTTTTAAAAATGATCATTGAACTTTTTCAGGAACCATTTCTTTGAATAATATACTTAATCTCCAATTAAAATATGTTGAAATGCACTTTTAATTCTGCTCTCTTTCTTACTAAATAAAACATCTATCATTTGTGGAGTTAATCGCAGCTTAAGAGACTGCAGGGGGATCTTGATCAATTAAGGAAGTGGGCCAAGCATTGGCAAATGGAGTTCTAGTTAAAGTTGCGAGCAGCGGTGTTTTTTTTCTCTTTTCTTAAATTAGTTAAAAACCGGAAGTCATCACTAGGAGGATTACCGGTATTTGTAGTTTGTTTTTGCGTCTCTCTGACCCTATAAATTGGTACAGAGAGGATACCCGATCCTCTACACAGGTAGAGAATCCCACCCTCCCCCCTCCTCTAACCTAATAATAAGTGTGTGGGAAGTTTTTTTTCTTTTTTCCTCCTGGAAATTGTTTCAGAGATGGCAGTTCAGGCAGTAAGCTGCACCTCCTGCGGTATGTACGTGGTGAGGGACACCAGTAGTGATTCTGCTGATTTTACCTGCAGAAGTGTGTACGCTTGCAGCTTCTGGAGGAGCGTGTTAAGGAGCTGGAGCTGGAATTGAAGGAACTCCGGATAATTCGGGAGGTTCAGGCGGACATTGATAGGAGTTACAAGGAGATAGTCACTCCTAAAAATGAGTCTTGGGTAACTGCTAGGAAGAAGGGTAAGAAGCAACTGGGGACACAATCCCCTAGGGCTGTTCCCCTCCAAAATAAGTTTTCTGTCCTGGAGGCTACAGTTGAGGAGGAATCAACTGGAGATAGCCAAAGGGAGCAGGTCTCTGGAGGTGAGCCTGTTGTGAAGGCTCAGGTGGATAGGGGAAGTAAAAGATTGGGCCTGGTGATTGGGGACTCCACAGTTAAGGGGACAGATAGGAGGGTCAGCAATAATGGTAGGGACTCAGGGCTGGTGTGTTGCCTCCCAGGGGCTGGGGTCCGGGATGTTTCAGAGACGGTGTTCAGGACTCTTAAGGGAGAGGGGAGTCAGCTCCAAGTCATAGTTCATGTGGGGACGCATGACATAGGGAGGGTAAGCAGAAATTTATGGAGTTGGGGTGGAAACTTGAGGCCAAGTCAGACAGAGTGGTTATCTCAGGACTCTTGCCTGTGCTACGGGATAGTTTAGAACGGAACAGAGAGAGGGAAAGTTTGAACTCGTGGCTGAGGGGATGGTGCAGGAGGGAGGGGTTCAGGTTCTTGAACAATTGGGGCTCATCCTGGGGAAGGTGGGACCTCTACAAGAGTGATGGTCTACACCTGAATCAGAGGGGAACCAATATCTTGGGGAGAAAATTTGCAAAGGCTATACAGGGGGGTTTCAACTGATTCAGAGGCGGGGTGGGATCCTGAGTAGCAGGGATGAAAGTGAGGGGGGGCATAGATGGGGACTGCATTGCACGGCATCGTGGGGGTGGAGCAGAGCATGGTTTGAAATGCGTATACTTTAATGCGAGGAGTATTCGCAATAAGGTGGATGAACTTGCAGCGTGGATCAGTACCTGGAACTTTGATGTTGTGGCCATTTCAGAGACATGGATAGAGCAGGGACAGGAATGGTTGTTGCAGGTTCCGGGGTTCAAATGCTTCAGTCGGAGTAGAGAAGGAGGTGGGGGTGGGAGAGGTAGCATTATTAGTCAGGATTGTATCACAGTGTCAGAGAAGAAGTTTGATGAGGACTTGTCTGTTGAGGTAGTATGGGCTGAGATTAGAAATAGGAGAGGAGAGGTCACCCTGTTGGGAGTCTTTTATAGACCTCCTAAAAGTTCTAGAGAGGTTGAGGAAAGGATTGCGGAGATGATCCTGGATAGGAGTGAAAGTAATAGGGTAATTGTTATGGGGGACTTTAACTTTACTAATATTGATTGGAATAGCTATAGCTCTAGCTCATTAGAGGGGTCAGTTTTTGCACAAAGCGTGCAGGAAGGTTTTTTGACTCAGTATGTAGATAGACCAACCAGAGGTGAGGCTATACTGGATTTGGTGTTGGGAATTGAGCCAGACCAGGTGCTAGACTTGGAAGTTGGTGTGCATTTTGGTGATAGTGACCACAATTCGGTTACGTTCACCTTAGTGATGGAAAGGGATAGGCATGAACCTCGGGACAGTAGTTTTAGCTGGGGGAAGGGTAATTACGAGGCTATTAGGAGAGAATTAGGAAGGATAGGTTGGACTAGGAGACTACAGGGGCTGGGAACGTCCGAAATGTGGAGTTTTTTCAAGGAGCAGCTACTGCGAGTCCTTGATATGTATGTCCCTGTCAGGCAAGGAGGAAATAGTCGAGCAAGGGAACCGTGGTGCACTAAAAATGTTGATTCGCTGGTTAAAAGGAAAAAGGAGGCTTATGTCAGGATGAGACTTGAGGGCTCAGGCAGTACACTGGAAAGCTTTAGATTGGCTAGGAGGGAGTTAAAGAGTGAGTTAAGAAGAGCTAAAAGAGGACACGAGAAGACTTTGGCTGATAGGATTCTCCTTAATCCTAAGGCGTTCTATAGATATGTTAAGAACAGAAGATTGGTTAGGGCAAGATTAGGGCCAGTTAGAGACAGCAGTGGGAAGTTATGTGTGGAACCGGAAGAGATTGGAGAGGCATTGAACCAATATTTCTCTTCAGTATTCACGCAGGGAGACATAAATGTAGCTGTGGAGAACACTGGGTTACAGGGTTGTAAACTGGACAGTATTGCAGTTGATAAGGAGGATGTGCTAGATATTCTTGAGGGTTTGAAAATAGATAAGTCCCCTGGGCCAGACAGGATTTACCCTAGGATTCTCTGGGAGGCAAGAGAGGCGATTGCAGAGCCTCTGGCTCTGATCTTCAGGTCGTCGTTGGTCACAGGTATAGTGCCAGAAGATTGGAGGATAGCGAATGTTGTCCCATTGTTTAAGAAGGGGAACAGAGACTTCCCCGGGAATTATTGACCGGTGAATCTTACTTCTGTTGTGGGCAAAGTTTTAGAAAAAATTATTAGGGATAGGATTTATAGTTATTTAGAGAGTAATGAATTGATTGGAGATAGTCAGCACGGTTTTGTGAAGGGTAGGTCGTGCCTTACTAACCTTATTGAGTTTTTTGAGAAAGTGACCAAAGAGGTGGATGGGGGTAAGGCAGTTGACGTGGTATATATGGACTTTAGTAAGGCGTTTGATAAAGTTCACCATGGAAGGCTTCTGCAGAAAATGCAGATGTATGGGATTGAGGGTGATTTAGTTAATTGGATCAGGAATTGGCTAGCAGATAGGAGACAGAGGGTGGTGGTTGATGGTAAGTATTTGTCATGGAGTTCGGTTACAAGTGGTGTGCCTCAGGGATCTGTTTTGGGGCCACTGCTGTTTGTAATTTTTATAAATGATCTGGATGAGGGTATAGTTGGGTGGATTAGTAAATTTGCTGATGACACCAAAGTCGGAGGAGTGGTAGATAGTGAAGACGGGTGTCACAGTTTACAGAGAGACTTGGACAAGTTGCAGAGCTGGGCCGAGAGGTGGCAGATGGAGTTTAATGTGGAAAAGTGTGAGGTAATTCATTTTGGCAGGAATAACAGATGTGTAGAGTATAGGGCTAACGGTAGGACTCTGAATAGTGTTGATGAACAGAGGGATCTAGGTGTATGTGTACATAGATCCCTGAAAGTTGGGAATCAAGTCAATAAGGTTGTTAGGAAGGCATACGGTGTCTTGGCGTTTATTGGTAGGGGGATTGAATTTAGGAGTCGCAACGTCATGTTGCAACTGTACAAAACTCTGGTGCGTCCGCACTTGGAGTACTGTGTGCAGTTCTGGTCCCCACGTTATAGGAAGGAAGTGGAGGCATTGGAGAGGGTGCAGAGGAGGTTTACCAGGATGTTGCCTGGTATGGAGGGAAGGTCCTATGAGGAGAGACTGAGGGATTTGAGGTTGTTTTCGTTAGAAAGAAGGCAGCTAAGAGAGGACCTTATTGAAACATACAAGATGATTAGGGTGGACAGTGGTAGCCTTTTTCCTCGGATGGAGAAAGCTAGCACGAGGGGGCATGGCTTTAAATTAAGGGGTGGTAGTTATAGGACAGATGTCAGAGGTAGGTTCTTTACCCAGAGGGTGGTGAGGGATTGGAATGCCCTGCCTGCTGCAGTTGTAGATGCGCCTAGTTTGGGGGCGTTTAAGAGATCTGTGGATAGGTTTATGGATGGAAAGGGATTGGTTTAGGTTAGAGGGTCATTGCTTTTTTAATTGGTCGGCGCAACATCGTGGGCCAAAGGGCCTGTTCTGCGCTGTAATGTTCTATGTTCTAATATAGCCAAGTTTGATTCCCGGCTTAGGTCACTCTCTATGTGGAGTCTGATGTGGAGATGCCGGTGTTGGACTGGGGTAAACACACCAAGAAGTCTCACAACATCAGGTTAAAGTCCAACAAATTTATTTGATAGTAAACCCACAAGCTTTCGGAATGCTGTTCCTTCGTCAGGTGAGTGGAAAGTTCTTGAACTTGCAACATCTCACTTACTGTCCTGTCTGGAGACAATACACATCTCTTTAACCTATGTTTAATACTATCTCCACTCACATTGTCTGCACCTCTTAAGATTTGAATAGCAGATTAGCTGTAAAGACTTCCATTCTAATCAGTATTCTGAAAACTGTGTGTATCTTTATATGCCCTTCTCTGACCAGAACTTTCCACTCACATGACGAAGGAATAGCGTTCTGAAAGCTTGTGGGTTTACTATCAAATAAACTTGTTAGTCTTCAACCTGGTGTTGTGAGACTTACTGTGTGCAGTCTGCACAAGGTTCTCCCGGTGTCTGTATGGGTTTCTTCCGGGTGCTCTGATTTACTTCCACACTCTGAAAGACGTGCTGGTTCGGTGCATTGACCCAAAGAGGCACGGGAGTGTGTCAACGAGAGGAATTTCACAGTAACTTCATTGCAGTGTTAATGTGAGCCTTACTTGTGACTAATAAATAAACTTTAACTTTATAAGTATGAGGTGTTGCATTTTGTAAAGTCAAACTAGGGTAGGACTTGTATAGTGAATGGTAGGGCCCTGGTGAGTGTTGAGGAACAAAGGGGCCTAGGAGTACAAATACTAGTTCGTTGAAAGCAGCGTCACAGGTAGACAGGGTGGTGAGGAAGGTTTTTAGCACATTGGCCTTCATCAGTCAGGCACTGAGTATAGGAGTTGGGACATTATGTTACAGTTGTATAAGTGGTAGGTGAGGCCGCACCTGGAGTATTGTGCAAACTTTTGGTCACCTTGTTATAGGAAAAACATTGATAAACTAGAAAGAGTGTAAAGAAGGTTTAGGAGGATGTTACCAGGATTGGTGGGCCTGAGTTATAGGGATTAGACTAGGACTTTATTCCTTGAAAAGTAGGAGATTGAAGGGCATCCTTATTGAGGTGCATAAAATCACAGGCATAGATAGGGTGAATGTACATGGTCTTTTCCCAGGGAAGCGGAATTGAAAACATAGAAGGCAAAGGTTTAAGGTGAGAGGGGAGGGATTTGAAAAGGACTTGAAGAGCAACTTTTTCACACACACGAATGAACTACCAGACAAAGTGGTTGAGGCAGGCACAACTGCAACTTTAAAAAGCATTTGGATAAGTACATGGGTGGGAAAGGATTAGAGGGATATGGGCCAAACACAGGCAATTGGGACCAGCTGGGAGAACACCATGGGATTTAATGGGGTTGAGGGTTATGTACATGGGATTTAATGGGGTTGAGTGTTATGTACATGGGATTTAATGGGGTTGAGGGTTATGTACATGGGATTTAATGGGGTTGAGGGTTATGTACATGGGATTTAATGGGGTTGAGGGTTATAGATAGGCCTGGTAGGTAGGGATATGATCGGCGCAACTTGTGGGCCGAAGGGCCTGTTTGTGCTGTAGCGTTCTATGTTCTATGTATGCTCTATGACCGGTTGGGCCGAAGGGCCTGTTTCCATGCTGCATTGCTCTATGACTCTATAATTGTCCCTGCCTATGGAACCCTAGATTGACTGTGCCCGGCCTCCCCAGCCTGGATCTGTAGCACCAGGTGGGATAGCATAGGGAGACGCCTAGTTAATGGCGAGGTAAGAGGCCACCTTGTAGAATTCCTTTGGGATACCACAGGCTCCCGAACTACCCTAAATGTGTCAAAATTTAAAAAAAGACATCCCTTGGCCAACTACAGGCACAATTACACTCAGTGGATTCACAGAACACACGCAGGAGGGAAGCATTTCAGCCTCTGTACAGGTCCGCCTAGGGAACGTGGTGTGTGATCATCCGGTAGTGTTAGTTGACCTCCCCCCAAGCTCTGAATACATCCTGGGGTCCGACTATATGAATAAGTGCAATCTTTCATTCAATCCAGCTAATTGATGCATTTGGCAGATGGCTACAATTAGCAGAGCACCATCAATCATTCCAGTCAGGACATATGCTAATAGGGTTAGCACAATAGGGGAATTCTGATTTGATCCCTTAACAATTAGTGATCCAGCCATCAGGGAGGTGCTTCAAAGAAACAATGGGGTGTTTGCGCAGCATAAACATGATTGTGGCCAGATACCCAGGGAGATGTTAATTAAAGGGCCGGATCCGAAACCACAGAGACAATATGGTTTCCCCAGACACGCAAAGGAGGAGGCAGCCAACGTAATTAATAGTCTATTACAGCAGGGGGTGTTGAGACGAGTGGCATCCACAAATGATGCTCCGATATGGCCCATGAAGGAGGTAGACGGATCGTGGAGATTAACGGTCGACTCCCGGGAATTAAATAAGGTTACCCCAACCACAGCCCCCACAGTAGCGACAAGTCCCATAACCATGAGACAGGGAGCCCAGACAAAGTTTTTCACGGTATTAGATATTAGTAACGGCTTCTGGTCCATCCTTTTAGATCATTCTTGTCAGTACAAGTTTGCCTTTACCTTCCAAGGACAGCAATACACTTGGACTTGCCTACCACAGAATTTCCATAACTCCCCGTCCATCTTTCACAGGCAACTAGCTACTGGGCTAGAAAAGTTTTCCCGACCCTGAAGATGATTGATGAGGATAGGGCAGTGGAATTGTCTACATGTTGTCTTCAGTAAGGCCAAAGTCTCTCATGGCAGACTGGTGCAGAAAGTGAAGTCGCATGGGATCAGAGGTGAGCTAGCAAGTTGGATATAAAACTGGATCAAAGAAGACAAAGGGTAGCAGTGGAAGGGTGTGTTTCTGAACGGAGGACTGTGACAAGTGGTGTTCCTCAGGGATCAGTGCTGGGACCTTTGCTGTTTGTAATATATTTAAATGATTTGGAAGAAAATGTAACCGGATTGATTAGTAAGTTTGTGGACGACACAAAGGTTGGTGGAGTTGCGGATAGCAATTAGGACTATCAAAGGATACAGCAGGATGTAGTTCAGTTGGAGACTTGGGCAGACAGATGTCAGATGGAGTTTAATCCAGATAAACGTGAGGTAATGCATTTTGAAAGGTCTAATACAGATAGGAAATATACAGTAAATGGCAGAACCTTAAGAGTATTGATAGGCAAAGGAATCTGGGTGTACAGGTACGTAGGTCACTGAAAGTGCTAATGCAGGTAGAGAAGGTAGTCAAGAAGGCATACGGCATGCTTGCCTTCATTGGCCAGGGCACTGAGTTTAAAAATTGGCAAGTCATGTTGCAGCTTTATAGAACCTTAGTTCAGCCACATTTGGAATATAGTGTTCAATTCTGGTCGCCACACTACAGAAGGATGTGGAGGCTTTGGAGAGGGTACAGAAAAGATTTATCAGGATGTTGCCTGGTATGGAGAGCATTAGTCACGAGGACTGGTTGGAGAAACTTGGTTTGTTCTCACTGGAGTGACGGAGGTTGAGGGGAGCCCTGATAGGAGATATGAGAGGCATGGACAGAGTGGATAGTCAGAAGCTTTTGCCCAGGGTGGAAGAGCCAATTACTAGGGAGCTTGAGTTAAAGGAGCAAGGGGCAAGGTTTAAAGGAGATGTACGAGGCATCTGGGGGAGGTAGTGGAAGCGGATACCGTAGTGACGTTTATGGGGTGTCTTGACAAGTACATGAATAGGATAGAAATAGAGGGATATGGTCCCTGGAAGGGTAGAGGGTTTTAGTTAAGTTGGGCAGCATGGTCGTTGCAGGCTTGGAGGGCCAAAGGGCCTGTTCCGGTGCTGTAATTTTCTTTGTTCTTTGTTGACCCGAGTGCTTGATCCAATATGTAGATGATTTATTGTTACAGCCTAACATCAAAGAGGAGCATATAACATTGCTGGATGAATTACTCGCACTGCTCCACTCATTAGGTTGCAAAGTCAACCTGAAAAAGACCCAAATTTTGCAACCTAAGGTTATGCACCGAGGTACAGTGATTACCTATGGGAAGAGGGAGATTGAACAGAAAAGGATAGACTCCATAGTGCGCCTTCTACTGCCCCGAGATTTGACTGCACTCCGATCTTTCCTAGGTCTAGTAGGGTGCTGTCGGAACCCTACTTGGTTTTGCCACCAAGGCAGCCCCACTTTCCTAATTGCTAAAGAGAAATGCAATCTGGAAGTGGACCGTGCAGCACTCAGCTATAGTAACCGACTTAAAGCGCACCCTCGCCACAGCGGCAGCTTTACTAGTCCCTGACTCAGATCTACCCTAAGCCTTAGAAGTTGCAGCTACCTACCACACACTTTCAGCAGTATTATTACAAGAAAGACATGGTAGACCAGGCCCAGTAGCCTATGCCTCATGAGTCTTAGACCCAGTCAAACAAGGCTTCTCTGGGTGTGAACGACACCCGCTCACGGTATTTTGGGCCGTACAGCACTTCGCCTATATCACTGGACTGAACCCAATAACCATCCTCACTGAACACACCCCAACCCAGCTTCTATTGGTGGCCGCCTTAAAGATGGCTCAGTAAGCCAGGTCATGCTATCCGTTGGACACTACTACTGCAGGGTAGGGACATCACTGTAAAGCGAAATAAAGTGCCCATGTTCCTGGCAGATAATTTAAATTATGGGGGAGGTCCACATGAGTGTCAGGTTATAGCCACAAAAGACTGCACAGGCTCTTTTATCCTGAAATAACAGGAGAGACGATCAGGGACAAAACAGGCAGCCAACAGACAGACTCAGCCATGAGAATTTATGTAGATGGTTCATGGGACCAGAATCACAGGATGTGGCATTTGTATGGAGAATCAACAGGAACAGCCACTAATAGAACTCGCCCTCAAACTACCCAGCCATTTGAGTGCTCAAGCTGCCAAACTAGCAGCAGTCGCATACATAGTGAGCCACCCAGATCTATTTCCAACCCCTGCCAATATATACTCTGATAGTATGCACGTGTACAACAGCCTGACTGAGTTCCTACCATTATGGGAAGCCAGAGGCTTCATATCTGCAGGGTGGAAAGCCCCTACCCTTCTTAAAATACATTCTGCAGGCCACCGAAAGGCGCACATATGGGATTATTAAGGTTAGAAGCCACCACAGGACCTCCCCACTTGGTATCTGTAGCCAAAGTGATGTACTAGCCAAAGCTGGTGCTCGTACAGGACAGTTTTGGCAGCCACCTGTCAGAGAGTGAGTAAACACTGTGACCATTTGCCAAACTAATATAGCCGACCTGGTCTAGGCGCAGCGCACCGATAGTTCCCTAAAACAAATTTTAGACGGACTCTACCCAGCCCCATATGAAAAATGGAAGGACAAAATACAGCTTCGGGATGGTTTGATATTAAAGGCAAGTACATACGTAGTCCCTACTCAGGACAAAATCAGCTCATCTACCAGGACCATGACGGACATGGCCATCAGGGTACAGAGACAACAATCAAGCAATTAAAAGAATTATGTTGGTGACCTGAACTGCACGATGATGTTGCCCATTATATCAATAATTGTTTAATTTGTGCCCAGAACAACCCTGATAGATATGCCAGAAAAGCGGAGCTGAGACACACTCGCCCAGTAGAAGACCACTGGACAAATCTCAAAACTGATTATATCGGCTCACTACCGCCATGTAGGAATGGATTTAAATACGTCCTGGTAATGACAGACACTTTCACCAAATGAGTCAAGGCATTCCCCACTAGATTCAACACAGCTAAGGCCACCGCAAAGATATTAGCCCAGCAGGTGTTTACACGATGGGGTCTTCCTTGCAGCATAGCATCCGACCAAGGGACACATTTCACCAGGCAGGTGATGCAGAACATTATGGCTGTTTGGCATCAAGCAGAAATTCCATATCGCCTACCATCCACAATCTAGTGGAGTCGTAGAGTGCATGAACCGAACACTAAAAGGGACCATTAGAAAGACAGTGCAGCAAAACAACACAACATGGGATACAGTACTTCCCTTTGCCCTCATGATGGTATGTAACACCATTCCCAGTTCTACTGGATTCACCCCCCACCCATTACTGACTGGCTGACCTATGAGGGGAGTTGAATATTTATTGGGGTTTGACTTAACTGAACCTGCTATTACAGCGCTCACCCACAAGAAAGCCATCCAGCAGATAACCGAAAACATTAAAGCAGCCCAGTTAGCCACAGCTGTCCAATTAGGAGTTAAAAAGAAACAGAGCAAGGCATATTTCAATAAAAGGGTACACCCAGTAGAATATACAGTCGGCCAGCAGGTAATGATTTCCCTCCACAACCGCAGTTCTTGTTCCCGAGATATGCAGGTCCGCACACCATCACCAACAAAATAAGCCCCTCTGTGTATAAAGTCCTAATTGCAAAAGGGAAAACCGGTTGGTTCCACGTCAATCAACTAAAAGCTTACGGGACTAAGAATAATCATTCCACCATCTCTCATTAGAGATAGGGCAGGATGACACTAGGCGACCAGAACGGCCTCACCCAGGAAATGTATTTCCTTGGATACCTTCTCATCCATTTTCAGATTCAAACCAGACCCTTACCCTGACCACACTACAGCTGAGAGCCTCGTCCACACCTGAAGTGCCCATAGGGGTACAGATTGACCCAGACATAACAGGAGACTTGCACACCCTAGAGGACTGGTGCGACTCGCCAGATATCGGCCCTCACAGCATTACGGATTCTCCCATAAACATAAGCCTTAACAGCCCAGACTCAACAGTGAGGCCCTGACTAAACGACATTGGATTATCTTGATGGGGACACCTGATGCTGCATCCCCTACATGGATAAGGGACCAGACACATAGATTAATTAGACTGGGATATGAGGATGAAGGACCCCTGAACCCTGATTCAAACGGAGACCCCACAGTGCAGTCCAACAAACAGGCACGGGTATGGAAGTCAGGTGAGGAGATAATGATGGAGCCCCTTGCGATAAATGATTCGGAAGATGAATCTCTGTTGGGCAATTGGTTAACGAAAATGCTGAATGAAGGAATCTAAGGTGCTCCAAATTCAGCCTACAGTACAGACCAATGCAAGGTACAAGTATCTTGCCTACAAGCAATTGTATACTACTAGTACGATTAACCAGGTTACTTATATAATCCAATGCCAGTGTTCTCTAGTTAAGACAACATTAAGCCAATTATACGCATCTTTGGGCAGCTTTGCTACATTTTAAAATCTTTGCGGCAGCTATGCTACATTTTAAAATCTTTGAGGCAGCTATGCTAAATTTTAACATCACTGAGGCAGATGTGCTAAATTTTAAAATCTTCAAGGCGACTGAGCTACATTTGCAACAGGAAATGAAATAAACAAAACTCTTACAGTGCAAAAGCCTGATACAATATGCAGCTGCTCTGCGTTCCAAGTAATACTGAGAAATTTATTTCCAGTGTTCTAATGATAGAAGGGCCAGCTCTTTACTCCTCATGTTAAAGGGACACATTTTCAACTTTTAAGAGGCACTTGTGCTAAATTTTACATGCTGCCCACCTTCAAACTCCAACACACTTATAGAACAGACACTTCTTCAGCTCATTACAGACCGACTCCAGTGCTGTTCGTATCCCCATAGTTAATGGTGACTGCTGCTAGACTAAAACCAGCCGTTTTGACTTTGCTGGCCAGTTAAATAAGCTCTTTTCTGACAACTCCATGACTCGTGTATTCATCGATCTGAACAAAAAATTGCTCCATAGTGCTCCGCAATTAGAATAAAAAAATTATGACATGTAAGCGACGCTTGAGATACCTGGGTTCTCCTGACCACACTTTAAATATATTTTATATATATAAAATATTAAATGCGGTAACAGCAGAAATTACATTGATCTCCTCAGGACAGTGGCGGACGACAACAGATGCACCTACGATCTACCTCACTGGACTCATCATTGAGATGAGCACACTGGACATTCCAAGCAAGATGAACTTTGGTATCCAGGTTATTTATGGTTTGCCCCACCTGACGCGGGTGAATGTGACGAGGGTGTGTTATGGGTGCACCCTGAGAGGAGTATATTATTTGGGTGTAACAACCAGTGGCTGGTATACAAAAAAACCAAATGGCTGTTCAACTGAATGTTATCTGTGTGTCACCATAGAAGAGGATTTTTCAAATAATGGGTGCCCTGAAATTGGATGTCTGGCCAACAGCCCAAAAAAAGGATTAGAGCTCAGGCAGCAGTGCCCCGGGACAACACAAGGGGAACTTTGCATTGTGTGAAATAAGAACTGGGCCAGAGCCACCCCAGACCCATCCCGCTTGGTTTGTCCAGAAGCCACCCCGGACCACAGAATGGATTGATACTAAAACACACAGGAAAAATCGTGTATGACAACATCCATCACAAATTGGTATCTGTGGTGGTGGATATAGCTGGGACCCAACTACCAGAGTGGTGCTCTCCCTAACTTAGGAAATTATACCTCCACTTAACTTGCAGCCTGTTAGGACGGGAAGTAGGAATGGATAAAAGACAAGAAAGATCCAGGAGGTAGTTAGTCAATGACATAGCCACAGCATACGGGGTAGGGGCAGGTACCATCAATGCCCTTGATTTAGCTGACCTGGACAATAAACTTAGAGTTCTGACACAACAGGTTAAACAGACACTAAGTTCCATCAATGAGGACAATCAACAAAATGCTGAAGGGGAACTGACTGGGAACACAGCCAGCAGCTGCATGGTAACTGTATTAGAAAGACATGCCAAGACAATCAATCAAATAATCCAGGAAAAATTAGAGGATGATGACTGGCAACAGAACCAGACTTTATGTAATGCATATGGATAGTGGATGATAGAACTGCTAAGGGAAAATCTAGAGCAGGTACGCAGTGAACAGGTTCCGTCTTGGATTAGTGATGAACAGATGGAACACTTATTTTCTGGTAAGAAACACCCCAAGTTATCTGGCGGCCAGATGCGACAGTTGACCAAAGTTTAGTTCATTGACAACTGCAAAGGGACTCCAGGAAAAGCCCTGAGAATGATATTAGGGCTCCCCATAATCACTGACAACCGGGTCAGACTGAGGGTCTTTGAAGTGGAGAATATAGAGACTGTCCATGAGGATATCTGAATAGGGCACGACAGCACTTTACCATACACAGTGGAGAAAGAAGGGAGGCTCATAGGCACTGCTGTAGACAGGTGTCAGCAAACTGACAAAATAATCGCATGCCCGTACTCATTTTACTTGAATGAGCAAGCACTGTGTGGCTTCAGAACAAACACTAGCCTAAATTGCTCAGTAGAAGCTCATGGCCTGGACACAGACACAACTCGGGTAGCTTACAAGGGAGCAGGGAGATACCATTTTCACCACCTCTCTGAAACAATATCAGTATGGCATGACAATCTGTAACATTACTACATTCTGCATCAAACCAGACATAGCAGCCAGGGTGGGCCTCATTCAACTCATAGACGTTCATAAGAGGGAGAGGGTATATTTGAACGCCACTGATGAGCTCCGAAAGACTCTAGGGAAGTACCATGAGCCTAAAACTGGCAGAGGAATTGAATCTGATTCGGACAAAATTGGCTACAGCCCACAGAACCTTCACCAAAGTGGTGCAGCAGACCCAAGAGGTGAAAAGGAGGATTAAAGAAATTAAAGTCACCTCTTGGTGGGATGACCTTTAGAACTGGGGTTCAAACATCCAAATCCATTCATTTGTTTGCGTAATGCCACACCTGGCGGTAGCACTGATTTTGTTCACCCTGGTATACCTAATCATCCTCACAGTCCAATTCAGCCGATGGAAAAAGAGGATCACCCGGAGTAGAGCATGGGGTCCGCCCTTGAACCATGGTCCTCTAATTCAGTAATGTTTACAGAAAGTCTGCCATTTTGCGATTTGTACTATTGAGCCGTTGAAAATTCTACTACCAAATGGGCCTCAGATCTGCAAATACTTTATTCTAATGTTTGTTTGAATGTCGGTTTATAATTAGCTTATTGTAACAATGGTGTTGGAAATATCTGATTGTCTGTATTTGTGGATAATTAGCTTATTGTAATAACGGTGTTTAGAATATGTGGTTGTAGAGTATTGTTGTTTGTAACTTCTGAAATATGTTGTAGGAATGTATTACAACTGTGCATGCCAGTGCCTGGGCCTTAATTGATTGTTGAGTGACTGGGGAATTCCTGACAGATACTGGTCCTGAATTTATGATCCATTCAGGATCAAAGGGGGACTAAGGCCAAATAGGCCATCTAAAATGGCGATTTGTAGAGCACTCTGGGACAATTGGGCAAGAACTAAAACAACAGGCTGCAGCTTAAAAGACAGAGATATACAGGCTGCAATCCAGACAAGTGAATGCACAGGATATGGGTTATCCCCAGGACAAAAGGGACCTTCTGGTCAAACTGGTTGTTTACCAGACATAGAGGTGCCGTAACCCCTTATTTGGGAAGAAGGTGCGCATTCTAGGTGACCCCAGCACTTGCAGACATGGCTGTTGGGAACACACCCAGAGATTGGTGTGGTAGCATCTAATTGGACTTTATCAATCAGGGTGATCAATTCTTAATCCATTGATTGGCAATGGCCAAAATGAGCGCGGAACCCAATGAGGTATAAAGGGGGATGCAGAACCAAGAATCTCTCTCTTTCTCTGCGTGACCCCCACAAATGAGCTACAACAACAGTGACCATCGCCAGCAATGATCAGCACAAGGACAGCCACCACACTCGAGAAGGAAGGAAGACCATAGCCAGAATGCCAGACCAGACTACGCAGAGAATGACCAAGAGCAACGCATAGTTAAAGGCCAATATCTGCTTGGGTACTTGCCAGTCACACAAAGTTAAGACAAGATTTGTATTGGACTTGAACGCTAGTATTTTCTGTAAAGATAACTTATTGTTGGTTGGGTGGGTGATTATTGATTGTGTGTCTTAAATAAATGTTGGTTGTACTAACAAGACATCTACGCGCAGTTATTTTGTCCACCATATAAGGATTAAAACAGGCTGTGTGGCAGGCACAACAGGAAATAAATGCAGGCCAGGATAGTGGGGGAATTCCTCTGTTCATATTTGAATAGTGGTATTGGATCTTTCACAACAACCTGAAAAGATAGGTGTAGCCTCGGTTCAATGTTGCCCCTGATAGCAGATTTTTATTCAGGAAGTGCTGCACTCTCATGGGTGGGGCTTGATGCCCTAACTTTATGATTCAACGGTCAACATGCTGCTGCTCAGCTAAGACTGACAATACATAATACATAAGGTAATAATGCATATAATAGGTAAGGTAAAGTCAGACTAACATTCAAAAGCAAATCACGGAATGGGTATTAATGAAAGAAACATGTAAAATAAATGTCAGAAACACCACTACTGAAACACGTGGAACTTGCTGGTGATGTTTTTGTGAGGTTAGCTGAGGATCATTTTGGGCTTTTCAGAGTTATAACAGAAGGTGTTTTCGTTTGTGAACTCACCTGACATCCACAGATGTACTTTGTATATTACCCCTGAGATTGGGATAACCAGACTGACAATAATGAACTAATTACTGGCACCACCCAAGATCTGGTAACCAGCACAGAATGGGATAGAACCTCAGATATTTAATTAGATATGTTCTACATCATGGCAAGGAACTTCTAACTTCTAACAGGACCTAAAGTTACCCTAATGATTTGGACTGGGGATCATACATAACTCAGTTACCTCATCCAGTAGGGCCAGGTGAACAGGTGTATGGTCAGTCTGCAATTGAAAATAGCTGGGCTCTGACACAGTCCAGTCAACCCATTTCAGCACTCCCATTGCTACCACCGGGAACCTGATAATTAGAAAGGAATCATCAGCCAACATAACGTAAGATACAATTGCAAAACTATTCTAACTTTTACCATTGCAACACTAAGGTTTAGTCTCAGGGTCAAGGGAGAGGTAAATGACACAGCTTAGGAAACTCCCAGCACTTCAGACACACAGTATTACCATCCAGTCTGGTAACAGAAGTGCTGCGTGTTTACTTCATACTACTGTAGGCTAGGTTTAGCACAAGTTTAAATACAGAATGAAGTTCTACATAGTTCCAGCAAATACTCACATATCAGAGCATTGTACTCCCAGGTCGAGCACTATGTTCCTACGAAACTCATCTCTAGATTCTGTGGCCTGAGCCTTGGCTCCTCCCTCTGCCTGAACTTCCCAACCCACAGACCACAATCAGTAAGGATAGATAACAACATCTCCTCCACAATCATCCTCAACACTGATGCCCCACGAGGGTGTATTCTTAACCCCCTACTATACTCCTTATATACCTCTGACTGTGTGGCCAAATGCCCCTTCAACTCGATTTTCAAGTTTGTTAACGATGCCACTGTAGTGAGTCGGATCTCAAACAATGACGAGACAGAGTATAAGAATAAGAGAATCTGGTAACTGGTGCAACAACAATAATCTCTCTCTCAATGTCAACAAGACAAAGGAGATTGTCATCGACTTCAGGAAATATAGTGGAGAATATGTCCCTGTCTACATCAATGGGACAAAGTAGAAAGGGTCAAGAGCTTCAAGCTTTTAGGTGTCCAGATCACCAACAATATGTCCTGGTCCCCCCATGCCAACACTATAGTTAAGAAAGCCCCCAATACTACTTTCTCAGAAGACTAAGGAAGTTTGGCATGTCAGTTACAACACTCATCAACTTTTAGAGATGGACCATAGAAAGCATTCCTTCTGGTTGTATCACAGCTTGGCATGGCTCCTGCTCTGCCCAAGACTGCAAGAATCTACAAAAGATCATGAATGTAGCCCAATCCATCACGCAAACCAACCTTCTATCCACTGACTGTCTCTATCCTTCTCACTGCCTCGGCAAAGAAGCCAGCATAATCAAGGACCCCACACACCCCGGGCCTTCTCTCATCCACCTTCTTCTGTCGGGAAAAAGATACAAAAGTCTGAGGTTACGTACCAACTGACTCAAGAATAGCTTCTTCCCTGTTGCCATCAGACTGTTGAACGGACCTATCTTACATTAAGTTGATCTTTCTCTACACCCTAACTATGACTGTAACACTACATTCTGCACTCTCTCATTTCCTTCTATATGATGGGTATGCTTTGTCAGTATAGCACACAAGAAATAATAATTTTCACTGTTTACTAATACATGTGACAATAATAAATCAAATCAAATCACTAGATTCATAACAGTTTATAAATGCAATTCCTTCAGTTTTATGCAGAGAGAAGGAGGAACGAGATGCAGTTTTAGACAGATATGGAGGCAGCAGGAATTCAGCTTTATATAGCTGGGAGTGTCGGCAGAGGTTTAATATTAATGAGAGGCAGAGAGATGGGAACCTGTGGTTTAGTCCAGAATAAAGAGGAGCAGGAGTTGAAGAGGCCCAATACAACGTATAGAGATTTGAACAAGGAAGTTGCGTTATATTAAGAAGAGGGAAGACAGGGTGGCAATGGTCAGAGGCTCATTATTGGACAGAAGGTCCCATATCCTATGGCAACCACTGAATATGATGTGGAGATGCCGGCGTTGGACTGGGGTAAGCACAATAAGAAGTTTCACAGCACAGGTTAAAGTCCAACAGGTTTATTTGGCAGCACTAGCTTTCGGTGTCTCAGGCCCCTTCATCAGGTGAGTGAAGAGCTGTGTTCACAAACAGGGCATATACAGACACAAACTCAATTTACAAGATAATGGTCGGAATGTGAGTCTTTACAGGTTATCAAATCTTAAAGGTACAGATAATGTGAGCAGAGAGAAGGCCAAGCACATGTTAAAGAGATGTGTATTGTCTCCAGCCAGGACAGTTAGTGAGATTTTGCAAGCCCAGGCAAATCATGGGGGTTACAGATAGTGCGATATGAATCCAAGATCCTGGTTGAGGCCGTCCTCATGTGTGCAGAACTTGGCTATCAGTTTCTGCTCATCAATGCTGCACTGTCGTGTCGTGAAGGCCACCTTGGAGAATATTTACCTGAAGATCAGAGGCTGAATGCCCATGACCACTGAAGTGTTCCCCAACTGGAAGGGAACACTCCTGCCTGGTGATTGTCAAGCGGGGTTCATTCATCTGTTGTTGTAGCGTCTGCATGGTCTCCCCAATGTACCATGCCTCGGGACATTCTTTCCTGCAGCGTATCAGGTAGACAACATTGGCCAAGTCACAAGAGTGTGTACTGTGTACCTGGTGGATGGTGTTCTCGTGTGAGATGATGGCAACCGTGTTGACAATCCGGCACATCTTGCACAGTTGCTGTGGCAAGATTGTGTGGTATTGTGATCACTGTTCTCCTGAAGGTTGGGTAGTTTGCTGCAGACAATGGTCTGTTTGAGGCTGTGCGGTTGTTTGAAGGCAAGAAGTGGGGATGTGGGGATGGCCTTGGCAAGATGTTCGTCTTCACCGATGAGGGCTCTGGAGAAGATGTCGTAGCTTCTCCGCTTCAGGGAAGTACTGGACAATGAAGGGTACTCTGGCCACTGTGCCCCGTGTTTGTCTTCTTGAGGAAGTTGGTGTGGTTTTTCGCTGTGGCACATCAGACAATGCAAAATCGCTGAGCAGAAACTGATAGCCAAGTTCTGCACACATGACAAAGGCCTCAACTGGGATGTTGGGTTCATCTCACACTATTGTAACCCCCACGACTTGCCTGAGTTTGCAAAATCTCACTAACTGTCCTGACCGAAGACAATACACACCTCTTTAACCTGTGCTTGGCCTTCTCTCCACTCATACTGTCTGTACATTTAAGACTGATTATCTGTAAAGACTCGCATTCCAACCACTATCTTGTAAATTAAGTTTGTGTCTGTATATGCCCTGTTTATGAACACAGCTCTTCACTCACCTGATGAAAGAGCCTGAGACTCCAAAAGCTAGTGCTGCCAAATAAAACTGTTGGACTTTAACCTAGTGTTGTAAGACTTCTTACTGTAATCACTGAATACACTGATTGAGGGACCCCAATCCCCGTACATATCATGCGGCACTCAGGGAATCTAATGATAGAACATTCCATAGCCTGAGAGACTCACCGAATACATTGATAGAGGGTTCCCAGTTCTGCAACAAGCTCTGAAGCCCCTTTGTTCTCATTGCAGCACAAATTGTGGACAGTTTCAATGGCCTTTGATGTTGATTTCAACTCATCTTTATTGATGTTACATCTTTTGTTCTGTCAAGAAAAATAGCACCTTTGGATTACACTGATACAAAAGACTAGGACATACTTACAGTTAGTACCCAAAATCTCTGCCAGCTTTCCAAACCCGTCAATCAGATGTTGATTCTGTAAATGTTTCAGTTTTGCATGTCAGAAACTTAAAATGCCATCCTATATTACTGTCCTGATACTGAATAGCAATGAGCTTTCAGCCTTTCCAATTACCGCTCCAACAATCTACTCTTAATGATCAGCAATGTGAAGGAGTCAACAGTGCTGCAAGTGGCACTTACACACTAATAATCTGCTTCCAGATGCTCAGTTTGCATTCCACCAGAGCCACTCAGCTCCAGATCTCATTACAGCCTTGATCTAAACATGGGCAAAAGTCCTGAATTCTAGAGCTGAGATGAAGATAGCTGCCGACAACACCAACGCTGCATTTAACCAAGTGTGACATTAAGGAGCTCCAACTAAACTAAAATCAGGGGGAATCAGGGGGAAAACGTTCCACTGCCTGCAATCAGACTCATCATAAAGGAACTTTAAACCTTTAATCCCAGTTGGCAACTCTACCTGAAGGTGCCGACCCACGGGAGAACATGTACTTGGGAGGACAAGAGCTAACTGTTGTGCGCCCTGACCATAGGCAGCCCTTTGCTGAAGGGCAATCATCTCAACACCAAGACAACGTTGCAAGAGTTCTTCAGGACAGCATTAGTGAAGCAACAGGTTCTGTTGCTTCGCCAATGACTTCCTTCTATCATAAGGTCATACGTGGGGCCATTCAATGATGATTGCATTGTTCAGTTCCATTCACAATTCCTCAGATATTGAAACAGTCCATGCCTGCACACAACAAGACCGGGATAATGTCGAGGCTTGGGCGAGTAAGTGACAAATAACATTCATGCTACACAAATATATACAATAGAATAATAATCCTTTGAGAGAAAAAAATTCTCATCTCAAGTCTTGAATGGGCAACACCTTATTTTTAAACAGTGTCCCCAAGTTGAAGTCTCTCCCATAAGGGTAAACATCCTTTCAGCAGCCACCTTGCCAAGTCCTCAGTTGCCAGACAATCAACATATCCAACAAAAGAGAGTCTAAAAATCTGCCCCAGACATCCAAAACATTTCCTTTGCCTCTGAAGAAGGCAGTTTACTATCTCAAGTGAAAGACAGCATCTCTGGCAATGCAGCACTTCCTCAATTCTGCACTGGAGCACTAATCAAGAACAGGAGTGGGGCTTGATTGCTCTTCTGACTCAGAGGAGTGCTCCAAACTGTTGCTTAAAAACATTTTGCTCAATACAATTTACTTTCTCTTTTTCTTGCATAATTGAATAGATAGAACATAACAGCACAGTACAGGCCCTTTGGCCTTCGATGTTGTGCCGAGCTATGTCCAATCCCAAGATCAAACTATCCTCTCCCTATCATTCTGGTGTGCTCCATGTGCCTATCCAATAATCGCTTGAAAGTTCCTAAAGTGTTCAACTCAACTATCACAGCAGGCAGTCTATTCCATACCCCAACCACTCTCTGAGTAAAGAGTCTATCTTGGACATCCCTCCTATATCTCCCACCACAAACCTTATAGTTATGCCCTCTAGTAACAGCAACATCCACCTGAGGAAAGTCTCTGCGTGTCCACTCTATCAATCCCTCTCATCATCTTAAAAATCTCTATTAAGCCTCTCATCCTCCTCCACTCCAAAGAGAAAAGCACCAGCTCCCTCAACCTTTCCTCATAAGACTTACCATCCAAGCCAGGCAGCATCCTGGTAAATCTCCTCTGCATTCTCTCCAATGCTTCCATATCCTTCTTATAGTGAGGTGAACAGAATTGAACACAATATTCCAAATGCGGTCTCACCAACATCTGGTATAGTTGCAGCATAACCCCACAGCTCCTTAAACTCAAACCCTGTGTTAATAAACGCTAACATAATTGTAAGCCTTCTTCACGGCTCTATCCACTTGAGTGGCAACCCTCAGAGATCTGAACCCCAAGGTCTCTCTGTTCCTCTCCATTCCTCAGGACCCTGCCATTGACCCTGTAATCCGCATTTAAGTTTGTCCTACCAAAATGAATCACCTCACACTTATCAGGGTTAAACTCCATCTGCCACTTTTCGGCCCAGCTCTGCATCCTATCAATGCCTCTTTGCAGCCTGTAAGAGCCCTCCACCTCATCCACTACTCCACCAATCTTGGTGTTCTCAGCAAATTTACTAACCCACCCTTCAGCCCCCTCTTCCAAGTGATTGATAAAAATCACAAATAGCAGAGGACCCAGCACTGACCCCTGTGGTACACCGCTGGTAACTAGCCTCCAGTCTGAAAATTTTCCTTCCACCACCATCCTCTGTCTTCTATGAGACAGCCAGTTACTTACCCAATCGGCCAAATTTCCTTCTATCCCACACATCCTTATCTTCTTCATGAGCCTACCATGGGGAACCTTATCAAACGCCTTACTAAAATCCATGAATACGACATTAACTGCTCTACCTTCGTCCACACACTTAGTTACCTCCTGAAAGAATTCAATCAAATTTGAGAGGCAGGACTTACCCCTCATAAAACCATGCTGACTATCCTGGATTAAATGGCATCTTTCCAAATGGTCATAAGTCCTACCTCTCAGGACCCTTTCCATTAACTCACCGACCACTGAAGTAAGACTAACTGGCCTATAATTATCAGGGTCATTGCTATTTCCTTTCTTGAAGAGACGAACAACATTCGCCACTCTCCAGTCCTCTGGCACTATCCCCGTGGACAGTGAGGACCCAAAGATCAAAGCTAAAGGCTCCAAAATTTCATCCCTTGCCTCCCAAAGTAACCTAGGATGTATCCCATCTGGCCCAGGGGACTTACTGACCCTCAGGTTTTTCAAAATTGCCAATACATCTTCCCTCAGAACATCTACCTCCTCCATCCTATCAGCCTGTATCACACATTCATCCTCAAAAACATGACCCCTTTCCTTAGTGAGCACTGAAGAAAAGTACTCATTCAACATCTCACCTATCTCTTCTGACTCCATGCACAAGTTCCCACTACTATCCTTGACTGGCCCTAACCTCACCCTGGTCATTCTTTTATTTCTCACATAAGAGTAAAAAGCCTTAGTGTTTTCTTTTTTCCAACCCGCCAAGGACTTCTCGTGCCCCGTCCTAGCTCTCCTAAGCCCTTTCTTTAACTCGTTCCTAGCTACCTTGTAACACTCAAGCGACCCAACTGAACCTTGTTTCTTCATCCTTACATACACTTCCCTTTTTCCTCTTAACAAGACATTCAACCTCCTTTGTGAACCATGGTTCCCTCACTCGGCCATTTCCTTCCTGCCTGCCAGGGGCATACCTATCAAGGACACGCAGTATTTGCTCCTTGAAAAAGCTCCACTTTTTGTTTGTGCCCATACCTGACAGTTTCTGCTCCCATCTTATGCTCCCTAATTTTTGCCTAATCGCATCATAATTTCCCCTGCCCCAATTATAAACCTTGCCCCGTCGTGTAAGCCTATCCCTCTCTATTGCAATAATGAAGGGCACCGAATTGTGGTCACTATCTCCAAAATGCTCTCCCACAAACAAATCTAACACTAGGCCCGGTTTATTACCCAGTACCAAGTCCAATGTGGCCCCACCCCTTGTCAGCTTATCCACATATTGTGTCAGGAAACTCTCCTGCACACACTGTACAAAAAGTGTCCCATCCGAACTGTTCGACCTATAAAGGTTCCAATCAATATTTGGAAAATTGAAGTCACCCGTAATAACTACCCTGTGACTTCCACACCTATCCATAATCTGCTTTGCCATTTCCTCCTCCACATCTCTATTACTATTTGAAGGCCTATAGAAAACTCCTAACAACGTGACCATTCCTTTCCTATTTCTAACTTCAGCCCATATTACCTCAGTAGGCACATCACCCTCGAAATGCCTTTCAGCAGCCATTAAACTATCCTTGATTCCCAAAGGATTTGGGCATGAGCAGTCTGGAGCACCGTGGTGACGTTTAGCTGCAAATTCATTCTTCATGTTGTTTGTAAGTTGCTCTCAAGTGAATTGCTTGTAAAGATTTTTTTGTCCAGGTTAATGACTGGATTCCTTTCTTAAAAACCACTTTGCATCAGCATTAAATACAGGCCAGGATTTTCTGGTCCTTCCCACCAGCAGGGTCCACCCATTCCACCGAAGGCCGTCCCATCTGTTGCAGTGCAGACAAGCCATACAAAATGCCACAGACCTCAGTGGGACTGAAGGTCAGCTTGTAGATTGTAGGAGGAAGAGAGGTCAGGGGTCTGCCAGTTTTAAAATCCAGAGAAGCAATAAGGTTGAGTACGAGACCATGCAATAGGCTATTATTTGCACAGTGGGGAACATGTGGAACGAAGACCAGAAGGAATCAGACATGAAAATTCAAATTCACCAATAATCTCTGATAACAGAACCAATACAATAGGAAGAGATAAAAAATGCATTACTGTGTGAGCAGTGTGTGTGTGCTGAGTTACAATCTGTTAAGTAGTATGTACTGAAGACCATCAATCTCACTGATGTTACTGTACCTTTTTCCATGATTCCACCACGCTGGCTGCATAGGCCAGAATGTAGATGTACTTGTGCTTGTGCTCAGGATTGATCTTAGAGCCTGGTTTGAAGAGAGATTGCATAAAAAGATCGAGGAAGGCAGGGACTCTGATCTGAAAAGGAACATAAAGGATCACAGTTAAATTTAGACGCACCTAGGTATGGGAGTACAAATTTAGAATACAGTTTATACAGAATGGGTTAATAATTTGAGGTAGTGGAAAATAGAAGGAATATCAGCCACTATTTGATTTTCAAACTGGGTGGGAGTGATTTGTGTGTGCAAAGTACAAGCCGAATTTTATTTCTTTAAGGATGATCTTCCTGATGGTACCCAGTGTGGTATTCAGTCACATTTACCAAGATTCCAGATCGATTTTATGTTAAGGATCTCATACATGAAATTTGTCACTTGGGATAGGAAGACATAAAGCAAAACACAATAGACAGGTTTTATGCTCCTCTATGGGATTCAGTGACTCCTGCTAAAAATTGCACATGTATGGACAGTACAGGGGTTAGCCATGACGCTCAACAGTCAAATAGTTTGCTCTCACTACTACACAAGCTTGCTTGGGATGAAAGTTCCTCGAGGCACTTCCACCAATTATCTTTGACATCAAGTCAGGACATGAGTGGAGGCAACTGGAAATTGAAAATGAGAAATTTTTAGAGAAAATGGCTTCTTGCCCCAGTGATATTGATGACTGAGTTTTATTCTTACCAGTTCTACAGGAGGTGGATCCATACTTGTGAACATCTTATACAACACAGTAATATCGGCTGGATTCAGAGCTCCCTTGGACAGCATGGCACCCAATGCTTGGCAAGCTCGAGGGTAGGATGCAGCTGTGCCCAGGGCTAGGGTAATCTGGCTGGCGTCATGTCCTCTGAGGGAAGGCAGTACAAAGATAATTATTTTTCCTGATAACACAAAAGGAAGATTATGCAAAGAGCTGGGAATCCATGTTTGAAGTTACTGAGCAGTTAGTGAGCAGGTTAATCATCGTAATACAGAAATAGATTTGGGTGGGGTGGAAGATGCTGCTGGATCTACTGCTCTTATTTTGAATGGTAGAATTGGCCTCATCAACCCAGGGTTACTGAGGTAAAAGTTAGCCAGCATTTGCTTTCCTAATGGTATTAGCATTGACTTAGTTGCTGACACTTCCGCTTCAGTCAGTTGGTTGTGGGTTAAAGTCCTACCCCAGGACTTGAGGACAAAAATCAATGCCGATTTCAAAAATCAATGATTCCTCAGTAGAGTGCTGAAGGAGAACTGCACTGATGGAGATGCTAATTTTCAGGTGAAGCTTCAACTCAAGCCTCATGTCAAAGAAGAATGGGCAAATTATTCATGATGACCTGGCCAACTGTCCTTCAATCGACAAAAGAAAATCAGATTATCTATTCGTTATCACACTTCTGATTGTGGGAGCTTGCTATACACATACTGACTTGATGCCTCCTACATTACAACAATGACTGCCATCTGGTTGTAAAGCAGTTTGAGGCATCCTGTTGGTATGGAAGGCACTACATAATTAAAGTCACTCTCTCTCTCATTGCTCTTGTAGAAAAATGGGTTCAAACGGACATCAACAGACAACAGGATTATACCAAGAAATTCTGCAAATCAAAAGGCTGGTTGGCCCCATCCATCATGGCTAACATATGGCTGAGGTTATGAAGGATGATTAGTGGAACTGCACCCTGGGCAACAATTGTCATCTCCAGATTAAGAGGGGGAGAATGTTGCTTTTTTCCCCAAAACTTGTTAGCTGAACATTAACTCAGAGAAAAGGAAAATAAGAGATAGACAAAGCAAGAAAATGACTGCCAGTTTCAATAAATTCCTAACTCACTCCTATCCAACTGCTTTTCAGTCACACTAAGTGTTTTCTGTCAGAGTACCTTCATCACCACAGCTAAAACTCTAGCAGTAGTCTTCTCGACAAGTAGGGGACAACAAACACCAAACCAGATAATGCTGTCTCGAACCAGGTAACCCCGAGGGTCACTGGCAGCAACCGGGCCACCTTGAGGGTCACCGGCAGGGACCTGGCAGCCCCAAGGGCCACTGGTAGGGACACAGCAATCAGTGGAGGGTGGGGCACTGGGATAGTGGGCAATTCAGGGGTACTGCAGTATTGGAACATTGCAAGGAAGGGGAAATAAACAACCATGTTCCCTGTTCCTCATTATTCAGCAATCTCAAATGGCTGAAAGATAGGAGGGCAAGTAGGGAATTACAGATCAGTTGCCAAAACATCTGTTGTCAGGAAATTACTCGAGTCTATAATTAAGTATAGAATGACTGAACACCTGAACATATTAAAAACACACCTTGTATATTTGCAGCTGATCAGACAAAAGCAGCAGGGATTTGTAGGTGTGTTTCATGAAACTAACTGAATTTTTGAACAGATTTTCTTTAAGTTTATAAATTTATTTATTCTTAATCACAAGTACTCTGCAGTGAAGTTACTGTGAAAGTCTCCTAGTCGCCCACACTCCGATGCCTGTTCAGGTACACTGAGGGAAAATTAGCACAGCCAATGTATCTAACCTGCACATCTTTGGACTGTCAGAGGATACCAGAGCACTCGGAGCAAACCCCCAGCACAGACACAGGGAGAACGTACAGACTCCACACAGACAGTGACCCAAGCCAGGAATCGAACTCGGGTTCCTGGCGCCGTGAGGCAGCAGTGTTAACCAATGTGCCACTATGCCGCCCTCTCTAGGTGTCTAAAGTAGTGGACATAGTCCATAAATGTTAGTTATATAGACTTCCTGGAGATGTATGCCTTATAAAAAAAACAGCTAATTAAAGCTGAAGCTCATGGAAGTAAAGGCAAATTATTGATCTGGTTGGAATAATTGCTGAATGATGGGAGACAGATAGCAGGGATAATGGGTAGACGCTTTAACTGCCAGAAGGTGACAAGTGGCAAACGAGAGTCTGTGTTGAAGATGCAACTATTCACCATATTTGTTTATGACTTTAATGCTGGGATAGCAAATCACATATCAAAATATCCTGTTGACATGATAGCTGGAATTATATGAAGGCTAAAATTACAAAGAGGCATTGATAAAGTGAAAGGGCAAAATTCTGACAAGTCAATTTCAATGTAAGTATGAAAATACCAACATACAGAATAGGGACAGAAGTAGGCCATTTGGCCTCTTGAGTCTGCTCCACCATTCAACAAGGTCATGGGCTATTGGTTTGTGTTGCGAATTCCACATTCCCATTCACCTCCAATAACTTTTGATTCACTTGCCTAATAAGAATGTCTACAATAAAATACACAAAATACTGTGCATGTTGGAATCTGAAACAAGAACAGAAGAAGCTGGAAAGTCATAGCACGTCTGGCAGCATCAGTGAAGAGAGAACACAGCTAATGTTTCGAGTCTGTTTAACTGTTCATCAGAGCTAAAGAGAGGTAGAATGTGTTAGATTTTAAAGTGTAACTGTGAGAGACCTTAAGATCAGAAAATAGGTGGCCTGGTATGGGAGGCAGAGGAGGAGAAGGGAGGGTTTTGAGACAATACAAGTGTGGTATATTGAAAAAATAGACTTAAGATGGAGGAGTCTATCTATCTACCTCCACATTAAAAATATTCAGTGATCCTGTTTCCAGCGGCTTTTGAGACAAAGTGACACAATCCTCGGAAGAATTTCTCTGTCCTATAAGAGTGACGCCTAATTTTAAAACAGTGCTCCCAAGTTCTGGATTCACCCACAAGAGGTAACATAATTTTCACATATACCTTGTCAGTACTATTTAGGATCTTTTTTATTTCAATCAACTTACCCCTCACTCAGCTGAAACAAGCCAAGTCTGTCCAACATTTCTTCATAAGACAACCCACTCAGTCCAGGTATCAATCTATTAAACCTTCTCTGGACTGTCTCCAACACATTTAAGTCTTTTCTTAAATAAAGAGACCAAATTTTGGGATGTGGTTTCACCAATACCCTGCATAACTGAAGCACAGCATCCTTATTTTTATGTTCAATTTCTCTCATAACAAAGGACACCATTGCATTAATTTTCTTGATTACTTGCTGAACCTGTATGTTAACCTTTTGTGACTCACACACAAAAACACCTTGATCCCTCTGCATCATGGAATCCTGAAGCTATTCTCCATTTAAGTAATACATCGCTTTTAATTCTTCCTACCAAGTAAACAACTTTACATTTTCCCACATTATGTTCAATTTGCCAGATTTTTGTCCACTCACTCAACTGTTACATGTGTTGATGTTTTTCTCGTTTACTCCGCAGGTGCGTCGGTCCACCTTGTTGTCTATCGAGGGGCATGCACATGGTGGGTCGTGCGTGGGCTGCTCTTGGATGTTTCGAGAGTAGCCTAGTACTTTGTGTCGTTTGTGTATGCTTAAGGCTGGACCAGCAGATGGGCACCACAAAAGCTCAGTGGCTATCACTGCTAGCTGTGCAGATACATGGATTTGGGCCAGTGTCTGTTGGAGTTTGCGCATTCTCCCTGTGGTTGCGTGGGTTTCCTCCCACACCCCAAAGATGTACTCTTAGGCTGACTGGTGTAACAAATTGTCCCTAAATTATTCTCCCCTTAATCTGGTTTCCAATGGGGGTACCATAAGCATAGACATAGGTCAAGGATGGAGGAGGAAAAACACATTGTTAAGATGGCGGCACGGGCTCATTGGGCCGAAGGGCCTGTTTCCCGTGCTGTGTTGTTCTTTGTTCACTCAATCTATCTCAATGCATCTGCAAACTCTTCTTCACAATATAATTTCTTAGCTATCTCTGTGACGTCTCCAAATTTAGCTCCCTGACCTTCACTCCCCTCATCTAAGTCATTGATGTAAATATGAGGCCTTCCACTTGTGATCCAAAAAGAATAGAAAAGGTGCACTTTCCAAATGTTGAAATGCTGCAGAAACTGTAGAGGTCCAAAGAGGCTTGGCAGTTCAGGTACATTGGGTTACGAAAATGTCATAATCAAATACAGAGAATAATCAAAAATTATATCTAGGACTAGAATACAAGAGGATAGAAGTCGTACTTCAGCTATACAAACCCTGATTAAGCTACATTCCACAATTCTGGCTATCTAGGTGTCAACAGCAAATTTTGATCTCTGGTTTTCTATCCCATCAGCTGAGTCACAAATAAATATGGTGAATAATTGAATCTTTAACACACAACCCTGCAGGCTAATCACATCATGCCAATTAGAGTACTGAGGGTAACTCTGGGTACCAATCCATAAGAAGAATACATTGGCTCTGGCAAGTGTGCAGAACAGATTGACCGGAATGATACCTATACTCCATGGATAAGCCATGAAGAGATATTGTACAAAGTAGGCAGTAATGCAAAAGGAAAATTCTGCGGACGCTGAAAACCTGAAAATGTTGGAAATACTTAGCAGATCAGGCAGCCTCTGTAGGATGAAAAGTCATTGATCTGACACTTTAACTATGTTCACTCTCCAAAGTGCTACCTGCCATGTATTCCAACATTTTCTGTTTTCATTACACAAACTAGGGCCATGCAATTTAGAAGTTATGAGATGGCTTCATTGAAGTTTTCAAGATATCGAGGTAATTAGAAGACTACGGGCTGAGATTTTCTACACAACCCATTATTCTCTGCAACTATGTTTTGTGCAGCAGGGGCGATCCAATATTAGCCGGCGGTTGCACTTTCTGGTCCCATCGTTGCCAACGGGCATTTTCCGTTGAATGCACCCCTTGCTGTAGGGAAACCTGTGGCAGGGGTGTGCCTTCTGCAGAACCAGGAAATCCCCCCGACGGGAACAGCCAGAAAGTTCCAGCTAAAGTCTTTCTGCTGCCTAGGGCTTAGGGATGTGGTCAAAAAATTAGAGTAAGAAGTCTCACAACACCAGGTTAAAGTCCACTTTAACCTGGTGCTGTGAGACTTCTTAGTGTGTTTACTGTAGTCTAACGCCGGCATCTCCACATCAAAAAATTAGAACCAGACCTTTCAGGAGTGAAATTAGGAAACACTTCTACACAAAGGGTAGTAGAAATTTGAAACTCTCCTCCACAAATCTCAATCGATACTAGTTCAATTGTTAATTTTAAGTCTGACCTTGATAGATTTTTGTAAACCAAGATTATTAAGGGATATGGGGCAAAGATTGGCATATGAAGTTAGTGTGTAGATCAACCATGATCTCACATCTGGTAGATGTGGTCAACTGAATTTCTAAAAGGCATTTGACAAGGTGCCGTATCAAAGATATGCAAAATAAGAGCACAAGGTATAGGAGGTAACAGTTTAGCATGGTTAGAGGATTGGTTAGCTAACTGATCTCACTAAACGGGGAACAGGCTCAAGGAATTAAATATCCTTTCTCTGTTCTTATGTCCTATTTCTCTAATGACACCATGGGGATGTCAAGCATGAATCAGGCTCACTAACCACGATCACGTATGAGCAATGACTGCATGGATAAAATAACAGAAGATGACTTGTGTCCACGGAACTGTATCCTCAACACGTTAGATGAAATCTTTGTATGAGTCTTCACGGTGGAAGACACCAGTGTGATGCCAGAGTTCCAGGAGAGTCAGGGGGCACAGGTGAGTGTAGTGGCCATCACTAATAAGAAGATTCTGGGGAAACTGAAAGGTCTGAAGGTAGATAAATCACCTGGACCGAATGGACTGCACCCCAGGGTTCCAAAAGAGATAGCTGAGGAAATTGTGGAGGCACTGGTGGTGATCTTTCAGCAATCACTGGAGACAGAGAGGTACCAGAGAACTGGAAAGTAGCTAATGTAACATCCTGTTTAAGAAGGGAGGGAGGCAGCAGACAGGAAATTATAGGTTGGTTAGCCTAATTTCAGTCACTGGCAAGATTTGACGGTCCATTACTAAAGATGAGATCACAGAGTACTTGGAAGTGCATGATAAAATAGGGTCCAGTCAGCATGGTTTCGTCAAGGAGAGGTCACGTCTGACAAATCTGTTAGAGTTCTTTGAGGAGGTAACAGGGAAGTTAGATAAAGGAGAACCAGTGGGTGCGATTTATCTAGGTTTCCAGAAAGCCTTTGACGAGGTGCCACACAGGAGGTGGTTAAATAAGTTAAGAGCCCTGGTGTTAAGGGTAAGATCCTGGCATGGATAGAGGATTGGCTGACTGGCAAAAGGCAGTGAGTGGCATAAAGAGGTCTTTTTTAGGATGGCAGGTAGCGACTAATGGTGTGTGTCGTGGGTCAGTGCTGGGACCACAACTTTTCACAATTTGGAAGAAGGAACTGAAGGCACTGTTGCTAAATTTGCAGATGATACAAAGACATGTAGAGGGACAGGTAGTATTGAGAAAGCAGGAGGATTACGGAAGGACTTGGACAGGTTAAGAGAGTCGGCAAAGAAGTGACAGATGGAATACAATGTGGAAAAGTGTGAGGTTTTGCGCTTTGGAAGGAGGAATAGAGGCATAGATTATTTTCTAAATGGCAAAATGATTAGGATGTCAGAAAGACAGAGGAACTTGGGAATCGCTGTTCATGATTCTCTTAAGGTTACCGTGCAGGTTCAGTCAGCAGTTAGGAAGAAATGCATTCTTAGCATTCATGTCGACAGGGCTAGAATACAAGAGCAGACACGTTCTTCTGAGGCTGTATAAGGCTCTGGTCAGACCGCATTTGGAATACTGTGAACAGTTTTGGCCCCATATCTAAGGAAGTATGTGCTGCCCTTGGGAAGGGTCCAGAGGAGGTTCAAAAGAATGATCCTTGGAATGAAAAGCTCCTATGAGGAATGGCTGAGGACTCTGGGTCTGTACTGTTTGGAGTCTACAAGGATGAAGGGGGATCTTTTTGAAATTTAACAGGATGCTGCGAGGCCTAGATAGATAGAGTGGATGTGGAGAGGATGTTTCCACTAGTAGGAAAAACTAGAACCAGAGGGCACAACCTCAGCTAAAGGTTCGATCCCTTAAAACAGATACGAGGAGAAACTTCTTCAGCCAGAGTGGTGAATCTGTGAAACTCTTTACCACAGAAGGCTGTGGAGGCCAGGTCATTGAGTGTCTTTAATTAGAAATAGATAGGTTTTGATGAAGGAGGAGATCAGGGGTTATGGGAAAAGGCAGGAGAATGGGATCGAGAAAAATATCAGCCATGATTGAATGGCAGAGCAGACTCGATGGGTTGAATGGCCTAATTCTGCTCCTATGTCTTATGGAGAAAATTAGTGAGGAAAGAGTTTTCACCATCTACCTGAAAAAAAACATTAAAATTTCCTGAAGTCTCAAGGGTTTCTTACGGACTTACTTCTCGTGCGCGTATCTCTGAACTTCTTGGGCAATTCGTCGGACAGCTGCTCCACCCTGCTCCTCCTGGGCCAAAACAGACATTATGGACTGAGCATACAGGTAAGTATGCTCCCCGTGACAAACCATTTTCTGTAGAAATTACAAAGCACAGAGTTGGTGAACAGATACACAATGCAGAACAGATGTAGTAAAAACATAGAAACATAGAAGAGTACAGCACAGTACAGGCCCTTTGGCCCTCAATGTTGTGCCGAGCTATGTCCAAACCCAAGATCAAGCTATCCCACTTCCTATCATTCTGGTGTGTTCCATGTGCCTATCCAATAACCGCTTGAAAGTTCCTAAAGTGTCCAACTCCACTAACACAGCAGGCAGTCCACTCCACACCCTCTCTGAGTGAAGAATCTACCTTGGACATCCCTTCTATACCTCCTAAAGTTATGCCCCCTAGTGACAGCTACATCCACCCGAGGAAATAGTCTCTACATGTCCATTCTATCTATCCCCCTCATCATCTTATAAACCTCTATCAAGTCGCCTCTCATCCTCCTCCGCTCTAAGGAGAAAAGCCCCAGTTCCCTCAACCTTTCCTCACGAGAGCTACCCTCCAAACCAGGCAGCATCCTGGTAAACCTCCTCTGCACTCTCTCCAATGCTTCCACATCTTTCTTATAGTGAGGTGACCAGAACTGAACACAATATTCCAAATGTGGTCTCACCAACGTCCAGTACAGTTGCAGCATAACCCCACGGCTCTTAAACTCAAACCCCCTGTTAATAAATGCTAATACACCATAAGCCTTCTTCACAGCTCTATCCACTTGAGTGGCAACCTTCAGAGATCTGTGGATATGAACCCCAAGATCTCTCTGTTCCTCTCCATTCCTCAGAACCCTGTCGTTGACCCTGTAATCTGCATTCAAGTTTGTCCTACCAAAATGAATCACCTCGCACTTATCAGGGTTAAACTCCATCTGCCACTTTTTGGCCCAGCTCTGCATCCTATCAATGCCACTTTGCAGCCTCCACCTCATCCACTACTCCACCAATCTTGGTGTCATCAGCAAATTTACGAACCCACCCTGCAGCCCCCTCTTCCAAGTCATTGATAAAAATCACAAATAGCAGAGGACCCAGCACTGACCCCTGTGGTACACTGCTGGTAACTGGCCTCCAGTCTGAAAATTTTCCTTCCACCACCATCCTCTGTCTTCTATGAGACAGCCAGTTACTTATCCAATTGGCCAAATTTCCTTCTATCCCACACATCCTTATCTTCTTCATGAGCCTACCATGGGGAACCTTATCAAACGCCTTACTAAAATCCATGGATAAGGCATTAACTGCTCTACCTTCGTTCACACACTTAGTTACCTCCTCAAAGAATTCAATCAAATTTGTGAGGCAGGACTTACCCATCACAAAATCGTGCTGACTATCCCGGATTAAATGGCATCTTTCCAAATGGTCATAAGTCCTACCTCTCGGGACCCTTTCCATCAACTTACCGACCACCGGAGTAAGACTAACTGGCCTATAATTACCAGGATCATTGCTATTTCCTTTCTTGAAGAGAGGAAGGACATTCACCACTCTCCAGTCCTCTGGCACTATCCCCGTGGACAGTGAGGACCCAAAGATCAAAGCTAAAGGCTCCAAAATTTCATCCCTTGCCTCCCAAAGTAACCTAGGATGTATCCCATCTGGCCCAGGGGACTTACTGACCCTCAGGTTTTTCAAAATTGCTTATACATCTTCCCTCAGAACATCTATCTCCTATCAGCCTGTATCACACATTCATCCTCAAAAACATGGCCCCTCTCCTTAGTGAGCACTGAAGAAAAGTATTCATGCAATGTCTCACCTATCTCTTCTGATTCCATGCACAAGTTCCCATTACTATCCTTGATTGGCCCTAACCTCACCCTGGTCATTTTTTTATTTCTCACGTAAGAGTAAAAAGCCTTGGGTTTTCCTTGATCCAACCCGCTAAGGACTTCTCATGCCCTCTCCTAGCTCTCCTAAACCCTTTCTTTAAGTCATTCCTAGCTACCTTGTAACCCTCAAGGAGCCCAACTGAACCTTGTTTTTTCATCCTTACATACGCTTCCCTTTTTCCTCTTAAGACATTCAACCTCCTTTGTGAACCATGGTTCCCTCACTTGGCCGTTTCCTTCCTGCCTGCCAGGGGCATACCTATCAAGGACACGCAGTATTTGTTCGTTGAAAAAGCTCCACTTTTTGTTTGTGCCCATACCTGACAGTTTCTGTTCCCATCTTATGCTCCCTAATTCTTGCCTAATTGCATCATAATTACCCCTGCCCCAACTATAAACCTGTAGTGACAGACATTTAAGGAATATTTCATAACACTCAGTAAAGATACATTCCACTGAGAAAAGAAAGACTATGGGGAAGGGTTGCATCATCCATGGCTAACTGAGGAAGTTAGAATAGAATATAAGAAAGAATAGAATAAAATCCCCACAGTGCAAAAGGAGGCCCTTCGGCCTATCAAACCTTCACTGACAAAATCCCACCCATGTCCTATCACTGTAACTCCACGTACTTACCTTGCTAATCCCACTGACAGCAAGAGTCAATTTAGCATGGCCAATCAACCTAATGCACACATCTTTGAAGTGTGAAAGGAAAACAGAACACTTGGTGGAAACGCATGCACATGGGAAGAACCTGCAAACTAAACACAGACACTGACCGAAGACTGAACCCAGGTCCCTGCAGTTGTGAGACAGCAGTGCTAACCACACTGCCACCGTGCCACCCATTTTACAATTGCAGCAGCAGATTAAAAATCAATCAACAACTACACCTTAAGTTGTTGATGATTCATTTAAATTGCATTATTGCGAATGTATGTTTATCTGTGAAAGTTATGAAATGGCATGAGCTGAAGTATTAAGCTCCAAAATAACACCACTGGTATGAAAGTTAAAGATAGCGTCAAATTGAAAGGAAAAGAGTCAATTCTGTGAATATTAGTGAATATAGATCAGAAGATTGGCCAGAATTTAAAAACCAAAAGCCTCAAAGAATGACCAAAATAATCAAGGAGGGAGAAATTAGAGTTTAAGCAAAAACCAGCTAGAAATATTAAAACTCTTATTATCTGTTTTTATAAGTATTTAAAAGAGTAGCTAAAGGGAGCACTGGTATTCTGGAGAACAAAAATGGGGAATGAATAGTGGAAAATGGTTGAATAGATATTTTGTGTCTGTCTTCACTGTATAAGACAAAAAGAAAATCCTAGAAATACTTGTAAATCAGGAGGTGAAAGTGAGAGAGCAGCTATCACCAGGAAGAAGGTACTGAGGAAACTATTATCACTGCAGGTTAACAAGTCTTCAGGACCTGGTGAATGCGGTCTTAAAATAAGTTTACAGAGATAGTTGGTTTTAACTTTCCAAAATTCCTAGATTCGGGAAAGGTTCCCTCAGATTGGAAAACAGCCAACAGATCTATTCTGTTCAAGAAAGGATGGAGGCAGAAAGCAGGAAACTACAGGTTAGTTAGCCTAACACCTGTTACATATGTAATGCTAGAACCTATGATCAAGGAAGTTACTAGGGTAACTTAGTAAATCTAAATGTAATCAATATGGTTTTGTGAAATGGAAATCATGATTGAATAATTTATTAGGGCTCCTTGCAGAAGTAACAATCCCCCTCGCAGCAATGCAGACAGGACAATCCCCCTCGCAGCAATGCAGACAGGACAA
This sequence comes from Carcharhinus amblyrhynchos, assembly GCF_965287045.1. Classification (NCBI taxonomy): domain Eukaryota; kingdom Metazoa; phylum Chordata; class Chondrichthyes; order Carcharhiniformes; family Carcharhinidae; genus Carcharhinus; species Carcharhinus amblyrhynchos. Next base: position 51,598,991 of record NC_137339.1, on the reverse strand, counting down.
TCCCCCTCGCAGCAATGCAGACAGGACAATCCCCCTCGCAGCAAAGTTAAAGTTTGAAAGTTAAAGTTTGAAAGTTAAAGTTTAAAGTTTATTTATTAGTGTCAAAAGTAGGTTTACATTAACACTGCAATGAAGTTACTGTAACAATCTCAATTGCGTTCTGAACAATCATCATAGGACATCCCCATCAGGCCAACAGAGACAGAGGATAATCTCTTCTCAGTACACTATGATCTCAGTTACTGGAAGTGAGAAACTGGTAGGGTTTCTACAATTGGTCTGTTTGTCCTGAGTAGGGAATCACATGCTCAAGGTTTTGAATAAAGCCAGGAGTAAGCTTAGCTGTGCTGCCCTCCATGTGAACAGTCAGTCTGCTTATAGCAACAATCCATGCTCACAAAGAATAGTTACTTGTGTAAGAGGCTCTGGGGGACTGAGCAAGAGTTAATACCATCAGGATGGGGACAGTGGAAATTTAGAGCAAAAGAAAACCAAAAAACGGAGGCTGTTGGTACATTTTCCTCTTTAAAAAGCTCTCTATCATTGCAACAATTGTCCAAGAACATAACTGCAAACAATGCCCATTAGCTAGTGTGTAACCCACACCTGACTTGATGACACTCACTGCAAACTCGGGCAAGTTTTTCTCCAGATGTTCTTCGCCTCCATCAACAAGCGTGGCAAGTGAGGTGCGGAGAACACGGGAAAAGACCTCCAACTGCTGACAAGCCGTCGACACGCTCGTTATTTCACCCTGATATCCAGCATCTGAGATTAGCTGCAGTGGGATAGAGACAGCAGGGAAGGACATGAGCCAACACACACAGCAGAATTCAAAAGACACCATTTGAAGAAACCAAAAGAGGTCAGTGTTCCCACTCTAATCTGGGATTATCTGATAGCTACAGCATTAATATGTTCAGTCTGTGCCAGTTCTGCAACCCCATGACTGGCTAACATGAAACTTTGACACCATTTCTCTGTGATCTTATTTTGTCAAAAATACTAACTTGCTGGGCCACAATTCTATTTTTTTTCCAAGTAGTCACTCTTCATATGTCTGACTGGATAGTGAGTATCAACTGGCTATCTGACTATCAGTGCGTAAAGCAGAGTCCAATTGTGTCTTCATTTGACATCTGTTCATTAGCAGCAGGGATTTGTGGTTTGTGGGAATAGGAGAAGGAATAAACAAAGAACAAATAAAATTATTGTCCAGGGACAGGCCCTTTGGCCCTCCAAGACTGCACCATCCATGCTCTCATATGAATTAAAACCCTCTACCCTTCTGGGGACCATATCCCATTATTCCCATTTTATTCATTTATTTGTCAAGATGCCCTTAAAAGTATCGTCTTCTACTATCTTCTCCAGCAGCGATTTCCCCATTCTAAACTCATGGGTGCTGAGGTAAACTGCAAGTGATCCTTCTACAAACAGACAAAGATTGGCCAAATAAGCAAAAATTGAGAATTGAACTTCATACCCTGGACATTCACTCTTCCACCTTCTTGTGTCAGGAAAAAGATACAAAAGTCTGAAGTCATGTACCACAATCGACTCAAGAACAGCTCCTTCCCTGCTGCTGTCAGACTGTTGAATGGACTTACCTTGCATTAAGCTGATCTTTCTCTATGCTCTAACTATGACTGTAACACTACATTCTGCACTCTCTCGTTTCCTTTTTTAATGGTATGCTTTGTCTGTATAGCACGCAAAGAATAACACTTTTCATTATACGTTAATACATGTGACAATAATAAGTCAAATCAATGTCTGTATCACACGTCAGTGCATTTTAAAATTGAGTCACTTAAGGGTGTTGGATCTTCCATTTTGAAACCTGACTTTTAATACTGCAATCAGAATGGTTAAATGCTTCCATCAAACATTTGTGTAATACATTTGGTATATCTTCCACACACAATGGTTTCCATACTCAACGTTAATTATGTTTCCAGTTCAGCACAATTTGTATATTAACTAGAAATGCTACAATTATCATCTGAGCATGGGCGCTAAACCATATTGATGGAAACAGTGTAGAGGGAGTTTTGTTCTGTATCTAACCCCATGATGCATCTGTCCTGGGAATGTGAGATGGGGACAGTGTAGAGGAAACTGCACATTCTTCCTGTTCTGCGTAGGTTCCTCCAGGTCACGATGTGGAGATGCCGGCATTGTACTGGGGTAAACACAGTAAGAAGTCTCACAACACCAGATTAAAGTCCAACAGGTTTATCGGGTAGCAAAAGCCACTAGCTTTTGGAGTGCTGCTCCTTTGTCAGGTAAGTGGGAGATCTGTTCACGGTTCACATAACTGTTCTGTTCACATGAAAGAAAAAAGAGAAGAACATTGTGTTCATTCTCCCACCTAACTCAATAAACATCCGAACTGCCTCAAATTCTTTGACATTTTACCAGCTAGATTATTCCAAACATGTAGCACTAATTATAATCTTGTCTTCTTATTCCACTGTACTGACCTCTTATCCTGGAATCATTTTAATCGGTACCATCCCATTCTTTTATACGCCCAATGAGGTTTCATTTGCTTCACACTGCAAAAACACAAGGACTCTCTGCACCACATAAGATGCTAAACCAAAGCTCTGTCAGTTGAAATAAAACAGCACTCTTGTGAAGAAAAGTAGTGAGTTCTTCCAGTTTCCTGGCCAATATTTATCGTTCAACCAACATCACTAAGCTAAAGCAGATTATCAGGCCATTATCATGTTAGTGTTTGTGTGTCAATTGGCTGCTCTGTTTCCTACATTGCAGCAGTGACTACACTTCAAATGTACTTCAAACTATCTTCTAAGGTCATGGGAAGCACTTGTATGAATACAGATCTTCTTTGTTGTTCTTACAGCTGTATTAACCCTAGCTGATCACCACAGTTTTTTTGAAGTTACTTTGAGATTTCTTTTCCTCTGTTAGCTTAGCTTTAGTTTTAATCCACTCTTGTTTTGGTTATTATTTTATAAATTAGGCCTGCGCCAGTTACAGATATTTCAGCACCATGGTCTGCTAGATTATTCCAAGCATGTAGCACTAATTATAATTTTGTCCTCTTATTCCACTGTCCTGACCTCTTATCCTGGAATGATTTCATCAGTACCATCCAATTACTTTATATACATCAATGGTGCGGCTGGTAGGCTGGGCATCCCCCATCACACTCCTGGGAGATGCAGGACAAAGAAAAGCTACAGACGAGCCACTACAGCAGTGTCTACCTTTTCTGGAGTTGCGGAAACATAAACCCATCAGTAAGTGACAAGGTAGAATGTCCACAGATCCAATCACAGCTTTCAGGGCACAATGCAAGAGGTTTGACAAGACAATTCATCCTTCTGTTTGGGTTTGAATTTGCAAGTGCCATGTCACTAAAAAAAACCTTCAAAAGGTTGGAGGTCACACAGAAACAGGCATACTCACAACCTGGCTGTCAGCACTTATCTATATACATTCTAAATGACTTGAGGTATTCTGGACTTGAAAATAGCAAGCACAACAAGGGGTTCTGAATGCAGGTGATAGTCTAATGCTATTATCGCTAGACTATTAATCCACAAACTCAGCTAATTGTCTGGGGACCTGGGTTCGAATCCCACCAGAATAGATGGTGGAATTTGAATTCAATAAAAGAAATCTGGAATTAAGAATCTACTGATGATCATGAAACCATTGTCAATTGTCAGAAAGACCTATCTAGTTCACTAATGTTCCTTAGGGAAGGAAGTCTGCTGTCTTTAAGTGGTTGACTCTCAACTGTCCTAGTGTAACTAGGGATGGGCAATAAATAAATAACGAGGGATGGCCAGCCAGTGATGCCTAAGTCCCATGAATGAATTAAAAAAAATTGCATCTTGAAGATGAACGAGCCATGGTTATGCAAGGAACAAGCTGGATGGGTGCAGAGTGCATGTGAAATGGGCAATGTTTAGCAGTGTCAACCTTTGAGCTGTTTAAGGAACACATGTTGGGTGTGATTGGATTTTGATTCATTATGAGCCCAGGCTAATGCTCAAAATTCAAATTCAAAATAATAAATCTGGAATTGAAAAGTTAACCTCAGTAGCGATAACCATGAAACTATCATCAATTGTTGAAAAAACCCATCTGGTTCACCAGTGTCCTTTAGGGAAGGGAATCTGCCATCCTTACCTAGTCTGGCCTACGTGTAACTCCAGAATCACGGCAATGTGACTGACTCTTAACTGCCATCTGCAATGGCCCTGCAAGCCACTCAGTTTGACGGAGATTAGGGATGGGCAATAGCTGTTGGCATGGTCAGCAATGCTCACATCCCATGAAAGAATTTTAAAAATTCATTATAAAACAGCATATTCTCTGATTCACCTTGAGTACCAATAAAATTACAAACTGATTTACAGTTTGAACATGCAGTCAGACAGTGAAAGGTTATGGCATCAGTAAAGACAAATCTGTATGAAGTCCAAATACTGATGATGGCAGATACCAAACTTGTGGAGGGTGCATGCATATGGCAAATGAACGTTAACATAGATAACAGTGGGGCGGCATAATTTGGTAGCAGGAATAAGGCGGCCTTGAAACCTCAAAACTTCTTCAAAATAATGTTGAAGTGCAGCAGAGGAAGGAAAGACTCACAAATTACTGCAAGTATCATTAACATGCAGCAAAACAATTGGGGCTCTTTCTCGAGGAACAGGGTTTAAAAGCAAATGAGATACGTCAAACTTGTGTAAAACTTCAGTGAAACCTCACTTAGAATACGGTGCTCAGTTCTTTATTACAAAAAATATAGAGGCACTGGAGAAGGCGGAAAAAGGTTTAAAAGATGATACCAGAACCTACAGTTAAAATTAGCAGGAATAACAGAACAGGCTGGGATCTTTACTCCGGTAAATATTGAAAGGTTATTTAATTGTTTAAAAATTAATTCACAGGATGTGGGTATTGCGCTGGCTGGGGCAGCATTTACTGGACACTCTTAACTGCCCTCAAGAAGGTGGTCATGACCTGCTTTCTTGAACTGCTGTAGTCCATATAGTGTAGGTACATCCATAGTGCTGTTAGGGAATAAATGCCAGGATATTGACCCAGCGACAGTCAAAGAACGGCAATATATTTCCAAATCAGGATGGTGGGAGGCTTGGAGGGGAATCTTCAGCTGTTGTGTTTGCTGCCCTTGACTTTCTAGACAGTCACTAAATTGGAAGTTGCTGCCTAAGGTACCTTGGTGAGATCCTGCAGTGCGTGGTACACAATACACCTACCGTTCCTCGGTAGTGAGGGATTGAACGTTTGTGGATGGGATGCCAGTCAAGCAGGCTGCTTAGGCCTGGATGGTGTCAAGCTTAATTGTTGGTGGACCTGCACGCATCCAGGCAGGCGGACAGTATTCCATCACACTCCTGACTTGTTCCTTATAGATGGTGGACATGCTTTAGGGAGTCAGGCGAAAAGTTATTGGCCACAGGATTCCCAGCCTCTGACCTGCTCTTGTAATCACGGTATTTATATGGCTAGCCCAGTTCCAATTCTGATCAATGGTAACCCCTGGGAATTTGACAGTGGGGATTCAATGGCTAATGCTGTTGAATGTCAAGAGGTGATAGTTAGATTCTCTTTTGTTTGAGATGGCCATTGCCGAGCAACCCCAAGCACCCTGGGCACATTCTCTTCCACCTTCTTCCGTCGGGAAAAAAATATAATAGTCTGAGATCACATACCAACTGACTCAAAAGCAGCTCCTTCCTGCTGCCATCAGGCTTTTGAATCGACCGACCTCATATTAAGTTGATTTTTCTCCACACCCTAGCTACAACTGTAACATTGTATTCCACACCCTCACTTTTCCTTGTCCCCAATATACTCTATGAATGGTACGATTTATCTGTATAGCATGGAAGAAACAATACTTTTCACATGAGACAATAATAAATAAAATAAAATCAAAAACTGTGTGGTTTGAATGTTACTTATCACTCGACAACTTAGTCTGGATATTGCTGCCTTTCAACAGTGTCTGAGGAGTTGTGAATGGTAATGAACATTGTGCAATCATCAGCGAATATCCCCACTTCTGACTTTATTATGGAAGGAAGGTCATTGATGAAGCAGCTGAAGATGACCTGGACACTACCCTGAAGAACACCTGCAGTGATACTCTGGAACTGAAATGACTGACCTCCAACTACCATAATTATCTTTCCTTGTGCCAGGTCTGAATCCAACCAGTGCAGGGTTTTCCGCCTGATTTCCATTGACTCCAATTTTGCTGAGGCTCCTTGATGTCACTCAGTTAAAAGCTTCCTTGATGTCTCGTGCAAATCACTCCCACCTCACCATAGTAGGGATCATAATATAGATCTTTAAACTTATGAAGGTGCTTATGGGATAGATATAGAGATGTTGACATGTGCGGGCTATGCAAAACTAGGGGATGGAAATAAAATATAATCATTAATAAGTCCATAAGGAATTCAGGAGAAACTTCTTTACCCAGTGCACATTTTGAAAGTGGAATTCAATACTGCAACAAGTAGTAGTAGATGCGGGTACAATTTTGCCTTTTAAAAAACATTTAGACAGTTACTCTATGACTCAATACTATAAGTTGAAGTATCATTTCTATGCTCTAAATACTATAAATATCAGTACAGGATTGGTCATACTTTCACTGTAAAGTTCAGCATCAAACAGTCAGGATGAGCTTCCGCTAGCTTGTAGAAGAGGTCTCGCCAGGTCACATGAGCGATCATTTGTTCCAGCCAGGCTGGGGTCTAAAAAGAAACACTTTGAGAGTTAAATCATGTAGTTACATCAACAGCTGCAATGGAAGTGGCTATGTCTCACTCAGCCCCAATGGCTGCCAGCTCAGACTAATTTCAAACCGTGCATGTTTGGCTGCTCAAACACAACGTATAGTGGGTGGAAAGAGAAGAAGTCGTCCTATCTATATAATGCAACCGTAGGATGTTTCAAATACACCCAGCTAAACATTTTTGAATTATGGCAAAGGAAACACAGCAATCAACTTATACATAGTAAGCTATAACAAAAATGAAATAAACAATTAGATAATCTGTTTCATGTAAATGCAAAGTACTGCAGATGCTGCAAATCTGAAATAGAACTGAAAATGTTGGATAAACTCAGCAGGTCTGGCAGCATCTGTGCAGAGACAGAAACAGAATTAACATTTTAAGTCCATATGACCTTTCCACAGAATGTTTTAGTGTTTGCTTGAGATGTAGACATTGGTGAAGATACTCTTCTATGGGATCTTTCACATCCATTTGAGAGGATCAGTGGGTATCTCACCCACCTCCCACAGTGCAGCATTTCTTCAGAATAGCTAGATCATATTTTCAAGGCTCTGTACTTGGACCTCCAACATCTTCTGAACTCAGGAGTAAGAGTGTGCCAACTGAGTTATGGCTGACAAAGATTAGTCGCAGCTTTCGCACATTCTCCCTGACTGGATAAAAAGCTACAATTCCTGGTGCTCCTTATGTTCCTACCATTTATAGGGTCTCTGATGTGAACTGGTGCTTTTAAAAGCTAAGCAGACAGATATTCTGCATTGACTGTCTGAATGTCTTTTCATAGCACACTCTAATCTTTATCCGTCATCCCTGAAACAGAATATATATTTAATATTATAATGGATTTTAATCAGTTAAAATTATAACACTAATGAAAGACATGCTTCCTTTCAGTGCTCTAGTAAGTTTATTTATTAGTTACAAGTAGACTTACATTCAGGTTAGTATCAACCTAATGCATATTTTATTCCTGTTCTTCAGCCTTTCTAACCTGTTCTTGGAAATAGATTTCTCTGTCCTACTTATCTCATATCTTTGTCCACTTGTTACCAAAGCTTAACCAACTATTCCTACCTACTTACTGTGTTATAATTATAAACACTTCCCTTAAAACATTTTGCAATTTCATCTGTTCCTGTATCTGCAGAATTTCTTAAGCATTCACCTTTCGCCTTGGTCTCTTGAACTTTAACCACTACCCTTGTTTGCCAACAGTCAAGTTCTTGTGGAGTCATTTGGATTTAGAGAATAGCTGTGATATTTAGGTGCTAGCCTGGACTGTCCTTGCAGCTCCACAACTTGAAGACTCCTGTTGAATAGGAATTGAAAGGGACATATCCCAGGCAAACTTAGCCACTTTGAAATTCGAGGACAATTAGAAAGCAACTAACTGGTAGCTGCTGTAAATTTTAGATTCTGACACCTCACTCTACTTTCAGTCTTAACTCCCCCATTTTATGTTTGTATTCTCTGGCATTTGAATATATATGGGGGGAAAAAAACGCTACAGTGAATTTACTAACAAAGGATTAAACTACAAGTAGATATTTGACAGAATTTGACAGAGTTTAGAAGAATGAGGGGAGATCTCATTGAGACGTATAAGATGATGAATGGGATGGATAGGATAGAGGTGGAAAGACTCTTCCCGCTCAAAAAAGACAGTAGGACTAGGGGGCACAGCCTCAAGATAAAGGGGGGGCGGTTCAGAACGGAGTTGAGGAGGAACTTCTTCACTCAAAGGGTGGTGAATCTCTGGAATTCTCTGCCCGTTGAAGTGGTGGAGGCTGCCTCGCTAAATATTTTTAAGAAGCGGGTTGATGGGTTTTTGATAAGAGAGGGGATTAAGGGTTATGGGGAGAGGGCGGGAAAGTGGAACTGAGCCACGACAGATCAGCCATGATCTTATTGAATGGCGGGGCAGGCTCGAAGGGCCAGATGGCCTACTCCTGCTCCTATTTCTTATGTTCTTATGTTCTTAGAATGCTCATCTGAAAAGAGAACTGTGCCTTTACGAAATGTTTTGGCTAAGGTCAAGGGTAGTATCAACATGCTGTACTTGGTTGAAATCATTAGGTTACATTTTAGCTTCATTCGAAGCAATTTTTAAAAGCAGCATCTCAGTCTTTTGGCTAAGATGCAAATGAGATTGAGCCTTGAAGGAGGAGCTATGCCCACTCCAATCAGCTGGGATCATGTAGATCAAGCCCAAGACAGGCGGTGAGAGCCCTGTCTTGTCAGCTTGGATCAGGAATGTCTCAGCTTGTTGAGACTCTGAATTGGACTTGATTTGATTGAATTGGAATAAAAACTAAAAAAGAAATGTATTTTTGTCATGTTTCTTGTAAGGTGTACGTTTAAAATTCAGCTGTGCCGAATGGAGTGACTTTAGCTGTTGTATTTGTCTAAGCAGAGTTGAAGTATTTTTGTTTGCTTAGGTTTCTCTTGAGGTTTCAGATTAGGGTTTTGATTAGGTTGGTTGTCAGAGACAGAGGAGCTAAGCTTGCAGGAAAAACACACAATTCACTTTTATTTTAAAACAGTCAGCTTTCAGTCTGGTCCTGAAAGAAACTCTCTTGCTCTCTCCAGAGGTGTTCAAAAGGCTCTAGGAATGTTTACAAAAACGAACACGCAAGCCTGGGGTTTGCTAATTTTGAAGAGGAGTTTTAAGTGTGTAACAGGAATGTTGCTCAAGCTGGATCTCATAGAAATAGCTTAGAACATAAGAACATAAGAAATAGGAGCAGGAGTAGGCCATCTAGCCCTTCGAGCCTGCCCCACCATTCAATAAGATCATGGCTGATCTGTCGTGGCTCAGTTCCACCTTCCCGCCCTCTCCCCATAACCCTTAATCCCCTCGCTTATCAAAAACCCATCAACCCGCGTCTTAAAAATATTTAGCGAGGCAGCCTCCACCACTTCAACGGGCAGAGAATTCCAGAGATTCACCACCCTTTGAGTGAAGAAGTTCCTCCTCAACTCCGTTCTAAACCGCCCCCCCTTTATCTTGAGGCTGTGCCCTCTAGTCCTACTGTCTTTTTTGAGCAGGAAGAGTCTCTCCACCTCTATCCTATCCATCCCATTCATCATCTTATACGTCTCAATGAGATCTCCCCTCATTCTTCTAAACTCTAACAAGTACAAGCCTAGTTTATTCAGCCTCTCCTCATAGCTCAACCCCTTCAACTCTGGTATCAGCCTAGTAAACCTCCTCTGCACTCCCTCCAAGGCCAAAATATCTTTGCGCAGGTGCGGCGCCCAAAACTGCACACAGTACTCCAGCTGCGGCCTCACCAATGCCCTATACAGCTGCAGCAAGACCTCCCTACTTTTATATTCAATCCCCCTCGCTATAAAGGCCAACATCCCATTCGCCTTCCTGACCACCTGCTGCACCTGCAAGCTGGGTTTTTGCGACTCATGCACAAGGACCCCGAGGTCCCTCTGCACCGTCGCCTGCTGCAGTTTTTCGCCCCGTAAGTAATAGTCCTTCCTACCATTATTCCTACCAAAGTGGACCACCTCACACTTGCCAACATTAAATTCCATTTGCCATTTCCTGGCCCATTCGCCCAGCCTATCTAGATCCTTCTGCAGACTCTCCACACCCTCCGCACAATTTGCCATTCCCCCAATCTTGGTGTCATCAGCAAATTTCAACACCATACACTCGGTTCCCTCCTCCAGATCATCTATATAAATGGTAAAAAGCTGAGGCCCCAGCACCGACCCCTGGGGCACTCCACTAGTCACCAACCGCCAATCCGAATAGCACCCGTTGACCCCCACTCTCTGCCTCCTATTTGACACCCAATCCTCTATCCACGCTAACACCCTACCCCCAACTCCATGTCCCTCGACCTTCTGCAATAACCTCTTGTGAGGTACTTTGTCAAACGCCTTCTGAAAATCCAGAAAGACCACATCCACCGGCTCTCCTCTATCCACCACCCTAGACACATCCTCATAGAACTCCAGTAAATTTGTCAGACACGACTTCCCTTTAATGAAACCATGCTGCGTCCGCTCTATCAAGCAATTGCCTTCAAGATGCCTCGCAATTTCCTCCTTAATGACAGATTCTAACATTTTACCTACCACAGACGTTAAACTAACCGGCCTATAATTCCCCGCCTTTTGCCTGGCACCCTTCTTAAACTACGGTGTAACATTAGCCGTTTTCCAATCATCCGGCACTTCCCCGGAATCCAGCGACGTCTGGAAAATAACCACCAAGGCATCCACTATCACCTCCGCCATTTCTTTCAGAACCCTCGGATGCATTCCATCCGGTCCTGGGGACTTGTCCACAATCAGCCCCTCCAGTCTGTCGAGCACTGCCTCTCTAGTAACAGTAATGTCATTAAGACCCTCCAGTCCTACCACCTTTCCATCGCTAACACCTGGCAAATTATTCACGTCCTCCTCCGTGAAGACAGAAACAAAAAAGTTATTCAAGACCTTAGCCATATCCCCATCCCCTACCACTAGGTCCCCTTTCTCATCCTCTAAAGGACCAACGTTCACCCTAGCCAGTCTCTTCCTTTTTATATATTTATAAAAACTCTTGCTATCCTTTTTTATATTAAGCGCTAGCCCAGCTTCATAGTTTCTCCTACCCTTCTTTATCAACTTCTTTGTTGACATTTAAACCTCTCCCAATCCTCTTCTCGCCCACTACTCTTAGCTACTCTAAATTCCTCCGCTTTTAATTTAACACTTTCCTTCACCTCCTTCGTTATCCACGGCTTATTACCTCTCCTCCTACGGTCCTTTTTGACCATCGGAATAAATTTCCGCTGAGCACCAAGAAAGATCTCCTTAAAGATCCTCCACTGCTCCTCAGCAGACCCTCCCTCCAACGCGCTCCCCCAGTCAACATTCGCCAATTCTTCTCTCATCCTACAGTACTCCCCTCTATTCAAACAAAGTACGCGTGTCCGGGAACCCACTTTCTCCTCCTCCATCTGCACCAGAAACTCCACCATACAATGATCACTCTCCCCAAGAGAATCCTTCACTGCAAGGTCCCTAATTCTACCCGCCTCATTACATAGCACGAGATCCAAGATAGCTCTCTCCCTCGTCGGCTCCAACACGCACTGTTCCAGGAAACTATCCCGGCAGCATTCCAAGAACTCCTCCTCGAGCCCACCGCGTCCAACATGGGTCGACCAATCAATATGTAGATTGAAATCCCCCATAACTACGGCCGTCCCATTCCTGCATGCCGCACTTATTTGCGTGTTAACAGCCCGCCCCACCTCCAGATCATTATTCGGGGGCCTATAGACGACACCCACCAGCGTCTTCCTCCCTTTGCTGTTCCTAATCTCCACCCACAACGATTCCACTTTCTGCTCCTTGGCTCCAATATCATCCCTTGCTACCACCTTGATGCTATCCTTAATCAGCAGAGCTACGCCCCCCCCTTTTCCCTCCTGCCTATCCTTCCTAAACACTTGATAGCCCTGTACATTCAGCTCCCAGTCCCTGTCACCTTGCAGCCACGTCTTTGTAATGGCCACCAGATCGTATCCATTTGTGTCGATCTGCGCCACCAGCTCATCCACTTTATTCCGAATGCTTTGTGCATTCAGATAAAGCACTTTCATCCCAGCCTTCACCTGGACCCTATTTGCCATAACGCCACCAACCATACTCACGCCCCCTACTCCCTCTATTATTGGGACATCCTCGGCCTCTTCCCTTACCTGTACCCTATCCTTAACTTTAGACCTTGTAACGTCACCTACCCTCGCACCCTCCCCCCCCCTAATTAGTTTAAAGCCCTGTCTACAGTCCTTAGCAGTAAAGAACTGTATCTTGTCACGTTTAAGTATTGTCCAACTGGTAAATATGAAGTAAATTCATTTCTTATAGTTAAACTTTATTGTTAAATAAAGCTTGTTTTGATATAAGATTCCTAGTGTGTCAATAGAATCACATCTGGAATGAAATACCTTATCCTCACATTAATGCCAAAATAGCAAATAGTTGGGTTCTAGTCTAACTTCATTATATGCCTTGGGGTTTCTGATCTTGGACCCTAACAAGAACCTGATAAGCAAAGGTAACAATGGAAAATGTCCCATGATATTTGGTCAGCCTTTTTAACACATATTTATGATTAATACAATAGGTCAGAGTTCTGCACAGTCACCGTCAATCTTTCAGAGGCAATATAGTTAAGGATTCAGGTACAGTGCAACAAGAGCAGTCATTAAGGATCAGCCAAAATCCAGGAGTTTTTTATTACAGGACTGCAGCTGACAGCAGCCACACAATATTTTCTAAGGAGTCGAAGAGCTGTGAATGATTCAGGGGCAGCTAATTTACATCACAGTAACAATAAACAGAAAATGCTGGAAAATCTCAGCAGATCTGACAGCATCTGTGGAGCGAGAACAGAGCTAATGTTTTGAGTCTGGATGATCCTTTGTCAGAGCTCCACAGATGCTGTCAGACATGGTGAGATTTTCAGTACTTTATGCTTTTGTTTCAGATTCCAACATCCACAGTAATTTGCTTTTAATCAAAGAACTGGGACTGGCTTGTCATTATTGGAGCATTGTGGCATAGAGGATCCATTCTGTTTTATTGTGTGAACTAATATATATGTATGTAGTATAAAAACATGATCTAGTTTTGGAAACGCTTTCAGAGCATTACCTCCCCCTCCTCTGTGAAGATAGAGTCAGCTTTCCGAGGATCAAAGTGTTTGATCAGCAAATTCTTCAAATGATTTTCAACGGTCTCCTGAACATGTGATGGTTCGACCCCTGAGGAAGGAAAAGGCACAAACCGCAACAGATTTCAGACGAGTAAAATATATATATGGACCTGTACTTGTGTAACACAACATTGCCCTTCAAATCCTTATACCTGGCTAGACTGTCCAGCTCACCAAAAACCAAGAACATTGGATAGAGGTGGGAATAATCCAACTCTATGAGAGCCCAGCATGTGGACCTCATAATCCAGACCACCCAGACACAGGAATGTAAGGCCACAGGACAACACAAAAGCTCAACTTATAGCTCACAGAGTTGCCAGTGGGATCTGTCTCTGTCTCCTTCTATGGGTTAGAGAATGTAAAAATTAGTTACAGTTCCAAATCCTGATCATTTTTTAGTGATTGTTGCTAAAACTACACATAAGTGGACATCAGATGAGAATGTGTTTGGGCTATTTTGTCCCTCTACTTTCAAACAGCCTGACAACAATTTGGGCTCACAAATGAAGAATGGCCATTTGAATGAAGGACAGGAAGGGGACCGAGGGTGAATCATACCGAAGTGCCAACAGTGCCACAGAAATTGAGGGGAAGGGAGGGGGGGGTTTAACATCATCACAAACCCCCTTTAACTCCCACTCTTACGGGAGGCTGATGAAGAAAGAAACTCAAAAAGGGGTTCAGCTGAATCTCTCCTAAAATATAGCTGGAAGCTACTAAGAGCACCTGGGCCCAACATGGCACTCACAGCACCAGCTGAAAGATTCTAATGCCCTTCATTAGGAAGAAAATAATAAGTTATCTTCAATACATAAAACACATGTTCACTTTGCATTTTCCAGCTCCACCAGATTACCCAGTGCTGGCATTCGGATATTACCTGTCTGAATCAACCATTCTGCTAGCAGGTTTACAGTCTGTGCTACTGCTGTATAATTCTCAGAAAGCATCTGGATCACATGTTCCGGAGAGCCCCCTGCCTGGAAGTACCTGGAAAAATGAAACAATACAATCAGGATCAAAAATCATCACATCCCACACCACACAGGGTCACAGATCTAACATCCCACACCACACAGGATCAGCTGTAGGGTTTGGTGTATGCCGAGCAGAGATGACAGGAGCGCTCTGACTGACTGTAATTCATGAGTTGTATTATTCTTCCTGAAAAGCTAAGTGAGATAAAACACGAGAAGCATTCCAAAAGTTGTGCAGCTAATGAAAACAGTTATTGGACCAAGTGTTAACATGATAGTCAGGTGACTGAAATTCAATCTCGGTTTCACATGTTAAGTTTGTATCTTTTGAATAACTGTTACCAACATTATATCACCAGAATATACAGGTTATATCTCCTGTTGAATGTCAGCATTTTAAATTTTTCTGTAGATAAATTAGTTGGAGGTTTGGTGCCACACTGTGGTGAGGAGCACTTACTACAAACTCGGAAGATGTTCAAGAGCCTTTTGTTTCAAGAAAACTGTTGTCAAAGTTCCTACAGGTGACTATGGAGGAACATCAAATGCAGGGAATTAGGGGAATGGCATCAAGTTCTATGACAAACTAACCAGAAGGGACAGCACAGCGAATCTGGAAAATGGACAGTAAATCAGAGTGATGGGAAGTGAGCTCAATTCTGGGACTGTTCACTGACTGCAAATGTCTTCAAGTAACTGAAAGGGTTTTAATCTAACTAACATGGTGCCAAAAGATTACACTGAATTTCTAAAGGAAATCTATATCAGTGCTTAGGAATTGGGTGAAGAAATTGCAGTCTCTCAAAATGAGGATCCTGCTGAGGATTAATGTGCTTGTGCACTGGAGAAAGAAAACATGGTAGTAACCATTTCTTTCAAAAAACGGACAGAGAACTCATCCAGGTAATTACAGATCAGATAGGCCAACATATTTAATATAAAAGCAAATTACTACGGAGGCTAGAATCTGAACAAAAATTCTCAGAAGTATCTGCAGAGAGAGAACAGAGCTAACATTTCAAGTCTGGATTACGTTTTGTCAGAGCTCATATTTTATATATAGACTAACATCCATGCTAGGAAATATTCTGGAAACTTAATTTTAAAATGAAATTATGAATAACTAGATGAACAAAAGAACATACAAACGTATGAATTAAGGACAACATTTGACCACTCAACAGCCCCTTGAACCTGCTCTGCCATTCAATAAGATCATCGTTGAGCTTAACCCCACATTTCTGCCCACCCAGATAACTTTTCACCTTCTTGTTAATCACAAATATATCTAGCTCTGTCTTAAAAATATTCAAAGACTCTGCTTCCACCATCTTTTGAGAAGAGAATACCAAAGACTCACAACCCTCAGGGAAAATTTCTCTTAATCTCTTAAATGAGCGAACACTTATTTTGAAACAGTGACCTCTAATTCTAGATTCTCTCACAAGAGGAAACATCCTCTCCACGGCCACACTGTCAAGGCTCTTCAGGATTTTATATGTTTCAATCAAATCACCGCTTACTCTTCTAAAGTCCAGCAGAAATAAGCCAGAGCTCGGCTTTGGATGTTATCTAAATCTGATTTCAGGTTGAACATGTTCAGGATAAGCTGCAGATATAGCTGGCTGCTAGTCCACGCTTCAGTGTCATTCCCAGTCATAGAAGTTGGTCCCTTTGATCCAGCTGTAAAACTCATTTCCAAGAGCCCCAGTGGTCCATTACATAGAAATTACAGCACAGAAGCAGACCACTTAGCCCATTGTATCTGTGTCGGCCAATAAAAAAACTACCCAGCCCAACAGCCTAATCCCACCTTCCAGCTCCTGGTACATGAACATATGAAATAGGAGCAGAAGTAGCCATTCAGCCCCTTAAATCTGCTCCGCCGTTCAATAAAATCATGGCTGATTTGTTTGTGTACTGAATTCCACATTCCAATCTACACCAATAGCTTTCAACTCCCTTGTCCACCTTTAAAATATTCAATGGTCCCTACTTCCATCACCTTCTAAGGCAGAGCGTTCCAAAGCAGCACAAACCTCTGAGAAAAGAAATTCTCCTCATTTCCACCCATAAAAAATGACCCCCAATTTTAAAACAGTGCCCATAGTTCTAGATTCACCTACAAGAGGAAACGTCCTTTCAACTTCAACCTTGTCAAGACTTCAATCAAGTCACTCCTCATTCTTTTAAACTCCAGTGGAAACAAGTCCAACCTTTCCTCATAAGACAACCTGTTCATTCCAGGTACCAGTCTAGTAAACCTTCTCTTACTCACCTCAAAACTACATCCTTCCTTAAATAAGATGAAAACTGCACACAGTATTTCACAGAATATCACAGAATCACCACAATACAGAAGGAGGCCATTCAGCCCATTGAGTCTGCACCGACCACAATCCCACCCTGGCCCTATTCCCGCAGCCCCACACATTTTACCTTGCTAATCCCCCTGACGCTAACAAACAATTTAGCATGGCCAAGTAACCTAACCCGCACATCTTTAGGCTGTGGGAGGAAACCGGAGCACCTGGAGGAAACCCGCACAGACACAGGGAGAATGTGCAAAACTCCACACAGACAGTGACCTGAGGCCGGATTTGAACCTGGAACACTGAGGCTGTGGGGCAGTATTGTTAACCAATGTGCCACCATACCACCCTTAACATGGGACTATGGGATTATTTGAGATGGGACTTCACCAATCCCCTGTCTAACTGAAGCATTATCTTACTTTTATGTTCAATTCCTCTCATAATAATGCGTAGAATTCCAATTCCTTCTTAATTGCTTACTGTACCTGGATACAAACGTTTAGTGACTCTTTGTATTTTGGTTATGATTTCTTTAGCGTATATCCAAATTTTTAAAATACAATCCGAGGGTTCTGAAAGAAATGGCGGAGGTGATAGTGGATGCCTTGGTGGTTATTTTCCAGACGTCGCTGGATTCCGGGGAAGTGCCGGAGGATTGGAAAACGGCTAATGTTACGCCGTTGTTTAAGAAGGGTGCCAGGCAAAAGGCGGGGAATTACAGGCCGGTTAGTTTAACGTCTGTGGTAGGTAAAATGTTAGAATCCGTCATTAAGGAGGAAATTGCGAGGCATCTTGAAGGGAATTGCTTGATAGGGCAGACGCAACACGGTTTCATTAAAGGGAAGTCGTGTCTGACAAATTTACTGGAGTTCTATGAGGATGTGTCTAGGGCGGTGGATGGAGGAGAGCCGGTGGATGTGGTCTTTCTGGATTTTCAGAAGGCGTTTGATAAGGTACCTCACAAGAGGTTACTGCAGAAGGTCAGAGGACATGGAGTTGGGGGTAGGGTGTTAGCGTGGATAGAGGATTGGTTGTCAAATAGGAGGCAGAGAGTGGGGGTCAATGGGTGCTATTCGGATTGGCGGTTGGTGACTAGTGGGGTGCCCCAGGGGTCGGTGCTGGGGCCTCAGCTATTTACCATTTATATAGATGATCTGGAGGAGGGAACCGAGTGTAGGGTGTCGAAATTTGCTGATGACACCAAGATTGGGGGAAAGGCAAATTGTGCGGAGGGTGTGGAGAGTCTGCAGAAGGATCTAGATAGGCTGGGCGAATGGGCCAGGAAATGGCAAATGGAATTTAATGTTGGCAAGTGTGAGGTGGTCCACTTTGGTAGGAAGAATGGTAGGAAGGACTATTACTTACGTGGCGAAAAACTGCAGCAGGCGACGGTGCAGAGGGACCTCGGGGTCCTTGTGCATGAGTCGCAAAAACCCAGCCTGCAGGTGCAGCAGGTGGTCAGGAAGGCGAATGGGATGCTGGCCTTCATAGCGAGGGGGATTGAATATAAAAGTAGGGAGGTCTTGCTGCAGCTGTATAGGGCATTGGTGAGGCCGCAGCTGGAGTATTGTGTGCAGTTTTGGGCGCCGCACCTGCGCAAGGATATTTTGGCCTTGGAGGGAGTGCAGAGGAGGTTTACTAGGCTGATACCGGAGTTGAAGGGGTTGAGCTATGAGGAGAGGCTGAATAAACTAGGCTTGTACTCGTTAGAGTTTAGAAGAATGAGGGGAGATCTCATTGAGACGTATAAGATGATGAATGGGATGGATAGGATAGAGGTGGAAAGACTCTTCCCGCTCAAAAAAGACAGTAGGACTAGGGGGCACAGCCTCAAGATAAAGGGGGGGCGGTTTAGAACGGAGTTGAGGAGGAACTTCTTCACTCAAAGGGTGGTGAATCTCTGGAATTCTCTGCCCGTTGAAGTGGTGGAGGCTGCCTCGCTAAATATTTTTAAGAAGCGGGTTGATGGGTTTTTGATAAGAGAGGGGATTAAGGGTTATGGGGAGAGGGCGGGAAAGTGGAACTGAGCCACGACAGATCAGCCATGATCTTATTGAATGGCGGGGCAGGCTCGAAGGGCCAGATGGCCTACTCCTGCTCCTATTTCTTATGTTCTTATGTTCAATGAGAATTTCTGCCATGAACAAAATTCCCAACAGCCCATTACATAGACTTAACAGCATAGAAACAGACCATTCAGTCCACTAGCCTATGCTGGTCCATCTGCCGCACGTAAGCTTCCTCCCATCCTTCTTTACCAAACTCTATCAGCATATCCTTCTGGTGAGAAAAGGGTTGCTAACGCGATTTGAAGGCACAAAGGTTCAATATTGGTCTATACCAAATTAACTGATCTCAGCTGGGAACACTCTCAGTTCACTGGAGAAGAGACATGACACTGGGGGAAATGCACAAGGAAGAGAGGCACTGCTCACTTGGCAGGCTTAACACTTGTAGAATAGGATTGCCCCTACAGCTGTCCAAACTCTTGTAAAGTTTGTACATTATCACCATTACAACACACAAACTGCAAACTAAATCAGGTGGCACAGTGGTTAGCACTGCTGCCTCACAGCGCCAGGGACCCGGGTTTGACTCCTGCCTTGGATCACTGTTTGTATGGAGTTTGCACATTCTCTCCATATCTCAGTGGGTTTCCTGCAGATGCTCCAGTTTCCTCCCACAGGCCAAAGATGTGCGAGTCAGGTGGATTGGCCATTCTAAATTTCCCTTTAAGTGTCAGGGGGACTAGGTGGGTAAATGCATGGAATTATGGAGTCACAGGTAGACAGAATGTGAAGAAGGCATTCAACATGCTTGGTTTCATTGGTCAGAACATTGAATATAGGAATTGGGACAACTTCAATATCTTGTTGAAGTTGTACAAGACATTGGTACAACCACACTTGGAATATTGTGTGCAGTACTGGCCACCCTATTACAGAAAGGATATTATTAAACTAGAAAGAGTACAGAAAAGAATTACTGAGATGCTACTGGGACTTGATGGTTTGCAATATAAGGAGAGGCTGGACAGACTGGGAATTTTTTCTCTGGAGCATAGGAGGCTAAGGGGTGATCTTATAGAGGTCTGTCAATTAATGAAGGGCATAGATCAGCTAGATAGTCAATACCTTTTCCCAAAAGTAGGGGAGTCTAAAACTAGAGGGCATAGGTTTAAGGTGAGAGGGGAGAGATACAAAAGTGCCCAGAGGGGCAATTTTTTCACACAGAGGGTGGTAAGTGTCTGGAACAAGCTGCCAGTAATTGTAGTAGAGGCAGGTGCAATGTTTTCTTTTAAGAAGCATTTAGATAGTTACACAGGTAAGATGGGTATTATGGGTATGGGCCAAATGCAGGCAATTGGGATTAGCTTAGGGGTTTTTAAAAAGAAGCGATTGGGCCTTTACCATGCTGTAAACTTCTATGACTCTATGGGGATAGAGCCTGGGTGGTCAATGCAGACATGATGGGCTGAATGGCCTCCTTCTACACTACAGGATTCTAATTAAATACAAAATAAGGTGGAGGGAGGGGGAAGAGACTTACTGTGTTTAGCGGATTTCCTTTTTCAGACAGAAGCTTGGTAAACTGAAACTTACCCAAAGGGGGCCAGAAAACTCCAGAAGCTTCTGTCCGCAGTGTGAGTGAAACAAAGTGGAATGTGACTGGCTCTAGTTGTGAATGCACCATGCTGAGTGTGACTGGTACCAGACTGGCTCAGAAGTGCAGGTTATTGTTACCTTTTCAGTGTGTTGAAAATAGGTGGCTCCATTATGTAATCTCGGCTGGAGAATTTTTGCAAGCACTCCTGTTGCACCTCTGCATCATCTTCACCCTCTCCTTCATCCTCATCATGCTGTGTGAAAATATCAAATGGTTAATCACTTCCCTTGAAAAGCAACCCCGCCCCCACCACCCCCTGTCTCCCTTTGTAGTTTTCCCTGCCCCATCCCTGAAAATGCCAATTGAAACTTCAAACCTAAAGCTTCAAACCCCAAAAGGACAGGTCACTCTCATGAATGAGAGCTTTTACTCTGATAAAAAGAGTAAATAATGAGGCATGTGGCATAGTGGTTAGCAGTGCTGCCTCACAGTGCCAAGGACCTGGGTTCAATTCCTGGCTTGGGCAACAGTGCGGAATCTGCACATTCTCCCCGTGTCTGCGTGGGTTTGCTCCAGGTACTCTGGTTTCCTCCCACAGTCTGAAAGATGGTAAGGTGCATTGGCTATGCTAAATTCTCCCTCGATATACCTGAACAGGCGCCACAGTGTGGCGACCAGTGGATTTTCAAATAACTTCACTGCTGTGTTAATGTAAGCCTACTTGTGACACTAATATATAAACATTAAACAACACTTGCCTTCATGTAATGCTTTTAATGCTGCAAAATGTTGCAAGGTGCTTCACAGGAGTGTTAACAAACAAAACGGACATTAAGCAATATAAGACTATATTAGGTCAGGTGACAAAAAAAAGACCAAAGAGGCTGATTTTCAGGCCCATCCTAAAGCAGGACAGAGAGATAGAGCAGTTTACAGAAGGATTTCCAGAGCCAAGAGCACAGTCACCAATGACAGACCAATGAAGACTGACAATGCACGAGGCCAAAATTACAGGAATCTCAGACCATTGTAAGCCAGGAGCAGATTACAGAGATAGCGAGCTCATCCAAAAGAAAACAAGCATTACTCTTAGAGATGCCACTGAGATCAGGGGGTCCCAGGTTCAATCCCCATTCTGTACTGAATTAGTAAGAAATCTCACAACACCAGGTTAAAGTCCAAAAGGTTTATCTGGAATCACGAATTTCGAGAGCACTGCCCCTTCCTCAGGTGAGTCTTGATTAGAGTACTGGATTAGGACACCACTATTCCCACGAAACTTATCTCTAAACTCCATGGACTGGGCCTTGGCACCTCCCTCCGATTGGATCCTGAACTTCCTAACTCTCAGACCACAATCAGTAAGGATAGGCAACAACACCTCCTCCACAATCATCCTCAACACCAGTGCCCCACAAAGATGTGTTCTCAGCCCCCTACTATACTCCATACATGCCTATGACTGCGTGGCTAAAATTCCTCTCAATTTTCAGATTTGCTGGCGACACCAACATAGTAGGTTGGATCTCAAACAATGAAAGACAGAGTACAGGAATGAAATAGAAAATCTGGTGAACTGATGCAGCAACAATAACCTCTCCCCCAATATTAACAAAACAAAGGACAGTCATCAGGAAACATAAAGGAGAACATGCCCCTATCTACATCAACACAGATGAAGTAGAAAGGATCGAGAGCTTCAAGTTTTTAGGCATCCAGATCACAAATAACATATCCTGGTGCCTGCCCCCCCACCCCTCCCCATGCTGAAACTATAGTTAAGAAAGCCCAGCAACGCCTTGGCTTTCTCAGAAAACTAAGGAAATTTGGCATGTCAGTTATAGCTCTCACCAACTTTTACAGATGCATCATGGAAAGCATTCTTTCTGGTTGTATCACAGCTTGGTATGGCTCCTGCTCTGCCCAAGACTACAAGGAACTCCAAAAGGTCGTGAATGTAGCCCAATCCATCAATCAAACAGCTTCCCATCCACTGACTCTGTCTATACTACCTACTGCCTCAGCAAAGCAGCCAGCATAATTAAGGACCCCACGCATCCCGGACATTCTCTCTTCCACCTTTTTCCATCAAGATACAAAAGTCTGAAGTCATGTGCCAACCAACTCAAGAACCATTTCTTTCCTGCTGCTGTCAGACTTCTGAATGGACTTACCTTGCATTAAGTTGATCTTTCTCTACATCCTAGCTATAACTGTAACGCTACATTCTGTACTCTTTCGTTTTCTTCTCTATGAACAGTATGCTTTGTTTGTGTAGCACGCAAGAAACAATACTTTTCACTGTATGTTAATACATGTGACAATAGTAAGGCAAATCAAAATGTTGGTTAGGATGATAGCAGAAGCATTGAGACTGGCCTCATCACTCCTGTGTTAGCAAGGGGAAAATGAGCAAGGTCTGCCATATTGATCAATATCTATGATTAGAAGCACACACACGTTGAAACAAGGACGTTGATGGGCTCCACGTTGTTTCCATTAGTCAAATAAACCGGCAGAATGGCACCATTGTCAAGGTATCAAGCGATTGCAGAGATCTGTGGAATCATATCCCAGAGACAGACCAAGGCAGTAAACTCTCAGGGCTGAACAGGAAAGTGATAAAGAACAAAACCTACAAGATTAGCAGCCATAGATTTTTAACTGGGAACACACAGAATCCCATGGATTCATCATTTGAGTTTTTTGGTACTGATTGATATAGTGGCACATAACTGCACCAAAGGAATCACTTCCTGCAGAAGTAGAATACTCTATCGGAAGCTGAAACAGTCTGTGGGACATTCATTTAATCAGATTCCTGGGATTGTGTTAATACCAGCAGGAAAGCTTTGTTGAATGCGTGTGGGTCAGTTTACACGTGGGGGCCCCTGGGTGTGGGTCAGTTTACACGTGGGGGCCCCTGGGTGTGGGTCAGTTTACACGTGGGGGCCCCTGGGTGTGGGTCAGTTTACACGTGGGGGCCCCTGGGTGTGGGTCAGTTTACACGTGGGGGCCCCTGGGTGTGGGTCAGTTTACACGTGGGGGCCCCTGGGTGTGGGTCAGTTTACACGTGGGGGCCCCTGGGTGTGGGTCAGTTTACACGTGGGGGCCCCTGGGTGTGGGTCAGTTTACACGTGGGGGCCCCTGGGTGTGGGTCAGTTTACACGTGGGGGCCCCTGGGTGTGGGTCAGTTTACATGTGGGGGCCCCTGGGTGTGGGTCAGTTTACACGTGGGGGCCCCTGGGTGTGGGTCAGTTTACACGTGGGGGCCCCTGGGTGTGGGTCAGTATGTTCGGGAGCACCTAGGAGTGGGTGATATAGAGCTCTCTGGGAGTGGGACAATATATTACAAGGATGGCTAACATTGTGTCAATTTATGCAGAGGTTTGTGGGAGTGTGTTAGTATAAACAGGGGACCCTGGGAGTGAGTCAGTAACATAGAAGGATTGGTCCATACATGCCGCAATCACTGGGAGTGGGTCAGTGTACATGGGGGTCCCGAGAAGTGGGTCAGTATACACAAGGTCCCCAGGGAGTGTATCGATTTAAACGGTGGGTCACTTTGTACAGATGGGGCGGGTGGGCTGACTATGAGAGTGGGTCAGTATTTATGAATCCTCTCAATGCAGAAATATTTGGAAACCATGATGATCTGTCAGGAAGTCAGCAATTCTATCTCGGTTTAGATGGTGTCAAGTGTTGAGCAAGAGAATGGAAATGGATGGGATTGACAACTTCAGTCATTGTCAGTGTCTGAAACAATTGCAATTGCAGAGCATTAATCACCACAGGCAAGAGTGAACATCATGCAGAGTTCTGAACTTGGAATCTTAACTAGAAAAAATACATTGCACTCCTCAGGACGATGACAAGAACACCAATATCAGGGGGAACAGTAATTTTATACTGTAAGAGAAGAGGATGCTGATTGGTTGGCAAGTGGACTCTTGTTGTGTCTGACAGTTAACTTCCAAGCACTGTTGGGAAATTTAAGATATGCAGCTTGTCTCGGATTGGTCAAGACATTGCCCTGAGGAATGAAGCAATGAATGGCTGTCTTGTTTAGCTGAAGCAGGCGCAATATGTATGCATATTCTTTCTGTCTGCACCACAGCGGCTACAGACCTCCCATGTTCATCCAGCATTTTCTGTTTTTTTGCTGTTTGAGAGATCTGTGCTAAATTGTCTGTCACATTTCTGACATTGCCACAGTGGCTATAGTCCAAAAATACATAATTGGCTGTAATGCACTTTGCCATATCCTGATGTTACAAAAGGTGTAATATAAATGCCTATGGTGGCACTGAGTACATATTTCATTCATTAATGCTGGCAGATTTGATTAATGGTTACTAATTGTAGACTTTGCTTAGGAAAAAAAGGGTCTGGTTTTCAGTGGAACAGGGAACAGAAGGACAAAAGAAAAGCTCATGACATAGATTAACATTATCATGGATGGAGGATTGATTGGCTAACTGGAAGTGAAGAGTAGGGATAAATGGATCTTTTTCAGGTTGGCAAGTTGTAACAAGTGGAATGCCACAGGATCAGTGCTGGGACCGCAACTGTTTACAATTTATATTAATGACTTGGATGAACTGCATGGTTGCTAAATTTGTTGATGACACAATAGATAGGAAAATAAATTGTGACGAGGATATAAAGAGCTTAGGATAGGTTAAGTGACTAGGCAAAAAAACAGGCAGATGGAGTATAATGCAGAAAAGCCCATCCACTTTGGTAGAAAGAATGAAAAAGCAGCATTTTATTTAAATGAAGGGAGATTGCAAAACTCTGCAGTATAGAGGGATCTTAGTGTCCTTGTACATGAATCACAAAAAGTTAACAAGCAGATACAGCAACTGAATAGGAATGCAAATGGATGCTGTGGGGTGGGGGGTGGGGTGGGTGGAGTGATGACAGGAGGACCATGGGGCTGAGGGGTGTGCAGGACTTTAGAATGCGCAATGAAGGACATGCCCCTGTCTACATCAATGGGGACAAAGTAATGTTCGAGAGCTTCAATTTTTGGGTGTCTGGATCACCAACAACCTGTCCTGGCCCCCCTATGACTACACTGTAGTTAACAAAGCCCACCATGCCCTTATTTTCTCAGGAGGTTAAAGAAATATGAAATATCTGCTACAACACATCAATTTTTACAGATGCACCCTAGAAAGCAGTCTTTCTGGTTGTATCACAGCTTGGTATGGCTCTTGCTCTCCAAAACCAGAAGAAACAACAAAGGGTCTTATAGACCGGTTAGTCTGACTTCGGTCATTAGCAAGATTTTAGAGTCCATTAATAAAATTAGATTGCGGGGTACTTGAAAGTGCATAATGAAATAGGACTGAATCAGCACGGCTTCGTCAAGGGGAGGTTGTTTGACATATCTCCACAGTTCATTGAGGAGCTAACAAGGAAGTTAGATAAAGGAGAAGCAGTGGACGTGATTTATTTAGATTTCCAGGTCTTTGACAGGGTGCCGCATAGGATAGAGGATTGGCTGACTGGCAGAAGGCACAGTGGGGATAAAGGGGTCTTTCTCAGGGTGGCATTCCGGTGACTTGTGATGTGCCTCAGGGGCCAGTGCTGGGACCACAACTTTTCACAATATACATTAACAATTTGGAAAAAGGAGCTGAAAGAACAGTTGCTAAGTTTGATACAAAGATATGTAGAGGGACAGGTAATATTGAGGAAGCAGGGGCTGCAGAAGGACTTGGACAGGCTAGGAGAGTGGGCAAAGAAGTGGCAGATGGAATACAATGTGGAAAAGTGTGAGATTATGCGCTTTGGAAGGGAGGAATGGAGGCATACACTACTTTCTAAATTGGAAAATGCTTAGGAAATCTGAAACTCAAAGGGA
The DNA here is from genome assembly GCF_965287045.1 of Carcharhinus amblyrhynchos. Taxonomy (NCBI): domain Eukaryota; kingdom Metazoa; phylum Chordata; class Chondrichthyes; order Carcharhiniformes; family Carcharhinidae; genus Carcharhinus; species Carcharhinus amblyrhynchos. The sequence continues at coordinate 51,572,664 of NC_137339.1, read as the reverse complement.
CTTAGGAATCATTGTTCAAGATTCTCGGTTAACGTGTAGGTTCAGTCAGCAGTTAGGAAAGCAAATGCATTGTGAGCATTCATGTCGAGAGGGCTAGAATACAAGAGCATGGATGTACTTCTGAGGCTGTATAAGGCTCTAGTCAGACGTCCTTTGGAGTACTGAGAGCAGTTTTGGGCCCCATATCTAAGGAAGAATGTGCTGGCCTTGGAAAGGGTCCAGAGGAGGTTCACAGGAATGATCCCTGGAATAAAGAGCTTGTCGTATGAGGAACCGTTGAGGACTCTGGGTCTGTACTCATTGAAGTTTAGAAGAATGAGCGGGCATCTTATCGAAACTTACAGGATACTACGGTACCTTGATAGAGTGGACGTGGAGAGGATATTTCCACTAGTAGGAAAAACTAGAACACAAAGGGGCACAATCTCAGACTAAAGAGACGATCCCTTAAAACAGCGAAGAGGAGGAATTTCTTCAGCAAGAGAGTGGTGAATCTGTGGAACCCTTTGCCGCAGAAGGTTTTGGAGGCAGATCATTAAGTGTCTTTAAGACAGAGATAGATGGGTTCATGATGAAGGGGATCAGTGGTTATGGGGAAAAGGCATGGCAATAGGGATGAGAAAAATTTCAGCCATGATTAAATGGCAGAGCAGATACGATGGGCCGAGTGGCCCAATTCCGCTCCTAAGTCTTATGGAGCGTAAATGAAGCCGAGTCCATCTCGCAAACCAGCCTCTCATCCATTGACTTTATCTACACTTCCCGCTGCCTTGGAAATGCAGCCAGCATAATCAAGGACCCCACTCACCCTAGGCATTCTCTCTTCCACGTTCTTCTATCGGGAGAAAGATACAAAGGTCTGAGGATACATACTAACAAACAAGAACAACTTCTTCCCTGCTACCATCAGACTTTTGAATGGATCTACCTTGTATTAAGTTAATCTTTCTCTACACCCTAACTATGACTGTAATACTATATTCTGCAGTCTCCATTCCTTTTCTACGTACAGTATGGTTGTCTGTAAAGCACGCAAGAAACAATACTTTTCACAGAATATATTTATTATCACGTGACAATAATAAATCAAATCAGGGAGGGAGGGGGAGAGAGGGAGGGGGAGAGAGCGCGGGGGGGGGGGGGGAGGGAGGGGGAGAGAGCGCGGGGGGGGGGGAGGGAGGGGGAGAGAGCGTGGGGGGGGGGAGGGAGGGGGAGAGAGCGCGGGGGGGGAGGGAGGGGGAGAGAGCGCGGGGGGGGGGGAGGGAGGGGGAGAGAGCGCGGGGGGGGGGAGGGAGGGGGAGAGAGCGCGGGGGGGGGGAGGGAGGGGGAGAGAGCGCGGGGGGGGGGAGGGAGGGGGAGAGAGCGCGGGGGGGGGGAGGGAGGGGGAGAGAGCGCGGGGGGGGGGGAGGGAGGGGGAGAGAGCGCGGGGGGGGGGAGGGAGGGGGAGAGAGCGCGGGGGGGGGGAGGGAGGGGGAGAGAGCGCGGGGGGGGGGGAGGGAGGGGGAGAGAGCGCGGGGGGGGGGGAGAGAGCGCGGGGGGGGGGGGAGAGAGCGCGGGGGGGGGGGGGAGAGAGCGCGGGGGGGGGGGGAAGAGAGCGCGGGGGGGGGGGGGAAGAGAGCGCGGGGGGGGGGGGAGAGAGCGCGGGGGGGGAGAGCCGTGGGGGGGGGGGGGGGAGAGCCGTGGGGGGGGGGGGGGAGAGCGGGGTGGAAGGGGTTGGGTGCTGGAGGACAGTGAAGGGGGTGGGGATGGATACAGCTGGACGATGGGGAGAAATTATCGGTGGAAAAGGGGGAACAGGAAGACACCGTGACGGCTGTATTGGGATTTGTTCCACGTCGGCCGCACTGACCGCGCCCCTCAGTTAACCCGCCTCCGCCGTTAGCCCCACCCCGGCACCCCGATCTGTTCGTGCCGCCCACAGCACTAACCCCACCTCCGCCCTGGAGACTTTCTGCTATTGCGGCCTAGCTTTAAAGAAATCCCTGGCTTCATCCTCACCATTGAGCCATCCTGCTCCTCCCAGTCCGCCGCGTTCCCGAAATATTCCTCGTTCATCCCTTTCCTCCGGAATCCACCGCTGCCTCCAGCAGACACACCGCTCGGACCGCTGCTCTCCCCTAGGCCGCTCATAGACTTCGATGCAAACAGCCGCTGGCAGCCAATGTGTCCCCAGCCTGCAGCTGACCTCCAGCCAAGGCGCCATCTGCAGCAGTGGAGGAGTGTGCACAGTCACTGCCACTGTAAGATGGCTCATCAGAGTGGTTATTCATTCAACAGCAACAAGTTATATTTGTATTTTGCTTTTAACAGCATAAAATGTCCCAAGATCTTTCACTAGACGGGGAACGGTGGCACAGTGCCGAACAGCGCCAGGAACCTGGATTCAATTCCCGGCATAGGTTACTGGCTGTGCGGAGTTTGCATATTCTCCCCGTGTCTGCATGGGTTTCCTTCCACAGATGTGCCAGTTAGGTGCATTGGGATTCTGTGACCTGAGGATTGTAAAGCAGTTGTTCACATATGGACCTCATTCGGCTGATGTCTCAATTTTTTCATAGAAACCTTACAGTGCAGGAGGCCATCCAGCCCATTTAGTCTGCACTGACAACAATCCCACCAAGGCCTTATTTCTGTAATACCACATATTTACCTGCAAACCTACACACCCTGGGACACTGAGAGGCAATTGACATCACTGTGCCACCCTGCTCTCTGTCAAAGAATATGAAGTAGAGAACCCACAGTGCAGAAGAAGGCCATTTGGCCCATCAAGTCCGCTCTGACTCTCTGATAGAATATCTGAGTAAGAAGTCTCACAACAACAAGTTAGAGTCCAACAGGTTTATTTGGTAGCATAAGCCACTAGCTTTCAGAGTGCTACCCCTTCATCAGGTGAGCGGGAGTTTGAGAACATAGAACATTACAGCGCAGTACAGGCCCTTCAGCCCTCGATGTTGCAGCGACCTGTGAAACCAATCTAAAGCCTATCTAACCTACATATTCCAATATCATCCATAGATTATCCAATGACTATTTAAATGCCGTTAATGTTGGGGAGAGTGCTGTTAACAATTGCTCCATTGCTTAGAACTCTACATAAGAACTGGGTCCATCACTAAAATATCTGAACTGTGTTGATTTATCTGTCATTATCAGACATGAAGGAAGAATTATACATTCAAAAACTTTTATTTTGGTGTCACAGAAGGTGAACAAACACGTTTTCCTGAAAATCCTACAGTAACAACTGTTCAAATACATAAAAAGCTTAATCGCACCTTGCAACAAACATCAGAAAGAAGCTTAACACTTTTACAGTTAAATATTAAAACTGGTATAATTTAATAATTTAGATTTAAGTTAATCACGGCTGATGTGAGCCAGTGTAAGGTTGCACAGGAACTTATCCAGTAAACAGAGTTCCAGCATGCCTATGCTCAAGGTTTTCCAATTCCCTACTTAAACTCTCCACACCCCCCTCCCTTTAAAACCACTTCTTTGACGAAGATTTCAATTGCCTGTCTTAATGCCTCTCCAACTTTGGCTGGGTTTGACAAATCACTTCTGCAAAGCCCCTTGGGACATCTTACTGTATCAAGGGGACGACATAAATGTAGGGGAGGGACAAGGAATCAAAGACGGTAAAAGATGCTGCAAGAGAGATGATGAGAGGGGCTCAGAAAAAGGAGCAGTCACTGTGGTGTTTTGATCCTCACCCACCCAATTTTGGCTCTGAGGAGCTGAACTAAGAGCTGTGTGCAACTATCTGCACCCAGACAGCAGAGGGGCACTCTCTCAGACACAAACACTTGCATTCACAAACACAACGGGGGCATACGTGCATGCACATGCACAGCTAGACATGCACATTTTTAAGTTTGTTTACTAGTGTCACAAGTAGGCTTACATTAATATTGCAATGAAATTACTGTGACAATCCCCTAGTCGCCACATTCTGGCACATGTTTGGGTCTTCTGTTCACAAACGGGGCATATAAAGACACAAACTCAATTTACAAAATAATGGTTGGAATGCAAGTCTTTACAGATAATCAAGTCTTAAAAATACAGACAATATGAGTGGAGAGAGGGGTAAGCACAGTTTAAAGAGATGTGTATTGTCTCCAGCTAGGACAGTTAATGAGATTTTGCAAGCCCAGGCAAGTCGTGGGGGTTACAAATAGTGTGATATGAGCTCAAGATCCCGGTTGAGGCCGTCTTCATGTGCGGAACTTGGCTATCAGTCTCTACTCAGCGACTCTGCGCTGTCATGTATTGTGAAGGCCGTCTTAGAAAACGCTTATCCAAAGATCAGAGGCCGAATGCCCGTGACCACTGAAGTGTTCCCCAACAGGAAGAGAAGACTCTTGGCTGGTGATTCTTGAGCGGTGTTCATTCATCCGTTGTCGTAGTCTCTGCATGGTCTCCCCAATGTACCATGCATCGGAACATCCTTTCCTGCAGCGTATCAGGTAGACAACGTTGGCCAAGTTGCAAGTGTATGCACCATGTACCTGGTGGATGGTATTCTCACATGGGATGATGGCATCCGTGTTGATTATCCAGCACGTCTTGCAGAGGTTGCTGTGGCAGGGTTGTGTGGTGTCGTAATTGTGGTGTTCTCCTGAATGCTGGGTAGTCTGCTGCGGACAGTGGTCTGTCTGAGGTTGTGCAGTTGTTTGAAGACAAGAAATAGGGGTATGGGGATGGCCTTGGCGAGATGTTCGTCTTCATTGATGACATGTTGAAGACTCCAGAAAAGATGTCATAGCTTCTTTACTCCGAAAACGAAAGGTACTGGACAACGAAGGGTACTCTTTCCGGGACACAGGAGACAGAATACCCATTGTCGTCCAGTAGTTCGGGTACGCTGAGGGAGAATTTAACATGGCCAATACATCTATCAGTATGTACAGTGTTTTTGATCTCTCTGACCTCCCCTCAGTTGTGCTGTATTTAAACTCTAACCTCTAAGACTTTGCCGGGAATTATAGACCGGTGAGTCTTACTTCTGTTGTGGGCAAGGTCTTAGAAAAAATTATTAGGGATAGGATTTATAGTTATTTGGAGTGTAATGAATTGATTAGAAATAGTCAGCATGGTTTTGTAGCGGGTAGGTCGTGCCTTACTAACCTTATTGAGTTTTTTGAGAAGGTGACCAAAGAGGTGGATGGGGGTAAGGCAGTTGACGTGGTATACATGGATTTTAGTAAGGCGTTCGATAAGGTTCACCATGGTAGGCTTCTGCAGAAAATGCAGATGTATGGGATTGTGGGTAATCTAGGAAGTTGGATCAGGAATTGGCTATCAGATAGGAGACAGAGGGTGGTGGTGGATGGTAAATATTCATCATGGAGTGCAGTTACGAGTGGTGTGCCTCAGGGATCTGTTTTGGGGCCACTGTTGTTTGTAATTTTTATTAATGATCTGGATGAGGGTATAGTTGGGTGGATTAGTAAATTTGCTGATGACACCAAAGTTGGAGGTGTGGTAGATTGTGAGGAAGGGTGTCATAGTCTGCAGGGAGACTTAGATAGGTTGCAGAGCTGGGCCGAGAGGTGGCGGATGGAATTTAATGCGGAGAAGTGTGAGGTAATTCACTTTGGTAGGAGCAACAGATGTGTCGAGTATAGGGCTAACGGGAGGACTTTGAATAGTGTGGATGAACAGAGGGATCTAGGTGTGTGTGTACATAGATCCCTGAAAGTTGGGAATCAAGTAGATAAGGTTGTCAAGAAGGCGTACGGTGTCTTGGCGTTTATTGGTAGGGGGATTGAATTCAGGAGTCGCAGTGTAATGTTGCAACTGTACACTACTCTAGTGCGGCCGCACTTGGAGTACTGTGTGCAGTTCTGGTCCCCGCATTACAAGAAGGATGTGGAGGCGTTGGAGAGGGTGCAGAGGAGGTTTACTAGGATGTTGCCTGGTATGGTGGGGAGGTCCTATGAGGAGAGACTGAGGGATCTAGGGTTGTTTTCGTTGGGAAGAAGGCGGCTAAGAGGGGATCTTATTGAAACATATAAGATGATTAGAGGTTTAGATAGGGTGGATAGTGATAGCCTTTTTCCTCGGATGGAGAAAGCTAGCACGAGGGGGCATGACTTTAAATTAAGGGGGGGTAGCTACAGGACGGATGTCAGGGGTAGGTTCTTTACCCAGCGGGTGGTGAGGGATTGGAATGCCCTGCCTGCTGCAGTTGTAGATGCGTCTAGTTTGGGGGCGTTTAAGAGATCTCTGGATAGGTTTATGGACGAAAAGGGATTGGTATAGGCTAGTGGGTCATTGTTTTTGTAACTGGTCGGCGCAACATCGTGGGCCGAAGGGCCTGTTCTGCGCTGTAATGTTCTATGTTCTATGTTCTATTAACCTCTCCCCCCTTTTATTGTATTTGAACTCTCTGACCACTCCCATATGCGCTGTGTTCAAACTATGTGATCTCTTGTCTCTCACACTGTATTTGTACTCTTGACCTCTCCACGGTTAAGCTGTATTTGTATTCCCTGACCTCTGCCCTCTAGCATCATATCTGAATTCTTTGACACCTTCTGCTCTCACACTGTTTTCAACTCTCTGATGTCTCCCCCAGCACTTTTTTGAACTCCAATCTCTCTCCTCTCATAATGTGTTTGAAATCTCTGACCTCTGCCCTCACGCACTGAATCATAGAAACCCTACAGTGCAGAAACAGGCCATTCAGCCCATCGAGTCTGCACCAACCACAATCCCACCCAGGCCCTACCCCCCACCGTATCGCGACATATTTATCAGTTAATCCCTCTAACCTACACATCTCAGAACACTAAGGGGCAATTTTAGCATGGCCAATCAACCTAACCCGCACATCTTTGGACTGTGGGAGGAAACCGGAGCACCCGGAGGAAACCCATGCAGACATGACGAGAATGTGCGAACTCCACATAGACAGTAACCCAAACCGGGAATCGAACCCAGGTCCCTGGCACTGTGAAGCAGCAGTGCTAACCACTGTGCTACTGTGCCGCCACTGTATTTGAACTCTGACCTCTCCCTTCTCACATTGTATTTGAACTCTCTGACCTTTCCTTGGTTAAGCTGTATTTGTACTCCCTGACCTCTGCCCTCTAGTGCTGTATTTGACCTCTCCTCGGTTGAGCTGTATTTGAACTCTCTACCACACTGTATTTGAACTCTCTGACCTCTCCTAAATGCGCTGTATTTGAACTTTGTGATCTCTCATCTCACACTTATTTGAACTCTCTGACTGCTCCTCAGTTGAGCTGTATTTTTACTTCCTGACCTCTGCCCTCCAGCACTGCATTTGAACTCTTTGACATCTGACAATTCCCCCTTTGCATTTTTTTGAACTCTGAACTCTCCACTCTCATACTGTATTTGAACTCTCTGACTTCTCCCCTCGTGCTGGATTTGAACTCTCTGACTTCTCCCCTCGTGCTGGATTTGAACTCTCTGACCTCTCCCCTCGTGCTGGATTTGAACTCTCTGACCTCTCCCCTTGTGCTGGATTTGAACTCTCTGACCTCTCCCCTTGTGCTGGATTTGAACTCTCTGACCTCTCCCCTCGTGCTGGATTTGAACTCTCTGACCTCTCCCCTCGTGCTGGATTTGAACTCTGTGACCTCTCCCCTCTGGCACTGTGTTTGAACCGTCTGACCTCCCTTCTCTAGTGTTGTATGAACTCTCTGACCTCTCCCCTCCCGCACTATATTTGAACTCTATGACCTCTCCCCTCTCGTGCTGTATTTGAACTATCTGACCTCTTCCCTCTTGTATTTGAATCCTCTGACCTCACTCCTCTAGCGCTGTGTCTGAACCCTCTGACCTCACTCCTCCAGTGCTGTGTCTGAGCCCTCTGACCTCACTCCTCCAGCGCTGTGTCTGAGCCCTCTGACCTCACTCCTCTAGCGCTGTGTCTGAACCCTCTGACCTCACTCCTCTAGCGCTGTGTCTGAACCCTCTGACCTCACTCCTCTAGCGCTGTGTCTGAACCCTCTGACCTCACTCCTCTAGCGCTGTGTCTGAGCCCTCTGACCTCACTCCTCTAGCGCTGTGTCTGAACCCTCTGACCTCACTCCTCCAGCGCTGTGTCTGAGCCCTCTGACCTCACTCCTCTAGCGCTGTGTCTGAACCCTCTGACCTCACTCCTCCAGCGCTGTGTCTGAGCCCTCTGACCTCACTCCTCTAGCGCTGTGTCTGAACCCTCTGACCTCACTCCTCTAGCGCTGTGTCTGAACCCTCTGACCTCACTCCTCCAGCGCTGTGTCTGAGCCCTCTGACCTCACTCCTCTAGCGCTGTGTCTGAACCCTCTGACCTCACTCCTCCAGCGCTGTGTCTGAGCCCTCTGACCTCACTCCTCCAGCGCTGTGTCTGAACCCTCTGACCTCACTCCTCCAGCGCTGTGTCTGAACTCTTTGAGCTCACCCTTCTAGCACTGTATGAACTCTCTAACCTTTCTGCTCTTGCGCTGTATTTGAACTCTCTGACCTCTCCTCTCCTGCATTGTATTTGAACTGTATGATCCCTTGCTCTGTTCTTAAACTCTATGATCTCCTTCCTCACACCTTGGTTTTAATTTAAAAAGTTGTGTATTTTGGGAATAACAAAAGAGCCATATTAGGTTCCATACTGAGCCATATTTGACTCGCGAACTAGATTGCTGACCCCTGGCTTAGATCCTCGACAGCTGAAGTCATGGCCACTAATTGCGGAGTGATTAAAGTGGAAAATGATTTGAATTGTGGCTGGTTTAGACATACCATTGTGTCTAATTCACAAGATTGAGTTCAACTTCTATTTTGGGCCTTGAGTGCAAAAGTAAGGATAACACTCCAGTGCAGTACTGAGAAAATGCTGCAGTGGTGGAAGTGCTGTGTTTTGGATGATATATTAAACTGAGGCTCCATTTGTCTGCTTGAGTGGGGCAGGGATGTAAAAACATCCCATGTCACTATTTTGTAGAAGAGCAGGGGAGTTGTCTCCAGTTTCCTGGCCATTATTTACCCCTCAATTAACATCACAGAAATAAATTATCTGGTCATTACTACATTGGTGTTCGTGGGAGCTCGCTGTTCGAAATTGCCTGCACATTTCCTATATAACAGTAGTCAAGAACACTTCAATAGCTGCAGAATGATTTGAGACATCCTGTGGTTGTAAAAACAGTAAGAGTAGTTACAGTTGCTGTGTCTGTGCTGGCTCTCTGAGAGAGTAATTTATCTTGTGCTACTCGCCTGCCTTTTCCCCATAGCCTTGCAAATATTTTATTTTAAGATAATGATTCAACTCCCTTTTGAAAACCTCAAATGACTCTGCTTCCACCACACTCTCAGGCAGTGCATTACACATCTTAATCACTTGTATGAGAAACATTTTGCTCAAGTACCCTTTGTATACTTCCTATACGTAGATGATACATTTGCTATATCTGCAGCTGTATGTAAGAATTTCTGCACAGGTTGTGCTCAAATTCACCTTTGAAATGGAGCAGTCAAAGAACTCCCTTTTCTTGACATGCTGATTCAGAAATCTGTCAGGGGAGCTTCTCTACTACAGTCTACCACAAGCCTACCTATCTTCATATACATGCTGGAATTACAACAGTTCTACATGCTATAAGATTGGTCTTTTCAGCAACCTTGTAAATAGAACCTGCATTTACGCACCATACAAGATTAATACTGAAATAGGGGCATATCAAAGACACCCTTTGGAATAATGATGACCCCAATCAGTTAATTTCACACTGTGTATCCCAAAACTCATGCACTGGTCGAAGACCCCCACGTTCGGTCCAGTCCACCTCAGATTATTTTGGAAGGGTAAGATAGCTCAAAAATGTTTTTTCACTCACATGAAGCTAGCTGTTTTACGTGGTTATAGAAGCATGAGTGGTGTTCACCACTAACAGGATGCTGCTATCACACCAAATAGATAGTCAGCCTATCACGTGATACCTGAATTTCAGTGCTGGGAGATGTCTAGCATGTGGCCCATACGTCCCAAAGAATGGCGGATCGTATCAAACAGCATGTCCCTTTGGCTGTTTGCCAATGACAAGGTACAGACCTTACACCAGCCCATGCTTACAAACTAAAAACACAGGGTCCAATATTGAATGTGATTCTGTGATTGAACACTTACTCTGAACAATCCCAATTGTGCCAAGAATTATGCTCAGTAAGAAATCTCACAACACCAGGTTAAAGTCCAACAGGTTTATTTGGTAGCACAAGCCACAAGCTTTCAGAGCACTGCTCCTTTATCACGTGAATGGGATTTCAGTTCACAAACAGGGCAAAAAAGGACACAAACTCAACCTACAAAATAATGGTAGGAATGCGAGTCTTTACAGCTAATCAAGTTTTAAAAGTACAGACAATGTCAGTGAAGAAAGGGTTAAGCACAGATTAAAGAGATGTGTATTGTCTCCAGTCAGGCCAGTTAGTGAGATTTTGCAAGCCCAGGCAAATCGTGGGGGTTACAGATAGTGCAACATGAACCCAAGATCCCTGTTAAGGCCGTCTTCATGTGCGGAACTTGGCTATCAGTCTCTGCTCAGCAACTCTGCGTTATCGTGTATCGTGAAGGCCACCTTGGAGAAGGCTTACCCGCAGATTAGACGCCGAATGCCCGTGAAGTGTTCTCCAACGGGAAGAGAACACTCTTGCCTCGTGATTGTTGAGCAGTGTTCATTCATCCATTATTGTAGCATCTGCATGGTCTCCCCAATGTACCATGCCTCGGGACATCCTTTCCTGCAGCATATCGGGTAGACAACGTGGGCCGAGTTGCAAGTATATGTACCGTGTACCTGGAGGATGGTGTTCTCATGTGAGATGATGCCATCCATATTGGTGATCCAGCACGTCTTGCAGAGGTTGCTGTGGCAGAGTTGTGTGGTGCCATGGTCACTGTTCTCCTGAAAGCTGGGTAGTTTATTGCGGACAATGTTCTTTTGAGGTTGTGCAGTTATTTGAAGGCAAGAAGTTGGGGTGTGGAAATGGCCTTGGCAAGATGTTCGTCTTCATCAGTAACATGTTGAAGGCTCTGAAGAAGATGTCATAACTTGCCCGCTCAGGGGAAGTACTGGACAACAAAGGGTACTCTGTCGTGTTCCGTGTTGGTCTTCTGAGGCAGTCGGTGTGGTTTTTCGTTGTAGTGCGTCAGAACTGTCGATCGATGAATCGAACGCCATATCCTGTTCTTATGAGGACATCTTTCAGCGTCAGTAGGTGTCTGTTGTGATCCTCCTCATCTGAGCAGATCCGATGTATATGGACTGCTTGTCCGTAGGGGATGGCTTCTTTAATGTGTTGAGGGTGGAAGCTGGAGAAGTGGAGCACCGTGAGGTTATCCATGGGCTTGTGGTACAGTGAAGTGCTGAGGTGACCGTCCTTGATGGAGATGCACGTGTCCAAGAATGTAACCGATTCTGGAGCGTAGTCCATGGTGAGTCTGATGGTGGGATGGAACTTGTTGATGTCATCATATAGTTGTTTCAGTGATTGTTCACCATGAGTCCAAAGGAAGAAAATGTCATCGATGTATCTAGTGTATAGCACTGGTTGAAAGTCCTGTGCAGTGAAGAGGTCTTGTTTGAACCAATGCATGAAGATGTTGGCGTATTGAGGTGCGATGAGGAGGATCGCAACAGACACCTCCAGATGTTGAAAGATGCCCTCAGAAGAACAGGATATGGTGTTCAACTCATCGATCGACAGTTCCGACGCACCGCAATAAAAAACTGCACCGACCTCCTCAGAAGACAAACACAGGACATGACAGAAAGAGTACCCTTCATCGTCCAGTACTTCCCCGGAACGGAGAAGCTACGACATCTTCTCCGGAGCGTTCAACATGTTATTGATGAAGACGAACATCTTGCCAAGGCAATTCTTGCCTTCAAACAACTGCACAATCTCAAACAGACCATTGTCTGCCACAAACTATCAAGTCTTCAGGAGAACAGTGACCACGACACCATACAACCCTGCCACAGCAACCTTTGCAAGACTTGCCGGATCACTGACACAGATGCCATCATCTCAAGTGAGAACACCATCCACCAGGTACATGGTACATACACTTGCAACTCGGCCAACATTGTCTATCTGAAACACCGCAGGAAAGGATGTCCCGAGGCATGGTACATTGGGAGACCATGCAAACGCTACGACAACGGATGAATGAACACCGCTTGACAATCACCAGACAAGTCCTCTCTTCCTGTTGGGCAAGACTTCAGCAGTCACAAGCATTCGGCCTCTGACCTTCGGGTAAGCGTTCTCCAAGGTGGCCTTCACAACACATGACAATGCAGAGTTGCTGAACAGAGACTGATAGACAAGCTCCACATACATGAGGACAACCTCAACTGGGATCTTGGGTTCATGTCACACTGTTTGTAACCCCCACAACTTGCCTGGGGTTGCAAAATCTCTCTAACTGTCCTGGCTGGAGACAATACACATCTCTTTAAACTGTGCTTAACCCTCCCTCCACTCTCATTGTCTGTACTTTTAAGATTTGATTAGCTGTAAAGACTCGCATTCCAACCATTATTTTGTTTATGAACTGAAATTCCATTCATCTGATGAAGAAACAGCATTTCAAAAGCTAGTGGCTTGTGCTACCAAATAAACCTGTTTAACTTTAACCTGGTGTTGTGAGACATCTTACTGTGTTTACCCCAGTCCAATGCTGGCATCTCTACATCAAGAATTATGCTGACAATGACTTTAAGATTATCAGTGGGCTTGCGCTGTAGTATACTTACACATGATAGAAGCTACATATTCTAATACAGGGCTCTGCTCTTCACAGACAGAAAGAACTGCTATACCCATTGCGTTTGTTTCAGCTTAACAAAATGGGAAATGCTATTCTCTGGTTCATTCCCCAGAGTGCTTGCTGCCTTGACCAATTGGAATCAACCTGTTTTAATTTAAGCAAAGCTTGGAGTTTACTGTTAGTCATAAATTCACTGGTGCATTCTCCATGGCAATGCCTCTACAGTCAGAGTCTACTTGCCAACCATCCTACTCTGGTTTTTCATGCAGTATAAATTGTTGTTCCCTTACATTTGCTCTTCAGCAAATTGTCAAGATGAGTGCAAGATGAAAAGCTTCAACAACACGTATTTTCCCAGTTCCTGTCACCTACCATGTAATGGGGATGGGCTCAGGGTGGATAGGAAGATGGCGTAGGCATTCACCTTAATTTACATACCCCCCTCCAAAAACACTTCTGGGCAGGGCCACATAAAATCCACAAAATTGAGCTTAATTAGGTACTAACTAAGGAAGGCACAGCATTACAGGAAAGTGTCAGGCTAGTGAAATTAGTTTTGGATTGATCTAATAAAATCACAGACCGATACAATGGAATGAATCGGCTTCTTCTGCATTACAAATCTCTCTAACACTAAGGACAATTTGCCACGTATCTGAGTTCTCAGGTTTGGTTACACTGCTAAAGTCAAAGCAAGTGAACAAGCATTTGTAGATTGTGTGCTGTCCCACAGGAAGATAAAATCAGTCACTTTCAGCTTGCTCTTGTGTACTTTGTGATGATTAGTTTCAGAATAGCACTGATGAAAATTTGGGAGCAACTTGTCTGATTGCCCTCCATGGTTGTTACAGATCCAGCTGGAAAAATGGGAGAAGATAACAATAGAGAGAAAATATTTTAAAAGAAAGATAGGGATACATAGAACATAGAACACTACAGCACAAACAGGCCCTTCGGCCCACAAGTTGTGCCAATCACATCTATACCTAACAAGCCAGAGAACTATCTGTAACTTCCAATGCCATTAAATCCCATATACTCATCCAGAAGTCTTTTAAAAGACCCCAGCGAGTTCGCCTCTACCACCACCGACGGCAGCCGATTCCACTCACTCACCACCTTCTGAGTGAAAAACTTTCCCCTAACATCTCCTCTGTACTTGCTTCCCACCACCTTAAACTTGTGTCCTCTCGTAGCGACCATTTCAGCCCTGGGAAATAGCCTCCGAGAATCCACCCTATCTATTCCCCTCAGCATTTTATAAGCCTCAGGTCACCTCTCAACCTTCGTCTCTCCAGGGAGAAGAGCCCTAGCTCCCTCAACCTATACAGCAAGAGTCAATTGTTAGAAATTCCCAGTGATCCCAAAATTCACATAACTGATTTGGATTAGTCTGGAACATAGAAACATAGAAAGTGAGAGCAGGAATAGGCCATTTGCCCCCCCAAGCCTGTTCTGCCATTCAATATGTTTGTAGCTGATCCTCTATCTTAAAACCATATTCCCATGCTCTCTGCATGCCATTTGATACCTTTGGAGTCGTGTATGAGGAATTTTCTCAGGTTTCCCCTGGAGTGCTCTGTACTTGCTCAGCCAATACATAGACTGCAAAAGACAGTATAAATTTAAAGAACGGAAAGGAATTTATTTGTTGATGCATGCATCAGGAGAGAGACACAGTCAATAAAGAATGACTGTCCTCTCTGAGCTGATATTGCTAGGTAAAATTATTATATTATTCTGAACATTTCAATATCCCTCCCTGTCTCGTCAATCAGATGGGAGGGTCCAATCACAATATTACCCATTATTACCTTAGCCAATAACATTCCACTTGTCAACAGGAATAGGAGTTTATTAGCTTATTGCCCATGTAGGTTCCTTTCCCTTTATCTAGGAAATCTAACCCATGTCATTACTGTAACCAAGGCCACAGTTAACATCTGTGATTTTTAATTGATGAAAGGAGTCACTCTTTTGCTGGAACCAAGACCTCCTTTGTCAGCTTGAGAGCCTCACTACCCATGAACGAATTTACTCCCTTAAATACCAGGCCTATTAAACATCTGTTATCTGTTTTTGGATATTTACATCTCCAAAAACAGATAACAGAAGCTGCCTTTCTATGCTTCATTGTATTAAAAGAATTTGGCCTGTCTACCACTGTGTTTCCCATCATGCTGCATTCAGAACAAAGTTGGCCAAGACGCACAATACATAAATATTGAAAATTCAGTTTAAGCTTTATACTTTGTTAATTTGTGGTTATACAGTTTATAATACTTCTGCATATTTTGTTCCAGACACATTGCAAATTCTCACTGTATATAAGGCACTTTATAATTACCTTAACCTAGTCTATTTATTATAGTAAATTAGAATGAAGGGCCTCATACTAAGAATTCTATACTACACCACCCCACCCCCCCATCAGTCCCTGCTTTTGGCCCTTAGCTATAGCCCAAGATAAGGCCCCTAAATAGAAGTGTCCCAATACTTGTTACTATGTCCTGAAAGATGACTGGTCACTTCGTATCCTTGCCTGCTCAACTTGACTGCCATCACTGGTGCCATCCCTTCAGTGGACTTGGACAATTTTGCACAGGCACACTTAACTACGTTAACAAGCACCATCAATGCCAAGATCACTGTGAAGAATATTGCAATTCCTTGATGTTCCCAAGGATCCTAGCTAGTCTGAGGGCCAACCACCGAAGGTAGATGGTTCAGGATGTTTTAGTTTCTCCACCTCTTTCCTGATATGATTAAACAGATTAGTTATGTTTTCTGAATTGTCTGGTATGTATGCGTAACACTCTGATCCAATCACTGCACAAGTCCCATCCCTTGCTGTCAAGACATAATCCAATGCTAATCTGTGCCAAAGTACCACATGCACATGGTTACCATCTTATCATTAATCTCAGCAAGGACAGTTGCTGTGTCATTGACAACTTGTTCCAAAATGGAGCATAGAACCAGAATTTCACACATTCCTTTAGCTACTCCATATTGGGGAAACAATATGCCAGAGGACCATTCTGTTTCTGTGATAGTTCATTAATGTCTTGGCAGGGGAGGGAATTTAGCAGTTGGGCGGGTTAGGTTGATTGGCCATGCTAAAAAATTGCCCTTTAGTGTGTTGAAATGTGCAGGTTAGAGGGATTAGTGGGTAAATATGTAGGGATATGAGGGTAGGGCCTGGGTGGGATAGTGGTCGGTGCAGGCTCGATGGGCTGAATGGCCTCTTTCTGTTCTGTAGAGTTTCTATGATTTTGATGATTTCTATGATATGGTAATACATATCCAAGGTAATATGACCACTTCTATCTGATAGTGAGCCAACAATATGCCCTATCCCCACCAATCCAATATGTTCCATTGAGAGTTGGATAAGTGTTGCCTTCCTTAACACAATAAGAAATATCGCAAGATTGGTTATTAATGGGTGGACTCAGGCAAAACAGGATGGTTCAATCTACCATGTGGTCACATTCACTTATGCCTAAGTTTTCCCTTTGGCCTTCCATGTTTCTAGTACAATATACCCCTTCTGGTTTTGGTGTCAGCTGTTTTAAAACTAAACCAGGAGCTGATTTTCCTACGTTATAGATAGGTGTATATGTGTTTATATGACCTAATTTCCCTGCACAAAACTCACTGTTATGAAATTCTTCCCTTACCTCTCTAGTGATGAATCCTGGTATTGAATGTCCAGGATACTTGGAATTCTGAACTGTTTGATCCACCATTACTAACTCTGACCACGTTAAAGGTATTGGCTGTAATGGTATTCCCTTTCTACATGTATGGGGATATACGAACATACCCAACACTTCATCTGACTGGTCAATCTAGCATGTGTGTGTAACACGTGCCTCCGGAGAGGAATGCTGAAGGACCTCAGTTGCTGGTCCCACCTGAGTCAAAATCTGTACATTCAATATGAAAAGATATAATATAATCACATGCATTCATTATAGCAGTGTCTACAACTAAAGAACAAAGAACAACACAGCACAGGAAACAGGCCCTTCGGCCCAACAACCCGTGCCGCCATTTTAACATTCAGTGAACACCTCATTCCAATCCTTCTCCTACCTATGACTTCGCCTATGCTGCTAGGATTCCACAATAAAGGTGTGCAAATTCAGAGAATTATATGTGTGCCACAATTGTTGAGCGACGTCAGGTAATAATATAGCTTGTTTACAAAACTTGCACAATCGCCGCGCCACACTTTAAATGCACTCGCAACTTGACTTGCTTCTGCATTGGGAGATGTTGGGTCGATCTTGGTTGGAACTGTGCTGTGATTGCAGCTGTGGCAGGTCAGAGATCTTCCATGCACATAATCTGTAATACAAGCCAGACGGCCTCACAATCCAAAATTCAACAATCAGAATAAATTTCATCCAATTAGATATTCTCTACTTCTACTATTATAATAAATATTCAGTCGATGGGTCAGGTTCACTATCTTGGGGCTTACTAACAGGGTACAGCTTTAACTGAATGCAGTGTCTCCAGCACGGGTGGCATTTCTCATCAATTAGGGCATATAACTGCCCTATAACCACCACATCAAAAGGCCCTTTCCAGTGAGTTCCTAGCCTCTTTTTGTCTGTCATGAATTTCATCATTACCTTATCTCCCGGTGAAGGTAACTTAGGAGTACTCCCTCCTGCCAATTTAGTCCATTCTTAGTGCTGTTGTTGCATGATCGCCTGCTTTTTGAGAAAATGTAGATGACCCATTAAATCCCTCCATATTCAATTCACCCCCTCCACCATCCCTTAACTCTGAGGGTGATATGGTATATGAAACCTCTGCTTTATTCCCAACATATGACAGACCTCTTTCAAAACTCTCCCTGTGAAATGAGTTCCGTGATCAAAATCCACCTGAAGAGGCATTCCCCACCTGGGAATTATGTCATTTGGTAATATCACAGCTACTGTTGTGGCTGTGGCATCTTTACATGGGAATGCTTCAACCCATCCAGTAAACTGGTCTGCAATTACTAAACAGTACGCTTTTCCTGTACCCATGGTAACGGCCCTGTAACATCCATTTGTAAATTCTCCCAGGGTCATTTGGGTCTGGGTTGACTTAGAACATAGAACATAGAAAAAAACTACAGCACAAACAGGCCCTTCGGCCCACAAGTTGTGCCGATGATATCCCTACCTACTAGGCTTACCTATAACCCTCAATCCTATAAAGTCCCATGTACTCATCCAGAAGTCTCTTAAAAGACGCTATCGAATTTTCCTCCACCACCACCGACAGCAGCTGATTCCAGTCACCCACCACCCTCTGAGTGAAAAACTTACCTCTGACATCTCCTCTGTACCTACTCCCCAGCACCTTAAACATGTGTCCTCTCATGGCAGCCATTTCAGCCTTGGGAAAAAGCCTTTGAGAATCCACCCAATCAATAACTCAAAGACTTGCCATTTTAATCTTGCATGGACATCCTGGCACCACTAGGGTGCACTGCAGACACCTCTGACAATACGAACATTTCTTCAATAAATCAAGCATTCTGTCCCTGCTCATGTGTGCTATTCCGTGATAAATCTTCAGCAATGAATGCTGTATTACTTTAGGAACTATTATTTTCCCTTCTCCATATTCCATTATGACCTTTCTGTCCTTCATCTTTTTTCCATTGCTTCTTTTCCTCCTCATCTGCTTGTTCCAGCACATGTTTTACATCAATATCTGGACTGTCCTCAATTGCTACAGCTACTAACCCATCAGGCTGTGTCCCAATCCTGTTTTACTGCCTTTACTGCCTTTACTGCCTGGTTGACAAAATTATTTCCTTGCTGAACTTCATTCTCAATTTTCCTGTGAGCTTGAACTTTTATTACTGCTGCTTCTAAAGGAACATTGGCTGCCTAGAGTAAATTCCTGATTGTGCAGGCTATGGAGGATTATTTTTCCCATCAAAGTGAGGGGCTCCGACACACTGACTGCCTACGAGGCACAAGCTAGTGCCCTCACACACCAAGATACCTTCTGGCAACTGAGTACTGAGTGGATGCTACTGAGCAACTACAGCTGCCTTTATCCCATCATTTTCCTCTCAGAAAATGTGTTATGGTTTGGTGACCAAAGCTGGGGCTATCACCAAAGCCTGCTTCAAATCTGAAAAGACCTGTACTTCTGCATCTCCCCACTCTACCTTTTCCTGACTAGCCCTTCCTCCTTTTATCAACTCCTGTAAGGGCTTTACCACTGGGGCATAATCTTCCACAAAATTCCTACAATAGAAAAAGTCTTCAATACTTGTCTTACCACTTTTCTAGTGAAAAGCCTTTGTACACAAATAACCTTCCCCTGGTCCTCTGGAAACTACCTTTTTTACCCAAACTCTATAACCTAATAGCATCTTTGAAACAGAGATCAAGTCTTTCAATTTGATCCCAAGCCATAACTTATTTTAATTGTTTGTGCTTATCTTAAATAATATCATTTTATTAAGGTAACTAGCTTACAGCACATTTTCTTATGTCAGAATCATCCCAATCTCAGAAAACAACTGTCCATTAATGTCTATCTTATCTCTTCTTTCCTTTAAGAAAACTTTGTTCCTTCATCCATAGCTATCACCAAAACTGTTCTACTTCCTAGAATCTCTTTAAATGCTCTCTTGTATCCAGTGAATCCCACTTTTGATTCTATCTTCCTCTGTTTACCTTCAGCTCCTCTATAATGTATCTTTTATTACTCTGTTCACTTTCCTTTCTCATTTATTCCACTGAATTATTTCTCTCATCTCTAATTATATTAATCTGTCAATTTGGTGTTATAGGCAGGCTCTCCCTTTTAGCCCGTCTGGCAGCAAATATAGTTTTCAACCTTCCCATATTCAAAATTTACAACGGGGTGCGTTGTATGTTCAAAACCGCTCCTCCAGTTTTGTGTTTGATTCACCACTTTGCATATCCATGTCAGACATTTTAACTCGAACGCATTATGGCAATATAATAATTCCCATCATTAAACACGCACTGCCATTCGACCTTATGCAACTTCCCTTTCTATTATATTTTTGATTTTATGTCTTTAAACTACTACATATCTTTAATGCAAAGATCCATCCTAATTGGGATAGAATGGGTTAATTCTCTGCTTGTTTCAGCAGGGGCAGAGTAAATTCACTCAGATTGATACCATCACTTCAAACACTCTGGAATAATTCTTTCATTTATCTTTTCAATGTCAGTTCTATCAAGAATACATTTTCAAAAGTAACAAGTTTGATCCAAATTAATCCAAAATTAAATTTGTTTTATCGCTTTTAAATATCCTCACTAAATTAAAACTTTTACACTTATTTACAATCTTTCCAGTTTAGCTCAAAATTTGCACGATTAATTATTTCTACAACTCTGCCACCATAACCAACACAGGCAGATGCAAAATCAAATCAACTGTGTGCTGAAATGGTTAACTCTCCTTACAACATTTCAGACGTAACATAAAACCATCTTGAAATTGATTTACCTTCCTCAACATGGCAGGCCTCAAATCTCTGTCAGATTCCTATTCTTGAAAATGACCATGGGTCACACAATTACATCCTCTCTCTCTCTGCCATACACAGAGAGTCTGTGCCTGCGTTTAATCCTTTACTCCCTTTAATCTTTGGTCTATGGCACTTCAGCCCAACCACACAACCTCTCTCACACAAGTCTCTCACAGGAGACCTGCACTCCTGGGACCTCTCCCTGCCGGTTCTTTCACACAGCCTTGTCCCTTCTCTATTTCTGGAACCCCTCCCTGGGAGTTTCTTGCATCTGAGCCAGCTGCTGCCTGTATGCACGGTCTAACCCCTTGTCGCTTCTCTAGCTATGCGGCTCTTTGCTCTGCTGCATAGGACTATCCAAGAGTCCATTCCTGGGCCCGCTACGTTTAAGCATTGCTTCTCTGTAAATGCCCCTTCTATCCATGCGGCTTTTTGCTCTGTTCTGTAGGAGGTCCGAGAATCTGTCCCCGACCTCTCTACTTTAAGGATGGGCTCTTTATATACATACTCCTTTCGCATCTATTCTGAGCTACTCAACTTCCGGCTTCCAGCTGCCAGACATGTAATCCCCGAGCTACTGGGTGTATTCAAAAAATATACTCACCCATCTTTTGGAAACACATCTCACCACCAGTCACCGGTGAGTACCCTGCTGTCGCAGCACCAAATTGTAAGAGAAACTTTCTCAGATTTCCCCAGGGTGCTCTGTACTTGTTGAACCTCACTCAACTAATGCATGGACTGTGAAAGACAGTATATAATTAAAGAATGAAAACGAATTTATTTGTTAATGCATGCATCAGGAGAGAGAGACACAGTCAATAAGGGATGACTGTCCTCTCTGAGCTAATATTGCGAGGTAAAATTATTATATTATTCTGAACATTTCAATATCCCACCCTGTCTTGTCAATCAGATGGGAGGGCCCAATCACAACATTTCCCATTATTACCTTAGCCAATAATGTTCCACCTGCCAACAAGAATAGGAGATTATTAGCTTATAGCCCATATAGGTTCCTTTCCCCTTCATCTAGGAAATCTAACCCATGTCATTACTAGTAACCAAGGCCTGTGATTTCTAACTGGTGAAAGAAGTCAGTCTTTTGCTGTAACCAGGGCCTCCTTTATCAGTTTGAGAGCCTCACTACCCATAAACAAATTTACTCCCTTAAATACCAGGCCTATTAAACTTGCCTTTTGCATATCCAAAAGCAGATAACAGAAGCGGCCTTTCTATGCTCCATTGTATTGAAAGAATTCAGCCTGTCTACCACTGTGCTTCCCATCATGCTTCATTCAGAACAAAGTTGGCCAAGACGCACAATACGTATATATTGAAAATACAGTTTAAGCTTATAACACTTTGTTAATTTGTGGCTATACAGTTTATAATATCTTTGCAGTTCATAATACTTTTGCATATTTTGTTCCAGCACATTGTGAATTCTCATTATATATATAAGGCATTTTATAATCACCTTAATTTAGTCTATTTATTATGGTAAAACTAAAATGAAGGGCCTCATTCTATGCTACCCCCATCAAGTCTAGAAATCTATGTATTCAGTGATTTGGCCTCCACAGCCTTCTGCGGTAGGGAATTCCATGAGTTCACCACCCTCTGAGTGAAGAAATCCTCCTCATCGCAGTCCTAAATGACTTACCCTTATCCAAAGACTATGACCCTTTGTACTAGACCCTCCTCAGCCAAGAGAAACAATATCCCTACATCCAGTCTGTCCAGCCCTGTCAGGATTTTAATCATTTCAATGAGATGCCCTCTTCTAAACCCAATGAACCCAAACTCCTCATACAACAATTGTGCCATCCCAGGAATCAGTCTGGTGAACCTTCATTGCACTCCCTCTATCCTTTCCTAGGTAAGAAGCGCACACAATATGCCAGATGTGAGCTCACTACAGCCCTGTACAGCTGCAGTAAGACATCCTTGTGCCTGTTCTCAAATCCTCTTGTCTTCCTAAGACACCCAAGTCCCTTGGTACATCAACATTTTCCAGTCTATCACCTTTTAAATAATACTCTGCCATTCCATTTCTCCATCCGATGTGGATAACGTCACACTTGTTCATTTTA
Organism: Carcharhinus amblyrhynchos; assembly: GCF_965287045.1. Taxonomy (NCBI): domain Eukaryota; kingdom Metazoa; phylum Chordata; class Chondrichthyes; order Carcharhiniformes; family Carcharhinidae; genus Carcharhinus; species Carcharhinus amblyrhynchos. The sequence goes on along the minus strand of NC_137339.1, from coordinate 51,550,241 downwards.
TAATGCATCTGCCATGTATTTGCCAACTCACTCAACTTATCTAAATCACTTTGAGGCCTCTTCACATTCTTCTCACCACTCATATTCTTACCTAGTTTTTTTTCCTACTACTGATATTAGGCTAACCATTCTGTAATCCTCTGTTTTCTCCCTCCATAAAGTTTTAAGTAGTGAGCTTACATTTGCTACCTCCCAATCTGCCAGGGCTGTTCCAGAATCAACAGAATTTTGGAAGATGACACTAATGGAATTATTTCCATGGCAACCTTGTTTAGTACTTTTGGATGTAGATTATCAGGCCCTGGAGATTTATTGGGTTTCAGTCTCATTAATTTCTTCAATTTTTTTTACTAATATTACTTTCCTTCAATTCCTCCTTCTCAGTAGGCCCTTGATTCCCTAGCATTTCAACTAACTTATTACTGTCTTTTTCCGTGAAGACAGAACTAAATTAGTTGTTTAATTGCTCTGCCATTTCCTTGTTCTCTACTATAAATTCTCCCATTTCAGAAATGTAGTGACCTACATTTGTTTTCATTAATATTTTTCTTTTTATATACTTATAGAAGCTTATATAGTTTGATTTTATGTTCCTTGCAAGTTTACTCTCATACTCTATTTTTCCCTTCTTGGTCAATTTCTTTGTCTCCTTTTGCTATGTGTTAATAGTATGCTATTGGTATGCTTTATGTTTAAGGGAAATGTTTTAAGATTCACTTTTTTTCTACAGGTCTGGTGAGAATACAGCTCAGACACAAGAAGAGCAGGATAATTCTTCATTTTAGCCATGGGGTGTTTACTTAGGAGAGAGCTAAGGGTTTTGTTTATAGATGAAGATTTCCCCAGAGGTTTCTAATTTAGGTTGATTGACAGGGTCATGTGAATAAACTAGGCTTGTACTCGTTAGAGTTTAGAAGAATGAGGGGAGATCTCATTGAGACGTATAAGATGATGAATGGGATGGATAGGGTAGAGGTGGAGAGGCTCTTCCCGCTCAGAAAGGACAGTAGGACTAGGTGGCACAGCCTCAAGATAAAGGGGGGGCGGTTTAGAACGGAGTTGAGGAGGAACTTCTTCACTCAAAGGGTGGTGAATCTCTGGAATTCTCTGCCCGTTGAGGTGGTGGAGGCTGCCTCGCTAAATATTTTTAAGACGCGGGTTGATGGGTTTTTGATAAGCAAGGGGATTAAGGGTTATGGGGAGAGGGCAGGAATGTGGAACTGAGCCACGACAGATCAGCCATGATCTTATTGAATGGCGGGGCAGGCTCGAAGGGCTGGATGGCCTACTCCTGCTCCTATTTCTTATGTTCTTATGTTCTTATAATGTGGTTAGTTGGAGGGGCTAGGTTGTAGTAAGGTAACAACTTTTTTTAGTTCTGGCTGGGGTTTGTTTAAAGACACAACTTGGTAAGTTGCTCTGAAAATTAAAACCTCTCTGAAAGCTTTGTTTCTGTGTACATTGCTTACAGCAAGTATATTTATGATTGCTAACTGTATTTAAAATTGAATTTTAAATTTGTAAGAAAGTTTTACTTATTTAGAACTGAAACAATGATAAGTTAGAAATTAAAGTTGTTTACTTTCATGTTTAAATATTGTTCAACTATTTGTTAGAGTTATGTTTAAACTGTGTTATGAATACAGCTTGTTTTGATAAAAGATCCATAATTTGTCAGTGGAACTACTCCTGGAGCAAAGCATCCTATCCTCACATTTATGCCAAAAAAAAGAAAAATTGTTGGGCTCTAGTCTGGTTGTTACTGTAACTTGGGGTTCTGGTCCAGGATCTCAACAGCTGATTTCTTTTAAACTGCTCCATACCTTGGGCTTGCTACTTTTCCTAGCAACTTGATATGAATCCTATTTGGATCTAATACTATTTTTGATTTATTTTGTTAGCCATTTTCCCTGTTTTGTTTTTGTGCCAGAAAGAAATGTATGACCATTGCAATTTGTTCGTTAAATATTGTCATTGTCTATCCACTATCATGCCTTTTAATAAAGTTCCCCAATCTATTGTAGCCAACTCACACCTCATACAGTTGTAGTTTCCTTCGTTTAGATTTAGGATCCTATTTTTGGATTGAACTACTTAATTTTCAAACCCAATGAAGAATTACATCAAGTTCTGGTGCTTTAGGGAAGAGTGACCTCACACAGCAAGATTATTAACTAACTTCTTCTCATTGCACAACAGCAACTCTTGGATACCTGATTGCTATTTGGTTCCTCAATGTACTGGTCTAAAAAAAATCATCTTATACATACTCCAGTAATTAATGTGTCACAGTATTAATTTTCTTTGATAAGTCTATATGTAGATTAAAATCACCTATGATTACGGTAGCACCCTTGCCTTACCACTATTGTTTAAAGGTTTATAGACTACTCTCGTTAATGTTTTCTATCCCATTGTTGCTTCTTAGCTTCACCAGACTGAACCTACATCTTGATTTTCTGAGCCAATATCCTTTCCCACTACTGTACTTTACTAACAACACCGCCCACCACCTTTTCCTTTTTGTTGGCTCTTCCTAACTATTGAATACACTCAGATATCAGCCTTATGTCACCCTGCAGCTATATCTCTATAATTGGAATTATATTGTACCCATTTACATCTATTTGTGCTGTTAGTTCCTCTACCTTATTGTGAATATTCATGCATTCAGATACAGTGATTTTAGACTTGTCTTTTTAACATGGTTACACTTTTCTTTTGTACTTCATAAGTTCATTAGTTCATAAGACATAGGAGTAGAATTAGGTCAGTTGACCCATCGGGTCCACATCTGCCATTCGATTGTGGTTGATAGTCTTCTCTTCCCCATTTTCCTGCCTTCTCCCCATAACCTTTCAACCATTACCAATTAAAAATCTGTCTAATTCCTCCTTATATTTACTCACTGTTCAGCATCCACTGCACTTTGGAGTAGCGAATTCCGCAGATTCATAATCCTTTGGGAGAAGTTGTTTCTCCTCAACTTTGTTTTAGATTTGTTACCCCTTATCCTAAGACTATGACCTCTTGTCCTAGAATGCCCCACCAGCGGAAGCATCCACTCCACATCTACTTTATCCGTATCTTGAATACCTCAATTTGATCTCCCCTCATTCTTCTAAATTCCAGAGAGTATAGGCCTAAACTGTTCAATCTATTTTCATAAGACAAAACCCTCATATCTGGAATTAATCTAGTGAACCTCATCTGAACTGCCTCCAATGCCACTACATCTTTCCTTGAATACGGATATCGAAACTATGCACAATATTCCACATGCAGCCTCACCAATGCCTTGTATAGTTGCAACAATACTTCCTTACCTTTATATTCTATTCATTTAGCTGTAAATATCAACATTCCATTCACTTCCTTTATTATCTGCTGGATTTGCATGCTAGTTTTCTGTGACTCATGAACGAGGACACCCAGATCCCTCTGCACCGGAGCACCTCAAAGTCTCTCCCCATTTAGATAATAAGTCACTTTCCATTTTTGCGACCAAAATGGATGACCTCACATTTATCCACAGTGAACTCCATCTGTCACATTTTGGCCCACTCTCCTAACCTATCTATATCCAGTTGTAAGGTCCTTATTTCCTCTTGCAACTTACCGTCCTGCCTATTTTTGTGTCATCTGCAAATTTGGCTATAGAGTCTTCTATCCCTGTATCAAAGTCATTTTTATAGATCGTAAATAGCTGGGGCCCAGTATTGAATGCTGTGGCGCCCCACGAGTTACTTCTTGCCATCCAGAAAAAAAAATTATCCTGACTTTGTCTTCTGTCCATCAGCCAGTCACCTACCCAAGCTAATTACCCCAATCCCATGTGATCTAACGTTGTGAATTAACATTTTGTGCGACACCTTATCAAACACTTTCTGGAAATCCAGATATACTACATCTACAGGATCCCCGTTATCCACTTTGCTTGTTACATCCTCTAAGAACTCTCTCAAATTAGTCAAACATGATTTGCCTTTCATAAACCCATACTGACTTTGATGGATAATGTTTTGACTTTCCAAATGTCCTGATGTTGCTTCCTTGATAATTGAGTCTAACATTTGGTTTAACATCTGTTATTGGCAAAGTGGTCTATAATTTCCTGCATTTTGCCTCCTTCCCTTTTTGAATAAGGGCATTAGCGTTTTTCCAATCCATTGGAATCTTTGCTGTGTCTGGGGAATTTTGGAGTATTATAACCAATGGATCCACTATCTCCACCACCACTTTTTTTAAATACCGTAGGATGTAGATCATCAAGCCCGGGAGACTTATCGGCCCTCAATCCCAATAGTTTGTTGTGGAATTGTACAATGGCCTTATTTGCTGTTAGCCTTTGTTTTCTCTGCCTTCCACTTTTGCTTTTTACTTTACTGTTGTTCATTTCTATCTTTGTTTCCCTCTTTTGTGTCTCCCCACTCAGGTTCCCATCCCCTACCACTCTAGTTTAAACTGTCTCCAATGGCAACAGTGAATATTCCCGTGAGGGTATAGGTCCCAGACCTGCTGGGGTGCAAGCTTTCCAGCTTGTATAGGTCCCATCTTCCTCAGAATTGCTTCCAATACCTCAGAAATATAAATCCCTCCCTCCTTCCCTTTGCCAAAGGCAAAATACTACAGATGCTGGAAATCTGAAATAAAAACGTTTGAGTTCAATAATTTTAGATCCTACCTTTGCCTTCATTTGGTTTCATTTTTTTCCCTTCCGGCTTCATTTTATTCTAATTTCTTCACTTTGAATTTGGACCTCAACTGGCCATATTTTTGTTTTTTTACTGTACCCATTACCACTCCCTTTCACTGTTGTACCATGAAACCTTTTGTCATTTAATCTCTCGTATTCCTTTGTGGCTAACAAAATCACTATGGAGGAGAAACAAAAGGTGACACTATTCACAGCCTGTGGCCCACAAATATACAGTCTGGTGATGAACCTAACATCAACTGCAGCTCCAGGCACAAAGGCCAGAATTTTCTGACCATCCACACCCACCTCCACTGGAAGCAAGGACAGAGAATTTGCACTTAGACAAACCTTCATTCGCTGCAGTCGGACCAAAGATTCCCATGAGTGTGAATGGCCAAAAAATTCTGGCTAAGCTCTTTCGATCAAATTGTGGAACTGGTCAAGGCCATTTTAATACCTGATATTCAATTATTATGTTAATGTGTAAGTTTCATTCTACTGTGAGGGAAGCAGGGGAGATGGTCTCCAGGTTCATGGCCAGACCGCGATGTTTAGCAGAGTGCGGTGATTTCAGCTCAGCTTGGGGGAGATGTTGAGGGACCACTTGATCTGAGGGACTACAATACAAAGCTGCTGGCTGAGACTAAATTCTCTTTGAAAAAGCTGTAAAGATGGCCCAGGTGACTAAATGCACTGAGCAAGATGTGAATGAATTACAAGGTGTGCCCAGAGAGGTGAACCATTTGTCATGGAGATCTGCTGTTTCGTGGAACAGCCTGAGTGAGGTGCAGCTGAGCCCAAGAGGAGTAGTACAGCATTATGTTTTCAGTGTAGAGGAGAGCACTCCCAGGAGGCATGCCTGTACAAAAATTATGTGTTTTTGCTGCAAGTGAAAGGGTCATTTTTTTTGCAGAGCAAAGCAGTTAGGACAGAACACAAAAAAAGATGGTTAAACCAACTGGCTGAGGAACCAAAAAGGGATCTGAAACTTATGTTAAATCAACAGGCCGATCACGGAAATCAGGTCTTATTGAGACAGTCTTGATGGTGATCGGCAGACCTCTGAAGGCGGAGGTCGACACTGGAGCTGAGGCCACAGACATAAACGAACAAGTATTCAGAACATACCAGAGAGATCTACAACCCTTGAGGTTGAGTTGCTCCAAGGCCATTTTAGCAACCTATACAGAAGAGATGTTGAAGACAGTAGAGTCAGTTGTAATATTAGTATCCTTTAGGGATCATAGAGCACAGTTGCCAGTTCTAGAGATTGAGACTTTGTCTCATGGGTTGAGACACAAGAACATAAGGACATAAGAAATAGGAGCAGGAGTAGGCCATCCAGCCCTTCGAGCCTGCCCCGCCATTCAATAAGATCATGGCTGATCTGTCGTGGCTCCAGTTCCACATTCCCGCCCTCTCCCCATAACCCTTAATCCCCTCGCTGATCAAAAACCCATCAACCTGCGTCTTAAAAATATTTAGCGAGGTAGCCTCCGCCACTTCAACGGGCAGAGAATTCCAGAGATTCACCACCCTTTGAGTGAAGAAGTTCCTCCTCAACTCCGTTCTAAACTGCCCCCCCCCTTTATCTTGAGGCTGTGCCCCCTAGTCCTACTGTCCTTTCTGAGTGGGAAGAGTCTCTCCACCTCTATCCTATCCATCCCATTCATCATCTTATATGTCTCAATGAGATCTCCCCTCATTCTTCTAAACTCTAACGAGTACAAGCCTAGTTTATTCAGCCTCTCCTCATAGCTCAACCCCCTCAACTCCGGTATCAGCCTAGTAAACCTCCTCTGCACTCCCTCCAAGGCCAAAATATCCTTGCATAAGTGCGGCGACCAAAACTGCACACAGTACTCCAGCTGCGGCCTCACCACAAGACATCCCTACTTTTATATTCAATCCCCCTCGCTATGAAGGCCAGCATCCCATTCGCCTTCCTGACCACCTGCTGCACCTGCAGACTGGGTTTTTGCGACTCATGCACAAGGACCCCGAGGTCCCTCTGCACCGTCGCCTGCTGCAGTTTTTCGCCCTGTAAGTAATAGTCCTTCCTACCATTATTCCTACCAAAGTGGACCACCTCGCACTTGCCAACATTAAATTCCATTTGCCAGTTCCTGGCCCATTCGCCCAGCCTATCTAGATCCTTCTGCAGACTCTCCACACCCTCCACGCAATTTGCAGTTCCACCAATCTTGGTGTCATCAGCAAATTTCGACACCATACACTCGGTTCCCTCCTCCAGATCATCTATATAAATGGTAAATAGCTGAGGCCCCAGCACGACCCCTGGGGCACTCCACTAGTCACCAACCGCCAATCCAAATAGCACCCATTAACCCCCACTCTCTGCCTCCTATTTGACAACCAATCCTCTATCCACGCTAACACCCTACCCCCAACTCCATGCCCCCTTACCTTCTGCAATAACCTCTTGTGAGGTACCTTGTCAAACGCCTTCTGAAAATCAAGAAAGACCACACCCACCGGCTCTCCTCTATCCACCGCCCTAGACACATCCTCATAGAACTCCAATAAATTTGTCAGACACAACCTCCCCTTAACAAAACCGTGCTGCGTCTGCTCTATCAAGCAATTCCCCTCAAGATGCCTCGCTATTTCCTCCTTGATGACAGATTCTAACATTTTACCTACAACAGACGTTAAACTAACCGGCCTATAATTCCCTGCCCTTTGCCTGCCACCTTTCTTAAACAACGGCGTAACATTAGCCGTTTTCCAATCTTCCAGCACTTCCCCGGAATCCAGCGACGTTTGGAAAATAACCACCAAGGCATCCACTATCACCTCTGCCATTTCTTTCAGAACCCTTGGATGCATTCCATCCGGTCCTGGGAACTTGTCCACAATCAGTCCCTCCAGTCTGTCGAGCACCGCCTCTCTAGTAACAGTAATGTCATTGAGACCCTCCAGTCCTGCCACCTTTCCATCGCTAACACCCGGCAAATTATTCGCATCCTCCTCCGTGAAGACTGAAACAAAAAAGTTATTCAAGACCTCAGCCATTTCCCCATCCCCTACCACTAAGTCCCCCTTCTCATCCTCTAAGGGTCCAACGTTCACCCTAGCCAGCCTCTTCCTTTTTATATATTTATAAAAGCTCTTGCTATCCTTTTTTATATTAAGCGCTAGCCCAGCTTCATAGTTTCTCCTACCCTTCTTTATCAACTTCTGTGTCAATCTTTGTTGACATTTAAACCTCTCCCAATCCTCTTCCCGCCCACTACTCTTTGCTACTCTAAACGCCTCCGCTTTTAATTTAACACTTTCCTTCACCTCCTTCGTTATCCACGGCTTATTACCTCTCCTCCTACGGTCCTTTTTAACCATCGGAATAAATTTCTGCTGAGCACCAAGAAAGATCTCCTTAAAGATCCTCCACTGCTCCTCAGCAGACCTACCTTCCAACGCGCTCCCCCAGTCCACATTTGCCAATTCTTCTCTCATCCTACCGTACTCCCCTCTGTTCAAACAAAGGATACGTGTCCGGGAACCCACTTTCTCCTCCTCCATCTGCACCAGAAACTCCACCATACAATGATCACTCTCCCCAAGAGGATCCTTCACCGCAAGGTCCCTAATTCTACCCACTTCATTACATAACACCAGATCCAAGAAAGCTCGCTCCCTCGTCGGCTCCAACTCACACTGTTCAAGGAAACTATCCCGGCAGCATTCCAAGAACTCCTCCTCGAGCCCACCGCGTCCAACATGGGTCGACCAATCAATATGTAGATTGAAATCCCCCATAACTACGGCCGTCCCATTCCTGCACGCCGCACTTATTTGCGCGTTAACAGCCCTCCCCACCTCCAGATCATTATTCGGGGGCCTACAGACGACACCCACCAGCGTCTTCCTCCCTTTGCTGTTCCTAATCTCCACCCACAACGATTCCACTTTCTGCTCTTTGGTTCCTATATCATCCCTTGCTACCACCCTGATGCTATCCTTAGTCAGCAGAGCTACGCACCCCCCCCCCCCCCCATTTTTCCTCCCACCTATCCTTCCTAAACACTTGATACCCTTGGACATTCAGCTCCCAGTCCCTGTCACCCTGCAGCCACGTCTCTGTAATGGCCACCAGATCATATCCATTTGTGCTGATCTGCGCCACCAGCTCATCCACTTTATTCCGAATGCTTCGTGCATTCAGATAAAGTGCCTTCATCCCAGCCTTCATCTGGACCCTATTTGCCAGAACGCCACCAACCATACTCACGCCCCCTACTCCCTTTATTATTGGGACATCCTCGGTCTCTTCCCTTACCTGTACCCTCTCCTTAACTTTAGACCCCGTAATGTCACCTACCCTCGCACCCTCCCCCCCCAATTAGTTTAAAGCCCTGTCTACAGTCCTCTTTACACGATTCGCCAGGACTCTGGTCCCAGCACGGTTCAGACCAACCCCATCCCACCCGAACAGGTCCCACCTACCCCAATACTGATGCCAATGCCCCATAAATTCAAACCCATTCCTCCCACACCAATCCCTGAGACTGGTTGAAACAAATAAAATTTGACTGGCTGGAAATATTGAATGTCCAGGATGAGGTTTTCACAATCTCATTGCGGATTCTCAGAAGTTTCTCAGATGGAACTGGGCCAGATAAAAGGGGCAAAAGCCAAAATTTACTTGAACCCCGATGCCACACCTAAATTATTTCGAACTCGCTCGGTGTCTTATGCACTTCATCCAAAGTGGGAGTTGAGTTACAAAGATGGAAGACTTAGGTGTCATAAAACTAGTGCAGTTATCTGAATAGGCTGCACCCATTGTCCCTGTTTTGAAACAAGATCACACTGTGAGAATTAGTGGAGACTATAATTGTGAACCGAGGAGGCCAGATAGATCAATACCCCATTCCAAGAATAGATTATCTCTATGCAAAATTAGTAGGGAACCTGAAGCACACTAAGTTAGATCTTAGTCATGTATACCAGTAACTGGAGCTGGATGAAGACTCTCATAAGTTGGTCGCCATTAACATCCACAAAGGCATACATCAGTGCACTTATCTGTCATTTGGGGTGTCATCAGCCTGTGCCATTTTTCTGTGCACTATGGAAAGCTTGTTGCAGGGAGTCCACGAAGTGGTATACTTGGATGAAGTTCTAATTATGCAGCATCCCCTGAAGCCCGTTGGGAAAACCTGGAAGAGGTCCTAAAAAGGTTTAAAGAAGTGGGCAACCATTTGAACTGAGGGAAGTGCGCCTTTTAAACGGATGAGGTGACAAATCAGTTTCAAGATAGATGCATCTCCTTGAGGACAAGGTGACAGCTATCAAAGTGCCACAGCCTAAGAATGTGACAGACTTAGAATCTTACAGAGGAATAGTAAATTATTACAGGAGATTCTTACAGAATTGTCCACAATTATGGCTCCATTACACCAGCTACTGAAGAATCATCAACAATGAAAATAGGGAGAGTGCAGAAAGAGGCGTTTGCTAAAGTAAAGCAAGCCTTATTGTCATCAACACTACCGATGCACTGATTACATGTGATGCATCATCACATGGAGTAGGAGCTGTCCTATCCCACAAGTTGTCAGTCAGATGGAGTATAGAGGCCAATAAAGATCTTTATTTGAGGTTAAGAAGAAATATTCTCAAATTGACAAGGAGAGTCTTGCAGTAATCTACTAGGTGAAGAAGTTTCATCAAGATATAGATAAGGGAGGCACTTCACCATTGTATCAAAGCACAAGCCACTGTTAGGACAATTCCGATATAAAAGCCTGTGCCACCAATTGCCCCTGTGAGGATAAAGAGATGGACCTTGCTGTTGGCTGCGTACAGCTACTGCTTTCAGCATAGATCAGGGATGTAAATTTCAAAGCAGGATGCACACAGCCACCTCCCTCTGCCACAGAATATACCATCACCTCCTGTGCCACAAGAAAGAGACATTGCTGGTCTCAGTTGTCCACATAAAGTCCTGGACTGAGACTGATCCATTGCTCTCCAAAATTAAGAAGATGATGCTACAAGGCTGGCACTATGACAAGTCAGATCAGACCATGTCTATGACATAGGACAGAGATCACATGTGAGGACGGCATGTAGTTGTGGTGAGGCTCCTGTTATGGGTCCACCCCGGGGACCACAGCCTTTAACAGGAACTGAGTAGAGCAAAATGAAGCCACTGGCTCAGAGCAATGTCTGGTGGCCTGGCATCGACAGGGAGATTGAAAGAATGGTCAGTCAATGCCCGAGTTGTCAGTCCCAGCAGTCACTGCCACAACCAGTGTAAAAAGAGGCAGAAGGCCTTTCACCAAAAATTCCTTTATTTACAAGTCTGACAAATGCATATAGAGTGCTTTTAGTTAGCAGTCTACACTACACTTAGTCACAAAAGAACTGACACTTCTGGTTAAATACAAAGCAAGTGGCTCCCTGATTGGCCGATCAATTTGGCCCTTAGTCAGGGAGTTCATGCTCTAAAAAGCCAACCTCAATTGCCTGATAAAAGCCGTTACAACCAGAAGATATGCTCTGCAGGAAGGCCTGGCAGGTCATGGTTACATTTGCACATAGACTTCACTGGACTAGTCATAGGACTTTGCTGGACTGGTCATGGGACTTATGCTCCTCATCCTGGTTGATGCACATTTAATGTCGTGGGGGTTACAGATAGCGTGACATGAACCCAAGATCCCGGTTGAGGCTGTCCTCATGTGTGCAGAACTTGGCTTTCAGATTCTGCCTGGGCTTGCAAAATCTCAATAACTGTCCTGGCTGGAGACAATACATATCTCTTTAACCTGTGCTTAACCCCCTCTCCACTCACATTGTCTGTACCTTTAAGACTTGATTACTAAAGACTAACATTCCAACCATTATCTTGTAAATTGAGTTTGTGTCTATATATATCCTGTTTGTGAACTCAACTTTTCACTTACCTGAAGAAGGAGTAATACTCCAAAAGCTAGTGCTACCAAATAAACCTGTTGGACTTTAACCTGGTGTTGTGAGACTTCTTACTGGGTTTACCCCTGTCCAACACCAGCATCTCCACATCATAGCACTTGGACCAGACCAATAAGAGTCAGTATTGAACCAGGTGGCTTTAGAATGACAATCCAGTAGTTTAATGGTTGTTTTAACTCATAATATATCTTTATTCCAGTAGGTCACAGAATGACAGGATTATTACATTGCAGAAGGAGACCATTCAGTCCATTGTGTCTGCACCACCTCTCCAAACAAGCATCATGACTTAGTGCCATTCTCCTGCCTTTTCCCCATACCCCTGCATATTGTTTCTTTTCAAATAATCATCTAATGTCCTCTTGATTGCCTCCACCACACTTCCAGGCAGTGCATTCCAGACCCGAATCACTTGCTGTGTGAAAATGTTTTTCTTACAACACATTTGCTTCATTTGCGAATCACTTTAAATCTGTGCCCCCTCATTCTTTATCCTGCTACAACTAGACTTCTTCCTATCTCTCTGTTCAGCTGAATTTAAATTCTCTATTTCGTGGTAGGATTTGAACACATATCTCTGGATCATTAGTTCAGATCTCTAGATTAATAGTCCAGTATCATAACCAAATTGCCGCTATACCCTTGCACGTTTTATGTATTAGGAATACAGTATGTTGAATACTATGATTGGGCCATGGTCTGGCCTTGCCAGATAACACAAGGTCAACCACTTTAAATATTTTAGATGTCACATTTAGCACTAGGATTGATAACAAGCTGGGGATATGATTTCTGCAGCCAACAACTCATTAAGTATTTCTGTGTTTAAAGTTGTCCTTAGTTCACCTCAACAATCACACTGATAACATAGCTGTCTGCTTCCAGCAGCATATGATCCCATGGTCAAATCACATATCGTATCATTTCTTTCCTTTCACTAACATTCACACAAATAATCTGCAGAAAGCAATCAACTTGAAGGACATCTTTCTCCATATGTTTTGGTTCAATTGATAATTCTTCAACCTGAGTCAGAATACTCTGCGATTTGAGTACAGAATCAGGACTGGTGTTCCAGTGCAGTCCTGTGTGAGTGATGCATTGATGGAGATGCTGTCTTTCAGGAGAGATATTAAACTGAGAAACCACATGTATGATTGAGGTGGACAGTGAAAATTTCAAGGCACTGTATAAAGATAGGTAAAGAGTTATTCCAAGAGGAATTTTTCTGCAGAGAAATGGACCAAGTAAATCACTTAATTTGATTACTTGAGTCAATGAGAATTCACCTGATGTCCTGGTTAAGTTTCTCTAACTGTAAGCTGTCAATTTATGACATGTTTGCTACATCGTGGTGTATGCAAAATGGCTACCAATGCACTTCAAAGTGACTTGCTGTGTTTGAAATGCTATGAGACATTGCTGGGTTATATGAAAGGACAGTTCATACATACAAGTCTTCCTTTCTCAAGCTAAAATATTACATGAATTAGGAGCAGTTTTGCAAGCCACGTAATACTGAGACTGACCACAAACTCCTGTCACCCAACTGCCAAATCAGCATTACAAACAGTTGCAGCGCTCCTGAATGACTAATAGCTCAGCCTAATGTGTAATCCATGCACTGACTGCCAGGACAGATCAAAGTCACCCCACTATGTGATGAAAATGGCAGTGTTAATTCAACAGATCACACCAGTCTCATTACAAAACCCTGCTATCTCATTGCATACTGGGAGACTTTTTAAGATAACATAGGTCCCCGCACAGAATTATCACAGCAGAAGCCCTCTGGACCCTCTGCCCAGTGAGGCCCTGGCACTTGTGTTGTGTAGTGCATGACGTGTACAAAGCACATAGGGAGCAGGAGTGGACATAGGGTTAGAATTTCTGGTCCCAGCAATAAACAAAGGGCTGCTTTGTATAAACGATGGCCTTTTTTACCTGGTACTTTGGGGTCTTTTCAGATTGAGCCAAGGAAAGGCATGCTGGATGGCCCCAAGGGTAAGGACTATCAAAAATTATTTTTCCTTATTTTCATAGAACATAGAACACTACAGCACAAACAGGCCCTTCGGCCCACAAGTTGTGCCAATCATATCCCTACCTACCAGCCTATGTATAACTCTCAATCCCATTAAATCCCATATACTCATCCAGAAGTCTCTTAAAAGACCCCAGCACGTTCATGTCTACCACCACCGACGGCAGCCGATTCCACTCACTCACCACCCTCTGAATGAAAAATTTACCTCTGACATCTCCTCTGTACCTGCTCCCCAGCACCTTAAACCTGTGTCCTCTCGTAGTGACCATTTCAGCCCTGGGAAATAGCCTCCGAGAATCCACCCTATCTATACCTCTCAACATTTTATAAACCCCTATCAGATCGCCTCTCAACCTTCGTCTCTCCAGGGACAAGAGGCCTAGCTCCCTCAACCTATCTTCATAAGGCATGCCTCCCAATCCAGGCAACATCCTTGTAAATCTCCTCTGCACCATCTCAACAGCTTCCACATCCTTCTTGTAGTGAGGCGACCAGAACTGCGCACAGTACTCCAAGTGGGGTCTGACAAGGGTCTTATAAAGTTGCAGCATTACCTCCCGACTCCTAAACTCAATCCCTCGATTAATGAAGGCCAGTACACCATACGCCTTCTTGACCACATCCTCCACCTGCGAGGCCGATTTAAGATTCCAATGGATCGGACCCCAAGGTCCTTCTGCTCCTCAACACTGCTAAGGGACCTACCCTTGATATTATACTCCTTCATCCCATTGGACCTGCCAAAATGGACCACTACACATTTATCCCGGTTGAAGTTCTGCCACTTCTCCGCCCAGTCTTGCATCCTATCTATGTCCCACTGCAACTTCTGACATCTCTCCAGACCATCCACAACACCACCAACCTTCGTGTCATCGGCGAACTCACCAACCCATCCCTCCACTTCCTCATCCAGGTCATTTATGAAAATGACAAACAGCAAGGGTCCTAGAACAGATCCCTGGGGCACTCCACTGGCGACTGACCTCCATGCAGAAAAAGACCCATCCACAACCACTCTCTGCCTTCTGCAGGCAAGCCAGTTCTAGATCCACAAGGCAACAGCCCCTTGGATCCCATGCCCTCTCACCTTTTCAAGAAGTCTTGCATGGGGGACCTTATCAAATGCCTTGCTGAAGTCCATGTAAACCACATCCACCACTCTTCCTTCGTCAATGTGTTCAGTCACATTTTCAAAGAACTCAACTAGGCTCGTAAGGCATGACCTGTCCTTGCTGACTATTTCTGATCATACTAAACTTCCCTAAATGATCATAAATCCTGTCCCTCAGTATCCTCTCCATCAGCTTACCAACCACTGAGGTCAGACTCACCGGTTGGTAATTTCCCAGGCTATCCCTGTTCCCTTTCTTGAAAATAGGAACCACATCTGCAATCCTCCAATCCTCCAGAACCTTTCCCATCTCCAATGACGATACAAAGATCATCGCCTGGGGCTCTGCAATCTCTTCCCTCACCTCCCACAGTAACCTGGGGTACATCCCATCCGGCCCCGGCGACTTATCTATCTTGATAGAATTTAAAAATTCCAATGCATCCTCTTTCTTAACGTCCACATACTCAATCTTTTCAGTCTGCTGCAAACCTGCAGTACAACCACCCAGATCATTTTCCACTGTGAATACTGAGGCAAAGTACTCATTAAGCAACTCTGCCATTTCTTCTGGTTCCACACAGACTTTTCCCCCTTCACCTTTTATAGGTCCTATCCCTTCACATCTCATCCTTTTACTCTTCACATATTTGTAGAACGCCTTGGGGTTCTCCTTAACCTTACACGCCAATGCCTTCTCATGACCCCTTCTGGCTCTCCTAATTTCCTTTTTAAGCTCCTTCCTACAACCCATATACTCCTCTAGTTCCTTAACATCTCCTAGCTCTCTGAATCTTCTGTACGCCTTTCTTTTCTTCCTGACTAGGTTCATCTTCAGAGATTCCAAGGCACTGAGAGATAAATCCTAAATGTACCAACTATGTCTGTGGATGTTACAACAGGTCCCTGGCATCTGTCAAAATTCAATAAGAAGTCTCACAACACCAGGTTAAAATCCAACGGGTTTATTTGGTAGCAAAAGCCACTAGCTTTCAGAGTGCTGGTCCTTTGTCAGGTAAGTGGGAGTTCTGTTCTCAAACAGGGCATATAGTGTCTTTATATGCCCTGTTTGTGAACAGAATTTCCACTTACCTGACGAAGGAGCAACGCTCTGAAAGCTAGTGGCTTTTGCTACCAAATAAACCCGTTGGATTTTAACCTGGTGTTATGAGACTTCTTATTGTGTTTACCCCAGTCCAACGCTGGCATCTCCACATCATATCTGTTAAAATTGGCAGGGAATTCCTTCAAAGAAAAGTTTTTAAATCACTGACACATATTTTGATAATTTTGTATTTTCAAATCCTAAAGAAATTCAAGAACATACTGGAAAACTCAAGATTAAATAAGAGGATGACTAACCTAAAATTGAATTCTGGAGGATGTCAAAGTCTTGCCATCACATCGAAGCTAATTAGCAATACCTTGTTACAACGACAAGCCTTTGTACAAGCTGTATCAAGAGAAACAATCAAATATTTACAGAACCTGGAAAATGTCAAGAGGAAAGACATTGCTGTGGGATACAGAACATTGGCAGAAAACATTGCCAAAATTCAAAAATTAGATTACATGCTGACAGCAATCATTTCCATTCATTCCAATAAAAGCTAGGTTGTCAAGAATATTACTACTGTTCATTATGTACATGTAGCAATAAATTCAAAACTAACCCAGTGCTGGGTGAAAAATTGACTTGGCAAAGAAGGGTGGTTTGACCTTTCTGAGAGTTTAATGCAAGTAAACCTAAGAAAGCAAAGAATTGAGGAGCTCACACGCTATACATCTAATAATGTACTTCTAAAACATACCATTGGAGGAAATGCAACAGCAAATTTATGCACAGCAAGGGCCTACAACAGAATTCTCAACTGATCAGATCATTTATTTTTAGTGACAGTGTTTGAAGGATAAATATTGCCAAGGACGCTGGGGACAACATCTTTGCTCCTCTTCCAAAAGTGTTACATCCATCTGAGGGAGCCTGGGTTTAAAGTCTCACCCAAAAATCAGGTTACCAGCACCCCCTCAGCACTGAAATGAAGTGTCAACCTGGATTGTTATTATTATCCAAGTTTATCCCTTCAGAATGAACCCATGACCTCCTGACACAGGTGAGAGCTGGCTGAGCAGAGCTTCTGAGTCAGGTGTGAGGGTTTATTTGCCTGCTTCTGTGCGAAAGGGAAGGGATGAGATGAATTCTCATGAAACTGATTATTGATACGCTCTGTACGTCTTAAAGAGTTGAAGGCAATGCTTTGCTGCCTGGTGATATGGTTGCCACAGAGACACATTTGGTGCATCTTAACCTTTCCTACAATAGATTTATTTTTGGCTTCTATCTCAGACTGCTCTCATAAGTGAGTCCTAATACTTCATGTCCTGGGGAGTTTCACTTCTCCTGCTAACTCGGTCAAGCAGCATGCCCAAGGATCAAACAGAAACCCTCCTCAGTTTATTTCAGTAACTCGTTCGTCACATGCCCTCATGTGATCTTTTATGTCTCCAGGAGTAAGCAGAATAACATTGCACTAAACTTTGATTTAAAGTGCCACTGTTATTAAAAAATAAAAGCAAAAGTAAATAATAACTGACAAATCATACATTATATGGTTCCATTTTGTGTGTAATTGAAAATAATATATGGTGTGCAATTTTTGTATTATACCATGCTGTAAATAATAATCTTATGTAGTCATTCTCCATTTCTCACCATCTATAGAGGATTTAATGTCTCTTGCAGAAGTACATAGATAAATTCACTGATTGAAGACAGAATGGCTGATAAATATTTTTAAAAATAGTAACCTGCACCACATTCACATAGGTAACTTTTAATTAATTTCAAAAAATATCACCAGCATATTAGAACTCCCAAAGGATGCTTGTATTTGAGTATAATGGCTTGGCCACTCTATCCAGCCAACTGATTAATTGTTGCAATATTTTATCTAGGTTTTATTTTAGCATATCTTCACACCCACACTATTACTTTATCCGTTGAGGAATAATGTTGGAAGGATTCCTGAGCTGATTATCAGCCTGTTGAATACTCTTTCCATAGTCAACAAGTCCTGGCATTAGACTTGAACTCAGAGTTTCTGGTCCAGTGGTAGCGACACCATCACTGTGCCACAAGCCCTCCACCTTATCCAGCCAGGCAAGTTTCTGATTTCTGTCAGTGAAGCTGGTTTTTCACTTCCTAACATATAATGACAAAATTAAAGAAATCAAAAGCTTGAATAAAAGCTTCATTGTAATCATGGTGCAGTTTCAGATGCTATCCATATAGAGCCTTTCAAAACTGACAGATGGTAACCCCTGTGAAGAATTGTCTCATCTGAATATACAAACATTGTTCCAATGATGGACAGGGAAAAACCCTTAGGTTCATTTCATCCCAGTGATGTGCAATCTAGGCTAGTCAGAGATTGCATCAGTGGCCCTTCATCATTGCATTAGGCTGCAAGATTGAAATCAAGCTTGTTCACTAACCATGACCCCATGAATAAAATCAAATACATTTAATATACACCAAATATTTTATAAGGAGTTATAGAAAATGCTAATCATTATATATTAATAGAACTATCAACTTCAAATGGTAAAAACAAAATCAATATTTTCACTTTGGACACAGAGGGCGGGCTCAGCTCTCACAGTAAATGATGTGAGCAATCAGCATGTACCTAACTTCGCTTGTCCTTGCTTTACACACGCATCACTTCAGTCATACCAATAGGAGAAAAACAATGCATACAGAAATAAGCAAAATGTGACAACCCTATGTGTGGGCACTGGTCAACAAAATGTCTCATAGGTCACACTCAGATCCAAGATGGGCCGCAGGTTGCCCATCACTGATTCAATGTCCCATACAATTGTGAATCTTTTGTGCATCACAATTGAAACATTCTCCACCTTGCATCATATATCAAAGAGACTTAAATTAATTAATTCATTTTAATGAATTAATTAATTATAAATTGGCTGTCGTGGCAAACTGTAAGCGTGTCATATAAAATATTAAACCAATTATTGAATCAAGTTTACATGATCAGGCTTAAGAACTGAATCTTGGCATGAATGAAGATGTTGGTGGACACCTAAGAAAATTGTGTGAATATAATTTTGATTCTGATATGGTGGCAAGGCAGCACAGAATGTACTGATTTTAGCCTTCTTTTCACTAGTCATTCTCAGGTGAACGATTGCCTCAATGACCGGAATGGGATGGGAAGTTCTCCAAACTTGCCCAGGATTGGCATTCCTACTGCAGTGAGTGGAATTTTGGCTGAGCGCCAAATTTTCCATTCTTGCTGGCAATGGTGACAGGGTGCATGACATTGGAAAATCCCACCCAATGTCTCAAAGATCAAACATTAACCAATTCTTCATAAATAATGGTCTGCAAAACTCTTGAAAGAGTTTGCACTTTGATTGAGAAGCCCAGCTCACCAAGACCACTTATTTGAAATCAGGCTGTCTACAAACGTTTTAGCAACTTTATGTTTAAATAAAAGGAAAATACTGTGGATGTTGGAAATCTGAAATCAAAACTGAAAAGGCTGGTTATATTTACATCATACCTTTTAACATATTAAATATCCCCATGTATTCTTTCAGACTGAAAAAGAAAAAAAAGTGATAAATTTGGTTTGGGGAATGAGGGTAATGAGTGCCTGAACTCTGCTATGTAATGTCAGCAATTCCTCCATATTGCACTAGGAGAGCATGAAAATATTTTGTAAATTGACACAGTAATACTTTCGACATCCAAGCAGGGTTTAGAAACTTTGATATTGCTCCATAGTGGATAATGGGTAATAATTGATGAGTTGCACATTTCTCCACAGCTCAATGGATATAAGAATGAAATGTTTAACAGTTGTTTGATCCTATATCGGCTAGATTTTATGTCCAAAGTGAAAACAAACTGCAATGAATTTCTTCCTTATAGCTGGCAACCATGTGCTTTATAATTCTTCCGTAAACTGTCAAAACAAATCTTGAAAGGTCTCTGACCATATCTCTTTTGTAAATGTGCTGTGGTCTCATCTCCTGCAGGTGGAGGCAAAAAGATAAACTGCTTGGACAACTTGGATTGATTTCCCAAATCTGACGAGTATTTATATAGCTTCCCCCAGTGTTATAAAACATATCCATGTTGCTGGGAGATCAGAAATACCATACCAAAGTTATCATATTCAAGGTTTCACAGAGCATTGTATCACTTCAGTGGCATTTATGGGGAAAAGACTATACCTCAAAGTGCATTCCTCCATTCAGTGCAGCACATCAGGAGCATAACTAAAGAGTTGCTCATCAGGCAGAGGCACCGATAGATCCATGCTTCATCTCCTTACGAGAAATGAGGTGAGACAAATTAAGCTTGCCCACAGGATAATGATTGGGAAATTGCAACCACAACATAGTTCAGCTCAACTTGGAAAATAGAAAATTATACTTTAAGAGTGAAGTATAAGAGCATCAGGTAGGAAAAGTGCAAGATTTCACAAAAAGTAAGATTCCAGGAAAAAAACTTGGCTCACATTCAGTGGGCAGAAAAGAAAGTGAACAGAGTGGCAGATCAGCAGTGGCAAACTTTCAATTAGCTCAGACAACATACAAAATAGATACAGTTGTAAAAGTTAAATTGGGAGTGATTCAAAGGTTAGAGATCTTTGGATAAATAGAGAGATTACAACTGAAGTGAAATTTAAAAGGAAACAAACAATAGAACTGTGGCTAACAATATTAAAGAGAATAGAGAAAGTGTATGAGGGAGATGAAAAGCTAAACTAGAAGGGAATATAAATATATTAGTTAATAACACAAGAAGGAAAT
The DNA here is from genome assembly GCF_965287045.1 of Carcharhinus amblyrhynchos. NCBI lineage: Eukaryota > Metazoa > Chordata > Chondrichthyes > Carcharhiniformes > Carcharhinidae > Carcharhinus > Carcharhinus amblyrhynchos. Next base: position 51,529,571 of record NC_137339.1, on the reverse strand, counting down.
ATGGGGTGGAATTTTCCAGAAAAACAGTAAAGTATCATTTTGTGTGAAAATCAACATGATTCCCGTTGGCACAATCCGGAACACAATCTTTTGGCATTTTGAAAATAATTTTTTGCCACGTGAGAAATGCTGTGCCTGAAGCATGAAGCATCTGATTCACCCGCTCTGGGAATCATCTGAGCACTTTAATCAAGGGGTGCTGCAATTAAATGACTCCACAGCTCTCAATCCTGTTCAAACCAGGAGAACAGCAGCCAAAAAACCCACTCCCAGATTCGATGAGAGGGCCTTCACTAGAATATTGGATGCAGTGGAGCAACAATCTTCCCTCAGGTTGGAAGGGGGCCCTCCCAACAAGTTAACAAATCCATCCTTCGAGGCGGTGGCAGCAGGGTCAGTGCCGGCAGCATGATAAAGATGACTGGTTGCGATGTTTAAAAAAAAGCTGAATGATCTCCTACAATCCATAAGGGTGAGTGACTTCTGTTTCCCTTTCAGATTCCACCCTTCTGTCACACCCATAGAATGTCACCTTGAACCCAAATGCCGCCTCCATACAAGTTACTAGCACCCGACCACCCAACATCATCCTCAAATCCAACTAACCCCACCCCCCTCCCCCACTCAGCATTTCTCATCACTCCTCATCAGAACCCTTTCCTGCCTAGGCACAGTGCCCATATATGCCAGCTGTCCTCAACCTCTGACCCGCGAGGGATCCAGATCACAGAATCCCTTTTTGTGTCCTTGCAGGAGAGAATAGTCCATAACATGTGGCACGATGGTACAGTGGTTAGAACTGCTGCCTCACAGCATAAGAGACCCAGGTTCGATTCCCGGCTTGGCTCACTGTCTGTGTGGAGTTTGCATATCCTCTGTGTCTGCATGGATTTCCTCTGGGTTCTCTGGTTTCCTCCCACAGTCCAAAAATGTACAGGTTAGGTGGATTGGTCATGCTAAATTGCCTCTTAGTATTAGGGGGACTAACTAGGGTAAATGGATAGGATTGTGGTTGGTGCAGATTCGATGATTCTATGAACTGTATGATTCTATGAACAGGCATGAGAGAAAGAAGACAGGTAGAGCAATGCCAGAATTGATGATCCTGACACCCTTTGAGGAAAGGGCCAATGAGTTCACAGAGAAGGAGCAGGAGTGGGGCCTACACCGAGAACGAGGTTGGCCTCTGATGGAAAAATGAGGAGCCTTCATCCAGTTGACCAGTCTCAAGTAAGCTACTTATTGTGCAAACCCCTGACCAGAACATGTAATAAATCAATGCCCCTTGCCTTGCAGGATCATCAACTCATGAGCCTTGGCCATCAATAAGCAGGGCAATCCCCCGCCCTCCTGGCCTCTTCCCTTCCACCCTCGATAGCACCTTGGAGAAGATCTTAGAGAAGAACATGGATGAATGTCACACCATCCATCGTCACAGAGACACATAGCTTGATGCATGAGCTTAGCAGATAGGCTCCTGGATCACTGGATGAGCATCACACAGCCTCCGATGCACATCGGATGGACACCGGACATCCCACGGAATGTGAAGTTGGAATTCTGCTGGATCCCAAGAAAAAGCTGTGCCCATCCAGATGCCACGCTTCTGGACACATTTGTCCCTCAGCTGCTGGAGATACAAAGGCAGAACCAGGAATGTCAGCAACATTCCCACCAGGAATGTCAGCAACATCCCCGCGCCTGCAAGACTGAATGGAGGAGTCCCAAAGCCTTCAGTTGTAGGAGATGATGCTGGCATTACATGGCACCCAGGCCATCGCTGCAAGGGTAATGACCGCAGTGCTGAGCCATAACTGATGAATTCCAAGGCATGACTCAGTCCCTGAGGATGAGGCCCAGTGTTGAGGGTTTCAAGACCATTGGCAGTCATGAGTGGGCCTCCAAGACCGGCAGCACCAAATGCCTTTGAGGCTTCAGGGACTAACTCCAGCTGTCCCTCCATCCTCTGGAGTGATCCAGGGGCCCACAAACACCAAGAGAGAGGAGGAAGTATGGACCTATCCGAGGCCCTTCCACCCAGGAGAAGCTGGAAGTGACCAGCTTTTCCAAGTCCCTCCTTCCTGAGACTGGTCTTCTCAGCAGCAATGGGCAAAACAGGCAACATCAGTGCCATCCAAAAGTCAGCTGGGTTCTTCTAGGTCAAGGCCCTCCAGAGGATGCCCACCAAGGGCGTCTCAGGCAACAAGGCATGGAAGGCAGCAAGCCATCTCCAATTCTGACGTGTGTCATGAAATTAGACCTTGTTCAAGAAAACATTCCATTCTTCCTTCATTCATCGCCCCCACTGTTAAATTAAGTTATGGAGGGTACAGCAGACAACCATGATGCAGGATGCAATGGAATGGCTTGCAAGATGAAAGAATTTTGGGGTCACGGGGTGGATACAGGTGAAGTCAGGCAACACCAGTTAGGGCTCAAAATTAATTGTCACAAAAGCACAACTCACCTTATTCAAACTTCTGGTTGTTCACACCCTTAAGGCCTTACTCTTTTTGATCCTTCTCCCAGTGAGGTAGATCCTCACCTCATCTGGATGCAGCTTTTCCCACAGACCCTTAATGTACGGCCAGAAGCAAAGCCCACTCAAACCTAGAGGAACAGACATCTGGAAGGACTCTGACATTAATCATTGAATCATTGAAGGGGGAAAGGTCTGTGTGGAACCAGAAGAAATGGCAGAGGTGCTTAATGAGTACTTTGCCTCAGTATTCACAGTGGAAGCTGATCTGGGAGATTTTGCTACGGATTTGCAGCAGATGGAAAAGATTGAGTATGTGGATATTAAGGAGGAGGATGTGTTAGAACTTTTGAATTCTATCAAGATAGATAAGTCGCCGGGACCAGATGGGATATACCTCAGGATACTGTGGGAGGCGAGGGAAGTGATTGCAGAGCCCCTGGCGATGATCTTTGCGTCGTCAATGGAGACGGGAGAGGTTCCGGAAGATTGGAGGATTGCGGATGTAGTTCCTATTTTCAAGAAAGGGAACAGAGATAGCCCGGGAAATTACCGACCGGTGAGTTTGACCTCAGTGGTTGGTAAGCTGATGGAGAGGCTACTGAGGGACAAGATTTACGAGCATTTGGAGAGGTTTGACATGATCAGGAATAGTCAGCATGGATTTGTCAAGGGCAGGTTGTGCCTTACGAGCCTAGTTGAGTTCTTTGATAATGTGACTGAACACATTGACGAAGGAAGTGCAGTGGATGTGGTGTACATGGACTTCAGCAAGGCGTTTGATAAGGTCCCCCATGCAAGACTTCTTGAGAAGGTGAGAGGGCATGGGATCCAAGGGCCTTTGGCCTTGTGGATCTAGAACTGGCTTGCCTGCAGAAGGCAGAGAGTGGTTGTGGATGGGTCTTTTTCGGCATGGAGGTCAGTCACCAGTGGAGTGCCCCAGGGATCTGTTCTAGGACCCTTGCTGTTTGTCATTTTCATAAATGACCTGGATGAGGAAGTGGAGGGATGGGTAAGTAAGTTCACTGATGACACTAAGGTCGGTGGTGTTGTGGATGGTCTGGAAGGATGTCAAAAGTTGCAGCAGGACATAAATAGGATGCAGGACTGGGCGGAGAAGTGGCAGATGGACCTCAACGTGGATAAATGTGTAGTTGTCCATTTTGGCAGAACCAATGGGATGAACGAGTACACTATCAAGGGCAGGAGTCTTAGTAGTGTTGAAGAGCAGAAGGATCTTGGGGTCCGGGTCCACAGGACTCTTAACTCGGCCTCGCAGGTGGAGAATGTGGTCAAGAAGGCATATGGTGTACTGGCCTTCATTAATCGAGGGATTGAGTTTAGGAATCGGGAGGTAATGCTGCAACTTTATAAGACCCTAGTCAGGCCTCATTTGGAGTACTGTGCGCAGTTCTGGTCGCCTCACTATAGGAAGGACGTAGAAGCTATTGAAAGGGTACAGAGGAGATTTACAAGGATGTTGCCTGGACTGGGAGGCATGCCTTATGAAGTTAGGTTGAGGGAGCTGGGACTCTTCTCCCTGGAGAGACGAAGGTTGAGAGGCGACCTGATAGAGGTTTATAAAATGTTGAGAGGAATAGATAGGGTGGATTCTCAGAGGCTATTTCCCTGGGTTGAAATGGTCGCTACGAGAGGACGCAGATTTAAGGTGCGGGGAGGAAAGTACAGAAGTGATGTTAGGGGTAAGTTTTTCACTCAGAGGGTGGTGAGTGAATGGAATAGGCTGCCGTCAGTGGTGGTGGAGGCGAACTCGCTGGGGTCTTTTAAAAGACTTCTGGATGAGTATATGGGGTCTAATGGGATTGGGGGTTATAGATAGGTCTATAGATTGGTAGGTGTTGATGTGATCGGCACAACTTGTGGGCCGAAGGGCCTGTTTGTGCTGTAGTGTTCTATGTTCTATGAATCCTAGACCCTAGATCCAAATCCCCCTCTAGAACTACGAGATCCCCCTTGGTTGCGTGGGCAGTCACAAAAGTCTTTGGGAAGAGAGATGATGTATAGCTATCGAACGACATGATAGTCCTAGTGTGCAAAAGGGGAAGCAATGAGGGAATCCCTGGTCCTCCTGCCCATGCAAACCCTTGTCCCTGCCTGAGCGCCACTGATGGCCCCTTGCACCTGTGGCAGACCAGCAATGGAGACAAATCTTGCAGACCTCGCATTCTGTTGGGCCTGGTCCAGATCAAGATTAATGTAGTCCAATGCTCTGGCATTGAGTCACATTTTTATGCAGATGACTGCGAAATACCACAAAAGTCACCCATGGACCAGTGGAATGATCCTTCACGGCCACAGGGAGAGGTCTCCCTTCTCCTTCACATTGCACCAGGTTTGACAGAAGGTGTCCTTCAAGGAGCTGTTGGACAACATGTGAGCATGAGAATGTGGGCAGCTGAAATTATTAAGTCTTAACTCATGATGAGAGTCATGAGTATGACTCTCTGGAATGTTGGAGGGCACAATTACTTTCTGAGGTAGAAATTGGAAATCTCATTGTGCCAGGCCTTTGCACTTAAGACTCTTGGGCAGCCAGCAGCATTCTCTCTAAATGCCTGTACATCACACCCCTCCTCCACCAGGAAGTCTGGGATGGGTTAACTGAGCAGGCAAAAACTTGGCGGATGAAATATAATGTGGAGAAATATGAAACCCGAAATCCACTTTGGTGGCAAGGATAGTAAAGCAGAATATTTCTAAAATAATTAAATGGGAAGTGTTGGTATTCAGAGAGATCTGGGTGATCTGGAAACTAGTTAAAGGAAATTAACATGCAGGTAAAGGAAGCAGTTATGAAAATAAATAACAAAGGGACAAGCATGTAAGTGTAAAGATGTTTCACTACAATTTGTATTGGGCCTTGGCAATATGACACATGGGGTGTTATGTATAGTTCTGGGCCTGTATTCTCTAGAGTTTTAAAGAAAGAGAGGTGATATCAATGAAACTTGCAAAATTCTTACAGGAAAATGTGGATGTGGATTGAATGTTTCGCTTGGTTGCTGAGTCTAGAACTAGGGCAGGTAGTCTCAGAATAAGGGAAAAGCCATTTAAGACTGGGATGAGGAAGAATTCCTTCACTCAGAGGGGATGAATCTTTAGAATCCCCTTCCTCAGAAGGCTGTGGAAAGTCAGTCATTGAGCATGTTCAGGACAGAAATTGATAGATTTCAGAATAACATCAAAGGATAAGAGGATGAGGTAACTGATCAGCCATGGTCTGTTTCAATGGCAGATTAGGATCAATGGGCCAAATGATCCACTCTTGCTCCTATATTCTGGTTTCCTTACCTACTTGTTTAAGGGGAAGTGCAAAGAAGATTCATTCAACTGAATCCTGGAAAAAGGGGATGTCCTGTGAGAACATAAGAACATAAGAAATAGGAGCAGGAGTAGGCCATCCAGCCCTTTGAGCCTGCCCCGCCATTCAATAAGATCATGGCTGATCTGTCGTGGCTCAGTTCCACTTTCCCGCCCTCTCCCCATAACCCTTAATCCCCTCTCCTATCAAAAACCCATCAACCCGCGTCTTAAAAATATTTAGCGAGGCAGCCTCCACCACTTCAACGGGCAGAGAATTCCAGAGATTCACCACCCTTTGAGTGAAGAAGTTCCTCCTCAACTCCGTTCTAAACCACCCCCCTTTTATCTTGAGGCTGTGCCCCCTAGTCCTACTGTCTTTTTTGAGCGGGAAGAGTCTCTCCACCTCTATCCTATCCATCCCATTCATCATCTTATATGTCTCAATGAGATCTCCCCTCATTCTTCTAAACTCTAACGAGTACAAGCCCAGTTTATTCAGCCTCTCCTCATAGCTCAACCCCCTCAACTCCGGTATCAGCCTATAAACCTCCTCTGCACTCCCTCCAAGGCCAAAATATCTTTGCGCAGGTGCGGCGCCCAAAACTGCACACAGTACTCCAGCTGCAGCCTCACCAATGCCCTATACAGCTGCAGCAAGACCTCCCTACTTTTATATTCAATCCCCCTCGCTATGAAGGCCAGCATCCCATTCGCCTTCCTGACCACCTGCTGCACCTGCAAGCTGGGTTTTTGCGACTCACGCACAAGGACCCCGAGGTCCCTCTGCACCGTCGCCTGCTGCAGTTTTTCGCCCCGTAAGTAATAATCCTTCCTACCATTCTTCCTACCAAAGTGGACCACCTCACACTTGCCAACATTAAATTCCATTTGCCATTTCCTGGCCCGCAAGATTAAGTAGATTTGAACCAAACTCCTTAGAGTTTAGAGGAATGAGAAGTGATCACTACAGAAAAATTTAAAATTGTTAAGGAGCTTGATAAAGATTCAACATCTTGAGCACTTCAGTGTTACATTTTATTTCCCAACCATCTGTCTTCTTTGATTGAACACCTTGGGCCTATCCCATTCTTTTCAGAGGAAGCTGAATAAATTAGGCTTGTACTCGTTAGAGTTTAGAAGAATGAGGGGAGATCTCATTGAGACGTATAAGATGATGAATGGGATGGATAGGATAGAGGTGGAGAGACTCTTCCCACTCAGAAAGGACAGTAGGACTAGGGGGCACAGCCTCAAGATAAAGGAGGGGCGGTTTAGAACGGAGTTGAGGAGGAACTTCTTCACTCAAAGGGTGGTGAATCTCTGGAATTCTCTGCCCGTTGAAGTGGTGGAGGCTGCCTCGCTAAATATTTTTAAGACGTGGGTTGATAGGTTTTTGATAAGCAAGGGGATTAAGGGTTATGGGGAGAGGGTGGGAATGTGGAACTGAGCCACGACAGATCAGCCATGATCTTATTGAATGGCGGGGCAGGCTCGAAGGGCTAGATGGTCTACTCCTGCTCCTATTTCTTATGTTCTTATGTTCTTATATTAAGTGTTCTCACTATTCACTCATATTTGGATTTTATTTATCCGTGGGGTTCACTATGGTTTTCCTGGAAGCTGATATTTCAGAAGTGAACTTTTACTTCCATTGGTTCCACAATTTTAGCCAACTATTTGCTAACTCTTATTTTGCCATTCCTTTTCAAGTTGAGTAATCTTTTCATTCAGCTCAGTGGCTATTCTGGTGAGTTTAATTAAAAAGTGAAGTTTAGTTATTAGTCACAAGAAAGGCTTACATTAACATCACAATGAAATTACTTTGAAATTCTCCTAGTTGCCACAGTCTGGCGCCTGTTCAGGTTAATTCACCTAACCAGCATGTCTTTCAGAATGTGGGAGGAAACCGGAGCACTCAGAAGAAATCCATGCAGACACGGGGAGAACATGAAAACTACACACAAACAGTGACCCAAGCCAGGAATCAAACACACACCCATGGCACTGTGAAGCAGCAATGCTAACCACTGTGCTACTGTGTTGCCCCAATTGTCTTTATTACATAGTGATATACTGAACCCTTATATAAGCTTAACAATTACACCTGGGCATTCAATTCCTTTTGAGTTTTTCTTCCATTGTTATTGCACTTTGACTGTTTTAATTCACTTGATAGATCTTCAATCTGTTTCATAAAATGTTCCTCATCTGATTTGAAAATCTAGATTTGCTCTTCCATACTGTGCGTCTCATTTTTCAAGTTCTTCAGATTGGATTGTTTAAGAATTTCATTGCTCTTTTCATCATGAAGTTCCAACAGTTCATCAGTCTTGGTTGCAAATTCAGCAGTCAACCAGCTGTTCTAAGCCATCAGTTGTTCCTTTTCCTCTTCCAGGCATTTTTCATGATTCTTCGAAAGTTTGGATATTTGAAGTTCATCAAGTTCTAACTTTTCATAACAAAAATCATCTGTACAGGAATGTTGGTTAGCTACACTGAACAGTTTCTCCTTAGCAGAGCCTAATTTTTCTATGCTAAACTTGTTTACCATTTATATATATATCTCCTTGGCAATGTAGTGCTTTTCCATGTTTCCTTCCAAATCTCTAACCATTTTCTTCAGCTCTGCAGTCTCTTTCTTTTACCTCTTGGCTTTCTCCTGGAATATTAAATATTGCTGAATTTTCTCTGCAAACTTGTTCTTCTGTTCTTTCAGAGTAGAATTAAATTAATTTTGCTTCTCTTTATAATCTTCCTCAGGACAAACCTTTGAACAGAGGGATCCTTGAAGTGTGTGAAAATTTTTCAATGAGGTTTTCTTTTCTTTGCAAAGCTCAGTTGCTGTGTCTTGTGTTTTCTTGTAATTTAACTGAGTCTCCTTGTTTTCTGCTGTTCAAGACACTCAGAATTTCTTCATACTGCTGAAGGATTACATATTCCTTTCACATTTGTTATTGAAGGACAATTAGCTGTCCTTTCAACACTTTATTTTCTTCTAATTTATTTCAAATTCACACTGATCTTCAGTACATTGCTTTATCACGACTGATAGTTCCAATATGATTTCTCTGAGGTAGTATTCCAACATTTTCTTAAACTCATATTATTCAAAGAGTCTTTCAGGAAAGCAATTTATGTGGGAACCTTTCTGTTTGCTGTTGTGCCAATTCTTCCAACTCAGCTTTGGTAGGAATACTTTCCAACTCAATGGCTTAATTTTCATTTGCAGGTTTTGTTGTTTTTGGGTTACATCAGATAACCTACTTAGACTGCTCCCAATGTAATTGGTTACTATTGTGCAATTTTCAAAAAAACTCTTTTTTAAGCCATTCTCAGCTTGCTTTTCCACTGCACTAAAGTTTTCAGCTTGTGTACTACATTGCATTGCCATCATCTGCAACCATATTCTGCTCTGTTTGTGTATTGTCTGCCTTGCCCTGGGGTCTCCTCATCCTTTTGGCACTTTACAAGAATTGTTCTACACCTTTTTTAATGTCTGTGTTCCCACAACTTAGTGCTAAAAATACTTGTCAAAACTTTTTAATAACTTACCAAATGTGGTTGACAGTACCTTATTTTATGATTATCTTATCCATAACTTCATCAAATAAGTCTAAGGATGTCTTAATTTGCACTTCCTTGGATTTCCTACTTAATCCTGATATACTGTAACCTAAAAACTTTCTTCTCCATACTACCCAGTTTTGCGTCAGGCTTGGACCTTACAAATTGGTCTGGTAGTTTTAATTTACTATCCTTGATTATTTTAGCTCTTATTTTCAAGATGGCACTGCAGTAACTACTTTTTTTTCTCTATTTCCTGCGCTTGTCAGGTTTTGGAAGGCTCCCACACAGATCTCAGAGCTCACTTTAAAACTGCGATTCTGCAAGAGACCTTTTAAACAAATAGTTTCAGCCAGCAATTTGCTTCTTTGAGCTTGGAAAATTGATTTGAAAGTGTTTTTTTTGTGTGTTACCTTCTGTTATAAATTCTTTTTCATTCATTTGATCTTGGCTGCCGTGTAGCTGCATGAACCCAGCTGAAACATTCTTTTAGCTGCGCTGGTTAAATAATTAGTATGCTCTATCTGATTTGTACCCTGGCTATTCCTTAAACGTTAGTTCGGCATTTTTCTGAATTTTGCTCACCCTTTTTGTGATCTGGCTTGGTCCTTTGACTTTGCATTTGACCAGTTCTAATGACTGTATTTACCATGAGCTTTTCTCCTCTTTTTGTCATCTGACTAAGTCCTTTGACTCTGAATTTAATCAGGTTTGACAATGAATTTACATGTGTTCTAGCCGAAATCCTTCCCAGCCACACAGTGGGTATTTCTTCTGTCCTTCAGCTTCCACGCTTGCAATGGAGCTTTTTTAGGCAATCTTCAGCCATATCTTCAAGTTAGATGCATCCATTCAGGTCAGGCTGCTTTTCTTAGTTTCATATGTTGGAATTTTGGGGTCCTGTACTTGCTGCCACTATGTTGTAATATTATTCGGTGTCTTATCAAGAGCTCTGGATGCTCGTATGGTTGAACATAAACTATTATTGTTAACACCCAACTATATACATATGTCCAAAGTATAGCCCTTTCTAGGTGCTATCTTATCAATATCTTTCAGATAGTCTAGTGCTATTTTTGCTAAACTATTAATCCAGAAACTCAGCAAATGTTCTGGGGACCAGAGTTTGAAACTTGCCACAGCAGATGGTGGAATTTGAATTCCATTAAAAAAATCTGGAATTAAGAGTCTGCTGATGACCGTGAAATCATTGTCAATTGTGGAAAAACTCATCTGGTTCACTAACGCCTTATCAGGAAGGAAATCTGTCATTCTTACCTGATCTGGCTCCAGAACCACAGCAATGTGGTTGACTCTCAATTGCCCGCTGAACAAGGAAACTGGGGATGAGCAATAAGCGTTGGCCAACCAGCGAAGCCTGTGTTCCAGGAATGAATAAAAAAAAGACTCTTTCAACACACAATCTACCATCACGTGACTTTCTGCATCACAATGTGGAAGGCCCCATTTCCCCGATCCCATATTACCCTTAGTAATCCAAACACCCTTATAGGAACATAGAAATAGGAGTAGGCCATTCAGCCCATTAAGCCTGTTCCACTCCTACTTATGGATAGTTTGCAATGCTTTGATTGTTGATAGGTTGGTAGTGATATAGCCCAGAGTTTACTATTGGATCCACTTTTGTCTTTAATAGATATACTTTGATTATTTGGGCAAATGGGCACAATTTTCTGACAATACAAAGTTTGTCAAATAATCAGAGGGACTGTAAAAGAATTTGGCAGGTTAATGGGATGGGTGGATAGGTGGTGGACCCAACTTAAGCATGTGGGAAATGCAAAGTGATAAAGCTCAAGAAGAATGCAAGGAATTGAAAGATATGGGTGGATACATCGGAGTGGAATATTATCGCTATTACTGAAACATAGCTAAGGGAGTGACAGGAAAGGACTGACAGCCAAAAGTTTCAGGGTACAAATGCGACAGGAAGGATAGAATAGAAGGTAAGAGTGGGAGGGAGTTGCGTTGTTGGTTCGGGACAACATCATGACAGTACTGAGAGGGGATATTTCTGAGGCTTTGCCCACCGAGTCTATATGGGTAGAACTGAGAAATAAGAAGGGGGAGGTCACTTTGGTAGGATTGTATTATAGGCCCCCAAATAGTCAGCGGGAAATTGAGGAGCAAATATTTAAGAAATTACAGATAGCTCCAAGAAAAATAGGTGGTAATAGTAGGGGATTTTAACTTTTGCAACATTGACTGGGACAGCCATAGCATTAGGGGTTAGGATGAGAGAAGTTTGTTCAATGTGTCCGGGAGGAATTTCTCATTCAGTATGTGGAAGGCCCGACAAGTGAAGAGGCAAAACTTGACCTCCTCTTGGGAAATAAGGAAGGGCAGGTGACAGGTGTTAGTGAGGGATCACTTTGGGACCAGTGACCATAATTCATTAGTTTTAAGATAACTATGGAGAATGATAGATCTGGCCCAAAAGTTAAAATTCTAAATTGGGGCAAAGCCAATTTTGATAGTATTAGACAGGAACTTTCAAAAGTTGATTGGAGGGAGTCTGTTGACAGGCAAAGGGACAGCTAGTAAGTGGGAGACTTTCTAGTGTGTTAACCACGGTTCATCCTTTTAGAGTGAAGGGCAAGGCTGATAGAAGGAGGGAACGCTGGATGACTCAAGATACTGAGGCCCTGGTCAAGAAGAAGGAGGATGATGACATGCGTAGGTAGCTGGGATCAAGTGGATCCCTTGAAGAGTATAGAGGGTGTCGGAGTAGAGTTAAGAGAGAAATCAAGAGGGCAGAAAGGGGACGTGAGATTGCTTTGGTAGATAAGGCAAAGGAGAATCCAAAGAACTTCTACAACTACAATAAGGGCAAAAGAGTAACTAGGGAGAGAATACAACCTCTTAAAGATCAACAAGGTCATCTATGTGCTCACCCATAAGAGATGGATGAGATCCTACATTAATATTTCTCATTAGTATTTGCTGTTGAGAAAGGCATGGATATTAGGGAATATGGGGGAAAAAGTAGTGATGTCTTCAGGAGTGTACATATTACAGAGAAGGAGTTCTGGATTTCTTAAAGTTCATCAAGATCGATAAATCCCTGGGACCTGATGAAATGCACAGTGGTTAGCACTGCTGCCTCATAGTGCCAGGAACCAGGTTTGATTCCTGCTTGGGTCACTGTCTGTGCAGAGTGTGCCCATTCTCCCAGTGTCTGCGTGGGTTTCTTCTGGGTGCTTCGGTTTCCCCCCACAGTCTGAAAGATGTGCTGGTTAGGTGCATTGGTCATGCTAAATGCTCCCTCAGTGTACCCAAACAGGTGTCGGAGTGTGGTGACCAAGGGATTTTCAGAGTAATTTAATTGCAGTGTTAATGTAAGGCTACTTGTGATACTAATAAGGAATCTTAAAACTTAAGTGTGTCCCAAGACATTGTAGGAGGCTAGGGAAAAAAATTGCAGGATATTTGAATCATTGACAGTCTCAGGTGAGGCTGGAGATTGGAGGGTGGCAAATGTTGTGCCTTTGTTTAAGAAGGGCTATAGGGAAAAGTCTGGGAACTACAGGCTGGAGAGCCAGTTGATGTCTACATGAACATTTGCAAGGCCTTTCCTTTCATCTATGCCTTTCTCAACAGCTTTGTAGGTTGTTGCAAAAAGTTAAGTCTCACAGGGTCCAGGGTGAAGTAGCCAATTAGATACAAAACTGGCTTGATGGCAGAAGAAGGTGGTTATAGAGGGTTATTTTTCAAACTGGAGGCCTGTGACCAGCAGTGTGACCAGTGGTGTGCCTTAGGGATCATGCTGGCCCACTGTTATTTCTCATTTATTTTCTCATTTATAGTTATGATTTGGATGAGAATTCAGGAGGCATGGTTAGTAAGTTTGCAGATGACACCACGATTGGTGACATAATGGACAGTGAAGAAGGTTACCTAGGATTGCAACAGGATCTTGATCAATTGGGCTGATGAATGGCAAATGGAGTTTAATTTACCTAAATCAAGGTGATGCATTTTGGTAGATCAAACCAGAGCAGGACTTACTCAGCTAATGCTAAGGTGTTAGGGAAAGTTATAAAACAAAAAGATCTAGGAGTACAAGTCAATAGCTCCTTGAAAGTGGAGTCACAGGTGGACATGGTGACGAAGAAGGCATTTGGCATGCTTTGTTTCATTGGTCAGAACATTGAATACAGGAGTTGGTACGTCTTGTTGAAGTTGTACAAGATATTGGTAAGGCCACACTTGGAATACTGTATACAGTCCTGGTCACTCTATTAAAGTAGAAAGAGTGCAGAAAAGATTTACTAGGATGCTACTGGGACTTGATGGTTTGAGTTATAAGGAGAGGCTGGATGGACTGGGACTTTTTTCCCTGGAGTGTAAGGGGCCTAGGGGTACTTAGAAACATGGAAGATAGGAACAGGAGGAGGCCATTTGGCCCTTCAAGCCTGCTTCATCATTCATCATGATCATGGCTGATCATCCAACTCAGTAGCCTAATCTTGCTTTCTCCCCATAACCTTTGATCTCAGTCATCCTAGTGATCTTATAGAGGTCTATAAAATAATGAGGGGCATAGATAAGGTAGATAGTCAGCGTCTTTTCCCAAATGTAGGGGAGTCTAAAATGAAATGGCATAGGTCTAACATGAGAGGGGAAAGATACAAAGGGTCGAGAAGGACAATTGTTTCTCACAGAGGGTGGTGAGTGTTGGGAACGAGCTGTCAGAGGTAGTAATGGAAACATAAAAAATAAAAGCAGGGTTAGGGTTAGGGATAGGGGCCTTCGAGCCTGCCCCACCATTAATTTTGATCATGGCTGATCATCAAATTTAATATCCTGATTCCCCATCTTCCCTCCCCCATATCCCTTGATCCGTTTATCCCCAAGATCTGTATCTAATTTCTTCATAAAATCAGACAACGTTTTGGCCTCAACTACATTCTGTGGTAGTGAATTCCACATATTCATCACCCTTTGGGTGAAGAAATTTCTCCTCACCTCAGTTCTAAAAGGTTTACCCTTTATCCTCAAACTATGATCCCTAGTTCTGGACTCCCCCACCACTTAGAATATTCTTTCTCAATCTTCTCTATGTAACTTTGATAGAATTTTATAAGTTTCTATAAGATCCCCAGTAGACGATTTGTCTTTTAAAAAGCATTTAGATAATCACATAGGTAAGATTGGTTTAAAGGGATATGGACCAAACCTGGGCAATTGGAACTATTTTAATGGTAAAAACTAGGGGCATGGACAAGTTCAACTAAAGGGCCTGCTTCCATGCTGTAAACCTCTATGACTCTATTAAAGTTTGTGGAATACTATAAGGCTCACATACATAGCTCTCTGAATGTGTGAGTGTGGATAAATATAGGCAAAAGTGCAAGCTGTTCAACACAAATATCAAATCTGCTAATACCTTTCTACTCAGTCCCATTCTTCCTTTTTGATCAAATTAGCAAGATTTCTTCCCGGAAGTAATATTTTGAGATACAGTATATGAGGAATTTGAGACATGAATAAATGTATCATGTTTGGAAATCATAGGTACTTTTGGGCCTATGATTCCCAAAGCTTTCCACCACTGGGGTTTTGATTGCATCATGTCTGGGTTTGTTGTAGATAAAATGATAAAGAATCATTGCCATGATTAATTAGCTATATTATCATGATATCACAAGACTGTCGGGATGTTGGAAGATAAACTAGACGGACTGCAGTAATTTTTCTTCCAACAGTTTCTATGGCCCTATATCCTAAATTTATTAATTACATATGACCTTCTAAAAAAAAGGATAAAAAACATTAGGGATTGCCAAGGAGAAGCAACAACAAACATAGGAGGAGTCAGTATAATCCATGATTAAAAAAAGTAAGCAGAAGGGGAGGCATTGGAAAGGAACCACAGTTGAAGTATTATGTTGACTTCTGAGCCTTACATTGTAGGAGGGATGCTGAGGCAATAGAAGGCATGATGGTCTAATAGATGCTGCCTGGTATGAGGAAATATGAATATTTAGAAAGGCTTGAGAAAATTGATTTGTTTTCATTGTAACAGAGAAGACCAACTGAATAGGTAGTAATAGACTGTTTTCAAATACTTAAGAATTCATTAATGAGACAACATAGCTATAAAATTAAATATAAAAAATTTAAGAGAGCAGGGGGAATTTTTATGTCAGGGGTTCTGACACTATGGAATGCAGTGATTAAACAAGCAATGTTAACATTTAATGATAGGTTAGATACTGAACATAGGAGACATTTGAGATTATGACAATTGCTCATGTGGAGGCCAAAACCAACACAGACTGGTTGGCTCTTGCAGTCTCTTTCTAAATAAAGGTTCACTACCATTTCTAGCCAGTCACTGCCAGATCTGGCTACATCACTTAAAACACAGTTGTGCTTTCTGTCAAAACTGTTCACTATTCTGTGCTTATGCCAGATTCACAGCAAACCATCTTCTTAAACTCCCCCTGGCTCCTCCAGTCTTACCTCTAACAACATGTGCAAGGAGTTTATGGACTTGTTATCATTAAGATTGAGACCATCCATCCAGGTGCCTCTGTTGCTTCCCTTCCTTCACCTAACCCACTGGCCAAACTTCCTCTAAAGATTTCCAACTGTCCCAGTTCTGGATGTGCACCTTTCTTTAATTTTTCTTCTATGGCCCCTTATGCCCTCTCCAAGGTAATCCTGTTCATGACAGCTACCTGCTGCTCCATAGACATTATTCTCACTAAACTCCTGATCAACTATCTTCCCTTTCTGGGTCCCATGTTAGCTGATATTGTTAATTGTTCCCTTCCTTGGCTGCTGTCTCTCTGCTTATACCTGTCACTATTATTCCTTTTATCAAAAAAACCTTGAAACCTCTATATTTGAAAACTATTTCATTCACTGGTGGTGTGGTTGCTGGTTTCTGATATGTGTGGCCTATCCTATCTCGAGACATTGTCGTCTTACTCTGCTATTTACTTTAGACTTATTTATTAGTACTATATATATGATAGGTTACAGAGTAGGCACATACTGGAGTTCTATGAGGATGTGTCTAGGGCGGTGGATAGAGGAGAGCCGGTGGATGTGGTCTTTCTTGATTTTCAGAAGGCGTTTGACAAGGTACCTCACAAGAGGTTATTGCAGAAGGTCAGGGGACATGGAGTTGGGGGTAGGGTGTTAGCGTGGATAGAGGATTGGTTGTCAAATAGGAGGCAGAGAGTGGGGGTCAACGGGTGCTATTCGGATTGGCGGATGGCTGATCATCCAACTCAGTGGTGGTGACTAGTGGAGTGCCCCAGGGTTCGGTGCTGGGGCCTCAGCTATTTACCATTTATATAGATGATCTGGAGGAGGGAACCGAGTATAGGGTGTCGAAATTTGCTGATGACACCAAGATTGGTGGAACGGCAAATTGTGCGGAGGGTGTGGAGAGTCTACAGAAGGATCTAGATAGGCTGGGCGAATGGGCCAGGAAATGGCAAATGGAATTTAATGTTGGCAAGTGCAAGGTGGTCCACTTTGGTAGGAATAATGGTAGGAAGGATTATTACTTACATGGCGAAAAACTGCAGCAGGCGACGGTGCAGAGGGACCTTGGGGTCCTTGTGCACGAGTCGCAAAAACCCAGCTTGCAGGTGCAGCAGGTGGTCAGGAAGGCGAATGGGATGCTGGCCTTCATAGCGAGGGGGATTGAATATAAAAGTAGGGAGGTCTTGCTGCGGCTGTATAGGGCATTGGTGAGGCTGCAGCTGGAGTACTGTGTGCAGTTTTGGGCGCCGTACTTACGCAAGGATATTTTGGCCTTGGAGGGAGTGCAGAGGAGGTTTACTAGGCTGATGCCGGAGTTGAGGGGGTTGAGCTATGAGGAGAGGCTGAATAAACTAGGCTTGTACTCGTTAGAGTTTAGAAAAATGAGGGGAGATCTCATTGAGACGTATAAGATGATGAATGGGATGAATAGGATGGAGGTGGAGAGACTCTTCCCGCTCAGAAAGGATAGTAGGACTAGGGGGCACAGCCTCAAGATAAAGGGGGGGCGGTTTAGAATGGAGTTGAGGAGGAACTTCTTCACTCAAAGGGTGGTGAATCTCTGGAATTCTCTGCCCGTTGAAGTGGTGGAGGCTGCCTCGCTAAATATTTTTAAGACGCGGGTTGATGGGTTTTTGATAAGAGAGGAGATTAAGGGTTATGGGGAGAGGGCGGGAATGTGGAACTGAGCCATGACAGATCAGCCATGATCTTATTGAATGGCGGGGCAGGCTCGAAGGGCTAGATGGCCTACTCCTGCTCCTATTTCTTATGTTCTTATGTTCTTATGGTACAAAGTTCTCTCGTGAGCACATTGATACAAAGGAGCAGGACTAGGCCATTCAGCCCATCAAGCCTGCTCTGCCATTCAAATCCATCATGGATGATCATCCGATCAATGGCTTTTTCCAATACTATCCCCTTTATAGGAATAATTATAGAGGATGTTAATAGATTGTTCCATCCTCTGTCCCAGGTACCTAGCAATTGACTGTTGATGTCGCTGTTACATCCTGGCCTACATCACTCATCATCATAGCTCCTCTATTCACACATTATTTTATAATTCCCCCCCAAGTATTCTTAACAATATTTTCTTAACAATATTAAACTGTAGTAAAACTATTTTATATTTCTGTAACTCCTTTTTACTGCTACAGATTCACTCAAGTTCCTACTCCCACCCCCAAGTTACTGTTATGAGGGATTCAGTCTCCCAAGATGTTATCAGCTCTTGGGGAAGAAATCTTGGAGACATGTTGGTGTTTGCCTTTTCCTTGGAAGACTTCAACAGCAGCAAAATAGGACAGAAACTTTCCAGTACAATAAAATATTTATTAAACAATTATACCTTTACAGAAATACACAAGTTTGTATGGTTAATGCAAGATACAAAATTCATCTTATACTCTAATGTTCTCAGTAAGTACATAGTCCATTTAAAACAATAGGCAAAATGTGGTCAGACTTCATCCCCTATCTGAAACCAGGTGGTAAATGCCACCCAAAACAACTTCTATGGATTTCTCATCAACTCCTCCCCACATGCTTATCACACTGTGAGCCAACTGGTCTCACTGGAAGTCTGTTTTTCACACAAGGTTTTCCTATCTCTGTTCTCAAATACACACATTGGAATCTTCTCCCAAACAATGTTATCTCTTGGATGTCTTCACCAAGGATCCATCTCCAGGGTTGCAACCTCTCTTTCCTGTATTCCTTTGCCCTTGATCACCATTCAAGCTTTGCCTTCCGCGCACTCTCAGATACCTAGATATACCACTAGAACATCAATGCTTCATAGGTGAGTAGTAAGGAGTCTTGGATCACTTGGTTTCCCCAACCCAAATTCATTTCAATCTGCTTTCTGCAGTTTTGCCTTTTTGGATGTTCTTTCTGCTCCTTACTTTTAACTTCACCAAACAAAACCTTCTTTTCCAGATTTCTGTTCTTTATTCCTTTGACTAGAAAGTGTTCTTGCGACTGCCTCCATCCCTCTTCCTGGTTTAAGACCCTTTCTGTTCTTTGGTTTGGGACTCACTTTCTGTCTCCTTGCATTGTTCTGACTATTCTGTCTGTCGAATCTTGCTTCCAACTGCACTGACGTTCTCTAAAGTAAATTCAAACTGCTGCCTCTGGTTGCAAGGCAACAGTTCAATTTCTTACACCCTGTGTTTGCTTTAGAGTTGTAAAACCTTCATTAAAATGAAGTCTCCTTAATGCACAACGATACAATTGCACTTATCAAGTTCCATTCTCATCTATTCGCTAGCCAGTGATTCACCTGCAATGACTTCTCTTTCAGCTCTCTCCATCATTACGCTTAGTGTCACCTAAGAATCCTCGGTCTCCTCCTATTTCTCATCTACATGGTGTCCCTCGGTGACCATCCCTAAAACTGCCTATTTCTACCTCTGTTAAATTGCCCAATTCCACCCTGCCTCAGCTCAATTGCTGCTAAAACCTTCGTTCATGCTTTTGTCACTTCAGACTCGCCAATTCGAAAGCTCCCCTTGTCAACCCTCCATCTTTCACTTTCTGTAAACCTGACGTTATTCAGAACTCTGCCAGCCTCACCCCGACTCTCATGAAATCCCACTCACTTATCACTTCTGTGCTCATTGACTCTCAATTTTGCAAAGCTTTGATTTTAAAATTGTCGTCCTTGTTTGCAAATCTCTCCATAGCCTCACCTCCCTCCCTATTCTTGTGATCTCCTGCAATCCCACAACTGCATTCATCCAATTCTGGCCTCTTGAGCAGCCCCAATTTTAATTGCTCTATCATTAGCAGTCAAACATTCAGCTGCTTAGGCCCTCTGGAATTCCCTCTGTAAACCCCCCAGTCTCTCTATCTCTCCATCCTGTTTGAAGACATTCTTTGAAATCTACTATTTGGACCCAGCGTTTGATCATCTGACCGAATACCATCTTATATGGCTCAGTGTCAAATCTGTTTGATAATGCTGCTGTAAAGTGCCTTTGGACATTTCATTTTGTCAAAGACATTACACAAATATGTGGTAAATAAAGTGTCACAATAGCAGGATTAATCTTTTTTTTATTTGCTTAGAGCTGAGCCTGCTGAGTCAAAGCTGGATTGTGTGATCTTGCATCAATTGTGGTCAGATAGCTCTAAGGATGTGATCAAATCAAGAGAAGCCCAAACCAAGCATGGATTGCTAGAAGACAGAGGAGGACCCTTACATTTCCAGTTCCCCGAGCTCATTGGAAGCTCCCCTCCTTCTCCCTCTACCTTTCCCCTTACCCCTACCAAGGTTGGTAGTCCTAGAATAACTCCAGGAGTCAGCTGTGAAGGAATCATGTTTTATTGCACAAAATGAAAACAAACAATAAGCCTGTAGTGAACACAACAGGTTCCAACCAGCACTAAAAGCAAAATGGCTCACTCAGGATCTTGCTTTATGCAGGGCTTGGTATACAAGCTCCATCTGCCTGGCTAATTACCAATCTCTTTGGCCAACTAAATAAACTAAATCAAATTAACAAAGGGCCAAATCAAAATGGGCAGCTCCCAAAAGCTGGTGAACCACTTGAAACAAAGGGCAAAGTGGAAAGGAAACTTAAAATATCAAATCAAAATGTGATTTAAAGGGATCAATAATGCACCCCAGTTGCTGTGGTGGCCAGCGGGCACAGAAGGCGTTAACGGTATCCTCGGACACTACATGCTCCCTCTCCAGGGACACCCAGCCATGAGTATAGCCACAGTAGAGGGGCAGTAAGTCGGATGATCCCCCTTGGTCGCCCACTGCCTGGACATGTTTATCACAAGCTTTGCCAGGCTCAGGAGCAGCTTTGCTAATTACCAATCCCTAGGGAGCTCCTATTCAACAAGCCCAACTGGGAGGTCAATTAGTGATTCCTCATGCAGATCATGGGGATTATCACACCCAACTAACACACCCAGCTAAATAATCCAGCACCACATGCCTGAAGTGTTCTGATGTGGGTCCTCCAGTCCCCAAGGGACAGAAACCCACCTCAAGTCTGATAACTGTTAAATGGCTACGGGGAAGTTGGTGTTCCTATCGGCAGGTTGGGGGGCTGGGGCAGAAATTGAATAGGGTTGTTGGTGTGGGGGAACAAGGGATATGGGGGCAGGAGTGAGTGAAGGTGGGGGGTGTTGTAGAAAGTCGCACTGTGTGAGATCTTCAATCCTGAAAATATCTAGCAAAGCACCACCCATCGGACTAACAGGTACTGTAGCAACTTCCATTTTCATTGAAATATTCCATTCAGTATACTAACTTCTATATATAATGAAGATAATATAGACTGATAGACAGATGCAAATGGATCTTCCCAAGTCAATTGCAGCAAAACGTACTTGAAATTGCAATGGTTGAGTTCCACTTTAAAGTCTCTGCTAGAAAAGGGGGTAATTTTATCATTGCATTGTGCCCATTTTCAGCTGCAATGTAGTGGTAAAGTGGGCCATAAAGCGTTGAGTGTGATTGGCATCGGTTCTCAGCCAGCGTCATTTAACAAGCACCAAATATCCAGCGCGATCAGCCTCTCACTGGAAATGGGTGAGAGACAGATTAATATATTTACATTTATTAAAATGGGCATTTGCACCTGCTTAGTGAGCCCGATGCTCAATTGTCGGGGCTTGGCCCGCCACCCCCCCTTTAAGACCTCACCGGGAAAGATTCTCGCCAGTGAGGAATCAATGTGCTCCCCATGAACGAGAAGCAGTCGACTTGGCCTCACCAATGGAACTGGAGACCACCCCTCCAGGCAAGGGGGAATGCCCTTTGGGCAGTGTCAGATTAGCAATGCCACCCTGGCACCAGGGCAATGCCATTGGCAACAGGGCAATGCCCACTGCGCACCTGGGCAATGCCCCTGGGCAGTGCCAAGAGTGGGGCTAATGGGGGTGGGGCCACTGGGTAGGGGCTAATGGGGAAAGGACTAACAGGGGAGGGGACATGTTGCCACTCTGTAAGGTCGATGCGGGGAGGTTGGCAGTTCCGCAATCTGTGGGGGACGGCAGCAGGTCTGTGATCATTGGGATGGGGGTGGTAAGGCGGGTCCACGATTAGTGGGCAGAGGGCAGTGGGTCTGGGATTGATGTGGGGTGGGTGGTGGGTCCACAATGGATGGGGGAGGGGGATTCACGAGGTCCACGATTGGTCTGGGCAGTGGATGGGGGTCAGCAGGAGCAGCAGTGTGGGCTGGGGCCCCCGCAATTACAGGGGGAGGGAGCTGCTTTAGGCCGCCTGCAGTAACAGGGACCTGACAACTCTTTTCTCTATCAGACTCTTGCTACTTCTAATGCACATGTGCAGCATCAAAGGCCCGCACATGCACACTACCTCCCTCTGCAGTCTTTTGGGTGCATTCACTGGCTTCTGCAGTGCAGATTTGACACACTCAAAATTTTGCAAATCGTGTGATTTGGGGAACAGGTGGGGACATTGGGGGGGGGCCTAAAAACCGGCCTAAAAGTCAGATCTGAAACTCTATTAGTTTCAAGTCTACCCAGCACATTGAATAAAAATGGTAAAATTGCCCCAATAATCTTCCTTGATACACAACAATCAGAAAACATAATCGGTTCTTTTCTTACTTTAAAGTATATTCCCTAATGCATTTAAAATAAATAATTTAATGTAGTTCTGTTAATACAGATGAAAATGAATTTATCAAAAAAGCATTTTTAAGAAGGGTATGCATCCCTCCACACACGTGTGAAATGACTGAAAATGCCTAAGATCGAACTAAGTTGAACAAAGATCCAACAAGGGGAAATATCCACTCTGCATCTTGTCAATCCCCTTTAACATCTTGTATACCTCAATTAGATCTCCTCTCATTCTTCTAAACTCCTGCAAGTAGAGGCCTAAACTGCTCTATCTGCCTTCATGAGACAAACTCTTCATTCCCAGAATCAATCCAGTGAACTTTTTCTGAACTGTATCTAATGTAATTACATCCTTCTTCAAGTAAGAAGACCAAAACTGTATGTAATACCCCATATGTGGTCTCACAAATGCTCTTTAATGTCAAGGGTCGATGGTTAGATTCTCTCGTTGGAGACGGTCATTGCCTGGCATTTGTGGGCTTGAATGTTACTTACCACTTGTTGGCCCAAAGTCTGGATATTGTACAAGGGCAGTAATTTTCCCCTCATCTTTGGAGTTCAGCACTGTTGTCCATGTTTGAACCAAGGCTGTAATTGGGTCAGGAAGTGACTGACTCTGGCAGAACCCAAACTAGGCGTCAGTGAGCAGGTTATTGTGAAGCAAGTGCTGCTTGCTTGTGTTGTTGATGACTCCTTCCATCACTTCACTAATGATCAAGGACAAACTGAAGGTAATTGGTCAGGGTTGGATTTGTCCTCTTTTTTGAACCAATCTCATAATTTCTACCTGGAGATGTGCCCACCTTGTTATACAAAACCTGATTCAGGTGAATTGAAATTTGGGCCAGCGGAAGATATATGTAACAACCCGGTCAGTGGTTTTAGGTATAAGTTATGGACTAAATTTTTTGGATCTTTCGCGTTGGCTTGGCCGATTCTGTCCAAACCGTGATGGAATGCAGGAACAAGATGTCAGTGCTAGCTCAATTTGGTAATACACTTGCCTTCATGTCACAAAGTTCAAGTTCTGTTCTGAAGCCTCAGAACGAAAATCAGTACTGAGGGAGTGCTGCACTGCCAGAGAGTCTTTCTGATGTGACGTTAAATTAAGGCCTCATCTGCCCTCTCAGGTGGATGTGAAAGATTGCAGCGCACTGTTTGTGAAGAAGAGCTAGGGGCCATTCCCTCCAATACCCAGCCTGGCTAATAATATTTAATCACCCTAGTAAAGATCGCCCAGAGACAATATCTGACCACAATCACATTGCTGATTGAGGGAGCTTGCTGGAATGGACTGCCGCGTTTCCTACGTCACAGCAATGACTCCACTAAAAAACGCATTATATAAAAGCTCTATATAAATACAAGTCTTGTATTTTTTCAAAACTAGTGGTAACAAGCAGAAACTTCACCCTGTGCTATTCAGTTGCAGGTTAGAGTTGAAGCTGCCAAAATTTGAAATCTGCTTTGGGTCCCTCGAACAAATTGTTGAATTTGTAAACACCTCCCCGACACTGTGTACACCATAACTTATTAAATATTTAAAAAAACAATCTCTAACGAGTGTGTGTGTGTTTTTTTTTAAAAAAAAACCACGTAGTAAAAGAGTTTTGATTGAAGAGGAGCAAGTGTATTGAAGGAGAGAGAGCACTGGGACGGACAGACTGACTGAACTCTCCCTCCGCCAGGGAGAGGCACAAAGGGGAGATTTAAATGGTGGGAAGTCACAACGAGAACAAGAGCCCTCCTACCTAGCTCGGTGCGCCAGTCATTTACAGTAATGCGTGCTCAAAAAAAGGTTCATTTCCTGATCACGTGGCATTGAGGGAACTGTTATCTTGTTTTATATTTTAAAATAGCCAAAGGCGGAGGAGGAGGGGGAAAAGTGTGTGTAGAGGAATTAAGGCTAGGAATTTGGGCCATCTCTTTTGATTTCGGGAAGGAGGGGGAGGGAAGGAAGGAGGGAGAGGGAGCTGGGCTTCTCCTCCTCCTTCTCTCTGGGCTGTGATGGTGACAGGATCTTGCTGAAGCTGAAGTTGTCCCCTTTGCCTTCCCTCCCAGCGCTGGGAGGCTCCGGCCGTTGCCTCGCCTCATTGTATCCAGCGCTCGGCTACATTCTTGCGGCATGGGGACGTGTTACAGTCTGAGATCGCGGCTCATCGGTCCCCACAGCACCTCCAGCATCGCTTACACAGGGGGCCGGCCGCCCAGTGCCACCGCCGGCGGAGGGGAAGGGGATGGCGGGGGCGGGCAGCAGGAGCAGCCGGACGGGCAACTGAGAGAGCGGCTGCGGGCCGAAGAGAAAGCCCGCCTCAAAGCCGACAAGAAACGGAGCCGGAGCATCGATAAGAGCCTGAAGGCGGAGAAACGCGAGTACAAACAGACACACCGGCTGCTGCTGCTGGGTGAGTCTTCCACTTTGCTCAGCTCCCCCCTGCATGTCAACCTGCTTCTTTCATGACTGCCACTGCACCTCAAAGCCGCCTCAATAATCACCCCGGCTGTAACCTCAGATCTCTTGGGTTTTGTTCTTTTGGGCCAACTCCATGGGCTGTCACAGATCTTCAAACCCAGTTCAGTTGGGATGAAATGTCATGGCCTTGAGAGGGCTTGGTGACTGACTTCAGGAGCCAACCTGAAAAGTTTACATTTTAACAAGTTCTCATTTTAAGTTATGGTTACAATTTCTTGGAAGTTAGAAGTTGATCATTGTGAGAACAAACTTTTGATGAGGGTGTATAGTTGGAAGAAAGGGACTATGAAGTGTAATGTATTTAAATAAATGGGGCCTGACTGTCACACACAGGTGATATAAAGTCACAATTGTCTTGGCCAACTTGCTACCTTCCGCCCTCCATAAACCATTTCCCACTATCCCTGTGGCCTGGATTGGTTCCTGGTTCAACAACCCTCAGTATCATATTCAAATCACCCCATGGCCTCACCCATTCCTATCCCTCAAACATGCCCAGGCCCTAGAGCTCTTGATTTCCTTCCCTAGCCATTCTGCCCACACCTCCCCTTAAAATCAAACTCATTGATCAAACCTAATGTTGTCTCCATTGGCTCAGTGATTATTGTCTGATTACCCTGTGCTGCAGTGCATTGAGATGTTTACTGTCTTGAAGGTGCTGTCTAAATGTAATCTGTGCTGGTCTAAAAGTTGTCAAATCAACCAACTCCATTTCCCCAATGCTTCTAATTCCTCCCATGCCTCTGTGTTGTCAGGCTTTGATATTTCAATCCTGGGTGAGCTGCAAATCCCTCCAGTTAAATCATAGAATCCCTACAGTACAGAAGGAGGCCATGCAGCCCACTGAGTCTTTACCGACCACAATACCACCCACGCCCTATTCCCATGACCCCACGCATTTACCCTGCTAATCTTCCTGATACTAGGGTCAATTTAGCATAGCCAATCAATCTAACCCGCACATCTTTGGATTGTGGGAGGAAACCGGAGCACCCGGAAGAAACCCATGCAGACACAGGGAGAAAGTGCAAACTTCGCACAGACAGTATTATAAAATGTTGTAAAAACTGAAGCCATCATCTTCTGCTCCAACCATGGAGTTCATACTTTTGGCCTGTGACTTTGTTCCCTCTCCCCAGATACTGTCTCAGGCTAAGCCAGACTGTTTTATAGCCCTATTCAACCTAGAGCTTGGCATCTGTCCCCACTAAAACAAAGAGTGCCAGTTTCCACCTCTGTAATATTATCCCCCTCTGCCCTGACCTCAGTCTATCTGTGGCTGAAACCCACATCTCCATGGCGTTGTCATCTAGTTGGTCTCCTGATGTCTGTAAAATGCAGTTCATTCGATACTGCTTATATTCTATACTATACCAGTTCCCTCATCTTCACCAGCCTGCTCTGCTCCCAATGGCCTAATGCCTCAAATTTAGAATTCTCATCTTTGTGTTTAATTCCTGTATTGCCTCACTGTTTCATCCTCTAATCCCCACTGAAGTGTCCATGCCTAGGGCAATTATAAAATCCTTTTCCACTTCCTCAACCCCTATCTCGTTTTGCCCCACCATTGCTGCCTGTAGCTACAGCTGTCGGGACTGAGTGTTTGTGAATTTCCTCCATAAAACTTTCCACCCCTCTTTCTTAGAAACTTCCTTTAAAACACACTTTTGGACTCTGCCTGATGGCTCCTCCATAAGCTTGACGTTAATTCCTTTGATTATGCCTCAGTGAAATACCTTGCAATGTTTTGCCATTATTCTGAGGACCATTTCTTTTAGACATAAATATAACAATCTCCCTTATTTTAAGGGGTGGTGTCAGAGAAATAGGGTAGATCCTCTTAACAGTTTGCTTTGGCCTATGGTATCAGTATCAGGTTGTCATTTGCTAAGAGACTGCACTCTGGTTGTGAAGCTGTCTACAGGCTAACATTTCAGGCAAGAGCCTAGTGATGGCCCCAGTTCGAATGCTAATCCTTTTCAGGTGCTGGC
This sequence comes from Carcharhinus amblyrhynchos, assembly GCF_965287045.1. Classification (NCBI taxonomy): domain Eukaryota; kingdom Metazoa; phylum Chordata; class Chondrichthyes; order Carcharhiniformes; family Carcharhinidae; genus Carcharhinus; species Carcharhinus amblyrhynchos. Next base: position 51,502,606 of record NC_137339.1, on the reverse strand, counting down.
GGACTTGCTGTGCATTTTTTTTGCTTTTCATTTCTGTTTTTCAGCATTGCCTCGGCTTCCGTTTAACTTTGTTGATTGTTTTAATGGTTACATTTTGTAGTTTTGTTAACTTCTTCTTTTCAAAAACTTGAATTGGGGATGGAGGAATGTTGTGTCTAATAATACTAATGCAAAACCCTGGTTACACAACTCGTGAATGATGAATTGGTGAACATGTCGTTACAAGAGCTGTCATTAGGAAAATGTTGGGGATAATTTTCATAATTGACAAGAGTCACCAGCTGATTTAAATATAAAAGGTCATGTTTAAAGCTGTGATGTACCTCAAAGTAAGTAATTTCTTTTCTTAGTTTTCCTGTGCAGCATGCCATCTTCTGAGTATCTTGCCCCCTTCCCCTGTTTTACTCAAGAGACTAATCTTCATGTATAGGCTAGACAGAAAGGGGTAGATCTTGACTTTGTGCAATAATTGTAAAATGGGAAATAGCTTATTTTGCAACATTCTCGATTTACATCTCTCCAAATTTTTAATCACATTGAAGTTGGTGGAAATAAATATCATGGGAGATGTTGAACAGGTTGCCGATTCGTATCGCCAAGTTGTAAACTTATTGCACAGACTTATTGCCCTTCTCTGTCCAGCCTGTATGTGAAGATTCGTCCTTTGAGTAATGTTAGAGAGAAGGGGAAGGTGCTCACCAGACATGACATGCTGCACAAAAATTTCTGAGTGTCACTTGGCTACTAGGGCCTAATCCAGCCCGGGCCTGATTTTGCACTTACCTGAAGGAGCACCTGATCATTATGTGGACTTGGAGTATTGGCAATTATTTTTCTTCTCACTACTCCCCCTGCCACTCTTTGTTTTGCAGGCAGCTGAAGCAATTCTAGCGTATTGTTGCTAATGGGTAACCCAAATGCATGATGTGCCTTTCTGGGTGAGCATTGTATCTTGCCCCGTAGGCCAAAGCATTTGTTTGAGAATGAGAGAGAAAGAATGTGTGTAGGCAGCCAACATGGTGGCAGCTGGTATGTTGACATTTCAGTGTTTTTGACTGCGTTTGGAAATATAAAATGTGGTAGATTGCTTGACACCTGTGTGAATAATATTCTATTCAAGGCCTGTACTTCTGGTGGGATATTGTTTGCTCTGACCTGTGATAATGGTGGAGCCAATTGCAGTTGTCACTGGTGCACATTACCAAATTTATTTTACATTCCAACCATTATTTGCATTCCAACCATTATTTTGTAAATTGAGTTTGTGTTTTTATATGCCCTGTTTGTGAACAGAACTCCTTCTTACCTGATGAAGGAGCAGTGCTCGGAAAGCTACTGGCTTGTGCTACCAAATAAACCTGTTGGACTTTAACCTCGTGTTGTGAGACTTCTTACTGAATTCGAGCAGCACAGAAGGAGCTTGTTCGGTCCATGATGTCTGTACCAGCTCCTTGAATGGGTGATCCAATTAGTTCCATTCTCCAGATCTTTCGCTAGAATTCTGCAGATAGGACCATAGAATCTGCAAAGTGCATAAGGAAACAATTTTGCCCATTGAGTCTGCACCAACTCTCCGACAGGGCACCTTACCCAACCCCACCACCCCACCCTATCCACATAACTTTGCACACTTAGAATGATCAATCCACCTAACCTGCACATCTCTGGATTATGGGAGGAAACCAGAGCACCCGGAGAAAATCCACGCAGACACATGGAGAATGTTTCCACATAGACAACGGTTACCCTTTTGAAAGTGATAATTGAATCTGCTTCCACCACGCTTTTTGCCCGTGCATTCCTAGTCATAATAGCTCATTCCTTTTTCTTTTGTTAAAAAAAAGTTCTCATAGAGTCATAGAAGTTTACAGCATGGAAACAGGTCCTTCGGCACAACTTGTCCATACTGCCCTTTTGTTTTAAACCCCTAAGCTAATCCCAATTGCATTTGGCCCATATCCCCCTATACCCATTGTATCCATGTATCTATCCAAATGCTTTTTAAAAGACAACATTGTACCCACCTACTACCTCTGGTAGCTTGTTCCAGACATTCAGTACCCTCTGTGTGAAAAAATTGCTCCTCTGGACACTTTTGTATCTCTCCCCTCTCACCTTAAACCCTCTAGTTTTAGACTCCCCTACCTTTGGGAAAAGATATTGACTATCTAGCTAATTTATGTCCTTCATTATTTTATAGACCCCTATAAGATCACCCCTCAGCCTCCTGTGCTCCCAAGAAAAAAGTTCCAGTCTATCCAGCCTCTCCTTATAACTCAATCCAACAAGTCCCAGGAGCATCCTAGTAAATCTTCTCTGCACTCTTTCTAGTTTAATAATATCCTTTCTTTAATAGGGTGACCAGAATTGCACACAGTGTGTTAATTAATTAATTAATTAAATTAGTTTAATTAATTTAATAATTAATGTCAATAATTAAGTGTGGCCGTTCCAATGTCTTGTACGACTTCAACAAGACATTCCAACTCCTGTATTCAACATTCTGATCAATGAAACCAAGCACACCAAATGTCTTCTTCACCACTCTGTCCACCTGTGACTCCACTTTCTAGGAGCTATAAACATGTTCCCCTAAATCTCTTTGTTCTGTAACTCTCCCCAACACCCTACCTGAGTAAGCTCTGCCCTGGTTCAATTTACCAAAATGCATCACCTCGCATTTGTCTAAATTAAACTCCATCTGCCATTCATCAGCCCACTGACCCAATTGATCAAGATCCCATTGCAATTGGAGATAACTTTCTTCACTGACAACTACTCCACCAATCTTAGTGTCATCTGCAAACTTACTAACCATAACTCCAAATCATTAATATAAATGACAAATAACAGTGGACCCAGCACTGATCCCTGAGGCACACCACTGGTCACAGGCCTCCAGTGTGAAAAACAACTCTCTAAAACCAGTCTTTTGTATCCATTTAGATACCTCACCCTGGAACCCGTGAGATTTAACCTTATGCAACAACCTACCATGCAGTACCTTGTCAAAGGCCTTATTATAATCCATGTAGACAACATCAACTGCACTGCCCTCATCTACCTTCTTGGTTATCCCTTTAAAAAACTCAATCAAATTTGTGAGACATGATTTTCTACTCACAAAGTCATGCTGACTGTCCCTAATCAGTCCTTGCATCTCTAAAAGCTTGTAGATCCTGTCTCTCAAAATAACTCCCAACAATTTACCCACCACAGATGTGAGGCTCACTGGCCTGTAGTTCCCAGGCTTTTCCCTGCAGTCCTTTTTAAACAAAAGCACAACATTTCCACTCTCCAATCTTCAGGCACTTCACCCATGACTATCGATGATTCAAATATCTCGGCCAGGAGACCTGCAATTTCCTCCCTAGCCTCCCAAATGTCCTGGGATACACTTCATCAGGTCCCGGGGATTTATCTACCTTGAGGTGCTTTAAGACTTCCGGCACCTCCTTCTCTGTAATAGATACACTCCTCAAGACATCATTATTTATTTCCCCAAATTCCCTAACATCCATGCCTTTCTCAACAATAAATACTGATGAGAAATATTCATTTAGGATCTCACCTATCTGTGGATCTGCACATGGATGACCTTGTTGATCCTTAAGAGGCCCTACTTTCTCCCTTTATGTCTTTTGCCAGTTATTTAAATATGCCTTTAGTTTACCAACCCACCTGTCAATTGAAACAGTTTTTCAATTTTTCAGTTTCAAAACCATTTTTTGAAGACCTCTTTAAATCTCACTTTTAACCTTCTTACTCATAAGAAAAATAATCCCAGTTCATTTAGTATCTGTACGCTGAAATCCCCAATCCCTGGTACTTTATTAATTCTCCTGTACACCCTCTTCAAAGCTGTGACATTCTTTTTGTTGTGCAGTCTCAAGAATATTCCAGTTGAGACCTAATGAGCCATTTATAAAGGTTTAGTCTCGTTTTCCCGCTTTTACACTCTTGTACTTCTATTCTTAAAGCCAAGTATTATGTCATTATTTCAAACAAAAATGTTCATTTGTCCTGTCACTTTCAAAGTTGAGCATATGAACCTCCATTCCCTCTATATCTCCCTTCAAAATGTACCATATCTCCTGAATTTTCTTTCTAAAAATGCATTGAATTGGACATAAATAAGCATCAGGGCTGAGATTAGAAGCTCATCAATAATTGGAATCAAGCTGTGCCCTTTCCAATTACATGTCAGCAAACAGGCAGTATCACTGGATGATCGAAATCGCTTTTGTGTAGGCATTGGTCTAAATAAGCAAGCTTTGTAATTGTGGTTTCCTGTAAATTTTGGGCTCCAAATCAGGAAAAGTGGAGCTTTACATCACTTTTTCTCTCAGCCTCTCTCTTTGTTACAGGTCAATATAGGAGCTCAGATTACAATATCTTAGCATTGGGGTCTGAACTAGATGCCAAACTTTTGTGTTGTACTTTGCTTTCAAAGGTCAGTGAGAATTTACAATAGGTCATGTTGAGATTTTTGTTACAAGTGTTTGTGAGACCCTCTCTAAAATGAAATTAGTTTTCTCAAGTTGATGGTCGGTGTGTTTATCTGGTATTGCTCTGATGCATTTTCAGAATGGCACAGTGGTTAGCACTGCTGCCTCACAGGGACGGAGGTTCAATTCTGGCCTCGGGTTACTGTCTGTGTGGAGTTTGCATATTCTCCCCATGTCTACGTGGGTTTCCTCCAGATGCTCCGGTTTCTTCCCACAGTCCAAAGATGTGCCAGGTTAGGTTGATTGGCCTAACTGTGTTGGGTTGATTATTAAATTGACCCTAGTATCAGAGAGATTAGCAGGGTGGGATTACGGGAATAGAGCCTGGGTGGGATTGTGGTCAGTATTGACTTCAGCTGTATTGCACTGAGGGACTGGAAACTGAGAAACCTTTTAGCCATATATTTGATATGTAATGAAATTGGAAATATTGAATGCGATTTTAAATGCAGTAACTTGCAGTATTAGATGAAAATGAGTGGTTCTGTACTTCGTGCAAACATTCAAAATTATTAAATAATATACTTTTAGAAGTTTTATGAATAAAGTATATTTTTGGGGAATTTTTTAATTCCATCTGATAGACTTGTCAAAGGCTTTGCTTTGCAGCTGATGCCCCAAGCTTTGGTGCATCCCTCAGAAAATAGTCCTGGACCTTGCAACGTTCAATTGTAGACAACTCTTTTCACTGGAAGGTCAACAAGTTTTGGGCAGATCAAAGAGCATCTTTCACTGAGTTGATGGCCTTCTAGTCACAGTTAATAGTTATCTCAGTGTGTATCCCTGGAAACAACTTAAATGCACAGAATCCTGTCTCACAGAGTTGCTCAGAAGGAACCTTGACAACAATGACTGCAGTTTTTTCCCAGAGCTGCTTTGCAAAGACACATCCCAGAAGGAGGTGGACAAAAGTCTCTTCCTGCCAAAGCAGCCTGGAGGGCAATGTGGGGAGTGATTGAGACTTTGAGCATGCAGGGAGGGTCCTTCTTACCACCAGCCAAGCCACACTTTGATTGTTTGAAACTTCTGGCAATGAGGCATTCTGCTAAATAACTTTTACAGTCTGCTCAGGAAACCATCTGAAGGTATCCGTCATCTCCTATTCCCTCAGGGCTTCAAGGAAGTTATTTGCAAACCACTGCCAAATGGACTTGTGGCTAAAGGTGCTTTGCTGCGTAGATGAATAATCCAACTGAATGGAGCGTTCTGCTGCATCAATATCAGACTTGTCCTTTGCAACACAGATGGCATTAACAGGTGGATCATGCCTGTAGTGACACTTGGTGGCCGTTAGGACAAGGGCAATGTTGGATGTGTTTTAAACCCTTTACAAGTTTATATATATCCCTGTGAATACAGTTAATTTTTGATCTCCAGATAAAATGGAAGATGACTCGAGTGACTGCTGAATAGGATCTGGGTCAGACCTGAGCTACGTAGAGCAACACTGAGAGAGCCTCGCGCCTGATGATTAGATCCTTGCTTCAATGGAGAGATAGCATTGGACTCACGTACCCAATATTTGTTTTACCATAGCTGCATTCTCCTTCTAGTTTCTAGTGCACCCTCCCAGCCCCTCTGAGCCACACCCACAACACCTTTAGGTATTTTGTTCTGACAGTGAAAGCGGCAAAGGATTAGTCGGCATAGTTTCCCAAGGACCAAACTTGGGTTCCAAAGGTTGAACTGCAGATGCTCCTCAGTCTGTGCATTGACAACGGACCTGAGCAGAAAGGGTGAGGTCATCCATTTACAGACTTTGACCTGAGTGTCTCTGCTGCCTGATATTGCCACCCCTCATATGCTTACATCCTGCCTGTTGGATTTGGCTAAAGGATTGATATAAAATATGAACAAGACAGGGGAGAGTCCAGATTTGACTGAAAAGCTTTCTGATCCTCGTCCATTGATTGAAAACTTTGGTTTGGACAGCACATCCATTGCAGAGGTATGCAATATTCTGTCAAATGTCTTTTCCTGGTCCACACTGATGAGACAGGTGTCCACACCCCTGTCCTGTATGGAGCTGATCATATTCCTGAATAGCACAAAACTTGCTTCCAAGATCTTCCTGCCAGGTACAGATCTGGTCAGGATGGATGACCAACTCCACAGCAGACTTGATTAGATTGGCAGTGAAGTTGGACAGAGTCTTATAGCTCACACTGAGCAGTGAAATGGGTTGCTAATTTCCGATTTCCCCTCTCTTTCCCTTCCACTTGTGGATGAGGCTGTCTTTCCTCATGGATTCTGATGGCTGGAAACATTCTCTCAGACGTTTTTGTCAGTCTGGGTTGATATCCCACCAGGTTGAATAAAGCTCATTTGGTAAGCCCTCACTTCCAGGTGTTTTATTCATCTCAAAGAACATGATGGCCTTTTGGTCCAGAGTTAATGGTGGTCAAGACTCCCCTGCTTGCTGTTGTATAAGACTTCTGTGATAGAGGACAAGAAAGATCTGGAGGCCATCCTGTCTGTGGCCTTCTCGTCATACAATCGAGTATAAAAGATTTTCTGATCCTTAGCATGTCAGGTGTAGTGACATTGCTGAACCATCTTCTTCCTCCAGGCTGCTGATCACACAGCTCTCTTTGGGGTCTGCCTCATCCCATGCTACTGAGTGGATTCTGGATCTAAAGGTTATTTTGGAGGCCTCCACGGCAAATGGTCAGGCTTGATGACTTTTAATTTCTTGGAGATCTTCCTTGATTCCCATTGACTGCAGTTGGAGCAGATTCGGTTGTTTTTCTGGATTTGGCACATTTCTCTGTCTCTTTTTCTCTCCCCTTCTGAATGATTTAATGTTCCTCTTCCTGCCAGTGCATTAGCAATTTGGTGTTTCGTAGTCCTCGAACCTTTTGTAATTCCTTTTCAGTCAACTCAACAATTTCACATTCAACTTCCATGATCCAACTTTCTGGTCTTCCAGTGGGAGACAGTGGTCAGAGTAAAACACTGGCTTTACATCAGTTGATCTGACTAACACTTAAGCACAAAATGGAAGCTTATCTTAGAATGAATGGACTCATCTGGTCTCAACCAGGGTACCTGCACGGCACTCTTTCTGCAAGGTTACTGAAGACATTGTGCAGCTTGGCATCTTACACCATTCCCGTCAGGAGTTCAGATGTGGTGTCCGGTTAGCTGATGGATCTGCTGCAAAGTCCAGCCACATTAATGACGCAGTTGCAATCACTGTCCAGGATGACCAGCTTGGATGTTGCAAGCAGCAGAGAGTGCTCCTGAAGGACAACCTGCCACTCACTTGTTCTGAGCTGTGGTATACATGTTAATCAGAGCCAAATGTTTTTGTACGTTGTTTGCTCTGAGGAGATGCTTACCCACCACTTCTTTGAGTTAGAGATGGTGAATTTTCCTCCTTCCACCAGAATACTCAGGCTGCAGGAGTGGGAATCACTTCTGCTTGACCAGGTCGATGGCCAATGAATATCAACACAACTATTGCCTGTGCGGACCAAGGTGCGCTATTCGGCACTTCTGCAGAAACAGTATGTCAGCTTTGAACTTGGCAAGATAATCCGAAGTTGAAACACAGTGCATAGTGGACTTTACTCTATGCATCTTAATGGGAACAAACTTTAGATCCATTTTAAAGCTGCATGTCACTTACCCTTGTTTTTGACAGTTTAGGCACTAAGGGGCACTTATGCCCCTGTATACCTGTAGTGTTGAGAAACAGTGGAGGAAGCCATCCAGGTCCGGCTCACCAGCATTGTTCCACCCACGTGACACTGGAGAAGATGGGGAGAGAAAACCATGCAAACAACATTGTTTGGGCTGTCCTCCATTGGAGCCATCTTTCCAATTCATTCTTCCTTGAAGATATTGCCACTCTTGGCTTCCCAGAGCTGGGATGCATTGCCTTGTTGCTTTTGAGATTGGGGTAATGTTTCCAATATTCTAGAGCTTGCATTTCTTCTCTTCCAACTCCTTAATTTTGTGACACTGCTTCTTGTGCCATTGCCAACCTTGTCCCCCTTTATTTGAAGTGCGGCAACCCCTGTCATCATGTCCGTAAGACCATGAAATGTAGGAGCAGAAGGAGGCTATTCGGCTGATCAAATCTGCAATTCCTTATTCTAAGTTTATGCTGCTGGTCCTAGACTTTCCCACAAGAAAGAATACTTCTCAGCGTCTACCATATCAAGCCCCTGAGAATCCTATGTCTCAATATAGTTGCCTCTCATTCTTCTAAACTCCAGTGATTACAGGTCCAAACTACTCAACCTCTCCTCATCAGGATCAACCTCGTGAACCTTCTCTGGACTACTTCTAATGCCAATATATCTCCTTTTAGATGAGGGGATCAAAACTGTTCACAGCATTCCAGATGTGATCTAACTAGTATTCTTGTATAGTTTTGGTAAATTTTCCCTATTTTAAAACTTCATTCCCTTCGAAATAAGGACCAAAGTTGTATTTGGCTTATCAGTTACCTGCTGAATTTACATGCTAGCTTTTTGTGATTTATTCAGGAGGAACCCCGATACTTTTATGCTGCAGTTTTCTGCAGTCTTTCCCCATTTAAATAATATTCAGCTCTTCTGTTCTTCTTACACAGTGCATAACTTCACATTTTCCGAAAGTATATTTCATTTGCCAAGTTTTTGCCCATTCTGACCACCTTGCTTGATGTTAGCCACAATGGGGCGAGATTTGCATTAAGTGTGACAGACCCTGGATTAGCCAGTATAGACAAGGTAGTTCTGGCTTCCCCGATAGGAAAGTTAGAGGGAAGGTGGAGGATTGTTCTCTTGGTGTCCCACCATCAAACTCACCCTGACCTGCCATTTGCTGGTCTAAATCCAGAAGCATTCCTTGGCCTCAGTTATCTTCCCGGCTGCGGCAGCATACCTGGTGGGGATGGTAAGCATGTTGGCAACAGGAACATGGGGTTTGTAAAAATGCAGGATAATGACCTGGTATTATTGCAATGGACACTGAAGTAGCATCTCCGCTGTGAGGATTTGTGCCAGGTGTCCTTTTTCCTTGAACACTTTGAGGAATTTTGTACATAGCACGTTGAAATTTGACCTATCCAGCACTGGGGTAATCCTGGAGCAAGTAGTAGATGTCCACAGCTTTGAATCTGCAACATTCTGAAAGGACTTTCATAAAGCAGAAGGCACAATTGATGGGTGTACCTCCTCCACTATCTTTCACTACTCCCTAAGAGCTTACGCATCCACTAGCTTAGGCTTGGTTGCTGGCTGCAGTCGGCAGCAAGTTTTCCTGGTAAGGCACTAAAGCTCCACCAGAAGGAAAACAAACAACTGCTGTGGAGTTTCCAATGCCAAAGGGTAAAAGTCTGAACTCTCCACTGAAACCCCTCCAGAAACATGTCAACTTACTTTTGACCTGGAAGAACCATCTTATTGATCCTGATCTCTTTCTGGCAGAAAATGCAGATGTATGGGATTGAGGGTGATTTAGGTAATTGGATCAGGAATTTGCTGGCGGATAGGAGACAGAGGGTGGTGGTTGATGGTAAGTATTCGTCATGGAGTTCAGTTACGAGTGGTGTGCCTCAGGGATCTGTTTTGGGGCCACTACTGTTTGTAATTTTTATAAATGATCTGGATGAGGGTATAGTTGGGTGGTTTAGTAAATTTGCTGATGACACCAAAGTCGGAGGTGTGGTAGATAGTGAGGAAGGGTGTCTTAGTTTACAGGGAGACTTGGACAAGTTGCAGAGCTGGGCCGAGAGGTGGCAGATGGAGTTTAATGCGGAAAAGTGTGAGGTAATTCACTTTGGCAGGAATAACAGATGTGTAGAGTATAGGGCTAACGGTAGGACTCTGAATAGTGTGGATGAACAGAGGGATCTAGGTGTATGTGTACATAGATCCCTGAAAGTTGGGAATCAAGTAGATAGGGTTGTTAGGAAGGCGTACGGTGTCTTGGCGTTTATTGGTAGGGGGATTGAATTTAGGAGCCGCAGCGTCATGTTGCAACTGTACAAAACTCTGGTGCGGCCGCACTTGGAGTATTGTGTGCAGTTCTGGTCCCCACATTATAGGAAGGATGTGGAGGCTTTGGAGAGGGTGCAGAAGAGGTTTACCAGGATGTTGCCTGGTATGGAGGGGAGGTCCTATGAGGAGAGACTGAAGGATTTGAGGTTGTTTTCGTTAGAAAGAAGGCGGCTAAGAGGGGACCTTATTGAAACATATAAGATGATTAGAGGTTTAGATAGGGTGGACAGTGATAGCCTTTTTCCTCAGATGGAGAAAGCTAGCACGAGGGGGCATAGCTTTAAATTAAGGGGTGGTAGTTATAGGATGGATGTCAGGGGTAGGTTCTTTACCCAGAGGGTGGTGAGGGATTGGAATGCCCTGCCTGCTGCAGTTGTAAATGCGCCTAGTTTGGGGGCGTTTAAGAGATCCATGGATAGGTTTATGGATGGAAAGGGCTTGGTTTAGGTTAGAGGGTCATTGCTTTTTAACTGGTCGGCGCAACATCGTGGGCCGAAGGGCCTGTTCTGCGCTGTAATGTTCTATGTTCTATGTATTTTGATTTGATTTATTATTGTCACGTGTATTAACATACAGTGAAAAGTATTATTTCTTGCGCACTATAGAGACAAAGCACACCATTCATAGAGAAGGAAAGGAGAGAGTGCAAAATGTCGTGTTACAGTCATAGCTAGGGTGTCAAGAAAGGTCAACTTAATGCAAGGTAGGTCCATTCAAAAGTCTGACAGCAGCAGGGAAGAAGTTCTTGAGTTGGTTGGTATATGACCTCAGATTTTTGTATCTTTTTCCTGACGCAAGAAGGTAGAAGAGAGAATGTCCAGTGTGCTTGGGATCCGTAATTATGCTGGCTGCTTCCTGAGGCAGCAGGAAATATAGACAGAGTCAATGGATGGAAGGCTGTTTTGTGTGATGGATTGAGCTACGTCACGACCTTTTGTAATTCCTTGTGGTCTTGGGCAGAGCAGGAGCCACACCAAGCTGTGATACAACCAGAAAGAATGCTTTCTATGGTGCATCTGTAAAAGGTGGTGAGAGTTGTAGCTAACACGTCAAATTTTCTTAATCTTTTGAGAAAGTCGAAGCGTTAGAGGGCTTTCTTAACTATAGTGTCAATATGGGGGGGACTAGGACAGATTGTTGGTGATCAGGATACCTAAAATCTTGAAGCTGTCGACCCTTTCTACTTCATCCCCATTAATGTCAACAGGGGCATATTTTCCTCTATGCTTCCTGAAGTCTATGACAATCTCCTTCGTTTTGTTGACATTGAGGGAAAGATTATTATTGCTGCACCAGATTCTGTATCTCATTCCTGTACTCTGTCTAGTCGTTATTTGGGATCTGTCACACTACGGTGATGTTGTCAACAAACTTGAAAATTGAATTGGAGGGATCAACCCATTCACCACAGGACCCAGAATCACCACGTTAGGATTAATGTAGAATGGAGAATAAATGCCAACCTTGCCAGTGATCCAAAGAATAAAAGAAAAGAAAATCTTGATTCAGCTTCTGCATTCTTTTGATTCCCAGTTTGCAATATAAGTGATGCACATGGCATCACGCTGAACTGAGTTCTATGGGAATGACTGTCATCTGCTAATCCCTGCTACAATAGTCCATCACTGAGCAAACACAATGGAGAGGAGTAGGTCCTGGTTTTCTCCCATCACCTTTTCCTATTATAATTATTTTTGTTTAACCAGCTCAGATGAGCAAGGATTACAGATGAGAGTTAAATGTTTCTAAGACAGTATAAAATAAAGAATCTTGACTAATCTTGGTCTCTATGATAAAGTACCATTATGTCTATTTTTAGATGCAGTGATCAGATTCCAATACTGCCTTTCTTTCTGTTGGAGAAATTGCAGAATTCATGCAGCAAATTGTTTCAACTGTGTATCTGTTAAAGTAAGTAGAGAGAGGGGATTTCAGTGGGGACTGGATCACTCAAGTGCACTGGCTATTTTGTAGACCACTGCATTGTACCATTGCACACCTTGAAATACTTCCTTGTATTTGCCACTTCATTTTATTTGTAATATTTACACTCAAACTTTATTCTCCTTCTCTTTTCATTTATTCCCTATATATCTCATGCCATCCATGCATATTGGTATGACCCTTTGATTTTACTGGGTATTAGTTTCATTTTCCCAGAGCACTGGATAACTGTCTCGGTTGTGTATGGGAAGGAACTGTCAATGCAATGGGTTAACTGAATGTAGCCCAACAGTAACAGAGTACTGGATGACAGTTGTGGCTCAGTGCCTCCTGAATCAGTAGGATGTGGGTTCAACTACTGTGCATTCTAAGCCAATACTTTGGAACGATACTAATGGAGTATTGTCTTTTTTAGATGAAACATTAAAGTCCTGTTTGCTCTCGTGGATGAACCTAAAAATTCCACCATTTTGAAGGAGAGCAGTGGCATTTGTCCTGATATCCTGGACAATACTTATTCCTCAACCAACAATGCAAAAAACATATTCTTTTATGATTACCATATTGCTGTTTGTGGAAGCATGTGTGCAAATTTGCTCTGGTGTTTCCAACATTTGGAAATTGCATTTCAAAAAAATAATTCATTGCTGTAAAGTGCTTTAGGACATCATGGAAATTGTGAAAAATGATGTATAAATGAGCCTTTTTTTTTGGCTATGTAGAAAGTATGTTTATGTTGATTGGAGGTGTGTCTGTGCATCGTACATCTGATCCCCCTCGTTCTCCCCTATGCTGAATTTCTGATTTCAGCTATGCTGTCGGACAAATTGCTAAATAGGTCCTTGGTCATCGGTCCTTCCTACCCCAAGCCATCAGCCTGGGCTCTATGCAATTGATAAAATAGTGGGGCATTCAATTAATGTTGGCAGAAGAACCAGAGAAAAATCTGAAATATAAGAAGACCATTGTTCTCCATTGGTACCTTGTCTATTCACATAAATCAACTCCTCATAACAATGTCTCTACTGGTTCACTTGGCAGATAATTCATAGAATTATGCAGCACAAAAGGAAATTACCGAGCTTGTGGCAGAGTTTTTCAATTAGTCTTCCTCCTGCTGCTCTTTCCCTATAGCCACACCCTAATTTCCTGATTTACTTTGTGCATTATCTATTATCAATCAGCATTATTCTTTACCTTCACGGCATCTCCATTACTTGCACTTTCTAATCCTTCCTCCTATTTCTTCTCCATTACATTGGTTGTTCTACTGTTTGGTTTCAAAAGATGCACCCTATTATGGAGCACCTTGAGATGCTATTTTAAAGCCCCTATATCAACAACTCACATCCCACGGTGCCTTTAACAAAATAAGACATCCTGAGGCTATTATAAAACATAATATGAAACTGAGCCATGTAAGGAGATAGTGGGTCAGATGACCAAAAACTTGGTTAAAGACGTTTTAAGGACTGTCTTAAAGAAGGAAAGTGAGATGGAGAGGCACAAGGAGCAAATTGCAGAGCCTGGGCCATACGCCACAAGCAACTGAAGGTACAGTCACCAGTGGTGGAGCTCCTAAGATGCTCAAAAGGTCAGAATTAGAAAAAAGCAGAAACCACAGAGGGTTGGGGGGACTGGTGGAGATTACAAAGAGAAGGATGAGGCTGTGGAGGGATTTGAAAAAAAGGATGCAAAATGTTATAATCAAGACTTAACCAAGTGTCAATATAAGTCTCTAAAGACAGGAATGATACTTCAAGAACAACTTCTTCCCTGCTGCCATTAGACTTTTGACCCTTATATTAAATTGATCTTTCTCTACACCCTGGTTATGTCTGTAACACTACATTCTGCACTCTCTCCTTTCCTTCTCTACGTACGGGATGCTTTTTCGGCACACCTTGCAAGAAACTACTTTTCACTGTGTACCAATACATAACTCACATCAATGAGACTGAATGCTCTGGTGGCATAGTTGTTAGTGCTGCTGCCTGACACCACCAGGGAGCCAGGCTCAATTCCGGCATTAGGTCACTGTCTGTGTGAAGTTTGCCTACCATGCCTACCTGTGTTTCCTCCAGGTGCTGTAGTTTCCTTTCACAGTTCAAAGATGTTCAGGTTAAGTGGATTGGCCATGCTAAATTTTCCCTTAGTGTCAGGGCGTCCGGCAGGGTTAATACAAGAGATTACGGGGATAGGCCCTGGGTGGGCTTGTTGTCACCGCAGGCTCAATGGGCCTAATGGCCTTCTGCACTATAGGGATTCTATAATTGGTGCAAGTTAAAACATGTGTAACAGAGTTTTGGATGACCAAGGAGGGTGGAATGTTAGCGATCACCAATGGGGGGCATTGGAATGGTAGTTCCCAACCTTTTTATATCATGAGAACATTAAAAACTAGGAACAGTAGGCAGTTCAGCCCCTGCTTCATTCAATACCATCATGACTAGTCTCACATCAATCTCCATTCCACTTTCTTGCTTGTTCTCCAAAAACTTTCAACCCATTTACTACTTAAAAATCTGTCTATTTCCCCAAGTTTACTCAGTGTCCTGCCATCCACTGCACTCAGGCCGCACCACAGAGTCACCATCATTCAGAGAAGTAGTTTTTCTTCATCTCTGTTTTAAATCTCCTAAGTTTTATCCTAAAACTATGACCTCTCATTGCCCTGTTAAACCTTTTGTCATTTTGTATACCTCAATTAGATCTCCTGTCATTCTTGTAAACACAGTAAGAAGTTTCACAACACCAGGTTAAAGTCCAACAGGTTTCTTTGGTAGCAAACATCACTAACTTTTGGAACGCTGTTCCTTCGTCAGGTGAGTGGAGAGTTCTGATCACAAACAGGGCATATAAAAGCACACACAGTTTACGGAATGCTGATTAGAATGCGAGTCTTTACAGTCAATCTGCTATTCAAGTCTTAAAGGTGCAGACAATGTGCGTGGAGGTAGCATTAAGCATAGGTTAAAGAGATGCGTATTGTCTCCAGACAGAACAGTAAGTGAGATGTTGCAAGTTCAGGCAAGTCATGGGGGTTACAGATAGTGTGACATGAACCCAAGATCTCGGCTGAGACCGTCCTTATGTGTGTGGAACTTGACTATCAGTTTCTGCTCAGCGACTCTGCGCTGTCGTATGTCGTGAAGGCCGCCTTGGAGAATGCTTACCCGAAGAGCAGAGGCCGAATGCCCATGACCATTGAAGTGTTTGCCAACAGGAAGGGAACAGTCTTGCCTGGTGATTGTCGAGCAGTGTTCATTCATTCGTTCTCTTAGTGTCTGCATGGTCTCCCCAGTGCTTCGGGACATCTTTTCCTGCAGGGTATCAGGTAGACAACGTTGGCCGAGTTGCAAGAGTGTGTACCGTGTACTTGGTGGATAGTGTTCTCACGTGAGATGACGGCATCCATGTCAATGATCTGGCATGTCTTGCAGAGGTTGCTGTGGCAGGGTTGTGTGGTGTTGTGGTCACTGTTCTCCTGAAGGCTGGGTAGTTTACTACGGACAGTGATCTGTTTGAGGTTGTGCGGTTGTTTGAAGGCAAGAAGTGGGGGTGTAGGGATGGCCTTGGTGAGATGTTTGTCATCATCAATGACATGTTGAAGACTCCGCAGAAGATGTCATAGCTTCTCCGCTCCAGGGAAGTACTGGACGACGAAGGGTAGTCTGTCCACCGTGTCCCGTGTTTGTCTTCTGAGGAGGTCGGTGCGGTTTTTTTTACTGTGGCGTGGCGGAACTGTCGATCGATGAGTTGAGTGCCAGAACAGTATATGGCGTCTTCTGTGATTCATGCATGAGAAACATCCAGATCCCTCTGCATTGAAACACCAAGTCTTTCTCTTGGTTTAGATGATGTTTACTTTCTGTTTTTAAGCTCCATCTGCCACATTTTGGCTCAGCTAATCCATCTATAGCCATTTGTAAATTTATTATTTCCTCATTGAAACTTACTTCTCATCTATTTTACTGTCATCTACAAATTTGGCCAGAGTACTTCGATCCAAGTCATTAATATAGATTGTAAATAGTTGGGGCCTGAGGACCAAACCCTGTGGCACCTCACTAGTTATATCTTGCCAATCAGAAAAGACCCATGTATCTCAACTTTCTGCCTTTTATCAGTTAGCCAGTCTTCTACCCAAATTGATAAATTGCCCCTTCATGTGATCTTACCATCATGGCACAATGCCACTACAAAAAGATTTTGAGGCACATCTCTGATTTTCTGTCTTCTTCCTTTACTGGAAACTTTGTCTTTAACTTCTTCCTGTCCTCACACCTGTTTTTTTCTAACCTCTTTCTGTCTCTCTCGATTCTACCAGGGTTATTTTGTCCTTTTTGAGTTTTTGCTTTCTGTGTGGGTGCATGGGGCCTTTGTCTTCAGTTCTTGTGGGTCATGCACATGGGCCTGACTAACGTAAGAATTCTAAACTGCGTATGTGCAGCTCTTTCCCAGCCAGTGCATGTGCAGGAGGCCTAAGATTGGTCAGGTCTTGGAGATGCCAACCACAGAGCTGAAGGCAAAGATTAGTTTTAGGTCAGTCACGTTAATTTTGGATTTTTTTTTTCATGGCACACTTGAGGGTTTTTCATGGCACACCACTGGTCTAGTCTAACACAAGTATGAATGAGAGTATGAGAGAAGAAATAGCGAGGCACGTAGAAAAGAATGGTTTGATCGAGCAGACGCAGCATGGATTCGTTAAGGGGAAGTCGTGTTTGACAAATTTATTGCATTTCTATGAGGATGTGACTAGTGCGGTACACAGAGGGGAATGGGTGGATGTGGTGTTTCTCGATTTTTCAGAAGGCGTTTGATAAGGTGCCGCACAAAAGGTTGCTTCAGAAGGTTAGGGTGCACGGAGTTGGGGGTAAGGTGTTAGCGTGGATAGAGGATTGGTTGTCTAATAGGAGGCAGAGAGTTGGTATCATTGGGTGCTATTCTGATTGGCGGTTGGTGACTAGTGGAGTGCCGCAGGGATCGGTGCTGGGGCCTCAGCTATTTACCATTTATATAGATGATCTGGAGGAGGGGGCTGAGTGTACGGTGACGAAATTTGCTGATGACACCAAGATGAGTGGAAAAGCAAATTGTGTGTAGGGTGTGGAAAGTCTGCAGAGGGATCTGGATAGGCTGAGCGAGTGGGCGAGGACCTGGCAGATGGAGTACAATGTTAGCAAGTGTGAGGTTATCCACTTTGGCAGGAATAATAGTAGGGGGGATTACTATTTAAAGGGCGAAAAGCTGCAGCAGGCTACGGTGCAGAGGGACCTGGAGGTCCTTGTGCATGAGTCGCAAAAACCCAGTCTGCAGGTGCAGCAGGTGATCAAGAAGGCGAATGGCATGCTGGCCTTTAAAGCGAGGGGGATAGAATATAAAAGCAGGGAGGTCTTGCCGCAACTGTACAGGGCACTGGTGAGGCCGCAGCTGGAGTACTGTGTGCAGTTTTGGTTGCTGCACTTGCACAAGGATATATTGGCCTTGGAGGGAGTGCGGAGGAGGTTCACTAGGCTGATACCGGAGATGAGGGGGTTAGACTATGAAGAGAAACTGAATAGACTGGGTCTGTACTCGTTGGAGTTTATAAGGATGAGGGGGGGATCTTATAGAGACGTATAAGATAATGAAAGGAATGGATAGGGTAGAGGTAGAGAGATTCTTCCCACTCAGAAAGGACAGCAGGACTAGAGGGCACAGCCTCTAAGGGGGGTGCAGTTTAGAACAGAGTTGAGGAGGAACTTCTTCACTCAAAGGGTGGTGAATCTCTGGAATTCTCTGCCCGTTGAATTGGTGGAGGTTACCTCGCTGAATATATTTAAGACGTGGGTAGATAGGTTTTTGACAGACAAGGGAATTAAGGGTTATGGGGAGAAAGCGGGAAAGTGGAACTGATCCACTTCAGCTCAGCCATGATCTTATTGAATGGCAGGGCAGGCTCGAAGGGCTAGATGGCCTACTCCTGCTCCTATTTCTTATGTTCTTATGGTTTCAGTAGCAATTGAGCTGAGCAAGGTTGCGGGGGGTGAGATGTTAGAGGTGGATGAAATGTAATGTTCAATGCAAAGAACAAAGAAAATTACAGCACAGGAACAGGCCCTTTGGCCCTCCAAGGCTGCAACGACCATGCTGCCTGACTTAACTAAAACCCCCTACCTTTCTGGAAACCATATCCCTCCATTCCCATCCCATTCATGTATTTGTCAAGTCACTACCGTATCTGCTTCCACTATCTTCCCCGACAACGAGTTCCAGGCACCCACTACTCTCTTTGTAAAACATAATCTTCCCCGTACATCTTCTTTAAACCTTGCCCCTTGCTCCTTAAACCTATGCCCCCTGGTAATTGACTCTTCCATCCTGGGAAAAAGCTTCTGATTATCCATTCTGTCCATCCTCTCATAATCTTGTAGACTTCTAACAGATTGGTCCTCAACCTCCTTCGTTCCAGTGAGAACAAACCAAGTTTCTCCAACCTCTCCTCATAGCTAATGCCCTCCACATCAGGCAACATCCTGGTAAACCTTTTCTGTACCCACTCCAAAGCCTCCACATCTTGGTAGGTTGGCAACCAGAATTGAACACTATATTCCAAGTGTGGCCTAACTAAGGTTGTATAAAGCTGCAACAAGACTTGCCAGTTTTTAAACTCAGTGCCCTGGCTGACAAAGGCAAGAATGCCGCATGCCTTCTTGACTGCCTTCTCCACCTACATTGCAACTTTCAGTGATCTGTGTACCTGTACATCCAGATCCCTTTGCCGACCAATACTTTTAAGGGTTCTGCCATTTACTGTATATTTCCTATCTATATTAGACCTTCCAAAATGCATTCCTTCAGTCCATGTAAACAACATCTACTGCCCAACCCTCATCAATCATCTTTGGCACTTCCTCGAAAAACTCAATCAAATTCGTGAGAGGCAACCTTCCCTTCACAAAACCATGTTGCCTCTGACTAATATGTCCACTTATTTCCAAGTGGGAATAAATCCTGTTTCAAAGAATCCTCTCCAATAATTTCCCTACCACTGATGTAAGGCTCACAGGTCTGTAATTACCCGGATTATTCTTGCTACCCTTCTTAAAGAAAGGAACAACGTTGGCTATTCTCCAATCTTCTGGGACTTCCCCTGTAGCCAGTGAGGATACAAAGATTTCTCTCAAGGCCCCAGCAATTTCCTCCTTTGCCTCTCTTACTATTCTGGGATATATCCCATCAGGTCCTGGGAATTTATCTAATTAATGTTTCTCAAGAACGCCAGTACCACCACCTTTTTGATCTCAAGTAAGTAGATTGTTTTGGTGTACATAGCTTTTAGTGGCACGGTGACTGAAATGGACTAACTCATCATGGGGCAAGGTTAACAGTGATTTTCCGAGTTGAAGGGCTCAGCCACTTTGGTTAAACTTGCTAAGCCATCAGGAATGTTTTATTTGGAGAACCTTGGCTTAAAATTATGTTGAGCTTTCCATGTGAAAGCAGGGTGACTTGGAGCCATGTTGGTGAGGGGGGGAAACACCTCTGCATTTGAAGCTGCAGCGCCTTGGTTATAACCTAGAGTGTGTCTCGCTCAGATGTAGTGTCAGAACTGGAGCAGTCTTGTGAAAACTCTTCACCCATTCAGAAGCTCTGACAGCGGAGGTTGGTCACAGGAATGTGCTTTTTTTGTGCAACTGCAATGCTGATTTCAGCCGCACACGACAAAGGTTTGTGGGACAAAGAACTAAGTGTGGAGGTCAGCAATTGTGCACAGATTCTTTTGTGTTTGCATATTTCTTGTAAAGAACAAAATCAGGAAGTAAAGAAAAACTTGCATTCATACTGTGCCTTTCACGATTGAATTGTGAAGGCTACATACTGCGTTGTTCTGAATTGCTGAGGGAGCAACACATTAATGTATCTTATGTTGAAAGATGCTGAGTGTACAGGAACACCTGTACACTAATTTTGCAATCAGTGTGGAGTGGTGCAGTACTGAATTCAGGTCAACTTTTCCATGTAGAAAGCTAACAGAGTTACAGGAAGAGTTGCCGTGGGTTAGCCACATGCACTTTGTGGAAGTTGCAATGAAGCAGAACTGGCTGAGGCCTGAGGAAGTCTGAAGTCTTTGTCCTATAACCTTGCCTGGAAAAGTTGTGTAATGAACTGGGACCAAGAAGAGAATCAAAGGTGATGGTGGGTTGGGTGTCAGGATTAGGGGTGGGGACAAGAAACTGATGGGTAAATATGCAATTCATGGTGGTAATTGTAAATGTACTTCCAATAAGCAGTTTAAATTAAACACAAGCCCTCAATATAAATGAAGTGAGCCTTCACATGTTACCCTGCCCATGAATGGCACATGGGTTGATGTGATGTGTTAGGCTAAAGCAGGGGTCAGCAGTGCTGAGTCTTCATTTATTCACTCTAATTTAAGGTTTTGCATGCCAGTGATACACTTTAATCTTTAAGTATGGTTATGGTTATTATATATAATTACCATAACCATACTAGTTTAGTGTGATTCTTTGGCACATACTTGGAAACCTCCTCTCCCTCCCCGTCCCTTTACGCACACAGTACCCAATTGGTTTCAAAAATACAGGCATTTGCCTTTCCATTTTTCAACTGAGAATTCTCTTCTGACCTTCAGACAGCTTCACTGGGCTTTAAAAAAAACAATAAATTGGAGCCACATTAGTGCCTGAAAGTTAGAAGCAGCAGATCAGTGAAATTGACACTGATAGATTGGCTTTAAAATGATTGAGGGGGGAGGGGCGTGAATTTTCCTCCAAAATACTAAGTGCCCAATGGGGGGATGGATGGTGCCTTAATCCCACCTGAGAGGATAGGATCAGTACACTGAGCAGGCCACTAGCCATTCTGTCAGTAAGCACCCCCATTGCCACCTTCCCTTCCCACCCACCGATCACTATGCAGAGTGCACAGTGATTTTCCCCCACCTTCCCCGCACCTTTACCGAACAGCTCGCCCTCTCAGTGCTGCCTGGTGGGCACCCTCCTATTTCCAACCTCGGAGGGAAGCCTCACTGCCCTCTGCTCCCACCATCATGCATGGTTCCTTTGTTGCTGGGGACTAGCTTTAATCTCTGCTGGTGGAAACCCCCTCTGGCGGGGTTGGAAATATTAGCGAGCCCGGACTATACTGTCCCTGCCTCACTAATGAGATTCAAATGCTGATCATAATATTGTAATCAGCCTTGCGCTGTTTCCCAGCACGAGGCTGATTACACCACAAAAAAGGGCCCGGGATAGTCACAACCGGCACATTACTGTTTCAGCCCTCCTGTTTGTATTTCCTGGTTCTACTTGAGCAGTGCAGCATGCCATGAGAATTGTGCTCCAGAACTCACTTTCTCGTTCAGATTTTGTTTGAGCTGGTCTGCCAGGTTTTCTGCTCTGGCTTCTCCATCTGGACAATCATCTTGTGTGCCGCTAAAAATGACCTTAATGCTACATGTGCGGACCCCTGGGCTAAAGGTTTTTCGCAATAATAGTCATTTAACCTTGTAGTGAAAAATCCCCTCATCCCTGGAGCCATCCTAGTAAATCTCCTTCTGCACCTTCTCAGGGACACTCTCATCATCTTTCCTAAATTGTGGTGACCAGAACTGGATGCAGAACTCTAGTTCTGCCTAACCAGGGCTCCATAAACGTAGCATCAGGAAGTCTTTTACACCCAACTGAGAGCAGACAGGGCTTCAATTTAACTTCTCATCTGCAGGACAACCTTAGTGCCCACCCAGATTTTGTGCTCCAGTCTCTGGAGTGAAACTCAACTCAATCTTCCAACTCCCACACGAGAGTGCTACTAACTGCGCCATGGTGGACACCGTTTTCTGACCTGGTTGTACATTTCATAGTTTTACAATTTATTTTGAAATAATTTTTAATTGCTTAACAGGTGGGCAAAAATAGTCTTAAAAATTTCAAAAATAAAATTCTGTTCTTGTATGTAGACAATATTTTTTGGGCCCATATTGTTTCGTCAGAAATGTCCGAATATACTATCAAAAAAAAGGAACAGAAGTAGGCCATTTAGGCCCTCATGTTTGCTGTGCCATTCAGCATGACCATGGCTGATCCAACAATGGCCATGACACCACTTTCCTGCTTGTTCTCTGTAACCATTGACTCCCTTGTAGGTGAAAAACCTGTCCAACTCGGCCACAAGTATTTAATCCTCCAGCCTCCACTAATTTCCAGGATAGAGAATGTCAAATACTAGTGGCCCACTGAGAGAAGAAATTCCTCCTCCTCCTCTCCAAGGCTCCAATTCCTCCTCTCCTTTTTACTCTGAAACTGTATCCTATCTAATTCTAGATTTCCCCACAAGGAGAAACATCCTCTCAATGTCTATCCTGTCGCTCCCCCTCAGTATCTTGTATGTTTCGATAAGATCCCCTCTCATTTCTCTAAATTCCAATGAATATAGACCCATCCTGTTTAACTATTCCTCATAAGACATCCCTTTCGTTCCCAAGAATCAACCGAGTGCACTGTCCCTGAACTGCCTCCACAGTACATCCCTTCTTGAAAAATGTGTTGCCTCACCAATGTTCATTCCCTTGCAATATGCCTGCTTAATTATTTGATGCGCCTGAATGCTAACTTTTCGTGATTCATGTACAAGGACACTCAGATACCTCTGTACTGCAGCATTCTGTAGTCCCTTTATTTCAAAAATATTTTACTTTTCTATTCTTCTTGCTAATGTGGATAACCTCACATTTTCCCACATTATAGTCCATCTGCCAAATTTTTGCCCACTCACTGAAGCTATCTATGTCCTTTTGCAAACTCTGTGTTCTTGCAACTTGCTTCCCCACCTATTTTTGTATCATCAGAAAATGTTGCTCTAATACACTTGGCCACCCAAGTTATGAATAGTTTGTAAGTGGTTAAGACCCCAGCACTGAACACTATGGATGATAGATCATCAAAATGAAATGTTAATGCTGTTTTTCTCTCTACAGATCTGCTGAGTATTTTCAGCATTTTTTGCTTTTATCTCAGATTTTCAGAAGTTCAGTGTTTTTTCTTTTGTGCAGGAATGTATTGTTAGTGGAGGAATCATGTGTTACATGCTATCTATTTAGGATTTTCTCTGCACTAGGTCTTTGCTCCTGTTCTCTTTAAAAGGCCTTGTAGTTGTTGTTGTTGCTGTGTTTTTAATTCTCTATTTCTCTTTGAACCTGTTGTTTCCACTCTCGTCTTCTACCTTGGGCCTCAAAATTGATGTAGTCGGAGTGGAATTTGGAGGAGGATTCAGTTACATTATGTACCCAATCCATTGCTCACCTGTCAAAAATTCTGGAAGTGCCGGTAGTGGATAATGGATAACTTGTAACTGCTTATTTACTGTCATTCACACCTCAGTCAATGCCTGTTGTTAAATTTAAAAGATCATTTTCCTGTAAGACCAGTCTCCAGTCACACTGGCAGCAGTTTTCCTTTTAAATGTAGCTTGTCCTTGGTCAATGTACATAGTGAAGGGAATTGGGAGGGAGATATGGAGGTAGGGGATTCATAGAGAAGCTGTTCATAATTCTTAGTAATGTGCAAAGTGCTGTAGTAAATGTTACCCCCTCACTCTGCAGAGGGCGGCCATTTTATTGGCAGCATTAGTGCCAGAGCAGCACTTGCCCAGTTAACACAGATGGCACCCGACTATAGGATTTGAGGGATTATCAGAGTCATCCGTGCAATAGTTGAATATTCCTCCCATGCCAGATCTGCCTCTCAAAAAAAAATTCACCAAAATTTCTGGGTCCATTGACCTGTTGTAATTCACCAGTTTCTTTTTAAGACCAGAGATAGTGACAATATGAATGGTGAAGATTGGCTAATTCTCCCATCAGTCATAGCTGGCGACTGTACTGCCCTAAGCAACTGTGTTTGACTTTACTCACCCGATTTATATTCTGTAACTATCCTCCACTCACTGCATATTGATGTGGCGTTAATCCTGCTTTTATTGGGAGACTGCTGCAGTTGTAGTAACAGGTTCATTTTTTTTTTGCTGTAGTGATGCTGCTGTAAAATAGATCCCGTAAATCCTAGTCCCACCTCATTCATTGGCTGGCACAGCGAGATTAAAAACTTACTCCCTTCTTTTCATTTACTTTTCAGAAGTCCAGCTAGCATTTTTGTATTTTTTTTGAAGTAGTTTTATTTGGTCATCAGTACCTATACTTCAATATTTACAGGTGTACCTGTAAACAAAAAAGTAGTTAAGGAAGATGTATGGAGAACATATAGACTCTCAACATTGTTTTCTACCATTTCAACATGCCTCAGCATTGTGGAATATGTGCATTTCAGTTAATTCATTGCACTGGCATCAACATCTTCCTTGTATCTAATGTTATTGTTAAGATAATGTGACCACAGATTATTTGGTCCCTGATTCAAGGATCAATTTTATTCTACTCATAGCTTAATAAGAGTAGGGAACTTTACACTGGATATTTTTTAAAAGAATGGGAAATGTAGTGCCACAAATGAACTTGCCGGCCACAATTCTCCCAAAAACATTCTGTGTTGAATTTGCGGGAAAACTGGAGTAAATCACATTGACTTTTTCAGTGCAATTTCAGACAAGCATCTTCCACATTCTGTGCACTGCACAGGTCGCTATTGTGATTATCATTAAATTTCAGGGAGGGGGGGCTATTCATGCTGGGGCTCCATGCACAGTGGCCCCAAACTGTTAGCCTGCACTTTACTGGCCAGCTCAATTGGTGGCCAGTCCCACAGCCCTTGCAGTGCTGCTGCCCCAGCCCAATCGTGGCCCCCTTTCCATTTTGTGGGCAAACCCCAAATCCCTCTCTGACCTGAAACGCCCGATCCCTAGCCCGCCCCGATCGCTGGCCTCCCTTCAGCAGCACCGCCTCCCCCCCCCCCCCCCCCCCCCCCCCGCCCCATCAGTCACAATGGCAGAGTGGCATGGGATCCCGCACCCCTACTGATTGTGCCCCCAGTAGCCTCCACCCAATTGGCACTGCCCCATGCCTGATGGGCAGTGCAAAGGTCCCCCCTGAGCATGGGCATTTTGTCCCTTGGACAGTGCTAGGGGGTACAGGCTCACACTGCCAGGGTGCCCAGGGAGCACCATCCCCCTCCCCCTTCACTTGAGCAGGGTTGTCCTGCTAGTTCCCCGAAAGTGGGAGCTAGTCTGAACCCCACTGGAGTGAGATTCTCCTGCTGGGGTGGGAGATGCTAGCGGGCCCAGAGAATTCAGTCCCAGGCCTGCTAATTACATTAAAATAATTCACCTGCTGTTCCCCCTGGTTTCCAATATGGACCAGACGGTGCTGGATATCTGGCACTCAGAGATGTACTCATGGCGAGAATGCACATGCGAATCCCAGGAATCTGCTGACACACGATTCTCCCAGCCTGCTGTGCTAAAATATTAGCGCGTCGGGATGGGAGAATTGCCCCCTCCATTAGCAAGTGACTTGGTTTGCATTCTCCTCCTCTTAGATTACTCTCAGGCTCTCAGGCAAAGGAGGTCACAGCCTGTCTTTAATTAATTAATTTTACTTTTTTTGAAGCAAATTCTTTTGAAGTGTTTTTTTTAGAATTTGTAAATGAATGAGTGCAATGAAGGCAAACAGAACAGTAAGTTGGCTTTGTAGATGCCAACGTCAGGGGAGGTGATGGCCTGGTGGTATTATTGCTATACTACGAATCCAGAAACTCCGCTAATGTTCTGGGGACCCAGGTTCGAATCCTGCCACAGAATTTGAATTCAATAATAAATATATGGCATTAAGAATCTACTGATTCATTGTTGATTATCAAAAAAACCCATCTTGTTCACCAATGTCCTTTAGGGAAGAAAATCTGCCATTCTTACCTGGCCTGGCTACTAGGGATGGACAATAAATGCTGGCCAGCCGGTGACACCCATGTCCCACGAATGAATAAAAAAAGTTTCAGACTGGGTGGCACGGTATCACAGTGGTTAGCACTGCTACATCACAGCTCCAGGGACCTGGGTTTGATTCCCAGCTGGGGCCACTGTCTATGTGGAGTTTGCACATTCTCCTTGTGTCTACGTGGGTTTCCTCCGGGTGCCCTAGTTTCCTCCCACAGTCCAAAGATGTGCGGGTTAGGCGGATGTGGCCTTGTTAAAGTTGCTCCTTAATAGCCTGAGATGCATGGGTTAAAGGGATTAGTGAATAAATATGTAGGGATATGGGAGTAGGGCCTGGGTGGGATTGTGGTCGGTGCAGACTCGATGGACCCAATGGCCTCTTTCTGCACTCTACGGTTTCTATGATTCTATGAGGGTGTGGAAGGAGTAGGTAAGATGTCAGAATGCATACCCTGCGCAACCATTTGAATTTATATAATACTTTTAATGTAGTAAATATTCCAGGAGCTTCACAGGAGTGAGTATTAATCAAAATTTGACATGGAGCTACTCGCCATACATTAGGGCAAGTGACTAAAAGTTTGGTCAAAGGGCTAGGTTAGATGGGGATGGAGGTAGAGAGGTTCAAGGAGGGAATCCCGAATGCCAACAAGTAGTGGGGCAAGGGAACACAGAAGTACACAAGATCACTGACTTTCAGTTTGAGTTTCATTAGGGTCACTGAGCTCCTGACCTCGTTATAAGCTTGATTTAATCATAGAATAAAGAGCTGAACTTGAGAGGTGAGGTGAGTGACTGCTTTGAAGTCAAAACAGCATTTGACTGAGTATGGTATTAAGGATCATTAGTAAAACTGGAACCAATGGGAATTGGCTGGACGGGGGACAATGGTTAGCATACCCCTTAAGTGTCCCAAAATGACTAGGTTAGGGGGATTAGCAGTGTAAATACATGGGATTACAGGGATAGGGGCGGTTAAAATGCTGTGTCTCAAAGTTGATGCAGACTGTGGGCCAAATGGCCTCCTTCTACACTATAGGTATTCTATGATGTTAACTCCAGGGCATCACTGCAGGAATTCCTCAGAGTAGTGTGTGAGGCCCAAACATCTTCAGCAGCTCCAGATACTGAAATAGTTCATTTCTAAATGCATCAAGACCTGCTCAATACGCAGGCTTGGGCTGACAAGCGAGAAGAAGCATTTGTGCCACGTAAGTGCCAGGTAATGACCATCTCCAATGAGAGGGAATCTAACTACCTATTCCTTGACACTTAATGGCATTACCATCACTGAATCCCCCATTGCCAACATCCTGGGGGTTACCATTGACCGGAAACTGAATTGGAGTAGTTATAGAAACACTATGGCTACAAGAACAAGTCAGAGACTTGATATCATGTGGTAACTCCCTTCCTGACTCCTCAAAGCCTATCCACCATCTATAGGACGCAAGAGTAATGGAATACTCTCGACTTACCTGATGAGTTCAACTTCAGTAACATTCATGAAGCTTGATATCATCCAGGAAAAAAACAGCTTCTTGATTGGCACCCCATCCACACACATTCATTCCCTCCACCAAAGAATAAAGAAAATTACAGCACAGGAACAGGCCCTTCGGCCCTCCAAGCCTGCACCAACCATGCTGCCCAACTGAACTAAAACCCCCTACCCTTCCGTGGACCATATCCCTCTATTCCCATCCTCGTCATGTATTTGTTAAGACGCCCCTTGAAAGTCACTACCGTATCTGCTTTCACTACCTCCCCCAGCAATGAGTTCCAGGCACTCACTACCCACTGTGTAAAAATTCTGCCTCATACATCTCCTTTTAAACCTTGCCCCTCATACCTTAAACCTGTGTGCCCTAGTAGTTGATTCTTCCATCCTGGGAAATAGTTTCTAACTATCCATTCCTCTCATAATCTTGTAGACTTGTAACAGATTGGCCCTCAACCTCCATCGTTCCAGTGAGAACAAACCAAGTTTTTCCAACTCCAACTCCTCATAGCTAATGCCCTCCATACTGGGCAATGTCCTGGTAAATCTTTTCTGTACCCTCTCCAAAGCCTCCATATCCTTCTGTTAGTGTGGTGACCAGAATTGGTCTTGTCCCAAGTGCGGCCTAACTAAGGTTGTATAAAGCTGCAAAGTGACTTGCTAATTTTTAAACTCAGTGCCCGGCTGTTGAAGGCAAGCATGCCGTATGCCTTCTTGATGACCTTTTCCACCTGCATTACCACTTTCAGTAACCTGTGTACCTGTACACTCAGATCCCTTTGCCTATCAATACTTATAAGGGTTCTGTCATTTACTGTATATTTCCTATCTGTATTAGACCTTCCAAAATGCATCACCTCACATTTGTCTGGACTGAACTCCTTCTACTATCTCTGCGCCCAAGTCTATATCGTACTGTATCCTCTGATGGTCCTCATCGCTATCCGCATATCCACCAAACTTTGTGTCGTCCACAAACTTACTAATCAAACCGTTACGTTTTCCTCCAAATCAGCAAAGGTCCCAGCACTGATCCCTGAGGAATGCCACTGACACATGTTGGCAACAATGTATACCACCTACAAGATGTTCTGCAGGAACTCACTAAGATCCTTGAACAGAACCTTCCAAACCCACAACCACCACTATCCAGAAGGACACAGACAGCAGACACTAGAAGTTCCCCTTCAAACCTCACACCTTCCTGACTTGGAAATATATCTCCGTTTTTCACTGCTACTGAGTCAAATTCTTGGAGCTCTCTCCTTAATAGCACTGTGGGTGTAGCTACATCACGTGGACTGCAGTGGTTTCAAGAAGGCAGCTCACTTCATCCTTCTCAAAGGCAATTAGGGATGGCCAATTATTGCCAAGCCAGCGACACCCACATCCTTTGAATGAGTGAAAAAAAAGAATTGTAATAAAATGGAGCTCTTGGCAGTTTGTAGGGCTGGAGGAGGATACACAGATATGAAAGGGTGATATCATGGAAGGATTTGAATAGCAGGATGAAGATATTAATTTTGATTTCTTCCTGGACCCAAAGTCAATGTAGGCCAGTGAGATCAAGGATTGGGAGGGGACTGAAACAAAATAAACGATGTAGGGAATTTGTAGTTAAAAGTATTTAAAAATAAACGTTCCTTGGAAATTGAAAGGCTATAAAGTTATATTCTCAGGGCTATTGCCAATGCTTGGATTGAGAGTCCTGTAAAATAATTGTGGTTACTGAGTGGCTGTCTTGTTCAGACAGGTTAAAAGGGGCGTTGACTTTATAAATAACTTTTGTAGTAATGCTTGTTGGCATCAGTGAGGTATTATGGTATGTATACTTTGCCTCTAGGCAGGTCCTTGGCTCAGTGTCTGCTGATGCTTCATCCTGAGCAGTTAGTTTTTGTCAGTGGTGCTTTGCTATTGCCTTCCAGGGAGACAAGTTGCATCTAAATGGGGCAAGTAGGTAGGCAATAAGCAAAGACAAAAGGGTAGATGTCTTTTAATCAGAGAGAGTAATCAGCATGAGTCAGCTTACAACTCTGGAAAAGCAGAACTTGAAGGATGGCCATGGGGAAGGAGAAAATAGGAGGAAGTATGGTTAGGCATAGCTACCTTTATAAGAGTCTACATAACTAAGACAAAAATTAGTTCAATAACTTGTTTCTTCCATTCATAGAACCAAAGATAGAACACCCAAAACAAAGATTACACTTATAAATGTCCCTTTGTTTCTCCTTTACTCACCAGAAAATGCAAGGAGAAAATTGGAGACCAGTTCCATAATCAGGCATGCAGTACTCTCTGTTCTCGCTGCTTGTAGCAGTTTGCTTTTACGCCTCTGTTTAGCTCTGCTGAAAAGTTATGTGCTCCATGTTGGTCTGGAAATTAAAACCTCAGCATCCTACTAACATTCTTTACTATTTTAACATTGTCATAATTGTTGAGTGTAAGATTACAACTTGCATTATGTACTATCTTTAATGTTGTACAATATTTCAAGGCACTTCTCAGCGTTAACAGACAACTTTACCCACAACAATATAAAGAGATTTTGGGGCAGGTGAACAAAAGTTTGGGTAAGAGAGAGATTTTAATCAATGTTGCAGTAAGAGAAAGGAGTTTTGGGAGGGAATTCCAGAACTTGGGGCTGAGGAATAACAGATGTGTCGAGTATAGGGCTAACGGGAGGACTTTGAATAGTGTGGATGAGCAGAGGGATCTAGGTGTATGTGTACATAGATCCCTGAAAGTTGGGAATCAAGTAGATAAGGTTGTTAAGAAGGCATACGGTGTCTTGGCGTTTATTGGTAGGGGGATTGAATTTAGGAGTCGCAGCGTTATGTTGCAACTGTATACAACTCTGGTGCGGCTGCACTTGGAGTATTGTGTGCAGTTCTGGTCCCCACATTATAGGAAGGATGTGGAGGCTTTGGAGAGGGTGCAGAGGAGGTTTACCAGGATGTTGCCTGGTATGGAGGGGAGGTCCTATGAGGAGAGGCTGAGGGATTTGGGGTTGTTTTCGCTGGAAAGAAGGCGGCTAAGAGGGGATCTTATTGAAACGTATAAGATGATTAGAGGTTTAGATAGGGTGGATAGTGATAGCCTTTTTCCTCTGATGGAGAAATCTAGCACGAGGGGGCATGTCTTTAAATTAAGGGGGGGTAGTTATAGGACGGATGTCAGGGGTAGGTTCTTTACCCAGAGGGTGGTGAGGGATTGGAATGCCCTGCCTGCTGCAGTTGTAAATGTGCCTAGTTTGGGGGCGTTTAAGAGATCCGTGGATAGGTTTATGGACGAAAAGGGATTGGTTTAGGTTAGTGGGTCATTGTTTTGTAACTGGTCGGCGCAACATCGTGGGCCGAAGGGCCTGTTCTGCGCTGTAATGTTCTATGTTCTATGTTCTATATGAGACAACTGAAGGTACAACCATCGATGGTGTGGCAAAGGATGCACAAGAGACCAGAATTGGAGGAGTGCATATTTCTCAGGAGGCTGGAGAAAGCCACAAAGATAGGGAGGGACAGGATCATGAAGCAATTTGAACACTAGGATGAAAATTTTAGCTGAGGAGCTTGGCGCTTGAGAGCAAGACCATTTAGCTCTTTGAATCTGCTCCACCATTCATTAAGTTCATGGCTAATCTCGATATGACTCAACCGCCCCCCTGCACGCATGCGCACACACACGCACACATGCACACACAACTGCTTTCTGGGGGAAGATAATTCTCCAGGTGAATACCCTCTGACAGAAATATTTTGCTTTTGAGGCATTTCTAGAGCAGGAGCCAATGTAGGTCAGCAAGCGCAAGGTGGAGTGAATGGAATATAGTGCACTAAGATATAGGTGGCAGTGATTTGGATGAGTTGAAATTTACAAAGGTGGAAGATGGGAGGCTAACTGTTGAAATAGTGAATCCAGAAATAACAAAAGTGTGAATTACACACTATAGCTTTGGTCTTTGTCATTCTGAAAATGTTGTCCAGCTGCAAGTAGGAAGCTCACTTCCTCCCAACCCTTCTGTTTTCTTTAGGATCTGGTATTACTTTGAATTACTTAATTATATCTACACATTGTCATGTTGTACTTGTGAATCTCTGCTGCCTCTGCTGGGTGAAGTGAAAATGCATTTGCTAATGAAGTGCAGAACTGGAAGGTGTGCTTAATGTATGTCAAATTCTTAAAGGGATAGTGTCCTTGATGTGCTTTTCATAGAGGCAAATAGGGATGTAGCACAGAAAAGACCCTTCGGCCCATCCCGTCTGCACTGGTCAAAGATCTATCACTCCACTACTCTGATCCCATTTTCCGTCATTTGGTCCATAACCTTGAATGCCTTGGCATTGTGAATACATATCTAAATACTTAAATGTTACGAGGGTGTCCACCTCCATCACACTTTCAGGCAATGAGTTCCAAACTCCCACCACTCTCTGGGTGAAAATGTTTTTCCTCGCATCCCCTCTAAACTCCTGCCCCTTGCTTTAAATACATGAACCCTAGTCATTAATCCCTCCATCAAGTGGAAATGTTTCTTCTTCTCTATTTATGCCCCTCATAATTTTATGTGTCTCAGTCATGCCTCTCCTAAGTCTCTTCTGCTCCAAGGAATACACAAGTCTATCCAATTCCTCTTCATAACAAAACTCTCCTGCCAGGTAACATCCTCTGCACCCTTTCAAGTGCTGTCACATCCCTCCTAATATTGTGGATTCCAGAACTGCGCACTATACTTTAGCTGTGGTTTAACCAACTATGTAGTTCCAGCATAACCTCCCAACTCTTAAATTCTATGCCTTGGCTAACGAAGGATACCATATGCCTTTTTACTCACTCTATTCACCTGTCTATTATCTTAAGGGACAGTGTATATGCACATCAAGGTCCCTCTGATCCTTAGTGTTTCCATGGTCCTGTTGTTCATCATGTATTCTCTTGTTCTGTTTGTCTTACGCTAGTGCATCACCTCACGCTTATCAGGATTGAATTCCATTTACTACTGATCAACCCATTTGACCAGCTTGTCTGTGTCCTCTTGTAATCTCAGGCTATTCTCCTCACTATTTTTCACCCTTTCAATTTTTGTATCATCTGCAAACATACTGATTAAACCCTCCTAAGTTCAAGTCTAAAACATTTCACATAAAACACAAACATCAAGGGTCCCAACACTGATCCCCGCGGGACTCCACTGGACACAGTCTTCTGGTCTAAAATAAACACCTCTTGACTATCACCTTCTGCTTCCTGCCACTCAGCTAATTTGCCAAATTTCCTTGGATCACATGGACTCTTCTTACTTTCACTATCAGTCTCCCATGTGGGACCTTGTCGAAAGCCTTGCTGAAGTCCAAGAAGATTATGTAAAATTAATTGCTTCATCTACATGTTCTGGTCACCTCTTCAAAAAGCTCAATAAGGTTGGTCAGACATTACACCTCTTTAATAAAACCATGCTAACTGTTCTTGATTAATTCTTGCCGCTCCAAATGCAGATTAATTCTGTTTCTCAGAATTGCTTCAAATAGTTTCTTCACCACTGTGGTTAGACAGACTGGCCTGCAGTTTCCTGGTTTATCCCTTCCTCCTTTCTTGAATAATTGTACCACATTGGCTGTCCTCCAGCACGTCTCCTGTAGCCAGAGAAATTGAAAATTATTGCCAGTGAACCAAAGAATCCTTACAATGCAGAAAAATGCCCATTTGGCCCATTCAATCTGCATCGACCACAATCCCACCCAGGCCCTATCCCCATAATCCTATGCATTTTCCTAGCTAGTCCCCCTGACACTAAATGGCAATTTAGTATAGCCAATCCACCTAACCCTCACATCTTTGGGCTGTGGGAAGAAAAGGGAGCACCCGGAATGCAGACATGGGGAGAATGTACAAAAAGTGACCTGAAGCCGGAATTGAACCCAGATTCCTGGTGCTATGAGGGAGCAGTGCAAGCCACTGTGCCACCATGCTGCCCTTGCTATTTCCTGTTTTAACTCACTCAGCAGCCTAGGATACATTTCATCTGGCCCTTGCAGTCTATCTTCTTTTAAGCCTGCCAGGTCACTCAGAACCTCCTCTCTGTCTAGCTTAATTTCTTTAATTGTATCACAGTCCTTCTCCCTGATTTCTATACCCACATCGTGCCTTTCACTTGTGAACACTGACACAATGTATTCATTTAGAACCCTATCTATGTCCTCTGGTACCACGCCACTATGCTCCTTAATCAGCCCCTCTTTTTCCCTAATTATCCTCGTATCCTTAATGTACGTAAAATAATGTAGGATTTTCTTTTATTTTACCTTCCAGTACCCTTTTATGTCCCCTTTTTGCTTTCCTTTTTAAGTTTGCTTTTGCATGTTCTGTACTCCTCCAGGGCTACTGTTGTTTTGAGTCCTCAGTGTCTGCTGTAAGCATATCTTTTTTCCCCTTTATCCAATGCTGTATATCCCTCAATATGCAGGGTTCATTGGATTTGTTGGTCCCACCCTTTTTCGTGGAACATGTTGACCCTGCACTCTCCTTATTTCCTTCTTGTCTCACTTACATCATCACAGATTTACCCAGTCTGCTCAGTGGCATAGCTGGGGGGGTTAGCAGGGGGAGCGACTGCTGCCCCTGAGCACATTCTTCAAAAGTGGTGCCTTTACAACGGGGTGTTCCTCATGGGCATCTGAGATCTACGATGTGCTAGGCTCCAGGTAATCCTTCATTTTCCTCCTCAGCACTCTCAACAGCCCAGTTATGGTCAGGCTTAAGTTGCATATTTTGTCTTATCAGCACTTTACTGATGAATGCTATCAGCATGAATGAAATTAGATCCAGGGACCTGAATGGGAGGTTACATTACAATGGAAGTACTTCCCTTTCCAACAACGACCTACAGTGTGGGAACGGAGTTAAAAGAGACAGATTCAAAATTATATTTAATAATTTATCAGAGATCCTTTCTAAAACAGTCTCCTCCACTTGACATTCTCACAGAATTACCACCAGTTCATGGAGAAGGGTTATTAGGTGATGAATAGAATATACATCTAACTGAAATCCAACTTTGTGGACGACTGGAGCTTTTGGGGTGGAAGTGGTCTTTGGGCCAAAGGAATGGTTTGTTTTTTCATTTCAAATTATTGAAAGGGCTGATTTCAGGGATTTATTAAAAATCGGTGAAATGTATTGGATAAAGTGGAGTTTGCCATAAATACTTCTTCCAAGTTTGAAGAGATCGGGACTCCACCTGCTCAGGAAATTTCCGGGATGAGTTCAGTATTTTTTTTCATCGTTCACAATACCTGACATACAAACTATTGTAGTCTCTGACCTGCATGAATCACTACAACAGCCTGAGGCTAAAACCTTTTCGCTAACTCCGCAGTTGACATCTCTCTCCTGAATGCCCCTCCCATTAGGCTCCTAGGACATGGATTGAGGGTCATTGGTGGAGCGCTCCTCTTCATCGGGCAGAGACCCCCAGCCACCTCTGCTAAAGTCAGCTGGAACATCTCCAAAACACTGGCATGTCAATATTTACACTTCATTCCCTCAGGTGATTAAAACAGTAGATAAATAAATGTAAGAACATAAGAACATAAGAAATAGGAGCAGGAGTAGGCCAACTAGCCCTTCGAGCCTGCCCCACCATTCAATAAGATCATGGCTGATCTGTCGTGGCTCAGTTCCACATTCCCGCCCTCTCCCCATAACCCTTAATCCCCTCTCTTATCAAAAACCCATCAACCCGCGTCTTAAAAATATTTAGCGAGGCAGCCTCCACCACTTCAACGGGCAGAGAATTCCAGAGATTCACCACCCTTTGAGTGAAGAAGTTCCTCCTCAACTCCGTTCTAAACCGCCCCCCCTTTATCTTGAGGCTGTGCCCCCTAGTCCTACTATCCTTTTTGAGCGGGAAGAGTCTCTCCACCTCTATCCTATCCATCCCATTCATCATCTTATACGTCTCAATGAGATCTCCCCTCATTCTTCTAAACTCTAACGAGTACAAGCCTAGTTTATTCAGCCTCTCCTCATAGCTCAACCCCCTCAACTCCGGCATCAGCCTAGTAAACCTCCTCTGCACTCCCTCCAAGGCCAAAATATCCTTGCGTAAGTACGGCGCCCAAAACTGCACACAGTACTCCAGCTGCGGCCTCACCAATGCCCTGTACAGCCGCAGCAAGACCTCCCTACTTTTATATTCAATCCCCCTCGCGATGAAGGCCAGCATCCCATTAGCCTTCCTGACCACCTGCTGCACCTGCAACCTGGGTTTTTGCGACTCATGCACAAGGACCCCGAGGTCCCTCTGCACTGTCGCCTGCTGCAGTTTTTCTCCCGTAAGTAATAATCCTTCCTACCATTATTCCTACCAAAGTGGACCACCTCGCACTTGCCAACATTAAATTCCATTTGCCATTTCCTGGCCCATTCGCCCAGCCTATCTAGATCCTTCTGTAGACTCTCCCCACCCTCCGCACAATTTGCCTTTCCACCAATTTTGGTGTCATCAGCAAATTTCGACACCCTACACTCGGTTCCCTCCTCCAGATCATCTATATAAATGGTAAATAGCTGAGGCCCCAGCACCGACCCCTGGGGCACTCCACTAGTCACCATCCGCCAATCCGAATAGCACCCATTGACCCCCACTCTCTGCCTCCTATTTGACAACCAATCCTCTATCCACGCTAACACCCTACCCCCAACTCCATGCCCCCTTACCTTCTGCAATAACCTCTTGTGAGGTACCTTGTCAAACGCCTTCTGAAAATCCAGAAAGACCACATCCACCGGCTCTCCTCTATCCACCGCCCTAGACACATCCTCATAGAACTCCAGTAAATTTGTCAGACACGACTTCCCTTTAACGAAACCGTGCTGCGTCTGCTCTATCAAGCAGTTCCCCTCAAGATGCCTCGCTATTTCCTCCTTGATGACGGATTCTAACATTTTACCTACAACAGACGTTAAACTAACAGGCCTATAATTCCCCGCCTTTTGCCTGGCACCCTTCTTAAACAACGGCGTAACATTAGCCGTTTTCCAATCTTCCGGCACTTCCCCGGAATCCAGCGACATCTGGAAAATAACCACCAAGGCATCCACTATCACCTCCGCCATTTCTTTCAGGACCCTCGGATGCATTCCATCCGGTCCTGGGGACTTGTCCACAATCAGCCCCTCCAGTCTGTCGAGCACCACCTCTCTAGTAACAGTCATGTCATCGAGACCCTCCAGTCCTACCACCTTTCCATCGCTAACACCCGGCAAATTATTCACGTCCTCCTCCGTGAAGACCGAAACAAAAAAGTTATGTAAGACCTCAGCCATATCCCCATCCCCTACCACTAAGTCCCCCTTCTCATTCTCTAAGGGACCAACGTTCACCCTAGCCAGCCTCTTCCTTTTTATATATTCATAAAAACTCTTGCTATCCTTTTTTATATTAAGCGCTAGCCCAGCTTCATAGTTTCTCCTACCCTTCTTTATCAACTTCTTTGTCAATCTTTGTTGACATTTAAACCTCTCCCAATCCTCTTCTCGCCCACTACTCTTAGCTACTCTAAACGCCTCCGCTTTTAATTTAACACTTTCCTTCACCTCCTTCGTTATCCACGGCTTATTACCTCTCCTCCTACGGTCCTTTTTGACCATCGGAATAAATTTCTGCTGAGCACCAAGAAAGATCTCCTTAAAGATCCTCCACTGCTCCTCAGCAGACCTACCTTCCAACGCGCTCCCCCAGTCCACATTCGCCAATTCTTCTCTCATCCTACCGTACTCCCCTCTGTTCAAACAAAGGACGCGTGTCCGGGAACCCACTTTGTCCTCCTCCATCTGCACCAGAAACTCCACCATACAATGATCACTCTCCCCAAGAGGATCCTTCACCGCAAGTTCCCTAATTCTACCCGCCTCATTACATAGCACCAGATCCAAGATAGCTCGCTCCCTCGTTGGCTCCAACACACACTGTTCCAGGAAACTATCCCGGCAGCATTCCAAGATTTATGAATTAAAAACCTCCCCCAGTTTGGTGCAGAATCACATGGGCGCCTTTTTTATGTGCTCGCTCCCCCTAACTTTAGAACTTGGCTACGCCTCTGAATCCACTCTGGCCAAATCAGATCTGAACTTATTAAAATCAGCCTTTCCCCAGTTTAGATCTTGATTTCTGACCCATCCTCATCCTTTTCCATAATAATCTTGAATCTGACAGAATTGTGATTGTTGCCTGAAAAATGCTCCCCATTTTCCTGACTTTGTTATCTAAAATTAAGTCCAATACTGCCCCCTGTCTTGAAGGACCTTCGACGTACTAGCTTGAAATGGTCTCCTGGATGCATTTTTAAAATTTTGCTCCCTCTAAGCCTTACATTTCTGTCCCATATATGATGGCAGTTTCCTTTTTACAATGTATATGAAATTGAATGTGGTTCTTCATTGAAATTGAAGAAGGCCTACAGTGAGTGAAATTCCAATCATCTTTGAACAGCCAATGTTGCTTCATTGAAATCCCACCGTGCACACACCACTTCTCCCAGGTCTGTAGTCAAAACTCTGAAATCTCTAATATTTCTCCACAGGTGCTGCTTGATTTGCTGACAACTCCTACTGAGTTTTCATTCAATATCTCTTAGTGTGGGTCAAGCAGCATCTGTGGAGAAAGATGTCGGTTCCAGGTTGATGTGTTTGTACCTCTGTCTGACATTGCAGTATTGTCTAGTATCTCCCAGTGTTTTAATTTTGTTTGCTTCCTTATTTTGGAGCTGTCTGATCTCCAGCTGGAAAGACTTGCGTTCCTTCCTCACCTCCCCCTTATTCAGAGTTTAACCTCCATATGAATGCTTTAAAGAGCACTTCAGTGCAGCCCAGAGTACAACAAGGCACATGCTTGCATCAAGAAGCAATAAAATGCATTTTATAATATTGATATTGAAACTAAAACAGAGCTTAGATTGTCTTGGGTGTGAAATATGTTTCACTACATGTCTAATCCCATTGGGTTGGGTATATAAAAAAAGCTGTTGGACTTTCTTGCAATAAAGTAGTTTAATAAACATTTCACAGTCTGACCTGGATGTTTACAGATTTTAAAGAGGTTTGGAAACCTTGGTGTTTATTACCTAGCAGTTGTTCATAAGAATTCTTTGTTTTTATATATTGTTTTGGTATCTTCCCCTCCATCCTGAAGCCACTTTTTTTATCCTGCATACAGACCAGTTGTTGCATTACCCAACTGCCCATTCTTGAGATGTGAGTGTTCATGGGCTGATTGACTATTGACAAGGTGAGGAGAGTGGGTAGGAGAACGACAGAGATCTAGTCTTTAATCTGCATGTGTGCACTTTTGAGCAACCCCTGTTGTGGATCGAGCAAGTGTGGGAACCTCTCCTCACGCCACCAACTATCACCTTTTTTCTCCTCCTTCCCTCGCCCAATTCAAAAGATGCTGGCACCAGTTGAAGCAGCGTACTACTGCACCAGCTCAGACCAATTAATTCTACAAGACCGCAGAATGAGTTCAAATATATATGGCTAAAAATCGCACTGGGCAGTGCATTTACCAGTTGGATCATGGCAAGAGGAGCTGGGTATCCTCTTTTAAATATGTTAACCATGGTTTGGTGGCAGGATATTTTTGCTTCTGAATCAGAAGGTCATGAGTTCAAGCTTCACTCTCATCTGCTGTACTGAGGGAGGATTCCATTTGTAAAAGGAGAAGTGGAACCCTGACCTATCTCTGCTCTGGGGAGAATGTTATTTTTAAAAAAATCCCATGACACTATTTGAAGAAGAAGTTCTCCCTATGTATATATACTTTTTTATTTATGAAGTCCTATCTGGTCATTTATCTTATTTTGTTTATAGAACTTTATTTTTATTTATTCATTATTGTCACAAGTAGGCTTACATTAGCATTGCAATGAAGTTACTGTGAAAATCCCCTAGTCTGCTTCATGCTGATCTGATTGCACTTTTTCCAGATTACAGTGGTGACTACACCACAGAAATACTTAATTGGTTACAAAGATCTTTGCAATGTCGTGAGATTAATGAAGATCACTAAATGAACGCAAATTAAAATTTGTTTCCAAGGAGGGAACGTGAGATTTTGGCACCTATATTCCTTTCACTTGATTCCAAAATCTAAATCTCTTAAATAAGAATTGGTACCATTTTTGAGCAACATATGAACTTGTTGTTTCAAATAAGAAGTAATACAAATGTTTTGTTTTAGTTCATTGTTAAGGAGTTGACATGCAGCCTATGCACATCAAAGTGTTCTCATGAGTTGGCCACTAGGAGGTGTGCATAAGCAGAGCTGAGCATGAAGCTAAATTTATTGTGCTGAACTGCAACAGGGTTAAAATGTGTAAATCAACACATTTTAAAGCAAATGCCACCCATAACAGCGTGATGCTGCAATGTCATCAGATTGTCAGCTTTGATACGTGTTAAATAAGTTGGTGGTGACATTTATTTTGACCTGACCTCCTTAATAACTTGGCTAATGCGTGAGGCTAAGCACCACGTTTGACTTGGCACCTGGCTCTGGGTAATGTTGCACTGTCCATGATGCTGAATACAACGCTTTCTATTTACTTCTTCTGTTTTAAACCTTGCTCCAGCATTATTAGAAGTTTTGTAAAATGGGAAACCGAAACACCACCATCCCAGCCTACACTTCTGCTGAATAATGGATGACACCATTATATTAGCACTTGTAGTCTTTAAGATTTGGCCTGATTTGCGTTTTAAATGAAAAAAAATCTTATGATCTTTCAGTTCATTAACTAAGAGTGCCAAAGCCTCTAGTATTGCCCTGAAATCTCCAGGAATTAAAGATTCATTGCTGGGGTACTGCTTCGAGCAAAAACTAAGATATAAAAAAACACAGTGTGTGTATTCTCTTTATGTAGTTTTGATTTATTTGTTTAAAAATATTGATGATGGGGTGGGAGTTTGTAAGTAGGAAGCTGTATACTGAAACCTCCAGGAATATGTCCAACCATAGTTGAAAACCCTAACAATATGTTATCAAGGGATCTGCTGGAAAGACACCTTGGTCATAATGTTGGAACAGGAAGAGGTCATTTAGCCCATCCTGTTTGCTCTTGACATTTTCTTAGCAAAGATGGCAGATTAAAAAAAAATGCCCATTCTATGCCTTTCTGCAATATCATTAATAACATTTCTATCTCTTTTTTTATCTAAGCATCTTATTTGGTCCTCTGTCATTGATCAGCTCAGCCATCCTGCCTTTTACATTCTGCCAACAGTTCTGTGCAAAGTGTTTCCAGTAAAGAAACAGCTTAATCAGATTTGAAAATTGTCTTTTTCTCAATGTCCCTATTACAAGGAAAAATCATACCTATTTTTGTTGCTAATTCATTTTTTTACAAAAGCACTTTAATCATCACTTATTAACCTCTTTTTAAATACCTGGATTCTTTGTTCATTTTACCCTGCATTGTTGTAACGCGAGATTCAACACATAATAGGTTAACTGTCACAATTACACAGTCTTCCATCACAGAAGGTCATAGGCTGGTTAGAAGCATAGAAATCCTATAGTGCAGAAGGAGGCCATTTGGCCCATTGAGTCTGCATTGACTCTCCGATTGAGCATCTAACAGCAATGCTAACCGCTGCCTCGAGCTGCCCGGGCTATCTTTATATTTCCAGGAGATGCCTTTGTTTTAGCCGAGCAATGATAATTTTAAGTATTAATTGGTTAATAATCCAAGGCTGCTGTTACCAACATCCCAAGTACCTTCTGGTACCTATAGAGAGAATTCCATTGTCCCACAAGCATACCACTATTGCATCTGAAGAGTTAAACCAGGGGCAGGCAATCTGCAGTCTGGGGGCCATGCAGACCAACTGGGTTCTGAATGAAGCCCACAATAGATTTGTTGACAATTGTCCAGAGGCAGGGTTGTCGCATTCTGCTGATTT
This sequence comes from Carcharhinus amblyrhynchos, assembly GCF_965287045.1. Lineage (NCBI taxonomy): Eukaryota > Metazoa > Chordata > Chondrichthyes > Carcharhiniformes > Carcharhinidae > Carcharhinus > Carcharhinus amblyrhynchos. Next base: position 51,460,814 of record NC_137339.1, on the reverse strand, counting down.
TTCATCTGTGTAGTTTTTTTCCTACCGATATGACTGAAGTGATAAGACACATAAAGCAAGGGCAAGTGAAGTGGGGTGCATGTTGATTGCTCACAACATTGACTCTGAGAGCTGCGCCCACCCTTTTTCTATACACTATAGCTGGTCTTTAATAGCAAAAATTCCTACTCGAGCAACATCTTGATTTTAAAATTCTCATCCTTGTTTTCAAATCCCTCCTCAGCCTTGCCGTTAGTCCACAACCCATTCGTAGACACGCAGGGTAGAATAGGTGTAGGGTGATGCGGCGGCGCGGGCTCGTTGGGCCGAAGGGCCTGTTTCCCGTGCTGGGTTGTTCTTTGTTCTTTGTAACCCCCACCATGTCTCTAATCTCATTCAGCCCCACAACTCAGAAATACCTGCGTTCATCTGATTCTGGTCTCTTGTGTATCCCAATTATAATTGCTCCACCACTGGTGGCTGTGCCTTCAATTGGCTAGGTCTCAAGCTCCCTATACCACTTGCCACTTCACCTCTCTTCCTCCTTTAAAACACTCCTTCACACCAAATCATTGGTGACCTAATAGTTCGTTGTATGGCTTGGTGTCATATTTGTTTTGATGCTTTTATGAAGAACCTTGGGACATTTTATTACAAAGGCACTATATAAATACAAGTCATTATTATGATCTGTCAATCATGCTATTGTTTATTGGGACATTAGTCAGGAATAAGTGCATGTCAGTTCTTGGGGAAATTAAAGCCCATTGACTCTGAGGGAATATATAGCGTTAAAGATTGAAAACCTGCAATGCATCTCTGGTGATGAATAAAGTCCATTTTGAACTGTGTCTTCTCACAGTTAAATCCCTTTGTTTCAAATATGACTCTTGTTCAATATAGGCATTGGTGTTCTGTTTTCCACGAGATAACTTGTATGTAATATCAAATTGATTATTTGGGCAAATTAAACCAAAGCATATTTTGAGGCTTGGTTTCTGCCTTGTCCATGTATGGTAAGTCCAGCAATAGAATATTAGATTGGGTAGGCTGTGGGTTAGTTGTGTAGTCACAGGACTAGTAATTCAGAGAACCATGTAATGCTTTGAAGACTCAGGTTCAAATCCCACCATGATGGACTCTTAATAATCCATTTAGTTTAAGGGCAATTAGGAATGCGCAGCAAACGCTGGTTCTATCAGCAACGTCATGTCTTGGGAAATAATTTTTTAAAAACTCCAGCGGTTGAACTCACTCAAGTTTTAGAAGGATGCTAGAAAAAATAGAGGACCAAAGGATCTTGTGGTGCATATTCATAGATCCCTGAAAGGCAGCAGAACAGGTAGATAAGATGGTTAAGAACGTATATGGGATACTTGCCTTTATTAATCGAGGTATTGAATAGGAGAGCAAGGCAGTTATGACAAAGCTGTATAAAAATGCTCATTAGGCCAATGAAGAGTCGACATGCCAACTCTCTTTTTCGTGCAGTATAAATTGTTGCTTTGTTTGAAATTTGGTACTCTTGCATCTATCGTCATTGAGTTCATGATGAGAAGCTTCCATAACACATCTCTTTTCAACAGTATTCAGAAATTGATTTTTTTTTTGGTGATTTCCTGCTCAGTTTTACAATCTCTAAAATGGCTTCTGTGGTAAGAATTAAGAATTCAAAGAAAAATCTGCACTCCTCAGCTGAGGGATTAACTGACGTTACACCTCCTACCACAGAAGCTTTGAAATGAGAAAATAATTGCAGAAGGGTGTTTTCAAAAATTTGTTGAGATGCATAGCAATATTGAGTTGAACCTATAGGCCTGCTGAAGAACATGTAGCTTCATATTGATTCCAGAGTGTCCTACCCTAATGACCTTAACAGTTTTGGAAATTGATTTTCACTGTCCGATTTTTCAGTGAAAGTCGGGGAGGAAAGGACCAATTTCTTCTGGTTGTGAGGTCTGAGATTGTAAAACTGAGCAGGAAATCACCAAAAAAAAATCAATTTCTGAATACTGTTGAAAAGAGATGTGTTATGGAAGCTTCTCATCATGAACTCAATGACGATAGATGCAAGAGTACCAAATTTCAAACAAAGCACCATTACAGGCACCACTCTATTTGTGTAGCCAACTATATAGCTGTTTTGGACAGTTGTCTCAAAAAGACATTAGCCTGCTTGCATATGTATTTGAAAGACTTAATGCCTGCTTCAGGTTCCCTCACCAAAATTGGTTGCAAAGAGAATGTGCTCTTTGTTGACTGCTGGTGAAATATATGATTTAAAAAGAAATTTTTTCAATGATATTTGCTTTGTATCCACGAGGAAAACAGGAGTTCCCCCTTAAATCTTAGCTCTTTACCTGTTGCCGTTCCATTCCCCTTAGAAATACCTTTTAGGCTGTTGCTGGTAAGATATGCAGGTCAATACTTACCCCTCAGCCAACATCACTTTATAAAAAGGGGACATTTTGAAATTACAAAAGGCATTAATTAATGAAAGCTCTTTTAAATTTGAATCTTGGACAACCACCTTTGGTAGATCTCCATTCAACCCTTCTAATCCTGAAAAACTAGAGGAAAGCAATACTGTAGACCCCTTTTTTAAAGTGAGGTTCTAATACAAGTCTTGATCTTTTAGCTTTCTCACATCCTGGAGGCATTCTATACACGCTTATTTATTACTGCTGGTGAAAGGGCTGTAATGTGTAAGGGTGCAAATCACAAATGACCACATGGTTCTTATACAATATTTTCACAGTAATTAGTATTGCTATTCCCAGCATTCATGTGACTCCCATCTTCCCTATCTGTTTGATGGCTTTGTCAACAAATAGAACAGCTACTGTTTGTTTGAACTGTACAATGTAATGCATAAAAGCAAGAGTCTGTGTGGTTGTTTTGTAGCACTGCAGTTGTTAGGCTGTCAGAAATTCCTCCTCCTCCTGCTGATTAAACCCATTTTGTTACCCGCCAAGTACATAGACTTTGCATTATTAAAGTGCCTTTCACAGCCGTAGAACTTTTCAAGATGCTTGGCAACCAGTGAAGTACTTCTGAAGTAGAGATCCTATTGCAAGGCTGGATACCCAGCAGCCAATTTGTGCACAGCAATGTCCCAAAAGCAGCAATGTAATAAATAACTAGATGATCCATTTCAGAAATAAAAGCAGAAAATGCTGGCAATAATGAGCAAGTCTGGCAACCGTTGTGGAGAGGGAAATGGAGTTAATGTTTTCGATTGTTGATCTTTTCATTTCAGATGTTGCCTGAACGATAAATGTTAATTAGGACACCTTCAGTGCTCAACAGGTCAGCTGGTGTACACCACTAAAGGAGTTTAAACTCTCAACCCCTCAGTCAGTTGTGAATGCTGCTAACTGAGCCAAGCTGACACAACATCCGTTAGTAACTAAACTGTGCCCAACACTGCTGCCTGAGAGTTGAGCACTTTGCGTGTTATGGAGACCCTGTTGTGCATAACCTGGAATAATATGTGGCAATGCTGCCTTTCAAGTGAGACTTTAAACTGAGCCCCATCTGCCTTCGTGAGTGGATGTAAAAGTTCCTTTGATAAAATTTTGACTAGGAGCAGGTGAATTATTCCAGGTGTCCTAGCCAATATTTATCCCCCAATCAACATCTGGAGACAAGTAATCTGGTCATTACCACACTGCTGTTTGTGGGACCGTGCTGTATGCAAATTGACTGTCACATTTCCTACACTGCAACATGATTATAGCTGAAAAGGACCTGATTGGCTGTAAAACCTGATTGACTTTAACTTTGGGACATCTTGAAGTTATGAAAAGTTCTATATAAATGCAAAAACAGATATCTTACCAGCAGAGAACTTTAAAGCGAGGATAGGATGTATGTAAAGAAATCTAATCAAAAGTTTTATAATGACAGTGGTTTTGACTAAGAGTTACAATAGACAATTTTCGTAAAATGGATTGCAAAATTACTGTGATGCTTTAGCAGAGTAGAGGTGGCTGCTAAAGATGCAAGATTGGGTTTCATAAGATTGGAATGTGCTAATGACAGCAGAAACTTATGGTTGAGAAAGGTCCCTTATTTTTTCTGTTCCTTTTGGTGTTGTGCGTGAGAATTGTGGATCCATGTCCTACTTTGGAATCTAAGCACAAAATCCTAGCTCTCTCAGGACAGCACTAAGGGAGTGTTGCACCGTCAGATATTGCTTTTTGGATGAGATGTTAAACTGAGACTTCGTTTGACCTCTCGGATGGAGGTACAAAATCCCACGCATTATTCAAAGCAGGCCAGGAGAAAGTCCTGGCTAAAATGCATCCCACAATTAACTCCCATCAAAAAAAAAAAAAATTTTTTCCATTTTTCTTTCGTTCATGTGAAGTGGGTGTAGAGTAGAGGGATAATACTAAAGATAGCTACTGAGCATGTGCGCAAAAGGCTATGTCACTCGGAAGATGACTGAGGAACACCTTCGAGGGTAGCTTTAACTATGTCTTGCTCTCATTTAGCCACTGTAAATGTGTAAATAAATGTGTGCTCAACAAAAGACTATTGCCTCCAGCAAGATTTCTTGTAGAATAAAAAGCTAATGAATTCCAAGATAAGACCACAATAACGGAGTGGGCTTCACTGGGAAGGCCAATTTTTTTTTTGCTCATTTCTAATTGCCTTAACTTGCTAACCATTTCAGAGGGCAACCACAATGCTCTGGGCCTGGAGTTTTATGTAGGCTGGAATGGGCAAGGATGGCAGATTTCCATCCCTAAAGGACATTAGTGAACTAGATGGATTTATATGGCAGTCCAATGGATGTATGATCACCATGACTAATACTAGATTTTTATTTCAGATTTCTCTAATTAACTGAAACTAAATTCCTCAGTCACTGTTGTGGGATTTGAACTGAGGTCTCTGAGTCACAAGTTCAGTACATAACCACATTCTTGATACCCAGTTGTTTATCCCATTGCTATTTGTGGGACCTTGCTGTACGCAGTTTGGCTGCTGTACAACCCTGTATTACAACAGTGAGAACACCTCAAAAGTACTTCATTATGTAGTGCTTTGGAAATATTGAGAGACATTATATTGATAAAATCAAATTCTTTTAAAACCAGAAAACAAAATTTGCTGTATGATGAAAACGTGTTCAAGTTTATTAAATATTCAATTGTCATAGGTCTGTGTGGAAATCTGTCTTAGGATACATTACTTTTTTAAAATCTAAATTCTTTGAAGTTTGCAGTTATGCAATGTGTTGGACTGTATCATTCCCAAGATGCTACAGAAATTGTTTGCAAAATGGATTTGCTTACAAAATACTCATTAAAGCTATTGTTTTGCAACTGTTTGGCAGATTAAACTGAAATACTGGGATAATTCATGCAAAAAAGGGAAGACCGGGACTCTGGTAATTAAACTAAGCAAGATGTTCTGGCTTTTAATGGGCCATTAATTGTTCAATCTTAAGTATATCCTTGTGGGTTTATTGTAATTAATTATAATGAAGAATGATCATGGCAACAAAAGTTTAAATAGGGTGCTGTGCCTTTCACAATGTCAAAAGAAAAGCAATCCATCCAATTGACTTATTGAAATGCTGTTGGATATTTTAGGATATGTTTATTGTGCACATATTCTTGGCTTCAGGGAAAAAAAAATCTATGTTGTACCTTCCTGTTTGAACGCAGCTGTCAGCACTGGGAACCATAGGTCTGAAGTCACCTTTCCCGAGTGTACTGCACTTACTACATGCCATGTATCAAATTACTCGAACTGTAATCCCAAAATCTTATTTTCTGAATTGACCCTCTCTCATTTACATTCTAGAATGTTGGCGTACAAGATGTTTGAAGATTTTTTCATTGCAAACTTGCTATAACTGTTGATACAAATATCAATGCTTGATTTGAAACTTTACACAGTACTCATGCACAGTGGAAGCTTTATTTATAGATTTTTGTCAAAGCAGTGTGCAACTTGGGTAGCCCTTAAGCTGTTGAACTGCCTATTTACTTTCAGAATCTAGAATGAAATTGACCCCAGATTTCACTTCTGCTCGTTTTAAGGGTTCCAAAAATTAGTTTTGAGGATAGGCTGAGTACAGATCCTGATACCTGTCAACGAAAGTAAGTGTATAGTTTTAAACTGCCCTGATTTTTAATACACTTGTAGGTACAAATATGCCTGATGTAGTAAATTGCATTTATACAGCATATTTCACATTCTCAGGGCATCACAAAGCACTTTGTAGCCCATCAAGTAGTTTTACGGTATTAGGACTGTTTCGGAGGAAATGTCTGCACAGAAAGACTCAATCAGTAGCAATGATGAATTAGTTCTTTTTTAATTTATTGGATTGAGGAATAAATGTTCACCAAGGCATTAAAAAGAACTTCATTAATTTTATTCAAAATAGTGTCATGGGATCTTTCATATTGATCTGAGAGAGTTGAAGGGGCCTTCACGTTACTAACACGTAAACCAAAAGATGACCTCACCGAAAACGTGGCACTTCCCTCAGTACTGAAATGTGAGCCTGACTCTGAAGAGGGACTTGCAGTCAGAAAGTTGAGCTCCAATGAGTGTGCACTCAGATTAGCCATGTCTGTTGCTTAGAATAAAATGGAGTCCTATGCATAAAGTTGCCCTAGTCCCAGATGACCACAGGCTGCTCTCTCCTTCAAAGGGTGACTAGAGGTAATTTAACCTGAGGATCATCACCCCTCAGGAAGGGCAAGGTTGAGAAGGCAGACTTTCATAAATAACTTAAGCTGGTGCGGGAATTGAACCCACACTGTTGGTGTTGTTCTGCATCGTGAACCAGCCATCCAGTCAACCCTGTTGGTTGTCTAATGACTTAGCTGTAGGGAGATGTTTAGTTAATGCCAGGAGCTTTCCATACAAGGGAAAAATTGAATGTGTAATCACATTTGACTGCATTTCTACTAACTTTAGACTGCAAATAATGGGCATGATAAAGAGGCACAATTGGGTAAAAGGAGGTAAACGTAAGCTGCCACACTGGTGACAAAACAAAAAACAATAGAGCTATTTAAAACCTGAAATAAGGTTGTAAAGAGCACTAATTTAACAAAACATTTTTTTTGCCCGAGTGAAAGATCCTGAAAGATCCTTTTATAAGACTGAGGCCAACCAATTCTCAATTGGAACGTTAGCCACAGTATTTCTGTGACAGTAAACATGTGTCATGCAGCATACAGAACGGAGGATAATGTTTTAAAACAGTTTTAACAAAGCGGTACAGGCAGGAGGAATAGTTGATCATGAGCAGATCTGTATGTGCAAACCCATTCTCATCTGACCTTCTGTCCCCTATCGCAATATTTTTGAAAACTATTATCAAGCATAAGCTCTGGAGTTTACCATGCGTGTCCATGAAGACCAATTGCAGTTTCTTTGATTATTAGTCCTTGAGATATCTTTTCAATCAGAGCCCATTTGTCTGTAGTTCAGTGCATTGTTGAATTTTATCCTGTGCTGGTGTACTTGGTCATGGCCTTCGTCCTTCCAACATCAGCACAAGAATCTGCAGTACTGAGGATGTTACTGCACTGCTGCAAGTACGATGAAATGCTGAACCCCTCTCAGATTGATGTAAAAGACCCCATGGCAATATTTTGAGAATAGTGGGGGAATTATCTGGGTGTCCTGGCAGAATCAACATCACAACAACCAATTAACTGGCACTAGCATTTTGTTGATTATGGGAGCTTGCTGTGCACATGTTTGCTATTGCATCTCCTACATCACAACAGTGACTGTATTTCACTGCCTGCAAAATAGTTTGGGATGTCCTGTGGTGCTATAGGTGCTATATAAATGCAAGTCTTTCCTTTGAATGGGTCAGGCAGGAAGTCTCATGCATGATGTGCTCAATGCCATTCACAACCGAATTCATGACCTTGGAGATGACCGTGTCGAGTGGACCTGCTTCATCAGTTTGTAGATGGAGCAACTCTCCCCCCTTAATCTACACTTCATGCTGTCTTTTGCTGGCACGCAAAAGACAGCAGTATAGAGAAAGATCAGATATATGGCAGATCCATTCAAAAGTCTGATTGCAGCAGGGAAGAAGTTGTCCTTGAGTCAGTTGGTACGTGTTTTCAGACATTTGTATTTTGTCCCCAGTGGAAGAAAATGGAAGAGTTGTGTCTGGGGTGCATGGGGTCCTTGATTATGCTGGCTACTTTTCTGAGGCAGCGGGAAGTGTAGACAGTGTCAGTGGGTGGGAGGCTTGGCATGCATGATGGATTCGGCTATGTTCACAACCCTTTGTCTTGGTCAGAACAGGAGTCATAGCAAGCTGTGATAGATCAGGAAAAGATAATGTCTATGGTGCAACTGTAAAAATAGCGGACATGCTGAATTTCCTTAGCCTCCTGAGGAAGTAGAGGCATTGGTGGGCTTTCTTAACTATAGCATCAGTGTGGATGGACTTGGACAGGTTGGTGATCTGTACACCTAGAAAATTGAAGCACTCGACCATTTCCACTCCATTACTGTGAATGTAGACTGGGGCATGTCCACCACTATGCTTCCTGAAGTCGATGACTGGCTGTCTCCTTCATTTTAGTGACATTGACCAGATTCTCTATCTCTTCCTGTACTCCATCTCATCATTGTTTGAGATCTGACTCACAGTGGCATCATCAGAAAACTTGAAAATGGAGTTGGAGTGGAATTTGGTTACAGAGTCATACTCATGTATAAGGAGTATAGGAAGGGACTGAGGACACAGTCTCATAGGGCACTGGTGTTGAGGACAATCGTGGAGGAGATGTCATTGCCTATCCTTACTGACTGCAGTCTGTGGGTTAGAAAGTCTAGGATCCAGTCACAGAGTGAGGAGCTGAGCCCTGGGCCACAGAAATGGGAGATGAATTTTGTTGGGATAATGGTGCTGAAGGCTGAGGTATAGTCAATAAATTAAAGTCTGAGATAAGTGTCTTGTTATCCAGGTGTTTCTGGAGTTGAGTGTAGGGCCAGGGGAGTGGCATCTGCCATGGACCTGTTGCGGTGATAAGCAAACTGTAGTGTATGTCCCCTAGACTCTTATACCCTGGGAAAAAGCTTCTGACTATCCACTTTGTCCATGCCCCTCATAATCTTATAGACTTCTATTAGGCTGTCCCTCAACCTCTGTCGTTCCAGTGAGAACAAACCAAGTTTCTCCAACCTCTCCTCATAGCTAATGCCCTCCATACCAGGCAATATCCTGGTAAATCTTTTCTATACCCTCTCCAAAGTCTCCACATCCTTCTGGGAGTGTGGCAACCAGAATTGAACACCATATTCCAAGTGCGGCCTAACTAAGGTTCTATAAAACTGCAACATGACTTGCCAATTTTTAAACTCAGTGCCCCGGCCGATGAAGGCAAGCATGCTGTATGCCTTCTTGACTACCCTCTCCACCTGCATTGTCACTTTCAGTAACCTGTGTACCTGTACACCCAGATCCCTTTGCCTATCAATACTTTTAAGGGTTCTGCCATTTACTGTATATTTCCTATCTGTAATAGATCTTCCAAAATGCATCATCTCCCATTTGTCTGGATTAAATTCCATCTACCATCTTTCTGCCCAAGTCGCCAACTGAAGTATGTCCTGCTGTATCCTTTTGTGGTCCTCAATGTTATTCTCAAATCCACCAACCTTTGTGTCGTCTGCAAACTTACTAATCAAACTGTTTAAAAAAACTTGTTCTCAGAAAGAGCTTGTTATAGAAATAGTGGAAGCATTGTTAATCATCTTCCAAAATTCTTAAATTCTGAAAAGGTTCCTGCAGATTGAAAAGGAGAAAATATAACCCCATTATTTAAAAATGGATGGAGAAAAATCACAGGGAACTTGCACCTGTTAGCCTGAAATCAGTAGTATGGAAAATGCTAGAATCTGCACAACAGATATGATAATTGATCACTTAGAAAATAATATTAAGATTGGATAGTGTCAGTATGGATTTATGGAAGGGAAATCCTGTTTGACAAACCTATTAGAATTATTTGAGATATAACTAGCAGAATAGATGAGGGGAACCAGTGCATGCAGTGTGTTTGGATTTTCAGAAAGCTTTCTATGAGAACCCACCCAAGATTGAGATGAGGAGCAACCTCTTGACACAGAGTAATAGATCTTTGGAATTTTCTATCTTAGAGGAATGTGGAGGCTCAGATGTTGAGTATATTCAAGACAAAGATCAAAAGATTTCAAGGGATACAGGGATATTGTGGGAAAAGGGTATTGAGTTAGAAAATCAGTCATGATTTACTTGAATGGCAGAGCAGGCTCGAGGAGCCAAATGGCCTATTTCTGCTTTATTTCCTGTTGTCAAAGTTCAGCTGACTCTGCAAAGACCCAGGTTTAAATGGCTTTCACCTCTTCTTTCCATGTTCTCTTCGGTTCCCTACTCTTCCTCCCCTCTTCCCTCCTATCTACCTGCCATAAAATCCCAACAGTGCCAATCAGTGCCCATTGAGTCTGCATCAGCTCTCCAAAAGAGCTTACCTTTCATTCTTTAACTGGTCTAGTGTAAACCACCAGATATGGGGACAAAGGCCAAGCTTCTGGTACTTAATGTCTGGTGTTAATAAGAGCTGTTTCAGGTTTATTTTTGATCTCTAGTTTGGAAAGGATGGGTTCTGGCCTAGTGTGTTATTTTTGGAAATGCAAGTTTAATCTTGCACAGAAAAACATGTTTTGCCATAGATTATTTTCAGTCATATGCCGTGTCATTGTTTGGTTTCAATTTATATTTTACCTTTTCTCTCTGGATGACCTCTGTGATAATAGCTGAGAAACAGCATTTAATCCAACACCTTACTACTTGGCAGTGCTGAAAGCAACAACAAAATTAAATATCGAATTAATCACCTTGTGCTATTTGTGAACAAAGCGAGGGAGACTCTTGATGTCTGGACTGGAGAATAGACAGACTGTGTCTATTTAAGCTATTTTTAACAGCAGCACCTTTCTGCTGTGAGGCGAGTCTAACATTTTAACTGTTTCAGGCCCTAGTTGAAATTTTTTTTGAAGGATCCAGAGATTCTGTTTATCTTTGTTGAATTTTGTGGCTGTAGATGAACCAAAGTAGTGTCCAGTTTCAGGCATGAAACAATCCTGACTCTTGAGTTGATACAGAAGCAGGATCCCTACACTTGGCCTCAACCAAATGGAGCATTAAGTATATTTCCCATTTCTCATGCCAACAATTTTGTATCCTTAATGCTATGGAATCAGGTGCATCAGGAAATAAATTGAAGCTTTTCATATTGCCGTTTGCAACTAGTAGATCAAGAGGAGGGGTGTGGATTCTAACGTGCAGCCATTCAGTTATAACCCCACAGATGGCAACTTTGCGCCACTGGCTCCTCAGCCAAGCACATGCGCTGCGTGTTGGGACCTGCTGTTTCTCTTTCAGTCAGCAGGATTCCTATTACAACAGCATCACTAGGTTAACTAACCTGTATGATGATAGTCTAAGCGCAATTCACACTTGTCTTTATCACAGTCCTCTTCCCCAAGTCATGCAACCTCCAGCAGCAAGCTTCTGGGTTTGATGAGTTAATCTGATCCTATATCCTCCCCATTGCCAACACTATCATAACTTGTCTCCATTCGCTTCAACTATCTGCTGTTCAAACCCTCAACTATTCAGATGTTTTCCTGGCCAGAATCATATCTTGAACTCGTGGTACACTTCATCCAAAATTCTGTCCATAAACTGTCCTGTATCAAATCTCTTTATCCCATCATCATGGTGCTTTCTTACCTGCATTGGCTCCTGGTTTGACAATGCCGCAAATTTCAAACTCTCATCCTTGTGGTCAAATCCTCCATGGCCTCACTGTTTCCCGTAACAATAAGCTCCTACAGCCCTACTACCCTCCTAGAACTCTGAGTTCCTCCTTTTCTGCCCTCTTGTGCATCCCCAACCTCCTCCTTATTATTGGTGTATCTTCAAAGTCCTAAAGCCTGGAACTCCTTCCCAAAATCTTTCTCTCTTTCCAATTCTCTATGGTCCTTTAAGACACTGCTTAATGGTCGGCTTTGGCTCATGTCTCCTTAAATGGCTGTGTGCGAGTTTGATTCTGATAATGTGTCTGTGAAATGTCTTGGGATATTTTACTACTTTAAAGGTGCTACATAAAGGTAAGCTGTTGTCTATGGCCAGTTTCAGGCATGAAGCACTCCTGGTTCTTGAGTCGATATGGAACCAGGTTCTCTACACTTGGCCTTAGCCATGAGGAATGTACAACAGCAACTGTATTTATATAACACCCTTTTCACATAATAAAATGGGTGGCCAAACCTTCTCAGCCTTAAAGCCATATACGATAGTAGCCAGATATTCGAGAGATGTAGGATGTGGATTACTTCTACAGACTCAGTTTTGTTAGTATTGCATATTTTTGTGCCCTCCTTCCCCATTCATTCACAGTGCCCTCCCTCCTCTCACAGCCCCCACTCACTAACTCATGCCCTCCAATCACCACTCATGCATGCCTTCCCTCCCATTGTTACTCATTCACTCACTCATGCCCTATCTTCTCACTCAGCCCTCCACTCACTCATCCCCTCTTCCTATTCCTCCCTCCTTCCTACCTGGATTTCTCCACCTTTCCTGCATGTGGGAGAGCAGGGGTGGATTGAAACAGTTGACAGGCCCCAAACCACAGGTCTTGATTCTCAGCCTCTATTGTGCCCCTCACCTTTGGCTCCATTCTCAACCTCAACCCTCACCCCACACAGAACCTGCTATCTTCCCTGCTACCATCAGACTTTTGAATGGACTTACCTTGCATCAAATTGATCTTTCTCTACACCCTAGCTATGATTGTAACACTACATTCTGCAATCTCTCCTTCCCTTATCTATGAATGGCATGCTTTGTCAGTATTGTGCACAAGAAAACATACTTTTTACTGTATTCCAATACATGTGACAATAAATCAAATCATCTCAGTTCGGCAGCATTGAGTCCTGCAGCTGGGTGGCATCAGACAGATGCTGCAGTACGGGAAGGTGCTCTGCAGGTTGCACTTGGGAGCAGCAGTTATGGAGAGACTGGCCTCTGCATTGTCAAATCCCAGAAATTGGGGCTGAACCACTCAGGTTGGAGTTGGGCTGGTGGATGCGGCGGCTCTGTTCTCTGAGCCAGGGCCTCACCCAATTCTTCAGAATGATCTAAATCAATCTTACTGTCTTAACACCTGCTCGTTGTTTTTGTAAAAGAGCCACATGAAACTCGCGAGCTATTGTTTGGCCACCCTGTAATACAACATTCCAAGGAACTTCACCAGAGTGTTTTAAAGCAATATAATCCCAAGTTATTTAGGAATATTAGAGGAGATGACCTGAAGCTTGGTTAGAAAGGTACATTTTAAAGGGGTGTGTTCAAGGCAGAGCAGGAGACAAAGACATTGTGAGATCTAAGGAGGAAGTTCCAGAACTTAGACCAGGCAGCCTATGGCATGGTCACCAATGGTGGAAGTTGGAAATGCTGAAAAGGCCAGATTTATAGGAATGCTGATACCTCAAGTCATGGGACTAGAGAAGATTACAGAGGGCAAGGTCATAGAGGAATTTGAAAACAAGAATGAAGGGCAGCATATTGATGAAAAATGAGAGGGGCTAAGGACCAATCATTGGTAACAGTGCAGGAGTGAGAAGAGAATCAATTGCAAATGATTCTCTTGCTACAATGAGCTAGTTCAGAATGGAAGAGGTGGGTGCAGTGCCATCCAGTTAGATAATAGTAAAGACGCATTTGAGGAGGCTGGTGTGGTCAACCATGCCAAAGGCTATGGTAAGTCGAGAGGCATGAGGGAAGATTATTCCAAAAAAATTCCAAGTGTTGAATTCACAGAAAACTGGCGTAAATCATGCTGGTTTTTTCAGTGGGAGTTTTCACTCGGATTTGCAATGCAGAGGCCAGTCCTGAAGCATTCCCAGTCCCGAACTGTCCAATCTCCAGCCTGCCCTGATCGCTGGCATCTCACCTGCCAAAACTGGATCCCAATGGAGAGTGGCAACAGGATCCCCCCCTCCCACTCCCACCAATCATCCCCCCAACAGGCCCTGGCCCCTTTACACTGCCACATGCCTGATGGGGAATGCCTAGGTGTCCCCCTGGACATGGGCACTTTGTCCCCTGGGCAGTGGCAGAGGCACAGGCTAGCACTACCAGGGTGTATAGGCCCAGGGAATACCACCCCTCTGTCACTGACCCCCCCCCCCCCCCCACACACACACACACACACACACACACACACTCTGGGGTCAGGCCACTAGTTCTCTAAGTGGGGAGTTAATCTGCATGCCACTGGAGTGAAATACTCCTGGTGGGGTGGGAGATGCTAGCAGGGCCAGAGAATTTTGTCCCAGGCCCGCTAATAGCATTTATATAGTATGTTAAATACTAGTTAAATGCTAACCTCGCCTCCCAGCCGATTTCCGGTGCCTCGCAAATACCGCCGGAAAATCTGGCCCTGGGAGACACGAGTGCAGTGCGAATCCTGTGAATCGGCCGACAAAAAATTAGCACAGCAGGATGGGAGCATTCCTCCCCGCCCGCCGCAGGGTCTTGGTTTGCAAGGACATGGGTGTCAAGGATTGATCAGGAGAGGGCTTTGCAATTGTGAAGCTGGATTTCAAGAGTAGCTTGGGATGACACACATTCTGTGACAAACTGCTGTTGTATAGTCTGTAGCCTCTTGCAAAAACAATGCACTCAAGCTCAGACTTCCAAACTCTGTCCTTTTAGCTTTTTAAACACTCATTTCTGGGACATGCTCATAACTGGCATTCATTTCTCACCTTTAATTGCCCAGTAAAGCAGCGTGCTAGACCATTTCAAAGAGTGATTTAAGCTGTTGGCATGGGACTGGAGTCATATGTAGGCCAGATTTGTTAAGGATGGCAGGTTTCCTTCTTGAGAGGACATTAGTGAACAAGTTGTTTTTTTTTTAACAACAATCTGACAGTTTCATGCTTGCTTTCACATTGATACCAAATTTTTATTTCTAGATTTTTAAATTGAATTCAAATTCTGCTGCAGCAGGATTTGAACTCGAGCCCTTACCTCTTTTAGTCTGGGCCTCTGGATTACTAGTTGAGCAATACTACACTACCATACCTCATTCATCAACTGAGTATTAGGAAAGGTGATTTGTTCAAGCTGCATCAATCCAGTTCTGTGCTAAGAAGAAAATCATGCACTTAAATGAAGTTTTGTTTGTGTTGAAGTGTGCATTACGTAAGCTCAGATGGAAAAATGACAACACACAGACTGCATTCATTTATCATTGGGAATGAGGACAGCAAGCCAAAGTTTAATCCAGATCTATTACTGAAATTGAATAGAATCAAATTGCATTAATATCTTCAATCATTCAGTGTAAAAATGCTCATCGATAATTCATATCCATTCTCAGATAATTTTGCACAACTTCTCTATGCAGAATGTGAAACACAAAGCCGAACCACACTGGTGTAACGAGTCTGTACTACCGGAGTTTTCCCATTAATTTCAAATTGTAATTGTACTCTCTGCTCTTTCCCATTCCTTTCAAGTTTGATCTTTTTCAAATAGTTGTTTAATTTACTATTTTAAAATTCTTTATGAACTCTCTGTCAATGCTATCTGTGGTTCTACACATTTCAGCCAAACGTTCAACAATTTTACTTTGTATCTTCCCTTGAATTCCTTTTGTAATTATTCTACATTTTTCTCCCCTCATCATAGAGTTACAGATTAATAGAGTTTGATCTTCAGTTCCTAATTTTTGGACTTCTGTTAGGTGAGAGGAGGTGGCGGTGGCGTAGTGGTATTGTCACTGGATTAGTAATTCAGAGACCAAGAGTAATGCTCTGGGGACCCGATTTCAAGTCCCACCATGGCAAATAGTAAAACTTCAATTCCATCTGTCTGGTCTACGTGTGATTCCAGATCCACAGCAATGTGGCTGACTCTTAACAGCCTTTGGAAATGGCCAAGCAAGATATTGTTCAAGGGCCACTGGGAGTGGACAACAAATGTTGGCCTTGCCAGTGATGCTTTCCCCAGAAAGAATAAAGGGAAAAAGGTCACTTTCATTCATGTATCTTCTCGCATCTCATTCCGAAACTATAACCTTCATCCCTCTTGCTTCTGCAGTTGCAGTTACAAAGATTGAAAGAATTTGCACTTGCATAGTGCCTTTCATATCCTCAGGACTTCTCAAAGGGCTTTGCTAAGCAATTAATTGGTTGCAATGTAGTCATTATTTGGGAAGCAAACATGGGAGCCAATTTGTGCACAATTCAGGTACGCTTACAACCCTGAGATAAATGACCATTCCTGATGAAGTTGATGAGTTATTTGTTGGCTAGGAGCACTGGGAGAACTCTGTTGCTTTTTCATAAGGTACTGGTTCAAGTGCATCTGAACATAAGAACATAAGAAATAGGAGCAGGAGTAGGCCATCTAGCCCTTCAAGCCTGCCCCGCCATTCAATAAGATCATGGCTGATCTGTCATGGCTCAGTTCCACTTTCCCGCCCTCTCCCCATAAACCTTAATCCCCTCTCTTATCAAAAACCCATCAACCCGCATCTTAAAAATATTTAGCGAGGCAGCCTCCACCACTTCAACGGGCAGAGAATTCCAGAGATTCACCACCCTTTGAGTGAAGAAGTTCCTCCTCAACTCCGTTCTAAACCGCCCCCCCCTTTATCTTGAGGCTGTGCCCCCTAGTCCTACTGTCTTTTTTGAGCGGGAAGAGTCTTTCCACCTCTATCCTATCCATCCCATTCATCATCTTATACGTCTCAATGAGATCTCCCTTCATTCTTCTAAACTCTAACGAGTACAAGCCTAGTTTATTCAGCCTCTCCTCATAGCTCAACCCCCTCAACTCCGGTATCAGCCTAGTAAACCTCCTCTGCACTCCCTCCAAGGCCAAAATATCTTTGCGCAGGTGCGGCGCCCAAAACTGCGCATAGTACTCCAGCTGCGGCCTCACCAATGCCCTATACAGCTGTAGCAAGACCTCCCTACTTTTATATTCAATCCCTCTCGCTATGAAGGCCAGCATCCCATTCGCCTTCCTGACCACCTGCTGCACCTGCAAGCTGGGTTTTTGCGACTCATGCACAAAATGCAACTCCCTGAAAAGGAGTGCAACAAAAGTTCACCAGACTGGTTCCTGGGATGGCAGGAGTATTATGGTGAGGTTATATAAGACATTGGTGAGGCCGAATTTAGAATATTGTGTGCAGTTTTGGTCACCTAATTACAGGAAGGATATTAATACGGTTGAAAGAGTGCAGAGAAGGTTTACAAGGATGTCGCCAGGCCTTGAGAAACTGAGTTACAGAACAAGATTGAATAGGCTCGGACTTTATTCCCTGGAGCATAGAAGAATGAGGGGAGATTTGATAGAGGTGTATAAAATTATGATGGGCATAGATAGAGTGAATGCAAGCAGATTTTTTCCACTGAGGCTAGGGGTTAAGGGTGAAGGGGGGGAAAGTTTAAAGGGAATACTAGGGGGAGCTTCTTCACACAGAGTGGTGGGAGTGTGGAATGAGCTGCCAGATGAAGAGGTGAAAAGTGGGCTCACTTTTAACATTTAAGAAAAACTTACACAGGTACATGGATGAGAGGGGTGTGGAGGTGAGTGGGACTAGGCAGAAAAATGGTTCAGCACAGCCAAGAAGGGCCAAAAGGCCTGTTTCTGTTCTTTGGTTCTTCTAAACTCTATAGGAGAATCATAGAAAGAGGGGTGACTGTACAACATTCTTATAGGGCTTCTTGACAAGGTAGGTGCAGGAAGAATGGAGAGTATAGGATCAGGGGCCATTTTGGAATTTTGGTTGAAGAGGAAGTCCTGCATTAGAGGGTGGTAAATCTTCGGAATTCTGTACACCAGAGAGATGTGGAGGCTCTGAAATTGAGTATGTTCAAGACAGAAATTGACAGGTTCCTAGATCATAAAGACACCAAAGATATGGAGATAGTATGGAAAAATACCACTGAGGCAGTAGATCAGCCATGATCTAACTGAATGGTGGAGCGGGCTTGAGGGGCTGAATTTCCAATGGTCAAAGTTTGGCTAACTATATATCCCAAGTATCTTTGACTTTATGTCCAATCTGAAATACGGAGCCTCAGACAATGTAGCATCGCTGCGCCGAAACAATGCGACTTGTGCAACAATATTCTTACAAGGCTTGACAATTAGCAGTGCTAAAGATGCAGATTGAAGTCAAGGCTTTCTTCCTTGATTACTGGAATAAAAGTAGGAGAAAGCTGCGCATCTGACAACAGTAATCCAGGAAAAAGTTTGAACATGTTCAGAGTTTGAAGTTGGCGGAGACTCTTGAGGATTTTGCATTACTTTGAGAAAAATGCGAAGCTAAGAGCACCTCATAATCAAAGTGAGTCTTTTACAAAGAATGTTGGTATTACTGGAATTGAACAGGGTGAGGATGGTGGAGCTTAAACTGTTATGAGTCATGGGATATTCTGAAAAGCTTTGGACATGCTGGCAGGAAGGAGCAGTGAAACATTTCCAGGGAAGGCAAAGGTTACAGAATTGGTCAACTCTGCTTTCCCAACAGCAACCCCCACTACAGCAGTAGGAAATGTTTTTGTTCTAATGGGATCCAGATACACTGAGGTGATTGAAGAAGGGAGGAGTTCCAAATTTTAGAAACCAGAAAGCTAGTTAGCAACTCCTGTAGCAAATCAAATTTATTAATACCACCTTAATGTTTTTTAGAATTATACCTTGTGATTCAAGGAAAGATGCAGAAACTGCCAGAGAAAGTGAGACAACTTTTATCCGTCTTTCACTTCTTTGATTTGATGTTTTTGATTTGATTTATTATTGTCCCATGTATTAGTATACAGTGAAAAGTATTGTTTCTTGCACTCTATACAGACAAAGCATTCTGTACATTGAGAGGAAAGGAGCAGGTGCAGAATGTAGCGTTACTGTCATAGCTAGGGTGTAGAGAAAGATCAATTTAATATGAGGTAGGTCTATTCAAAAGTCTGATGGCAGAGGGAAGAAGCTGTTCTTGAGTCAGGTGGTACATGACTTCTGAGTTTTGTATCTTTTCCACGACGGAAGAAGGTGGAAGAGAGTATGGCCGACATGCGTGGGGTCCTTGATTATGCTGGCTACTTTTCCGAGGCAGTGGGAAGTGTAGATAGCGTCAGTGGATGGGAGGCAGGTTTGAGTGATGGACTTTGTAGCTTCTTGCAATCTCAGACAGAGCAGGAGCCATACCAAGCTGTGATACAGCCAGAAAGAATGCTTTCTATGGCGTATCTGTAAAAGTTGGTGAGAGTTGTAGGAGACATGCCAAATTTCCTTAGTGTCCTGAGAAAATAGAGGTATTGATGGGCTTTCTTAACTATAGTGTCAGCGTGGATGGTGATCTGGACATCTAGAAACTTGAAGTTGTCGATCATTTCCACTTCACTCCTTTGATGTAGACAGGGGTATATCCACCACAATGCTTCCTGAAGTCAATGACTCCCTCCTTGAGGGAGACATTTTGGTTAAAATGCCACAGAAAGTAAGTTAATTTTTTTTTATTTGTGTTTAATTTGGTTGGGCAAATTACAATCCTCCATTTATTATATGTTTGTCAAATTTGAGGTGTTTTTGTCTCCATGTTATTCACACACTGTCCTGATTTATGGTAGGCTAATAACCAATTTGGTGGCTGAGATTGAATTTGCATTGCTTTCTTTGTGTGGAGCTTTAAATTTTTTGGGGGGAACTTTTTCAAGTCTAGTTAAATTTCAGTTAAGTAAATTACTTAATCTTTTTGGGGATACTGCTTGGGTTGCTGGTGATGGGGCATTGCATCTCTGACCTTCCACCTTCAAGGGGTGGAAACTTGAACAGTACATTGTGTATAACTGGCTTAGTCACATTGAGCTCTACCATGTTTTGCTCGCCTATTGGTCCTTTACTCTAAAAATTTTGGAGGGCAAAGATAACCCCAGGTTCCTTTTTACAGTAAGTAACTCCCTCGTTAAACCACTCTGCACTGCCTCCTCTAACTGTTTCAAAAAGTGATTTCTTCATCTCCAAAGTAGAGATCCCCTGATTTAGGTCTCTGCTGATTTCTTCCCATCACATAAGAACATAAGAAATAGGAGCAGGAGTAGGCCATCTAGCCCTTCGAGCCTGCCCCGCCATTCAATAAGATCATGGCTGATCTGTTGCGGCTCAGTTCCACATTCCCGCCCTCTCCCCATAACCCTTAATCCCCTCTCTTATCAAAAACCCATCAACCCGCGTCTTAAAAATATTTAGCGAGGTAGCCTCCACCACTTCAACAGGCAGAGAATTCCAGAGATTCATCACCCTTTGAGTGAAGAAGTTCCTCCTCAACTCCGTTCTAAACCGCCCCCCCTTTATCTTGAGGCTGTGCCCCCTAGTCCTGCTATCCTTTCTGAGTGGGAAGAGTCTCTCCACCTCTATCCTATCCGTCCCATTCATCCCCTTGATCCCCTATATTTTCCCTATCATTACCATCATTATCATTACCATTACCAGGGCAGCACGGCAGCACAGTGGTTAGCACTGCTGCTTCACAGCTCCAGGGACCTGGGTTCGATTCCCGGCTTGGGTCACTGTCGGTGTGGAGTTTGCACATTCTCCTCGTGACTGTGTGGGTTTCCTCCGGGTACTCCGGTTTCTTCCCACAGTCCAAAGATGTGCAGGTTAAGTTGATTGGCCATGCTAAAATCAAAATTGCCCCTTAGTGTCCTGAGATGCATAGGTTAGAGGGATTAGTGGGTAAAATATATAGGGATATGGGGATAGGGCCTGGGTGGGATTGTGTTCGGTGCAGACTCGATGGGCCGAAGGGCCTCTTTCTGCATTGTAGGGTTCTATGATCCCACCCTAAACCTCCTCAGGGTCACCTTATCTATGAGATCTACTTTCTGCTTCCTCAACCCCATTCCCATTCTGATCGTACAGACTCCTTGCCTTATATTCAGTTTCAGTTAGCATGTAACTGTCTTAATTTATTGAGAGCCATCATTTGAGCTCCTCACTCTCTTACAAAACTGCTCACCATTTCCACAAGCCCCACCACCCCTACACTACCCTGTCCAGCCTAACTACTGTCTCAGGCTGAACCAGATTCTTTGCTACCTAGCATCCCGTTTGAAATTCTGACCCCATATTCTTCACTACACACACTGCGTCTTGTTGTCCCTGATTCAGCCCAGCAATTGAAACCCTTGTTGGTGCCTTTGTCACCACCACGTCTAATTACTTCAATACTTTACTGGCAGGCCTCTCACTTTCCACGCTCCATAACTGTCAGCTCCTCCAAAACTCTGCTGTCCAAATACTTCATATGTACAAGAATAGATTATGTTTGCCATAACCCCACCCCCAATCTTTACTGAGCTACATTAACTCCTGGCCACCCAGCGTGTCAAAATTAAAATTCATATCTTTGCATTTAAGTAATTCCTTGATCTTGCTCGTGTCCATCTCTGTAATACCTCCTCCTTCTACAACATATTCCCTGCTGAACTTACTCCAGTCTCTTGTTTGCCGTTATTGGCAGTTTATCTCTAACTACATCGGCCAAAGTCAGGAGTTCTCTCTCCAAATCTCGCCAATACCCTCTCTTACTTCAAAGCCCCTCCTCTTAGCAAAAGCTTATGGATATCATTGCTCAGCTCTTCAGTCCTTTGGCTTTGTTCCTATTTACCCTCCCTTCTCTGGCTATCTTGGGATATTCCCTATGTTGTAGGGGTTTAATCAGTGTAAATTCTAGTAGTACACATAGCCTTGGCTTTCCTTACCCAGGGAGGAGAGAAAACAGCCAGTGTTAATAACCCTAGAACTATCCATTTGCCGCAGGGAAAGTATACGTTTGTGGCTGTTGAGCAAGTGCAGAATTGTCCAAGCTGTAATGGCCCTCACAGTTCCATAGCTTACTTTTGTAGACTCTGTCCCTGTTCACAGCTTCAGAATGGCATTGGCAAATTGTCAGTCTGGTGCTTTTAAAACTGCACCAAGCAAGGGTTAGTGCCTTCAGAAGAAAGGGGGGAAAAGATAATATTTTAAAACTTTCCTGGTGGGATAGTAGCACAGTAGTAAGTCCTGCTCATAGCTCCAGGGACCCAGTTTTGATTACAGCCTTGGGTGACTGTCAATGTGGAGTTTGCACATTCTCCCTCTGTCTGCATGGGTTTCCTCCCAATTCTCCAGTTTTCTCCAGTAGTCTAAAGATGTGCAGGTTTGGTGGATTGGCCTTGTTAAATTGCCCCTTAGTGTCCAAACATGTAACCAAGCAAAGGTTAGTGCCTTCAGAAGGAAGGAGGAAAAATTAGGGGGATTAGTGGGGTAGATATGGTTACAGGGATGGGGCTGGGCCTGGGCCTGAGTAAAATACTCTTAAGAGCGTCGTTGTGGACTGAATAGGCTGGTTGACCTGCACTAGTGGTTCTGTGATTTTGACTTTAAGAAATGAAGCCTTTCTCAGGCAATTTGCAGAAAGACTTTGCAAACTCATTATGCACTTTGCTCAATAATTTGAAGAATTACTATGTAATTTGGAGATGGAGTTCTGTCTACATAGGCTTCACTGATTTTTATTCTAAATCCTACAGTGATGTGTAAACCTTTAGAATTACACTGTAAGAAGGTAAAGGCAGGGGAACGGGATGGGGGGAGGGGACAAGGGTTGCAGTTGTAGATGCTTTTAAAAGAAAGGTTTGGATTCTTCGTGAAGAAATTCAATTGCCAAACAATAGTAAGGACTTTAAACTTCATTGGATTCAAAGGAATCTTCTGTATGTGAGCAGTTTGACTGATAGTTTGTGCATTTGGTAGAACTGAACAGTCAGTATTCTTTCTTAAATCCACGCTTGTTTTTTTAAAAAACCTTTCCAATGAAAAAAAGAATTGAGGTGAGAGAATCACTTAGGAGTTACTGTCTCTTTAAGTGAATGGTTGACTTAATTCCAGAAGAATGTAAGGAACTCAAATTATAGGCGGTACTGGGTTGGAAAGCAGACCACTCCTGAGTTATAAATGGATCATTTGTTGCTATTTTTAGCGAATAGATTGTAAATACAAGTCGGATAAAGTGGGAAAACTTAGCAACAGCAGTCATTTGTTTGCAGTGGGGGCAGAGAGAGGAATTTTGATTTTTATAAAAAGTGGATTATCTGAAGGCATTTGTTAGGACAGACTTGTACTTTTTCAACAGTCTCTACTCTGGTCGGCTACTTTTAAAGATTTGCTCGTGCTCAGATTGGCTTTTGATCCAGGAAAATGTTTTAACTTTGTTTTAAACTGAATGTCAATGTTTTTACTCATGCTCTTAAATCAGTTAAAATCTGAGATTTTTTTTGTCGAAACGAGCATTGTTTTTTGTCAAATATTTGTTATCTTCTGTTTGAAAATTAAAATATCCTGAAACAAAAGAAAATTTGATTCACTACTCGAAAAAATGTTCAACTGTATCATCAAAGCCCCTTTTAAACGCACTTTTAAAAAGGTTTCGTTTTTTATTTTGTTCTGAAAGATTAAGTCCACTAATCTATTTCAACAAATACGTTGAATTCTTTAAAAGCGATTTTTAAAAAATAGTATGCTGCAGAGTAATTTTGAGGGAAAAATAAAGCAAGTCTTAGTAGTTGGGACTGATTTTGCCTTCGTAATACTTTTTTACTCTTTAAGTTACACAAAGTCCAGGCGTTTGTGCAATGTACACCCGCATTGTGCTTCCAGTTTGATTTAATTTTCTAACATGTTGATTTGCAAAGGAACGATCCACTCTGACTAGTTGCATATGGGCAAGCAGGAGATTTTAAAAGCTCTTTGATTAATTGTGAGTAATTTCCCAGTGCTAAGCAGCCCCACAAAATTGAGTCTATTGCATTGGATATATTATTTTGGATTATTTCATTCAAAATGTTTGGAAAAAAGCCTTTCACTACCCCAAGATATAACTTGACATTATATTAAGAATTACAATAAATATTTCCTGCTAACTCTTTAACCATTCAACACCTTAAATTTTCAAGCCTAATCTACACAAAGAGGGACGATATGACCAATAAAACTTCTTTCATCCTGCAGTTCATTTGCACGACGAGGATAGTCTTGGAATAAGCGCTTTTCTCTTCCCAGTGGTGTTAACCTTCTGTAAATCAGTCCTGTATTGATTCCTATCCAAATCAAATGAAATGACCTTCGTCGTTCAATTGGCCTTGTGAGTCCAGATTCAGGCTGCGTTTACACAGGCTCAGTGCGAAGCAACATCCTACATTTGCAGTACGAAGACAGCCTTATTTAGCTAATAAATGGGGATTATGTTCAGCAGAGTAAAGCTGGTTCTGTTGGGATGGTTGGAGATTTATTTCTGCATTTTATTTTTCTTTTAGTCTTCAGATATCTGTATATAATGAAACATTTCTTTATCAATAATCTAAAATAATATATTCAGTGCAATTGAGTCAGTTTTGTGGGAATGCTTATCACTGGGGGATTACTTAAAGTTAATTCTTTTACTTGCTTATATGTAGCCAGTCAGAGAGAGTCTTGCAGCAAGAAATTAAAGTAAACTGGAAGCACAGTGAGAATGTATACAGTACGGAGCTGTACACTCGGCTTTTTGAATGGCTGCGTTTTCTATTTCACTTCACTTCTTAAGTTTATTCAAATTTGAGGATTTTCTTTCTGGCTGACATGGATTGGCAATAACGCCCAGATGTGACTTGTTCTTTTCTAGTATGGGGCAGAAATTTGGTACCTTGAGTAATTTATTCATATTCTTATATAAACATTGCCCTTGCTCAGAATTAGAAACGAAAAAGTTGCTTCATATTTGCTTCCTTGCCTTTTATTCTTTAAGACAGACATTGCAAATGGTATTCCCAATCAGCTGTTGAAGGTAAATTGCTTAACTGGTATTGTCTAATTCTATCCATGTTAAAACTTTTTGGAATGACTTTGCATTGCTAGATTTATACCTTGTTTTGCTCTCTAAGTCCTAAACTCTGCAATTCGCTCCCAAAACCTCTCCACTTCTCTCTTCTTACATATCCCAATGTCTCCTGTTTTGGCTCAACATCTATTTTTTTATTTGATGGTGTTCCTGTGAAGTGTCCTGGGGCCATTTATGACATTAAAGGCACCATATGAATGAAAGTTGCTGCCTGTGTGTTGTGCCTGCTTAATTTCCAGCGTTTTGCCAGCACTGAGCTGTAAAAGAAATTTGCTCGAGCCCTCGTTTGCCATTTATCACGGAGGGGACATGCTTTAAAGCCCTTTCCATCTACTCAGGGATTAGGACATGGAATTATCCATCTCCTAACCACTTGCTTGAATCTGACTCCTGAAAATCTTAAGGCAGCTTTCAGTTCACAGTCCCCTGCTGCTGAGGAGTTGGGTTTGTGTCGGATGGAATGAATGTTGAAACTTTTCCAAACTCATCTAGATATGGAATATTTTATTTCCGCGCTTGATCTGAATAATTGTTACGCACTGCAAGTTTTGTTATGTAACTGATGTTCTCGTGATTAAATGTTAACTTTGCAATTTAAAAAACTACTCTAAAATGAAATCATTTGAATTCTGGAGAACGACTTGCAACTCAATGCCTCCCAAACTTATTCATCTTTATACCTTTGGAGTTGTTTCTAGTTTCACTGGATTTCATTTTCTATTTATCGCATCTGTTTTATATCTCAAATCATTCTGAAGCAGTAAAAATAATTTGTAAATCAGAAGTCCGCCAGCAGCTTTCTTTAATACTGTTTGATTTTCAGAATGTAAAATTTAAATACCAGTTTTTTTAAAAAATAAATTCATCTGCGTTTCATTAGTTTCGTACTTTTTAAGGCATTAAAATTGGATATCCAATTTTATCTTTTGTTTTGAAAGCATGTTGTCAAACATGGCCTTTTTTTTTTGTTTTCATAAAAAGCAAAATAGAAACCATTATTCCTAATGTATAATTGTGTTCTGGAACAATTTAAAACAAAAATTATGACTGTGCTTGGAGGCATTTAATTCATGGGTCCATCTAAACCTTAGCAGGGCAATTGCTAACAAAACTAATCCTCTTCCCCCTGCTATTTTCTTAAGTATTTATACATTTACTGTGTTTTACAGGCATGAGCATTTTGGTGTAGCTTCCATACAAGTTTTGGCACATCCTTTCTAAATAAGGAAGGTATAAGTTGGCTTTGTGTAATAATTTAACAGCACAGGCAATAATTTCATTCCCATTTTTGTATTAAATCTTGAAATGGTTTATATTTTATTCAAATATTTTGACAGTCTTTAGCTTTGGATAGCCTGCATTTCAAATGTGTGTTGGGAATGCATTAAGTTTCTAGAATAATTTATTTGGGAAAATGGAGGGAATTTTTTTTGGTGCCAGGAAGTGCTCACCAGTATTCAGAACCAAATGCTGACTGGAAGGTGCACTATCTGCCTGATCCTCCTCGACTGTCTAGTGGTCGCCCGGTCCCTTGCTGCCTGCATACTCTTATGTGTCCACAAGCTCTGAAACCCAGAGCTCGAGCTGCCTCACCTGAACATGTGGTTGTCCAAGACATGAGAACTGTCTCGGAGTTTCCACGGGAGATGAGATGCACATTTCATGGACTGAGGGGGCTTTCTTTACATCTAGTTTATTTCTCTCAATTTAGTTAATAATCTAATAAGTAAAGACTCATAAGCTTCTCCTTCTCTGGTGCTGATGACACTTTATTTTATAGGTAGGTTAACTTAAATGTTTTACTGAACTCTTAGCATCTATATGTCTTAGATTTTAATTTAATGGAAAATTAGGAATCAGTTAGTGTTACTATCCTTCTTTATTTAATTTTAACTTTATCCCCTAGATCTGAAAGATCAAATGCTGATCATAGTTATATGATAAATTATACAGTACATAAAATATGATGAGTTAAAGTTTATCTATTTTATCAAATTGTATTTTACTGTATATACTAATAGATTGATATAGCTTACTTTATCAATTGATTTCATTAACCATATGCTTATCTTTAAAGTTACCCCTGCCTGCCTCATTGTGCCATGATGTTACTATGTCTTATTTTCTTTCCTGTGCTGTTCATAGACTCAAAATTAGAGAAAGACCACTCCTCAACCTGCTCCACTTCACTCACAGGCCTTGTTTTCTATCCCACTCTGCTCCCAGGCTTCACTTTTGATGCTGACCTTAGTCTTGACTCCCCTCTGCCTTGGCCTCTTTAAGCATCATTTCATCTCCACATATTATATGCTCTTAACGTGTTAAAGAAAGTGATCTAGCTAAGACAAATATACTTCATTGTTTCAATACAAGCCTTTAAATCAACAAGTAGTTTATAAATCTAGGTGGACAATAGACATTCCTCTTTAAATTGAATATGATGGGGAAGTAGAGAAGTCAGGCAGAGCTCCCGGAAGAGAACAGAAAGAAGGACTTTCAGCGGAGGCCATATCCACTGAGCATGTTTGGGAAGCAATTCTCTTACCTTAACTTCAGTGAGGACATTGGTGAAACCAAATTTGAAATACTGTGTGCAGTTTTGGTCTCCCTTTTTAAGGAAGGATGTGAGTGTGTTAGCGATTGTTCCGAGGAGATTGATACCTGGAATAAGCAGGTTGTCTTGTGAGGAAAAGTTGGACAGATTGGGCTTCTTTCCACTGGAGTTAAGAAGTGTGAGGGGTGACTCGAATAGATCCTGAATAGTCTTGACAAGGTGAACACAGGAATTATGTTTTCTCTTGTGGGTGAGTCCAGAACCAGGGCAGGAGTGTTAAGACAGAAATGAGGGTTGGACAACTTTGGAACTCTGCCTCAGATGGAGGCAGGGTCATTAAATATCTTAATGGTTGAGATGTTGCTTCTTGTATCAATCATTGGGGGAGGGGAGGCAGGTTGATAACTTGTGCAAATACATTTGTCTTCCTTCAATTCAGTGTGACCATCTTTTTCTGCAAGAAAGAGGGAGTGGGCAATGTGTTTGTTTGATGTAGCTATTGTGATTGAATAGCTGCTGTTGTGAGTTGTTGATGCTGCATCTGAGACAGTGCTGAATGTGAGAGAGTGAGCTAAGATGTGGAATGGTAGTAGAATAGAAACATAGAATCCTTACAGTATAGAAGGAGGGCATTCAGCTCATTGAGTCTGTACCGATTACAATCCTATCTAAGCCCTATTCCCATAACCTTCATTTACCCTGCTAATCCCCCTGACACTCGGGTCAGTTTAGTATAGCCAATGCACCTAAGCCCGCACATCTTTGGACTGTGGGAGGAAACCAGAGCACCTAGGGGAAAGCCAGGCAAAAACAGGGGGAATGTGCAAAGTTCGCACACACAACCTGAGGCTGGAATTGAACCTGGGTCCCTGGCACTGTGAGGCAGCAGTACTAACCATTATGCCACCGTGCTGTCTGTAGTGTTGAACCCTAATTGACAGACACTGTGTAGGTAACTGAGTGAAGGTACAGTGGCGTTGTTGATGGGATATAACATGAGAACAAATGCAGTAACTGTGACTGCTCATCAGATTGTTGAACTTAATGCATTGGGCCTCGACTCTAGGACTACAGCCTTGGCATTGATTTCTACTACTAATTGCTCCCTTAGCCCCTTGTGCTATTTCTTGAGGGCCTGTCCCCCACAGATATAGAACATCACTCTCCCTTTCACCTCTTCAATTAAGATTCCTGATGCCACCTGGTACATTTCAATAACAGCCAATGACTCTCTTCGCTTGTTTCCAATTTTATAATTTAACCAGTATTTGGAAGCTGCTGAATAGAACTCCGCATGTGAATGCAAGCATGTTTATGTAGAATTCTATTATTCTTGAGGAAGTGTAATGGGTGTCGGTTGAATGACAAAAGAAATTCTTGCTCTGCTTTTCGTTAATACTGGTACTTAATTCAATTTCAGCCTCAGGTTATGTATGTGTAGAGTTTGCACATTTCTTCCTGTGTTTGCATGGTTTTCCTCCAAGTGCTCCTGTTTCCTCTCACAATCCAAAGATGTGCGGGTTAGGTGCATTGCTTATGCTAAATTGGCCCTAGTGTCAGGGGGATTAGCAGGGTATATAAAGGTTACAGGAATACGGGTTGGATAGGACTGTAGTCAGTACGGACCCAAATGGGCTGAATGTCTCCTTCTGTACTGTAGGGATTCCATTCTACTGCCATTCCATACATTATAGTAATGACACGTGTCGTCAGAAATTATTGAATGTACCCAAGGAACTAGTAACTCTGGATTCATTCTCATGCAAATCTATAAAGAACACTGTTAACAGCCAAAAGTGTGTTACCCAAAGGTCTATGATTTTGAAACATGAGTTTATTTTACATGATTAACTGCCTTCATAACTCCTTTCAAAATAGTATTTAATAAATAAGCTTTATAAAACATCACTCAAATTCAATGAGTATACAATGAATGCTTTGAAAGTTGCACATGAAGAAACAGTGCTATCTTACGTGGAGCCAAGAATTGAAATTTGCCAATAATTGTTTCTCATGCTTCATTTGATTCTGACCACCCTCTATATCATCCACCTAGCATTCTTCACATGTGTTTGGCAAAAGTTAAAGCTTATATTTCCATGGAGGTATTGAAATGAGACTAATTTGCAACTTGCATATGCAGAAAGATTCAATATGGAAAGAGACTATTCAACCCATCATGCCAATGTTAGCTCATTTGAAAGAACTATCCAGTTGATCCTATTCACTCACTCTTTCCCAATATGCTGAGTATATTTATTTACAAGTTGCTTTTGAATCTGTTTCCATCATTTTTTCAGGAATTGCATTCTAGGTCAAAACAAGTCGCTGCATAAATAAAAATCATCCTCCTCGTCTCCTCTCTGGTCCTTTTACTAATATGTTACATCTATGTCCTCTGGCTATTAATCATCTAGTAAAAAGTCTGACAACACCAGGTTTTAGTCCAACCTATTTATTTGATAATATACTCGCAAGCTTTCGGGTTAGCCCCTTCGTCAGGTGAATGGAGAGTTCTGGCCTCAGACAGAGCATATAAAGCACAGACAGTTTAGAGATTACTGATTAGAATGCGAATCCTTACACCTAACCTGCTGTTCAAGACCTGAAGTGGCTGATAATGTGAGTGGAAGGAGCGCTGATCACAGTTTAAAGAGATGTGTATTGTCTTCAATACGTTGCAAGAAAGGATGTCCCGAAGCATGGTACATTGGGGAGACCATGCAGACGCTATGACAACGGATGAATGAACATCGCTCGACAGTCACCAGGCAAGACTGTTCCCTTCCTGTTGGCGAACACTTCAGTGGTCACGGGCATTCAGCCTCTGACCTTCGGGTAAGCATTCTCCAAGGCGGCCTTCACGACACACGACAGCGCAGAGTCGCTGAACAGAGACTGATAGCCAAGTTCCGCACACATGAGGACGGTCTCAACAGGGATCTTGGGTTCATGTTGCACTATCTGTAACCCCCGTGACTTGCCTGGGTTTGCAAAACCTCACTGACTGTACTGTCTGGAGACAATACACATCTCTTTAAACTGTGATCAGCGCTCCTTCCACTCACATTATCAGCCACTTCAGGTCTTGAACAGCAGGTTAGGTGTAAGGATTCGCATTCTAATCAGTAATCTCTAAACTGTCTGTGCTTTATATGCTCTGTCTGAGGCCAGAACTCTCCATTCACCTGACGAAGGGGCTAACCCAAAAGCTTGCGAGTATATTATCAAATAAATAGGTTGGACTAAAACCTGGTGTTGTCAGACTTTTTACTGTGTTTACGCCAGTCCAACGCCGGCATACCCACATCATTATTAATCATCTAGTCAGTGCAAACCGTTCTTTTTGTAGCTGGGTTCATTGAATAATGGGAAGTGCTGGAGTAGTGATATTATCACAGGACTAGTCATTCACAGACCCAGGGTAATGCTCTGGAGACCTGGGTTTGAATCCCCCTGTGGCAGATGGTGAAATATGAATTCAATAAGAATCTGGAATTAAAAATCAAATGGTGACCGTGAAACTATTGTCAATTGTTGTGGAATGTCCTTCAGGGAAGGAAACCTGGCATCCTTGCCCACTCTGGCCAACATGTGACTCCAGATACACAACAATGTGGTTGACTGTCAAATGCTCTCTAAAATGCCTAGCAAGTCATTCAAGGACAATTAGGGATGGGCAATAATGATAACCTTGCCAGTGGTGCCTACACCCTGTAAATGAATTTTTTAAAAAAAATAAGAATGATCAAGAGCAGGAATCATGGCTTAATTTCTTCCTCACCACTACTATTAGGGAACTGGAGATAATTTTGCCTTCTTCTGGCTGAGATCAGCTGGTTTGGTACATACTGGGGGTTGATCCATGAGCTGCATGGCTGAGCTCTATACAGGAAAATGAAATAGTCATTAAGATAGCATCAGGAATACAAGGTCATGACACAGAGGCAAAACTGCCACCAGGATTTATTTATTGTTGATTCACACACTGACCCCCTTTGCAGGAATGCTGAGTGTGTGCTGAAGTTCCCTGGTACAATACAGTATACTGCTTTGCATTGTATAAGCAACTTGAGTGGTTTACTGGCCATTTCTGAGGGCATTTAAGAGTCAACTATATTACTATGGGTTTATTAGAACTGCTCACTCACTGCTCCACAGCAACTTGCACTTATTTAGTATCCTTTAACAGTGAAAAAAACCTATTAAAATTCTTGATGTGTTTTTGTCGCAATCAACCTATTCTTTTCATTGCCAGTCTCCTGAGCTCTATTCATCCTAAACTTTGTAGCCCTTATTTATTTGCATCCCTTGATCTCCTGTGTTGTCTTCATACTCTCTTTATTGTCCTTGTGTTCAATCCCTCACAACAGGGCTTCAAGCTATCTCATTCACTTTGACCTGTTCCATTTTGTTTTATTGTTCAGTGTTGCTTTAAAACTTAATTTTTGACTCTGCTTTTGATACCTCCCAACTATTTCTGTTGGGTTCTGAATCCGGAACAGTGGAGTGTTTGGGATATTTTGCTACTGAAAACATTGTATAAACTGAAGTTGTCACTGAATCTGATCAAAGTATACCGAGTGATATGGAGCAAAGGTTGGTAAATGGTTGAGGTTTGAATCAGCCATCAACTGGTTGAATGGCAAGATGATCTTGAAGGGCTAAATGGTTGCCTCTTTTTCCTAGGGGAAGGAGCTGGATTAACATTAGTCAAAGTGAAGTAAGTAATTAAGGGAGACCGTGGCGTAATGGTATTGTCACTGGACTAGTAATCCAGAGCCCAGAGAAAGATCTAACAAAACTACCACTTTAGATGGTGAAATTTGATAACTAATAAAAATCTGGAATTAAAAGTCTAACAACAATCAAGAAACCATTCTCTGTGGAGCAAGAACAGAGTGTTTCGTGTCTGGATGACCCCTTCAATGAAATGTTTACTCTCTTTTCTCTCCACAGATGCCGTCAGACCTGTTGAAATTTTCCAGCATTTTCTGTTTCTGTTTCAGATTCCAATATCTGCAATAATTTGCTTTTATGAAACCATTGTTGATTGTTGTAAAAAAAAAAAAATCTGATTCACCAATGTCCTTTAGGGAAGGAAATCTGCCATCCTTACCAGGTCTGGCCGATATGTAACTCCAGATCCACAGCAATGTGGTTTGATTTTTCTCTTTCGTGGGAGTTGGATGTCACTGGCAAAGCCCTAGGACTTGTTACCATTCTTAATAGCACTTTGAGCTGAGTGGTCATTTCAGAGGGCATTTAAGAGTTAGCCACATTTTTGTGGGTCTGGAGTTACAGATAGGCCAGTCAATGTATGGATGGTAGATTTCCTTCTGTAGAAGATATTGATGAACTAGATGAGTTTTTATGACAATAGTTTCATGGTCACCATCACCAAGACTAGTTTTTAATTCCAGATTTATGAATAAAATTCAAATTGCACCAGCTGTTGTGTTGGGATTGGAACCCGTGTCCTCAGAACATTCACTTAGGTCTCTGGATTACTAGTGGAGGGAGACGAGGTAGAGAGGGTGTATTGAGGGTGGTGCTGACAGATGTGCAAAATAGGTTACACTATCTTACCTGGGAATTAATGTTGTATTGTTCAGCATTGTTTTGCTCAAGGAAATTCCTTTCTTAAAAATAGAAGTTTGGATAAATCTATTAAAATGCAGAAAATGAATTGGTGTGTTGTATCTTACTCAAGGCTGTACAATAATTATGGTTAATATTCCACCTACAAAGGGTACATCTCAACTGAAACAAGCAAAAAAATCAGGGACAGTGTACCATTGGTTACATGGTTTCAGCCATCTAGCTATGGTGGGACCAGAATTCAGTTCTTTTTCTTGTCCATCTTCATCAAAGAAGCAAAAATACTGCTTGCTTACTTGAATTGAGCTTAGCAGAAATTTTCTTTCCTTTTATTAGCAATCCTCTGGAAAAGCTGGTGCTGAAAATAAGGAAAGTGAGCATTTTGGGGCAGCATTGTGGCATAGTGGTTAGCACTGCTGCCTCACAGCGCCAGGGATCCGGGATCAATTCTGGCCTCAGATAACTGTGTACAGTTTGCACTTTCTTCTCTTGTCTGTGTGGGTTTCTTCTGGGTGCTCTGGTTTCCTCCCTTGCTTCAAAAATGTGCGGGTTATGTTGATTGCTATATTCTCCCTTAGTGTCAGGGAGACTAACAGGGAGTTACTGGTGGAGTTACAGGGATAGGGCCTGGGTGGAATTGTTGTCAATGCAGTCTCGATGGGCCAAATGACCTCTTTCTGCACATAGGGGTTCTGTGATTTTATAGTGGCGGTGTAATTGATAGAACCCAGAAGGTGAGTACAAAGATTTTCATCAGTCTGGGAGAATGTCACCAATATGGTTTCATAGTCATCTGTTTGGGGGCCTCCTGTGTTTAATATTTTCACAGATAATTCCGATTTTGGAGTCATGAACATAGTGGCTAAATGTGGAAGTAACGCAAAACTAATGAAGATGGTAGCTTTCAAAGCTGACATTACAGAAGGATTTCAATATACTTGGGAATTGGACAGACAGGTGACAGATGAAATTTAATGTAAAGAAAAGCAAAGTGCTTCACATAGCGAGAAATTTGTCACCTGGGAAGAAGGTAAAGTGTGTGGGAAAGAGATCAGATCTGACAGTTTTGAACAATTAATTGAAACTATCATCACAATACTTGATGGCAATGAGCAAAACAAATCAGTTGTTGGAAGTCAAAACTTTGAGCCAAAATGGCGTGGTCATTTTGCACTTCATAAATCATTGCTGTGATCACACTTAGAATACTGTACACAGTTCTGGTTGCCATTATGTGAAAAGAATATTACAGTTGTTGAAAGAGCAATTGAAAAATGATGTAGTGCAGCAAAAGGTTGTTCTGCCCGTTGTGTCTGTGCTGGTTCTTTCAAAGACAGAGTTAATCCCAACCACCATCTTTCATTATTTCTCTGCATTTTTCCTTGGTATTTATCCTTTCAAAAGCTACTGTTGAATTTGTATCCACCATCCAATTAGACTGTGAATCCAAATCGCAACCACTCATTGCATTAAGAAAAGGATTTTCCTCATGTTCGTCTACCAATCATTCTAAATCTATGCCCTGATTGCCAATGGATAAAAGGTCCACAATCTAAGAGCCAGAAGGGTACATGAGAAGTCTTTGGCAGGTAGGATCAAGGAAAACCCTAAAGCTTTCTATAGGTATGTCAGAAATAAAAGAATAACTGGGGTAAGATTGGGGCCAGTCAGGGATAGTAATGGGAAGTTGTGTATGGAGTCCGAAGAAATAAGAGAGATGCTAAATGAACATTTTTTGTCAGTATTCACACAGGAAAAAGACAATGTTGTTGAGGAGAACACTGAGATTCAGGCTATTAGACTAGAAGGGATTGGGGTTCATAAGGAGGAGGTTTTAGCAATTCTGGAAAGTATGAAAATAGATAAGTCCTCTGGGCCAGGTGGGATTTATCCTTGGATTCTCTGGGAGGCTAGGGAGGAATTGCAGAGCCTTTGGCTTTGATCTTTGTTGTCAAATAGGAGGCAGAGAGTGGGGGTCAACAGGTGCTATTCGGATTGGCGGATGGTGACTAGTGGAGTGCCCCAGGGGTCGGTGCTGGGGCCTCAGCTTTTTACCATTTATATAGATGATCTGGAGGAGGGAACCGAGTGTAGGGTGTCGAAATTTGCTGATGACACCAAGATTGGGGGAACGGCAAATTGTGCGGAGGGTGTGGAGAGTCTGCAGAAGGATCTAGGTAGGCTGGGCGAATGGGCCAGGAAATGGCAAATGGAATTTAATGTTGGCAAGTGTGAGGTGGTCCACTTTGGTAGGAAGAATGGTAGGAAGGACTATTACTTACGGGGCGAAAAACTGCAGCAGGCAACGGTGCAGAGGGACCTCGGGGTCCTTGTGCATGAGTCGCAAAAACCCAGCTTGCAGGTGCAGCAGGTGGTCAGGAAGGCGAATGGGATGCTGGCCTTCATAGCGAGGGGGATTGAATATAAAAGTAGGGAGGTCTTGCTGCAGCTGTATAGGGCATTGGTGAGGCTGCAGCTGGAGTACTGTGTGCAGTTTTGGGTGCCACACCTGCACAAAGATATTTTGGCCTTGGAGGGAGTGCAGAGGAGGTTTACTAGGCTGATACCGGAGTTGAGGGGGTTGAGCTATGAGGAGAGGCTGAATAAACTGGGCTTGTACTCGTTAGAGTTTAGAAGAATGAGGGGAGATCTGATTGAGACGTATAAGATGATGAATGGGATGGATAGGATAGAGGTGGAGAGACTCTTCCCGCTCAAAAAAGACAGTAGGACCAGGGGGCACAGCCTCAAGATGAAAGGGGGCGGTTTAGAACGGAGTTGAGGAGGAACTTCTTCACTCAAAGGGTGGTGAATCTCTGGAATTCTCTGCCCATTGAAGTGGTGGAGGCTGCCTCGCTAAATATTTTTAAGACGCGGGTTGATGGGTTTTTGATGAGAGAGGGGATTAAGGGTTATGGGGAGAAAGCGGGAAAGTGGAACTGAGCAGCGACAGATCAGCCATGATCTTATTGAATGACGGGGCAGGCTCGAAGGGCTAGATAGCCTACTCCTGCTCCTATTTCTTATGTTCTTATGTTCTTATGTCATTGTCTATAGGAATAGTGCCAAAAGACTGGAGGATAGCAAATGTTGTCCCCTTGTTCAAGAAGGCGAGTAGAGACAAACCTGATAATTATAGATCAGTGAGCCTTACTTCTGTTTGGGTAAAGTTTTGGAAAGTATTATAGGAGATAGGATTTATAATCATCTAGAAAGGAATAATTTGATTAGGGATAGTCAACATGGTTTTGTGAAGCGTCGGTCATGCCTCATAAACCTTGTTGAGTTCTTTGAGAAGGTGACCAAAGAGGTGGATAAGGGTAAAACAGTTGATGTGGTGTATATAGATTTCAGTAAAGCGTTTGATAAGGTTCCCCACAGTAAGCTATTGCAGAAGGTACAGAGGCATGGGATTGAGGGTGATTTAGCAGTTTGGATCAGAAATTGGCTAGCTGTAAGAAGACAGAGGGTGGTGGTTGATGGGAAATGTTCACCTTGGAGTTCAGTTACTAGTGGTGTACCACAAGGATCTGTTTTGGGGCCACTGCTATTTGTCCTGGATGAGGATGTAGAAGGATAGGTTAGTAAATTTGCAGATGACACTAAAGTCGGTGGAGTTGTGGACAGTGCGGAAGGATGTTGCAGGTTACAGAGAGACATAGATAAGCTGCAGAGCTGGGCTGAGAGGTGGCAAATGGGGTTTAATGCGGAAAAGTGTGAAGTGATTGACTTTAGAAGGACTAACAGGAATACCGAGTACTGGGCTAATGGTAAGATACTTAGTAGTGTGGATGAGCAGAGAGATCATGGTGTCCATGTGCAAAGCTCCCTGAAAGTTGGCACCCTGGTTAATAGAGTTGTTAAGAAGGTGTATGGTGTGTTAGCTTTTATTGGTAGAGGGATTGAGTTTCGGAGCCATGAGGTCATGTTGCAGCTGTACAAAACTCTGGTGCGGCCACAGTTGGAGTATTGCATACAGTTCTGTTCGCCGCATTATAGGAAGGATGTGGAAGCATTGGAAAGGGTGCAGGTGAGATTTACCAGGATGTTGCCTGGTATGGTGGGAAGGTCTTATGAGGAAAGGCTGAGGGACTTAAGGCTGTTTTCGTTAGAGAGAAGGTTAAGAGGTGATTTAATAGAGGCATACAAGATGATCAGAGGATTAGATAGGATGAACAGTGAGAGCCTTTTTCCTCGGATGGACATGGCTAGCATGAGGGGACATAGCTTTAAACTGAGGGGTGGTAGATACAGAACAAATGTCAGAAGTAGGTTGTTTACTCAGAGAGTAGTAAGGGTGTGGAATGCCCTGCCTGCAACAGTAGTGGACTTGCCAACATTAAGGGCATTTAAATGGTCCTTGGATAAACATATGGATGATATTGGAATAGTATAGGTTAGATCGGCTTTAGATTGGTTTCACAGGTCAGCGCAACATCGCGCGCCAATGGGCCTATACTGCACTGTTATGTTCTACATTCTAAAGACAATAACGCTAATTTCTCCACACAACTGTCCCTCGTCCCTTGAAATAATTCCAGTACATCTATTCCATACTCACTCTGCAGCCTTTATGACCTTTCCAAAAATGTCTACAATTGGAAAAACTCCTATGGAAGCGAGGGTCAAACTAATGTTTTATAAAGTTATAGATGCTCAAAGGACTTGGATTATGACCAGCAATTATTATTCGAGAATTATGATTTTAACCTGCTGGTCTGAATGGATATTATCTTTTCTGGCACTATTTGATCTCTGACTTGGTACTTCTCTTGCGCAAAACAATTTAGTCCTATAGGCAAGGATACCCATTCCATCTAAAAAATCAAAATATTTTTAGAACGATAACTAGGTATGACCAAGCTTGGGTTTAAAAGCCTAAAGATTGTAAGGGAGAACGCTAAGAACAAGTGAAGATTGCCTTTATTTTGCCATCCCATGGATTAAGCCTTGATCATCTATTCATCCCACAAAGGTTCAATGTGTGTTCCTCTGCTCGAGATAATTTCTACATTAAAGGCCTCATGTAATACATGTTATAGTTTTATGATGTGGGGTCGAATGGCTCCCCTCTTTGTCCTTCTGCATTTGACTGCAACAGATTTTTTATTGTTGGAAAAAGATTTACTTGGCAATTCAGTGAGTACTTAACTGTTTATGTACTTTGATCATAAAATAACCAGTAGGTTAGGTTTTCTTGAGCTGAACAAAGAAAGAGGTTAGCTTTATTATACTTAAACCAATCTAAATGATAAATCGCACACTGACTTTCTCTCCCCTCTCTCAGCCACACACGCGTGCGCGCGTGCGCGCGCACACACACACACACACACACACACACACACACACACACAGAATTCACAGCTTGTAGTTTGGTGACTTGGCTGGTTTTGGATTAGATCTGTTGGTCTTGCTGCTTTCCATGCTGAGCAGTCCAATCACAGATGGATGATCTATCTGTATTAATTTGGATCTTCGGGTAATTGATCTTCAGGTAAGCATTCTCCAAGGCAGCCTTCACGACACAACAGCGCAGAGTTGCTGAGCAGAGACTGATAGCCAAGCTCCGCATACATGAAGATGGCCTCAACTGGGATCTTGGGTTCATGTCACACTATCTGTAACCCCTACAACTCATGAACTGCCCTGTCTAGAGACAATACACGTCTCTTTAACCTGTGCTTACCACTCTCTCCACTCGCGTTGTCTGTACCTTTAAGACTTGATTACCTGTAAAAACTCGCATTCCAATCATTATTTTGTAAATTGAGTTTGTGTCTTTATAGGCCCTGTTTGTGAATAGAACTCCCACTCACCTGACGAAAGGGCAGCAAGTGCTCCGAAAGCTTGTGGCTGTTGCTACCAAATAAACCTGTTGGACTTTAACCTGGTGTTGTGAGATTTCTTACTTAATTTGGAGATACAGTTGTGGAGTTGAATTCTTTCTTTAAAATCTTCGTTGTACGTGGAGAGAGAGGCAAGCAAAAGGGCCAAATAAATTGTAAATTGGGTGGAGAGAGAGCTGCTTGTGTTCAACCCTGTGGAGAAAACATGTGCTTAAAATATACCAAAGGTTGGTTTGTCATTTGACCAGCTGCTCCACCTGAAATTCCACATGCACATGCTCGCTAAAAAAGCGCCAAGTTTGAACTTCCGATTTGAGTTTGGGAAGCTGCTGGTATGGAAGTGCTGAGTTGCAATCTCATTCTAAGTTCCATCATTTGCGCTGATAAGTATTTTCTCATTTATTTGCGCACCTATTTTTTGTCTAGTTGCAGCGAGTAGAGGCAGCAGACGTTCTTTGGATGGATTAATTTTTTTGTAAATGTTTTAAAAAGATGTATGAGTTAAAGTGAAAGATTAAGAAGTTTTACAACTTTGTCGTGACAACTAATTTCAATAAAAAAAAGTATGTTCATATATAACAAGGTGGATGTTAGTGTCTGGAATAAATTTCTGCTGAAGTCTATTTGGATTTTGCTATACATTTTGAGCAGTGTTTATCCCAATTTTAAGAGTCTTCCTAATGTAATGTTGATCTTTGTGCAACTTAGCTGTTCAAATGCTTTAGGAAAGCGTATTCCTTAAGATGATATATGCAACTCTCCTGTAAGCTGATGTGAACTATCTCTCTGATGTGTATTGCAGAATCCAGGGAAGATTGAAAATCTGGAGTCATGTTCTACCATTTGTTGGTACATCACGCTTTTAGCTTGGTTTCTTAATTTAACTTCTTTTTGAGGTGTGGAAGAGAGAGGCTACATGTAAAATTTACATTTTAAGTCCAGACCCTTCCCTTTACCCCCTCTCTCCTTCCCCCTCCCTGGCATGGTGGCACAGTGGTACCAGGGACCTGGGTTCAATTCCCAGCTTGGGTCACTGCCTGCACAGAGTCTGCACTTTCTCCACGTGCCTGCATGGGTTTCCTTCGGGTACTCTGGTTTCTGAAAGACGTGCTGGTCATGCTAAGTTGGCCATGCTAAATTCTCCCTCCATGTACCCGAACAGGCTCTGGAGAGTAGCAACTAGCAGATTTTCACCAATAACTTCATTGCAGTGTTAATGTAAGCCTACTTGTGATACTAATAAATAAACTTTAAAACCTCCTTACCCCACCTCGTATCCCTCCTTCACCACCTTGTTTACAGACCACACAACTATTGGGTTAATGTATAAAAATATTTTATTGATTACTGAGTTCGAGGAAAAAATATAACTAGTAGAAAATTGAAAAGATGAGGCAATTAAACAAAATGTCATAGTGCAACTGCTAAAACATGATCTGAGAAATTCTAAATTAAATTTTCAGTTTCTATATTCTAAACTAAAACATACATACACTTATTAGCACTTAAATATGATTATTGTATAACTTTTAAATAGTAGTTTCATTTCCTCAAGATAAGGGTGGGGGGGCAGTTTAGAATGGAGTTGAGGAGGAACTTCTTCACTCAAAGGGTGGTGAATCTCTGGAATTCTCTGCCCATTGAAGTGGTGGAAGCTACCTCGCTAAATATATTTAAGACACGGGTAGATAGGTTTTTGGTAGGCAAGGGGATTAAGGGTTATGGGGAGAAAGCGGGAAAGTGGAACTGAGCCAGTTCAGATCAGCCATGATCTTATTGAATGGCGGGGCAGGCCTGAGGGGCTAGATGGCCTACTCCTGCTACTATTTCTTATGTTCTTATGATGTAGAAAAAATATAAAACCGATGTGCATTTATATATTAAATAATACTCATCTTCGATCATTTTAAGTGAATCAATAATGTTAGGGTGAAATCGAAGTAAAGAACACAAAATGGTTACCTGGCACACAAAATGGACTCTGGGAAGGGACATTAAGAGGCACTGACTTGGGCACAGACATTACAGTAAAAAGTCTGACAACACCAGGTTTCAGTCCAAAGCATATAACTGTCTGTGCTTTATATGCTCTGTCTGAGGCCAGAACTCTCCATTCACCTGACGAAGGGGCTAACCCGAAAGCTAGTGAATTTACTATCAAATAAATCAGTTGGACTGAAACCTGGTGTTGTCAGACTTTTTACTGTGTTTACCCCAGTCCAACGTTGGCATATCCACATCATGACAGACATTACACACAGAGTTAAACCTGTAGTGTTTAAATTGCTGCAGGAAACTGGTCAGACCTTGAGGCACCTTAAATCTTGAGAAGAGCGGACCCAGAACAATGAGTTTGATAACGAGATCAGCCATTGATAGGGACATAAATGTATCTATTCTATGTACAATGATGTGTTAACTATTGATGTCCGTACCTGTCTGCTTATAACAAATGTGTTAACTGTCGATGTCCATATCTGTCTACTCAACTTATAACGATGTGCCAACAGCTAATGTCCATACTGTCTATTGTCTAAAAAGTATAAAAGATGCTCAACTGCCATTGTGTAGTTGAGAAGATGGCCACCAGTACTGTGGAGCACCAGTACTGTGGAGCGCCAGCGCTTCTCCCAAAGCTTTGTCCGAATAAAACTGTTTTGTTGAACCGCCAAGTCTGACTCCAAAGTGGTGAATTTCCCACAACAATAATAATTTATGCCACTTGAAATAAATAGTAAAAAAATGAAAAAGCTTCAACATACCTTTCAATGCAATATGCTTATTTCCAAGCTGGACCTTAATGGGTGTTCTCAGTCTGGCTACATCATAAGGGGGAGTAGTTTGGGTCTTCCTGCATCATGCTGGGGCCTGCACAGATGGTTCCACTGAAGGCCAATGGCGACTGCTTCTCCCAAGGGAGTTCTGGCACAATTTTTCCAGGCAGTTAAATGTGCAAAAATTTATTTTATTTCTGGCAGCCCATAACTTTCTGTTGCTGATTGCAAGTTTTGGACCATCTTGTATTCCAGTTGATTAGGTCAAGTTTGGGAATTCCCCTCTAAGCCAGTGATTAGGTTTCCACCCAATTAAGTAACTAGAAGTTGTGTGAATGGAATAGGAAATATGGTTCATTCACATTCCTCTGATGTCATTGTCTTTGGGGTTTTGCAGACATTTGAGACTGGAATGTGGAATATATACAGTAATGTAAATCAGGTAGCGATCTTGGCTGAATTCAAATCACCTTAGCCGATGTTCTTAAAAAGACTTCATGTTTCCAGCTGGTGGATTAAAAATCATATTTGGCATAAAGCACATATTCATAACAGTAGTAAATGCAGATCAGTTTCAGAGTTTCAGGATGTTCGAGATAAATAATTTTTTGGTTTTGACCAAGATACACAGACCAGATGCAAATGCTTACCCACATAATTCTAAGTAAGACTGTTACCAGTCAGGATCAGGTTACTAGAGGCTTATTGAGAAGTGTTCTACTATTTATAACTTGAAAGGACAGTGGAGAAAGCCATTGATGCAGATTTAATGGACTGGTTTATCTGTTTAACCCATGTTAACAACTAGTTCAAAGCTGTTCCGTTATTTAAGCTGTCTTTGACAATTGTCTGTAATTGCTAAAATAATGGTATGTATTAGAAAAGCTGTTTGATGTTTAGCCTGGTATGAAACTGTCTGGTATGACAGATGTTTCAGATGATTAATGGTATGGATACCATGTGAAATCTCATACATTAATCCAGAGAAAGTAGTGAAGCTATTGTTCATCCAGTGTACACTTGGTCTTGTCTTCGCAATAAAGAATGCTAGACTTAAGATTATATGACATCTTTTACCATCTCCAGCCATTTGTGTTTTACAGCCAATTGAATACTTTTGAAGCATATTCCTTGTAATGTGGGAAATGCATTAGCCAAAACAGCAGACAGCAAGTTTCCAGAAATAGTGATGAGATAGCGACCACTTATTTTAAAATTTTTTTTAGTCCATCCTTAATGCTATAAAGCCAATGCTGAAAGTGGACTGGGCAAACCCAAATCAATTCCTTACTTTTTCCAAAAACTGCATTCAAATTTCAATTGAATCAATTCATGGTCCCCACAAGAGAGACAAACAAGATCCAAGCTGACAAGATAAGGCATTGTACCCTATCTTGAGCTTGATCTGATGCTTGATCTTTTCTGGTCACACAGTCTTTTGGTTAATAAAGCCTTAGTGATGTTGTTTGAGGGATAAGGACTGAATAGGAGACGTCTACTCATATCTACTCACGTACTGGCTTAAGATACAGACCTTTTGCATTTGGTATGGGAAAAATAGCTGTGGAGAGCTCAGGTTTTGACTTGTGCCTGAACATGTGGCATTTAATGTTCATGGGAGTCAACGGGTTAAGTATGAAGAATACATCATCGAGCACTATTTAAGTGCTCTCAAGGGCTCCAGAATGTGAATGGAGAGCTTGATTTAGACTGGTTGCAGAGGTTAAGGACTATTCACATTCAGGGTGAAGGTGGCACATTTGGCCGTGCTAAATTGTTCCTTAGTGTCCAAGGATGTGTAGGTTGGGTGGATTAGCCAAGGTAAGTTCAACAAGAGGTTCCGAAGTAGTTGAGAAAGCATGATGCGAGGCTCATGAAGTGGAATGTCAGCACAGATTGAGGAAAAACGAGAAGCGGCAATTTTATGTCATCTCCATTCAAATTTAAGAATAATCAGGCCAGTAATTGTGGGATAAAACAGAAAACGTTGGAAAAATTCAGCAGGTCTGGCAGCATCTGTGGAGAGAGAAGCAAAGTTAATGTTTCAAGTATGTATGATTCTTCAGCTTTGAAGAAGTCATGTAGACATGAAATGTTAAATTGTTTCTTCATAGATGCTGTAGAACCTGCTGAGCTGTTTCAGCATTTTGTTTTTTATTTCAGATTTCCAACATCTGCAGTATTTTATATTTATTCTGGTAAATGAGTGTATAATTTTCAGCTCATTATTTTTATTAAATCTTTGAGACACAGGGTGTTAATTCTTTGGGGTTTGGAATTGTAAGCAAATTGTTGTAAATGGGACAGGACAGCTCG
This sequence comes from Carcharhinus amblyrhynchos, assembly GCF_965287045.1. NCBI lineage: Eukaryota > Metazoa > Chordata > Chondrichthyes > Carcharhiniformes > Carcharhinidae > Carcharhinus > Carcharhinus amblyrhynchos. Next base: position 51,416,746 of record NC_137339.1, on the reverse strand, counting down.
AGCTCTGAGTCTAGTACCATTGCTAGATGGTAGCAATCCTGTTCCTAAGAAGAGTCATATTGGACTCAAACATTTATATGGCGTTTCTGTCTCTACAAATACTGCCAGACCTGAGTTTTTCCAGCATTTTCTGTTTTTATTTGATTTCCAGCATCCGCAGTATTTGCTTTTACATTAGAATGACGAAGAGTGTTCACTTGATTTAGATTCCCAGCAGAGATTCTTTCTGATCAGGATGTTAATTTTATATACTAGTTAGCTATCCATTTGTAATAAATGTACAATGAAAATCTTTTTGTTATTTGTTCTTAGATTGTGTCCCACATTGACAAGGCAGTAATTATTGATTATCCCTAATTACTCTTTAATCTCATCATGCCAGATCAGGTAGCACTGATATGTACACTAATGGGTTTATACAATAACTCTGCAGTTTCCGTGGTTATTATTTTGGTGCCAACCCATAAGATTTTATTTAAAAATTGCACATAACTTGCCATTTGTTAGAAACTCTCTTCTTGTGATTTGCTGGTTCAGTATTACTTTGGCACTTTGTACCCTTGGAATAAAACCATTTGATTCATCTTATACCAACCTCAAGTACTAGTGGAAATCTAATGACATCCTGACTGGCATACCATGTATGTATGGTGAGCAGAATCCCAAAACTTGAGATAATAGTTTGCCAATGCTAATGTTTGCACAAAGGGATGTGCTGCAAGAATTGATGCATTCTTAGCAATTGAATTGCTGTATGGACATTTAAATGCATGGTCAATTACTTTTAATCGGAGACACGGTGGAAACTGCTTGTTCACATGAAGGGGCGTTCTGAGAAGCTTGCTATGTGCAATAATTTTGAATGTGGCAGAGAAGTAGGTACAATTGCAATGCCAGGTATCAGATAACTGGGTAGATTAGTTTTTGTAGTAACCAAGGATTGATTACACACTGGTGAACGTGGATATCATCACCATCTATAGTCAAATGTGACAAAAACACCTTGTTCAAATTGCTGACCTAACACCAGAACAAAATTAGCTGTTAAAACTGAGTTGTATTTTCAACATGGTTCATGTATTTTGCTTGTAACAACCTGAGTGGATGAAATAGAAGGTGAACACTATATTGCATTTTGTGTGTCCAATAGCCAATAAGTATTCTTTAGAATGGTAAGGTATTACTATGGGTTCATTTCCAACTACAGTCTTGAATTGGATTTGGACAATGAAGCTGGCCAGATTGTCTAGTCCATTGATGTGATAGGTTTATTTTGTAAGACTGAAAAATTCTTTAAGCCCCACACCACCATTGGAGTCTTGCATACAACAATTGGAAAATATTATGATATTTCCATTGATGGTCAATAGATGGAATATCATGGATAATGATTGTTTACAATGGAAGTAAACATGGAGGAGGTAAAATGAGGAGGAGAAAGTGGGTTCCCAGACATGTGTCCTTTGTTTGAACAGAGGGGAGTACGGTAGGATGAGAGAGGAATTGCCGAATGTTGATTGGGGGAGCGCGTTGGAAGGTAGGGCTGCTGAGGAGCAGTGGAGGATCTTTAAGGAGATCTTTCTTGGTGCTCAGCAGAAATTTATTCCGATGGTTAAAAAGGATCGTAGGAGGAGAGATAATCAGCCGTGGATAACGAAGGAGGTAAAGGAAGGTGTTAAGTTAAAAGCGGATGCGTTTAGAGTAGCTAAGAGTAGTGGGCGAGAAGAGGATTGGGAGAGGTTTAAATGTCAACAAAGAATGACAAAGAAGTTGATAAAGAAGGGTAAGATAAACTATGAAGCTGGGCTAGCGCTTAATATAAAAAAGGATAGTAAGAGTTTTTTATAAATATATAAAAAGGAAGAGGCTGGCTAGGGTGAACGTTGGACTCTTAGAGGATGAGAGGGGGGACTTAGTGGTAGGGGATGGGGAAATGGCTGAGGCCTTGAGTAACTTTTTTGTTTCGGTCTTCACGGAGGAGGACGTGAATAGTTTGCCGGGTGTTAGCAATGGAAGGATGGTAGGAGTGGAGGGCCTGAATGACATTATTGTTACTAGAGGGGCAGTGCTCGACAGACTGGAGGGACTGATTGTGGACAAGTCCCCAGGACTGGATGGAATGCATCCAAGGGTTCTGAAAGAAATGGCGGAGGTGATAGTGGATGCCTTGGTGATTATTTTCCAAACGTCGCTGGATTCCGGGGAAGTGCCGGAAGATTGGAAAACGGCTAATGTTACGCCGTTGTTTAAGAAGGGTGGCAGGCAAAAGGCAGGGAATTATAGGCTGGTTAGTTTAACGTCTGTTGTAGGTAAAATGTTAGAATCCGTGATCAAGGAGAAAATAGCGAGGCATCTTGAGGAGAATTGTTTGATAGAGCAGACGCAGCACGGTTTCGTTAAGGGGAATTCGTGTCTGACGAATTTATTGGAATTCTATGAGGATGTGTCTAGGGCAGTGGATAGAGGAGAGCCGGTGGATGTGATCTGTCTTGATTTTCAGAAGGCGTTTGATAAGGTGCCTCACAAGAGGTTATTACAGAAGGTCAGGGGGCATGGAATTGGGGGTAGGGTGTTAGCGTGGATAGGGGATTGGCTGTCAAATAGGAGGCAGAGAGTGGGGGTCAATGGGTGCTATCCGGATTGGCGGTTGGTGACTAGTGGTGTGCCCCAGGGGTCGATGCTGGGGCCTCAGCTATTTACCATTTATATAGATGATCTGGAGGAGGGAACCGAGTGTATGGTGTCGAAATTTGCTGATGACACCAAGATTGGTGGAATGGCAAATTGTGCGGAGGGTGTGGAGAGTCTGCAGAAGGATATAGATAGGCTGGGCGAATGGGCCAGGAACTGGCAAATGGAATTTAATGTTGGCAAATGTAAAGTTGTCCACTTTGGTAGGAATGACTATTACTTACATGGCGAAAAACTGCAGCATGCGACGGTGCAGAGGGACCTCGGGGTTCTTGTGCATGAGTCGCAAAAACCCAGCCTGCAGGTGCAGCAGGTGGTCAGGAAGGCAAATGGGATGCTGGCCTTCATAGCGAGGGGGATTGAATATAAAAGTAGGGAGGTCTTGCTGCAGCTGTATAGGGCACTGGTGAGGCCGCAGCTGGAGAACTGTGTGCAGTTTTGGTCGCCGCACTTACGCAAGGATATTTTGGCCTTGGAGGGAATGAAGAGGAGGTTTACTAGGCTGATACCGGAGTTGAGGGGGTTGAACTATGAGGAGAGGCTGAATAAACTAGGCTTGTACTTGTTAGAGTTTAGAAGAATGAGGGGAGATCTCATTGAGACATATAAGATGATGAATGGGATGGATAGGATAGAGGTGGAGAGGCTCTTCCTGCTCAGAAAGGACAGTAGGACTAGAGGGCACAGCCTCAAGATAAAGGGGGGGGCGGTTTAGAATGGAGTTGAGGAAGAACTTCTCCACTCAAAGGGTGGTGAATCTCTGGAATTCTCTGCCCGTTGAAGTGGTGGAGGCTACCTCGCTAAATATATTTAAGACGCAGGTTGATAGGTTTTTGATAGGCAAGGGGATTAAGGGTTATGGGGAGAGGGCGGGAGTGTGGAACTGAGACACGACAGATCAGCCATGATCTTATTGAATGGCGGGGCAGGCTCGAGGGGCTAGATGGCCTACTCCTGCTCCTATTTCTTATGTTCTTAAGTCTTGTACTGAATGGGTGGAATCTGCACACACTAAGCTGTCACAAATGACAATATCTGTTTACATGTTTTTTGAGGAATTGATATTGACCAGAATACTAGGGAGAATTCTTTGAAATAGTACCAAGGCATATTTGCATCCATTTGAGAGGACTTTGTTTTATGTCTCATTTGAAAATCATTTAATTCTGATAGTTTACTTGTGTTGGACAGGGACATCATCACCATGCTGAGACAGATGAATATCAGAGAGGTGGAGTACTGTCATTTTTCAGAGTTGTAACTATTGTCGTGGGACTGATGTGCTTTTCATTTGGAGGAAACACTGAAGAGAAATTATTTTCAAATAATTCAAGGTGAAAGCCCAAGGTTTCAAATATATATACAGCCATGGTTGGAAGGAGATGAGGTGAAACAAAGGATGAGTAAAGGATTCCAAGGATAAAAAGACAGAGGGAGTTCAATTTCTAAACATGTACTCTGATGTTTCACATTCCATGACCATTTAAAATTCCATTCTTTTCTATGGTGTGGCCAGGAGGTTTTTCTTTCTTTTCAAATTTGTTTATCAATCAATTAGCTGCCTCTGTGTGAAAAGATATGATTTGGACAAGGCTATTATTTGAAGCTGGACTTCTAAATGGACACTGATCTGGAAAACTTTCCTTTGTCCTTGTGGATTAGATACATGTGTTTATAAGCTGAATGGAATTCAAATGGAGAAGATCTTAATGGAATAATTTCTACTGAAATCTGCAGCAGTTAAAGTCAAAACTTGCAAGCACTTGTGGGAAGGCCATCTTAATTTTCTGTAGCTCCATATTTTCTGTTGGATGCTCTGAGTTGTTGAGATTTATTGGCTGAATCCAACATTCCTCGTGGACTGTAGAACACATGTCACTGAGGGGCTAATAACCTTTATCCCAACATTTGTGATATCAAAGTCAAAATTCATTTTTAAAAAAATCATTTATGGGAGTTGGGCATCGCTGGGAGCTGGCTGAGCCAGCATTTATTGCCCATTTCTAACTGCCCTCCATTTCAAAGGGCATTTGAGAGTCAACCACATTGCTAGGGATCTAGAGTCAGATGTAGGCTAGATCAAATAGGGACGGCAGGTTTCCTTCTCCAAAGGACATTAATGAACCAGATGGGTTTTTACAACAATTAATAATGATTTCATGGTCACCATTAGGCTCTTCCAGATTTTTATTGAATTCAAATTTTGCTGTATGCTATGGTGAACCCATAGATCTTGTCCTGGGTTTCTCGATTATTAGTTCAGTGACAATATCACTACACCACTGTCTCCCCTAAAAATGAAAAATGAGTTCAATTCCATAATACTCTACTTCAATATTTTTGTACAAGGAATAGTGCAAAGATGTGCAGGTTAGGTGGATTGGCCACGCTAAATTACCCCTTAGTACCCACAGATCTGTAGGCTTAGGAGGATTAGCAGAGTAAATTTGTCGGCTTACAGGGTTAGGGCAGGGGGTGGGGCTGGGTAAGATGCTCTGTCAGAGAGTTTGGGGCAGACTCAATGAGCTGTATGGCATCCTTCGGCACTGTAGGTATTCTGTGATTATGTTTTGTGTTATTATTTCCATCTTTGTGGTGGTGGTGGGGAGGAATATTCCAAATAATACTTCAATAAAAACATAGTGAGTTACCATCATTTTCGGATATGAACCTATACAGTCAAGAGGCTAATTTAATGGAATTATCCTCAGATGTTTGTGGGGTGTGACTGGTGGTGTGGAATATACTTGTCAGGTACTGGAACTGATCAGATCTATGTCAATGAGCAGGTTTTGAGCACTGCTATGCAAAATTAAAACCCTTACAACCAATGTCCAAGTTGAGCAGTTTCATTGGTTGATAGAACAATGAAACAGCTGTGTTGTGGCCCAAAATGGTGCTTTAAACACATCAGGAATGTGCTTCATAGTGTTAGTAATTCTTATTGACTAAGTGAAATTGGCAAATTATTGCTGATTTCAGCCTTTCATTCTTTTTTGTAAACTTTACAAAATCTACTTGCTGCAGAATTTATGCAGCTTGTGACCTTCCATCTTTGAATTTCATTTAGCCACCAAAAAATTAGTGCATCTAATCCACAAGGGGGCTGGAATGGAGAAAGGATGTTCACACAGAATGCCATCTATTTAAAAATCTAGCTTCGTACAATAGCCTTGACCTGAATCATACCTACACTCTTGTTCTGAGTGGGTAGCTATGTTGAGTATTGGTATCCACTGTGTTGGCCACTAACCACAAACGACAGAATTTCCAACTAATCTTAAATGTGACAAATCAAAACCTGAGATGACTTGTCAGCTTTATTTCCCTCCTTTTTCAGGAAAAGCCTTAGCTTTGTTCAATAACCTGATAGCATAGATTGACAGCCTGTTATCCATTTCTTAATCTTTGCTCTGTTTTCACCTCAATCGCTCATTCATTCCCCTTGAGCATCTCCTTCACAATATATTTCCAGGTATTGCTCTCATGGTTCCATTTCTAACTACTACATCATCCAGATTATATTGCCTCAAATGGGTTCCCATCCTGTAGCCATAAAATCATCTGTGGTATACCACAAATCTCCCTTTATATGCTGCTCCAAGGTGATATTAACCAGAAATATATCAGCTATCACATGCAGACACCTAACTGTCCTTTCAACTTCTCTGCTGCCTCCCATTTTATAACTACCTATTTGATATTAATGCCTAGATGAGCTTTGGCCATCTCCAGAGCCATCTTGGGGGAGAAGAAATATATCCATACTTTACTGAAGCAGTGGCTTCAATTGTGGCTGCTACCTTGGGCTAAGACCAGGAGCACATAACTTAGATGAAATAAAGTTTTGGACTTAAACAGGCCAATTTGAGTTTTTATTTTAAATATGATATATACATGGGGTCAATTAGAAACTATTTGGTGGGGAAATTTGAAAAAAAGGTTTAATTTCCTCTTTTTGATACTTTTCTATTTCACTCTTTTATCCCATTAACCTGAACTTTGTTTGAATCCATGTCCCACTGTACTAAATCTCTGGTATTTTAATCACCATTCATCTGAACCTTTACGTTAATGTTAAAAGACTATTGGGCTCTACTGAAATATTTCCAAATTCTGTGCTAATTGGACAGACCAGATATGTATATTATTGAGCAGTGAGCTCACCTTGTTTTGCTCCCCTCCTCCCTCGACCAGAGATGCTGAGGTGACTTATAGTAAGCAATCCCCCCACCTGTCCACAATCCTCTCAGTTGCTTTCCAAACTAATTGGATGATCAAAGGTTGAACTTCTGGCTCTGTACGGCTCGATACCACCCCATGCTGTGATATACTTATTTAATCACTGGTGGATTTCATCTAGTCACTCAGCAGTGGTGTTGTTGTCAGCCAGATGACATTTCATTTGCTCTAGGGAATTTCAGGGTCCCAGAGTCATTTGAATCCTCGGGGACTGCTTAAAGTAGAGAGGATCCTTTGGTAAAAGGACTTGTGTTTCCTTTCAGCACACGAGGAAGGTAATTTAAAACCATTGTCATGTATTCCCAGTTGAAAATGGGAACTTCTTATGAGCAACTGATGGGGAAAGCACAAACCTGTGTTATGGAGAAATAAGCATCTTCAATCCCTACTGCCTCTGTTTGATTGTCCTTCAGTCATCATCCCCAGAAGTTTTTTTCTTGGCATTCTCTAACAGAATTAAAGCTGTTAAATATCCAATGGTGTTTTTTGCCTGAAGGCTTCAGGGCATCTATTTTTACCAGCTGGTTCTAACAGCCAGCCAGGTCCTCTACCTCTTGTCAGCATCACATCTGATGTTAAACGTCTTTCAACCAGCTCATAATAATGTTTAAAGCAGCATGTGGTCATTCATCACAACCAGACTTGACCATCTTGGACTCGCCCACCTTCCATTCTTGTTAACAGTGTTTTAGGAAATGTGAACTCATCAGTAATACTCCTTTTCTTCCTTTCCTGAATGGCAATGATGCTTTTGTCATTGTATATTAGCAACTCATCACATGTGGCAATTTGGAAATCATGTGTGATAAATTGGCAATCCAGATGCATTTGTGACAGTTAAACAAAAATGAACAATAAATTCAGTTGTTAGACAAATGGTCTTAATACTTTTTGCATGTGAACACAAACCTTTGAGCATTTGGTAAACTGGTAAGACAAAAGACAGAATGGGCAAGTGTTTTTGGTTGGCTATTGAATGAAAGCACATGTTTGTTGATGTCAGTATATACATCTGATCCTGGTCTACCTGGTTCTCCCCTTTTGGTCTCTAGAAATATTACTGTTGTGACATTGGCCGTATCAATTTCTTGCTTCCCACACTCACTGTAATCCATCTCCCTCTGAATGTGCAGTGTTCTAACCGATCAAGTCCAATGCCAACACCTCCTCTTAACAGCACTGTGGGTATACCTACACCATATAAGCTGAAGAAGGCAGCTCATCATTACCTTCAAGGGCAAATGGGGAACAGCAATAAATACTGGCTAGCAGGCAATGCCTTCATTCTGTGAAAGAATAATAAAAATCACTATCAAACCTGTTCACAAAGGAGAAACTGTTGTATGAAGGAATGGGTTTTACATTGATAAGGCTGAAAGATAACTCTCCCTCAAATTCCCCTATTTCTGCCTGGAATGTGATCCACTACTGTACACCAAGCTACCACCTCTCAGACCATTACTGACCTCACTTCTTTTTCATTAACAGGATTGAGGTGGTACTGAAGGTGCTGCTATATCCTGCTTGTCTCCAGCTGCAACGTGCTCTGCTGTGCGCACATCCTTCTTGTGGTTTGCCTACGCTTTGACTTGAATAGTGCGAGATGAGGAAGAATTATATTTGCTGTGCCTCCTCTTTGCATTCCAAGTCATGCAGTCAATGCAGTCTTTGCATTGCCAAATCATGCAGAATACAGGAAACTACTCAAAACTTCCCTGGAACTGCACTGTTAACAATGGCACCCAAACCGGAACACCCATTTAAATGTGATAATTTTTTTAAAATTTGTTTTCTCGTTGTTTTCTTTGAATTAAATTTACTAATTTGTGGCAGATTTGAATTGGAGCTGCAATTTAATAAAAATTCATGGGATGTGGCTTCCCACATTTATTGCCCATCCCTAGTTGTCCTTGAGAAAGTGGTGGTGAGCTGCCTTCTTGAACCACTGTAGGTACACCCACAGTGCAATTGCTGAGTTCCAGGATCTTAAAGCTGTGATGGTAAAGAAACAACACCATACTTCCAAGTCAGGATGGTGAGTGCCTTGGAGGGAACTTCAAGGTGGTGTTGTTCCCCAGTATCTGTTGTCCTTAGCCTCCTAAATGGTTGCACTCGTGGGTGTGGAAGGTTCCGCCCAAGAGGCCTTGATGAATTCCTACACTGAATCTCGTATAGTAGACATGGCTGCCACTGGCTGGAGGGATTGAATGTTTATGGGAGGGGTGTCAATCAAATGGATTGCTTTGTCTTGGATGGTGTCAAGCTTCTTCAGTGTTGATGGAGTTGCACTCATCCAGGCTAGGGGAGTGTCCACATAACACCTGATTTGTGCCTTGAAGATGGTGGGTGGGCTTTTGGGCGTCAAGAGATGAGTTACTCACCACAGGATTCCTAATCTCCAACTTACTCGTGTAGCCACAGTATTTATATGGCTGGCCCAGTTCAGTGTCTGGTCAATGGTAACCCTAGGGTGTTGATAGTGGGGAAATTCAACGATGGTAACGTCATTGAATGTTGAAGGATGATGTTTAGATTCTCCCTTCTTGGAGATGATCATTGTCTGGCTCTGTGTGGTTTGAATGTCATTTGTCAGCCCAAGCCTGGATATAAAGCAGGTCTTGCTGGATTTGGGCATGGATTGATTCAATATCTGTAGAGTTGTATATAGTGCTGAATATTGTGCAGTCATCAGCGAGAATCCCCACTGATGAAACAGTGATGTGATCATCTTCTTTCCAGAACATAGAACATTAGTACAGCGCAGTACAGGCCCTTTGGCCCTCGATGTTGCGCCGACCAGTGGAACCAATCTAATGACCCTCTAACCTAAACTATTCCAATGTTATCCATATGCCTATCCACTGACCATTTGAACGCCCTTAAAGTTGGCAAGTCCACAACTGCTGCAGGCAGGGCATTCCACGACCTTACTATCCTCTGCATAAAGAACCTACCTCTGACATCCGTCCTATAATTACCACCCCTTAATTTAAAGCTATGTTCCTTCGTGTTAGCCATCACCATCTGAGGTAAAAGGCTCTCACTGTCCACCCTATCCAATCCTTTGATCATCTTGTGTGCCTCAATTAGGTCACCTCGTAACCTTCTTCTCTCTAATGAAAATAACCTCAAGTCCCTCAGCCTTTCCTCATAAGACCTTCCCACCATACCAGACAACATCCAATGCCTCCACATCCTTCTTATAATGCGGTGACCAGAACTGTACGCAATACTCCAAGTGCGGCTGCACCAGAGTTTTGTACAGTTGCAACATGACCTCACGACTCCGAAATTCAATCCCTCTACCAATAAAAGCTAACACACCGTACGCCTTCTTAACAACCTTATCAACCTGGGTGCCAACTTTCAGGGAGCTATGCACACGTACCCTGAGATCTCTCTGCTCGTCAACACTACCAAGAGTCCTTCCATTAGCCCTATATTCTGTACTCCTGTTACTCTTACCAAAGTGAATCACCTCACACTTTTCCGTATTAAACTCCATTTGCCACCTCTCGGCCCAGCTCTGCAGCTTATCTATGTCCCTCTGCAAACTGTAACATCCATCCTCACGGTCTACAACTCCTCCGACTTTGGTGTCGTCAGCAAATTTACTAACCCATCCTTCTACACCCTCATCTAGGTCATTTATAAAAATGACAAACAGCAGTGGCCCCAGAACAGATCCCTGAGATACACCACTTGTAACTGAACTCCAGGTTGAATATTTCCCATCAACCACCACCCTCTGTCTTCTATCAGCTAGCCGATTCCTGATCCAAACTGCTAAATCACCCTCAATCCCATGCATCTGCATTTTTTGCAGTTGCCTACCATGGGGAACCTTATCAAACGCTTTATTAAAATCCATATACACCACATCAACTGCCTTACCCTTATCTACCTCTTTGGTCACCTTTTCAAAAAACTCAAGGTTTGTGAGGCACAACCTACACTTCACAAAACCGTGTTGACTACCCTAATCAATTTATTTCTCTCCAGATGATTATAAATCTTATCCCTTATAATTCTTTCCAAAACTTTGCCCACAACAGAAGTAAGGCTCACCGGTCTATAATTCCCAGGATGGTGTCTACTCCCCTTCTTGAACAAGGGGACAACATTTGCTATCCTCCAGTCTTCCTGCACTATACCTGTAGCCAATGACTCCATGAAAATCAAAGATCAGAGTTCGCTTCTTTATTGTCTATAGATGCCAATATTCAATGAACAATCATAGACTCCCGACAATGCAGAAGACGACCATTTGGCCCATCAAATCTGTATCAACCACAATCCCACCCAGCCTCTATCCCTGTAGCTCCATATATTTACCCTGCTAACTCCCATGATACTAAGGTGCAATTTACCATGACCAATCAACCTAACCCTAATTTTGCATTGTGGGAGGAAACCGGAGTACCCGGAGGAAAATGTGCAAACTCCATACAGACATGACCCAAGCTGGGAATCAAACCTGGGCGCTATGAGACAGGAGTGCTAACCATTGTACTACATGCTGCCCTAAAAGGTGGCAGTTTACTCCATAAATCATAATTCGTTTTTAAAAATATAATTAAATGCCAATTTGTACTTTTCACCAATCATTATTATTAGGAAGCATTAAGCAGAACAATAAGTTCTGATTCTTGCATGCGTATCTTTCAGTGTCGCTCTTGTGTTTTCTTCCATCTTAATTCTCAAAGAAGCTTTAGTGTCAATGTTTGTCTGTCAAGCCAGAAATATCTGCTGTGAAGAAAATACCTGTGCAGTACCATTCAACACGGTGATAGTCAATGACAGATCAGTCATGATTTAATAGAATTTGCATCCATCACCCTTTCAGGCAGTGCATTCCAGATCATAACTTGCTGCATTAAAAAAAAATCATCTCCCCCTCTGGATGTTTAGAAAAGTAAAGGAATGATTGAGCATTATCAAATGAAGGCATATGGTAACTGCCAGCCATGGAGAAATCTGCTTAAAGGGCTTAATAGCTTACTTCCTATGATTGCAGTCCTTGCAGTAATGCTATTTTTGCAATCGATATACAAATCTTTGGCTCTTGCTGGAAAACTACCACCCAGACTTCATCCACAGCTAAGACAGTGCATCCTGAACTTGCTGAAGGTTCAAACATATGTACCTTCCAGAAGAGGTGATGGTCAATAGCAGTGCTGTTCTGGATATTCCCCTCCTGAGGGGCACTGAGGCCAATTAAAGCATTCTCCCCCAGCTAAGATTATTCACTCTGATCTGAGACAGAATTTAAAGGGACAGTTTGTCTCATTCTGGGGAAGGTGGGACCTCTATAAGAGGGATGGTCTACACCTGAACCAGAGGGGAATCAATATCCTGGGGGGTAAATTTGCAAAAGCGATGCAGGAAGGTTTAAACTGATTCGGAGGGGGGGAGGGATAGTGAGGAAAGGGGGTGAAAGTGAGGGGGGCATAGTTGGGGAATGCAAGGCACGGCATAGTGGGGGTGGGGCGGAGCAGGGTTTGAAATGCGTGTACTTTAATGCGAGGAGTATTCGCAATAAAGTGGATGAACTTGCAGCGTGGATCAGTACCTGGGACTTTGATGTTGTGGCCATTTCTGAGACTTGGATAGAGCAGGGTCAGGAATGGATGTTGCAGGTTCCGGGGTACAAATGCTTTAGTCGGAGTAGAGAAGAAGGTAGAAGGGGGGGTGGGGTAGCATTGCTAGTCAAGGACTGTATCACAGTGTCGGAGAGAAAGTTTGATGAGGACTTGTCAGTTGAGGTAGTGTGGGCGGAGATTAGAAATAGGAGAGGAGAGGTCACCCTGTTGGGAGTCTTTTATAGACCTCCTAAAAGTTCTAGAGAGGTTGAGGAAAGGATTGCGGAGACAATCCTGGTTAGGAGTGAAAGTAATAGGGTAATTGTTATGGGGGACTTTAACTTTACGAATATTGATTGGAGTTGCTATAGTTCTAGCTCGCTAGAGGGGTCAGTGTTTGTACAAAGCGTGCAGGAAGGTTTTTTGTCTCAGTATGTAGACAGGCCAACTAGAGGTGAGGCTATATTGGATTTGGTGCTGGGAAATGAGCCAGACCAGGTGCTAGACTTGGAAGTTGGTGTGCATTTTGGTGATAGTGACCACAATTCGGTTACGTTCACCTTAGTGATGGGAAGAGATAGGCGTGAACCTCGGGTCAGCAATTTTAGCTGGGGTAAGGGCGATTATGAGGCTATCAGGAGTGAATTAGGAAGCATGGATTGGATTAGGGGATTGCAGGGACTGGGAACATCTGAAATGTGGAATTTTTTCAAAGAGCAGCTACTGCGAGTCCTTGATAGGTATGTCCCTGTCAGGCATGGTGGATTTGGTAGATCTAGGGAACCGTGGTGCACTAAAAGAGTTGAGTCGATGGTTAAAAAGAAAAAGGAGGCTTATGTTCGGATGAGATTGGAGGGCTCAGATAGTGCACTAGAAAGCTTTAGATTGGCTAGGAGGGAGTTGAAGAGTGAGTTGAGAAGGGCTAAAAGAGGACATGAGAAGACTTTGGCTGATAGGATTAAGGAGAATCCTAAGGCGTTCTATAAGTATGTCAAGAACAGAAGGTTGGTCAGGGCAAGATTAGGGCCAGTTACAGACAGCAGGGGGAAGTTGTGTGTGGAACCGGAGGAGATTGGAGAAGTATTGAACCAATATTTCTCTTCGGTGTTCACGCAGGGGGACATGAATATAGCTGAGGAGGACATTGGGTCGCAGGGGTGTAAAATAGAAAGTATTACGGTTGATAAAGAGGATGTGCTGGAAATTCTTGAGGGGCTGAAAATAGATAAGTCCCCTGGTCCGGATGGGATCTACCCTAGGATTCTCTGGGAGGCTAGAGAGGTGATTGCAGAGCCTCTGGCTCAGATCTTCAGGTCGTCATTGGTCTCTGGTGTAGTCCCGGAGGATTGGAGGATAGCGAATGTTGTCCCATTGTTTAAGAAGGGGAACAGAGACTTTGCCGGGAATTATAGACCGGTGAGTCTTACTTCTGTTGTGGGCAAGGTTTTAGAAAAAATTATTAGGGATAGGATTTATAGTTATTTGGAGTGTAATGAATTGATTAGAAATAGTCAGCATGGTTTTGTAGCAGGTAGGTCGTGCCTTACTAACCTTATTGAGTTTTTTGAGAAGGTGACCAAAGAGGTGGATGGGGGTAAGGCAGTTGACGTGGTATACATGGATTTTAGTAAGGCGTTCGATAAGGTTCACCATGGTAGGCTTCTGCAGAAAATGCAGATGTATGGGATTGTGGGTAATCTAGGAAGTTGGATCAGGAATTGGCTATCAGATAGGAGACAGAGGGTGGTGGTGGATGGTAAATATTCATCATGGAGTGCAGTTACGAGTGGTGTGCCTCAGGGATCTGTTTTGGGGCCACTGTTGTTTGTAATTTTTATTAATGATCTGGATGAGGGTATAGTTGGGTGGATTAGTAAATTTGCTGATGACACCAAAGTTGGAGGTGTGGTAGATTGTGAGGAAGGGTGTCATAGTCTGCAGGGAGACTTAGATAGGTTGCAGAGCTGGGCCGAGAGGTGGCGGATGGAATTTAATGCGGAGAAGTGTGAGGTAATTCACTTTGGTAGGAGCAACAGATGTGTCGAGTATAGGGCTAACGGGAGGACTTTGAATAGTGTGGATGAACAGAGGGATCTAGGTGTGTGTGTACATAGATCCCTGAAAGTTGGGAATCAAGTAGATAAGGTTGTCAAGAAGGCGTACGGTGTCTTGGCGTTTATTGGTAGGGGGATTGAATTTAGGAGTCGCAGTGTAATGTTGCAACTGTACACTACTCTAGTGCGGCCGCACTTGGAGTACTGTGTGCAGTTCTGGTCCCCGCATTACAAGAAGGATGTGGAGGCGTTGGAGAGGGTGCAGAGGAGGTTTACTAGGATGTTGCCTGGTATGGTGGGGAGGTCCTATGAGGAGAGACTGAGGGATCTAGGGTTGTTTTCGTTGGGAAGAAGGCGGCTAAGAGGGGATCTTATTGAAACATATAAGATGATTAGGGGTTTAGATAGGGTGGATAGTGATAGCCTTTTTCCTCGGATGGAGAAAGCTAGCACGAGGGGGCATGACTTTAAATTAAGGGGGGGTAGCTACAGGACGGATGTCAGGGGTAGGTTCTTTACCCAGCGGGTGGTGAGGGATTGGAATGCCCTGCCTGCTGCAGTTGTAGATGCGTCTAGTTTGGGGGCGTTTAAGAGATCTCTGGATAGGTTTATGGACGAAAAGGGATTGGTATAGGCTAGTGGGTCATTGTTTTTGTAACTGGTCGGCGCAACATCGTGGGCCGAAGGGCCTGTTCTGCGCTGTAATGTTCTATGTTCTATGTTCTATGTTTTAATGCTAGCAAGAGTAAGACTATATGCTAACATTCAGATGATGGTGATTGAAGTAAATAGTGACACTCACTGTTACAAAATATTTACAGGAAGTGAACTATACAGTAAATGTACATATACAGAAGAAGCATTGCAAGGTTATATTTAGGAGTTGGGAATTTATGAACAGGAGCTGGCCTCTTGATCCTAGTCTGCCATTGACTCAGCTTCATTTCCTCAACTTTTTCCCATATCCTTGAATAGCTTTGCATACCAAAAATCTAATTAATCCTAATAGTTTTGTAATCAGTTTGCAACAAAATTAAGTTCTAAGAACATAAGAACTAGGAGCAGGAGTAAACCTGTTGGACTTTTAACCTGGTGTTATGAGACTTATTACTGGGCCCACCCTGGTCCCAGATTGGCATCTCCACATCACATCTACAAGATAGACTGCAGCAACTCACCAAGGCTCCTTTAACAGCATCTTCAAACTGTGACCTGTACCATCTGGCAGGACAAGGGCAGCAGATATGTGCTGACTTGTAAACTATATTGCCATTCCTTCATTGGTGCTGGGTCAAAGTCCTGGAACTCCTTCTCTAACGGCACTGTGTGTCCACCTACACCACATGACCTACAGGGGTTCAAGACAGTTCACCACCACCTTCTTGAAGACTATTAGAGAGGGAATAAATGCTGCCCTAGCCGGCACCATCCATGTCCGTGAAATAATTTTAAATCCTATTTTTCCACAGCAGGATTCGTAACATGAACAGAAGCAGATCACTTAACTCTTTGAGCATCTTCCATTGTTCAATTAAATAAAGGTTAATTTGTACCTTAAATTCTGAGCCCTTATTTTATTTATTAATCTTTTGTGTGGCACCTTATCAACTGTCTTTGAAAATCCAAGTATACAACATCTATTCCCCTTTTATCCACTGTATTAATTGCAATTCAAGAAACAAATAAATTTGTCAAACATGACTTTTCATTTGTAAAACCATGTTGACTTTGATCATATTATGATTTTGCAAGTACACTGTTAAGCCTTTCTTGTCGTGAGTGCACAGAAGAGATTTACCAGAATGGTTCCAGGGATGGGGTATTTTAGTAACAGGGTTAGGTTGGAGAAGCTGTGTTGGTTTTCCTTGGAGAAAAATAGATTGAGAGGAGATTTGATAGAAGTTTGCAGATTATGAACGGTTTGGGTAAGATCGACAAGGAAAAACTATTCTTATTAACTGACAATAAGAACAACTGGGGCAGGGAGGGGCATAGGTTTTGTGCAGGAGATGCGGGAAGAACATTTTTATGCAGTGAGTAGTCATGACTCGCAGTTCACTGCCCATGAGGGTGGTGGAAGTGTAAACAATCCATGATTTCAAAACAATGGGATGGGCACTTTGAAGGAAATTATTCTGCAAGGCTATGGGGATTGAACAAGGAGTGCAGGATTGACTGGATTCCTCTGCAGGGTGCCAGCGTGGGTCTGATGGACTGAACAACCACCTCCTGTGCCATAATGACTCCTTGGTATATTTCATGACAAAATAATTTTCCTAATCTGTTGTCCATGCACCAGACTTGATATTCACTCTTTCCATCCCTGATGAATAGTGGCTGCAGAATGCTTAATCTATAGGGTGCAGATCAGCAGTTTACCAAGGTTATTTTGACAGTATGTCTCTCCTCTGTGACCTCTCACTGGAAAGCTGACAGCAGCAATATTTTGTAAACACAATCTCAAAATCCTCCTCTTGAGCTGCAAACATTATCCCGATTTGGACAATATCTCCATTTCTTCACTGTCACTCAGTCAACGTCCTGGATTTTCTTAAGTAATAACATCATGGGAGACCCATCAGCACAAAAATGATCTTCAGGATCAAAAAAAAAATCAAATATCTGTATGTTGTATTCCATATCCAAAATTCTCAATTTTGTTCGTAATAGGAAATTTAGTTTCATTCTGTTCTCTCGAGAACTAAAATATAGATTGTTATGCAAATGAAAATGAGAGGGCATCATCTTGTAGACCCTGAAAATTATTCGAAACAAATGTGTTCAATGACAGTAACAGATAGTTCAAACCAAAATGAATTTATAAAAGAATGTATCCAGTATTGATGTCAGACGATGGGTGAGAAGCCTGTAGTCCAGGATCATTCCAGAAGATTAACATTTACTTCAAAGACTAATCTCAAAAAGATCAAGCATCTATATGGGCTTGCTGTTTAGCTGCATTCTTGTCAATTTAATATTACTTGCACTTATGAGCTCAAAACACCTAGTAATTTTGACATTCATCCATTTTCGGTGCCATTCTGTATTTGGGGAGAGGCTCACTACTCCTGTGAAGGGTTATTGAATAAATAGGATATGGCTGTTGATTTAAAGGCAGATTGCCCAATGTAGGATTGTATTGTTTGCACCACTCCTTCCTCCATGGCTGGCTAGATTTTCTGTTCCTATGCGTTCTGAATAGTTTCATTTATTTGTTCATAGTGGAAAATAATTTATCTAATTTTAGGCAAAGTAGTCATATTATTCCACATATTATTGTAATTTTTCCAGAACATTTTAAAGAGGGATGAATGGGGATAAAGATAATGATGAATCAATATCAGAACTTCCTGCAGCAGTTTTCCAATCCACTACGCAGTGATGGTGCAGTGGAGGAAATGGGGAACTGTCAAGAGTTCACAAAAGGGAAAAAAATTGCATTTTATTCGCAATTTTTGGGTTTATCTTGTGGAGCATTGACTTGATAGGCCAAATGGTTGTCTCCTGTGTTATGTTTCCATGATTTTCATTCACAAAGGGAGATAGTGGAGGGATTTAAGATAAAATTCAGTCAGCTGCCTAGTCAGCGGCAAGCACAGAAGTGAAACTGTTTCAGAATCCTCTCCAGTGCTAAATTTTGAGTAAGTTGTAATTTGCGTTGGCTGACAAGTAGAACATTTTAGAAGTTAAGCATCTAGGCCAGTCATCAGTAAGCAGAAGCCTGAGGGCCACGAGGGCTCATCAGGATTCTGAGTGCAGGCCACGAGATATTTTGTTGACTGTTGCCACGCGCAGGGCTGCTGCATTCTGCTAGTTTCTGTTCATGTAGTGTTGTTTTCCGCCTTTCCTACTAGTATGATTGAAATGAGATGCATGTAAAGCAAGGGCTTATGAAGTGAGGTGTGAGGCGATTGCACACAACATTGACTGTGAGAGCTGTGTGCTCCGTCTATGTCCAATCAAAGTGTAAATAGAGTCATAGAGGTTTACAGCATGGAAACAGGCCCTTTGGCCCAACTTGTTCATGCCGCCCTTTTTTAAACCCCTAAGCTAATCTCAATTGCCCGCATTTGACCCATATCCCTCTATACCCAGCTTATCCATGTAACTTGTCAAAATGCTTTTTAAAAGACAACATTGTACTTGCCTCTACTACCACCTCTGGCAGCTTGTTCCAGACACTCACCAGTCTCTGTGTGGAAAAAATTGCCCCTCTGGACACTTTTGTATCTCTCCCCTCTCAACTTACACCTGTGTCCTGTAGTTTTAGACTTCCCTACCTTTAGCTGATCTATGCCCCTTATTAATTTATAGACATCTACAAGATCACCCCTCAGTCTCATACGCTCCAGAGAAAAAAGTCCAAATCTATCCAGCCTCTCCTTATAATTCAAACCATCAAGTCCCGGTAGCATCCTAGTAAATCTCTTCTGCACTCTTTCTAGTTTAATAATATCCTTTCTATAATAGGGTGACCAGAACTGTACATAGTATTCCAAGTCTGGCCTTATTAATGTCTTGTAGAACTTCAACAAGACGTCCCAATTCCTGTATTCAATGTTCTGACCGATGAAACCAAGCATGCTTTCTTCAGCACTCTGTCCATCTGTGACTCCACTTTCAAGGAGCTACGAACATGTATCCCCTAGATCTCTTTGTTCTGTAACTCTCCCCAATGCCTTACCATTAACTGGTTCAATCTACCAAAATGCATCACCTCGCATTTATCTAAATTAAACTCCATCTGCCATTTGTCAGCCCACTGGCCCAATTGATCAAGATCCCGTTGCAATCCAAGATAACTTTCTTTACTGTCCACTATGTCACCAATCTTGGTGTCATCTGCAAACTGACTAACCATGCCTCCTAAATTCTCATCCAAATCATTAATATAAATGCCAAATAACAGTGGACCCAGCACCAATTCCTGAGGCACACTGCTGGTCACAGGCCTCCAGTTAGAAAAACAACTGTCTACAACTGCCCTCTGGCTTCTGTCAAGAAGCCAATTTTGTATCCATTCACCTGGATCCCATGAGATTCAACCTTATGCAACAACCTACCGCGTGGTACCTTGTCAAAGGCCTTGCTAAAGTCCATCAACTGCACTGCCCTCATCTATCTTCTTGGTTGTCCCTTCAAAAAACTCAATCAAATTTGTGAGACATGATCTTCCACTCACAAAGCCATGCTGATTGTCCCTAGCCGGTCCTTGCATCTCTAAATGCCTGTAGATCCTGTCTCTCAAAATATCTTCCAACAACTTACCCACCACAGATGCGAGGCTTACTGGCCTATAGTTCCCAGGCTTTTCCCTGCAGCCCTTTTTAAACAAAGGCATAACATTTGCCACTTTCCAATCTTCAGGATGACTATCGATGATTCAAATATTCTGCTCAGGGACCCGCAATTTCCTCCCTAGCCTCCCATGACATCCTGGGATATACTTCATCAGGTCCAGAGATTTATCTATCTCATTGCATTTTAAGACATCCAGCACCTCTTTCTCTGTAATATGTACACTCCTCAAGACATCACTATTTATTTCTCCAAGTTCCCTAACAACCATACTTTTCTCAACAGTTAATGTTGATGAGAAATATTCATTTAGGATCTCACCCATTTCTTATGGATCTGCACATGGATGACCTTGTTGATCCTTAAGAGGCCCCACGGTCTCCCTTGTTACTCTTCTGCCCTTTATGTATTTGCAGAAGCTCTTTGGATTCTCCTTTACCTTATCTGCCAAAACAACCTTGTGTCCTTTTTTTGCCCTCCTGATTTCTCTCTTAACTCTACTCCTACACCTCTTATACTCTTCATGGGATTCACTTGATCCCAGCTGCCTATGTATGTCATGTGCCTCTTTCTTCTTCTTGACCAGGGCCTCAATATCCCGAGTCATCTAGTGTTCCCTACTTCTGCCAGCCTTGCCCCTCACTCTAAGAGGAATGTGCTTACCCTGAACTCTGATTAACACACTTTTGAAAGCGTGCCACTGACCAGACCTTCCTTTGCCTTCCCACAGACTCTTCCAGTTAACTTTTGAAACTTCCTGCCTTATACCATCAAAATTGGCCTTGCCCCAATTTAGAATTTTAACTTTTCGGCCAGACCTATCATTCTCTATGGCTATCTTAAAACTAACAGAATCATGGTCATTGGTCCCAAAGTAATCCCTCACTAGCACTTC
Organism: Carcharhinus amblyrhynchos; assembly: GCF_965287045.1. Classification (NCBI taxonomy): domain Eukaryota; kingdom Metazoa; phylum Chordata; class Chondrichthyes; order Carcharhiniformes; family Carcharhinidae; genus Carcharhinus; species Carcharhinus amblyrhynchos. Next base: position 51,395,984 of record NC_137339.1, on the reverse strand, counting down.
TGTCACCTGCAAGAGGTCAAGTATTGCCCCCACTCTAGTCAGGCCATCCACATATTGAATGAGAAATTCCTCGAATACACTCTCTCCATCCAACCCTCTAATACTCAGTCAACACTGGGAAAGTTAAAATCTCCTACTATTACTACCCTATTTTTCTTGGAGCTATCTGTAATCTCCTTCTATATTTGCTCCTCAAATTCCCGCTGACTTTTTAGGGGCCTATAGTACAACCCTATCAAAGTGATTTCCCCCTTCTTATTTCTCAGTTCTACCCATATAAACTCAGTGGCTGAACCCTCAGATACATCCCCTTTCAATATGGCTGTGTTGTTTTCCCTAATCAAAAATGCATCTCCCCCTCCTCTCTTACCTCCTGCTGAGGCCTTGGCCAAAATCTTAGTATCCTCTTTAGCCACAGGTAAGATACCAGAAGATTGGAGAGTACCTAACATTGTTCCTGTGATTAAGAAGGGCACAAGAGACAATCTGGGGAATTACAGGCCTGTGAACCTTACATCAGTGGTAGAGAAATTATTAGAGAAGATTCTTAGGGACAGGATGTACTTACAGCGGGAAGAGAATAGACTTATTAGCGATAGGCAACATCGTTTTATGAAGGGAACGTAAGTTCTCACAAACTTGATTGACTTCTTTGAGGAAGTGACAAAAAAAATGGCCAAGGCAGAGCAGGGCAGTGGATGTTGTATACATTCAAGCCTGTCATAATCTTGCAAACCTCCATCAGGCCCCCCTCACCCTCTGCCCCAATGAAAACAATCCAAGTCTGCTCAACCCTTCCCCCCAATCCCCATCCTCCAAACTAGGCAACATCCTGGCAAAACTCCTCTACACCCCCTCCAATGCATCAACATCCTTCTGGCAGTGTGGCAACTAGAATCAGTCACAACACTTCAAATGCAGCCCAACCAAAGTCCTACACAGCTGCAACATGACTCTCCAACTCCCACAGTCAACACCTCGACTGATGAAGGCCAGCATGCCATATGTCTTCTTGACCACCTTGTCCACCCGAGCCACCATCCCCAGGGAACTGTGGATCTGCACGCTCTTTAGTAAAACCTTCATAAGGTTCATCATGGCAGGCTGATACAAAAGGTGAATTTCTATGGGATCTGAGGTGAGCTGGTAAGATGGATACAAAACTGCCTTGGGCATAGAAAGCAGAGAGTAACAATGGAAGGGTAATTTTCTAACTGGAGGTGTTTCACAAGCATCAGAGCTGGGGCCTCTGATTGAGGAAAATGTAGGTGGGCTGATTAGTAAATTTGCAGGTAATACAAAACTTGGGGGAATAGCAGGTAGTGAAGAAGATTATCAGAGGCTACAGCAGGATATAAATTGGCTGGAGACCTGGGCCAAAGAATGGCAGATGAAATTTAACCCAGACAAATGTGAAGTCATGCGATGTGAGGTCTACTGCAGAAGTAAAGGATACAGTAAATGCTAGAGCCCTTAGAAATATTAGCATACAGAGGGTTCTAGGAATGCAGATCCACAGTTCCCCGAAGGTAGCAACCCCAGTGGACAAGGTGGTCAAGAAGGTGCACTGCATGCTGGCCTTCATTGGTCGAGGCGCCGAGCACAGGAACTGGAAAATCATGCCGCAGCTACACAAGATCTTGACTAGGCCTCATCTGGAGAACTGTGCACAACTCTGGTCGCCACACCACCCATTTCTTTTGTTTTTACCATTTGAAGTTGATAGCTCTAATGTATAAATGATCAACCATTTTCTATAACTTCTATAACTAAAATATTCAGAATGTATTGAATGTATTCAATTACGGGTTCATGGACAAGCCCGATTTCAATCCTACAGCCCACTGATATGAAGGAGGACCACTCATACAGCCCATTTGCTAACTTAGGTTGCCATCGCTGCTCTAGGTGGTAGAGCAGACAGAACCATAAGCTATGTTGTAAATCATAGAATCCCTACAGTGCAGAAGGAGGCCATCTGGCTCATCAGGTTTGTACCATCTCTCCAAAAGAGCATCTTACCCAGGCCCAAACCACTGCCCAATCTTGGTAATCCTGTCAATTAACCATGGCTAATCCACCTAACCTACACATATTTTTTGGACACTAAGGGGCAAGTTAGCACGGCCAATCAATCTAACCCGCACACCTTTAGAATGCAAGAGGAAACTGGAGCACCCAGAGGAAATGCACACGGACATGGGGAGAATGTGCAACCTTCAAATGGTTACTCAAAGCTGGAATTGAACCCTGGCCCTGTGAGGCAGCAGTGCTAACCATGTGCCACCCTGAAGGTTGAATGCTGTTCTAATTTTTATAAGATACCTAACTCAATTACTAGAGTTACTAAATTAGTAATGCGGCAATTGGTAAAAATTTGGAAGTGTTTTGAACAGAAATTATTTTTCAAAGAAAGCACAAAGTGTATTGAGCATTACGCTCCAGAGTGGTTAGGAATAAATTTACACTGTGATTCTGATATATTTAATGAATAAAGTGAGCTGTACCACTGCAAGGAGTTAGTGACCAGAACTAAACACCTTACACTCACGGAAAGGAATTTAGGAGAATTTTTCTGACATTTTGACTTGCTCTCTTAGTGGATAATTTCAGTATAATATTATCGAAGGACGTGAGAGTCATTGCTGCTTGTATGATTCCATGGAAGCAAAGAACCTGAAATGGGGACTCTTGTGCTTAAAGGAAATTGTTTGATCAACAGTTTACATTTTGTACCATTAAAAGCATTTATTCTCTAGCAGTCCTAGTATTATAATCATAACTTTAAACTCAAAGAGTACAAAGAAAAATAGGTAAATATTCTGAACAATTGCATCCTGTCAAACATTTCATCTTTATATAATTATTTTTCATATTCAGAAGCGCTTGTATGTTTACTGTATCTGTGTTACATAGTCAACTGGATTACTACAGTGTACAAAACCACAAAAACATTGTCTCATGACATTTATTTTTAGAAACTTGATCCTCACTTATTGAAATTGTCAAATCATTTTTTACACATCTGGCCCTTCTTGCGCAGTTCCCTAAAGTTCTTAGGGGGAAATTACAGTAAACTCATTGTTCCAAAATGGTTTTCACATGCCTGAATGAAGCCTTGCAGCAGTTACAAAATACTGTGAAATGTTCAGCATCCAGTTTTGAAGTCAATAATTGTACTGCTGATAAAGGACAAAACATAGCAGAAAAAGGAATTTTGGAGCCAAAGCAGAATGCTTTATTCCAGAGCCAGATTATAAATCTCCCCAAGAGCATTCTAATATAGCAGTGGGGGTTGTGCCCCATTGATGATGAGAGTTACTTAATTTAAGCGATGATAGTGGTTGCCAAGTATTAAGTACTACCCCTTTTGGGGTGGAAAATGGAAAGTTCCTTTGATTTATTCTATCCCTCGTAACTGGTTTCAGCATAGCTTTGGCAAGTGATTTAGGATTACGTTGCCTGCCAGGCTTTAATTGCAAGGGATGAAGTGGAGAGAGAAACAGGAAGCGAGAGAAGAAGGGGAAAAATAGGCTTATGGCAGTGGTTTCCTCCCCTTCCTAACCATCCCCCCACCCCCACAACCCAAACAAACAAAAATGGCCTCTAGGTCTGTCAACTTTATTCAAGGAGACAAGGGATAGTGTTCCAGTAGGGTCAGAAATTCTGAAGAAGATCGACTCAAACCATTAACAGCTGTTACCAAATAAACATGAAAGGGCACACAAAGTGCAGGCACGATTCTGATGGCAGTGGATAAGGAATTCCAACACCTGATTCCCTGTTTGCAGTGGTGGAGGTGATGCTCCGTGAGTTGTTACCATCCCCAAAATATCAGACAACATGCCCAGAGGGAGTGGATTTGCATTTGCAGGCCCTATTTTATTGTTGTTGTTGTTAATGTATTTGCAGCAGATAGCATAGCCTGCATTTGTCTCTCTGATCTCAATGACATTCGCATCCTACGTAACCTAAAAGTGAGCTTTCAACCCCATAAATTTGCTATCACCAAGACTGTTGAATTCCACCGCTAATATTGCCCATTTCTGTCCCTGCCATAACACATCTTATGTTGAAACTCTCATCAATGCTTTTATAACCTCCAGACAACTCTTCCCATGCTCATGTGACTGGCCCCTCATCTTCTAACTGGAGCCCGAGAGAAGTGGATGCAGATGGTGCCAAACACTGGGTTCGGGGAGGGGGGTGGAATGCTGAGGATTTCTGATTATCCATCGTAACTTTGACTAAAAAAAAATCCACTGAAATCCCAGAGAAACAGCATAAAGAAATGTTACCATAAAGGGCCTTTATGGAAACCCAATCCTATGACTCAAGTGCTTCTAAAAATTATTTCTCCCAGGATATTGTGGTCATACTTTTTTTGCTGTTGGAGATTCTTAATTACTAATTATATTTTTTCCATTTTAGGCTGTAAATTCACACTGTACAATTTGCATTAGCATTTTTAGGAAAAGGAAAAAAAAATCTAGTTCTTGAGTTAAGGCCACTCTGAATGTTTTCCCATTTATCATTATTCTCAGAAAGATTCAGATCAACAATTCAATTTATATTTTTCTTGAGCCACTGGTACAAGTCTGCAGATAATGTAAAATCACTTAATTCCTACAGTTTAGAAGGAGGCCATTTGGCTGATCTGCACCTGACACTCAAAAGAGTATTTTACCCCCATCATCCCCATAACCCCATGCATTTACCATAGCTAATGCACCTAACCTACACATCTTTGGATACTAAAGAGCAATTTAGAGTGATGAACCTACCTCACCTGCACAGAAGGAACCCGAGCACTCTGAGAAAACCCATGCAGACATGGGGGGTACATGCAAACTCCACACAGTCACCAAAGGCCTGGAGCTGAGAGGTAGCAGTACTAACCATTGTGCTGTTCTGCAATCTCTGGCAACCATACCTGCAGATGCGTACGTCCTTAGTTCTAGAACTGCCTCCATAAGCCGTGTTCTCTTACTATCTCCCTCTTTAAGATGCTCTTTAATACCTCCAATTTTATTTGAGCTTTTGGTCACCTGTCCTGTTATCTCCTTATGTGGCTCAGTTATATTTTGTCTGGTAGGACTACGATGAAGTCATTTGGCTGTATAAATGGAGTTGCTGTTTTTAGAAAGCAGTGGAGACTTGGGCCATAGGATTTATTCAAAGCAGAGTTAGACTAATTTTTAATGGACAAAAGGGCCAAGAGTTCTTTGGGACAGACTGGAAAGTGGAATTGAGACAAGAACCAGGTCAACCATGATCTTATTGAATGACTTGTAGAGCCAATGGTCTCCTCCTGCTGCAAAGTTCCTTTGTTCACACCATCTTTGATGTGATTGGGATGCAGTTGAAAAAGAAAGTGTCCAAAATTATCCAGCTTTTAGAATCATGGAATAGGGACATGACCGTATTGGAAACAGGAGCGGCCATTTTGTTCCTTGGGCTTGCTCTGTTAATGTTAGATCATGGCTGATCCGTACCATACTCAATTTTCTCACCTTTGCTTCATATTCCTTATGAGCATATGAGTTCGGCCATTTGGTCCCTCAAGCCTGCTCTGCCATTTGATAAAATCATGGCTGATTTGATTGTGGCTTCAACTCTACTTTCCTGTCTACCCCTTATGACTTTTGATTCCCTTTGGAATCAAAAATCTACCTAAATCAGCCTTAAAAATATTCGATAGCCCTGTTTCAATTACTCTCCAACAACTGTTCTCCTCATCTCTGCCTTAAATGGGTAACCCCTTATTTTTAAACTGTGTGCCCTAGTTCTAGTTTCTGTCTCAAACACAAAGGCAAACAACCTCTCAGCATCTAACCCTGTCAATTCCCCTCTAAGGTTTAATTTTCCTAAATCCGAATGGACACAGTCCCAACCTTTCTGTACAAGGTAACAGCTGCATCCCAGGAATCAGTCAGGTGAATCTTCTCTGAACTGTTTATAATGCTATTATGTCCTTCCTTAAGTAAGGAGACCAAAACTGTACAGAATATTCCAGATGTGGTCTCACCAAATCCTATACAATTACAGTAAAATTTTCCTACTTTTATCTTCCATTCCATTTGCAATAAATGACAGCTTTCCATTTACCTTTCTAATCACTTGCTCTATCTGCATTTTAACTTTTTGTGACTCACGTACTAGGACCCCAGATCCCTCGATGCCACTGAGTTTTGAAATTGTTCTCTATTTAAATAACATACCATTTATCTATTCTTCCTGCTAAAGTGGACAAGTTAATTTTCCCATATTACTGCCAATTTTTTGCCTATGCGCTTAACCTATCTGAATTTCTTTATAAACTGTGTCCTCCTCATAACTGACTTTGCTACCTATTTTTATGTCATTTACAAATTTAGCAACCATCGTTTAGTCCCTTCATCCAAGGTTGAGGCTCAAGCACTGATCTCTTTTGTAATCCATTAGTTATAACTTGCCTACCAAAAAAATGATCCATTTGTCCCTGATCTCTGTTTCCTATTAGCCAACCAATCCCTATCCATGTAATATGTTAGCCCCTATGTCATCAGCACTTATTTTACATAGTAATTTTTGATGTGACACCTTATCAAATACCTTTTCGAAATCCAAGTACACAATTACAGGTTCCTCTTTATCCACATTACTTGTTACTTCCTCAAAGAGTCTAATAAATTAGTCAATATAATTTCCCTTTCACAAAACTGTACTGACTGCCCCTAATTGCATGAAGATTTAAGTGCCCTGTTATAACTTCCTGAATAATAGATTGTATTTTCCTTATGAAAAATGTGAGGCTAACTGGCCTGTCGTCACCTGTTTTTCTTTCCTCCTCCTCCTCCCTTGAATAGAGGAGTAACGTTTGCTATTTTCCAATCCAATGGGTCATAGAGTCATCGAGGTCTACACTGTAGAAACAGGCCCTTCGGCCCAATTGTTCATGCCACTCGTCTGTTTAAACCCCTAAGCTAGTCTCAACTGCCTGTGTTTGGCACATATCCCTCTATACCCATCTTACTCATGTAACAATCTAAATGCTTTTTAAAAGACAAAACTGTACCCACCTCTACTACTACCTCTGGGAGCTTCTTCCAGACACTCACCACCCTGTGTGAAACAGTTGCCACTCTGGACCCTTTTGTATCTCTCCCCTCTCATCTTAAACCTATGCCTCTAGTTTTAGGCTGCCCCACCTTTGGGAAAAATATTGACTATCTAGCTGATCTATGCCCCTCATTTTTTTATAGACCTCTATAAGAATGCTCCTCAGCCTCCTACCCTCTAGAGCAAGAAGTCCCAGTCTATTCAGCCTCTCCTTATAACTCAAACCATCAAATCCTGCTAACTCTTTTCTGAACTTTTTCTAGTTTAAAATGACCAGAACTGTACAAGTGTGGCCTTACCAATGTCTTATATAACTTCAACAAGATGTCCCATTCCTTTATTCAGTGTTCTGATCAGTGAAACCCAGCATGCCAAATATCATCTTCACCATTCTATCCACCTGTGACTCCATTTTCAAGGAACAATGAACATGTGCCCCAAGATCACTTTGTTCTGTAACTCTCCCCGATGCCCTACCGTTAACTGAGTAAGTCCTTCCCTAGTTTAGTTTACCAAAATGCATCACCTCACATTTATCTAAATTAAACTCATCTGCCATTCGTTAGCCCACAGGCCCAATTGATCAAGATCCTATTGCAATCCTAGATAACCTTCATCACTGTCCACTATGCCAATCTTGGTGTCATCTGCAAACTTACATGAGATAACCATGCTTCCTATATTAATGATTTGGATGAGAATATAAGTGACAAATAACAGCGGACCCAGCACTGATCCCTGAGGCATACCACTGGTCACAGGGTTCCAGTTTGAAAAACAACTCTCTACAACCACCCTCTTGTGTCATCAAAAAAGTAACTAAGGAGAGAGTAGAGCCTCTTAAGGATTAACAAGGTCATCCATGTGCAGATCCACAAGAGATGGGTGAGATCCTAAATTAATATTTCTCATCAGTATTTACTGTTGAGAAAAGTATGAATGTTAGGGAACTTGGGGAAATAAATATTGATGTCTTGAGAAGTGCACATATTACAATGAAGGAGGTGCTGGAAGTCTTAAAGTGCATGAAGGTAGATAAATCAAGCCAATTCTGTATCCATTTAGCTACCTCACCCTGGATCCTGTGAGATTTAATCTTATGCAACAACCTACCATGCAGTACCTTCTCAAAGGCCTTGCTAAAGTCCATGTAGACAACATCAACCACACTGCCCTCATCTACCTTGTTGATAACCCCTTCAAAAAAACTCAATCAAACTTGTGAGACATGATTTTCCACTCTCAAAGCCATGCTGATTGTCCCTAATCAGTCCTTGCTTCTCTTAATGCCTTTAGATCCTGTCTCTCAAAATACCTTCCAACAACTTACCCACCACAGATGTGAGGCTCACAGGCCTGTAGTTCCCAAACTTTTCCCTGCAGCCCTTTTTAAACAAAGGCACAGCATTTGCCACCCTATCTTCAGGCACCTCACCTGTGACTATCAATGATTCAAATATCTCTGCTAGGGGACCCGCAATTTCCTCCCTAGCCTCCCACAATGTCCTGGGATACACTTCATCAGGTCCCAGGGATTTATCTACCTTCATGCGCTTTAAGACTTCCAGCACCTCCTCCTCTGGAATATATACACTCCTCAAGACATCACTATTTATTTTCCCAAGTTCCCTAACATCCATGCTTTTCTCAACAGATGAGAAATATTAACTTAGGATCTCACCCATCTCTTGTGGATCTGCACGTGGATGACCTTGTTGATCCTTAAGAGGTCTTACTCTCTCCCTAGTTACTCTTTTGGCTTTTATGTATTTGTAGGAGCTGTTTGGATTCTCCTTTGCCTTGTCTGCCCAAACAATCTGATGTCCCTTTTTTGCCCTCCTCATTTCTCTCTCAAATCTATTCCTACACTCTCTATACTCTTCAGTATGATCACTTGATCCCAGCTGCTAATGCATGTCATGTGCCTCCTCCTCCTTCTCCTTGACCAGGGCCTCAATATCCGGAGTCATCCAGAGTTCCCTACTTCTACCAGCCTTGCCCTTTACTCTTAGAGGAACATGTTTACCCTGAACCCTAGTTAACACACTTTTGAAAGCCTCCCACTTACTAGACGTCCCTTTGTCTTCCACAGACTCCCTCAATTAACTTTTGAAAGTTCCTGCCTGATACTATCAAAATAGTGCCTTGCCCCAATTTAGAATTTTAACTTTTGGGCTAGACCTCTCATTCTCCATTGCTATCTTAAAACTAATAGAATTATGATCACTGATCCCAAAGTGATCTCTCACTAACAATTTTGTCATCTGTCCTTCCTTATTTCCCAAGAGGAGGTCAAGTTTTGCCCCCTCTCTAGTCAGGCCATCCACATAACGAATGAAATTTTCCCAGGGCTGAAATGGTCGCTACAAGAGGACACAGGTTTAAGCTGCTAGGGAGTAGGTACAGAGGAGATGTCAGGGGTAAGTTTTTCACTCAGAGGGTGATGGGTGAGTGGCATCAGCTGCCGTAGGTGGTGGTGGAGGTGAACTTGTTGGGGTCTTTTAAGAGACTTCTGGATGAGTACATGGTATTTAATGGGATTGAGGGTTATAGATAGGCCTAGTAGGTAGGAATATGATTAGCGCAAATTGTGGGCTGAAGGGCCTGCTTGTGCTGTAGTTTTCTAAGTTCTATGAAAATTTCCTCCTGAATACACTCCACAAATTTCTCTTCATCCAATCCTGTAATAGTATGGTTGTCCCAGTCAATGTTGGGTAAATTAAAAGCCCCTACTATTACTACCTTATTTTTCTTGGACCTATCTGTAATCTCCTTAGATATTTGCTCCTCAATTTCCCGCTGACTATTTGGAGGCCTACAATATAACCCTATAAAAGTGATTTCCCCCTTCTTATTTCTACTACCCATACAAACTCCAAAATCAAGGCAATTTTGGAAAATTAAAACCAATGCATCAAATATCTCTGCAACCATTTATTTTAGGACCCCAGGAAAAGTCTGTTAGGTCCTAATGGTTGTAATTGTTTAAGTTCCTCCCTCCCTTGCAACTCTTGATTTACAAATTTATCTGGGGTGTCATTTTCCACAGTGAAGACAGACACAAAATGTGTTCAACACTTCTACCATTTCCTTATTTACCATCATTAATTTCCCAGGCTCGCTCTCTCTAGAGGACCAAGCTCACTTTTAACTCTTTTCCTTTTAAAATATCCTAACCTAGATCTTTCAGGTGTGAAACCCCCAATAATTATAGAATACAGAACCTTTTTGGTGGGGAGAGCATTCCAAACTTCTTCTTCTGAGTGAAAAACGTGCTTGCTGATTCAATTAATGTTGTTGATTTCCTCACCAAAGGAAATGGTTCACTATATCTTGATGGCTGAATTGTACAGCACAGAAGGAGCCAATTTGGCCCATTGTACATGTATAGGCTCTCCGAAAGCTGCTCAATTAGTTCTACTCGACTACTTTTTCCTTACAGCTATGCAAGTTTTTCTCCTTCAATATTCATCCAATTTTCTTTTGAAAGTTGTTATTGAATCTACGCCCACCTTCCTTTCAGATAGTTCATTCATAAATTATGACAATTTGTTGTATCTTTAAAAAATATATATTCCTCGTGTCACTTCTACTTCTTTTACAAAGTAACTTAAGTCTGTCCCCTCAGGTTACTGACCCTTCTGATACTAGAAATATTTTAATTTATCTATCAAAGCTACTCATGATTTTGAACACACCTATCAAATCTCCCCTTGGTATTTTCCAGTTTAAAGCAAACAGCCTCAGCTTCTCCAGTTTTTCCAAATTATTGAAGTCTTCATCTCTGGTAGCATCTCCTCTACATCCTCTCTAAGATTTTGTTTGACATACTTCAAAACACTACTTCAGAGCTAAGCCTTCTGTAAAGGTTCTGTACTTTATGCCTTTATACATAAAGCTAAGGATTGTGTATGCCTTTCAATAGCCTCCTCAACTTTTCATTTGCTATGTGCTTGCCCGTTTCACTAGACTATCTATGCCCGCCTGGAGTCTGTTACTGTCCTCCTGTGCAAACTATGCCCTATATGCTCAACTGTTGGTTGTTAATATGTATCAAAATATATTGGCTCCGCTATCCGGATTCAGAGAGGAGGAGCCATTTATCAGTACTAATTGTCGACCATCTCAGAGTATTGTCACAGTCCGCAAATGTGAATGTAAGTGTATTTTGGCATAGAGCATCTCTTTTGCCTGATATATCTGATAACCCTTTAGGCAATCTTCTGCTTCCAAAATACATTATAAAGGGAAATTTCAATTGGGGAAATCCACTGATGCTAATCATGGTCTAAATGCAGAGTACAAAAGTAATAGTACATGACAACTGAGACAAAGAAAAAAGTACCAGAGGGAATAAAATGCCAAAAATAAATAGAGAAGTTGATTGAAATAAGTGTACATTAATGTTACTATTTCTCTCTATGGCCTCCATTATATTACTACCATCTTAGAACCCTGGATATCCCATTCAATGCAATTAATGAGTGAATTGATGATCTGCTTATTAAAATAGTAGGAAGTATTGTACATTCTCCAAATTAGCCTTGAAGTGATGCATCCATCTGTTTGAAGTGCTGCTATGTCAAGAAACCAAGGAACTGAATTCCAGTAGTTCCAAGATACTCATCCATAACACCAACACCTCCCCCCCGCCACCTTCGTAAACTAAGATTGATTGCTGGTGGCTAGGCAAATTATAACTGAACCTAATCTGTTTCTTTCCCAACCTTTATACATCCATTTTTCCCATAGGGATCACTAAATAGTTATTAAGAGCAGGCATTGCTAAAATTTTCCCTTAGTCCAGAAGTTCTAATGTCAATTATATACCTGCATTTTAAAAATGAGTACGATTTGTATTTATTGAATGCTTTGAATGTAGAGAAATGTCCCATAGTGTTTCACAGTTGTGAAAAGGAAAGGATGCTGAACCCAAAAAGAAAGTAATAGGAGGATTGTCAAAGCCCACTTCTGTGACACTGCTCCTCAAGAAAGGTTCTAAACAGCTATAGAAGTCTTGAGGTGTTTAGGAGGCACTTGAGACTGTGAAGCCTGGACCAGTGGTGGGGGTGAGAAGGAAGGGTGTGGGAAAGGGCGGTATGTAAAAGCTGAAGTTGAACATATGGTAATATGCTGGTTGTGTTATTGAACTAAGTGTCTAGATGCCTGAACTAATGCAACAGAGATGTGTTCAAATCCCACGAAGCTAGCTCAGAATTTAAATTCAATTAGATAAGTAAAATCTTCAACAGAAGACTAGTATCAGTAATGGTGACCATGAAGTTACCAGATTGCTCTATGATCCTCTGTTTCACTAAAATCCATTAGGGAAGGAAGCCTTGCATGGTCTGACCTTCACGTGACTCCAGAAGCAGAGCTAAGTGGTTAACTCTTAACTTTCTTTCTCTGCTGACCGAGCAAGCCAGATAGTTGTATAGTTGTATTTGTGCTGCTGCACAAATCCATAATAATAAAACCAAAGGATTACCCAGCATTGACAGTACAAAGTGGACACAATCCAGTTTCCCCTACAAAGACCTTATACCTTCTGAGGACTTGTGCAAAATAGGGAGAGCTATCCCACAGCCTAGTCCAGAACAAACTGACAGATTTATGGGGAGACCAGGTTAATTCTCTGAGGACATCAAATCTTGTCACCAAAGCTGGTGGAATCCAAATTCAATTAATAAATTTGGAATGTAAAGCTAGTCTCCCTAATGATGACATGAAACTATTGATTGGTGTAAAAATCCATCTAATTCATTACGTCCTTCAGGGAAGGAAATCTGCCATCTTTACTTGGTCTGGCCAACATCAGGTTAATTAGGGGTGATCAACAAATGCCGGCCTTGACGGCGATGCCCGATTCTCATGGAAAAAAGGTGTTACTAAAAGACTCAAAATTTTCAGTTAATGTCAGAGACACCTCCTTCACTATCCTTGGCAATGTCCTGTCTCATAAGCAAGACAGACCTACCGTAAGTGGTGGCACTGTGGTCTAAACTGAGTCAGGTGGGAGTGGCCCTGGGAATCCTTAACATTTACTTTGGATCCTATTAAGTCTTATAGCATCAGATTAATAATGGGCAGGGAAACCATCTACTCCATTTCTTCAGCTGCTGAATCAGTACTCCTCCATTTTGAACCTAGTTGGAAGACGCATTTGAGGGTAGCAAGGGCACAGAATATGTACTTCAGGAGGGGGTCTTCCATAGAAAGAGTAGCATATGTCCAGACAAATATGGCTGTTAAACTGGGCGATGGTAATAGAACCAACAAGAGGGAAAATCCTACCTGACCTTGTCCTCCCCAATCCACTGTATGATCTTCACCCTGAGGACACCATCATGCTATGTGTTAAATGGGTTAGATTCATCACAGATCTAGTAATTCAAAACTGGGTATGAATGAGGCATTGTAGAACATCAGCAGCAGAATTGTATTCCTCTACAATCTATAATCTCAAGGCCTGTCATAACCCTTATTCTAACATCAAGCCAAAGGATCAAACTTGGTTTGATCAAATGTGAAGCTTCAGCATCAGGCATACCTAATACAGCAAGAGTTGAGTACATTATATACTGCAAAGGCTATGATCCTGGGAACACCCCAGCTATTGTGCTGTAGGCTTATGCTCCAGGACCAGTTGTTCCTGTAGCCAAGTTGTTCCAGAACTGCTACAAGACTGATATCTAACCAGAGTGGAAAATTGCTCAAGTATGTCCTGTCCACAAAAAAGAACAATTCCAATTACAGCCACACCAGCCTGCTCCCAGTCATCACCGACGTGATGTTGACAGAATGAGTGGCACTTATTCACCAATAACTTGCTTACTGGAGCTCAGTTTGGATTTTATAAGGATCACTCAGCCCTTGATCTCATGGCAGTCTTGATCCAACATAGATAAAAAGGCTGAATTCCAGAAATGAGATAAAGACATCAGGCAACACTTAACTTAGGGTGGCATCAAAGAGTCTTAGTAAATTTGAAATCAATGTGACTCAGTGGGAAAACTCGCATTAGCTGGTGATAGTTATGTTTGTTGCAGACCAAGTCTTAGCCTCAGGACGTTGCTCTAGCATTTCCTCAGAGTAGTGTTCTTGACCCAACCATCTTCAGCTGCTTCATCAGTGACCTTCCCTCCACAGAAACTCAAAAGTTGGGATGTTCCTTCAGCTCCATTTGCAATTCCTCAATCGATGAAGCAAGTCTATACTGGCATGCAGCAAGCCCTCAACAACATTCAGGTTTGGGCTGATGAGTGACAAATAACATTTACGTCACATTTGCTTGACAATGACCATCCAACGAGGAGGAATCCAATCATCTCCTCTTGATTTTCAATAACATTAACATCCTGGGGGTGGTTACCATTGACTAGAAACTTAGCTGGACTGGACTCGCTACATAAATACAATGGTTACAAGAACAGCTCAAAGACTGGAAATTCTGTGGCCTTTGGACTGCACAAAGCCTGTCCATTATCCACAAGGCCACAGGAGTGCAATGTAAGACTACTCACCTGCCTGGTTAAGTGCAGCTCAAATAACACGCAATAAATTTGACAAAGCGTGATTATCATTCCTTAAACATTCACTCTTAAACATTAGCTTAAACATATACTCTCTTCCAGCGCTGAGTGGCTGCAGTATGTAACATCTTGAAGACGTACTACAGCAACACATCAAGCCTCTTTCAACAGCATCTTCCAAACTCATGACTTGTACCAACTGGAAGGACAGGTGCACAGGAACATTATCACCTGCAAGTTCTCCTCCAGGTCATTCACTATGCTGACTTATATTATTCTTCCTACTTCATTATCCCTGCCCAACAGCAAACAGACTACGGTGGGAAATAAGGAAAGGGGAAAGGAAATACTTATTTAAGAAAAAGGAAAGTCTCAAGATAAAGGAATAATTCGATAAAATGCATTCTATGCAAACTATAGGTCCACCATTGAGATTCGATGGAAAAAATCCTTATAACTGGGAATATGAGATTTTAGTAACAGGTCGATGTTACTTGTACTGCTAGTGAAGTAATGGGAAAGGAATGTTATATCATAACAGCTGATGGCCTAGTGGTATTATCACTACTGATCCAGATGCTCAGCTAATGTTCTGGAAACCTTGATTCAAATCCTGCCGTGGCAGATGGTGGAATTTGAATTCCACGAAAAAATCTGGAATTAAGAATCTACTGATGATATTAAACTGTTGCCAATTGTTGGAAAAAACCCATCTGGTTCACTAATGTCCTTTAGGGATGGAAATCTACTGTCCTTACCTAGTCTGGCTTACATACAACTCCAGAGACACAGCAATGTGGTTGACTCTCGACTGCCCTCTGAACAAAGGCAATGGGGGATAGGCACTAAATGCTAGCCAGCTAGCAATGGCCATGTCCCACAAATGAATAAAAAAATTAAATTAATAAAAAAATCAAGGCCTATGCCTTTCAGTATTGGTAAAGTATGTTTATCATGTCTGTTTTGTATATTACTTTAGTAATTTATTATATTACTGTGTTGACAAGCCACATTCAAGTTTTGAGTGCACTGAGGTGTGGTGCAAGTCAAAAAGTGCAGTCTTGGTTCTACATACGAGTAAGAAATTCCACATGCGACCTATTAAGTAAAATGTAAGAATACATTTTCCTTGCCCTGGGTGCAAGGAAAGGAAAAAAGAAATCAGTTGTATCAGGATTCAGTCTATATTGCAATGCCTTAGATTTCCCTGTGACACAAAATTTTATGTGGGTGATTTTCCAGCTACCCATTTTTCTGAGGATTGTTGGGTACCCTGGCAAAGGGCAACTGAAGCATCTGCTGTTTTAACATGCTGGGAGGATTGAATTTAGACTAAAGTGGAGGCAAAAATCTAATTGCAATTCCTACCCCACTTTGTCCCCTTCTGAGGCAATCTTCAGGTTGCTGCTTTTCAGTGGCTCTGTAAGTGACTTGTAAATAGCCTCCAGATGTGCTGATAGTTCCTTTTTAGTCACAAGTATGGGTCATATTATTGTGTTTGGGTTGATTGAATAAACCATCTCAAAATTTCTTATTGACATATATTTAACATATATTAAACTAGCCAAAAGTTATTAGTAGCTATTTTTGCATTCCTTTGTTTATTTCAATTTTTACCAGTAAGTCTGCCTTTTAGGCCCATAAATTTAAATTCCGAGTGACTCTGTTGGATATTGTCACACATTCCTTGTTATTGATGATCATTCTGGTTTTAGATTGTGGCCAGACCTAATGTAGGCAATTCTGAAACATTAACACAACTTATTTGTTTAAACTGCTCTATCTTTGTGTATGTGCAGTTGTAATGGGCTTGATGAGTGGAATGGCCTTTTAGTGTTACGTTTGGAGTTAATATATTGCAGGGGATTAGTTTAGAATACACTTTTGCTTTCCTTTCTTTGTAATTAATAATATTCTTTCCAGCGATGCGCAAGAGGACTCTGAACCTAGATATAGGCATTTGTGTTAGTAACAAGACACTTGAAACCTAAGTAAATAACTGACTTGAAAGCTTAGTTTCTTATATAAAGTACAATATTGTCATTAATTTTGGTGGTTCAGTTAACTGTAACATAATGAGATAGAGTCTAAAGTCTGTATAAAATGACGGTGCACAATAGTAATTATTCTCACTTGAGGTCCAGTAATTGTCCAAGTTGAGTATTTGCTGGGTGTTGAAAGCTGACTGACGCCATTAAACGTAGGCTATACAAGTTCCAACTTTAATAAAAGAATAAAGAGCCGCTGGATAGAAATAAATACTGACAAGTATGATACCAGACCCAAGACGGTACAATTATCAGGAAATACTGGATAGGTTGGGGCTCTTAATAAGACTTTTTTTTAATGATGAAGGGGATTGAAGGGTAGAAATAGAGAACACGTTTCCACTTGTGGGGAAGACAAAATATAAGAGAGTCACCATTAAATGTAGCAAGGGATTTGGGGGAAACCTCTTTACCCAGAAACTAGCGAGAATGTGAAGCTTACTACCATGTCAAATGGATGAGATAATTTAGCAGACGCATTTAGTGGGAAGCTGGACAAGTACATGAGGGAGAAAGGAATACAAAGCAATATTTCTGTCTTGCAATTAAACGAACTTGTGGGGCCAAATGGTCTGTTTCTGTGCTGAAAAATTCTAGATGATCTGAAAAGACATTGAATTCTCATTTGCATCCTTATAAATGTCATGTATGTCTCCTGTATTAATTGCAGCAGTTTATCTTTAGAAATCTATTTCCCCAAAATATATTTTTAAAATTCCAAAATGTAAGAGCACTGGAGTGCATTATATTTAGTGGCAGTTTGCTCAGTTTGTTACCAATTTTCTCAATCACTGTTTACTGTTTCAATTTAGCATACAACAAATATTTTACCAATAAGGTGCATGTATGTACTTACCTTTGGCTTGAGATGTATTCAGTTTACCTACATTGAATACAGATGAATATACATTTGGAGTTCCAACAGATGAAAATGCAAAATACAATTAATATTGGGTTGAAATATTGTGATTTCTTTCAACTGTTGGAATGATAGTATTATTTATATTTGACAACAGATTGACACATCAGTTAGAAAATAAAGTGAAAACCTCTTGACTAGATACCAGCATACATTCTAATGCACACACTGAACTAATTCAGTCTGATAGTGTAATTGGATGTTTGGGAAATTGTGTTGGCCAAAAACACATTTTTCAAACAATGTGAACAACTTTTTAGTTGTGTTGTATAGTACTAAAAAGTTCAGTTGGCCATAGCATTTCTTTCAAGAATCCTAATAAAAAACTTCTTGTTTTACTAATTAATGTCAAAGCTGAATTCCCAAAAAGAAAATTGATAATGGTATCTGATCGATGCTTTGGGGAGTTATTTGATAGTAATTTTAACAGGAAACAGCTTATCCAATCAAACCTTTGAGGGAATTATATTACTTTGTCCTTTTTAATTAAAAAGTATTTGTCTTGCAATATTTAATTCTGTTTACTATTCAATGTGAAAATTCTGCCTGAAAGTTTATAATCCAAACAGAATTTCTTGACTAAAGCAATTTTCTATTTCAAGTAAGTGTTATGTTCATTTTTTTCATCAATAATTATTCAGTGTAACTGAGTGAGGTCATCCATTGCATTCATGAGTTCATCATTGATGTTGGGATTTTCTAGCTCACATCATTTACAAATGTACAGTTATGTGTCATGTCATTGTACACATTCAAACACATAGAATATGTATTATATGTGATGTTTTTACAGTCTTGAATACGGCTGCTGGTTGACCAATGTAAAGAGGCTAAAGTCACTAGTTTGGCAAGGAATCTACCAACATTGAGTATTTGATACACTGAAGATGGAAAGAGAAGTTGGTGATTGAGCAGAAATAATTTGTATGTGTCTTTAATGTAATACAATGTCCAAGGCACTTCACATAAGCATTATTAAACAAACAGAACCACATAGAGATATTAGGTCAGATCACCAAGAGAGGTTTTAAGCAGTTTCTTAAGGGAGGCAGACAGGGTTTCCAGAGCTTTGTGAACTGACGGCCACAAATATTGGATCAATTAAAGTTAGGGAAGCACAAAAGATCAGGAAGTTTTTGGGCTGCTGGAAATAGAGTCATAGAGCTTTACAGCAAGGAAACAGGCCCTTCGGCCCAATTTGTCCATGCTGCCCAGTTTTTACCATTAAGCTTGTCCCAATTCCCTGCTTTTAAAGGGATAGGGAGGGCAAGAGCATAAAGAGATTTGAAAACATGGGTGAGAATTTTTAAATCAAAATGTTGCTTGACTGGGAACCAATGTAGCTCAGACAACACAGGAGTGATAGGGGAACAGGACTTGGTGTAAGTTAAGACACGGCAGCAAAGTTTTGGATGACCTCAAGTTTACTAAAGGTGGAATGTGGGAGATCTGCCAGGAATATTGGAATGGCCTAGTTTAAGCAGGAGATGAGCTGAGAATGGAGCAAGGTCAGGTGATGTTATGGGGGCTTTAGTGACGGGACGAATATAAGATCAGAAGCTCATCTCAGTACCAAAAGTAACAGCTAGGTTGCGAACAGACTGACTCAATCTCAGATTGTTATCAGGGAGCAAGATGGAGTTGCTAGCCAAGAAAATTAAGTTTGGAGCAGGGATGAAAAACGATTACTTCAGTTTCCAAATAGTTAAATAGAGGAAATCTCTGCTCATCAGGTACTGTCTGATAATTTAGCAATAGTGGAGGAGTCAATAGTGGAGGAGTCAAGAGAGATGGTGGTGAGGTAGAGCTAGGTCTTTGTGAAAGCTCATACTGTGCCTCTGGATGATGTCACCAAAGGACAGTATCTAAATGAGAAACGGAAGGAGTTTTAAGGTAGATCCATGGGGGACACCAGAGATCAGGAAGAGAAAATATTGCAAGTGGTTCTATAGTTACAGTCAGATAAATAAGGATGGAACCAGGCAAGAGAAGTTCCACTCAGCAGACGGGAGGCATTGGAGGAGGATGGTGTGGTCAACTGTCAGTAGCTACAGATAGTTCAAGTTTATAGTCACAGTTTACAAGGGTGATAATGACGGGGCAGCCTCGACAGGCTGAATGTCCGACTGTTTCTACATGTTTGTATGTTCACATAGGCTGTCATTTGTGACTCTGAGAACTGTTTCTGTACTATGACAGGAGTGGAAACCTGACTGGCAAATAATGTCAACCCGAGGTTTTGAATGGATTATGAATGAAGGTACTCTGTTGAGCTCAGGAGTAAAGTTGCATCCTGCTAGACTGCACACCCTTTCTAAGATTTATTTTCCCCAGCAGCTGCACTGTAATTTGCTGGAAGTGCTGATGATGGTGCTGTGAGGGCAACGAGGCATCTAGAATCTTAGTGAATGACAGGACCAACAGTATCTCCTCAACCAATGAGCTTTAAGCATTGAGAACAAATCAAAGGAACGACAGTCATGTCAGTTAAAGAAACAGAAATAGGAGAAAAAAAAGGATCTAGATAGCAGAGACAAATAAAAGTAAATGGATTAAAAAATGGAAATTGTTAATCTCTAAAAATAATTTGCTGTAAGAATGAAACTCTAAAGCAAAATACTGCAGATATTGAAAATCTGAAATAAAAACAGAAAATGCTGGATGTAGGTCTGGCAGCACCTGTGGAAAGAGAAACAGAATTAATGTTTTGAGTCCATATAACTCTTTAAAACTGAAGGGGGCAGAAATGTAATGGATAATATAGTTGGAGAAGGTGGAGCAGAATAGAAGGTTGTTTAAATTGTTCCTCTTCTGGAGCAATTGATTGGCTTTGTGTAAACAATTATCATTTTTTAAAAGGGTACATTGTGCTGTTAATTAACAGTAATCAGTTAGACTACAGCCTGATGGTTATGTGCACGAGTCCTAAAGTTTGGTAGGGATTCTCCTAATCTTAATATAGTTTCTACATATAATGGGTAATACATTCTATGACACAGAAGAAGTATTAAGTTAAAAATCTCTGTTTCTTTAAAATAATTGAGGCTAAGGCTTAGATGCTATTTGTGCAAGGCAGCAACAGAATAGTGTAAATTGACCAGCAAACTCTGGAGATGCACATCTCGTAGAATATTTTTTCATCTCCTGAATGCGTTGGCCAATTTGTAGATTAATAATGGCATGCATTAATAACATGTGCTATGTTTCTAGAAATATTTGGCTTAACATGTAGATTCATTCTTAGTTTATATTGAATTAGTTGATCACATTCAGGAGAGTAATTTGGGATTCTACAGTTGACCCTGAGAGGTTGTCAAAATAAATCAGGATTTCTACATCTTATCAGTATTCCGTGATCTGGGTGAGGAGAGACTTGGACTCAGATGTGGCACTCATGCTTCAATAGCCTTTCAAGGTTTAGAAATAAAGAATGGCCACATGGCGAGGTACCAGTGGATTCTGGAAATTTACCTCTGTACAAGTCAGCCTCTACACGATGCTAGGTGATACAATTATTTTTTGAAATTACAAACAATTAATTACTATCCTGCTGCTTTTATGCAGATTCAGAAAAGGATTTTTATATGATGTATTAAAAAATACTAATGTTTGTATGGAATGTACCACTGAGTTTGACTGGTGACTCAGTAGACCATAGAGTCTAGTTCTGAGCTATAAAGTGAGATAGGTCACAAGTTCAAACCTGAACGTATGCTTCCTTAACTAGTCTATTGGCGCACTATAATAGTGAGAGACTGGGAGCAGTGTAGGGGGTGGTGGTGCAGAGAGGAAAAAAAAATCAGTGAAAGGTCCTGTACTTTTAGAACTGTCCAGTGGTGATTATTTAAAAATGTGCATATTGGGTGATACTAATTCCTTGCCTAAAGTCACACAAAATTGCCACTTTATTGAGAAAATAAAAGACTAGACGCTCAGAGAACCATATTCCAACCAGCAACTTTAATAGTTGCATATCATGACAACTAGTTTCATGCACAAACTGCAGTGTTAAACTTAGAGTAACAAGTCCTTAAGTTACATTATGTTACTGCATCCCAGCCTAAAGAGAAGGGAAAAAAACATTTAAATTTGGTTATCTGTGGGTCCTGTTGCAGTTACAAACATTCCAATACGTCTCCAACTCTCTTAGCTCCTATGTTAGTAGTTCAAGTCAAGGGGCGGAATTTTTTTTCCTAGAAAAGTGGCCAACAACCTTGAGGATACTACTATAATATTATTATCATAATGACTGATTCTTTCTCATCAATACCCACCATCTTGGAACAAACAAATTCATCATGTAGCATTCTGAACAAATTGTTATTTAATTTTTTCTATATGGCATTGTTTGAAATAAAATGTTGGCTAATTTTGTTTTCCCCTGTCGGTCCTTAGTTCAACTTCTAATGTCAGTCTGTGATTTTCTGTGTAAAAATAATACAAAATGTACTATGAATCTATGCAATTGTGCAAATAAATTGAATAAAACAACTTGTTTTCAAACACAGATTGGGGGGAACCTTTGCGGCTATTAACACAAGCACTTTGTATTTTAAAAATTAGTACACAGTGTCAGCTGTGAAAAGAACATTGCAACAAGTCAGTTGAAAATATGACTGATCATGCAAGTTTGCAAACACACAAAAAAAACCATAGTTTACAGGAATGTAAACCATGTAAACCTTAGCATCAAAATTAGTTGAGTTAGAATCGCTCATCTGAAGCATTTGAATCTATGAATTAGGAGTAGGCCATTTGGCACTTTCAGCCTGCTCTCCCATTCAATAAGATCATAGCTCATCTCATTGTAGCCGAAACGCCACCTTCCTGTACACCCTTTGACTCCCTTGACTAACAAGAGTCTATCTCTGCCTTGAAATATTCAATTACCCTGCCTCCACTTCTCTCTGGAGACTCATTACTCCCAGAGAAAAAAATTCTCATCATCTCCATCTTAAATGGGAGACTCATTTTTAAACTGTTTCTCCTACTTCTAGTCTCTCCCATAAGGGAACATCTTTTCGGTATTCACTTGTCAAGTCCTCTCAGGATCTCACATGTTTCAATAAACTCCAATTGATATAGGTTCAGCCTGTCCAACCGTTTCTCATTAGATAACTGCTCTGGCGGCACAGTGATAGTGATTCGCACTGCTGACTCAACAGCAGTCCCGGGTTTGAATCCTGGCTTGGGTCACTGTCTGTTTGGAGTTTGCACGTTCTCCCCATGTCTGCATAGGCTTCCTCTGGGTTCCTTCCAAAGATGTGCAGGTTAAGTGGATTGGCCATGCTAAATTGCCCCTTAGTGTCGGGGGGCTAGCTAGGGTAAATGCATGAGGTTATAGGTATAAGGCCTGGGTGGGATTGTGGTCGGTGCAGACTTGATGCGCTGAATGGCTATAGGACTCCATGATTCTATCCCAGGAATTACTTGAGTGAACCTTCTCTGAACTACTTCCAATGCAATTATGTCCTTTCTTAAATTAGGGGATCAAAATTGTACACAGTATTCTAGATGTGGTCTCACCAATGCCCAGTACAACTAGTAAAACATCCCCACTTTTATTTTCCATTCCCCTTGCAATTAACAACAGTATTCCATTTGCCTTCTTAATCACTTGTTGTACCTGCATCTAGCTTTGTGATTTATGTACCAGGACACCTAGATCTCCTTGCATCTGAGTTCTGTAGTCACTCTCCATTTAAAACATGTTGCTTTACTATTCTTCCTCCTAAAATGGACAGATTCACATTTTCTCACATTCTCTATCTGCCAAATTTGTAGCCATTCATTTAACCTATCTTTATCCCTTTACAGTCTCCTTATGTTGACTTTAGAATTTAATTTCTTACCAGCCTCAGTGTCATTAACAAATTTAGCAACAATACATTTTGTCATCCAAGTCATTGATATAGATTGTAAATAGTTGAGGCTCCAGTCCTGATCCCTGTTGCATTCCCACTTGTTACATCTTGCCAACCTGAAAATGACCTATTCATGCCTATTGTTTCTTGTTAGCAACCAATCCTCTATTAATGCCAATGTTACACCCCCCCCCAAACTCTTATTTTATGTGGTAACTTTTGCTGTGGCACCTTGTCAAAAGGACAAGGAAGTCTAAATACAGCTATAGTTTCACCCTTTATCTACATTGTTTGCTATTTCTGCAAATAACTCTGTTAGTCAAAAACAATTTCCCTTTTCATGTTGACTGGTCTGATTGCATTGAGATTTTCCAAGTGCCCTGCTATAACCTCCAAATATTGGTTTCCAGCATTTTCCCTCTGTCAAATATTAAACTAACTGCCTGTAGATTCCTGCTTTCTGCCTCCTTTTTTGGATAGAGGATTTACATTTGCTATTTTCCAATCTGATCTGATTTAACAAGATAAGTTAAATCTAACTAAGAAGTTATTTCCCAGTGGAATGCAAGGTCGAATAAAGAATGCACAAAGTGCAAAGTATATTAATTTTCCCTAAATGTGCATACTATCTGTATTGGCGCCCTTCTCTGAATCTTTTAAAGAGAGCGCCTTGGCATGTAGTGCAGTGACGCTATGTTATCATGTGAGAGTGGAGGTACCCATGGTACAGTTTGCTGTTTGCCCCACCCGTTTCTGTGTCTCTTACTCTGGTTCTTTCCGCTTCTCTACATATTCAGCAGCAGGCAGGGCTGCCCGATGTAAAAATATAAATATTATATATAGAAATATTCAACAATAACAAACCTTCACATACCTGGGGACAAGGAGAGGAGACGCCTATCCTCTATCCAGAAGAATTGGGGCTCGTGTTTATCACAAACCCGGCTGCCAGCAAAACAAAAAGGGGAGGATTTACACCCGGGAAAGAGCTTATTCACCCGGGGAGGAAGAAAAAAAATGAAGAAAACCACCAGTGGTGGGGGAAAATAAAAACAGAAGTTTTACACGCTGGGAAGACAAACCGAAAGGAAACCTAATCTTACCCCTGGGGAGGAGAAAATCATATCTTATTCTGTGGGGAGGGAAGAGGAAGGGGAAAAAAAAACCCTAATCCACCCTCGGGGAGGAAATAAGAAGAATTCAGCAAGAGAAAATTTACATCGTGGCAAATTAGGAGGAAGATATCAACGGAGGGAAGAAAAACAGGGAGCGAGGAATTATCACAGAGTATAGAACCGTCGCCACCTTACCTCCATTTCTTACCTTCGCAATATCGTTTCTGGGGAAAAAAAGGGAACACCGACAAAAAAAAAATCCAGAGTGACTGAGGGAGAAAGAAGGAGCCGAGGGGGATTTTATTTTTTAAAAAAGCAGGCCCCAGCACCAGGCCGGGGAGCAGGAGCCAGTGCTGCGGCCGCGGGCCTCCTCTCCATTTCCCCATTCCCGATCTATGCCCATCTCTCAGCCACATAGGAAGACCCTTCCCAGCCGAGCCCACCCTGTGCCCGGGAGCCCCACCTCAGCCGCCAGCTCCTCCCTCAACAACAGCAGAAAGAAGGCGGAGAGCGGGCGGGCGGCCGGCCGCCTGCAGGCGGGGAGTTGCCAGTGAAGCGGGCGGAGGGGCCGGGCGCTGCTGCTGCGGCTGCTGGTGGTGGGAGCGGCGGGGCAGAGGGGGGTAAAAAGGCCCCTCTTCATCCTGACTGGATCTTGGAGTGGGAATTATTCGATAATTTACGTCGAGTCCGGACTGGGTTACCCCTTTTTCCCCCTCTCCCGTTCCTACCTTCATCTTTATTATTTGGGCGGCGATTAGAGGGAGAGAGAGAGAGGGAAGGGGTGGGAGGGGGAACAGGCCGGGGCTCCGGGGCCTTACGTTTGCACTCGGCGGCTTTGAAGAGGGGGGGGCCCGGGTGGGGGGGGGGAGCTGAAGGAGGAGGAAGGGGGGGGGCCGACAGCGGGCGAGCGGGTGCTCGTCCTCTTTTCTCTCTGTCGACGCGGTTGGTCCGGGGCCTGGCGGCTGAGGGAGGGGGGAGCCCGGCACTCGCTCTCCCTCCCTCTGCCCCCCTCGCCCCCCCCCCCCGCCGCCGCCGCCCCATTTACCACCCGTAAACCCCACCACCGCTTCTCTCTCCCCCCCCCCCCACCCCCGGCTCCCTTGTGTGTTATCTCCGGCTCTGAAGGGTGGCTGTGCAGCGGGGGCCCGGCGGTTGTTGCTGGCCGCTCATCTCTCGGATGACCATGGGGTGCTTGGGGAACAGCAAGACCGAGGATCAGAGGAACGAGGAGAAGGCGCAGCGCGAAGCCAACAAGAAGATCGAGAAGCAGCTGCAGAAGGACAAGCAGATCTACCGGGCTACACACCGGCTACTGCTGCTGGGTATGTGCCGGGCCTAGGGTGTAGGAAAGAGGGAGATCTGGAGCCCCCGGGGGGGGGGTAGGCTGGGTTGGAGAGGCCACCACCACACAACCCCAACCCCCCCCTTAAAAAAAAGTCTGTAGAAACATCTAGAAGCCACAGCACTGACAGACCATGGTGGGGAAATGGCTTCTGATCTTTTGGGGGGGGGGGGGGATGGTGGTGTTGTAGGGAGAAGAGGGCCTTGAGTGGGGTGTGAATCTAATGGTTTATTTGTGTGTGGGCGGGTGCGGGGTTTGGAAGTGTATTCCCCTCCCCTCCCCTCCTCTCTCCTCTCTCCTCTCTCCCTACCTCACTTTGTTTTGCAATGAAACAAATCTTTAATTCAAGCCCTTGGAGAAAGGTGGAGATTTTTAAAAATTGTTGCAGGTCCTTAGCTTCAAGACTGAAAAAAATACAACATGGAGGTTTGCTGCTGTCGTCGTTGGAGGGTTTTTTTGTTACTGCTTGTGTGGCTCTTCAAATTCTGGATGTTTCTTTCCTAAAACTGTAGATTTGTTGCGTTGTTTGTCTTTGAGATGTGTGTGTTGGTTTTTGAATG
Organism: Carcharhinus amblyrhynchos; assembly: GCF_965287045.1. Classification (NCBI taxonomy): domain Eukaryota; kingdom Metazoa; phylum Chordata; class Chondrichthyes; order Carcharhiniformes; family Carcharhinidae; genus Carcharhinus; species Carcharhinus amblyrhynchos. The sequence continues at coordinate 51,369,503 of NC_137339.1, read as the reverse complement.
GGGTTTTTGAAGTGGAAGGCCTGTTGTTAACAGCATAAATATGGAGGCTAGTTGCTCCTGGAAATGGATTTTATGGGCCCAAGTATTAAACAGAGGTAATACATATTACGAATTGTTCGTGAGAGGCTGGAAATGTTAGGCTTGTTGGTGAAGTTTATATATTTTTGAGGTCTTTGTCTTTGTAATTATTTAAAATGGTGCAAATCTAGGGAGACGATTCATTATTTTGTTGACTGCTGCACAAATTACAGGGATTGAAAACAGCAAGGATCCTGTACTTAATTTTATATTTAAAAGAAATAGAGAAATAGGATGGATTGATTGGAGTGTTATTTTTAAATATCGCATTTAAATATGAAATATAAAACAACAACAAAGCTTGTCACTGCGGGTCAAATGATGAGAAATATGTTTCGAATTCAGAATTATTTTCTTTAAAATCGCATTTCTTCATTGCAGGAGCTGGTGAATCCGGTAAAAGCACTATCGTCAAGCAGATGCGAATTTTACACGTCAATGGATTTCATGCCGAGTAAGTGGCTATATTGTTTTTCAGGTTTCCTGTGAAGCCAGCGCAGTTTCCTTATTTCATATCGGTGTGGCTGAGCTGGGGTTTGCCTTTATTGTGTATTTCTATTCATTTTTTCCTGTTGGTTCTGGTTTCTCTGTTGCAGTCTCCCTCCTCCTCCCATGGCCCCATTTCTTTCCTCCAATATGGCTGCCTGCATTATAACCTATTTAAATAGATTTATTTGTAACATAAATGTGTCCTGTTTTGCACGCCCCTGTCTTTGTAAACTACGATTATATGTCCTGCTTTTAAGCTTACCTGCTGGAACGCTTGTACTTATGCAGTGGCAGCTTGCATATAAACGACAGTTTGAATTCATTTCTAAAAGCTAGCATTGGGAGCAGGCAGTTTGCACAATAAAATTCTCTCCCTAGATTATATTTAATTGGATAGTGAGTTGCATTGTTTATAAACATATACACACAATGTTGTGTGTGTGTATGTAACATACATCAAGAATTACAGGCAAAGTATTTGCCTTATAAGACTGCTGCATTCAAAAATAAAATTTTGAATCTGTGGGTGGCACGGTAGCACAGGCGTTAGCACTGCTGCTTTACAGCTCCGGGGACCTGGGTTCGATTCCCGGCCTGGGTCACTGTCTGTGTGGAGTTTGCACATTCTCCTCGTGTCTGTGTGGGTTTCCTCTGGGTGCTCCAGTTTCCCCCCACAGTCCAAAGATGTGTGGGTTAGGTTGATTGGCCATGCTAAAATTGCCTCTTAATGTCCAGGGATGTATAGGTTAGAGGGATTAGTGGGTAAAATATGTAGGGATATGGTGGTAGGGTTTGGGTGGGATTGTGTTCGGTGCAGACTCGATGAGCCAAAGGGCCTCTTCCTGCACTATAGGGTTCTATGATTCTATGAAAACTTAATAGGTACAATGGCCCTGACTCCTACAAAAGCTAGGCTGGACCACAAGTAGATTTGCTAGCTAAGGGTCCAATATTTTTGAAAAAGCTCTTGTTCCTTCCCACTTTTTAAAGCTGTTTCCTGCAGGGGATGATGGAATTGTAGAGATTGAAGTGGAGATCCATGAAGAAGTTGCATTCCTTAAAAATTATGTCTTTGGCCAAACTGTTGATCATCCACACTCGTAGCTCCTTATGTGACTTGGTTTTTCTTTGTAATGCTTCTATGAAGCAGTTTGGGATGTTTTACGTTAAAGATGCTATTTAAATACAAATTCTTAAGTTTGAAGGTTTACACTAATTTTGTTTCATTGTAACTTGTAAATTTGCCACTGCAACATTGAATCAGATCTTTTTTAAAATTCATTTATGGTGTTTGAGTGTTGCTGGCTAGACCATATTGAAAATTGTCACCTTCGAGTTTTGTGGCCATTTATAAATATATTTGAACAATTTTGTTGATTCTCGGTTGTGTTAGTAGAAAGTGGACCAATTAAAAATCTGCTTGTGCTTTTTATTTTTACTGGTCCTGACCAGCTTAAGTGAGGATTCTTTGAAGCCTGGGTGGCTCTCTTGGGAAAAGCAAGTGGATTAACAAAGCAAAATTTCTTCAAAAGGAAATGGGTTAAACAGTGAGAAATGTGCTCTCAACAGCAATATATTGGTGTTGCCTTTTATACTGTATTTAAACTGCAGTTATTGTCAGACATTCATAGCTGTTATGTTGGTTTCAGCAGATAGATTTGCACTGCCGTTTTCTGCTCAGAGAAAAGTTATATTATTTTGTCATACTCTTATGCACAGATCCTTACTTCCAGTGGTTTAAGTTTACACATTTACAGAGTACTTTGATGCTTAATTAAACTCAATTTGACACTGCATTGAGATTGTATGTTGTACAGAATAAAACCGGTGGTTGAGACTACCCTCTTCTCACTAAGAAATAATGACATTTCCATCTGAGTTATGCTGCAACTTTAATATGGATGTGAGGTAGAAATTCTTAGTCTTTTTCTGTAGATTCGTGTCTTTTAAGAAATTGGTTATGTTTTCTTTGTGAAAATGCTTGTAAAAATAGAAACTGTGTATAAGCGCCTAAGCCTTTTAACTGTCAGTTATAACCGCTATTGAAGTTTTGATTTTTAAAAGAATAATTCAACCTTTCTCTTTATTAGTGAGAAAAAACGGAAAATTCAAGATATTAAAAATAATATTAAAGAAGCTATAGAGGTAAGCTCTTCTCCTTTCTACCACCTTGTTTATGCATGCTTAGCATTTAACTTTTGCGCAAAATAGTTTGGTATAAGCTGTAATTGTTAACATTTGTTTTCCTTTTTTTAGATAATAAAATATACTTATGTGGAAAAAATTAAATCCAGCTGTTACCGTAAAATGCTTATCTGGTTATTTGTGTTTAATACTTCAGAAATCCAGTGCACAAGTGTATCCGAATATATAAAGCCCATAATGATGTAATGTTTTCCACTATTACAACTGATCAAATAAGAATTGGTTTGAGTGACTCACAACCTGCCTCCTCTACTTCTTTCAGTCATAACTATTGAAGCATTGCTCACTTATTGAATGACGAATGTTTGATTGTAGAGCAAGAAGGCCGAGAATATTGTGACTTTTGCATCTGCCATATGAGTGCTGCGATACTGCTGAAATTGTTGTGCTCAGTGCCATTACCTTTAGAGCTTGAGTTATAGACATTCCTCTGATAACCCACTATCCTAGAACAAATCTCACACATGTCCCAGATTTGTATTACCAATGTATGCTATTGTCAATTTGAATTGGCAGAGATTGTATTATAGTTGGACTTAGTGGTCCTCAGCTAAGAAGTAGGAGGAAGAAAATTAATCCTGTTTCCTGCTTGTGATTGCTATCCTTGATCCATTTTGGAAAAATACAAATGTGGTCCTTTTTGAAATGAGACAGCATCAGCCAAGGCAGCAATGACTTGTTGAATAGCCAGCTGATTATGCCTGAGTCATTCTTGGATACATAACGTTAACACTGGTGAGGCTAGAGAACAGATTAGGATGTGACTGGAAATCCAGAATAGGTTGGAGATGGATAGGGGGAGTGGAGAAGAAGGGGACAATACTGTAAGTGTTTGACTCCCAATTGTTCTTCTCATTTTTGTTGTAGACGATAGTGGGTGCAATGAATACATTGGTACCACCAGTCCCATTAGCCAATCCAGAGAACCAGTTTCGATTGGAGTACATTCTAAACTTAGCAAATCAGAAGAACTTCGAATTTACACAGGTAAGTGGCTTATCAAGCCCTGCAGTAAATGGCAGTGGTGTGAAAAGCAGATTTATTTTTGAATTTTAATGAGCTAAAGTCAAATTTCCTGAGTTTTAGGGTTTGGCAAAGTCACGGTGATTCTTGTTTTGTTTTTCTGGACTGAGAGCTTGTTTTGGGTGTAGTTGCTCCCCATGCCACCCTGACCTTGCTCTTAAACCTTGATTAAATGAATGAGGGAAAAATGATGCTTTTTTATAAATACCATCTGGAATTTTGGAGCTAAAAGGGGAATCATTTCCTGTTAAATTTAGAATTCCTATTCCTGAAGAATGATTTTTAAGAGTGCTATTGGATAAAATAGTGGACCTATGAATGACTTTAACTTGCTTTGGCTTTGTAACGTAATAAGTTTTGTAAACTCTTGGAGAGCTTTCCTACGTGTTTTCTGAATACAAAGCTGAATTAGCAAAAACTTAATACTAAGCTATTTGTCTAACAATCATATTAGTTGTCCAACAACTATACTAGTATGTGTTTTTGTGACTGCATCAGAACTCTCAAAGCTTAATAAGGAGACATTTAGAGGGAAATGAAATGAAGCCTGTTTTCCAGAATAAAATCTGTTTGCCTGGACTCATTAATCCACAGATGCATAGAAAAGTGTGAAATGAATTTCTACACTTGATGCACTGAGGATGAGCTTACTCATCTTGATGTTAGCCAGTTCTGTTGCTTTTTCTGATCTGCAGCCTGACATTATCTTCATACATGCTCTTCTGTCTGAAATTGCATGCCTACATTAATCTTTAGATATGGGGATGAAAAACAACCAAATTTCAATGTGAAGTTGCCTCAAAATGGATTGTGACATGTTCAAGTTCGACTCTCTTGTATACCTTTCTCAAAATTAAAGTACTTTTTAAAAATGCTGTGATCTGACATTTGCCAGCTTCGTTTGTATTTTTTCAGCAGTATATTAAAGACTGATGGAATTAACATTTTTTTTAACAGAGTCCATTCTTTTGATGCTAAGTGGATTTTTATTATTCATGGGATATGGGTGTCTCTGGCTAGACCAGCATTTATTGACCATCCCTAATTACCCTTGAAAAGGTGGTAGTGAACTGCCTTCTTGAACTTGTGCTGTCTGTATGATGAAGATATCCCCAAAGTGCTATTAGGCAGGGAATTCCAGGATTTTGACCCAACGATAGTGAGGGAGTGGCAATTTCTTTCCAAGTCAGGATGGTGCATTGCTTGGAAGGGAGCTTCAAGATGCTGGTGTTTCCATGTGTTTACTGCCCTTATCCTTTTGGATGGTAATAGTTATAGGTTTGGAAGGTGCTGTCTAGGGAGCTTTGAATGCCTGCTGTGCATCTTGTAGATTGTTCATATTGCTGCACTACATTCATGGTGCAAGGAGTTGAATCTTTGTGGATGAGGTGCCAGTCAAGTAGGCTGCTTTGTCCTGGAAACCTTTTGTGTTGTTGAAAATGCAGTCATTTAAGCAAGTGCAGAATATTCCATCACACTCCTGACTTGTGCCTTGTAGATGGTGGACAGGCTTTGGGGAGGAAGGAGGTGAGTTTATTCACCACAGATTTCCCAGCCTCTGCTCAGCTTTTGTAGCCACAGTATTTGTATTGTTAGTCCAAATCAGTTTCTGGCCACAGATAACCCAGTAGGATGTTGATAATGGGAAACTTCAGGGATGGGCCATTGAATGTTAATTGCTAATTTTATTTGCAGGAATGCACATCTCTGTTCTCTTGGATCATAACATAAAAGAATGAGCCATTTGGCCCATTGAGTTAGCCTTGCCATTCAGTAAGTTCATGACCAATTTAATTGTGGGTCAACTCCACCTTCGTGCCTCTTCAAATCACACACACACACACATCTCTTTCTCTTTCTCTCTCTCTCTCTCTCTCTCTCTCCCTCCCCCCCGCCCCCAATAATTCTTGGCTCCTATATTAAGCAAGAATCTACCTATCTAATTCAGCCTTGAATATATTCAGAGTCCAGTCTCCACTGGCCTCTGGAACAAAATACCAAAGGCTGCCAACCCTTAGAGATTAAATTCTTCCTTATCTGTCTTAAATGGGAGACCCCTTATTTTTAAGTTGTGATTTTTAATTCTAGTTTCCCCTACGAGCGGAAATACTCCCTCAGCATCCATATTATCAAGCCGCCTTGGGATCTAATGTTTCATTAAGATTGCCACTCTTTCTTCTAAACTTCAGTGAGTGCGCTCTCAATCTATTCAGCCTTTTCTCGTAAATCAACTTGGCCATCCAAGGGATAGACCTAGTGAACTTTCTCTGAACTGCCTCAAATGCAGTGTTCCCCTTTAAGTAAGGGGACCAAAACAATATCCAGCACTTCCTACTTTGACTCCAACCCCTTACAATAAAGGCCAACATTCCATTTTCCTTTCTAATTACTTGCTGTACTTGCATGCTAACTCTGTGATTATGTTAAAGGACGCCCAGATATCTCTGTACTGCAGCATGTACCACTTAATTTAAATAATATGCTGCTTTTCTATTCTTCCTGCCTAATTGGACAACCTCATGCTTTTTCTCATTATACTTGTTCTGCAAAATATTTGTTCACTTAAGACCTCCTCACAACTTGGTTTCATACTGACCTTTCTCTGTCCACACGTATACTGAGTTTGACAAGCATTTTCTGTTCTTACTTGCTTTCCCACCTGTTTTTATATCATCTGCAAATTTGGTGACAATACATTCAGTCTCTCCTGGTCTTTTATCCAAATCATTGATATATTAGTTACAGTGAAAAATACCCCATTTATACTGACTGTTGGTAAGCCAATTCTCAGTCCATGTTAATATATCACCTCCAACACATGAGCTCTTGTGCTGGCCTATTCTGTGGATCTTATTGAATGCCTTTTGGACCTTTGAAGCTGATAGTCCAAAGGAAAACAGTAGTCCTGTCAGGTGGAGAACTTTTAACTATGTTTCCACTTATTGGGTGATGATCAAGATAATACATTTTATTTCATAACTTGAAATAAAATTCATAATGATTTTGGGGGCGCAAATGTAAATCGTTTAGGAGTGGCCCACTTCAAGTCTGTTACTGCCAGAATTTACTCTCTGGCATTCATCTTGCATCTCACTGGAGGATGGATATTTGTGTGTGTAAAATCAACACAATGTGCTCTAATGCTTTTTTTTAAAAGCTAGTGAGAATGGAATGCTTTGCAGTATAGACGATTTTGTTGGAGTGTGTAACAGCAGCTACTTTTTTGTTTGAAATAGTTATGATTTGAATTGTGCATAAGGTAATTTACATTGGTTCTGCGTCCAGTTTAATTTTGTACCGTGGTGTTGATTTGTTGTAATATGGATGAATTTTCATATTTGAATGCACAATTCAGCAATGTGAAATTGAATTGAAATACTAAATTATAATTTGCATTTTGGAGTAGGATGTCGTGTGAATCGTACTATTTTAGAGCATTGACTGTGATTGAGTACACATCTGTTTTGTTTTGTTGTATTTGCCCTTAATTTGTTGTCATGGTAAAGTTGTGCAAAATTGAGCTAGACCTTTCACAGTGAAAAGTTCTATGCCAAACATTTTGCTCTGAGTATTTTGTCAATTTTCTGCCCAGTAATATTTTTTTGAGTTCTTTTGCCATTCAACAATTGACATCCAGTCAAATGGTGCAATGAGTGCTGCATACTGGTAACCTCGCTTCAACCAGAGCAGAGGGACCTTCTTGCTGGCAGAAAACCTAAATATGGTGGATCTTTGCTGGGCTGCTGATATGTTATCTACAATTTCTCTTGGTATGGACATAAGTTTTTGTTTTTCGGATTAGTTATCCAATAGGTGCAGAGAAAACTATGCCTGCCCTACCAATTATAAAGTTTCTGTATTCAATTTGAGCAATCTTATGCAGTTTGTATGGATGCATCACGTACTATGATCTTAGCTCAACTTGACCACTTTGTTTATACTCAGCTGGTAGAGAAATTGGAAATAAATTGATTTGATGTGTAATATCCTTTTGGAATGGGAATTGTGTACTGCCTATCTTGATTGGACCAATAGGGCCAACTAGGGTCACCAGAGAGAAATCAGCATCACATTCAAATACAGGAGGGAGGAACCCAATGAAACAGTGAACCCATCTAGTTTTCTAATGTCCTCTTTAAGGAAGGAAATATGCCACACTAACTGGGTCTGGCTTGCATGTAACTCGACCCCACATCAGTGCCCTTGACTCTCATCTGCCCTCTGAAATGGCCTATCAAACCACATGATTTCAAGGGCATTAAGGATGAGAAACAAATGCCGCTTTTGTCAGCGACACCTACAGCCCATGAATTAACCTACTGTTAGACTTTTAAATTAAATCACAATAATTACAGTGTTGGCAGTGTTGAAGAGCAGAAGGATGTTGGGGTCCGGGTCCACAGGACTCTTAAATCGGCCTCGCAGGTGGAGAATGTGGTCAAGAAAGCGTATGGTGTACTGGCCTTCATTAATCGAGGGATTGAGTTTAGGAGTCGGGAGGTAATGCTGCAACTTTATAAGACCCTTGTCAGGCCCCACTTTGGAGTGCTGTGCGCAGTTCTGGTCGCCTCACTATAGGAAGGACGTAGAAGCTATTGAAAGGGTACAGAGGAGATTTACAAGGATGTTGCCTGGATTGGGAGGCATGCCTTATGAAGATAGGTTGAGGGAGCTGGGACTCTTCTCCCTGGAGAGACGAAGGTTGAGAGGCGACCTGATAGAGGTTTATAAAATGTTGGGAGGAATAAATAGGGTGGATTCTCAGAGGCTATTTCCCCGGGTTGAAATGGTCGCTACGAGACCATTTAAGGTGCAGGGAAGCAAGTACAGAGGTGATGTTAGGGGTAAGTTTTTCACTCAGGTTGGTGAGTGAATGGAATTGGCTGCTGTCAGTGGTGGTGGAGGCGAACTCGCTGGGGTCTTTTAAAAGACTTCTGGATGAGTATATGGGAATTAATGGGATTGGGGGTTATAGATAGGCCTGTGGATTGGTAGGTATTGATGTGATCGGCGCAACTTGTGGGCCGAAGGGCCTGTTTGTGCTGTAGTGTTCTATGTTCTAATTACATAAAAAGAAAAGCAAGATTTCATAGTTTTGACTGAAGGGCCTTAAGCATACTGGTGCGTATTGCAAGATCCTCTTTATAGGACCACCCAGGTTCTTGTATGGACAAGAACGTGGATAAAAGGCAGCCAGTAGAGTAACCCATGGACCTGTGACTGGAGCTACAGGAATTAGAGCATGTTGCTGGAGCGTTGTAGAATACAGTAAAAGTTGAGGATAAATTAAAAATTAACCAATTTTCATGTATCACTAATTTGTCCTAACCTTAGTTTCCTGATGTGTTGGAGGTGTGGTATGGTTGTTTGGCTGAGATATGTGCCAAGACGGAAAGATGTTCCATTTTCCAACCTTAACATTCTTTGTTTGTAATTCTGCCCCACCCCCACCAAGGAAAAGTTCCAAATTATTGAGGATTCTGAAGAACAGAAGTAATGCAACTAATGTATTTTCCTTTAGGCTTTAAAAATTCTCTCTTCAGATACTAAATGAAATAAGCCACGGGAGCATGTATCAATTTCTTGTTCAGATTTGTAACTGCAGTCCGGTCAAGTTACAATCTGTCTTTCAAAGCAATTCACATCTATTGAAAAGTACAGCTTTTTTCAAGATTTCATTCTACTTTAAGGGTCATTTTCTTTGTATCATCTTCATATCATTAAGCTCAAATGCATTTTGGATCTTTGAAATCTTGTAATTGGTTTAGAAATGTTTTTGTTGTTCATGGAGTATGCAACAACTTGGTAGTTTTTGTTACAACTGTTTTGTTTTTGGATTTAGTCCAAGCAGTAAAGCACTGTCAGTGTTGCTTAGTGATGCCAGCAGCGCGGGTTCAATTCCCATACCGGCTGAAGTTAATTGTGAAGGCTCGTCTTCTTGACCTTGCCCCTCACCTCAGGTCAAACACCACAGGTCACCTGGGACAATGGAAACTTTAGCTTTGCTACATGTAATAGGGATATAGTGCAAGTGTATAATATTTGGATCCTATATCCTAACTCTGATGGTTTGATTTGGAACACTTAATGATTTGTTGTGCAAGGAGCATCTTGTGCAAATTTGTTACAGGTTCCTGATCTTGCATATTATTTAAAGTAGTGTATAAATAGTGTGCAGTATTCAGAGATGCTCAATTCAGGATGTTACTATTAATTAAATTAGGAGTGAACTGCTTCCAACTCTGTACATAGCACATATATGTGTGTGTGCGCGCGCATGCACAATGCATTGTAAACTGCAGAAATGTGTGGGTGGCTGATATCACCAGGCTGTTGTAACTTTAATAGGTGTTAGATAAGATGGAACCTTTTGCTATTTACAGCAGTATTCAAATTGTTAAATTTTATGATTGAGTTGAGTGCAGAAACTTGAAGAAGACCGACTTATAGAAATACAAGAAGTGGTTTGTGTGAATAACTTTTAAGCTACTAACGGAAATGAAATCAGATTGACTTTTTAAAAAAAGTGGTCCTGGTCCCCTCTTTTTTTAAATAGATTTACTGAAATGGAATTGCAAGAGTCTGTCATGTGAAAGGGCATATACAGTAAAAAATAAAAATCAATGTAATGTACTTGCACATCTTTTAAAGATAAAATGTGAAAATATTGACGTAATAGTGATTAACTTAAACCATTTTTGCAGAACAATTTATTATTTTCCCCTCTAAATAAATGTTTTGATAGTTTTTGTGTGAATTTTGATGGATATATCACTGGAAGCTAATGTCATTTACATGTTGGAATTGTATGTTTGTCACTTGTAAGTCCATATAAATCTGACAAAAGCAGGTGTGCATTTTGGCTGGCAATTTTATTTTTATGTCTAGTTCGTAGAATATAATTGTGGCTCAGGTATAACTAAATTTCTTACTTCAAGTTGAAACTATCCAAATTGTGCATTTGCAGGCTTTATAGTAAGAGTTGCTTTGTGAATTAATTTAGCTGATGGATGCAACCAACCACTTTCCAGTTTAAAAGTATGTTGGTTGTCACATGGAAGCCAAGAGAGGAAAACAAAAATTTAAAACTGAAAGTAAACAAATTGCTGTTGTACTTTATTCCTTATTATAATTCCTGGCATTGTATACTTTTTTCATTATTACATTTATGTTTCAGTTTTGAATTCGTACTTTGGAAATGATCAAAACCAGTTCCAAGAAAGGAGATTATTGTGATCAAAAGATTTGTCTTGAAGATTAGGGTTTTGTTTTGGAGCAGGAAATGTTAGGTCCTTTCGGTGTTTGTCTTCATAAATACTGTAATATTTAATTGTGATATGTCTTCACATATTCCCTTCTAATTGTTTTTGGTACTCATCCACAACATTAAACAGTTATATTTGTTTGTGTTAGTATTGTTTATTATGTGACGCAGTTCATAATCCCTGTGAAATCTGGGTGGGGAATCACCAAGACAGTTCCCATCCAGCTCTTGAGTTCACTATATATGGAAAGCGGTTGAAACAGCTATATAACCAATTACTTGAATACTTACTATCATTTTCATGTACAGTGAAAGTATTGGCAATAAAATCTGAACTTGAGAGCTATTACGTGTTTAAAATACTATACCAGTTGATTTAGTACATTCATTAACAGTATTGGAGAATTTTGTAAGTTCTACTTTGTTCATGAATTTTTATAGTTTGGCACATTTTGATATCTATTCAATGCAGATGAATGTGTAACAGAAGAAAATCCTGAAAAAAAAATTTAGAAATGTATGCTGACATGCACATGTATTAGGTTTGTTTTTCTAGTATTTAGAGAAAAATATCAGCCATGATTTAATGGTAGAACAGACTTGATGAACTGACTGGCCTAATTCTGCTCCTATGTCTTGCAAGTTTGGGATCTGAATTTAAATGTCTGTTTTAATTAGGGTGATGCAAACAAGAACTCAACTCTGGGCAGGGAATTTAAGGTCAAATCAATTTGCTAATGTTTGGAAATGCTGCTTCTGAGGAAAGTGAAAGAAGTTTGGGGGTGGTGGTGTTGTGGAATAACAAGTGAATGAAGTAATGGGCATCTAACAAAAATAACATCCTCATCCTCAATGATGGTAAGTGCTGGGTGGATGATAGATCTTGGCCTCCTTCTGAGGTTCTCATCACAAATGCAGTCTGCAGCTAATTAAATTTATGCTACATGATATCAAGAACCATCTGATACAGCAAAGGCTATGGGCCCTCAGAAAACATGACTGTAATACTGATCACTTATGCTCCAGCACTAGCTGTTGGTTGCCAAGCTTTTCCAGTACAATTGCAATGCTGGCATTTACCTGGCAATGTTGAAAATTTCCCAGCTATGTGCTGTCCACAAAAACAGGACAAATCCAATCTGGCCAATTACTGCCCCATCATCAGCAAAGTGATGGAAGATGTCATTGACCATACTATCAGGTAGCACCTAGACAGCAGCAGCTTTTTGTGTTCTGTCAGGGCCACTTGGCTCCAGACTTCATTTCAGCCTTGGTCCAAAAAAGAGTTGAACTCCAGCAGTGAGTTGACAGTGACTGCCTTGACCATCAATACAACGTTATGGCTTCAAGTAGCCCAACACAACTCTAGTGAATAGAAATTGGGGGGCAAACTCTTCACTGGTCAGGGTCATACCTATCGGAAAGGAAGATGGTTGTAGTTGTTGGAGGTCAATCATCGCAGCCCCTGTACAATGCTGTAGGAGTCCTTAGGTTAGTGTCCTACGTTCAACCGTTTTTCTGCTTCATCAATGACCTTCCTGCTATCGTAAGATCAGAAGTGGGATTCACTGATGATTGCACGGTGTTTAGTCCCATTTCTCACTCTTCAAATACTTCAGCAGTTCATGCTTGCATGCATTAAGACATAGACAACACTGAGACTTGGGCTGATAATTGGTTAGTAATACTTGCATCATACTAATGCCAGACAATGATTCTTTCCAGTAAGACAGAATATGACCATCTCCCCATGTCGTTCAACAGCTTTACCATCACTTACCCATCAACATCTGGCAGTTACTATTGACCAGAAACTGTTCCAACCAAGCCACACATCATCCTGACTTAGAACTGTATTGCCATTCCGTTACTGCTGCTGGGCAGAATCTTGGAACTCACTTTCTAACAAATTCGTGTGTATCTGAACCAGTTAGTAGACTGCAATGATTGAAAAAGACAGCTCACCACCATCTTCTAAAAGCATCAAATGCTGGTTTTGTCAGCGATGCTCAAAACCCATAACAGAATAAAGAAAGTAGTTCAGAGGCTGGGAATTTGGTGAATAGCTCGTAAACCTGACTCCCTCCTGACCACTGTCTACATCACAGGCAGAAATCTGGAGTGTGATGGATTTTCCTGGCTACAACATGAGCAGCTGCACACTGTCCAGGACAAAATGGCTTGCATGACCAGGACCCCTTTGACCATAAAGCATTCACTCCCTCCACCACTGGTGACAATTCTTTCACCATCTTTGGGCCAAAATCTGGAACCCTCTTCCCTAACAGCACAGGAGATGTACCTACAACAAATGTAGGCCTTGCCAACAATGCACACATCCTGTGAATGCATAGAAAAATAACTTGGAGAAATCACTGCAAATTAAGGTTTAATATTGATTGAAATTCTGTGTGTTGACTAATATGTGAAAATATTGCAGTGATAATAAAATGCCAAGAGGCAACCCCACCATAAAATGGAATGTATTTTAGGATACAGTTATTAAAATGTTGCAGTTTGACTTTCTGTTATGTTGCCACAAAGTACCCAATATAACTGATCTTTTGAGGAATGGGTGGAATACAATTCAGTGTTTCCTATACAAAGAATGTTAACATTTTGAAATGATCTACAAGATTTTTTGCTTTTATCTTTAGGATCCAGTTGACCAAATGCTGTCTTGAATGTTTTGGAGATGGGTACAAGAAGGGAAAATCAAATAAAGAATTGTGCAGCATATAAACACTGGCCTTTTCTGTGCTGATAGTACTTACTGTGATAATTGAGTACCATTTTGTATGGGAGAATGTAGGAAAAGACAGAGGAGGGAGATTGGTGGGGGGGGTTGGGCTACCAGATTCTACTGAAAGATCTTACAGTCTTAAATCATACCCTCTCAAAGTGTTTGATATTGGTGTGTTATTTGATGAAACATTGGGAGGCAACATTTTGTGCTTTCAGAACTAGTATGTCAGGTCTGCATTGTCCAACACCAGTTGAACATAAGAACATAAGAAATAGGAGCAGGAGTAGGCCATCTGGCCCTTCGAGCCTGCCCCGCCATTCAATAAGATCATGGCTGATATGTCGTGGGTCAGTTCCACTTTCCGGCCCTCTCCCCATAACCCTTAATCCGTTCTCTTATCAAAAACCCATCAACCCGCTTCTTGAAAATATTTAGCGAGGCAGCCTCCACCACTTCGATGGGTAGAGAATTCCAGAGATTCACCACCCTTTGAGTGAAGAAGTTCCTCCTCAACTCTGTTCTAAAACGCCCCCCCTTTATCTTGAGGCTGTGCCCCCTAGTCCTACTGTCTTTTTTCAGTGGGAAGAGTCTCTCCACCTCTATCCTATCCATCCCATTCATCATCTTATACGCCTCAATGAGATCTCCCCTCATTCTTCTAAACTCCAACGAGTACAAGCCTAGTTTATTCAGCCTCTCCTCATAGTTCAACCCCCTCAACTCCGGTATCAGCCTAGTAAACCTCCTCTGCACTCCCTCCAAGGCCAAAACATAGAGCTGATTAGCAGAGATTGAGGATTATGACTACAAAGGCAACAGTTTAGCTTGTGGGGTGAAATAATTCTGCCGCTGATGCTTCAGTTGCATAAGCAGTTTGTTGAATTTAACAGATTTTTTTAAAAAATGGTTTATCCTTTGCCACTTTCTATGGTTCTTACAAAGAACAAAATCAGCCCGGGAAACAGGCCCTTCGGCCCAACGAGCCCGCACCGCCATCTCAACTCCACCAGTCCACCTCTCTACCCATGACCCCTATCTAATGTTTTATGGCCATCCAGATTGAAGGAAACTGATTTAGGGACAATTTATTCCTGGCAATCAGCCTAACAGCACGTCTTTGGGGTGTGGGAGGAAACCGGAGCACCCGGAGAAAACCTACACAAGCATGGGGAGAATGCGCAAACTCCCACCGACACCGGCCCAAATCCATGTGTGTGCACAGCAATCAGCGATAGTCACTGAGCTGTCGTCTTGTCCAGTTTAGGCCCACACTAATGACATGAAGCACTAGGCCAATCTCGAACAACCAAGAGCAGCCCCAGTACAACCCATCGCCTGTATGCCCCTCGTTGGACACGAGGTGGACCGACTTAAAACCTGTGAATGAAAGAGAAAAAAGAACATTATTATCATACTATACCCATTTACATTACCAGGGACGCCCCAATGCTAATGACCCTTATTTAAAAGTTCTCCTATATCCACCCATCTCCAACTCAGTCATGTGCCTGTCTAAGTTACTCTTAAAGGACTCTAGCGTGTTTGCCTCCACCACCTTACTTGGCAGAGCATACCATACCCCCACTACCCTCTGTGTGAAAAACCTCCCTCTAATATCTGTGTTGTACTGCTCCCCCCTCACCTTAAGTCCATGGCCCCTTGTCCTACGTGTCTCTATTATAGGAAATAGCTTACCTCTGTTTACCCTATCTATACCCTTCATAATCTTATATACCTCTATTAGATCTCCCCCTCAGTCGACGTCTTTCAAGGGAAAAGAGCCCCAATTTCTTCAATCTTTCCTCATACCCCACTCCTTCCATACCAGGCAACATCCTGGTAAACCTCCTCTGCACTCTCTCCAGAGTCTCCACGTCCTTCCGGTAGTAAGGCGACCAGAACTGTACGCAGTACTCCAAATGCGGCCGAACCAACGTTCTGTACAACTGCAACATTAGACTCCAGCTCTTATATTCTATACCCCTTCCTATAAAGGCTAACATACCATAGGCTTTCTTCACCACACTCTCCACTTGCACTGCCACCTTCAAAGACTTGTGCACTTGCACCCCCCAGGTCTCGCTGCGACTCTATACTCCTTACAGGCTTGATGTCTGCACTGATGCAGTCCATATTTTGTTCTTAATTAGAAGAAATGGCATCTAAGTTCTGTAAAACCACCTTCACTGCTGTAAAGTAGTTGGTGATAAGATAGTTGTGATAAGGCTAACTTTTGTTTTGCTGTAATTGTGATTGATCATTTTGAGAATGAATGGAGTAAACTTGTAGTAGACTTGTACCAAACTTGTTTTTTGCTTTTGCTAGCATGAAAATGAATTGATTATTGAGATTCAACCAACAGCATAACTGCTTGTGCTGTATAGATACTGCTTTGTTGCTGAAATCTATTATAACTGCAGCAAAGGATGCACCACGTCTTCAAATTTAGCATCTTTGCCCTTGATAGCTTCAGGTCTGTTTGTTATGAAACCTTTAGAACAATTTAGTTTGTGCTTGTATTGCATTTTGAAGATTACTTTGTAAATCTACCTGCTAGATATAGAAAAGCTTCAATGGATAATATTGTACTTGGATGTGTTGCTGCATGTAAATTGATTTTGATGACTGCAGTGAAAGTCTTTGTAGTTTGGCTCGGTTGTTGCTATTGATATTTTTTAGGTGTTCATGATATTCATTTATCAGTGGTTTGAAATAGAAAAAGAAAATTTTAGTAGTCAGGACATTAGTTGTGAAATTCATGAAGTCACATTGTGATTATGGTTTTAAAAAAGGTCTTTGCTTATCTTTGATATTTTCTCTACTGTGTGAATTGGGAATTTTTAAATGGTTGGTTTTAGTGCCATTCTGAAATTTCCTCCTTGAATTCTTCTGTCTCTCCAGTCCTCTTTCCTTTTTATGAATTAACCTCTTTAATATCCACTCCTTCAATTTAACTTTTGGCCACCCCATATGATATCCCATCTGTGTTTGATTTAGCCTGATTATGCTTTAGTGAGAAGGGGATTTTTTTTCTAAGTTGAAGGTGATATATTTATGTAAGTTGATTTGTTGTAATATTTTTAAATGATTTGTTCTAGATGTAATCCACATGTCTAGGTACAATATCTCAAACTGAAAGGGCACTTATCTTCTGTAATTAAACGTGATAAATCTCTTGATATACAGTAAAATTGTGATCAAAATTAAATCTGTTGAGCCCTATTGTTTTGAAGGATAAGAAAGATATGTAAATTTCAGTAGTGAAGTGGTGTGCAATTTTGGCTGCACTGTCGTTCAGTAAAATTCAGTGAGTTCATATTGACAAACACATCTTTTTAAAACCCTACAGTGATTGTAAAGAAAAGGTGAAACATCTTGCTTAGCAATATGGTGCAATAAAACATAATGGGTCAGATTTGTTTGGATCCAACTTCAGCTCCCAATAAAGTAATTTAATTTATTCAGGTTGCCTTTTTCAAATGATATTTGCATTCAACTCTACACTTGATATGTCCAGAGATTTTTGCTTCTTCCTGTTTGCTGTGCTTATGCTTTACTTGCCACAGCTGCATGTTTTGTGACATTAACCACGTTGTGTCTGTAGCATGTCAGTAGTTCCACTTAAAATCTGGTAAACCACATCAATTACCTAAATCAAATGATGGAGCATGTATATTTGACTTGGTTTGACTGGATAATTGTATAGGGGAATGTAGTGTGACCTGTAATATAGCCAGGTGAGATTATTGTGGCCTATTGTATGCAGTGGCTGTAGTATTCTTGCTATTTACACATTAATATCCTAATTGCATTGTACATCGAAGGAAGATTGAAACTTGCTAGGTGATCCACCCACCTGCTATTGATGTGAATTTATTTGTTTGTAATACGTTCAGCAAATTAGATTGCAAGTGTTGATTCAAAGTGTTGATTTGGGCAAGGGTGAAGACCTTAAGTTTTAGATCCACTTCTATTATAATGGAAACTGAACAAAGCAGAGGAGGGTAATTAATATCTGCCAAGCTTCCTTTTTGCTATACATTGTGCCTAAAGCAGTATTTCATGTGCCATATTTCGTCTTTTTAAAGTTCACCAGTGTCTTGTGATGATCTGATCCCAGAATGTGGAAGATGAAGAGGTGACTTTTACTTAACTAGATAAAATGAATGAAGTTGTTAAGGAACGGGAAATATATCAGTTTTTGGACCTACAGCAGTTGAGCTCTTTTAACAGGTTGAGAGAAGGTTTGTGTGAGGGTGCTCTTAGTCCGAAAACTGACTTGCCCCAGTTTGAAATTTAATTGTCATGTGAGAAATTGGTGCAAATTGCTTATCTTTGTGATCGTGTTGACAAAATGAAGGATGAAGCATTGATGCATCTGCATTTTTTAGCATTTTAGACTGAAGCATTAAAATTACACCAAGCTAGGAAGAAAATAAGTTTCTAGTTTGATATTATGCACGATTTTGCATGCCATCTGTTGGCATTCTATCATGTTCTAATTGGCCCTAAAGCTGTAAGTTCAATGCAGTATATGACAATACTATACTCAGATGTAGCCTTCAAGGTCTTTCATCATTATCATTTGTCTTTATAGGCATTTTACAAACAGTGTTTGAAAATATATATAGCTGTAAAATATGCCTGTATGCATTTTGAAATTAAGGAAAACTTGGGATAACATTCTCAAGTTGAAATCTGAACTTTTAGCTGTCAGCTTGATAAAACCGTTGCTAAACAGATGTCAGAAAAATGTTTAAATAAAGGAACTTTTGTGAAATGGTTCTATTACTTTTAGACCTTGTATGGTTGTATTAGGGCCTTTTTTTTTCATTTTATAACTTGATAGTTCAAACTGTCCAACACCCTAAACCAAGATAAAAAGTCAAAACAATATCGGTGAACTCCCCTCCTACTGGATAAAAGCTAATTGTCACAATGCGACCACATTAGAATGTATGAGGAGTTTCTCAACTTGGCTTTACCTTGGCAAAACCATTGCAGGTTGCTTATTGATAAATTCAATGAGAAATTTTTTAAAATCAATGACTATGCTTAAGTTTTAAGTCTTAGTGATTTCTTGCTTGTTCAGTACGTGCTCTTAGGCTGATTGGTGTAACAAATTATCCCTAAATTAGTCTTCCCTCAATCTTCCCAATAGGCGTAGACATAGGTCATAGGCAGAGGAGGGCACTCAATGTTAAAATGGTGGCGTGGGCTCGTTGGGCCAAAGGGCCTGTTTCCCATGCAGTGTTGTTCTTTCGTTCTTTGTACTCGCAACAGCCAAGAGCTGTTAGGGTATTCAATTTTGATATCGTTAGACAAGTGCAAAAATGAATCTTTCCTGAAGATTTCTTTATTTTCTGTATGCATCTAATCACTTTGTCTGTGGCTCCTCCCAAGTACCAGAGCATTACTCTCTATGGACAGCTCAAAAAAATCAGATGTTTTGTTAAACTACTTCCTAATGTAAAATTGCACAGTGTCTCACAAAAGAATAAGATCCAGCGCAAACATTATGCAGTCTGTTGCAACTGCAGCTATAAATGCATTTTCTTTCTAGGGTTCTGAGCCTCTGAATAACTATTAAAATGTTTAGTGATTTTAGCTGATGCTCTTTATTTAAATAACAAAAAAATTATACTGCTTATATTTGAGTTGGGCATACGTTGAAAAAGTTGGGTTCTGGTTGAAAATAGACTCTATTTTTACAGTCAGTTGTGTGTAAATAGTTAATTGGTTGTAATTAAGATATGGTTATGTCATTGTTTGTCTTTTTTAAAGAGAATGATGATAGCACAGGAAGAATTGATTGTCTAATTTCAGGACTGGTGATAATGGTATTTAGTATATAATGACAGGAGAAACCTCCTTCACGTTGAAATGCTTTGCCGGGATTGTTGCAAATTGCTCAAGAAGTATGATGGTTGTTAAGACTGAATACACATGATATTGGTGGCAAAATGCCATTCAAGCTAGCAACTTTTTTGTTATAAAAAGCTAGTTTGAGGTTATGTAAGATTAGCTAGCTTGACATTTCAAAGAGACTAAAGCAGTTGTGAAATTAAATGGCAGGGACTTTTTTTTATTTTGAAATAGTGGTGTTAAATGCATTGCTTTATATGGAATGTTATAAATTTAGATTCAGGATGTGAGTTACAAAACATTTGCACACTTTTATATATTGCTTCATGCTAAACAACTTTGAACTGTTAACAAGTGGGTATTTTTCCATAG
The DNA here is from genome assembly GCF_965287045.1 of Carcharhinus amblyrhynchos. Classification (NCBI taxonomy): domain Eukaryota; kingdom Metazoa; phylum Chordata; class Chondrichthyes; order Carcharhiniformes; family Carcharhinidae; genus Carcharhinus; species Carcharhinus amblyrhynchos. Next base: position 51,349,461 of record NC_137339.1, on the reverse strand, counting down.
AAAAATTGAAAGGGTATGTGGCATAACAGTTGATGCTGAATTATACTTTGTATAATGTACGTTACTTAGAGGCTGGTTTGCAAAGTTTATGGCTATATCTGTTAAAAGATTTATACCTCAAGTTATTACTGTAATCTAATGTATGACTTTAGTATAGTTTAACATTTGGTGCATCATATTCAGTGGTGAAAGGTCAAACAGACCCATTTGGAAACAAGATGGGTTAGTGTAATTTGGCTTTGAATGTATGGCAAAAAAACTTTTCGGCCTCCTTTATTTAGAATGCCTGCAGTACAGAAGGAGGCCATCGGCCCATCGAGCCTGCACCAACCACAATCCCACCCAGGCCTGATTCCCGTAACCCCATGTTTAGCATGTTTACCTTGCTAATCCCCTGACAATCAATCTAACCTGCACATCTTTGGGAAGAAACCGGTCACCCAGAGGAAACCTACCCAGACCCGGGAAGAAAGTGTAGACTCCACAGACAGTGACCCAAAGTTGGAATTGAATCTGATTCCCTAGCGCTGTGAGGCAGCAGTGCTGACCACTGTGCCACTGCTTCAAAATTTCACTGATCAATTGGACATCAGAAATCTTTCAACTGCTCAAAATTATTACTGCACTAGGTATAGTTTATCAAAATGAATCAAAGTATTTTGAGGATCCATCTATGAACAGCACAATCCAGGCTTTCTCTAGGTAATCTTTCAAATATTTGTATAAATGATGCCAAGGTAATAGTGTCCAAAAGGCAGATGCAGAGATTCAGTATTATGGTTTCAATTATGTGAATTAATGAGATAAATTTCAGTTCCAAATGATTACAGTATCACCAGCGGTGAATTCCTGACTCCCTTTTAAGCAAAAGAGTATGCTGAAAATAATCTTGTATAGGGAACAATGATTCCTGTTTAAAAGAATGTAGCAGAACTACAGTGGCTTCTGTTACGTAAATCACCTGCCTCAGGTTTAGTGAACCTGTTTTTCCACAAATGTATTCACTTCTCAAGAATGCAAAATAAACGTTGAAATGGTTTGTGACCTGAAGACTGAGCACAGTGTTTTATCTGTGGCTGGTAACTGCAGTACACTAACTGAGGAAATGCTGCACTGCCACTATATTTTTGGATGTGACATCAAACTGTCCTCAAATAAAAGACCCATGTCATTATCTAAAGAACCAGGCATGATCAACCGGTCAATCGATCAACAGAGATTATCAGATCATTTTCATTTCTGTTTGTGGAAGTTTGTGTTCATATTGGTTGTCCAGTTTTCTAAATTACTTGTATAAAAAAAACTCATTGGTTGTTGAGTGCTCTGGATCATGAAAGGCACTATACTAAGGAAAGTTTGTTGGAAAGATTGAAGCCATGTGATCAAAGTGGTCGTTCCTGCTTGGTTATGTAATTAACTAAGGAACAGAAAGCAGAAAATGACGGTGAACAATAGTTTTCAGATTGAAGAAAAATGTCCAGTGGTGTTCCCCAAGGGTTGGGTTGGGAATCGCTTTTTTGAGATAGCGTGATTAGCACTTGAATATACAGGACAAACGTATGATCGATTAATACAGAGAAGAGTAAAATCTCTCCATTTGAGAGCAAGAATCAAGAAGCAAAACAATTTTAAAGTACAAAGAACAAAGAAAATTACAGCAGAGGAACAGGCCCTTTGGCCCTCCAAGCCTGCACCGACCATGTTGTCCAACTGAACTAAAACCTCCTATGATTCCGGAGATCGTAATCCCTCTATTCCCATCCTATTCGTGTATTGTCAGTATACCTCTTAAAAGTCACTACCGTATCCACGTCCACTGCCTCTCCAGCAACAAATTCCAGGCACTCCCTACTCTGTTTTTAAAAAAAATGCCTCATACATCTCCTTTAAACCTTGCCCCTTGCACCTTAAATCTGTAATTGACTCTTCCACCCTGGGGAAAAGCTTCTGACTATCCACTCTGTCCCTGCCTCTCATAATCTTGTAGACTTCTATCAGGCTGCCCCTCATCCTCTGTTCCAGTAAGAATGAACCAAGTTTCTCCAACCTCTCCTCATGGCTAATGCTCTCCATACCAGGTAACATCTTGATAAATCTTTTCTATACCCTCTCCAAAGCCTCAATATCCTTTTGGCAGTGTGGCAACTAGAATTGAACACTATATTCCAAGGTTCTATAAAGCTGCAACATGACTTGCCAATTTTTGAACTCCATGCACTCGCTGACAAAGGCAAGCATGCTGTGTATGCCTTCTTGACTATCCTCTCCACCTGCACTGCTACTTTCAGTGATCTGTGTACCTGTACACCCAGATCACTTTGTCAAGGATTCTTAAGGGTTCTGCTGTTTACTATATATTTACTATCTATTAGACCTTCCAAAATGCATTACCTCACATTTGTCTGGAGGTATCAGGATAGGTAGGTTTGGAGGTGTATATGCACAAGTTTTGAAGTTGGAAGGATTATAGAGTCCAGGCTTATTGCAGGTGTTCAAAATCATGAAGTGTCTGAAAGAGTAGATAAGGAGAAACTGTTTCCAGAGGTGGTGATTATGCAACCATTATAATCCAGAATGCACAGTCTTGAAAAGGTGTTGGCAGTAGTTTTGGTAGTAACTTTTGAAAATGGAATTGGAATAAATAATTGAAAAATTTGCATGTCTATGGGGAAAGAGCAGGATATGGGGCTGATCATTTAGGACAGATGAGGAGAAATTACTTAACTCAAAGCATGGTGAATCTATGCACTACGCTATGGTGAATTGAGCTTTATAGCTCATGAAGATTTCAGGCTCAATTTTTCTGTGCTGGATGAACTTTTTTTGAAACTGTGTATCCGTCCATATTTTGGGAGGGAAAAATCTATTTGGGTTATGCCACTCGAGAGATCCCTGCTGAATATGCATGTTCCTGGAAGTTTAATGAGGACCAAACCAAATTTTTTAAGAAATGCTGTGTGAGCAAAAAATGAAAGCAGTTATTCTGAAATTTGTACTCCGAAATTAACATAGCAGTGTCCAAAAGATAGAAGTAGTGTGAGAAAATATAAGAAATAGGAACAGGAGTAGGCCGTCGAGCCTGCCCCGCCATTCAGTAAGATCATGGCTGATCTGAAAGTGGTTCAGTTCCACTGACCCACCTGTTCCCCATAAGCCTTAATTCCCTTATTGATCACAAATCTATCTACCTGTGACTTAAACATTCAACGAGGTAGCCTCCACCACTTCAATGGGCAGAGAATTCCAGGAGGCTCACTACCCTCTGAGAGAAGTCGTCCCTCCTCAACTCTGTTCTAAACTGACTCCCCCTTATTTTGAGGCTGTGTCCTCTACTTCTTGTTTCTCTTCTAAGTGAAAAGAATCTCTCTGTCTCTGCCCTATCTAGCCCCTTCGTTACCTTATGTGTCTCTATAAGATCACCCCTCAGCCTTCTAAACTCCGAGCACAGGCCCAATCTACTCAATCAACAAGACCAACCTACTCAGTCAAATAGGTTGCATCAGTTTAATTTTAAGTTAATAGAGTTAGAATTTTTTTTCACTGGGTTTGGGATTATGTTTTATTTTAATGCCAGTGTGAATCTGCACAGATTTAAAACATCACAGGCTGCTGACATAAATAAGGTTTTGTATGTCAATGAGCCGGCTATCCTTATTGTTCACCAGCTGGGTGACATTAAGCAATTTGCTATCCCATTTCTGAGAATCTAACAAGAGGATTGCACTTTTCCATGAGGATAATTCTATTCCTTTGAGTCCAGAAAATGTTGCCTGCAAAAAAAAAGGGCAGTACAGTGGCACACTAGTTAGCACTTCTGCCTCACAGGCCAGGGACCTGGGTTTGATTCCTGGCTTGGGTCTCTGTCCCAGAAGATTTACAAGGATGTTGCCTGGATTGGGGAGCATGCCTTATGAGGATAGGTTGAGGGAGCTTGGTGTTTTCTCCTTGGAGAGACGAAGGATGAGGGATGACCTGATAGAGGTGTATAAGATGCTAAGAGATATTGATCGATTAGATAGTCAGAGGCTTTTTCCCAGGGCTGAAATGGTTGTCACAAGAGGACACAGGTTTAAGGTGCTGGGGAGTAGATACAGAGGAGATGTTAGGGGTAAATTTTTCACTCGGAGTGTGGGTGCGTGGAATGGGCTGCCGGCAACAGTGGTGGAGGCAGATTCGATAGGGTCTTTTAAGAGACTTTTGGATAAGTACATGGAACTTAGTAAGATAGAGGATTATAGGTAAGCCTAGTCATCTCTAAGGTAGGGATGTGTTCGGCACAACCTTGTGGGCTGAAGGGCCTATATTGTGCTGTAGTTTTCCTATGTTTCTATGTCTGTGTGGAGTTTGCACATTTTCCCCATTTCTGCATAGGTTTCCTTTGGGTGTTCTGGTTTCTTCCCACAGTCCAAAGATGTGCGGTTAGCTAGATTGACTATGCTAAATTGCCCCTTAGCGTCAGAGTGACTAGCTTGGATAAATGCATGGGGTTATGGGGATAGGGCCTGGGTGGGGTTGTGGTCAGTGCAGACTCGATGAGGCCAAATGGTCTCCTTCTACACTGCATGATTCAATATACCCCTGCAAGAGGGGGCTTAATCTGTTTGATTGACAGACCCAGTGATTTACTCCTGAATAAGGACGGAGTTGAAGATCCACCCTCCCACTTGCTGGGAATAAACAAAATGTATAGTCACTCAGATTTTAATCAACAGGCTGTGTTGCCGACCTGAAACTGGACATTTTTATAGTTGCAATTTTTATTTGTTCGTGAGATGTAGACATTACTGGCAAAACCAGTGTTGATTGCCTGTCTCTAATTGCCCTTGATAAGGTGGTGGTAAGTAACTACGGTATTGGTATTCAGAGGGCTTTGGGTGTTATAGATACTGGACACTGTATCCTTTGGCTGAGAAGTTTCGAACTAGGACCCAATCTTAAATGGCAGCTTGTTATTTTGAGCCTGAGATGAGAAATTTATTCGTTCAAGAGTTTTTTCGATCTTCAGAATTTTCTACCCCAGAGGATGTGGATGCTCACATGTTGCATCATATAAGGTAAAGGTCAATGGATATATATTCTAATAGTGCTCTCAAATATTCAAATAATGCTCTCATACTTAGGAATTAATTAAATTTGAGGATTTTTAAAAAGTCATTGATCAAGATCATGGAAAGGTAATAGATCAGTGGCTGCAAATGCAGATTCCGAATTACCTGATGGGGTAGGCGTAACTAAATTGGCATCACAAGCAGCGTTTTTAAAAGTCACTATCATTGTGTGGTGGGTGAAAAAGTTAAATTTTAAAATGTTAATAGGGTCTATAAACTGCAGGATTAATGGTGCCTCATCGGGAACATACATCCAACAACTGTACTATTGAGATTGTCGGAGTACTTGAAAACAAAATGCATTTTTAATTTTGTTTGCTTACATTTGACAATGATAAGAATCTCTCGAGTTCCATGTATTATGTAGTAATATGCTCATAGTTTGTTAAACTTTTTGAACCAATCCTGTTTTTTCAGAATCAATTTGTTTACATTGAATGGTATCTTCCTATCTTGGTAACCTATTTATGCCCCCATGCAATCTTCAACAATCCTCCGTTCTCTAGCTACGTAGAACATAGAACTATGCAGCACAGTACACGCTCTTCGGCCCTCAGTGTTTTGCCGAGCTATGTCTGAACCCAAGATCGAGCTATCCCACTTCCTGTCATTCTGTTGTGTTCCATGTGCCCATCCAATAATCGATTGAAAGTTCCTAAAGTGTCCAACTCCACTATCACAGCAGGCAGTGCATTCTACACCCTCTGAGTAAAGAATCTACCTTGGATGTCCCTCCTATATCTCCCACCATGAACCTTATAGTTATGCCCCCTAGTAACAGCTACATCCATCCAAGGAAATAGTCTCTAAACGCCCACTTCATCTATCCCACTCATCATCTTATAAATTTCTGTTAAGTCACCTGTCATCATCTTCTGCTCTAAAGAGAAAAGCCCCAGCTTCCTCAACCTTTCCTCATAAGACCTACCCGCCAAACCAGGCAGCATCCTGGTAAACCTCTTCTGCCCTTTCTCCAATGCTTCCACATCCTTCTTGCAGTGAGGTGACCAGAACTGCACACAGTATTCCAAATATGGTGTCACCAAGGTCCTGTATAGTTGCAGCATAGCCCCACGGCTCTTAAACTCAAATCCCCTGTTAATAAAGGCTAATGATGTGGGTATGCCGGCGTTGGACTGGCGTAAACACAGTAAAAAGTCTGACAACACCAGGTTTTAGTCCAACCTATTTATTTGATAATCAAATAAATAGGTTGGACTAAAACCTGGTGTTGTCAGACTTTTTACTGTGAATAAAGGCTAACACACTATAAGCCTTCTTCACAGCTCTATCTACTTGAGTGGCAACCTTCAGAGATCTGTGGATATAAACCCCAAGATTTCTCTGTTCTCCACATTCGTCAGAACCCTCTTGTTGACCCTGTTATCCACATTCAAGTTTGTCCTACCAAAATGAATCACCTCGCTGTGCTTCATCGGAACTCTTAACTTGTAGCCTGCCACATTTCATCGATCATTTTCTTAAGCATAAAATCTCTGCACGCCCTAGTCCAATTATCACTTACCTTCTAACTTTTCATTAGAATGCTACAGGAAATACCATATGTATTTAAATTTGTCCTGACTTTTATTTGCTTTAGTGGCGTTGGACAGTTGGGTGTAAGAAATACTGCACTAACACTTAAACATATCAAATGGTGCAATTTTGATTATGGATTTTTGACCTTCCAAATTGATGTGACCAGAGAGAGCATTTTCCATGACTTCATATATGAAGGAGGTCTGTTGTTTGTTACTTTTACAAATGTTTTGAGATGAATTAGGATCACAGAACAACAAAATCACAGAAGGATGTTGCTGTAATGAAACAGTGGCTTAACTGCTATTTTTCTCAAAATGTAGTGATGTTATTGTCATCACTAGGAAAATTGAGCTTAATGTTGGACAATGAAGGTGAAACCTGGGTATTTGTATGTTCCATTATAATAGTTTTATTGTCAGATTTACATTGTTTAAATGGTTGATATGGAATGAAAAATTAGTGTAAACCTATCACTTGATCTTAATTGTGTCAGCAAGACTGAATATCCTAAGGTGGAAATGTTGTGTTATGCTCGTGTCTGTTTCTATTCAAATTATAAGCTAATATATTTTCATATCATTGTGCAGGAACTGGCTGTCTATTTGAATTTTGATTACTGCAGCAATGTGTATTCCAAGCTGCTGCAGACATATTCAGATGGACATTTAGAATCTTTCCATGCTGCTTCATTCTGTTTACAGGCTCAATAAAAATGAGTCGTTGCACTTAAATTGAGAACTATTTGGCACAATGACTTCCTTTCTTGTGCAAATGCTCAGTTAAAACATTTCAGAAACTCTGTGATAATTGGGTTTACTCCAACATCTATAATATGGATATTGTAGTCATGCTCTTTGTCTAAGTATTGAAAGTGTCAACTTTGTTTGTGGCAGATAGGGTTTAGATATAATTTTTGCTGATTGTGCCCTAAAGGGCACTATGGAATGTGTTCATAGTTGGCCCACTCTTCTAAAGCTGTTAATTTAGGAGTTGGAAACACTCTGGATCTAAGCAAACATAATTTATGCTGCGCATGCAAATTCAGCTTTAACATGAGTTTCATTAGTCATGTGTTTTGTTTTGTATCAGAGAAGTTACTGAATTACAAGTTACATAAAACTAATGCTACTCCTAAAACTACTTGCCTTTGTTACTATCCATCTTTTTAAGCAAACCAGTTCCATTGTATTCTGCTCATAGTCTTCACCACTTTCTGAACCATCGAAGGTTTTGGGGAAGTTTATGGCATTTTCAATAAGTTAAATACAATAACAAGAGTTTCTGTTGTATGAAATGTAAGATGTTGGACATATAAAGGCTTGGTTGTGTGTTCGGCATATTGACTCGTTCTTATTTGCAAACTATAGGAGTGTGAGTTCACATATAGTAGTGATCCAGTGCTGAATAAAAGAAAAAAAAGTAAAATGACAAGATTCAGGCTTTTTTATTTGTGTACATGCATAGAAGACTTAGGTTACTGGCTCAAATATACCACCTGGTGCTACTCCGTTTCTCCAGCATGTCCTAAATGTGGCTCTTTGCTTTTCATCCTACTGATGCAGTTTTTACTCTAGTTACTTCACTCCTTTATCAATGACGTAGAATTCTGTAGGTTATGTTGTATTAGTTGTAATTTAAAGGACTACAGAGCCAGCATGTATAACTTGTTGCTCACTTATGCATGTTGATACTTCAGATCATACCACGATTTGGTTAGCACAGTTAAGGTGCAGAAAAAAAGTAAAAACATAGAAATTGCTGTAAAAAGGGATGTGCTAACAAAACTTTTCATCTTGCATTTTTTGGACTGGTTCAGAAGAATACCAAATCTAAAGTTTATACTGCATGAGAAGAAGTGCTGAATGATTGGCAAGAGGACTTTGGTATTGGAGAATGCACCAGGAGTAGTTAACCACCAAATGTGTTCAAATTAAACAGGCAGGTTTGCTCATTTATGTGATGGGCAGAAGTTTTTTGGTTTGATGCAGCATCCTATTTGTGGAGAATACAACTCCTGTTGCTACTGCATAGTAAACATATGAAACAGTTAACTTCACCTGTTGCTCAAACTTTCACGGTGCCTTACCCAAGCAGTGTCATTGGAGGCAGATTGAGCCAAAATTGGCAGTTTTAGCCCATTTCTGAGTCTGAGTACTGACTTTTGATTTGATTTATTATTGTCACATGTATTATACAGTGAAAAGTATTGTTTCTTGCATGCTAAACAGACAAAACATACCGTACATTGGGAAGGAAAGTAAAGTGCAGAATGTAGTACTACAGTACTAGCTAGGATGTAGAAAAAGATTGTTTGCACATTCTCCTCGTGTCTGCGTGGCTTTCCTCCAGGTGCTCCAGTTTCCTACCACAGTCCAAAGATATGTGGGTTAGGTTGATTGGCCATGCTAAAATTGCCCCATAGTGTACTAGGATGCTTAGGTTAGAGGGATTTGCGGGTAAAGAATGTAGTGATATGGGGGTAGGGCCTGGGTGGGATTGTGGTTGGTGCAGACTCGATGGGCCGAAGGGCCTTTTTCTGCACTGTAGGATTCTAATTCTAATTTAATGCAAGGTAGGCCCATTCAAAAGTCAGATGGTGGCAGGGAAGAAGCCGTTTTTGAGTCAATTGGTACGTGTCGTCAGATTTTTGTGCCTTTTTCCCAATGGAAGAAGGTGGAAAAGTGTATATCTGGGGTGCATGGAGCCCTTGATTATGCTGGCTGCTTTTCCGAAGCAGCGGGAAGTGTAGACAGTGTCAATGGATGGGAGGCTGGTTTGAGTGATGGACCGGGCTTTGCTCACGACCCTTTGCAGTTTCTTATGGCCTTGGACAGAACAGGAGCCATGCCAAGCTGTGATACAACTACAAAGAATCTTTCTATGGTGTATCTGTAGAAATTTGTAAGAATTGTGGAAGACATGCCAAATTTCCTGTAACTGTACAGGAACAGACTGTAGTTAACTCTCCCTTCCTTGGAAAACCCAGAACATAGTTTTCATAGTTAGACAGCACTTGCTAAATAATCCTGATTGTGCTAATAGTTACACGGTTGATTTAAGAAGTTAGAAGTCCAAAGATGTGTAGAATAGGTGGATTGGCCATGCTAAATTGCCCCTAGCAGGTGAATATGCAGGGATATACAACATTGAAAAACTACAGCACAAACAGGCCGTTCAGCCCACCAGTTGCGCCGATCACATCGCCATCTGCTAGACTTACCTATAACCCTCAATCCTATTAAGTCCCATGTACTCATCCAGAGGTCTCTTAAAAGACCCTATGGAATTTGCCTCCACCACCACCACCGACGACAGCCGATTCCACTCACCCACCACCCTCTGAGTGAAAAACTTACCCCTGACATCTCCTCTGTACCTACTCCCCAGCATCTTAAACCTGTGTTCTCTCATAGCAACCATTCCAGCCCTAGGAAAAAGCCTGTGAGAATCCACCCAATCTATACTCTCAGCATCTTATACACCTCTATCAGGTAATGGGGAAAATATATGGGGATAAGGCCTGGGTGGGATTGTTATCGGTGCAGAATCAATAAGCCAAATGGTCTCTTTCTGCACTGTAGGGTTTCTATGGTTTTTATTTATTTGCACCTTGGATCCTGTCCTTTGTGAACAATGTGCATTCGTGTTGTCTTTTTCAATTGAGCAAAATTTTGGAGTACAGCCATTCCCTGTCTCATTCCCCATGGCATTGCCTTGAGCAATCGTATTCAACTGGCCAGGTTTAAATTTGAAGAAAAGCTTGGTAGTTAACTGCCCCTGGTGCATTCTTAACGACAACACCTCTACAAATCAGCCTACTGGCCAACCAGTCAACATTCTGTTCTCATGCACTATTGTTCCCTTTAGATTTGGTATTCTTGCTGGTAAGTGCAAGATTAAAAGCTTCGATAGCTTTTCAGCAGTACTGAGTTCTGCACACCAAGTGACTAAATCTAGAAATCCATCTGTGTTTCGAGTTAAGTGTGGTTCATCCAAGATGATTATTCTATTGCTTCATAATTATCACCTCTCTCATAAGAACATAAGATGAGAAGTAGGAGCAGGAGTACGCCATCTAACCCCTCGAGCCTGCCCTGCCATTCAATAAGATCATGGCTCATCTGAAAGTGGTTCAGTTCCACTTACCCACCTGCTCCCCATAAACCTTAATTCCCTTATTGATCAGAAATCTATCTACCTGTGACTTAAACATATTCAACGAGGTAGCCTCCACCACTTCAATGGGAGAGAATTCCAGGAGGTTCACTACCCTCTGAGAGAAGTTGTTCCTCCTCAACTCTGTTCTAAACTGACTCCCCCTTATTTTGAGGCTGTGTCCTCTAGTTCTTGTTTCCTTTCTAAGTGAAAAGAATCTCTCTGCCTCTACCTTGTCTAGCCCTTTCACTATCTTAAATGTCTCTATAAGATCGCCCCTCAGCTTTCTAAACTCCAAGGAGTACAGGCCCAATCTACTCGATCCCTCCTCATAAGCTAACCCCCTCATCTCCAGTATCAACCTAGTGAACCTTCTCTGTACTCCCTCCAAGGCTAGTATATCCTTTTGCAAATAAGGGGACCAAAATTGCACACAGTACTCTAGTTGCAGCCTCACCAGTACCTTGTACCATTGCAGCAAGATCTCCCTGCTTTTATATTCCATCACGTTCGCGATAAAGGCCAACATTCTATTTGCCTTCTAATCAGCTGGCACTTCCCCAGAGTCCAGCGAATTTTGATAAATTACCACTAATGTATCTGCTATTACTTTTGCCATTTCTTTCAGTACTCTGGGATGCGTTCCATCCGGGCTCGGGGACTTGTCTACCTTTAGTCCCATTAGTCTACCAAGTACTACCTCTTTAGTAACAGTAATGGTCTTAAGGGCCTCACCCCCTGCAGTCCCACGACTGTTAATGTTTGGTAAGCTATTTGTGCCCTCTACCGTGAAGCCCGACACACACAACTTGTTTAAGGCCTCAGCCATTTCCTCGTTTCCCATTATTAAATCCCCCTTCTTGTCTTCTAAGGGTCCAACATTTACTTTAGTCACTCTTTTCCTTTTTATACATTTGTAAAAACTTTTACTATAAGTTTTCGTATTTTGCGCCAGTTTGGTTTCATAATCTATCTTCCCTTTCTTTACCGCTTCCTTAGTCGTTCTTTGTTGTTTTTAAAGCTTTCCCAATCTTCTAATTCCCCACTAGTTTTGGCCACTCCGTACGTATCGGTTTTTAATTTAAAAGTCTCCTTTATTTCCTTAGTTATCCACGGCTGGTAATCCCTTTTACATTCCTTCTGTATCACCAGAATATATTTTTGCTGAGTACTGAGAAAAATCTCCTTAAAAATCCTCTGCGTTCCCAGTCTACATTAGCCAATTCCGCCCTCATCCTATCTTATTTATCAAAATTCACTGGACTCTGGGGAAGTGCCAGAGGATTAGAAAACGGCTAATGTTACACTGCTGTTTAAAAAAGGTAGCAGACAAAAGGCAGGGAATTATAGGCCGGTTAACTTAACGTCCATAGTTGGAAGAATCCATCATTAAAGAAGAAATAGCAAGACACCGAGAAGAGAATGGTTCGATCAAGCAGATGCAGCACGGATTCGTGAAGGGGAAGTCGTGTTTAACGAATTTATTGGATTTCTATGAGGATGTGACTAGTGCGGTAGACAGAGGGGAACCAGTGGATGTGGTGTTTTAGAATTTCCAGAAGACGTTTGGTAAGGTGCCTCACAAAAGGTTGCTGCAGAAGGTTAGGGTACACAGAATTGGGGGCAAAGTGTTAGCGTGGATTGAGGATGGGTTATCTAACAGGAAGCAGAGTGTTGGAATCAGTGGATGCTTTTCTGGTTGGCAGTTGGTGACTAGTGGAGTGCCGCAGGGATCGGTACTGGGGCCTCAACTGTTTACCATTTACATAGACGATCTGGAGGAGGGGGCTGAGTGTAGGGTAACAAAATTTGCTGATGACACGAAGATGAGTGGAAAAGCAAATTTCATGGAGGGCGCAGAAAGTCTGCAGAGAGACCTGGATAGGCTGAGTGAGTGGGCAAGGACCTGGCAGATGGAGTATAACGTTAGCAAATGTGAGGTTATCCGCTTTGGTTGAAATAATAGTAGGAGGGATTATTATTTAAAGGATGAAAAGCTGCAGCATGCTACAGTGCAGAGGGATCTGGGGGTCCTTGTGCATGAATCGCAAAAACCCAGTCTGCAGGTGCAGCAGGTGATCAAGAAGGCGAATGGAATGTTGACCTTTATAGCGAGGGGGATAGAATATAAAAGCAGGGAGATCTCGCTGCAACTGTACAGGGCACTGGTGAGGCCACAACTGGAGTACTGTGTGCAGTTTTGGGCCCCATATTTGCAAAAGGATATATTGGCCTTGGAGGGAGTACAGAGAAGGTTCACCAAGCTGATACTGGAGATGAGGGTGTTAGCTTATGAAGAGAGATCGAATAGACTGGGCCTGTACTCATTAGAGTTTAGAAGGCTGAGGGGGGGATCTTACAGAGACTTACAAGATAATGAAGGGGCTAGATAGGGTAGAGGTAAGGCGATTCTTCCTGCTTAGAAAGGATAGCAGAACTAGAAGGCACAGCCTCAAAATAAAGGGGGGGGAGGGACAGTTTAGAACGGAGTCGAGGAGGAAGGAGGTCTTCACTCAAAGGATAGTGAATCTCTGGAATTCTCTCCCCGTTGAAGTGGTGGAGGCTACCTCGTTGAATATATTTAAGTCACGGGTAGATAGATTTCTGATAGACAAGGGAATTAAGGGTTATGGGGAGAAAGCAGGAAAGTGGAACTGATCCACTTCAGATGAGCCATGATCTTATTGAATGGCGGGGCAGGCTCGCAGGGCTGGATGGCCTACTCCTGCTCCTATTTCTTATGTTCTTATTAGAAATTCTCTAGTCAATTCGAAAATGTAAGTGAACATGAATGCAAAATCTGAGCAAGTTGTACTCTCTTGCTTTTCATTACTGTAAAGATTTTGAATTCATAAAACCTAATTTGAAATTAATCTTTTTAATACTTTTAAAACAGGAGCAAATATCATGTCATGGTATAATCTCACATTTTCTCTCCACATTTTGCTTTCCCTTAAAGCTAGTTAATAAACCTATTTCAATTCAGGTGTTTATTTAGAAACAGTAATAAGTTAGTTTTCTTGGCATTATGTAGCAATCCTGGAGTCCATTTTATGACCTCAATGGTATGTTTTCTTTGAAGTTCAACTTTGAAATTTTCTTCAACCACAGAGGTTGATTCGTCAAATGAATACTTGATAGTGAATTCAGCTGAGGTGGATTTTCTTTACATTCAACTATGCAAACATTACGTACAAATAACAATATAGTAATATAAGGTAAATCAACAAGCCTGCACTCCTAGTGAGAAACCCCATTTTAAAGGAATTTGAGGTCAAAATTCAGCTACAGCTTAACTCCACTTATTTAACAACCATCACTCCCTGAAATAGCTCCCCAATGCAATAGTGGATGTTGCCTAAACACTCAGGTTTGTTGCATACCTAAGTGTTTGTGTGTATTCTGATCAATATGAATCAATAAGTCAAAACGATGACTTCATTAACTATTGGTAGTTAAGCTGCATGGTTCACAGTGCTGAAATTTGGTATCTATCAAGCATTAGGTCGAAAGGTTCACATTGATACCATTTTGAATGCTGTTAATTACATCCAGCTTTCTATGATTAGGCTCTTGGTTTCAATTTTAGCCCTTTCCCTGCTTATGGACCAATACAACTGTCAAATTTCCTGAGGAATAATTAGATCATGGCAAAAATACCTGACTTAGTTTTTATGTGCTACGTTATGTACACATGATTTGAAATGTGTTCTTTTAAAAACAAAAGTCCTCTCATACACTCATTAAATATAAGAGCACTTATGTACTATTTTACTTTTGCTCCCGTTCTTAAATAACTATAACAGTCCTTTTAGCTCAAGTAAGACTGATGTTTTAAAAATAACTGGGGAGATCCATCCCTGCTGTTGGGAGGGTACTATTATTTTAACTAACAGCACAAATGAACACACACCTGACCTATTATAGTCAAAGTTATAAGCGAAATTTTGTTCCAAAGCACATTAATGTGTAATGAGTTTTATTTAAATACCTATTGTCACTTAAAATAAGATTTATTAAAATGACAGAATATGATCTTGCTGTTGTTTCCCGACTGTGAACTCACTCCTTTACCTTTGTGTGTACTTGGTTAGTCATGATCTGAATTAGTCGGTGCTCAGTAGCAAGTTAAAATCCTGTGACCTCTGGTGTATGCAATCTGGAATTCATTAACGTTGGAGAAACGGTGAAAGCAGAGCTTCCCAAACTGGCAGTTCCTCCAACGTCGAATGGGAAAAAGTATTTGCAGTTTTTAATAAAGAAAACAAATATAGAAACTAAATAAACAGGAGGGGAGGTTGGTTGAACAGAACATTGCTGTTCTGACAGAATAGCCAGTGTTTATTGGCAAAATGTGGGCTGTAGTTTGAATATAGGGAACAGAATGGTTACAATAGAGGAGGCCATTCGGTCCACTATGCCATGTGTGTTCTCTGCAAGAGCAAGTCTCACACCACAGAACATAAACAAGAAGACCGTGCTTCCCTATAGTCCTGCAAACCTTTTCTTTTCAGATGTTTATCCAATCCCCCTTTGAAAACCATAATTTCTGCCTCCACGTGCTCAGATAATGCATTCCGCGCCCAAATTGGATGCAATCATCTTAAATCAGTATCCTTTTCATCCTTCTGCCACGTGGAACAGTTTGTAGTGACTTGGGGCCCAATTTTACTAACAATTTGCGCCCGTTTTCGGGCACAAAATCGTGGTTAAAATCAGGTGTGAGGCCTTTATGGCAATCTGCACCTGAATCTGAACAGATTGCGACTTTACCACGACCTGCGAACGGCGCGGATCTGTTCCGTACCCAAATTGGGTGCAACAATAAATTAAATGCACTTGAATGCACTTACACTGAATTAATGAACTGCCCGCCCAACTCTATCAGCATTTTCCCCTCTACCACCGTGTTTGCTGATCCGGGACCACGCTGTTATGGACCTGCTAAATAAAAGTCTGAGTCGGGTGCTCCAGCCTCTGAAGAGGGCCTTCATTGTTTCCAACTCATCTCTGACTTAGATGAGTGGTGGGATGGAGGCGGGTCAGATCATTCTCCGGTTGGAGTGGGGGGGGGAGGGGGGGGTGGTGGAGGGAAGTGAGGTCAGATCGCTGTCTGCTTGGGCGGGTGGGGGTGTGGTTAGATGGATCTGTGGTTTGTGGGGGAGGAGGAGGGAAGCAGATCAGATGGATCTCTGGTGGGGGGGCAGGGGGGTCTGCTGTCACTCTGTGGGTGATCAGCAGGAGGGAAGTGGGGCAGAGGTGGTGATCAGTCTGGGTAGTGAGGGGTGATGGGGAGATAAGGGAGCAGTGATGTGTGTCTGTGTGTGTGTGTCCCTTATCATCATCTCCTCCTCCTCCCTCTCTTCCTCCCCCCCCCGCCCCGCGCATGCACGCACTTCCGGTCTGCTTTCTGCGGCCCAGGAGCAATCTGACATGGGCACGCTCTTTCAAATGTTTTTGTCAATGGCTGAGAGCATATGGGGGTGTCTGAAAGTGGATTTCTGAGTCTAATTTGTACTATGCCCAGAATTGGCACTTAGAATCAATATGGTAAAATCAGGCCCATAGTCTGGACCCCTGATGATTTTGAAAATCACCATTGATAATGTGGCATTCCTTCCATTTGTGTTTCTTTTCCTGAAGTCTATAACTACCTTCCTCACAGTTCACAATACTTCCAAGTTTTGTGCCATCTGGAATGATCCGCATGCACTGTCCTGTCTCATTTACGAGTGTGTATGTATAGTTCATTGATTAACAATAGATTTGGAATGTGTATTTGAACAGAAGTGCAGCAGGTATGGATCTCATTTAGTTCCAATTAGAGATGCATACTATACAAGTCCTGCGAGACTATTTGTGTATGGTAATTAAATCTGCATCTAGTATTAAAATAACTCTTACTCCCACTTGCAGCTCATTATGAAATCCCTTCTCTCCTGTGGATTACATTCTTTTATTCTCATGAGAGCTCCCTCTGCATAGTGACTGGAGGACAATATGCCACTGTGAGATGTTTCTGCTCAAGTAGATTAATTTAACCAAGGGAATGATCCTATAGCCTCTTATTGTAGGAAGATGAGTTGTATTGAATTACATGTTTCTGAAAATATTGAGTTAAAATTTGAATGAAGAAAGTATCTAGTAAGTAGTTAACTGTACTTTTTGACATGTTCACTAGTTATAAAACTATCCATTTTTCTAAAAATATTAAGATTTAAGGCGTATATGGTGAGTGATATTGAGATTGTTTTACTAACCATTAAGAATTTTACCATATTTGAAAGAAAAATCAAGGTGGCTTGGAATAGATTTAAAAACAGGCTCGTTTAATTAATGCTGGTGTTGGGAAGTAGGTCTATTTATATCTCTTTCCCACACCTTCCACCACGCCTAATTCTTTCTTTTGGTTTTGAAATTGGAGCTGAAGGTGCTTCATGCATTCTGTACCTTTTGTCTTTCACTTGGTGAATGTTGTGGGTTTGGGAAGTCCTGCCAAATACATCTTTGGGGGTGAACCTCCCAAACAAGTACCTGCTTCTATGAACACTTCATGTCTCATTTTAATTACATTTTCACATTTAAACACCTGAGTTATCTCTCATCTTTTGTATGTCGTGGAGAAAATAGTCTCTGGCGATCTTCAGCTGTTTTATTATAATTGATCACATGAAGAACATTGACTGGAATTGTAACGCAGTTGAGTTTGGAAATAACAATTGGACGAACATGATAAATGAGTAGGACAGCTGCTGAGATGAATATTTTCCAAAAATCTGCGCAATTCCTTTAGATAATGTAATTGAGCAAGTTGCTAATGTCTCAGCGCAAAATTATTAAAAGAAGGGCACTTTCCGTTGGTTTGTTAGTTCATGTGTTGCCATAATGGGAAATGTAAAATAAGGCTAGAAATGTGATCTGTGTGGAATATAGTGGATGGGTTGGGGAACTAATAAAAGGCAGTAAAGTTAAATATGACCTGAAGTCGTTTATTTTGTGATCATCGGAACCTCAGTTTGACCCTTTAACACATGGCTGACATTAAATATCCTTTTTTTTAATGCAAATCTACACACAGGATTCGAAACTTGTGGGTTGAATTGAAAGAGTTGTAGTATGAAACATACCTATATTGGCCACTCTGCAATATAGTAACATTCAGCCCATCAATTTCATATCAACTTTCTGTACAGTAGACTAGTCAGTCCCATTCACAGGATCACCACAGTGCAGAAGAAAGCCCATCATGTCTGCACTTGCTCTCCAAACGAGCGTGCTGGCTCACTTCCATTCCGCTGCCTTTTCTCATACTGCTACACGCTGTTTCATAGATCATAGAATCCCGACAGTGCAGAAAGAGACCATTTGGCCCATCAAGCCTGAACTGATAACAATCCCACCCAGACCCTATCCCCATAACCTCACGTATTTGCCCTGCTAATCCCCCTGACACTAAAGGTAAATTTAGCATGGCCAATCCACCTAAACTGCACATCTTTTGACTGTGGAAGGAAACTGGGCACCTGGAGGAGACCAGTGCAGACTCCACACAGTCACCCAAGGCTGGAATTGAACCTGGGTGCCTGGCACTGAGACAGCAATGCTAACCATTTCACCTTAAGTATTCCAGCAATCATGTAGTAGCCTTTTGAATGCCTCAGTTGAACGTGCCTTCACCACATTTCCAGGCAGTGCATTCCAGAGCTGAACCTGAAAAAGGATTTTTCTCACTTCACTTTTTCTTCTGTAAATCACTTTAAATTCATAACCTTTCAAGCTTACCATGTTTACTACATAATATTTTGAACATAACCTTCAGAAAGATTGTTTAATTCTTTCAGAATGATTGTTTAACTAGAAAGCAATAGTTTCAAATCTCCAGCATTCCCTGTATTTCTGGTCTGTGTAGTATAGGCTCAGCTGCCCAATGCTATGCTTTCTAAGACTTAATGCTATATATTGGGTTTACTTTTTTTCTAATGAAACGAATCACTGGGGATGTTCCATCAGTCTGTGCTATCCTTAAAAGCTTGTTGCACATTGATAAGGCCAGGTGAGGAGTATCGTATTGGCTCCCCTCTATTTTGCTTTCCTGGTTGGTCACAACAAAGGTGCAAGTTTCTTTCTCACAAAAATGTTCCTTTTCAAAATCAGAATGCAAGAACTATTTAAACTGTGGATATTAAGGAGCCAATCAGACAAGATTTTCTTGAGCTGAAGAAATAAATAAGAGCATTCAAAAAGGCAAAAGAATATACGGTTGTGTTCTCCACTTGTGTTATAAAGCGGAGGTTGATCCCCTCTGAGAACTAACACCAAAACCCTGAAAGAGGAGTGCCTCATCTCATAATCTGTAAAAAGTGTGAGAGAAGTGGTGTGACCTACTCTTTAACAGTGGTTAAATGCAAAATAAATCCCTCGCTCTAAAATCAACACAACAATTTATTTATCTAACAGTGAACAACTTTACTAATTTATTAATAATTCGTATAAAACAAAATTCTGATGGTATGCTGTTCCAATAAATAAAATTTTCACTCATTAACAAAAAAAATTTAGTTACTCTAAATTGCAATGACGGTTTGTGTCTTCTGGAATATTCTGGGCGTTCTCAGTTGATTATTCTTCCTTCTTTGGTACCTTTGCCATCTAGATGGGACGTTGAACTGTGGCAGATGCTCTCTCATTTTGTCCCACTGTCCCCCTTTATATCTGTGATGACATACCAATATTTCCCACAGTAGGATTGGTCCTAGGATGCCAAAACCATCAGATTTAAATTTAATAGGCTCTTGGTATCTAAATGCTGAATTCAAAAAAATTCAGAAGCCTAAAGCTTTCATAACACTGCTGCTTGGCCTTTCAATACAAATGTTTTGGTTTGGGGGCTCTATATGTACTTGCACTTTTTTTTTAACTCTAAGCACAGAAAAAGCACCACCTATTAAAGGGACCATGCAATGCTTTCTCCTTAGCGTTTTACAATTTTACAAACACCAATCTACAATTACTGTACCCAACTTCTCAACACTTGTCCTTGAGGCATTGATTTTGCCGATTTGCGGGGTTTCTTGTTAAAATGTCAGATGTTGAAGCGGATGCAGTTATTGCAAGATCTTAGCTTCTGGTAGTTTCTAGTAGAGCTGACTTCTCCAACTAGGTGATACACTTGTTCCATAAGAGAGGGAGGGAGAAAGAGCAGCCCTCCACTTTTTCCTCTGCTGAAGATTTTCTTAATATTGTCTGTGCCACTTGTGGCCGCACTTAGAGTATAGTGTGCAGTTCTGGTCACCGCATTATAGGAAGGATGTGGAAGCATTGGAAAGGGTGCAGAGGAGATTTACCAGGATGTTGCCTGGTATGGTGGGAAGGTCTTATGAGGAAAGACTGAGGGACTTGAGGCTGTTTTCATTAGAGAGAAGAAGGTTAAGAAGGTTAACAGAGGCATACAAGTTGATCAGAGGATTAGATAGGATGGACAGTGAGAGCCTTTTTCCTCGGATGGACATGGCTAGCACGAGGAGACGTAGCTTTAAATTGAAGGGTGATATATTTAGAACAGATTTCAGAGGTAGGTTCTTTACTGAGAGAGTTGTAAGGGCATCGAATGCCCTGCCTGCAACTGTAGTAGATTTGTCAACATTAAGGGCATTTAAATGGTTATTGGATAAGCATATGGATGATATTGAAATAGTGTAGATTAGGTGGGCTTTAGATAGGTTTCACGGGTCGGCGTAATATCGAGGGCCTGTACTGCGCTGTAATGTTCTGTGTTCTGTTGACGTTTTGGGCCTGTCTGTGGCAATCATTGTTTTAATGTCCAGTACTTTGCGTTTTAATGCGTGTTTCTTAGGCAGCATTAGTTTTGATGAGTATCTTGATCATAGAAATTTTCTTTTTGTTCTCCTGAGGGTGATTTGTTAGTTTATCACTTTCAATTTAAAGTATGGCCGTGCATTTTTAAACAATTTGCTCTGTTTGAATAGATATTCAAAACCAGAGACTGAATTCATGATTTGAACTTGGTGTTTGAGTCCAGAGGTTGTGAAATGCCTAATTAGTGGCTTCTAATAAATATTAATGGACAGGTTATCACTAAACATTGAGACAGGGAATCATGAAAGGGAATCACCCTGCTAAAGTGAGAAGGGTGGAAATTAGAAACAAAATTTTATTATCTTTTGTTCCAGACAAGAGCAGGAAATGGCACCAATACACAACAGTATCCTGGAAAGCAAGTCAGAGAGGAAGGTGATGGGGAGGAATGTGGCCAGTACGGGGTTGTGAGGGGACCATGAATTTGGAAGTTGTGGAGGGAAGCTCTCCAGTGGTTCATAGAAACCCTACAGTGAAACAAGAGGCCATTTGGCCCATCGAGTCTGCATTGACCGCAATCCCACCCAGGACCTACCTCCATATCCCTACATATTTACCTGCTAATTTCTCTAGCCTACACATCTCAGGACTCGAAGGGGCAATTTTTTTTAGCATGGCCAATCAACCTAACCTACACATCTTTGGACTGTGGGAGGAAACTGGAGCACCTGGAGGAAACCCACACAGACACGAAGAGAATGTGCAAGCTCCACACAGACAGTGACCCAAGCCAGGAATCAAACTCGGGTTCCTGGAGCTGCCAAGTTAGTGACAGTCTTTGAAATAATGGGGTTCTTGGTCCAGGGAGAGGTAGGAAGAAGTTGCTAAGAGCTGGTGTTCAGCCTCTGCATTATAAAGGTTAGCAACTTTTGGCCTTGGAGGGAGTGCAGAGGAGGTTTACTAGGCTGATACCGGAGTTGAGGGGGTTGAGCTATGAGGAGAGGCTGAATAAACTAGGCTTGTACTCGTTAGAGTTTAGAAGAATGAGGGGAGATCTCATTGAGACGTATAAGATGATGAATGGGATGGATAGGATAGAGGTGGAAAGACTCTTCCCGCTCAAAAAAGACAGTAGGACTAGGGGGCACAGCCTCAAGATAAAGGGGGGGCGGTTCAGAACAGAGTTGAGGAGGAACTTCTTCACTCAAAGGGTGGTGAATCTCTGGAATTCTCTGCCCGTTGAAGTGGTGGAGGCTGCCTCGCTAAATATTTTTAAGAAGCGGGTTGATGGGTTTTTGATAAGAGAAGGGATTAAGGGTTATGGGGAGAGGGCGGGAAAGTGGAACTGAGCCACGACAGATCAGCCATGATCTTATTGAATGGCGGGGCAGGCTCGAAGGGCCAGATGGCCTACTTCTGCTCCTATTTCTTATGTTCTTATGTTCTTATAATATTAGGGTTAGACGCAGAAGAATGGAATGCAGTCAGTTCAGAGAGAGACAAGTTAGAGTGAGGGAGCAGAGAAATAGGTGAAGAGCAGGTAAGAGCCCAGCAGGAGGAGGTCCAGGTGGAGGGAGAGTACTGAAGATGGATAAAGGTCTATGAAGAGGTGGGTGGAAGTCTCCTGCCTAAGGACTTGAAAATGGAGGCAAAGGTAATGAAAGAACCATTCAGTGTTGTTTGGAACTTTAAATTTGTTGAGGTGGGGGTGTAAATGTTTTAAAAATGAATATTGCCCTTTTCTGGCTTGTTTGCAACCTTTGGCATGGTTGACCAAACTAGCCGCCTCCAATGACTCTCGACCACCCCTGAGCTGGTTGGGTAATATTTCCTGATTACGTTCTTAGCCATTCAATCATATCCAGAGAATCAACCATACTGGCTTATTTTCACTCCCCTGTAGTATTATGTCTGCTGTCCACCAAGGATCTATTCTTGGGCTCCACCATTTTCTTAACTATGTGTAGGCCCTCAGCAACATCAGTTGAAAACACAGTTGACTCCATCCAGTTCTACTTCCACTGCCTTATCCAACGCCTCCTCCATCAGGAGTCTGACATCTAGTACTGAATGAGCAGAAATTTCCTTCAGATAAATATGGGGAAGACTGAAGTCATTGTCTTCCATCCCTAGCACAAACTCTGCTTTCTACCTCCAGCTTCATCCCTCACCCTGGCAACTTCCTGAGACTTAACTGGACTGTTTTTAACCTTGAATTATTTGACCCATAAGTGAATTTCCAATCACAAAGCCACAGCCTCACCTAAGATTGCTTATCTACACTTCTTGTGACATAATCCAACTCTGTCCTTGCCTTAGCTCATCTCACTGAATCCCTACAGTGCAGAAAGAGATCACTCAGCCCATCAAGTCTGCACCGACTCTCCAACAGAGCATCTTACCCAGGCCCTCATCCCCATAACTCTACATAACCCCACCAATTCCCCTAACCTACAAATCTTGGGACACTAAGGGCAATTTAATATAGCCAATCAACCGAACTGCACATCTTTGGACTGCTGCTCAAACCCTCATCCATGTCTTTGGTACTTCTAAATTTGACTTTCCAAGTGCCCTCCTGGTCAGCTTCCCACATTCTAAGCTTGAAGTCATCCCAGCCTCTGCTGCCTTGCTCAAAAGTTTCATGCTGACTGACCAGCATTAGCTCCCAGTTGAGGAATTCCTCAATTTCAACATTCTCATTTGTTTTCAAATTCCTCCCTGTCCTTGTCTTCTTCCATCACTGTAATCTTGAGTTCTACAATTCTCTGTCTGTGCTCTTCTAATGAACATGCCTGATTTTAATCTTTCCACCATTGGCTGATGAACCTTCAGTTGCCAGGACCCTAAAATCTGAAATTTCTATGCTCAGCATTTGTGCCTTGCTACTTCTGTCTCCTTTTAAGATAAGAATCTACCTCTGACTAAGCATTTTATCATCTGCACTAATATCACTGTGTGACCAAGTACTTAAGTGCCCAATGATCTGAGCAAATACTAACCAATCGCCTTTCTCTCAATGCTTGGTATACACAATTTCAAGTCCTTGGCCTATTAGCACTGGAATTTGTGGTCAACAATAGTTTTTTTTTGTAAACCCACAAAAGCTTGCTGAATTGCTGTATTGCAAACTGTGGTTAAGCTTAGAGAGACATACATAATACACCTTGCATTTTAAGACATTTTTGCAGCACATACTGTGTCAATGGGCATATTCTAGAACAGTCCTAAGGTATGTCTGTTAAATTACAGGACTGTAATCAAGTATCTGTTCCATAAAAGGACAATGGCTGGTCACCACCACCCAGATGTGACATGATTCCTGGAAAATTGTTTGAGTTTACCTTTCAATACAGAAGATGCCATTTTATATCCCAAGCTGTTCCGGCTAATTCCAACTTTCTCGTTCTCCCCCACCACACATTCCTGTCTTTAGCGCTCTATTTATGAAGTACCCAGTTCTGTGATCACTGCAGTCTTGTTCAAATAGAGTAATGTTAGATAAGGAGGCACAATATACTGAGAGTTTATTTATTTATAGATACTTTTAGTTTTGATCTATGCAAAACCAAAAGTAAATGAATATGATTTGTGTGTGTGTGTGTGTGTGTGTGTGTGTGTGTGTGTGTGTGTGTGTGTGTGTGGGGGGGGGGGGGGGGGTGGGGGAAGAGAGAGAGATTTGCCCACTGCACCAATTTAATGTATGGAGAATACTATATAAATACTCGTGGGATAAGCTTGCATGCAGTTTAACCGGGACATTCAGTGACCAAATCATAAAACAGGAGAACAATTTAATTCTATTTATTTTACAGTATACTTAAAATGTGTAGTTTTTTGCTACTCTGTACTGTAGTTAGTTCAGTTGCAAAATTAAAATGGCAGGAAATAGGATGATGGAATTGAACAAATTGAGGATTTCCCTGAAAATTCTGAAATGAAAGATTTTTCCAGGAAACAATTTGTCCCTTTTATTTGCTCTTTACCATGTCACTGTATTGCAGATAGATTTTTGAACTGCAATCTGAGGGGATCTTGTGGAAAGTTTGGGGGTAGTGGGTAGGTCGTCATATCTTTGCCCATTTGTCAGACATGCCTGTCCCTGTACAGTAAATGTTTTCTGTATTGAAAGCAGTGTGCTTTTCTTCCCAAGCAGTAGAGTCATAGAGGTTTACAACATGGAAACAGGCCCTTCATCCCAACTTGTCCATGCTACCAACTAAGCTAGTCCCAATTGCCCATGTTTGGCCCATATCCCTCAATATCAGCCGTACCCATGTAAATGTGTCAATGTTTTTTAAAAGATAAAATTGTATCTGCCTCTACTTCTACTACTGGCAGTTTGCTCCAGACATTCACCACCCTCTCTGGAAAAAGTTGCCCCTCTAGACCCTTTTGTATCTCTTTCCTCTCCTTAAACTTATGTCCTTTAGTTTTAGACTCCCCTACCTTTGGGAAAGATATTGACTATCTAACTAGCATCTTTATTCCTCTAAAAAGGTACTTATTGATGTTGTCTTCCTAATGACCATAGTTTTTAAAATACTGCTCGGATCATTTGGCCTTTGGAATAAAAAATATAATTTCTAAATTTGCAAATGACACCAAATTAGGGAGTGATGGGATCATCAATATTAAAGACTGCACCAAATTACAGGAGGACAATAATGTAGAATAGACAAATGATTGGCTGATGAAGTTCAGCACAGATTAATGAGTTGTAGGAAGAATAGGGAAGTCACTTACTACTTGGAAGGCACAAGTTTAGGTGTGGTTAGAGAACAAAGGAACCTTAAAGGGAAGTTATGTTGAACCTGTATCAATCCTTGGATTAAACCATATTTGTAGGACTGTGTGCAGTTTTGGTCACCAAAAGGATATAGAGGCACCGGAAAGAGTGAAGAGAAGATTTATGAAGATGATACCAGGAGTTCTTGGGAATACATATCGGGAAAGGATGGTCAGCCTGCTTTCTTCTGAAAAAGGGAAGCTGAGGGTGACCTAACAAGAGTTCTTTAAAATTATAAAAGGTTTTGATAGTGGATACAGAAAGAATGTTCCCTTTTATGGGAAAGAGCATAATTGGCACCATCAAAACAAGATAGTAATCAAGAAATGTACTGGACAATTCA
Source organism: Carcharhinus amblyrhynchos (assembly GCF_965287045.1). Lineage (NCBI taxonomy): Eukaryota > Metazoa > Chordata > Chondrichthyes > Carcharhiniformes > Carcharhinidae > Carcharhinus > Carcharhinus amblyrhynchos. The sequence continues at coordinate 51,323,708 of NC_137339.1, read as the reverse complement.
GAAGAAACTGCTTTGCCCAAAGAGTGGTAAGAATGCAGGACTTGCTACCAGAGGGACTGACTGAAACTAAATAATACAGATACGTTTAAGGGGAAGCAAGACAGACATTTGAAACAGAAGGAAATAACTAGTTTTGACAGTAGGTTTAGATGAGGAAAAATGGGAGGGGGCTTGACTGGCGCATAAACACTGGCATAGATGATTGGGTCTATTTCTGTGCCACGTATCTCTCATAACCCTATGTAAAAGCCTTAAATTTGGGCCAACAAAGAGCTAATTTGTGGTTTGTATCTACAAGTTGGAAATAGTCTGTGAGATCGATTACATGCCTGCTAACGCAGAACACTATTCAACAGGCAGGGATTGGAGGGTTACATCTTGCTAAGGAGAGGTGGAATGTCAATTGAGTTGGCAATGGGAGAATGTTGCCACAGTACTATTCTGTAACTTCTCAGTGGCAAAGATTAATGTTTTTGTCAATAAAAAGCTAAGCTGCTGGATGAAATACTATGCTTAAATTTCAAGCGTTGCAAAATTCTAGCTGTGGAGTAACAACTTTGATTGGAAGCTGACAAATATGTAATGATCTATTCCAATGTTCTTTCGTATTGAATTGTAAAGTGCATAAAATAATTGGTACAAGAATCAGTTGTTGGAACAATTGAATTCAGTCCATCAATACACCACGTATTAAAATGAAAGGACAGCATATCAAAAGGGAGAAGTGTAAGAGACTGTAGGGACGGGAGTTGACGATTCCCCTCTGATGTAATTTCTGCTGTTCATTGGATTGTTATTGATCTGTACCTTTTGCTCTATTTGCTCCTTACCCCTCGATGTTCTTTTTTTTACACTTGAATATGTTAACTTTTATCTTTAGACTTAATGTTTACAAAATTTGCTTACATTTTTACTCAAAATCTTTGAAAGCCATTCATTTTGCAGCACAAGAGTCATGGTAGGCACAGTGAACAGTATTTGGGTTCCACCATGATGAACTCAGATGATGTTGTTCTCTCAGAACACAACATGTGCGCTATTTATCATCACATCCTAATATTCGATCAAAGGAATGGAACCATCATTTCTGCCAATCTCCACTTTCTTAAGCAAACACTCTCCTGGACACTTGCTTCCAGAAATTTAGTGAAATTCCAATTGACCAGGCATTCATAACCCTTTGAGGAAGAGTCCACCAGAATCATCATTTGTGTTAAAAATTTCATCCCAAATTGCCTTGCTCTGATTTTAAAATCATGCCACCTTGTCCTAGATTTTCCCCAAAAAAGGATATTGTTTATTTGTATCAATCTTTATCAGTTTGGACATCTTGGTTAGGTTATCCCTCAGCCACCTAAACGTAAAGAAGTACAAACAAGTTTATGCCGCCCATACTTGTAATTTAACCCTTTAAGCCATGATATCATTCTGATTCATCTGTGATATACCTCCTCCCAACCACTATATATTTCTTGGGATCTGATTCCTTGTGCACCTGAAATATCACTTACTTCGATATTCCCATTCATTTGTGATACCAACTCACACTTGATCTTTTATTTTTGTGCTTGTGCATTAAGTTCTGGTGATTTATGTTCATTGGCATCTAAATTTTCTTGCTTTTCACATGTAGTTTCTCAGCATCAAGAAAATATTCGCATTTGTCTTTTATGGATCACTTAGTCACATTGAATTTCATTTGTCGTACTTTTTATGCAGAAGAGATTAGAACCAGGGGATACAGTTTAAGAATAAGAGGTCTAACATTGACTGAGGTGAGGATTTTTTTTTCTTGAAGGGGTCATTAGTATATAAAGTTCACTTCCCCAGAAAGCAATGGAGACAGACTAATCAAAGTTCTTCAAGATAGTTCGTCATGTTTTTGATAGGCTATAGGGGGTGACAACAAAGTGGAGTTGAGACACAGCCAGATCAGCCCTGATCTCATCAAATGGTGAATCAGCCTAGAAGGGCTGAATGGCTTATTCCTATTCCTAACTCTTCTGTTTCTATCTGCCACTTAGTCCCTTTTGTAATTTATTGTTCCCATCTACAAAACTTAACATGCTTCCTAATTGAAAATTTTGTACACTGGAACCTCTCCAGTCAGCTTCCATGTTTCTGCACCCAAATGATGCCAATGATGAGCGAGCAAGGTGATTCTGCTCAAAATTCTGGACAACTGATGTTTCCGTGCAATAAATGATTTTTGGACTGGAGGGGCTATATGTGGAGCATTTACAATATATGTAATTTCCACAAAAGCTATTTCCACATAAAGCTGGATCTATGATATATAGCATTTTTTGGGGGTGCAAAGTGACTCTTCATCCCTACTCTCAGTACTCATAGTTATGTCCTCACTCTGTCGTGCACGAAATGTAACTACAAAAGCAAATTGGTGATGTATTTTTTAAGGCCAAGAACTAGTTCATAGAACATGTACAAGTGTAGTCTTTCCTTTTGGGTTCTTCTCCTATAATTTTGTTTTGACATGACAGCAGCTGAAAGCCAGGGAAAGTCCACACTGCCTGAATGACCTGCCAATGGGAGCAGATGCAATATCCCAGACCAAAAAGAAAGCTGATCTTAAGATGCAATGTGATTTTTTTGTTTTCCCCAGCAGGAGACCTAAAATAAATTTTCAGCCGTCTTCCTTTTGATTGACGTTTTTGGGGAGATCTTTCTGCAGCCTATTAGGTTGGTCAGTCTTTTGTCCTTCAAGCTGACACGTGTCTTTGTTTCTGTTGAGCCAAAGGTTATGCGAATATAAAAGGATAAAATAGATCTGGCAGCACATGTTGCAGGAAAATGTTTAGAAATAAGATTGTAACAGATCTACGCATATTATTCTTGGAATAGTCTTTATCAATCCACTCCAGGTAGAGAAACAAATGCTTCTGTTACAGAATGTTTTGTAATTTTTATTGTCTAAATATTTAGGTTTTGAAATACCTTTAAACTATTCACTTTCTCTTTCCTGCAAATTTCTCTTGAACAAGACTTTTATTTCAACAGCATCTTCAGGAAAAATCTTTTAAAATCAAGATCTTTTTCCCAACTTGATTGATAGCACTTTTCTTCCTTTTTTTGCTACCAGCTTTGTTTATATGAATAGCCCAATTTGAGTTCTCGTTAAACAAATTTAAGAAGGGTAGTTGCTGGAACAATGATGTACGTTATAAAATGTTTATCAGAAATGTCACGTTGTTTAAAATGAATTGTGTAGCATGTCGTGAACAATTCTTGAATATATAGTATTTCAAGGGAATCACCGTAGGCAGCAAATGTCAAAATTTATGCAAATCAAATGAACTCTGGTTAATTTCACTTTACTATAATCATAGAATCCGACAGTGCAGAAGGAGGCCGTTTGACCCATCGAGTCTGCACTGACCACAATTCCGCCTAGGCTCTATCCCCATAACCCCATGCATTTACCCTACCTTGTCCCCCTGACACTAAGGGGCAATATGGCCTGCCCGTCCGAGCTAACCTGCACAACTTTGGACTGTGGGAGGAAACAGGAGCACCCAGAGGAAACTCATGCAGACATGGGGAGAACATGCAAACTCCACACAGACAGTGCCCAAGATCGGAATTGAACAAGGGTCCCTGGCAGTGTGAGGCAGCAGTGCTAACCACTATGCCAGAGGGAGAAAGTTATGAAGAGCAAGTCCTGTGAATGCTCTTTCTTACAAGTTTCACAGTGTTGTACGTGGCAAATTTTTTTTCTCAAAACTAACTTTTTAGTCATTTCCTGCAACAGGAATGGATTCCAAGGATGTGCACAAACTTCTTGTGAAGACATAAAGTGGTGATGGATAACATATAGGCATTACAGACACAATATTATCAATTTAATCAATTTCTTACCAAACTTTCAATGTAATACATGTTCGTAAGAGTCACAGTTGCTGTTGCAGTCTTTCAGATAAGGCCTTAAACTGAGGGCCCTGTCTGCCCTCTTCTGGATGTAGAGATACCATGGTGCCATTTTAAGAAGAACAGTCGAGCCAGTTAACTGGGCAAGATTCATCCCTCATCCAGTGTCCAAAACGTATGATCTGACCATTTATTTAATTGCTGTTTGTGGCACCTTATTGGGCACACATTGGTTACTGTATTTCCTTCCGTTATAGAAATAAGTATACTTCCACAGTACTTAATTCAGTGCAAAACACTTCAGGATATCAGAAGCTAATAAAAATGCAAGTCTATCCTCCTTTCAATCTAACCACTTTCCCTGCATTTAATTCATAGTTCCCCCTATTAAGTTTGTTGTTGTGTCACGAGTATGAAAGATTGCAAGTAATGTATTCTTACTGACATTCAACTGATGACACATGTGTTTGTGTTCTTAGAATGGAAAGGGTTGATTGGAAGTCTGTGCAAACATAAGTGTTTAACATATGTTTCTATTGATCTTGATAGTAAGTTGTGGTATGTGCTGCCTTACATATGCCTAATATCTGTATAATGCTATTTCTTTCCCTGTCTCATCTGTCCGGTTTCTCCTAATTTTGTGCTGCTTACTGTCTCTTGATTTTTAAAACTTCATTCACAGGATGTGAGTGTTGTTGGCAAATCAGCATTTATTGCCCATCTTTAATTGCCCTTGAGAACATGGACCCATCTGAAGATGCACTCATGATGTTGTTAGGGAGGGAGTTCCAGAATTTTAACCTAGCGACAGTGAAGGATGTAGTTCCAAATCAGGATAGTGATTCTTGGAAGAGAATTAGCAAATGGTGGTGCATGCATCTGCTGCGCTCGTCCTTTTAGGAGATAGAGGTTGAGAGCTTGGAAGGTGCTGTTGAAGGAGCCTTGGTGAGCTGCTAAAATTGCATCTTGTAATTGGTAGTCACTGCTGCCTGGTGAGAGTGAATGTTGAACATGGTAGGTGGGGTACCAGTCAAGTGGGCTGCTTTGCCTTGGATAGTGACGAGTTTGAGATGGTGTTGGAACTGCACTCATGCAGACATGAGTTGTACCTTGTAAATAGTGGACAGGCTTTTGTAGAGTTAGGAGGTGAGTTTGTTCTGTAGAATTCCCAGCCTTTAGCCTGCCCTTTTGACCACAGTATAACTGGTCCAGTTCAATTTCTGGTCAGTGGTAAATGTCCAGGAGGGTGGTTAGATTCGCTCATTGGAGATGGCATTGCCCGGCACTTGTGTAGCGCAAATATTATTTGCCACTTGACCAACCCAAACCTGATTATTGTCCAGGCTTGCCGTGTATGGGCACGGACTACTTTAGTATCCGAGGAGTCGCGAATCATGCTGACTATCCCTATTTCTGACCTGATGATGATGGAGGGAAGTTCATTGATGAAGTAGCTGAAGATGACCTAGAATGCCACCCTGAGGAACTCGGGCAGCGATGTCCCAGAGCTGAGATTGACTGCCAACAATCACAACCATCTTCCTTTATTCTAAATATGACTCCAACCAGTGGAGTGTTTTTTCCCAATTCCCATTGACTCCAATTTTGCTCAGGCTTCCTAATGCCACACTTGGTGGAATGCTTCCTTGATGTCAAGGACAGTCATTCTCACCTTGCCTATGGTGTCCAGCTCTTTTGTCCATGTTTGGATCAAGGCTGTAATGCAGTCAGGAGCTTAGTGTTCGTGATGGAACCCAAGCTGACCGTCAGTGAGCAGACTGTTGCTGAGTAAGTACTACTTGACATGATGTCACCTTTCATTATTTACTGATGATCGAGAGTAGACCGGTTGATTTTGTATTTTTCCATTTGTGTACAGGGCGTCCCTGGGCAATTTTCCATACAGTTAGCAAGATGCCAGTGTTGTAGTTGTACTGGAACAGCTTGGCTAGAGTATAACTAATTCAGTACTATTGCTGACATGTTGTCAGGGCTGTTGGCATTGCAGTATTCAGTACCTTCAGCTGTTTCTTGATACTGTATGCAGTGAACTGAGTTGGCTGGAGATTGACATCTGTGATGTTGGGGACTTCCTGGCACTTCTGGCTGAAGGTGCTTCAGCTTTATCTTTTGCACAGATGCCCTTGGCTCCTCAGCATCATTGAGGCTGCTGATATTTGTGGATTCTCCTCCTGTTGGTAGTTTAATTGTCAACCACCATTCACAATTAGAAGGTGATAGGACTGCAAAACTTAAATCTGATTCATTGTGGGATTACTTAGTTCTGTCTGCTTGCTGCTTCTGCTGTTTGACATGCAAGTAATTCTGTGGTGTAGTGGTCACTAAGTTGACACCTCATTTGTAGGATGCCTGGTGCTGCTGCTGGCATGTCTGTTGGCACTCTTCAAACAGGGTTAATTCGCCGGCTTGATAGTAATGATCATGTGCTAGGTATGAGGTTACTGATTGTATTTGAAAACCATTTTGATGGCTCAAAGCATCACGTGGATGCCCAGTTTTAAGTTATAGAACATAGAACAGTACAGCACAATACAGGCCCTTCGGCCTTCAATGTTGTGCCCAAGATCAAGCTATCTCACTCCCTATCATTCTGGTGTGCTCCATGTGCCTTTCCAGTAACTGCTTGAAAGTTCCTAAAGTGTCCAACTCCATTATCACAGGCAGTGTGTTCTGCACCCCAACCACACTCTGAGTAAAGAATCTACCCCAGACATCCCTCCTATATCTCCCACCATGAACCTTGTAGTTATGCCCCCTAGTAACAGCTATATCCATGAGGAAATAGTCTCTGCATGTCCACTCTATCTCCCTCATCAACTTATAAACCTCTATTAAGTCGCCTCTCGTCCTCCTCCGCTCTAAAGAGAAAAGCCCCAGCTCCCTTAACCTTTCCTCATAAGACCTATCCTCCAAACCAGGCAGCATCCTGGTAAATCTCAAACAAAGAACAACCTGGCACGGGAAACAGGCCCTTTGGCCCAACGAGCCCGCGCCGCCATTTTAACAAAGCATTTTCCTACACCTACCTTGCCCCGTGTGTATGCGAATGGTACCCCTATTGTAGCCAGATTCAGGGGAGAATAGTGTAGGGTCAGTTTGGTACACCAGTCAGCCTAAGAGCACATCTTTGGGGTGTGGGAGGAAACCAGAGCACCCGGAGGAAACCCACGCAATCACAGGGAGAATGCGCAAACTCCCACAGACACTGGCCCAAATCCATGTATCTGCACAGCTAGCAGTGATAGTCACTGAGCTGTTGTGGTGCCCGTCTGCTGGTCCAGGTTTAAGCACGCACATCGACACGAAGTACTAGGCTACTCTCGAAACATCCAAGAGCAGCCCACGCACGACCCACCGTGTGCATGCCCCTCGTTTGACAACAAGGTGGACCGACACCTGTGGATTAAAAGAGACAAAACATTAACATGTACTATTACATTTCCAGTATTGCCCCAAGGCTCTGACCCTTTTTAAAACCGTCTTATATAACCCTCCATCCCTGTTTCACTCATGTGCCTATCTAAGTAAACCTTAAACAAGTCCAGCGTGCCTGCCTCCACCACCTTGGTAGCGCATTCCATACCCCCACGACCCTCTGTGTGAAAAACCTTCCTCTAGTATCCAAATTACACTTCTCCCCCCTCACCCTTAGATCGTGCCCTCTCGTGATAATTGTCTCCAATCTAGGGGAAAGCCTGCCACTGTTGACTCTATCTATACCTTTTATTATTTTATACACCTCTATCAGATCCCCCCCCTTACTCTCTGTCTTTCTAAGGAGAAGAGCCCCAGTTTTCCCAATCTTTCCTCATAACCCAGTCCTTCCATACCAGGCAGCATCCTGGTAAACCTCCTCTTCACTCTCCAATGCTTCCATATCCTCCTCATAGTGAGGTCACTAGAACTACACACAGTATCCCAAATGTGGTCTCACCAAGGTCCTGTATAGTTGCAACCCCACAGCTCTTAAACTCAAACCACCTATTAATAAACGCTAACACACTATAAGCCTCCTTTACTGCTCTATCCACTTGAGTGACAACCTTCAGAGATCTGTGGATATGAACCCCAAGATCTCTCTGTTCCCCCACATTCTTCAGAACCCTGTAGTTAACCTTGTAATCTGCATTCAAGATTGTCCTACTAAAATGAATCACCTTGCACATATCAGGGTTAAGCTCCATCTGTCACATTTCTGCCCAGTTCTGCATTCTATCAGTGTCTCTTTGCAGCCGACAAGAGCCCTCCACCTCATCCACTACTCCACCAATCTTGGTGTCATCAGCAAATTTACTAACCCGCCCTTTAGTTCTCTCTTCCAAGTCATTGATAAAAATTACAAATAGCAGAGCATCCAGCAGTGATCCCTGTGGTACACCACTGGTAACTGGTCTCCAGTCTGAAAATTTTCCCTCCAACACCACCACCTATGAGACAGCCAGTTACTTATCCAATCGGCCATATTTCCTTCTATCCCACACCTCCTTACTTTCTTCATGACCCTACCATGGGGAACCTTACCAAACGCCTTACTAAAATCCATGTATATGATATCAACTGCTCTACCTTCGTCTATCTCTTTAAACTGGCACCATGATAGTTGGACGAAACACAATTTTTCTTCGAGGTCTAAAGTAAAATTGTAAAGGATAGAAGTGGAATGGATAAATGCGACCATGTCATTTTGAAATACACGTTCTATTAAATTTTGTTAAGATATTCATTTTGGATATTGAGATTTAGTTACTGAGAAGAAATAAAAGAGGAAATATTTTACCTTACTGTATTTGCATCACAGCAGTCTTCTTTCACCAGTGTAAAATTAGCTGTCTCTACCCATTTCTAAACCAACTGACTGCCCAAGTCCTAATTCATGCCAGTGCTCACCTGGCCTGCCTTCCATTCTTAATGCTCTGTAATTCTTAGTTCAGCCAAGTTCCACTAAGTGCTATTATTCTTGTTCTTGCTAATTTATCTTGGCTTCTCGTGCGCAAATACTATTTAGAATTGAGATTGTTAATGAGGGAAATTGAAATTGGCCTGTTTCATTTGTTAAAATTTTTCTCTCAACCTGCATATTTATATTTTGAAAAGCTACTTTCCTCCTCTTCAGTCTTAAGTTTAAAAAAATGCAATATTTTGTTCCTGAGTTTGGATGTTCTAAGCTCTCGACAAAATTGCAGTAGCTATTTTTGTTACTTTGTGGTGGGTGACGATGTAATCTTTCTTGCAGGTGTTGCTCTTTTTAGGGACCTTGGGAAATTGATAAACCAAATAGTGTTCATTTAGAAGTTTTAATTTCCAATGCTAATGCATTTTAGATTGCAAAGTAAGAGTTCATGAGAAAGGTTATGGAAATTTGTTGCATTCTTAAGGAAAACAGTCTGCTCTTCTAGCAAAGGCATTCAGTAAACTGTTGTTAATTACACCTGAATAAGGAGCCAGGGCTTAAAATAACAGCAGTAGTAATGACTCAGCACCACACACCTATGTCTGATATGATGTGGTGTTTATTTTTTCTGAGTATTCTTACAATTCTACATTGTAGAATATCTTAATTCTACAATTAAGAGCATCTTAATTTTGATTAAAGCTTTCTAAATATTGTATGTGCTAAAAGCAGATTGCCTGAGGGTTATATGTTGGATGTTTGGTGACCTAGCACTCCTGTGTTTCAGTGGCAAATGCACCTTTTGTAGTTTTGCTGAATGCACCCCTGCAAAGCTGAAAGATAATCCTTCATTGATTTAGTCAATTTCAACTGGAGCAGTGAAAATACTTTTAACTTGATTGAAATGAGAAGCCCCTATTTCCACAAGTGAATATTAAAAATATCCTCATTGTTCATTTTAAACTGCTCAAAGAAATAGAAACTAGTTTGGTTTAATAAGAATTAAACCAAAATTCCTGTGATTATGAAAGAGTGCATTTCTGATATGCCAGAGGAAAAGATGAAAATTTAGGAAGAAGCATTCCATCAGAACTCTTGTTAACCTACCTTTTTCCTTCACATTCTGGTATTGTATACATCTGTATCATTTTTTAAGGAAGGACATTTAGTAAGACGGTGAGTTTAATATTGTATCCTCCTTAGAGTTGATGATTCATAGTTTAGGTTGAGTGGAGCTGTACCTGCTGCTTAGTTAAACTACTGTGTACTGTCTTTTTAGTGAGATTGCAAATAGAAAATTATTTGGAACTGAAGTCTCACTAAGATGATAAGGTGGCTTGTAGGAGGACAGTGAAAATGTCTTTTTAGTGCAGCTTGGAGGTATATTTTCTGATTTGAGGATAACATGTCAAAACCCAGCAGGAGTACAGAGTAAATTGTAAACATTGTGGATAAATTGTGCACGTTGTCTACGTTGATCTTAGTAAAGCTTTTGAGAAGGTCCCTCATAGTCAGCTCATACAGAAAATTAAGATGCACGAGATCCACGGCCACTTGGATTCAAAATTGGTTGCCCGTAGAAGTCAGAGAATAGTGGTGGAAGCGTGTTTCTTTTGCTGGAGATCCATGACTGATGATAGGGTTAGTAAGTTTGCAGATGACACAAAGATAGGTGGAGTTGTAGAAAGTTGTCAACAGATACAGCAGGATATGGATCAGTTGCAGATATGGGTGGATAATTGGCAAATGGAGTTTAATCTGGGTAAGTGAGGCGCTGCACTTTGGGAGATCAAATATTAAGGGTAAGCATTCAGTTAATGGCAGGGCCCTGAAGAGCATTGATATACAGAGGGATCTTGGGGTTCAGGTTCCTTATTTGAGAAAGGATATACTCGCACTGGAGGAGGTGCAGAGGTGATCCACTCTGTTAATTCTGGAGTTGAGAGGGTTGGCTTATGCGAAGAGACTGAGTAGACTGGGACTATACTCATTGGAATTTAGAAGAATGAAGGGGGAACTTGTAGAAACACAAAATTATGAAGGGAATCGGTAAGATGGAAGCACGGAGGTTGTTTGCATTGGTGGGTGAAACTAGAGCTGGGGGCATAGCCTCAAAATAGGGCAGAGCATATTTAGGACTGAGTAGGGGAGGAACTCCTTTACCCAAACCGTTGTGAATTTGGAATTCCCTGCTCAATGAAGCAGTTGAGGCTACCTCGTTGAATGTTTTTAAGGCAAAGATAGATTTTTGAACAGTAAAGGAATTAAGTGTTATGGTGCTTAGCGGGTAAATGGAGCTGAGTCCACAGTAAGATCAGCCATGATCTTACTGAATGACGGAGCAGGTGCAAGGGGCCAGATGACCTACTCCTGCTCCTAGTTATTATGTTCTTAAGTTCTTAGCTCCCTGAAAGTGGCCACACAAGTAGACAGGTAAAGACACAGGAAAGAAGGTGTAGGGCATGCTTGCCTTTGTTGGTCAGGGCATTGTGTAGCGTCAGGATGTCATGTCGCAGCTTTATAAAACTTTGGTTAAGTCGCCCTGAGAGTATTGCCTTCAATTCTGGTCACCATGTTACAGGAAAGATGTAGAGGTTTGGAGAGGTTGCAGAAGAGGTGTACCAGGATGGCTGCCTGGATTACAAGGTATAAGCCAAAAGGAGTGGCTAGACAATCTAGGGCTGTTTTCTCTGGCGGAGGCTGAAAGGAGACCTGATGGTCCATAAAATTATGAGAGGCACGGATAGGGTTGACAGTCAGAATCTTTTTCCCAGAGTTGTAATGTCAAATACTAGAGGGCATGTGCTTAAGATGAGAGGGGTAAAGTTCAAAGATGATGTGAGAGGCAAGTATTTTTACACAAAGTAGTAGGTGTCTGAAACACACGGCCAGGAGGCAGATAGGATAGGGGTGTTTAAGGGGCTTTTAGATAGCACATAAATATACAAGGTATGGATTGATATGGATCAAGGGCAGATACAAGAGATTGGTTTAATTTGGCATCATGTTTAGCACAACATCGTGGGCCAAAGGGCCTGTTCCTGGGCTTGTACTGTTCTATCTACACTTGATTAATGAATGTTTATATGCAAAAAAAAGGTGCACTTTGCTTCATAGTTGCAATGCAGCTAAAAATGGCACGAGTGTGAAATAGATAACGTATAAAATTGAGTTTTGGATTATTGATTTGAATTACTTTAAATTTATCAAAGGAAAGCTGGTTTAGGATATGAATGTGATATCGCCATTAAAGATCAGAAGTACTTTCAGACATAATGTTTAATGTGCAGGACACTTTATTCTGTACCTAACCAATAAGGTTGGCAGGAATTACACAAGATTCCATTCTCTAGCACAGACTTAACTCATTTTGATCCTGCCACAAAAATTAAGCATAAAAGTAAAATGCAAATCCTTCTATAAAAGTTTACTCAACATAATTCAGAAACAATTAACAGGACCTTTATAAGTCTAATCCCAAACATTAACTATTTGATCAGGATTTGTGACTTGGGGAAGGAACTTTGGACAGCAATGCCCTCTTAAATGGTCTAAACAAGCCACTCAGTTCAAGAAGGGATGGGCATTACAATATACCTATAGCCTACCAATGCACTATTTTAAGTGCACGCAGCTAAGCAAAATACATACATACACTCATTCCCCAAAACTAACTTGGCTTTCTGCCAGGTAGTAGACAGAATCTAGGGATAGCATGGACATTATAACCTTTGCCAGTTAAGACCACTGGTCCGGGTTTTTATATCCAAAATTACCTCAGTATTCCTGTAAACCAACTGGTTCAGAGCTATACACAAACTCACATTTGAATTCTATTGTTTCTGTGTCTGAGGGCTTGCTTCAAACTCATTTGTTCAATTCAAAAGTCTGTTTTGCTATGCTGGAAGACTGGGTGCTGCTTTGGATACAAATGTTGCTCTTTAGAGACAATGCTATATGATTTATTTTGGTTTTCTTAGCATTTTTCAGTATTTTCAAACACAAAAGTTAAACAAGTTTTAAGCTTACATATGCAACTTCATAACATAGGAGACAAAAACGAGACAATTTTGAAGAATTATCAGAATGTTTCTTAATGAGAAGATACAAATGCATCCCACAGAACCTGTCTTTTACTACAAACTATTGCGAGAATGTAAGTGATGAAGAATGAATGAGATGCAGCAGTATGAATGCAACTTGATGAGAGCTTAAATGAGACATGAGACTGGTCTTAAAGATGGGTGAATTGTCAAAGAAAATTACTGCAAATACATTAGCTACTTATTAATAAGAACATAAGAACTAGGAGCAGGAGTAGGCCATCTAGCCCCTCGCGCCTGCTCCACCATTCAATAGATCATAGCTGATCTTCTTGTGGACTCAGCTCCACTTAGCCGCCTGCTCCCCATAGCCCTTGATTCCTTTACTGTTCAAAAGTTTATCTATCCTTGCCTTAAAAACATTTAATGAGGTAGCCTCAACTGCTTCACTGGGCAGGGAATTTCACAGATTCACAACCCTTTGTGTGAAGAAGTTCCTCCTCAACTCAGTGCCAAATCTGCTTCCCCTTACTTTAAGGCTGTGCCCCCTAGTTCTAGTCTCACCCGCCAGTGGAAACAACTTCCCTGCTTCTATCTTACCTATTCCCTTCATAATGTTTTATGTTTCTATAAAATCTCCCCTCATTCTTCTGAATTCCAATGAGTATAGCCCCAGTCTACTCAGTCTCTCCTCATAAATCAACTCTGGAATCAATCTAGTGAATCTCCTCTGTACCCCCTGCAGTGCCTTTATATCCTTTCTCAAGAAAGGAGACCAAAACTGTACACAGTACTCAGATGTGGCCTCACCAGCACGTTATACAGCTGCAACATAATCTCGCTGTTTTTAAACTGCATCCCTCTAGCAATGAAGGACAAAATTCATTTGCCTTGTTAATTACCTGCTGCACCTGCAAACCAACTCCTTGAGATTCCTGCACAAGGACACCCAGGTCCCTCTGCACAGCAGCATGTTGCAATTTTTTACCATTTAAATAATAGTCCATTTTGCTATTATTCCTACCAAAATGGATAACCTCACGTTTACCAACATCGTACTCCTGCCAGACCCTCGCCCACTCACTTAGATTATCTGTATCCCTTTGCAGACTTTGTGTCTTCTGCACACTTCGCTCTTCCATGCATCTTACTGTCATTGCGAATTTTGACACATTTTGGTCCCCAACTCCAAATCATCTATGTAAATTGTAAACAGTTGCAATACTGCAATTCGATAATGTGACTGAACACATTGACGAAGGAAGTGCCGTGGACGTAGTGTACATGGACTTCAGCAAGGCGTTTGATAAGGTCCCCCATGCAAGACTTCTTGAGAAGGTGAGAGGGCATGGGATCCAAGGGCCTTTGGCCTTGTGGATCCAGAACTGGCTTGCCTGCAGAAGGCAGAGAGTGGTTGTGGATGGGGCTTTTTCTGAATGGAGGTCAGTCACCAGCGGAGTGCCTCAAGGATCTGTTCTGGGACCCTTGTTGTTTGTCATTTTCATAAATGACCTGGATGAGGAAGTGGAGGGATGGGTAAGTAAGTTCGCTGATGACACGAAGGTCGGTGGTGTTGTGGATGATCTGGAAGGATGGCAAAAGTTGCAGCAGGACATAGATAGGATGCAGGACTGGGCGGAGAAGTGGCAGATGGACTTCAACGCGGATAAATGTGTTGTCGTCCATTTTGGCAGAACCAACGGGATGAACGAGTACACTATTAAGGGCAGAAGTCTGAGTAGTGTTGAGGAGCAGAAGGATCTTGGGGTCCGGGTCCACAGGACTCTTAAATCGGCCTCGCAGGTGGAGGAGGTGGTCAAGAAGGCGTATGGTGTACTGGCCTTCATTAATCGAGGGATTGAGTTTAGGAGTCGGGAGGTAATGCTGGAACTTTATAAGACCCTTGTCAGGCCTCATTTGGAGTATTGTGCGCAGTTCTGGTCGCCTCACTATAGGAAAGATGTAGAAGCTATTGAAAGGGTGCAGAGGAGATTTACAAGGATGTTGCCTGGACTGGGAGGCATGCCTTATGAAGTTAGGTTGAGGGAGCTGGGACTCTTTTCCCTGGAGAGACGAAGGTTGAGAGGCGACCTGATAGAAGTTTACAAAATGTTGAGAGGAATAGATAGGGTGGACTCTCAGAGGTTATTTCCCCGGTTTGAAATGGTCGCTACGAGAGGACACAGATTTAAGGTGCGGGGAGGGAGGTTCAGAAGTGATGTTAGGGGTAAGTTTTTCACTCAGAGGGTGGTGAGTGAATGGAATCGGCTGCCGTCAGTGGTGGTGGAGGCGAACTCGCTGGGGTCTTTTAAAAGACTTCTGGATGAGTATATGGGGTTTAATGAGATTGAGGGTTATAGATAGGTCTGTAGGTTGGTAGGTGATGTGGTCGGCGCAACTTGTGGGCCGAAGGGCCTGTTTGTGCTGTAGTGTTCTATGTTCTATGTTCTATGTTCTATACCAACACTGATCCCTGAGGCACAACGCTAGTCACTGATTCATATTCATAGATTACTCTGAGCTTTATAGAAATGAGAAAAGAATCCTTTTTAAAAATTCAGCTTTTAGGTTTAACTGAATAGATAATGACTCGACTGAAACCCAATAACAGTAAGAGGTTGAGTACACCATGTGATATAATACGGATTAGTGTACACCAGAAAAATCATACATCGTGATATTGTTGAGGTGAGATGCTAGTATCTCTGGACTAAGTAGTTTGGAATATGAAGAAAATACAGCCTGGGCTGAGAGTCATGAACTTGTTTTTGCAAATCATGTGCATCTACCAGTTTCTTTACAGCCCTAAATCCCAAATAAAGTTAAATGTCTGATTTTTTTTGAATCCCCACTCTTCATCTGCCCTGGACTCATTACATATCACAATTTGTGTGATCATCTTTCTGTATTTATTTCTACAATTTCCAATTCTTTCCCTAACTAGATATTTTCTAGCTTCTGTTTTGAAGTAGCTAACTGGCTGCTTATGCTGGAAGAATGATTGATTTGCATACAATACTGTTCTGCAGGAAATTGCTTTCATCACTTTTGAGGTTACCTTTACCCACTAGTTCTGGGCTCACTGTTGTACCTATAACTTAGCGTTTTGACGATCTGCAATTGTCTTTTCCCAAGTAATCTTTCCAATTGGAAATAAATGCCCCAAGTGTCCATGTTAATTAAAACTTTAAAGCCCTGAAATAATCCTCATTAATATTTTGCAATGTTAATGGAAGAACAATATCGGTCAGATGTCCAAACCCGTGTAAACTGCTGTCAGTATTTGCAAGGCTTTCTATTTGCAGCTGATACTTTTGTATCAGGAAATAATGACGATGAAATGTTAGGTGTCATCTTGCGTTCCTTTTCCTGAAAAGGAGGTATTTGTTCATGTGCAGTAGGCTTTGGTAAATCCAGTAAACAAAGTTAACTAATTTTGTTCAAGCTTTAATATTATCATCTTTTTTGGAACTCATCATCCACTAAGAAGTAGGAGCTCTTGATATGGTTGTTTCTGAGGCTGGAATGGAGTTTCTTTTGAAACAGTGTGCAGAGGAAGTATTTAGTATGCATGTTTTTTCTAACTGTCTCCTTGGCTATTTGCTCAGTTTATGGTAGCTTCAAATGTAAGTCCTGAGAGTATTGGCTGCCAGTTTTTATACTAGTTTGGCATGGTTCTGTTTGCATTCAGCCAATGATCACATAGAGAGTTTTAGATTTAGTATTGATTGTAGACCTTTTTTATCTTCATCCTCCATATTCAAAGCTCCCTCCTGACATGCTTTTTCTTGCTGGCAGGTCATGATTTTCTGTGGAGCTCTGCTTTCCGTTTTAATGGTTGAATACTTTTGCTGTCACTTAGGACATTAATGCTCCCTCTTGCAATCAAAGAACTAATGAGTGCAACCCAAATCAAGATATTAGATTAATGGGAGGGTCACCTGACTGTTCCTTTGAGTAATTTGCACTCTGCACAATGTTGTCACTTTTTTCCTGTCCCATTGCAACCAAGTAAGAAGTCTCTCAACACCAGGTTAAATTCCTTAACTAAAGTTAAGGAGTATAAAAAATGCAAGAAGCTACTTAAGAGGGAAATCTGGAGGGCTAAAAGAAAGCATGAGGTTGCTTTGAACATAAGAACATAAGAAATAGGAGCAGGAGTAGGCCATCTGGCCCTTCGAGCCTGCCCCGCCATTCAATAAGATCATGGCTGATCTGTCGTGGCTCAGTTCCACTTTCCAGCCCTCTCCCCATAACCCTTAATCCCCTCTCTTATCAAAAACCCATCAACCCGCTTCTTGAACATATTTAGCGAGGCAGCCTCCACCACTTCAACGGGTAGAGAATTCCAGAGATTCACCACCCTTTGAGTGAAGAAGTTCCTCCTCAACTCCGTTCTAAAACGCCCCCCCTTTATCTTGAGGCTGTGCCCCCTAGTCCTAGTGTCTTTTTTGAGCGGGAAGAGTCTCTCCACCTCTATCCTATCCATCCCATTCATCATCTTATACGTCTCAATGAGATCTCCCCTCATTCTTCTAAACTCCAACGAGTACAAGCCTAGTTTATTCAGCCTCTCCTCATAGCTCAACCCCCTCAACTCCGGTATCAGCCTAGTAAACCTCCTCTGCACTCCCTCCAAGGCCAAAATATCTTTGCGCAGGTGCGGCGCCCAAAACTGCACATAGTACTCCAGCTGCGGCCTCACCAATGCCCTATACAGCTGCAGCAAGACCTCCCTACTTTTATATTCAATCCCCTTCGCTATGAAGGCCAGCATCCCATTTGCCTTCCTGACCACCTGCTGCACCTGCAAGCTGGGTTTTTGCGACTCATGCACAAGGACCCCGAGGTCCCTCTGCACCGTCGCCTGCTGCAGTTTTTCGCCCCGTAAGTAATAGTCCTTCCTACCATTATTCCTACCAAAGTGGACCACCTCACACTTGCCAACATTAAATTCCATTTGCCATTTCCTGGCCCATTCGCCCAGCCTATCTAGATCCTTCTGCAGACTCTCCACACCCTCCGCACAATTTGCCGTTCCCCCAATCTTGGTGTCATCAGCAAATTTCGACACCCTACACTCGGTTCCCTCCTCCAGATCATCTATATAAATGGTAAAAAGCTGAGGCCCCAGCACTGACCCCGGGGCACTCCACTAGTCACCATCCGCCAATCCGAATAGCACCCGTTGACCCCCACTCTCTGCCTCCTATTTGACAACCAATCCTCTATCCACGCTAACACCCTACCCCCAACTCCAAGTCCCCTGACCTTCTGCAATAACCTCTTGTGAGGTACTTTGTCAAACGCCTTCTGAAAATCCAGAAAGACCACATCCACCGGCTCTCCTCTATCGACCGCCCTAGACACATCCTCATAGAACTCCAGTAAATTTGTCAGACACGACTTCCCTTTAATGAAACCGTGCTGCGTCTGCTCTGTCAAGCAATTCCCTTCAAGATGCCTCGCAATTTCCTCCTTAATGACGGATTCTAACATTTTACCTACCACAGACGTTAAACTAACCGGCCTATAATTCCCTGCCTTTTGCCTGGCACCCTTCTTAAACAACGGCGTAACATTAGCCGTTTTCCAATCCTCCGGCACTTCCCCGGAATCCAGCGACGTCTGGAAAATAACCACCAATGCATCCACTATAACCTCCGCCATTTCTTTCAGAACCCTCGGATGCATTCCATCCGGTCCTGGGGACTTGTCCACAATCAGCCCCTCCAGTCTGTCGAGCACCGCCTCTCTAGTAACAGTAATGTCATTAAGACCCTCCAGTCCTACCACCTTTCCGTCGCTAACACCCGGCAAATTATTCACGTCCTCCTCCGTGAAGACAGAAACAAAAAAGTTATTCAATACCTTAGCCATATCCCCATCCCCTACCACTAGGTCCCCTTTCTCATCCTCTAAAGGACCAACGTTCACCCTAGCCAGCCTCTTCCTTTTTATATATTTATAAAAACTCTTGCTATCCTTTTTTATATTAAGCGCTAGCCCAGCTTCATAGTTTCTCCTACCCTCCTTTATCAGCTTCTTTGTCAATCTTTGTTGACATTTAAACCTCTCCCAATCCTCTTCTCGCCCACTACTCTTAGCTACTCTAAATTCCTCCGCTTTTAATTTAACACTTTCCTTCACCTCCTTCGTTATCCACGGCTTATTACCTCTCCTCCTACAGTCCTTTTTGACCATCGGAATAAATTTCTGCTGAGCACCAAGAAAGATCTCCTTAAAGATCCTCCACTGCTCCTCAGCAGACCCTCCCTCCAATGCACTCCCCCAGTCCACATTCGCCAATTCTTCTCTCATCCTACCGTACAGACAGAGTGAAGGAAAATCCAGAGAGCTTCTATAGGTATGTTAGGAGTAAAAGGATAATGAGGGATAAAATTGGTTCTTTTGAAGACCAGAGTGGTAGACTGTGTATGGAACCAAAGGAGAAGGGGGAGATACTAAATGGGTTTTTTGCATCCGTATTTACTGAGGAAACGGGCATGGAGTCTACGGAAATTGGGCAAACAGGTAGGGAGGTCATGGAACCTTTACAGATTAAAGAGGTGGTGGTGGTGCTGGCTGTCTTGAGGCAAATCAGAGTGGATAGATCCCCAGGACCGGACAGGGTATTCCCACGGACCTTGAGGGAGGCTAGTGTTGAACTTGCAGACGTATTTAAAATGTCAATATTCATAGGGAACGTGCTGGATGATTGGATGGTGGCTCACGTTGTTCTGTTGTTTTAAAAAAAGACTCCAAAAGAAATCCGGGAAATTACAGACCAATAACTTTGACGTCGGTGGTTGGCAAGTTATTGCAAGATGTGGTAAGGGATAGGATCTATAAATATTTGGATAGACAGGGACTTAGTAGGGAGAGTCAACATGGCTTTGGGCGTGGTAGGCCATGTTTGACCAATCTGTTAGTTTTTCAAGGAGGTCACCAGGAAAGTGGATGTTGTCTACCTGGATTTTAGCAAGGCCTTTGACAAGGTCCCTCATGGGAGGTTAGTTAGGAAGGTTCATTCGCTAGGTATCGATGGGGAGGTTGTAAATTGGATTAGACGCTGACTCAATGGAAGAAGCCAGAGAGTGGTTGTGGAGGATTGCTTCTCTGAGTGGAGGCCTGTGACTAGTGGAGTGCCGCAGGGATCAGTGTTGGGTCCATTGTTGTTTGTCATCTATATCAGTGATCTGGATGATAATGTGGTAAATTGGATCAGCAAATTTGCTGATGATACAAAGATTGGAGGTGTAGTGGACAGTGAGGAAGGTTTTCAAAGCTTGCAGAGGGACTTGGACCAACTAGAAAAATGGGCTGAAAAATGGCAAATGGACTTTAATGCAAACAAATGTGAGGTACTGCACTTCGGAAGGACAAACCAAAGTAGAACGTACAGGCTAAATGGTAGGATTCTGAAGAGTGCAGTTGAACAGAGGGATCTGGGAAAACAGGTACAGAATTCCCTAAAAGTGACGTCACAGGTGGACAGGGTCGTAAAGAGTGCTTTTGGTACATTGGCCTTTATAAATCGGAGTATCGAGTATAAAAGTTGGAGTGTTATGGTAAGGTTGTAGAAGGCATTGGTGAGGCTGAATTTAGAGTATTGTGTACAGTTTTGGTCATCTAGTTACAGGAAGGATGCAAATAAGGTTGAAAGAGTGCAGAGAAGGTTCACAAGGATGTTGCCGGGACTTGAAGCTGAGTTACAGAGGGAGACTGAATAGGTTAAGACTTTATTTCCTGGAGCGTAGGAGAATGAGGAGAGATTTGTTACAGGTGTATAAGATTTTGGTGGGTATAGATAGAGTGAATGCAAGCAGGCTTTTTCCACTGAGGCTAGGGGAGAAAAAAACCAGAGGGCGTGAGTTAAGGGTGAAAGGAGAAAAGTTTAAGGGGAATATTAGGGGGGGGCTTCTTCACACAGAGTGGTGGGAGTGTGCAATGAGCTGCCGGATAAAGTGGTAAATGCAGGGTCACTTTTAAGAAAAACTTGGACAGGTCCATGGATGAGAGGGGTGTGGAGGGATATGGTTCAAGTGCAGGTTAGTGGGGCTAGGCAAAAAATAGTTTGGCACAGACAAGAAGGGCCAAAGGCCTGTTTCTGTGCTGTAATTTTCTGTGGTTCTATGATTCTAAACCCGGTGGTGTGAGACTTTTTACTGTGTTTACCCCAGTCCAATGCCAGCATCTCCATGCCATTGCGACCATTGCAGCCAAGGTACTTGTTAAATGTGAAGGTTTGTTTTTTTAAAGAATGAAGAAGATCATTATAATACTATATTATTGTTGATTGAAATTCCAATCAAACCATAAAATAATTCTGCGCACTGATATTACCTTAATTTGAACAAAAGCTCTGAATTTAGGTGTACCACTCATCTAAACTGCTAAAAGTTAACTCGATTTGCTGTCAATTGATGCAATGTTACCACCTTGTCCTCTGTTACAGTAGGAGTCTTGTGTTCCCCTTCTGTGGACAAAAGTTAGTTCATACAAGGTAATAAGTCAAATAGCATTTTGTGGCAGCGAAGCCTTTAAGTTTTTGTTGGAAGATTATACTTGGGGATATAGTGTTTATTTCCTTCGTGGTTTGGATAATATGGTTTACTTTTGTGATTTTTTTTAAATGCAAGTTCTGTTTTTTGGCTCCATGATTAGTGTTGTTATGACGAAACTCTCCAAATCTGTATGATGAAAACGGAATGTGATCAGTAATAGAAATAGCAGGAAGCATGTCAGAGCTTAATCTTGGAGGTCATATTAGAAACTATTGGCACTTTGTCTCCTGATTTTGATGTCATCTTTTGCGCTTTAGTTGTGCTGCTATTTGTGTCTCAATTCCAGTGCACCATAATCTGCAAATACCAATGCCATGGCAGCAAAGAAAGAGATAAACAAAGAGTACACACTTGTATGTTGATACACATGCTAAAAGTTCAGTTAGGGTGTACATAGTCTCTGATTAACCATGGTTGAAAATAGTTCATGCTTTGAAAGGCTGACATGCATACAGGAGTTGGTTGAGCAGGTGAGGGAGGGGAAGAAAAATTGAAGAATTATTTGTACATTCCTCCTTAAATTGACATCTCCTTAAATTAAATCCTATAATGCTATCTCGAACTATTATCAGTTTTCTTCATCAAACCGCAATATGCATTATGATCTATGGTGGTCCTTCCTTTTTTGGTTAACTATAATATATTATGCAGAACTTGGAAGTGGCATTAATGATGGGAGTGTAAATTTCTTTTTAAAATGATATGATCTGAGCAAATTTCTGTATGCAAGTTATTCCCAAATATCATATATTATTTCCTTTGGATTGATGAAAATAGCCTGCATTGTGGTTTAAATTGCCTGGGAAATAAATATTTTTTAGCTTGTGTGTTGTGCAGTGACATAAAGCTCTTGATTCAGCTGCTTGCTGAAATGTTTCAAGCATTCATGTTATCACATTGACCAGTGGGAAAACACTGGTAAAGTGCAACTTAATGTACTATTTTACTACATAATACTGTTAAATGCTTCCTACAAGCTGCTGTTTGTTTAATTATTCTAATATTAAATATGCCTTTTTTCTATCATTTGTCTATTGGATTCACTGCCCCCAATGCAGTTGCCTCTATACGGGGGAGACTAAATGCAGACAGAGTGACTACATTGTGAAAAGCCTTCCCTCGGTCCACGAGCATTAGTCCAATCTTTCTGTTACGTGCCATTTTAGTTCAGTTTGCTCTCACCCACATGTCCATCCTTGGCCTGCTGTAATGCTACTGTGAAGCCCATACAAGCTGGAGGAGCAGCATCCCATCTTCCAGCTGCCTTCTCCATCTTAATCTCGTGCCCCCCCGCCCCCCATATCCCATAAATGCATTGCCTCAATGCAAAGCACCCCCAGGCCAATTGTCTTTTGTTCTTAAAATTGCTATGTTTTGTTGCAATTTCTACAGCTCTAACTCATTCTACCGCTTCTGTTCTGACAAAGAATCAAAGGACTTGAAACGTTAACTCTGTTTCTCTCCTAATAGATGTTGGCAGACCTGCTGAGTTTTTCCAGTGTCCCCTGTTTCTGTATGCTTATTGATTTATGTACATTTGAAGCAATGAAAGGTATTTAGTGAAGATCATAATTGTGATTCCAGGATGCTGGTTGTGTCATACAAACAAGAAAAGCTCAGTGGGTTTGGCAGTTGTCTGTGGAGGAAGAAGCAGAATTAACGTTTTCAGTCGAATTAGTCCTTTTTGGTGCTGCCTTGAAACATTGACTCTTTTTCTCTCTCCACAGATGCCTCAGACCTGCTGATTTTACCAACACTGTTTTTATTTCAAATTTCCAGCATCCACAGTACTTTGCTCATTCTTTGTTTCAGCTTAGAATCATAGAATACCTTCTCTGCAGAAGGAGGCCATTTGGTCCGTGGAGTCTGCACTGACTCTCTGACAAAACATCTTATCCAGGCCCTGTCCCCTTAGCTCCACACATGTACCTCGCTAATCCCCCTAACCTACACCTTGGAACACTAAGGGACAATTTAGCATGCCTAGTCCACCTAACCTGCACATCTTTGGAATGGGAGGAAACTGGAGTACCCAGAGGAAATCCACGCCCGGAAGAAGTCCATGCAGTCACCCAAGGCTGCAGTTGAACCTGGGTCATGGCGCTTCAAGGCAGCAGTGCTAACCACTCAGCCACCATGCTGACATTGCCCTACTGGTTATCGTTTTTGCCTTGGGGTCAGAAGGTTATGGATTCAGGCACTGCCTACTGGCCTTGAGTTGAGAATCAGGGCTGAACTTCAGTCCTATGCACTGAGGGAGTGCTGTGTTATCAGAGATGTCTTCCTTTACTGAGACTTTGTTGTTTCTGATGCTATAGCCAACACTATGCCTTCAACATAGAAAGAAATAACAGAATATGTATTTTTAAAAGACAGCCTCCTTAACCATTTTGTGATTCTGTTAAAAGCAAATTACTGTGGAAGCTGGAATTTGAAACAAAAACATAAATGCTGGAAAATCTCAGTAGCGCTCTCAGCATCTGTGGAGAGAGAATCGAGTTAACCTTTTGAGTGCTGCAGAAAGCCATTCAGCAATGGTCTGTGTGAAAGAATTATGCAATAAAAGATGATGAGGTTTTGGCTGATCAGGCTATAAATTTGCAGATTGTATTAGCATGGGTGGTATGTGTGAAAAATTAATTACATATGATGAGGAGGGTTATAGTCGATAACAGTTGGTATATGGGAGGAACCCAAAGTTACCATCGATACTGACAGAAGCTCCTCTGGCATTAGAAGGGACAAGCATTAGTTCTATTCTTTCCACATATCTGAATGCCATTCCTGCAGGGAGAAAGGCCTTCAATAAGGTCGAGTTTTCAGAGCAGATATGATGAGCCCTAAGGCCATCGGGAGTATATTTCAAAAAGGAATACTTTGAAAGAGAGGGCATAAAAGAGTAGAAAAAAGAGCCAGGTATAGTGATAGGGATGGATGGCAAGGTAGTTATGTTACAACATGGTATTCAGATAGTGCAAACCCACTCTTCAAGAGTAATGGGAATTGATTATGAATTTGGAGATGTAAAAATATGAAAAGCACCGTGTGCCTCACATACACAGACTTTGAGCAACTGTTTTTTTTAGTTTACTTAGGGCATCATGATCGGCTTGGGCTTGGAGGTCCAAAGGGCCTATTCCTGTACTATTGTTGTTTGAGTCTGGATGACAAATTCTGGTTCTGACGAAGGGTCATCCACACTCAAAACATTAACTCTGTTACTTAGAAACATATAAGATAGGAGCAGGAGGAGGCCATTTGGCCCTTTGAGCCTCCTCCACCATTCACTACGATTATGGCTGATCATCCATCTCAATAGCCTAATCCTGCTTTTTCCCCATAACCTTTGATCCCATTCGCCCAAAGTGCCATATCCAGCCACTGCTTGAATGTTTTGGCATCAACTGCTTCCTGTGGTAATGAATTCCACAGGCTCACCACTCTTTGGGTGGAGAAATGTCTCTTCACCTCTGTCTTAAATGGTCTACCCTGAATCCTCAGACTGTGGCCCCTTGTTCTGGACTCCCCCACCATTGGGAATATCCTCCCTGCATCCTAACCTAGTCAATCTCACTCATACATCAGTCCTGCCATCCCCGGAATCAGCCTGGTAAACCTTTGCTGCACTTCTCGAGAGCAAGAACATCCTTCATCAAAAAAGAGACCAAAACTGCGCGCAGCTCTCTAGGTGTGGCCTCACCAAGGACCTATATAGTTGCAACAATACATCCCTGCTCCTGTCCTCAATCTCTCGCAGTGAAGACCAACATGCCATTCGCTGCTTTTTACCTCCTGTTGCACCTGCATGCTTACCTCCAGTGACTGGTGCACAAGGACACCCAGGTCCTATCCCACTGCACACACTTTTCTCCCACTTTACAGCCGTTTGAATAGTAATCTGCTGCCTTGTTTTTCCTTCCAAAGTGAATAGCTTCACACTTATCCAAATTATACTGCATCTGCCATTGATTAGCCTACTCACCCAACCTGTCAAAATCATTCTGAAGGATTTCTGCATCCTCGTCACCAGTTCACCGTCCCACCCAACTTGATATCATCTGTTATCTCTCCACAGATGCTGTCAGACCTGCTGAGGTTTTTCAGCGTTTTCTGTTTTTGTTATTATGATTATGTTTCTGATTTGCCTAATTGCTACTTACGGCATTCACTGATGGAAAAGAAACATCGACCATTAAAATCTGCATCCAAAAGTTTCTCTTTGTGTAGAGTAGTTTCAGCATTTTAGGTATGGTAGGTAAGGATATGATTGGCACAACTTGTGGGCCGAAGGGCCTGTTTGTGCTGTAGTGTTCTATGTCCTATGTGAATATAGATAGTAATAGACAAACTGATTTTTGCCTTTCTTTTGTCTGAAGTTTATATGCTTAACTAAAGCCCATGCACCAATCACCCTGCTACCTGTCCAACAGCAGAATTTTAAAATCCTGATCCTTGTTTTCAGTTTCTTCCATAGCTTTGCTCCTCCCTATCTGTGTAACTTCCTCCAGCCTCTCAAACTTTGAATCTCTGCACTCCTTAAATCCTGACCTCCAGATTTTAATTTGGACCATTGATGGCTTGCTTTCAGCTCCCCTCACTCCAAGCTCTGGAATTCCCTCCCTAAACTTCTGATCTTCCTTTTTCTCTCTCTCTCTTTCTCTCCCCCTTCTTCCCCCCCTCTTTAAATAAAAATGTGCCCCTTTGATCAAGCTTCTGGTCATCTTTCCCAATTCTTTCTCCCTGTTGCTCAGTGTCAGAATGTTTTAGTTGATATCATGCTTAAAACTGAGATGATATCCTATACAAATGCAAATTGCTTCATATGAAAACATTGCAAACTATTTTCCTCAAAAAATATCTGTTTTTTGTTGCCTGGGTTACCAGCATCTGTACACCTTCCTTTCCAGGGTATCCTCTGTTTGCACATTGCTTTTGAAAAAAGGCAATACCATTATACACATTTGAAAACATGAGTGTTGCATTTCTGTTAGGCTAGGGAGTAGAGCTTGTACCTGTTTTGTCCTTTGAATGCAAACTCTTTTGGAGCAATGCAATGTGAAGGCTTCAGAGAGTGTTTCATTGTGATCAAGGTTCCTGTGCGAATGATCTGATGTTAAATTCATATAATTTGAAGTAGGAGCCAAATGATGCGTATTGTCAAATTTGCTGCCTTCATTTGGAGTTTTTAACTAATGTTTATCACTAGTTTTCACTTTTGATTCCAATTATTTTCCAGTTTTAAAACAAAACTAGAAAGGATATGAAATAATCAACTTTGTAAGCCAAATTAAAAACCTTTTAGATTGCATGATTTGAAGTTTTAAATACAATAGAATTTTATTTTCCAAATGAATGTACATTTTTTAATTCACAAAGCCCTGCAAGTGTCAAGATTTGTCCACTTAGGTTTTTGTCACATTCTTTAAGATTTAAGAGTCAATATTTTATAATGGTGGCATTATCTCTCAACGTGATAACATTTTATAATGTATTGTAACATTCTCTCAGTTGTTAATGATACTGTGGGAAATACTATTCTACCTGTCAAGATGAAGTTGCAGATCAATGCCATTGTGTTAGGCTAGATGGATCCATTTGCCATTTTTGTATTTTTCTTTGTGTTTTCATTTAGTCATTCTCCATTTTTACAGCACTAAAAACTTGTGATTCTCAGCCAATAAATGTACCCATTATCAAGTTATGGGCCACCTACTCAATTTGTTTATGACCATTCAATTTCTGGCTGAAATTTACCAGCCTTCCTGTCTGCCCTTTGATGCCATTATGGTTGGGCTCAGTCCTGAGTTCCTTTTTTTGGCTGCATCTCTGTTCCCTGAGTCATTCCTTTCTAGCCTCCTTTCAACTGAATTATGAAGGAAAAGGAAGAATTTACAACACTTAAACTCCTTAGCGTAATTAAACTTAGGATATCAGCTATCTGTGTTAATATCGCAAATTTAGCAAACAAAGACATTTTGGTTTGACCAAAGTTTTTATAGTTTATCAAAATCTATTGGTTAACTATATGTGCCTGAAAGTCAGTTACAGCTCCCTGTCAGGAAACACTGGATGGAGGATGTTAATTTTTTGCTTTCTGTTCCAATAATTTGTTGTTTGGTTCTGCCCTGTATATTTACTGTTGCTTCATTATTTCCCTAGTGTGTGCCATTCCATTAATTTATTAACTCACTGCCATGTTAATTTATTGGTGCCTGTTGCTTAAATTAGTTTATTGATTCATGGCTCCTGGCGTTCCATTAATTCACTGCTGTCATACCTCTATTTATTTACTAATTTGTTGGTGCATATTACTTCATTAATTTTCTGCTATATTAATTTGACGGTGCCAATTTCTCTGAATTATTGGTGGTTTCTATATGAATATATTAACTCATTGCTTGTTTAGCTATGTTGTTTTCATCAATAACCACTTGGTGTGTGGTGCTACATGTACTCCATTTTGGATTATATGAGTTAAGTTTAACTGTTATTTGTAGGATCAAACAAAATACATCTTGTAATCTAATTTCCTCAGTTTATCCCGTTGATTTTTAATACCTTTGTTATTGTAGTATCCACTGTTAAGAACAAATTGGGAGCAGGAATCAGCCCATCGAGTCTGCTCTGTCATTTGATAAGATCATGGTTGAGCACTGTAAATGTGGGCAGATGGCAATAAAACCTTTTAATTCTGCACTGCTCTTGACTCTGTAAACCATACACAGACCAATTGATCTGTCAGGGCATAATATGCTTTCCCAATACAGTAAATCCTCGTTTCAAGTTCTCCTATCTCCATTGGGTGCTCCACACCCTGCTTCTATTAGTAATCTACTGTCAACTGTTGATTTGTTTATTATTTTCTTACCACTGCATATTTCAAACAGAATATGCTTTCTCCTGCATTTCTCTTGTTGGGCCAAAATTGTGGTTTCCTTAGCCTCCTGTCCCACTTCCTCACCTACCCATTTCCCTCTCAACCTGACTGCTTGTATATCTACTGCCCTCAATCCAGTGGCAGTGTTCCTGACTACAGTAAGCAATATGATGGAAAAAATTCAAAATAATAGAGGCAGACTCGACTACTTTATCCCTAAAGTTACTCTTGCGTCATTTCATCTACTTTTAAGAACTGTGTAGGTGCCTTGAATTATGGAATAATTGAAAAAATGTCTGAGCTGTGAGCCAAGAACAGTGGCTATGTGGAATGTAGTTTATTACAATTGTAAAATTTTGCAGCACAGAACAGAGTTATTCAACCCATTCATCTATGCAGGTTCTTTGAAAGAGCAGCACACCTGATCTCATTCCTTGCTTTTGTCAACAAACTTTTTCAAGTATTTATTCGCTTTCATTTTATGAATACTGTTTCAGGTGGAACACTCCATTACTAGTAAAGTTCTTATATTTAAAAAAAAAAAATTTCACTTCTCCTTCATTCTCTTGTTAATCTGTACTTAGCTACAAATTCATCGACTGATGGAACTAGGTTTTCTACAAAAGTAAAATTTCACAATTTTGGACCTTCTGTCACATTCTTCAGCCACCTTTGTTTCCCCTCTTCTCTTAAATTCTTCCTGAAGTTAGCTGCAGGTGATGTAACATGAGTGAACCAATAAATAATTTATTTAATTGAACATTTCCTCTTTTCATTTCTACTTTATACCCCATTTTAAAATTAGAGTTTTTAAAAAACAGCTTTGAACTTACCCTCTTATTATTAAAGCTCATGTCTCTGCTTTCCGTCAGCTTTTCTATTTAATTTGAAGTCTTTTATTTATATGATCCTTCCTCATTTTTCTTGTATTTTTCCACATTAAGTATGAACTAACTAATCTGTCCATGACCCCACAGTCATAGAATAGTTACAGTACAGAAAGAGGTCTTTCAGCCTGTTCTGTCTGTGCTAGTTCTCTGAAAGAGCAACTCAGCTAATTCCCTGCCCTTTCCTGATTGCCCTGCAACTCTTTTCTTTGCAGATAATTGTCCAATTTCCTTTGGAAAGCCTTGATTGAATCTGTTTCCACCTCAAGTCAGGCATGCATTCCAGATCCTCAATACTTGGACAAAAACGAAGTTTCTATCATTTCGTTTTTGATTTTTTTTGTCCATTCCTCTTACTTCATTTGGTTCTTCACAGTCCAAAGATGTGCGGGTTAGGTTGATTGGCCATGCTAAGAAATTGCCCCTTAGTATCCAGGGATGTGTAGGTTAGAGG
Organism: Carcharhinus amblyrhynchos; assembly: GCF_965287045.1. Classification (NCBI taxonomy): domain Eukaryota; kingdom Metazoa; phylum Chordata; class Chondrichthyes; order Carcharhiniformes; family Carcharhinidae; genus Carcharhinus; species Carcharhinus amblyrhynchos. The sequence continues at coordinate 51,294,083 of NC_137339.1, read as the reverse complement.
GATTAGTGGGTAAAATATGTAGGGACGTGGGGGATAGGTCTTGGGTAGGATTGTGTTCGGTGAAGATTAGATGGGCCGAAGGGCCTCTCTCTGCACTGTAGGGTTCTATGATTTTGCCAGTGGGAACAGTTTCTCCCCATCGAGACTCTTAATGATTTTGATCACCTTGATCAAATCTCCCCTCAATCCTCTTTAGTGAAGAGAATATCCCAAGTTTCTCCAATTTATCAACCTAACTAGAATTCCTCACCCCTGCATTCTCATGATTTTTTTCGGCATTCTATGGTGCCAAGAATTAGAAGCTGTAATCTACTGAGGCCAAGTAAGTGCTTTATAAAGGGGCATCATAATTCCTTGCTTTTGTACTTCATGTCTCTATTTATAAAGCTCAGGACTCCCAATGGCTTTCTAACCGTCTTCATAACTTGCCCTGTTGATTTAAGTGCTTGTGCACATATAACCTTAGGTCCTTCTGCTCTTGGATTCCCTTCAATATTGTATCCTTTGTTTTATATTGCAAAAAAAAGCTATATTTCTTCCTAGCAAAATATAGCAGACACACTTTGCATTAAATTTCATCTGCCATGTGTTCATCCCTCATTTCATCAGCCAATGTCTTTTTTGAAGTTTACCATAACTGCAGTTCATAGTGCTCCCAAGTTTTGCCATCTGCAGTTTTTTTTTAAATTGTGCCCTATTTCGAAGTCTAGGTCATTAATATAGATCAAGAAAAGCATTGGTCCAAGTACCAACCCCTGAGTAACTGTCTGTATATCTTTTTCGTGTCTAGATAAACAACTGATCTCCTCCACTTTGTCTCTTTCCTGTGACTCAGCCATCTTTATGTCCATGTTGCTACTGTCCCTTTTTTCCCCCATGGGCTTTGATTTTGCTGACAAGCCTGTTGTGTGGCACTTAATCAAATATCTTTTGCAAATTCTTGCATAAACATCAATTCCCTCTGTTACCTTGTCAAAAAACTCAAATCAAGTTTGTTAAACGCAATTTGCCTTTAACAAATCCTTGCTGGCTTTCCTTGATGAATCCATATTTGTCCAAAAGACTATTAATTTTATCCCAAATTATTGTTTCAAAAGTCTTCCTCGCCATTGAGGTTAAACTGACTGGCCTGTTGTTGCTTTTTTGAACAAGTGTGTAACATTTGCAATTCTCCCTTGGTCTGGTATGTATCTAAGGGGAATTGGAAAATTATGGTCAGTACTCCTGCTTCCTTCTCTCAGTATCCTTGGATGCATTTGATCCAGTCCAGATGAATTACTAAAGTGAAGTACATCCAGCCTTGTTAATACCTCCTTTATCAACCCATTCGGTATTTCAATCATTTCCTCTTTGGTAGTGTTGGCTTCCTTGGTAAAGATAAATGCAAAGTATTCATTTAATATCTCAGCTTGCACACTCTGCACCTGTGTAAAGCTCCTTTTTTTAGTCCCTAATTGGCCACACTCTTTGCATTATTTATGTGCTTGTGGAAGATTTTTGAATTATCCTTGTGTTGACTGTCCATCTCCTTTCATACTATATTTGCTTTTCTTCTATTTCCATCTTTCCCCTCAACTTCCTATATTCAACCTGGTTCTCACTTGTATAATCGCCTTGCTTAATTTTCCTCTCTATCTCTTTTGCTATCCAGAGAACTCTAGATCTGTTTGTCCTACCTTTCTACGTCATGGGAATATGCCTTGACTGCACACAAACTTTAATACCTTTAAAGCTCTGACTGCACCCCCACCTGTCCCTCCCTGAGGAACCAACACTGTCACAAGTGTTCAGAGCTGAATACTAGTTGGTGAATGTCTTTTACTCTGGGAACCTCCTGAACTTCCTGCTTGACCATCCTTGACCTCCTGGCACTGACCAATGCCTTCGCTTTAGCTATGGGGTGATCACATTGGAAGGGTGCTTTCGTCATTGCTCTTAGCCTCACGGTACACCATATTGATACCATCTGCAGCTCAAGCTCTGAAACCTGAAGCTCAGACTCCTTCAGCTGACAACATTTGCGGAACAACCGCAAGTTACTTCTGCAGGAAGCTGATGTGCATTGAATGGGACTAAGGTGCCTTGTCACGACTTGATTTCAGCAATAAAAATTGACCAGCAGTTGGCTACTTCCCTTGCACTAATTCCACTTTATTCCATAGGGTGATCATTTTAAACAAAATGAGATTTAGTTAGTTAAGCCTAGTTAAATGTGTCATATTTAAAACTAACCAAACTTGTAAAAACCTATTACTGAAGTTCTTAATTTGCAGGCATTGGGTTAAACTAAGAGAAATGGACAATGATAATCATCAAACAATTGCCATACCTGCTTCTCTGTGATCTTTTGCTTTAATTTTTTTTATTATTTGAATGTGCTGTTCCACCAGTCAAGCCCACACTCTGCAGTCCTGTCTCCTCTCTTCATTGCTACTGCTACTACTATGCTCTGTGTTTCCGAGGCCCTGTCTCCAGCTGTATTTATTGCTGCTGTCCCAACTCAGTTCCACGCGATGTCCTGAAGTAATTTAAGGCTATTTCATAGTCAACCTTGTTCCTTGTTTTTGTGTCTGAAAGAACATGGGATTGCTGCTATTTATATTCCAGAAGTTCAAAAAAAAATCCATTAATCACCACCTAAAATCTTCTGTCCACGAGCCAATTTCCTCTCCATGTTGCCACATTCCTCCTCATGTCTTCGTTTTATCAACAAGCCTCTTGCACAGTACCTTAAGAAGCACATTTGAAAGTCTGTATACATGATAATGATTGCATTCCTTTTATTAATGCACTTCTATTTCTTTCCAAAACTCTTAGCTTATGTAAGATGCAACTTCCCTGTACAAATCCATGCGAGTAATAACCTGTCTTTGTATGTGTGTTAATTTAAATATTTTATAGACTCTAGAAACTTGCCACTAATGCTGTCAGGTTTATTTGTCTATGGTTACTAGGTTTCTCCATATTTGAACATAATGTTCAAATGCCATCACCTGCATTTGCTCAGCTGTGCTATACAAAGACCATTGTGCCTAATGGTGTAATTGTGCCATTTTTGTAGTATCATTTTTGAGTTTTGCTAATTTCCTGCTGAAGTGGAATGGATGTTGACTGAAGGAAAGGGAGAAAGTATGTTCTGAGTGCTGAAGATGCTAGTTTTGTTTTAAGTTTCATAGCCATATGAAGGCCAGTTCATTCTTTTGATGCCAACGAGTCTTGTTACGGAAACGACATTGATTAAATTTTCCCATTGCTGGGCTGCTATTTGCAAATAGTAAAGGTTTACTATTTGCAAACCTTGATACAAAATGCCCCACCAAATCAAGATGGTTTTGTAATCTTTTGCAAACGCCCTTGCCATGCTTGGGCTTGTGCATTAGAGTCCGAACTTTAGTGTGGCCTTTCCTGAGATGCCTGGGCTGAATTCAGTTTTTCAATTCATGTTGTGAATATCAAATGTACTGTTTAAAAAAAAATGGTTCTGTCAGTTTATAAAAAATTAAAAAGTTTCATGTAAGTAGTGACTGTTCTAATGACGCCATAAAATACCACCAGTTAAATCCAGGAAGCAATATTTCACACCACCTCAGTCTCAAGTTTCAGCCATTTCTCTGAATATTGTTGACCTGAGAGCAGAAGCCCTAAGTAAATTTTATTTAAATCAGTGTGGTGTCCTTGATGAACTGTTAGCAGACCTCAGGCATTTAGTGATTGTATAGTATAGTAATGAAAAATTTCTAGAATGAAAGACCACTAGGTTGCATCATAAATTTTGGTCAAGCAAATAAGCTGCCTTGCTCTCAGTGCTTATTGGGAGTTCGGAAGTTGTCTGTTGTTGGTGACCTCAGGTCAATGAGCTATTAGCAACCATGGAGTGCCGCAGAGTCTTGCCTCAAAGCCAATCTTGACAACAGTTACCAGTGAGTTTCTTCCCTTGTTTTCCTTTTGAAATAATTGATTCTCCTTTTGATCTGTAGAAAATGCACCATTTATAAGTCAGTGTATTGATTTAACCATCAATGAATTGATGGCAGTGATTCTGTCTCAGCTATACTGATCAAGCATCCTGAGACGGAATGGATATTTAGCGAAAGATCAAGAAAAAGTCTGCTGCTTAAGTAACAGCTTGAGCAACTATAGTTGAAGCAAATAAAGACAGCAACCAGAAAGAATTTTACTTGTGTGCAGCAAATCATTAGTAAATACGTGTTTCAGAATTCGAGACTTGCCTCCAGAATCAAAAAATTAAATCTTGCGTGGTTGAGGAACTTAATAAATGGTTAAGTAAGTAGATTTGTGTATACTATACAAAGCAGTTACTCAGTCAAGTCAGACGGTTGTCAAAACCATAAAAGCTAACTTTAGAATGTTAATTGCTTATTAGTTTTCTGCTGTGGTTTTGATATTTACAGGACTTGAATGTAAGAGGGGGGCTCTTACTGTTCAGTTTGTCTTTGACCTCTGATTTGTTAGGAAAAAAAGGCTTCATTTAAACAAATTTAATGTACAAATCCACCAATTTTGAAATGAATGAGAGATTGTTCTCTGTTTGTTCCTATTTTGTATGTCCCTTGAACTTTTTGATACTTCTCTTGAAATTAGCCATGCTTGGGGATTGGAGTTGTACTGTTGATCTAAGATTCTTCTGTACTTTAACCCACCGTTTCAGTTTTTTTTTATATCCTTGTCTCTTTCTTCTCACCTCCAGAGAAAGGTAAGAACAGAAATGGGAGCAGGAGCGGACAATACAGCCCATCAAGCCTGCTCCACTATTCAATATAATCATGGCTGATCTTCAACTCTTTTCCTGCTCACTCTTCATTACCCCTGATTCCCTGAAACACAAAAAAAACTGTCTGTCTCGGCCATAAATAATGGAGCATCGACAGCCTTCTGGGATAGAGGATTCCAAATATTCACAACCCTTCAGGTGAACAAATTTCTGCTTGTCACAGTCCTAAATAATTGTCCCGCATTTTGAGACTAAGCCCCCTTGTTCTAGAGAACATCTGTCTACTCTGTCAAACCACTTTAGAATCTTTTATGCTCCAAATTAATTCACTTCTCATTCTCCTAAATTCCAGAGAACATCGACCCAATTTACTCAACCTTTTACCTTCTCGTGCTGTCAGTCTCGAGACTAATCCATCTCGAGAGCCTTTGCTGCACTGCCTCCAATGCAAGTATATGCTCCTTTAAATATGGAGCCCAAGACTGCACACGGTATTCCAGGTGTGATTTCGCCAAAGCCCTGTACAATTGTTGCAAAACTTTTTTATTCTTGTGCTTTAGTCCCTTTGCAATAAAGGTCAGCATGCCATTTGGCTTCCCAGTTACCTTCACACTGCAGAGGTAATATATTCACCACTGTTAGTCTGTGTGTAAAACAATTTATCTCAAAAGCAGATCCACGGATTTCAGTGAACGTTGATAAGGCAGGCTTTGTTCAAGAAAGAACTGGCTTGATAGATATGTAGAACTGTTAAAGGATAATTAACATTGGGAAAAAGGAAAAGGTGCTACAATTTGCTACACCTGTCAAAATGTGAATAAAGCTTTCAGAGCAGGTTGTTGGATGTAGATTGATCCAGAGCCTTTTCAGTTAGATATTAAGATTAAAACCAAACCTTCCAAAGGAACCAAAATAGAGGACAGAGTATATGGCCTATTCAGTTTCCTTTTCTTTGCATGTTCTGATTTTTTTCCTCTAGTTTTCATTTTCAGACTGTAGTATGCTTACTTTAGACCAGAGGTTCCCAACCGGTGTGCACTGGAGGAAATAAGATTCAAAATAATCCAAAATTCATGTAAATAAAGTAAAACTAAACTTCATCTTCAGCTCTCTGGTTGGCATCCCCAAGTCCTGATGGACCTGGACGTGCACATGTACTAGCTGGGAAAGAGCCCCACATGTACAGTTCAGATTTTTTTTAACGCTGGTAATCCAAACCACATGTACTGGCCGAGAAGGGGTTGCAGGTGCATAGTACGAATTTCAACATAAAAAATCCAAACCGTGCTTGTGTGGGCCTTTCTCATCGAAGCGCATATAGTTCTGGCAGGGATGGACATACGGATGTATGAATTTTGTTTCCCCTGGCTGGGAGGCTCTAGAACAAGGGTTCATAGTCTCAGGATATGTAGTAGGCCATATAGGACTGAAGTGAGGAGAAATTCTTCATTTGGGATGGTGAACTTGCGGAATTCTCTACCACAGAAGGCTGTGGAGGCCAAATCACTGAAAGTATGCAAGAAGGAAATAGATTTCTAGACTCTAAAGCTGTATGAGGAGAGCACTGGAGTGTAATGTTGAGATAGAAAATGGGAGGAGTAAGCTGTTCAAGCCTTCTCTGCTTTTCAACATTATTGTGGCTGTTCCTCTTTTTATGAAACCAGAGCAATTAATGCTAAGAAAAGTAGAAAAAAAGCTCCAATTAGACCTTAAGTGAAGTGAACTCGAGTGGCTCAAGAGACCCCAAAATAAGCCCCAAAGATGCAAGAAGGCAACTGAAAGGTGTGCTGTGAATAGCACAAAGATCGACCTTTGGAGCAGTAGTGTTTTGCTTGCACAGCCAAAGAGCCAAAATTCTGCTTGTAAGTTAATACTTGAGGATATTTATTGTGTAGTGTGGTATGTTTGACTAGTTTGCCATTGTTAAGTTCTTGAAAAGAAGTGAAGACCCCACTCTGATTCAGATATAGCTGAAAGAACAGAACCTCAGGACAAAAAAAAGCTTGGATACAGTGGTACTCCTAGCATTTCCCACAACTTACCTGTACATTCTCAACACTGGTTTATGTAAAAAAGAGTGCAGCAAGGCCTGTGAGTTCCCTTTATCATCAGTTTCTCCCTGGATCAGGAGAAACTTCTCATAGAGGCAGGCCCACTCATGTTATTTCCTTCATTTATATGAACTTTCGCATTGAGAAATGCAGACATAAAAAAGCTGAAAACCACTGAAATCTTTAACAGGAAATATTTTTAAATTATGTTTTTTTTAATATTTGACATGCAACTGATGGTGAGGCTTTTCATTGTAAACTTAAACTAACAAAAGCTGTATTATGGAAGCTTGACAAGTTTTTAGGAGGTTTTTGAGATAAAAGACTTTTGCTAGAGGGCAGTTCAGTTGGAGAAAAAAAGAGTTGTGCCTCAAAATCTTTTAGAATACAAAAGTGTACTATTACACGCACATTGTGTGTCATAGGCATATCTTTTTTTTTCTCTGGCGCCATCACCATTCTCTTTTGCCCTGTGAGACTAATTCTTCTGTCATTCACTTTCCTGTCTTTCATCCACTAACAATCCTTCCTTTTGTCTTTGTCTGACCCACCCCTAACTATTGTGTCTCTAACTTTTCATCAATTTTGATGACAGGTCATCGACCTGAAACAGTAATCTATTTCACTGTTTGTAGATATGTGCCTGACTTGCTGAGTATTTCCAGTATGTTGTATTTTTATTTCTTAGTTTCATCATCTGCTGTATTCTGTTGTTTGAAGTGAATGTAGGATTATGTGAAGGCCACTGAAAGATGGAAATTGGAAGTAAGTTTGTCATTTCCTATTGCTGTCATCCTGATCTGAAAAATCCCTCCTGCTCTTTCCACTGTATTACGGACCTTCTGGTATCATTTCCTCCCTTCTTTAAATTGCTGAAAATCTTTTACGTTCCTACTTTTTCTGAATTCTGATGAAAGTTCATAGAACAGAAACGTTAACTCCTGTTTCTAGCTTCAGATATTCTGCTTGACCTGCTGAGTATTTCCAGCATGTCCTGATTTTATACCTATAAAGTATACTTCCTGCCCTTGCTGTTACTTTTGACGTCTTTCAAGGATCTATCCTTGGCCAGCTACTCTGTTCATTCACGGGATGTGGACATCAAGGCAAAGCCACTATTTATTCTGTGTCCTGAATGGCTCAGTGAGCTATTTTCTTCAACCACTGTAGTCCTTGTGGTAGAAATAACATCCATTGTGATGTCAGGGAGAGAATTCCAGGATTTAATTCAATGAAACAGCAATATATTTCCAAGCCAAGGTGTTATGTAATTTGTAGGGGAATCTGGAGGTGGGGCTGTTCCCATGTGCCCACTGATCTTGTCCCCCTTGGATTAGAAGTCACAAATTTCTGTGCTACTGTCAAAGGAAGCTAAATGCTAGACATTCTGTAAATTGCATTAGCAATATAAATTTATAATATGGGTTTCAGAATCAAAACAGTTGTGTTGAAGGTAAAATAATCAATTTACATTTTTAGTTGAGAATATCTCAAACTGTGTTACACTGCATCTTATGGATGCATGCACTAGCCATGGTATGCTGTTGGTGGAGGAATGGAATGTATAATGTGGTGGCTGGGTTGCAATCAAACCTATGGCTTTGTCCTGAATTACAATCCTGTTTGAGACTATCAGTGTTTAAAAAGGAATTCAAATCCCCTATAATTAACTGAATTATGTCACAAGACTTCAGGCTTCTAAACAAAAACAAATGTTTTATTGGTTGTCAGTAAAACAGAAGAGGTGCTTTTGATTTATTTTTGTCACAAGTATTGGTATACAGTGAAAAGTATTGTTTCTTGTTTGCTGTACAGACAAAGCATGCCATTCGTAGAGTACATAGGAGAGAATGAAGCAAGGAAGAAGCTGCAGAATGTAGTGTTACAGTCATAGCAAGGGTGTAGAGCAGATCAACTTAACATAAGGTAACTGTGAGGGAACTGTGTTGGGGAAACTGGGACGGAGGAGGTTCGCTCCCAGGTAGGGGAGGACCGCAGGCAGTATGCGAGGGAGGTTAGACAGGTGGTGGAGATGGGAAATGCCCAGACTGAGGGGCTGAAGTGTATATATTTTAATGCAAGGAGTATAGTGAATAAGGTAGATGAGCTTAGGGCGTGGATAGCTGTTTGGGATTGTGATGTGGTGGCCATTACGGAGACTTGGATGTCTCAGGGACAGGACTGGGTACTTCAGGTGCCAGGCTTCAGGTGCTTCAGGAAGGACAGGGAGGGTGGCAGAAGGGGTGGTGGCGTGGCACTGTTGATCAGGGAAAGTGTCATGGCTACAGAGAAAGAGGATGTCGTGGAGGGATTGTCTACAGAATCTCTGTGGGTGGAAGTTAGGAACAGCAAAGGGTCAAAAACTTTGCTGGGTGTAATCTATAGGCCGCCCAATAGTGACAGGGAAGTTGAAGTGCAAATAGGGAAACAGATTCTGGAGAGATGTTTTAATAACAGAGTTGTCGTGATGGGAGACTTCAATTTCCCAAACATCGACTGGAATATCCCTAGGGTAAGGGGTATAGATGGGGAGGAGTTTGTTAGGTGTGTTCAGGAGGGTTTCCTGACGCAGTATGTGGACAAGCCTACGAGGGGAGAGGCTGTACTTGACCTGGTACTGGCGAATGAACCAGGGCAGGTGATGGATCTTTCGGTAGGAGAGCATCTTGGATATGGTGACCATAATTCTATCTCCTTCACAATTGCGTTGGAACGAGATAGGATCAGGCAGGCTAGGAAGGTGTTTGTCTGGGGTAAGGGGAGATACGAAGAAGTCAGGAAGTTACTTGGACAAATAAACTGGAAGGAGGCGTTCTTAGGGAAAAGTACCGAAGGAAGGTGGCAGATATTCAAGGAATGTGTGTCTGGAGCTCTGAATGACAACGTTCCGATGAGACGAGGGGGTTTTGGTGGGTCGAGGGAACCGTGGTGCACAAAGGATGTGTTGAACCTAGTCAGGAAGAAAAGGAAGGTGTACAAGAGGTTCAGGGAATTAGGAGATGTTAAAGATCTTGAGGAGTATAAGGACTGTAGGAGGGAACTTAAAAGGGAAATTAGGAGAGCCAGAAGGGGTCATGAGAAGACCTTGGCGAGTAAGATTAAGGAGAATCCCAAGGCCTTCTATAAATATGTGAAAGGTAAAAGGATAAGAAGAGAAGGGATAGGACCGATAAAAGGTGAGGGGGGAAAGGTTTGTGTGGAACCAGAAGAAATGGCGGAGGTGCTTAACGAGTACTTCGCCTCAGTATTCACGGTGGAAGCCGATCTGGGAGATTTTGTTATGGATTTGCAGCAGATGGAAAGGATTGAGTACGTGAATATTAAGGAGGAGGATGTGTTGGAACTTTTGAATTCTATCAAGGTAGATAAGTCGCCGGGACCAGATGGGATGTACCCCAGGATACTGTGGGAGGCGAGGGAAGAGATTGCAGAACCCCTGGCGATGATCTTTGCGTCGTCAATGGAGACGGGAGAGGTTCCGGAGGATTGGAGGATTGCGGATGTAGTTCCTATTTTTAAGAAAGGGAACAGAGATAGCCCGGGAAATTACCGACCGGTGAGTCTGACCTCAGTGGTTGGTAAGCTGATGGAGAGGCTTCTGAGGGACAAGATTTACGAACATTTGGAGAGGTTTGACATGATCAGGAATAGTCAGCATGGATTTGTCAAGGGCAGGTCGTGCCTTACAAGCCTAGTTGAGTTCTTCGATAATGTGACTGAACACATTGACGAAGGAAGTGCCGTGGACGTAGTGTACATGGACTTCAGCAAGGCGTTTGATAAGGTCCCCCATGCAAGACTTCTTGAGAAGGTGAGAGGGCATGGGATCCAAGGGCCTTTGGCCTTGTGGATCCAGAACTGGCTTGCCTGCAGAAGGCAGAGAGTGGTTGTGGATGGGGCTTTTTCTGAATGGAGGTCAGTCACCAGCGGAGTGCCTCAAGGATCTGTTCTGGGACCCTTGTTGTTTGTCATTTTCATAAATGACCTGGATGAGGAAGTGGAGGGATGGGTAAGTAAGTTCGCTGATGACACGAAGGTCGGTGGTGTTGTGGATGATCTGGAAGGATGGCAAAAGTTGCAGCGGGACATAGATAGGATGCAGGACTGGGCGGAGAAGTGGCAGATGGACTTCAACGCGGATAAATGTGTTGTCGTCCATTTTGGCAGAACCAACGGGATGAACGAGTACACTATCAAGGGCAGAAGTCTGAGTAGTGTTGAGGAGCAGAAGGATCTTGGGGTCCGGGTCCACAGGACTCTTAAATCGGCCTCACAGGTGGAGGAGGTGGTCAAGAAGGCGTATGGTGTACTGGCCTTCATTAATCGAGGGATTGAGTTTAGGAGTCGGGAGGTAATGCTGGAACTTTATAAGACCCTTGTCAGGCCTCATTTGGAGTATTGTGCGCAGTTCTGGTCGCCTCACTATAGGAAAGATGTAGAAGCTATTGAAAGGGTGCAGAGGAGATTTACAAGGATGTTGCCTGGACTGGGAGGCATGCCTTATGAAGTTAGGTTGAGGGAGCTGGGACTCTTTTCCCTGGAGAGACGAAGGTTGAGAGGCGACCTGATAGAAGTTTACAAAATGTTGAGAGGGATAGATAGGGTGGACTCTCAGAGGCTATTTCCCCAGTTTGAAATGGTCGCTACGAGAGGACACAGATTTAAGGTGCGGGGAGGGAGGTTCAGAAGTGATGTTAGGGGTAAGTTTTTCACTCAGAGGGTGGTGAGTGAATGGAATCGGCTGCCGTCAGTGGTGGTGGAGGCGAACTCGCTGGGGTCTTTTAAAAGACTTCTGGATGAGTATATGGGGTTTAATGAGATTGAGGGTTATAGATAGGTCTGTAGGTTGGTAGGTGATGTGGTCGGCGCAACTTGTGGGCCGAAGGGCCTGTTTGTGCTGTAGTGTTCTATGTTCTATGTTCTATGTAGGTCCATTCAAAAGTCAGATGGTAGCAGGGAAGAAGCCTCCTCCCAAAAAAAAACAAAGAGGCCCCTTATGCAACAATCTTGAAGGACATTTCGCTTCTTTAGAGACCCTCCTACAAGTTGTGCCGTAGTCCTCCGGAATTTGCTCTTTATTTTCTTCAGTATTCCAGATTTCTCAAGACATTTCAAGGGGATTCTTGAATTAGCTTTTGGGCAAAACAGTCTTCCAATTTTTAATACCTCTCAATTGATTTATTCAGTTCAAACATAGACTTTACTGCATTTTCCAAGCTGAGTACTGGTTTTTACTATGCAGGTTACTGTAAATTTCTTTCTCTAACTCTAGCTAAGTAAACTTCCAACCTCTCCATGCTCATGAATTCTCCAAAACTGACTATCACAAGAACTTCCTTTCACTGTGAGGATCTCTGTAGATTTCTTCTTTTGCTTCAAGCTAGTTAAATCTTTTGCCAATTCCAAACTGCACTTGAGCCTCATCTGCTTTTTGTACAAAGTTGGTATTTTGTCTGCTTGAAATGCAGAACCAAATTCCATTAATTTCCTTTGGCTGTCCCAGCTCAGTGAGTTGCAATCTGCACCTGAACCAAAACTGCAATTGCCTTCTGAGAAAAGAAATGAACGAAAGAACCTTCTAACCCCCACAGCTCATCTCTGTGACGATGTTGAATAATTTGGGAAGCCCTCAAATAGAACAAATCAAAATATAAATTCAACATAATTGTTTGATTCTACAATTTGTATTATTAACTTATATTGCTAATTTGCAACCCTCTTTCCCAGAATTGCAAGCTTTTAACATCTTTTATGGAGATGACAATGAATGTCCAAGCTCTACTGACATACAAAAATAGGTCATCTATTGTTCAGTGTTTTGATGTTTAACTCTAACCTTGAAGATAAACATAGGTTTAGGTTTTAACTAATTAAGTCCAAACTTGTTTGAGTTATTTTATTTGCATTTACATCAGAGTTGTGTTTACCAGTTTCTCAAATATATTTCCCTATTTATCTGCATTTAAAACTTCATGATTTAAAAATTTTAAAATGTAACTATTAATTTTAGGAATTAATGAACTAGATATTTGCAACACCTAGATGGTGTTTAGTCCCTTGAGCACTTTTGGAACTGCACTCACCTGTTAAGTCAGGAATATTTCATCAAACTCCTGGCTTGTGCCTTGTAGATAGGAGACAGCCTTTGGGGAGCTAGGAACTGAGATGCTGACCAAAGGATTCCCAGTCTTTGACCTGCTTTTGCATCCATAGTATTTGTGGCTCATTCTGTTAAATTTTTGACAGTGGTAACCCCTGAACTTTTGGGGAATTCTGCAATTGTCATGTTATTGAAGATAAAAGGCATTATTAGCACTGATCCTCCCACCATCCATATCCTTGGGGTTTCCATTGGCAAGAAACTTCCCATCTAAATGTTGCCTCTCTGTGAGATAATCGGAAAATACTGTGCCAGTTTTTGCGTACGTTAACCACCTCACTACTGCGTGTGTCAAACCCACTGTTAAACTAGTACCAGCCAGTTACTCTGGTTGGAGATCTTTTAGAATTAATCAACAGATAAAACATTGCAAATGAATGGCTGCAAACACTACTCGCACCCCAGTGTAAATGAATTTATCTTTGTGTTTGTGCATCATCCAATATACATACGTTACTTAATTTACTACAGTTAACACCCGCCAACATCTCTAAGACTGCTTAACCAGCTACCAGTACAGGATGAGTAAAAGTTCCTCAAATATATATTAGAAAGATAAATCATAGAATCGAATCAGAGAATCCCTACAGTGCAGAATGAGGTCATTTGGCCCATCGAGCCTGCACTGACGACAGTCCCATCTGGACTCTCTCCCTTTAACTCATATATTTACCATACTAATCCCCATAACACTAAGGGACAATTTGACATGGCTAATGATCCCCACATCCTGGAGGAAACCCACAAGGGCACTGAAATGTGCAAACTCCACAGTCACTCGAGGCAAGAATTGAACCCAGGTCCCTGGCACTGCGAGGCAGCAATGCTAACACTGTGCCACTATGCTGTCATTCGTTACCTTTGTTTCCTGTTGCGAACTCCATCCCTCTCCCTGGTACCCTGTCTAAGGCTGAACCAGATTGTTCACAACTTTGGTATCATACTTGTTCAAAGATGAACATAAAAACTAGGAGTATGAGTCGGCCATTTGGCCCCTTGAGCTTGCTCCACCATTCAGCAAGATCATGGCTGAACTTTTCATGGACTCAGTTCCACTAATTCACCCACTCACCATAACCCTTAATTCCTCCACTCTGGAAGCCTTGGATGAACCTGTATCTGGGGTCAGCATTGCAGATGTCAGAGCTGCTTTCTTGAAGGCCAACCCACGGAAAGCAACTGGCCTGGATGGGGTACCCGGACGTGCACTTAGATCCTGTATGAATCAGCTGGAGGAGGTATTCACAGACATCTTCAACCTCTCTACAACAATCTGAGGTTGCTATACACTTCAAGAAGATGAATATCATCCCAATACCTAAGAGAAACCAAGCAGTGTGCCTTAATGGCTATTAGCCGGTGGCTCTGACATCCATCATTTTAAGTGCTTTGAAAGGTTAGTCATGGCATGAATCAATGCCAGCCTCCTGGACCCACTACAGTTTTCCTACTGCCGCAGCAGGTCCAGAGTAGACGCCATTTCCCTGGCCCTGCACGCAACCCTGGAAATGGAATTGAAATGACTTGTCTTCACAGAATATTACACATCAGATGGCAAGACAAAGTACCAGACACTGAAGTTCTCTCTAGAGCAAGCCTACTGTCAGTCCACGCTGCTGATGAGAGTGCAGACCCCGTGGGCAGGTCACGATATCTGTCTGTCAGACACACGCGTACCTAAGCAGCTCCTTTCTGGGGACCTCTCTGCTGGAAGATGTTCGCATGGAGGGCAGAAGCAACATTTCAAAGACACACTCAAGGCCTCCCTGAAGTCACTTGACATAGATACGACCATCTGAGAAACGCTGGCACAAAACCGCCCTACCTGTCGCTGCCTCACCCACAAAGGCTGTCAAACTTACGAAGCAAGGTGTATTACTGAAGCACAACTTAAGCGCGAACTGCGCAAGTCCAGAGCCACCAGCGCAACAACTACAGTGTCTACACAAGTCTGTCCGATATGTGCCAGGACATTCCGTGCCCAAATTGGCCTAAGCAGTCATCTTCAGACACACCGTAACCAGCCTCAAAATGACTAATGGTGTCGAGTTCGTTCATCGTCATCGATGAGGACCAACAACTCAACCCTGGAACACTTAGGTAACAAGGACACCTATTTATTGACTACAGCTCAGCCTTCAACACTATTATTCCCACAAAACTCATCTCCAAACTCTGTGGCCTGGGCCCTGGCACCTCGCTCTGCAACTGGATCCTGAACTTCCGAACTCTCAGACCACAATCAGTAAGCATAGGCAACAACACCTCTTCCATGATCATCCTTAACACCGGTGCCCAACAAGGCTATGTTCTCAGCCCCCTAGTATACTCCTTATACACCTATGACTGTGTGGCCAAATGCCCCTCCAATTCAATTTTGAAGTTTGCTGGTAACAAGACAGAGTCCAGGAATGAGATAGTGAATCTGATGAACGAGTGCAGCAACAATAAGCTCTCCTTCAATGTCAACAAAATGAAGGAGATTGTCATTGACTTCAGGAAGTGTAAAGGAGAACATGCCCCTGTCTACATCAATGGGGACAAAGTTGAAAGGGTCGAGAGTTTCAAGTTTTTGGGTCTCCAGTTCACCAGCAACTGTCCTGGTTACACCCTGCACACACACCCCCCCCCCCCCCCCCACACACACACACACACCCCACCCCCACACACACACACACACACACACACACACACACACACACACACCCCACCCCCACACACACACACACACCCCCCACCCCCCATGCCGACACTATAGTTAAGAAAGTCCAACAATGGGCCTCAACTTTCTCAGAAGGCTAAGGAAATTTAACATGTCAGCTACAATCTCACCAACTTTCACAGATGCACCATAGAAAGCATCCTTTCTGGTTGTATCACAGCTTGGTATGGCTCCTGCTCTGCCCAAGACTGCAAGGATCTATAAAAGGGCATGAGTGTAGCGAATCCGCCATGCAAACTAGCTTCCAATTCATTGACTCTGTTTACACTTCCCGCTTGCTCGACAAAGCAGCCAGCATATTCCACCTTCTTCTGTCGGGAAAAAGATACAAAAGTCTGAGGTCACGTACAGCCGACTCAAGAACAGCTTCTTCCCTGCTGCTTTCAGACTTTTGAATGGGCTTAATCTTTCTCTGCACCCTAACTATGACTGTAATGCTACATTCTGCATTCTCTCATTTCCTTCTCTATGAATGGTATGTTTTGTCTGTATAGCACTCAAGAACCAATACTTTTCACTGTTAATACACGTGACAATAATAAATCAAATCCTTTGTTCAAAAATGTATCTATCAATGCCTTAAAAACATTCAACAAGGTACCCCCACACCCTCCAGTGCCAGTATATCCTTTCTCAAATAAGGAGACCAAAACTGTACATAGTACTCCAGATCTGGCCTTATCAGCACCTTGTACAGCTGCAACATAACCTCCCTATGTTTAAACTCCATCCGTCTAGCAATGAAGGATAACATTCTGTTTGTTGCCTTAATTACCTGCTGCACCTGCAAACCAACATTTTGCGAATCATGCAGAAGGACACTTGTGTCCTTCCGCACAGCAGCATGCCACAATTTTTTACCATTTAAATAATAGTCCATTTTGCTGTTATTCCTACCAAAATAAATGACCTCACGTTTACCAGCACTACTCCATCTGCCAGACCCTTGCGCACTCGTTCAATCTATCTGTACTCTTGCAAACATTTGTGTCTTCTGCACACTTTCCTCTACCACTCATCTTAATGTCATCTGTGAACTTTGATACACTATACATGGTCCCCAACTCCAAATCATTTGTGTAAATTGTAAACAATTGAGGCCCCAACACTGATCCCTGAGGCACACGATTAGTCACTGACCACCAATCATTTATACCCAGTCTCTGCTTTCTGTAAGTTAACCAATCCTCTATTCATGCTAATGTTTACCCTGTAACACCGTGCACCTTTATCTTGAGCAATGCTTTGTTGAA
Source organism: Carcharhinus amblyrhynchos (assembly GCF_965287045.1). Lineage (NCBI taxonomy): Eukaryota > Metazoa > Chordata > Chondrichthyes > Carcharhiniformes > Carcharhinidae > Carcharhinus > Carcharhinus amblyrhynchos. The sequence goes on along the minus strand of NC_137339.1, from coordinate 51,277,165 downwards.
TGCATGATAACACAATAGTTAGCACCGCTGCCTTACAGCGCTAGGGATCCAGATTCGATTCCCGCGTTGGGTCATTGTCTGTGTGGAGTTTGCACATTCTCCACGTGTCTGTGTGGATTTCCTGAGTTTTCTGGTTTGTTCCCACCGTCTAAGGATGTGCGGGTTTGGTGAATTGACCATGCAATTTAGCCCATTCGTGTCAGGGGGGCTAGCTAAGGTAAATACATGCGCTTATAGGGATACAGCATGGGTGAGATTATGGTCAATGCAGACTTGATGGGCCAAATGGTCTCCTCCTGCACTCTGACTCTATGATTCTGGAAATCCAGATACACCACATCCACCGTTGCCTTTGTCCACCATGCTGGTAATGTCCTCAGAGTTCTAATAAATTAATTAAACATGACCTGCCTTTCATGAACCCATGCTGTATCTGCGCAATAAGGCAATTTCTATCTAGATGTGTCATTTTCTTCCTTGATAGATTCAAGTATTTTCCCCACTTCAGAAGATAAACTAACTGGCCTATAGGTACCCACCTTTTGTCTCCCTGTTTTTTTAAACAGTGGCATCACATATGCTGTTTTTCAATCTGCCAGAGCTGCCCCTGAGTCCAGCGAATTTTGGTAGATTATTATGAGCACATTTGCTATTTCCCCACCATCTCCTTCAGTACTCTGGGATTCATTCCATCAGGGCCAGGAGGCTTGTCTACCTTTAGCCTCATTAGCTTGCCCAACGCTGCTACTTTGTGATAATGATCATTTCTAGATCCTCACCTGCCATAGCCATGTTGTCATCAATTTTTGGCACATTATTTGTTTTCCACTGCTCCAATACAAAATACCTGTTCAATGTCTCAGCCAATTCCTCATTTCATAAGAACATAAGAAATAGGAGCAGGAGTAGGCCATCTAGCCCTTCGAGCCTGCCCCGCCATTCAATAAGATCATGGCTGATTTCCCATTATTAAATACCCCTTTCAAGAACCAGTGTTTACCTTAGCCATTCTTTTTCATTTTATATATTTGTAGAAACATTAGCTATCTGTTTTTACATTCTATGCTAGTATACTCTCAATCTGCCTTTTCTCTATCACTTTTTCCATGGCTTTCTGTTCACCTTTAAGGATTTTCCAATCCTCTGGTTTCCCACTAATTTTTGCCACTTTGTATGCATTTTCTTTCCATTTAATATCTGCCTTTATTTTCTTAGATATTCATGGCTGATGAGCTCTTTCAGCCACATATGTGTCTGTTTCCAATTCTGTAACATTGCCTGCCTTTCACCCATCCTCTTAATCCACTTTGGCTCACCTGCTTTGGAAATTGTCATCCATTGTGTTAGAAGCATTATATAAATGCAAATTATTGTTATAAGAACAGTGATTTTTCTCACTATCCCAAGTTTCTTTTGTGGCTGAAATATTTCTAGCTAGTTTTAATTTCAAGCCTTCTATTGAAAATAACCCAACAATGTAAAGTGCTACAGTTGAAAATCAGTAGTATAGTGTACTGTAAAAAGTGTTTCAAATGCATAATAATTCCATTGTATTTTCAAAACTGTGTACAATAATGCATATACTCGTAGTGAAGTCAGAAATTTTTCTACCTGGGTCTTTATACCCTGTGCATTGTACGTGTCTGCAGTGAAATTGTTTAATTTCTGATATTTGTGTTTAAAGCATTCATCATGGATTTTGGGTCTAAAGTGGTTGGCATTGGGCATAGTTTTTATTACAAGTAGTGGGAAGAAAAAAATTGTCCTGGCAGTGTGAAGGTTTTGCTGAATGTTTCAGTGTTGGTCTGACAGAATCCATGATTGGGGTTCATTATGTGGCTGTTTCCTTTTGTCATTACTCTTGCTCTCCTCTGCTGTCTACACCACTATCCCAAGTTTCTTTTGTGGCTGAAATTTTTCTGGCTAGTTTTAATCTCAACCCTTCTATTGAACAGTAATATAGTATACTGTAAAAAGCTCTAACTATTTCAGTAACCAGATGAGAGTTGATGTATTTACTGATTTTAGGACTCTAAAGGAACTAATAAGGTAGACCATGATGAACTGTTTCATCCTGTTCAAATCAAAGGGCATGACCAGTGCCTTGTGTGTTATTTCAAATTAACCTATGGAAGTATTACTTCAGTGAGCGTGTGGTAGATATATGGAACACTCTTGTAGTAGGACGGTGAAAACAGATAGTTACTTGATGTAAATTAATATTTTGGAATGAGCATGACTAATTTAAGACGTGGTAAATGCAGTATGCTTGGGAAGGATCGATGACTTTGTATCTACATTTCCCAAAGTTCTCCATCAGAAGAGAAAATCATGTCTGGATCTTAGTAAACTAATTGAAAAAAAACTGTATGTCAAGATTAGCCAAACATGGAGCAGCATGGTGGCGAAGTTAACACTGCTGCCTCAAAGTGCCAGGGACCCGGGTTCAATTCCCAGCTTGGGTCACTGTGTAGAGTTTGCATGTTCTCCCTATGTCTGCATGGGTTTCCTCTGGGCACTCTGGTTTCCTCCCACAGTCCAAAGATGTGAGGGTTAGGTGGATTGGCCGTACAAAATTGCCCCTTAGTGTCGGGGGGCTAGGTAGACTAAATACATGGGGTTATGGGATAGGGTCTCGGTGGGATTGTGGCCAGTGTAGACTCGATGGGTCAAATGGCCTCCTGCACTGTAGAATTCTATGATTCCATTAGCATATAACTTGACTGAGCATGTTAGATGAATAAGATGTGCTTTCAACTAGTAATTGCTATGCTGCAGACCCTCTTTCTCTTTGTGGCGATATGTTCACTCTTGCTTAGAACTAATTCATACAGGACTTGGAATGTCAATAAATTCCACATCATGGATCACAAAAGATTCAAATAACCAGAATTGTTGTTAAATGCTACAACTTACTATGCATTTTACAGTCTTCTCAAGAAACGGCGTGTGCTTTTGTAGTCTAAGATTACAGTAATGCACATCCTTTGTGAATAATCCCCTTTTGTGCAGTGCTCTCTAATTGATGGGAGATTCAGATCTTATTGGCAATAGTATTTATAGTGATTTAGTAACTGTCATTCCATGCATAACTTGGAGTTGTTAAAAATATTCATATAGGAAAATTGCAGATTCTGTACAGGATGTGCTAATATGATGGTGAATTTCGCACTGTCGAATTAGTGAGGTAGCCAATGTTATAGAATATAGAACATTGCAGCGCAGTACAGGCCCTTTGGCCCTCGATCTTGCGCTGACCAGTGGAAACCAATCTAATGACCCTCTAACCTAAACTATTCCAATGTCATCCATATGCCTATCCACTGACCATTTGAACGCCCTTAAAGTTGGCGAGTCCACAACTGCTGCAGGCAGGGCAATCCATGCCCTTACTACCCTCTGAGTAAAGAACCTACCTCTGATATCTGTCCTATAATTACCAGCCCTTAATTTAAAGCTATGTCCCCTCGTGTTAGCCGTCACCATCCGAGGAAGAAGGCTCTCACTGTCCACCCTATCTAACCCTCTGATCATCTTGTATGCCTCAATTAGGTCACCTCTTAACCTTCTCTCTAATGAAAATAACCTGAAGTCCCTCAGCCTTTCCTCATAAGACCTTGCCACCATACCAGGCAACATCCTGGTAAATCTCCTCTGCACCCTTTCCAATGCCTGCACATCTTTCTTGTAATGCAGCGACCAGAACTCTACGCAATACTCTAAGTGCGGCCTCATCAGAGTTTTGTAGTTGCAACATGACCTCACGGCTCCGAAATTCAATCCCTCTACCAATAAAAGCTAACACACCGTACGCCTTCTTAACAACCTTATCAACCTGGGTGCCAACTTTCAGGGAGCTATGCACATGTATACTGAGATCTATCTGCTCGTCAACGTTACCAAGAGTCTTTCCATTAGCCCTTTATTCTGTACTCCTGTTACTCTTACCAAAGTGAATCACCTCACACTTTTCTGTATTAAACTCCATTTACCACCTCTCAGCTCAGCTCTGCAGCTTATCTATGTCCCTCTGCAAACTGTAACATCCATCCTCACTGTCTACAACTCCTCCGACTTTGGTGTCGTCAGCAAATTTACTAATCCATCCTTCTATGCCATTTTATAAAAATGACAAACAGCAGTGGCCCCAAAACAGATCCCTGAGATACACAACTTGTAACTAAACTCCAGGTTGAATATTTCCCATCAACCACCACCCTCTGTCTTCTATCAGCTAGCCAATTCCTGATCCAAACTGCTAAATCACCCTCAATCCCATGCATCTGCATTTTTTGCAGTTGCTTACCATGGGGAACCTTATGAAACGCTTTACTAAAATCCATATACGCCACGTCAACTACCTTACCCTTATCCACCTCTTTGGTCACCTTTTCAAAAAACTCTAAGGTTTGTGAGGCACGACCTACCCTTCTCAAAACCGTGTTGACTATCCCTAATCAATTTATTTCTCTCTAGATGATTATGAACCCTGTACCTTATAATTTTTTCCAAAATTTTGCCCCCAACAGAAGTAAGGCTCACCGGTCTATAATTCCCAGGATGGTGTCTACTCCCCTTCTTGAACAAGGAGACAACATTTGCCAGCCTCCAGTCTTCCGGCAGTATACCTGTAGCCAATGACAACGTGAAGATCAAAGCCAAAGGCTCTGCAATCTCCTCCCTAGCCTCCCAGAGAATCCTAGGGTAAATCCCATCCGGCCCAGGGGACTTATCTATTGTCATACTCTCAAGAATTGCTAACACCTCCTCCTATGTACCTCAATCCCGTCTAGTCTAAAAGCCTGTATCTCAGTATTCTCCTCGACTACATAATTTTTATTTTACATAACTGAGCTGAAACACTGCGTAATAGTGATATTACAAAATATAATTTACAGTACCAAGCCCACTAGTAATGCTGCTAATGAATCAAATTTGATATTGCCATACTCATCTAAAAGTTTACTTGAATATAATCTGTCATTTTCCTGCCACCTTCATAGTTTATTTAGAATGGTTAGATTTGCATAGCTTTTCAACAAAATGAAATAATCAGATGCATGATCTCAGCTACAAATTTTTTTTATTTGACACAAGTCAATAACTTTAGCAGCAAGAGAGAGAACACTTGGCCATTTCAGCCGCCTAAAGTCAGCTTGAAACTTCTGGATCAACTTCATTACGGTTACAACAGAATAAAGTGCACTCTAAGCCAACAATTTCCCTCAAACCCAAACTTGGAGTAATAAGCCTGTTTCCATTGCCATAACATTCCAGGATATTCAGTGTCATCCATTCTGTAATAGAAGCAGAATTTTAGAAATACTCAGCAGATCTGTGGTGGTGTCTGTGGAGAGAGAAACAGACTACAGGGTTTCAGTTCTGTGACCTTTCATCTGTTCTGATGAAACATCATTGACCTGAAACATTAATATTAATTTAATTCTCCACAGATGTTGCCAGACCTGCTGAGTGCTTCCAGCACATTGTTTTTATTTTACATTTCCAGCATCTTCACATTTTTTGCATTTGCATCAGCCATTCTCTGCCTTTTAATGAAGTTGTAAAATAGTGCCATGTCAGAGTCAGTTTTATGTTATGAGTTCACACAGCGATAGTACCTAGATTAAGACTGAAAAATCAACAGGAGAGAAGAGAGAAATCATCCACTTAATTCTGCTTCTACTGTTCCTGTCAGCCCACTTTTGTTGCATTGTCTAACTTTATCACAACTTGATCTATTCTGCAAATACCAAAGTCATCTCTGTCAAATTGGATTTCACCTGGGCTGTCTTTCTGCACTGTTACATACTTTTAAATGGGAATAAAGCTACTTTTGCTTAGAACGCAACCTTTAGCTTAGAAAAACATCTTGAACCATGTCATAATGGAGACATTTAAGAAGGTATTTCATAATTCTCAAATTATTATTCCGTTTAGAAAGAAAGGGTGCACCTTCTATGACTGACTAAGGCAGTTAAGGATGGTATCAAATTAAAAAAAAAAATCCGCAATGATGCAAAAATTAATGGGAACCCAGAAAAATGAAAGCAAGGATGACTAGAAAAATTATGGAGCAAAATTGAAGTATCAGAGGAAACTAGCAAGGAATATAAAAACAGACACTAAAAGCTTTGACAAATGTATAAAAAGGGAAAGATGAGCTAAATGTTGGTCCCATGGGGGGTGAGGCTGGGAAATTAATGGGAAACAGGAAAAAACAAAGGCTTTGAGCAAGTATATTCTATCCATGTTCACAGTAAGATGTAAATCACAAGAACAGTAAAAAAGCAGTGGGAAAAGGGGGGGGGGGTTGAACTTAACAATCGTACAAAAAAAAAGAACTAACAGGTCTAAACACTAAGTCCCCTGGACCTGATAGCTAGCCTACATCCTAGGGTCTTGAAAGAACTGTCTACAGAGAGAATGGATACATTGATTGTAAGCTTCCAAAATTCCCAGATTCTGGAAAGGTCCCAGCAATTAGGGAACCATAAATGTAACACCAATATTCAAGAAAGAAGGGCAATAAAAAGCGGCAAACTGTTGACTAGTACTTCAGTTATTGGAAAAATGCTAGAATCCATTATTAAGGAAGAAGTAGCAGGGCCAAGTTGATATGGTTCTGTGAAAGGGGATTTCCAAATTTGTTAAGAGTTCTTTGAGGATATAACAAGCAGGGTGGATAAAGGAGAATCAATAGATGTGGTGCATTTGAATTAATTAAAAGCATTTCTTCAAGGTGGTAAGGTGCCACGCAAAGATGTTGGGGTGCCATGCAAGAGCTCAAGGTGTTGGTAGCCACATCTTAACATGGATGGAGGATTGGCTAACTAACAGGAAACATTTGGAATAAATCGGTCATTTTCAGGTTGACAGGCCGTGACTAGTTTGCATTGCAGGATCAGTGCTGTTTGTGATCCATTTTAATGATTTTGAAAGGACAGATTGTATTATAGCCAAATTTGCAAATGACGCAAAGGGAAGAAAGTTGTGAAGAGGATATGTAAGGTCTGCAAAGGGATATCGATTATATTAGGTCTGTGGGCAAAAGATTGGCAGAGGGCATATGCTGTGGGGAAATGAGGTTATCCACGTTGGCAGGAAGGTTAGAAGCAGTTCAGAGAAATTTGATTAGGTTGATTCTTAGGATGAAGGTGTTGTCTTGAAGGGAAAGTCATTGGAGATTAGAAGAAGGAGTGAACTTTATTGAAGCATATGAAGTTCTGAGGTGGCTTGATTGGGTAGATTCTGAGATGTTTCCCTGTCAAGGGAAATCTAGGATTAAGAAGCATAATCTCAGAATAAGAGGTCATGTATTTAAAATGGGGAGGCAGAAGATTTTTTTCTCTCAAGTTGATAACCTTTGAAATTCTGTTCCACAGAAAACAGTGGTAGCTGGGTCATTAAATATATTAAACGTTGATTTAGATGGGATTTTTGATTGGCAGGAAAATGATGTTACGGTCAGACAGATCAACCATAATCTTATGAATGGTGGAGCATGCTGGAAGGGCCAAATGGCTTACTCCTATTTCTAGGAGCCTGCTGAAGACAGCTGTGGGGCACCTCGGGCCAATATTTTGGTGAAGGAAGGGGGAGTGCACAGAGGCCAGACTAAAGGTAATGGAGAGTTTGGGGTGGGGGGTGGAGTACATGTATTCATTTAAGAAGCTAGAGTATTGGGGCAAAGCCTTTAAGCATTTAACCAGGTATCCCAGACCCAATGTAAGCGAGGAGAGAGATTGGTTAGCAGGCCTTGGTGTGAGACTGTTTGGACAGTGGGTTGAACTGGTACACTGAGTACATGAAATCTCAGAATGTGGACAAAGGCACCAACGGTGGACATGAGGGGCATAGTTGAGCAGATGTATTGTAACATGCAGGCCAAAGCATAAGCAGTTGGTAATTCGAGGGTGCAGTTGGAAGTGATTGAAGTTTTTTCCATTGTAGATGCAATTAGAAGGATCTGGGGTGTGATCATCAATGGCTGAATGCTGTAATGCCATTTTTTTGAGCAGTGTCAGTAGCCTGCTTGTTTCTTTAGACTTACAATGGGGATCTGTTGCTATTAGTGTTCAGAGAATAGGATACTTTTGGGTAGTTCTCAAACAATGTGCTATAAGAGAGTGTTCTATGTCACATCCGAGTCCAAATGTTCCATTTTGGTAGTACATTGTGGGAGCAGTGGTATCAAAGGGTTTTCAGCCTGACGCATCAAACATGCATTTCCTCACCACAAGGTGGAGGGAAGTATGTGCATGTGTGTTTTTTTTTAAAGTTTATTTATTACCAACAAGGCTTATACACTGCAATGAAGTTACTGTGAAATTCCCCTAGTCGCCACAGTCTGGCACCTGTTCAGGTCAATGCACCCGACTAGGACATCTTTTAGAATGTGGGAGTAAACCGGAGCACCTGGAGGAAACCCACGCAGACATGGGGAGAACATGCAAATTTCAAACACAGTGACCCAAGCTGGGAATCGAACCCATGTCCCTGGTGCTGTAAACCAGCAGTGCTAACCACTGTGCTACCATACCGCCCTGTGTGTGTGCACAAACAACATCATTAAACTACATTATTTGCATTATCATGTTGCTCTTTATGGGCATTTGCTGTGCATATTGGCTGTCACATTTCCCAAATTACAATAGTGACTGTATTTCAAAAACGTTTTATTGGCTGTGAACTACTTTTGCATATCATTAGTCATGAAAGATGTTGTAAAAATGCAAGATTTTTTTTCTCGCTTTCTTTCTTACTCGCACACTTTCTCCCACTCTTGTACGTTGCAGCACCTATGCGCTATGTTTAGCTAGAAAAGATAAACCTGTAAAGATTGCACATTTAGTTGTTTTTGATTACTGAGGAAAGAAAATCTCAGTTATGTATTTATATAGTTTAAAATTCTGCTAGAATTCTAAAATTCTGCATTGTTTCTATGGTGTTTTTCAATTAGTCTTTCTGAGAAGGTAATGGCACATAGTCTGTGAAGCATATCTGATTTCACTCCAAGATGCACTTCAAATGAAATTTTGTCCTTCAGCAAGATCAGTTATTGGCTCTGCAACGTCATCTGCAGCTCAAATCATCATTGATGTTTTTAAGACCCTTGCATTCCATTGTACCAGGCTCTCCTTGCTGGTCTCCCAATCTTCAAGCTCCAATTTGTTCAAAGCTTAAATGTCTATTTCCTGTCCTCAGTCACCAACTGGCTCCAAGTCACTCAATGTACTACAATTAATGATCTCATCTAGATATCAATTTTGCTCCTACCCTGCCTCTGAATTCAGACTCTGAAATTGTGTTCTACCCCTCTCCTCCTTATCCAGTCATTGATAACTAAACTTCAGTTTCCTTTAACCTTAAAAGAACCTCCACTGCCTCCTCAAATCCATTGTTTGATTAAGCCATTGGTCACCCTTCCAATTCCTCCCTCGTTGCATATGTGTTCCCATATCTGTCTCTATCTGTGATGGGGTCTGTAATGGTTTTGCTTTTAGGATGCTACTTAGATGTACAATTTGAACCCAGTGATTAAATGTCATTGTGTTTACCTAAGCAACCCTTTAAGCTTTAAAGAAAAAGGGGGAAGTCCCTCCCTGTTCTACTGAATCATAGAATCCTTGCAGAAGAATGCTATTCAGCTCATCAAGCCTGCATCAACAACAATCCCACCCGGACCCTATCCCCTTAACGTACATATTTACCCTTCTCATCTCCGACACTAAGAGGAAATCTAGTGTGGCTAGTCAACCTAACTTGCACATCTTTGGACTGAGGAGACCAGAGCACCCAGAGAAAACCCACGCAGACAAAGGGAGAATGTGCAAACTCCACATAGTGACCCGAAACCAGAATTCAACTTGGGCCCCTGATGCTGTAAGGCAGCAGCGCTTGCCATTGTGCCACTGTGCTGCCTGAGCTGCTAAACTAGAACTTTGATTTGATATCATGCATTATGCATAAAACCCCTGTCTGGCTTGCATAATATTTTGCTAGTTTCCATCATCGCAGGAAGTAGTTTGTTGAAGACATAGGCCTTCTATAAATATGTGAAAGGTAAAAGGATAAGAAGAGAAGGGATAGGACCGATAAAAGGTGAGGGGGGAAAGGTTTGTGTGGAACCAGAAGAAATGGCGGAGGTGCTTAACGAGTACTTCGCCTCAGTATTCACGGTGGAAGCCGATCTGGGAGATTTTGTTATGGATTTGCAGCAGATGGAAAGGATTGAGTACGTGAATATTAAGGAGGAGGATGTGTTGGAACTTTTGAATTCTATCAAGGTAGATAAGTCGCCGGGACCAGATGGGATGTACCCCAGGATACTGTGGGAGGCGAGGGAAGAGATTGCAGAGCCCCTGGCGATGATCTTTGCGTCGTCAATGGAGACGGGAGAGGTTCCAGAGGATTGGAGGATTGCGGATGTAGTTCCTATTTTTAAGAAAGGGAACAGAGATAGCCCGGGAAATTACCGACCGGTGAGTCTGACCTCAGTGGTTGGTAAGCTGATGGAGAGGCTTCTGAGGGACAAGATTTACGAACATTTGGAGAGGTTTGACATGATCAGGAATAGTCAGCATGGATTTGTCAAGGGCAGGTCGTGCCTTACAAGCCTAGTTGAGTTCTTCGATAATGTGACTGAACACATTGACGAAGGAAGTGCCGTGGACGTAGTGTACATGGACTTCAGCAAGGCGTTTGATAAGGTCCCCCATGCAAGACTTCTTGAGAAGGTGAGAGGGCATGGGATCCAAGGGCCTTTGGCCTTGTGGATCCAGAACTGGCTTGCCTGCAGAAGGCAGAGAGTGGTTGTGGATGGGGCTTTTTCTGAATGGAGGTCAGTCACCAGCGGAGTGCCTCAAGGATCTGTTCTGGGACCCTTGTTGTTTGTCATTTTCATAAATGACCTGGATGAGGAAGTGGAGGGATGGGTAAGTAAGTTCGCTGATGACACGAAGGTCGGTGGTGTTGTGGATGATCTGGAAGGATGGCAAAAGTTGCAGCAGGACATAGATAGGATGCAGGACTGGGCGGAGAAGTGGCAGATGGACTTCAACGCGGATAAATGTGTTGTCGTCCATTTTGGCAGAACCAACGGGATGAACGAGTACACTATTAAGGGCAGAAGTCTGAGTAGTGTTGAGGAGCAGAAGGATCTTGGGGTCCGGGTCCACAGGACTCTTAAATCGGCCTCGCAGGTGGAGGAGGTGGTCAAGAAGGCGTATGGTGTACTGGCCTTCATTAATCGAGGGATTGAGTTTAGGAGTCGGGAGGTGATGCTGGAACTTTATAAGACCCTTGTCAGGCCTCATTTGGAGTATTGTGCGCAGTTCTGGTCGCCTCACTATAGGAAAGATGTAGAAGCTATTGAAAGGGTGCAGAGGAGATTTACAAGGATGTTGCCTGGACTGGGAGGCATGCCTTATGAAGTTAGGTTGAGGGAGCTGGGACTCTTTTCCCTGGAGAGACGAAGGTTGAGAGGCGACCTGATAGAAGTTTACAAAATGTTGAGAGGAATAGATAGGGTGGACTCTCAGAGGCTATTTCCCCGGTTTGAAATGGTCGCTACGAGAGGACACAGATTTAAGGTGCGGGGAGGGAGGTTCAGAAGTGATGTTAGGGGTAGGTTTTTCACTCAGAGGGTGGTGAGTGAATGGAATCGGCTGCCGTCAGTGGTGGTGGAGGCGAACTCGCTGGGGTCTTTTAAAAGACTTCTGGATGAGTATATGGGGTTTAATGAGATTGAGGGTTATAGATAGGTCTGTAGGTTGGTAGGTGATGTGGTCGGCGCAGCTTGTGGGCCGAAGGGCCTGTTTGTGCTGTAGTGTTCTATGTTCTATGTTCTATGACATAGCTTGGCATAAACCCATATGCCAATTGAAGCATTTCTGATGGCACAAGTTTGGGCTTGATGTGGAGATGCCGGCGTTGGACTGGGGTAAACACAGTAAGAAGGCATATAAAGTCCCTGTTTGTGAAAAGATCTCCCACTCACCTGACAAAGGAGCAGCAAGCACTCCGAAAGCTAGTGGCTTTTGCTACCAAATAAATCTGTTGGACTTTAACCTGGCGTTGTAAGACTTCTTACGAGTTTAGGCTGTCAGAATTGTTTTCGATCTCAGAAGTGAAGGGTGTAATTAATTAAAATCTCACTTAAATTTCTTTTAAAAATTGCTTGCCCGTCTTCTCAGTTTTGACATAAGGCTAATAGGAAATAATTCACTCACACCATGTACACTATTTTCGTGTTGAATTGGAAATGTTTGGGAGCCGATGTTAAACATCTTTGGTGTAGATGCATATTATCTGTGGAATTGTAACACCTGGCAAACAAAGAAAATTTGAGTTTAGAATATGCAACTTGATGGGACTTCTCATTAAGGATACAACTTGTATTTATATTAAGGAGTCTCACAACACCATGTTGAAGTCCCAACAGATGTATTTGCAATCATGAGCTTTCAGATCACTGCTCCTTTATTAGGTGAGTGCTGCAAAAGCTCGTGATTCCAAATAAACCTGTTGGACTTTTAAACTGGTATTGTGCGACTTCTCACTGTGCCCACCCCAGTCAACGCCAGCATCTCCTCACCTTGTTTTTATATAGCACCTTTAAAGTAGCAAAATTTCCCAAGATGCTTAATGAGCATTATTAATGAATTCATTTTTACAATGAACACAGGGAGACAGTAGTACAGATGACCAGGAACTTGGTTGAAGTGGTACATTTTAAGAATGGGTCAGAGGTGGAGAGATTCAGAGACGGAATACCAGAATCTTAAGTTGAGGCAGCGAAAAGCACTGCGAGCAATTAAAATTGGGACTGCTGTAGAGATCAAAATTGGTGGAGCATAGAGATTTTGAAGGCTTGAAGAGCTGGATGAGAATACAGTGATGTAGTCAGGCAGAGATGACATCTGAATGGGAGCAAGTGAAGGTCACCAAGTGTAGGGGTAATGGTTGGAACAATTTGGAGCAAGTTAAGATATGGCAACAGAACTTTGCATGTATGCAAGTAAGGTCTGTTGATCCTATTTTATAAATTGTTATCAAATGTTCTTTCGCCAGTCCTGAAGGGAAGGAAGTGGCAGTGACAGTTGAATGGTAGTCTCCTTCTTTCCTGGAGGATTGTATTTACATATGTGTTTCACATACTTCAAATTAATATTGATTGTAATGGTTTTTATACGGTTCAGTGGATGTTTCAACTGAATTTAATGCTGAATTTTGTAAGTTTATTCAGAATGTGATAGGGTACCAACTGAAATTAAATCAAGGTACTTTGATTTGGTTCAAGTGGGATCACGTGTATTTAGGTTTGCGATTTCCCAGTTTTACACAGAGAGGAATGGCAAACTAAACCACATCATTAATGGTTCGTAAAACTGTTGGATTCACGTTGTTGCAGTGCGGGACTCCCCAAATGACAGATTTCACCATTTTACCAATAACTGATGTTCAGCTAACTAACCTGTAATACAGTTTTCTTTTTCCCTCCTTTCTTGAAAGGCAGTATAACAGTTGACAGTTGGGGCCTGGCATAGAATTTGAAGTCCAGATATCAATAGGCAACAAAGGAATATTTTTTAAAGCTAGGATGCCCAACCACACCTTAAGTTAGATGTTATCAGAAGATGTTTTGCTTCAAAATTTGCAGCTCTTCCAAATCTACAGTTGTATTTTATGTAGATGGTCTGGATGGGGCAGAAAATAAAAACAAAAATGGGTTTAATAGGAGTGAAATGGTCTTTAAGTCTGAGGCATTGTCAAATCTTTATTTTTGAGAGGGATTGTAATTTGTACAGTCGGCCAGATTTGGAGCCATTCATTCCTTCCAGTCACGATAATTTAGATTCACCAATAACCTCAATCCACCACAACAGTTTTCATAGTCATAGAAGCTTACAGCATGGAAACATGCCTTCAGCTCAACTTGTCCATGCCACCCAGTTTTTACCACTAAGCTAGTCCCAATTGTCCGCATTTGGCCCATATCCCTCTATACCCATCTTATCCATATAGTTGTCTAAATGCTTTTTGAAAGACAAAATTCTACCAGCCTCTCCTATTCCTAGACACGTTTCCAGACACTCACCACCCTCTACCCTTCTGGACCCTTCTGAATCTCTCCCCCTCACCTTAAATCTGTGCCTTCTAGTTTTATCCCCCTACCTTTGGTAAAAGGTGTTGACCTTATCTATGCCCCTCATTATTTTACAGCTCTTTATAAGATCCCCCTAAGCCTCCCACACTCCAGGGGAAAAAGTCCCAGTCTATCCAGCCTCTTCTTGTAACTCAAACCATCAAGTCCTAGTAACATCCTAGCAAATCTTTTCTGCGCTCTTTTGAATTTGCTAACCTTTCTGTAATAGGGTGACCAGAACTGTATACAGTATTCCAAGGGCAGCTTTACTAATGCCTTGTACACTTCAAGTCCAGCATTTATTACCTTTTCCTTGGAGACTGTAAAGTGGTGGTGATGGTGGTCCTTCTTTGAAGCAGTTTGATGCAACGTTTTGGTTGTTTAATAAAAACAAAAATGCTGCGGATGCTGGAAAATCTCAGCAAGCCTGACAGCATCTGTGGAAAGAGAATAGAGCCAATGTTTCAAGTCTAGATGACTCTTAGTACAGCCAAGATGACCCTCATCTAGACTCAATATTGGCTCTACTCTCTCTAATTTACTGTAGACATGGGGTTACATAGGTCAAAACAGGGACACTTACTTCCCCAAAGAATGTTTGTGGACCCGTTGGGCTTGTACAACACTCTGATAACTTCATGATCATTATTCCTCTCTCAAATTGAATTCAAATTCCCAGACTACCATTCTGAGATTTGTTTTAGTCTTAGTTTTAAATCCAAGGCTGACTACCAATAGTGCAGAACTGTAACTATGATAGGTGTATCTTTTTTGTGTTTTATGGTGGGAGGAGGGGAAGTGTGTTGGTGGTTTCATTTAACTGTAGTGTTGAAATACTTTGATACAAGGTAGTTTAGAACACTTAATACTCAGGAAATAGGCAGAAAGTTCAGTTGAGTTGAGCAACAGTACAGCAATTCTCAACACTGTTAATCATCCAAAGAGGAAAAGAAAACAGCAAGAACTCTTATGTACTTCATTAATATTTTTTAAAAATTGCTATCTGTGATACTTGGCATGTATGTTGTATTGCATTACACTTGACTCCAAGTATCCTTGCTATGTCAGCTTCTGTGCTTTTGCAATGTTGCCCAACTCCATCTCTGCTGCCTAAACCCTCCTGTATTCCTTCGTAATCTACAACAAATCCCTTAACAATCCACTTGTCTTTGGCACTTGTTTGATAGCTTCCTGACCCCAGCTTCACGAATTTCATTTCCTCCAAAACTCGCAGCATTACTCCTGCCCCTCACTGTGTCACCGACCTAGACTTGCATCTGAGCTTACCATCCCATGGTTCATTTTAAAATGGTTTCTTCATCTTTAAATTCTTCCCTAGTTTGCCCTGCCCTGCCTTATTTTCAATATTTCCAGCTAGTTCAAATCCCTTCATGAATAAACCTTTAATTAGACTCTTAGCCTGCTGTATATTCTGCCCCACCCCCACTAAAGAGCCTGAGGATGTTCCTTTGTGTTCAGGGCAGAATATGAAAGTAAGTAATTTTGTATATTGCTATAACTGCCATTTACTGCATTCTACTGATGCGACCAAGTAACGTTGTTCCTTTAGCAAGTCACCAAATAATTTAGTCTTTTTCTGAGGAGCCATACCACTATTCCAAAGTTTAGGAACACTTACTTTGGAACCACTTTGCTGCCATTCACTGCATCATTGATGCATGCTGATGAATAGGATGGATGCCATTGGGCAACCTTGCCTCATTCTTTCCCTTTATGGATATAAAGATAGTTGGATGCATTACCACCTCAAAAGAGAAAAGTCAAGATTAAACAAAAACAAGATGATGAAGGGATGGAACCGACTTGGAAGGGAGCTGGTGGATCTTGAGATTCAAGCCTCTGAATCCTATCGCAGAGAGTAGTTGATGGATATTTAGAAAGCATTTGTAAAAGTCTGGGCAGTGTTTCATGCTATTGGATGATGTACACATTTTTTAAAAACTCAAACATCGAAAACTTAAAACCAAAAAAAAAAGCAATACTTCGACTGGTGTCAGATGAAAAAGCATGTCAGTTGTTCAGACACAGTCTTCTTCAGAGCTTCTACAATATTACATATTTTCCATTTAAAAAAGCCCCATTTGATGTGAAACTCAAACTTACCTTGGTGTTCAGAGTGGAAGTCAGAAACTTGAACTCTGACTTTGCGCACATTCAACAACTGGGCTGCATGTACACATCTTGCAATGCAAGTTCTTTGAGCCTAAGACAGGCTCAGAATGCCTGAGCATAAAGAAAGATAGGGAAAATCAGATTGGGCTAGGAAAATAAACCTTTGCCAGGTGACCAAGAGCGGAGTAACATCAAGGCAGGGGAAAGGAAGGGATCATAAACGAGGCGGGCATAGGGATGGATAAAAACCACAGTTCAGTTAAAGAGAGAAGCAGAGAAAAAAAACAAAAGTACTGTGAGTGCAGACTTAAGGGAGGAAGGCTCAAGGGAAGCCCCAATAATCAAAAATAGCTCAGAAGAAACCTGAAGGTCCAAGGAGGCAGCCAAAAGTTGGTGACTCCATGCTGCAGGCTATTGCAGTAAAGGTACCTCCTTGCAGCAGAAGTAGTCTGCTTTGGCATGACTGAAGAGCTAAAGTTGTGCTTGTGTTTTGGTGCTTGAGTGCATATTTCTGGATCACGGGAAATCAACCTGCTATTTGAAACCCTGCTAGGTGGGCCATTGTTGAAGCCATTCAAGTTGGAGCAAATTCCAAGAGGAAATCTTCAAAGGTGAAGATTTGAATCCCTTGTTAGAGAGACAGAATTTCAGGGAGATTGGTTGACTCAGTGTTACCAACGTCTTGGTGGGTTGTTGAGAGATGGACAGCTTTTACCTTGATAGTACCTGCCATTTATTGTGCAGTGTAGTGTTCAACCGCAGTTGGCTTGTTAATTCACATGTGCCTCATACTGGATTGAGAGCCGCCAACGGCTGCAAGTCAGTCTCTATCCCTGACGTTGAGTTGCGGGTGATTGGAGGAAGACTCTGTTGTTAAGTAATTGCAGAACGATGCTCGAGGAGAAGCGAGCACAGGAGCCTGCGTGGGAAAAACAGCTTCTGGCATAGTTAGGGGTGGGAAAACCCTTGCTGCCAGCAAAGAGAAATGGTGGGAAAATTTGGTACAATAGGCACGTTCAATGAAGAAGCTGAGTCGTTGACCACCTACATCAAACTGCTCAGTTTAGAGTGGAAGGCAACATTGTTATATTGATCTTTTTGAGCACAATAGGAAATAAACATTTGCATCTTGAGAAGCCTTCTGCAGCCAGAGAAATCAATGGAGAAATTGTTGTGTACGATATTGGAAGGGCATTTCGCACCAGAACTGCGACTGATTTTAGGTTTTACAAGCAGGACCAGATGGAAGGTAAGACCATTTTTAAATTTGTGGCTTCACTGAAGAACCTCTCAGAGCGCTGAGACCTCAGGGTTTTCTTGTAGGGATCGGCTTCCATGTGTCCCCCAGCAGGAAAAAATTCAACGGAGTTTTGACAGAACAGCAGCTGAAGTTTAAGAAGGCGTTGGAGATCGCGTTCTCCAGGAATGGGCTGATGGAGGTGGTGCATTTAAGCACGAGTACACAAGGTGGCAGAGACATCAAAGTCAGTCGTGGACTGAGAAATGCTGCCTTTGTGACTGAGGGGTCACGCGGAGTCCAGTTGTTGATCAAAGGGAGTTCAATGCTGTAACTGTCAGAAGACATAAGAACATAAGAAATAGGAGCAGGAGTAGGCCACCTAGCCCCTCGAGCCTGCCCTGCCATTCAATAAGATCATGGCTGATCTGTCGTGGCTCAGTTCCACATTCCCGCCCTCTCCCCATAACCCTTAATCCCCTTGCCTATCAAAAACCTATCAACCCGCGTCTTAAAAATATTGAGCGAGGCAGCCTCCACCACTTCAACGGGCAGAGAATTCCAGAGATTCACCACCCTTTGAGTGAAGAAGTTCCTCCTCAACTCCATTCTAAACCACCCCCCCTTTATCTTGAGGCTGTGCCCTCTAGTCCTACTGTCCTTTCTGAGCGGGAAGAGCCTCTCCACCTCGATCCTATCCATCCCATTCAACATCTTATACATCTCAATGAGATCTCCCCTCATTCTTCTAAACTCTAACGAGTACAAGCCTAGTTTATTCAGCCTCTCCTCATAGTTCAACCCCCTCAACTCCAGAATCAGCCTAGTAAACCTCCTCTGCACTCCTTCCAAGGCCAGAATATCCTTGCGTAAGTGCGGCGACCAAAACTGCACACAGTACTCCAGCTGCGGCCTCACCAGTGCCCTATACAGCTGCAGCAAGACCTCCCTACTTTTATATTCAATCCCCCTCGCTATGAAGGCCAGCATCCCATTTGCCTTCCTGACCACCTGCTGCACCTGCAAGCTGGGTTTTTGCGACTCATGCACAAGGACCCCGAGGTCCCTCTGCACCGTCGCATGCTGCAGTTTTTCGCCATGTAAGTAATAGTCCTTCCTACCATTATTCCTACCAAAGTGGACAACCTCACATTTGCCAACATTAAATTCCATTTGCCAGTTCCTGGCCCATTCGCCCAGCCTATCTAGATCCTTCTGCAGACGCTCCACATCCTCCGCACAATTTGCCGTTCCACCAATCTTGGTGTCATCGGCAAATTTTGACACCACGCGCTCGGTTCCCTCCTCCAGATCATCTATATAAATGGTAAATAGCTGAGGCCCCAGCACCGACCCCTGGGGCACTCCACTAGTCACCAACCGCCAATCCGAATAGCACCCATTGACCCCCACTCTCTGCCTCCTATTTGACAGCCAAGACAGGCCACATTAGCTACTTGCCACTTCCTCCTGGGTTTGAACCCTGACCACTTTAGCTTCACACTCTCTTGGAACTCTCGTGCTTTGCTTAAAACTGCAGAGCTCGTGGAGTTCCAAGAGAATGTGAAGCTAAAAGCGATCAGGGTTCAAACCCAGGAGGAAGTGGCTAGTAGTTAATGTAGATGAGGACAAGGGGTCTGTGGGATCTGTGGATGGAACAGAGCAAACTGAAAAAACGTGGTTGAAGTTGAACATCCTGGAAGTGCTAAGTGAAGCAGACAGTTTCCGGGCAATGCCCAAAGTCAAAGGGAAACTAGTGAAGATGGAGGTGGGCACAAGGACGGCAGTATATTAATTCCAGAGTCTATTTGCAAAATAAAGTTGAATCATCTTCCCCTGAAGCCTGTGAACATCACAGGACATATACGGAACAATTGGTTCCTCTGAAATGTTGTCTCAACCAAGGTGCAGCTGTGGAACCAGTGTGGGCATATGCCTTTGTATGTCATGAAGGGCAATTATCCCGCAGTTTTGAACAATCTTGGCTGAAACAATTGAAATTAAACTGGGAAGTAGTGAATTGACTAAAAAGTCTTGTTCGATTCTGAACAGTACTTTGGAAGAGCATAGGTAGATGCTTATTGGAACCCTTGGAAAGATGAAAGGAGTTAGAGTCTACAACTGAAACCAGATACATGCCCAAAGAACATGAAGGCACGTCAGTGCCACATGTAATTAGACCCAAAGTGGAGACCGAACTTGAGAGATTAGTAGGTTTGAAGTTACGGAACCAATGGCCACAAGTGAGTGGGCTGTGCCCATCGCTCATGAAGACTGATGGCTCTGTGGGGATTTTAAAGTCACTGTGAAACCCCAACTTGTGTGTGGATCTGTATCTGTTGCCCATTATTGAAGACTTTAGTGGCCTTGCCAATGGTCCGAGGTTTACGAAGATGGATCTCTTGCAAGCTTATTTGCTGCTGGGGTGGCCGATGATTCTCAGCTACCGCTAACCATCATCACTGAAAAGGGGTTATTCCGTTATAAATGACTGCCTTTTGGGGTCACGTCGGCCCTGGCTATTTTTCAAAGAGAAATGGATCAGATTTGAGTGATCTTCCAGGACTATTACTTACGTGGCGAAAAACTGCAGCAGGCGACGCACCTGCGCAAAGATATTTTGGCTTTGGAGGGAGTGCAGAGGAGGTTTACTAGGCTGATACCGGAGTTGAGGGGGTTGAGCTATGAGGAGAGGCTGAATAAACTAGGCTTGTACTCGTTGGAGTTTAGAAGAATGAGGGGAGATCTCATTGAGACGTATAAGATGATGAATGGGATGGATAGGATAGAGGTGGAGAGACTCTTCCCGCTCAAAAAAGACAGTAGGACTAGGGGGCACAGCCTCAAGATAAAAGGGGGGCGGTTTAGAACGGAGTTGAGGAGGAACTTCTTCACTCAAAGGGTGGTGAATCTCTGGAATTCTCTGCCCGTTGAAGTGGTGGAGGCTGCCTCGCTAAATATTTTTAAGACACGGGTTGATGGGTTTTTGATAAGAGAGGGGATTAAGGGTTATGGGGAGAGGGCGGGAATGTGGAACTGAGCCACGACAGATCAGCCATGATCTTATTGAATGGCGGGGCAGGCTCGAAGGGCTAGATGGCCTACTCCTGCCCCTATTTCTTATGTTCTTATGTAGTTCAGTGTTACTTGGATGACATCCTGGTGATGGGTTCCACTGACGAGCAATGTTTTTTTGAACTTAGAAGAGACGTTGAACAGACTGCAGGAATGTGGACTGCTTAGGAAAGACAGATGTGCACTTTCTAAGGACTTGGTTGAGTACTTAGGTCATGTTATCAACAGTGAACTGTTGTGTAAAGCACCAAAGAAGCTAGGAACAATAATGAAGGCGCCATAACCAGAAAATGTGTCCCAGCTGAGGCCTTTCCTCCGATTCAAACTATTATGACAAGTTTGTGCCTGACCTGGTGACAGCTTTGATGAACAAAGAACAGTACAGCACAGGAACAGGCCCTTCGGCCCTCCAAGCCTGCGCCGCTCATGCGTCCAACTAGACCGTTCGTTTGTATCCCTCTATTCCCACGTCTGTGATACCTCTGCATCGGCTGTTGAAGAAGGTAAAGGCATCACAATGGGCGCTGGAATGTGAAAAGGCTTACCAAGCAGCGAAGAAAAGTCAAAGGAGTCTGGGATCCTAGGTCTATTTCAACCCCAAGTTACATCTGTAGCTGGCCTATGATAGTCGCTGTATGGCATAGGAGAGGTGATGTCCCTTGTGATGCTGAAGAGAGAGGCCCATTGTATTTGCATCAAGGTCACTCTCCAAGTCTCTCAATAGCGCAAATAGAGAAGGCAGCCCTGGGCATCATTTTCGGTATTTAAGTTTCACCACCAACTATACGGCAGGAAGTTTGCTGGCAGGCCATAGACTGCTGCACAAGATTTTGGAACCTCACTCAGGGATCTGAAGTATGACCATAGCTCAGTTGCAGAGGTGGGCGTTGATGTTGTTGGGCCATTCATATGAAATCCATTATCGACAGTCAGAGCAACATGCAAATGCAGATGTATTATTCACACTGCTGTTGCTGGTTCAAAAAGAGGTCTGGACAAGGTTATCCATATCATGTGCTTTGCCAAGATGAATAGGTACCAATTACTGAGATGAGGTGAAACAAGCCACAAGAAAAGATCCCATACCAAGTCAAGTAGTTGTCCTGGTTTGCAAGGGGTGGACAAGTCAACTGAATGATCCAAAACTGAAACCGTATTTAAGTCGACAGTGGAGACGTGGACTGACTGTTGGCGGATCCACACTAAGGAGTAGGGATTCCCTCTAAACAGTACCAGTGGAGGTCTCAGGAAAGGGAGCCTGGAATCGATAACTCCTCCAGTCATGGAGCAGATAGGAAATTCGACATTGATGACTGACGACGTGCGGGAAGAGAAACAATGTTGTTAGGTTTGTTGAGACCGTACTTGCCAGAATGGATCATAAAACTGGTTCTACTTCCCAGGAAACAACCTCCATGGAATCATAGTTCCCTGACAGGTTGGTTGTACCGATGTAAGATGGACGTTAGGATAGGGAACTAATTGTGGACTCGTACTGTAAATATACTGTGGGTTCTTCACCAAGTAGTTGTATTATGTAAAGAAAAATATTATTATATGTAAAAGTTTAAGAATGCTGCTGTTGTTATGGGGGGTGGTTGTTTCGAGGGGAAGAGGGTTATGTATGGTGGAACATAGCCAGTTTAAGGGAATGGGTATGTGACCAGGGGTGTGGGATGAGCTGGTTGGGAACTGTCCTGAGTGGACAGTCAACACTTGGAGTGTGGAGTGAGTGGGATAAATAAAAATATCTGTTCCCTGATGCCTGATTTGTGGAGTAGTTCTCGAGGGGACACCTCGATTTGATTCATTCCACGTCATATTAAGAAACGGTTGCAGACATTGGATGGCTGCAAAGGCAATGGCACTTTATAACATTCCAGCAATAGTACTAAATACTTGTGCTCCAGAACTTGCTCCCCTAGCCATGCTTTTCCAGGACAGTTACAACACTGGCATCTACCTGATAGTGTGGAAAATTGCCCAGATATGTCCTGTACACACAGCGGGCAAAGTCCAATCCGGCCAATTTACTGCCCAGTCAGTCTACTCTTGATCATGAACAGTGTGATGGAAGGGGTCACCAACAGTGCCATCAAGCAGTACCTGCTCAGCAATAACCTGCTCAGTGACTCCCAATTTAGGTTTTGCCAGGGTTACTCAGCTTCTGACCTCATTACAGTCTTCATTCAAACATGGACGAAAGAGCCAAAATCCAGAGGTGAGAGTGACGAGCCTTGACACCAAGGCTGCGTTCGACCGAGTGTGGCATCAAGGAACCCTAGCAAAATTGGAATCAGTGGGCACCATGGGCAAATTCTCTGCTACTTAGAGTCATACCTGGTAAAAAGGAAGGTGGTTGTGGAGGGTCAGTTACCTCAGCTCCAGGTTATAGAGGTCTGTATGCCTCCCATTATTTTAGGTAGATAGTCAACATATCTTGCCAAAGGTAGGGAGAGTCTTAAATTAGAGGGCATAGGTTTAAGGTGAGGGGGGGACAATTTTTTCATTGAGGGTGCCTGGAATGAGCTGCTAGAGGCAGTAGTAGAGGTGGGTACAGTTTTGTCTTTTAAACTGCATTTAGACAGTTATATCCTAAGATGGGTATAGAGAGATATGGGCCAAATGCAGGCAACTGGGACTAACTTAGTGGTAACAATGGCAGCATGGACAAGTTTGGTCTGTTTCCATGACTCTATGACATCTCTGCAGAAGTCCCTCAGGGTAGTGTCCTAGGCCGAGCTGTCTTCAGCTGCTTCATCAATGACCTTCCCTCCATCATAAAGTCAGAAGTGGGAATGTTTGCTGATGATTGCACAGTATTCAGCACCATTTGCGATGACCAGATACTGAAGCAGTCCATGTTCAAATGCAACAAGATCTGGACAATATCCAGACGTGGGTTAACAAACTGTAACTAACATTTATGCCACACAAATGCCAGTCAATGACCATTGCCAATAAGAGACACTCTAACCACTACTCCATGACATTCAATGGTTTTGCCATCACTGAATCCCCCACTGTCAACATCCTTGGTGTTACCAAATGACCAGGAACTCAACTGGACTTGCCACATAAATAAGAGCAGGTCAGAGGAATACTGCGGCAAGTAACTCACCACCTGACTCCCCAAAGCCTATCCACCATCTACAAGGCACAAGTCAGGAGTGTGATGGAATACTCCTCACTTGTATGAATGGGTGCAGCTCCAATTACACTCGAGAAGCTTAACTACATCAAGGACAAAGCAGCCTGCTTGATTGGCACCACGTTTACAAACACCCTCCACCATCAACATTCAGTAGCAGCAAGATGCACTGCAGTAATTCATCAAAGATCCTTAGACAGCATTTTCCAAAATCAAGGACAGCAGATACGTTGGAACACAGCCACCTGCATGCTTCCCTCCAAGTCACTCAGCATCCTGACTTGGAAATATATCTCCATTTCTTTGCAGTCACATGTCAAAATCCTGGAATTCCCTTCTTAACTGTATTGTGGGCCAATCCACAGCACATGGACTGCAGCGATCCAAGAAGATGGCTTGCCACGACCTTCTCAAGGGCAACTAGGGATGGGCAGTAAATGTTGGCCTGCCAGCAACACCCATGTCCCATGAATCAATTTTAAAAAGTTACTTACGCTTTCTCCCTGCAGGTGCTAACTGAGCTCACTATTTCCTTCCTAGTTTGTATTTGTTTCAGGTTCTCAGCATGTGCAATTTCTACGTTACGTTTACAAACATACAAATATCTGTCAGTGTTTGATTAGTATATGTTCCACACTTCAAGGATATGTTGGAGGAAATGCAATGTTGATTTACTAGAATAATTCTTAGACTTCAAAGATTAAATTGCAAGGAAAGGTTATGTGAACTAGGATTGTATTCCCTGAAATTTAGAAGGCTTAAGGGGTAATTTGATCAAAGCTTTCAAAATAAGGGAAATAGATAGGGGAGACGGAGAAAAATCATTTCCTGTGGCTGTATTCCTAGATGGCATAGTGTAAAATTTAGAGTTGGACTTTAATGGATGAAATGGGCAAACACTTCTTTGTGCAACAGTTGATAAAAATATAGAGCATTCTTGCACAAACAACAGCTGATGCCAGATCAGTTGGTGATTTTTTTAAAACCAACAAAAGGCACGTGTATAGGAGTTACATGGCAGATCAGCCGTGGTTTTGCTGAATGGTGGGAACAGCCTCGAAGGGCTAAATGGCAGATTACACACAGTTCCTTTGTACTGATTATAATGCAAAATCACTTGCTTGTACAACACACTACTGACAATATCAATATCTAAAACCAGTCATTGTGTGAAGGTAATCACCAGTGCATAAAGTACAATGTTTGTGTGTGATATTATCTGTCATTCAATTCTGATTTGTGCTTGTCAAATGACTAATTTTTTAAATGTTCCGTTTCAGGAGTTCTATGAACATACAACAATCCTCTGGCAGGATGAAGGTGTGAAAGCATGCTATGAAAGGTCGAATGAATATCAGCTCATTGACTGCGCACACTAGTAAGTACTTTTGGTGTTTCGCTAATTGGTGATTAGGAAAGGACACCACTAGGAAATTAAAATCTTGAATAAAAATGTTGCAAGCAGAATCTATTGCAATGCGTTGGGTAATTTAACATAAAACTCATTTGAATAATCTGGTAATCCAATTCCTGTTTTGTTCTTTGCAAACATTACTCCTAAAAAGTGCTTTGTTAGGCTAAAAGCCCCCTGACTACTGTAATTTGAAGAAGCTGGACCACTGTAGGTTGCCTGAGGAACTATGTGCATTGTTCAAAACAATTGGATGCTACCTATAATAGCACATGAAGTATAAAGTAATTCAGCGACACAGTATTTTATCTTATTCTTGCATCATGATTTTAATAATTGCGTAAAACTAGATGCAGCAAAAAATAACAACTTGTGCACCTTCACAATAGATTTTTACAGAAGAAATTACGTTTTGACAGTGAGATAATTTGAACTTTGTTTTGGTAGAAACTGTGTTCTAAATCACACTTCTTCATAACATGCTTCAAAATATTCACATTGTACTGAATGCTATATGCTGTAGAACTTTTCACTACTTTTTTGCGACCATATTCCACAATACTTGGAAAAATTATTATATTAAGATACCATAAGAACTAGGAGCAAGAGTAGGCAATTTAGCCCCTCGAGCCTGCTCCACCTTTTTAATATGATCATGACTGATCTTCTCAGCCTTAACTCCACTTACCTTTACTAATTAAAAATATGTCCATCTCTTCATTAACTTTAATCAATGTCCTAGCATCCACCACATTCTGGGGTCGTGAATTCCACAGACTCAACCCTTTGAGAGAAGTAACTTTTCCTCATCTGTTTTAAATCTGCCATCCCTTATCTAAAACTATAACCTCTTGTTCAAGATTGCTCGACACGAGGAAACATCCTCTCTACATCAACTTTGTCAATCCTCCTTATCTTGTAGACCTCAATTAGACCTCTCCTCATTTTGCTAAACTCCAGGGAGTATAGGCCTAAACTGCCCAGTCTGTCTTCATGAGTCAAACCCACATCTCTGGAATCAATGTAGTGAACCTTTTCTGAACCAGCCCCCCCTCAAGTAAGGGGACCAAAATTGTACACAATATTGAAATGTGATTTTATTAATGCTTTGCATGGTAGTAGCAACATTTATAGAACATTACGGCGCAGAACAGGCCCTTCGGCCCACGATGTTGTGCCGACCAATTAAGAAAAAAGCAATGACCCTCTAACCTAAACCAATCCCTTTCCATCCAAAAACCTATCCACGGACCTCTTAAACGCCCCCAAACTAGGCGCATCTACAACTATTCTTTTAGCAATAAATGCCGAGATTCCATTTGTCTTCCTTATTCCCTGAATACTAGTTTTCTGTGATTCATGCCTAATGGCACTTAGATCCCTCTGCATCAAAGTACCCCAAAGTTTCTCTCCATTTAGATGATTTGCCTGTGTATTTGTCCTCCCAAAATGGGTAAACTCTCACTTATTCATGTTAAACTCTATCTGCCAACTTTTGTCCCGTTCACTTAACCTCTTCATATCCATTTGTAAATTTCTTACTGCATTATTGATACTTACTATCCCAGCTATTTTTGTGAAATCTAAAATTTGGCTATTGTACCTACTATCCCTGCATCTAAGTCATTAATATAAATTGTGAAAAGTTGGGACCCAAGAACTGAACCCTGTCGCATGTTGGACTTTAACCTGGTGTTGTGAGACTCCTTACTATGTGCACCTCCCATCTTGCCAACCTGAAAAAGACCCATGTATCCCGACTCTCTGCTTCCTGTTGGTTAGCCGATCCCCTATCCAAATTAATAAATTACCCTTAATCATATGTGAACTAACCTTGTTTATTAATCTTCTGTGTGACACCTTATCAAATCCTTCGTGGAGTCCAGGTATAATCACATCTGCAGGATTACTATTACCCACCTTGCTTGTTACATCTTCGAGAACACAAGCAAATTGGTCAAACATGATACGTCCTCATAAAACCGTGCGGACTCTGGATTGCACTTTGACTTTTTAAATGTCCTGTTTATTACTCACTTTGTAATGGATTCTAATAATTTCCCAATAATAAATGCTAAATAATTAGGCTATAGTTTCCTACAATTTTCCTCCCTCCCTTTTTTGAATAGGGGCATTATATTAGCATTTTTCCAATCCACCAGAACCATTCCCGCATCCAGGAAATCTTGGCATATTGTAACCAATGGGTCAACAATCTCCAGTATCACTTCCTTTAAGATCATAGGATGTAGTCCATTAGGCTCTGGGGCCTTGCCTGCCTACAATCCCAATAGTTTGCTCCTAGTAGTGATAGTTCTAAGTTCTTCCCTTTCTTAGCTTCTGCATCTTCTGTTACTACTGAGATCACACTCATCTCCTCTGCTGTGAAAACTGAGGCAACGTGTTGATTTAGTGACCCAGCCATTTCTGTGTTCCCCAGCCTCATCTTCCAAGGGACCAGCATTCACATTAGCTACTTAAAGAAGTTTATATACTTACAGAAGTCTTTGCTGTTTATTTTTAAATTTTGGGCTAGTTTTAATTTACGTTTGCAATTTTTATTATTTTTAGCGTACCTTTGTTGATAGCTAAAAGCTTCAATCTTTGCGTGCCACTGGCCTTTGCAATATGATGCACCTTAGTTTTTGTCATTGTTATGCTTATCTTCCTTGCTTAACCATGGAAATCTTTCCTCCCAGACCACACTTCCTCATCTCTGGAATATATTTTAGTTGGGAGAACTTGAGTATCTCCTGAAGTATCTGCCACTATTCATCAACTGTTCAACCTTTTAGTCTTCCTGCCCAGTCCACAAGGGCCAATTCTGTTCTCATACCTATATAATTTCCTTTGTTTAACTCCAAAATGCTAGCGTGGGACTCTAGTTTCTTGCTGTCAAACTAAATTTGAAATTCTAGCATGCTATAATCATTGTTGCCTGGCGGATCCTTGACTATGAGATCATTTATTTGTCATACCTCATTACACAATACCAAATCTAGACTAGCCTGCTCCCTGGTTGGTACACAATATATTGCTCCAAAAAGCAATCTCTAGTACGTTAAATGAGCTCTCCCTCGAGGCAACTGTTGCCAGTTTAGTTATTCCAGTCAATATGCAAAATCATTATTGCCATATCTTTCTTACAACCTCCCAGTATTTCTTTGTTTATACTATGTCCTACTGTGGAACTACTGTTTGGGGAATCTGTACATTACTCCCACCAGAGACGACTTGCCTTTACTATTTATTATTTCTACCTAGACTGATTCTACATCTTGGACTCTAGTGTCTATATAATTTCTCACTGCAGTACTGACCCCTTCCTTCACTGACAAAGCAACCACCTCCTTTTCCTTCCTGCCTATCCTTCCCGAAATACTGAGTACCACTGAACATTCAATTCCCAAACCTACTTTCACTGCAACCACATCTCAGTTTTTGCCACTAAATTATACCCATTTGTCTCTTGTGCTGTTAATTCATTAATTTTATTCCAAATGCTTTGTGCACTTAAAATTAATGGCTGTGTCTATTTTATTGAATTTCCCTCCTCTTGTATGAGTCCTTGGTGTGATACAACTTTTGTCACTATTTGCTTTCTGTTGACACTCATCACTAACCCACACTGCTGCCTTTTTTAACTTTGACTTTCTAATTTTCTGTGCAACTGAGCCCTCACTCCATTATTTAGTTTAAAGCCATCCCTACCTCCTCAGTTATGTAGGGACTGCAAGGCCATACTGATTCCAGCACAGTTCAGGTGTCCCAACATAAGATGTCCCAACAGTACAGCCTCCACTTTCCCCAGTTCTAATGCCAGTGCCCCACAAATTAAAACCCACTTCTCCCACACCAGTCTTTGAGCCATGTATTCATCACTCTAATTTTTTTGTAAGCTTTGTGAATTTGTACGCGGCTGAGGTATTCAGAGATCATAACCTTTGGAGGTTCTGTTCTTTGATTTAGTGCCTAATGTAATAAACATAATGAAAAAAATCTGGATAAAATATACTTAGTACAGAATTTGAAAATTCTTAAGTTAATTTCAATCCCTTTTAAAGGATTTCAAGAAGGCAATAACAATTTGCATCTATACGTCATCCTAAAGGTAAAATAGAACACTACAGCACAAACAGGCCCTTCGGCCCACAAGTTGCGCCGATCACATCTATACCTACCAAGCCACAGAACTATCTGTAACTTCCAATGCCATTAGATCCCATATACTCATCCAGAAGTCTTTTAAAAGACCCCAGTGAGTTCACCTCTACCACCACCGACGGCAGCCGATTCCACTCACACACCACCCTCTGAGTGAAAAACTTTCCCCTAACATCTCCTCTGTACTTGCTTCCCAGCACCTTTAAACCTGTGTCCTCTCGTAGCGACCATTTCAGCCCTGGGAAATAGCCTTCGAGGATCCACCCTATCTATTCCTCTCAATATTTTATAAACCTCTATCAGGTCGCCTCTCAACCTTCATCTCTCCAGGGAGAAGAGACCTAGCTCCCTCAACCTAGCTCCCTCAACCTATCTTCGTAAGGCATGCCTCCCAATCCAGGCAACATCCTTGTAAATCTCCTCTGCACCCCCTCAATAGCTTCCACATCCTTCCTGTAGTGAGGCGACCAGAACTGCGCACAGTACTCCAAGTGGGGCCTGACAAGGGTCCTATAAGTTGCAGCATTACCTCCCAACTCCTAAACTCAATCCCTCGATTAATGAAGGCCAGTACACCATACGCTTTCTTGACCACATCCTCCACCTGCGAGGCCGATTTAAGAATCCTATGGACCCGGACCCCAAGATCCTTCTGCTGTTCAACACAGCTAAGACTCCTACCCTTGATATTATACTCCTGCATCCTGTTGGTCCTGCCAAGATGGACCACTACACATTTATCCGCGTTGAAGTCCATCTGCCACTTCTCCGCCCAGTCTTGCATCCTGTCTATGTCACGCTGCAACTTCTGACATCCCTCCAGACTATCCATAACACCACCAACCTTCGTATCGTCGGCGAACTTACTAACCCATCCCTCCACTTCCTCATCTAGGTCATTTATGAAAATGACAAACAGCAAGGGTCCTAGAACAGATCCCTGAGGCGCTCCACTGGTGACCGAGATGCTAAGATGCTTCTTAGGAATGTTATCAAACAATGTTTAGCACTGAATCACATGAGGAAATATAACAGATTTTAAAAGCATGAAAAACAGTAGATTTGAAAAAAAATCTCAAAAAAGGGGAGAGCAGTTTGTAGGGGGAAAAAATTCCAGGTTTTGCACTTTGGAAGAAATTTGTTGGGCCCAAACACAATTATATTCACTGGTAGTGGAAAGGTCCTGCTGCTTTAAAAGAATGCAAATATACAGTCTATATTTAAGAGATGCAGAACTGACACTGGTAATTGCAGGCATATTGGTTTTCTATTAGTTGTCATGTTCTTCAGGACCACTGAACATGACTCCAACTTTCTCAGCCTTTGATAGCAGCCAACATCTTGGTAGTGTTCTCAAATATTATACTTGTTCGGCCTCTTAAACTATTTTTGTTGTGTGCTTGCTATACTACCCTCAATTTTATCAATCGCCACCAGGTGTTCTAGTTTCTCTCTCTCAAGTATATTCCTAAAGAATTGTAATTGTTATTTATTGATCGACTACAGATGGTTTCCTTTTTTTAAAAAAATTATTTATTTATTAGTTCTAGTAAGGCTTATATTAACACTGCAATGTGAAATTCCCATAGTTGCCACACACTGGTGCCTGATCGGGTCAATGCACCTAACCAGCACATCTTTAAGACTGTGGGAGGAAACCCAGACACTGGGAGAACGTGCAAACTCCACATAGACAGTGACCCAAGCCGGGAATCAAACCCGAGTCCTTGGCACTGAGAGGCAACAGTGCGAGCCACTGCGCTACCCTTGTGTTCCTACTTTGCTCAAAACTTCTCATTAGTTGTGTGTAATTCAGATCAAATGCCTCGGAAACCACATCTCCGTTACATTAATTTATCTTCCGTTGTCTTGAATGTTGTAACATTGACCAGATGTAGGATTCACCACTTCTATTAGTAGTGAATAAAATTATGGAACTCATTCTGAGTAACTACAACAAAATATAAGTGTCAGTGGACAAGCAAATCCACTGGAAGTATTCCAAAGCACTTGTAGTTTCCCCCTTAAATATCCATGGATGATAGGATTTCTAGTAAGAATAACAAACTAGAATGAAGAAGTCTGTTAGAGGATTTTACGGTTTTTAAGTTTGTTTATTAGCCTCACAAGTAGGCTTACATTAACATTAGCACTACAGTGAAGTTACTATGAAAATCCCTAAGTCGCCACACTCTAGCACCTGTTTGGGTATACTGAGGGAGAATTTAGCATGGCCAGTGCAGCTAACCATCACATCTTTTGGACTGTGGTAGGAAACTGGAGCACCTAGAGGAAACCCATGCAGATACGGAGAACATGCAGACGTCGCACAGATAGTGACCCAAGCCAGGAATCAAACCCAGGTTCCTGGTGCTGAGACAGCAGTGCTGGCCACTTTGCCACCCCTTAATCTTTTTGTATCTGATGTGACCAGAGGGAGCTGTACCTTGTTGGTGGATCTCCCCATTAGCTAATCCACAAATGTCTGCTTGGTAGCTTTCCTTTCAGTTTCACATTTGGGAGCAGAATATATGCGAGGCTAACACTGCTGCCTCAGAGCGCCAGGAATCTGGCTTCGATTCCAAGCTTGGGTCAATGTCTGTCTGTAGTCTGCATGTTCTTCCTCTGTCTGCGTGGGTTTTGTCCAGGTGCTCCGGTTTGCTCCCACAGTCCAAAAGACATGCTGATTTGGTGCATTGGCCTCGCTAAATTTTCCTTCAGTGCCCAATGCAAAAGATGATAAATCGCCTGAATGAAATTTGCCAGACCAATTTCTGTAGCTGAAGAGTCAATCAACATGCAATTGCTCAAAGCTCACTCTTACACAGGTCCTGATGCTGAAGTCCCCTCGGATCTAGCATAGAGGTAGACTCCACCTTTTTTGGAGTTACTCTGCCCACTATCAATTAGAATGTGGTCATTAGCTGATTATGATAATTATTGACCATTCCTATGAAACAGCAAGCATCAAACATTTACCAGGAGATAATGGTACTTGTGGTTGGTAATCTAGCCAATTATTTTCTAAATTATTGCCTGACATGGCATAAATACTGCTAAAGATTCTGATCTTAAATTACTCAACTGTGATTTTTAACAGTAAGAATTGGTGACATAATGGTTAGGACTGCTGTTTCACAGCACTAAGGGCTGGTTCATTTCCGGCCTTGGGTGACTGTGTGGGGTTTGTACGCTGTCCCCGTATCTGAATGGATTTCCCCCCTCAGTCCAAAGATTGTAGTGTAGTTGGATTGGCCATGGTAAATGCACAGGGTATGGGGATAGGGTGGAGGTCTGAGAGAACTGTTTTGCTAATTTCTTTATTGTAATTCTGAAATTTTGCTGGGTAATTCAATTAATGTGACAGTATGTGATATTATCTGCCAAGATTGAAGTCACTAGCATGAGGTACTATCTGTAAAGGATTTGCCCAGCAACAGAAGCAGCTTCTAAAGATAGTCCCCAAAGAAGTTTGGGCAAATAGACTCTTTGTTTCAACTTCAAGCCCCAAATAATTTGACCCGTCTTCAACTTTCAAGATTTTTACACGCCCTCATACTGTATATCTCAGAATGCAACACCTTCCTATCTGTGGCATTCCAAATTTTTAAGCTCATTATAGCTGCATTATGCTTTTTCAGAAGGTAAGATAATGCTTGTATGCACTTTCTGACCTCAAGGTTTTATTTCTGCTCTCACTCTTAAATCAAAAACCAATATTTTCTATTCATAAATTCCAAAGTCCACATGGTTAATGGAAATCACCAATGTAAACTCATCTCCCAGTTATTGCCATTGAGTGGCTTTCCATCTGAATCACTTGATACTGATTGAAACTTTACTTCTGAAAATGTTATACTGGCTTTTTTCTCAGCTGAAATTTGACATTAAGAATTTAAGCAAAATTATGTACTTCATAACTTAAATGCCTCAAATCTTTAGCCTGGAATTGGATACCACTCATCACTGATACTGGCACAGTTCCGTTTGTAACCTCATTACTGCTATCATTTTATTTTTCACTGTCTCAATGTCATGCCTTGTTGGCATGTTGAACAGATGATAAAGGTTTTTCTGTTCTTTTTACAATTCAATGATTCCGCTCCTTCTTTTAAAAAAAGAAAATTATTAGAATGACTGTGAGGAAAAATTGGTTCATAAAATGAACAAAAGCTATACCAAGTGTATATGAATGTTGTTTCTATCTTTCATTTCTCAAATTCAGTTAATTTTCCTGAATAAAGCATTGGACATTGTCAAAAACTTCTCTGAACGGGTGTGGCATATTACATTACACCACACACACACACACACACACACACACACACACACTCTCATCTATCATGTATGTTATCTGCTTAGAAAATTTGTCAAGGAGGTGAGGTTCTTACACTGGAAGAAGTTGCTATATATGCCATATTTAATAGAGATAAGTGAAATTCCAGTCATAGAAAAGTTGCAGCACGTCTGAGTGAATAATGTAAAAGGAAACTATATTTTATGGGGTTATAGTGATAATGCATTATAATGTTAAAAATGTACTGTTATTTTTGTTTTGAACAATCATCATGCCACATGTTTCTTCTTGTCTGGTCAACAAAAGCCTCATTATCAGGAGTTTTAGATTTGTGGGTACTCTCCATATGAAAGCATTTCAATATGTTTCTAAGTTATTGACTTGAATCTGCCACATTCATAATAAGCATTCTGTCCAAAAGTTTTTTCTTGACATGAAAGTTTTGTTTGCCTCCTGATGCCAATGAATTTCTGGTTGAGTCTCACTAATGCTACACAGCTATGTACTCCCCCTTTGTATCCAATAAACCACACCCCCATGCACCTAGTTAGATTTTCTAGCTTTCATGACCCCTGCTTCCATTTTGATTTCTGTGCCATTTCTCTCTTCTCTCATTCCTTTTCTTCATTTCAGATGGCACCTGTAAGGGTCCAAAATACCTTGGGTCAGTGTGTGAATTAAATTTTGGTTTCTCACGGTTACTTGTAAAGTTTCAAAAATGAGCAAAACATTTGAAGATAGATTGCTCTCATGCATGTTAACTTGTAAGTTCAGCAATCTCAGCATCGGAAAAATGAGGTTTATTGGAAGGGGCAGAAATTGAGAGCATCTTCTCCAATCTCTTGGAAGAGATTTGGTCTCCTCCATGCTTGCTACTCTAGCTCCTCCAATCACTCCTCCCTTCTACTCTCCTCCTCCCCCAGAGGCAGGGTCTATGATTGGAGGATCCAAAAAGATATGAGGACACGCATTCATGATTAGAGTTTGAGGAGCAATTATCCTGGACGATAAGTCCGATCCATTCAAATAATTGAAAATAGCCTCTTAAGGATCAAAAAAAAAGTGCAATAGCGTAACTTTAATATTTCAATGACGTGTTTTCAGCTTGAGTTTTGGGGCTACAATCGTTGATATACAAGATGTTCAGTTAAAACAGAAAACAGCAGAGAATGGATGCTTCGGAATTAGAAGAAGCCATTGGATAAAATGAGACATAAACACAATTGAGGCGCTGATCACTCCCACTGCCAATTAAAAGTCTGAGTTAGAAGGAAAACAAGGGGCTAACCAGCCCTAGTATCAACATTATCGGAGGCACCAGAACTTCATGAGCGATGGTGGGAATGGCGTGGATTGTAGTTTTGAGTTTGGTCCAAATGCTAATCAGTCTGTCTCTTTCTCTTCGGGTTGGATTTTCCCAATCTTGGATGTTTTATTTTTCTGTGTGTACGTATATACCATAGATCACAGCATATAACTCTAATCACAGATGCGTGTCCTCGTATCTTCTTATTGGAAGATTGGATCCTCCAGTCATAGATCCTGCCTCTGGCGGAAGAGGAGAGTAGAAGGGAGGAGTGATTGGAGGAGCTAGAGTAGCAGGCATGGAAGAGACCAAATCTCTTCCAAGAGATTGGAGAAGATACTTTGAAGCTACTGAAAGTCTTTCTAAAAATGAAAGTCAATATAAATGTTAAGTATAAAATATGAAGTGTCAGTGTGGGTGGTAGCCATTTTGAAATGAAAAGGGTTCACTGGCAATTCATGTTAAATGAATGTAGCACAGTTTATTGAATTAATTAATTCCACAAAGATACCTTTAACCACAGTCAAAATGTTATATAAACTGTAAAATTCATTATCTTGGGTATGCATTGTAAAGAGCTCATTGAATTCATTGAGTCACTGGGCTATGATGTTATCATAAGTAAGGATTCCAATCTGGATTAGATTTGGCAATTTTGGTTTCATAATCAGCCTTTTGCAACAAATCGTCTTTCCCCTCCATCCACTGAATTGGATATTATAGTATCCCATGACTTGGTGTCATAGAATTTCGACAGTGCAGAAAGAGGGCATCCTGCCCACTGAGTCTGCACGGATTCTCTGAAAGAGCATCTCACTCATGCCCTCCTCTCTACCCCATCCATGTAACCCTGCACATTTATAATGGCTAATCCACCTAACCTGCACACCTGTGGACTGTGGGAGGAAACCCCATAGTCACCCACGCAAGGCTGGGATCAAACCTGAGTCTCTGGCGCTGTGAGCTAGCAGTGCTGACCACTGTGCCACCCTGCTGCCCACGGTGAAGAAACCACACAAAACGTCAAAGCAGGACAGCATGTTTAGTTCCATTCTTCGTGAAGATTTTTTTCTCCATCAACTACCCACTGTTCAATCTGGCGTGAACATGATTCTTGAATGGCTTGTTGAGGCAAAGGTCCAAAGATTGAAGTACACGTATTAGACCCTCTGGCATATCTAAAATTTGGATGTTCATCAGTGCCTATTGATCTCATCAGATAAATGGGATCTGAATATGTCCTACCCTAGTATGTTGCATTCTTTGCGTAGGTCACCCAGGACTCCTCTTCCACAGCTTCATTCCAACCTCATCCACCTGACTATTATCATGGACTTGCACAAAATCTCGTGCCGGGAACTTGATTTTCAGCATGATTTTACTTTTAAAATTACCATAGGCTTTAATTTTGTTCTGTCAGCATGCTGGCTAATACAACTGAATCGTATCTTGTCATGTTCTGTTGTTTTCACTGGGACTGCTGGCACACCTTTCACTCCACAGTTCAGTTGTTGAGCATATCAAAATTCATGCATGTTCCATCTTTGCTGATGTGACAATGTGGTACTCGAGCTTTGCACTGTCTGATGATAAACTGATAATTTTGGCATCATCTTTTGGTAGTTGTTAAGAGATCTTGGTCTCTTGCCACAAAACTAGACATTTTTGTTCCATAAAGCAGCTTAACCTACTAGCTGTTGTTCTGAAATAGTTGCTCATCTAGGGATTTGATTTGGCCCATTTAATGCACATTGCATTTCTGACCATGTAATCAATATCCCTGAACCCATTCCAATAAATACATGCTTCACAGAGTCATGCTGTTGGCTGTTGCTGTTCAGATGGCACATTTGGGCTTGGGCATCTTTTTCCGCGCTGTCTGTCATCCTTGCACCAGTTTTTCACCAAAACCGAATTCCCTCACTGCAACTCAATTATTTGGTGAGTTAGCAAATGTTAAAGTTTTTAATTTGAAACCAATTTCACTTTTTTTGTAAGACTCATTTCTCTTTGCTGTCTTATTGCTTGGCCTGCTGTGCCAGTATGTGCCTTTGCGACACAGCTCTATTGCTATTTGATCCTTTGCTCGTGTAAGTAAATTGTGCATTTGCGAGTTGCAAATCTGGACCGCTCTTTTTGCAAAGTAGATCACTGATGGATGGTATGATGCTGACCTGATGAACTTCTGGCTGGTGAAAGCTGGTCCATTGTCAGACACTAGCATTTCTGGGATTCCACACGCCGAAAATGAGACGCGAAGTTTCTCTACTGTTATTATTGTGTTTGCCTAATGTATCCTATGTATGTCCTTCCACTTGCACTGGGCATCTACAATGACCAAGTACATCAAATGTGCCTGCATAAACCATTTCAGTTGACTTCATGATCTACCTGGCTATTCCCACAGGTGTAAGGGAGCTGCTGGTGGCAACTTCTGTCCTTGCTGGCATTACTTGCACCAACTTATAAGCACCGCTATGTCTGCATCCATTTCAGGCCACCAAACGTAGCTCATGGCCAATACCTTCATTTTGGATACCCTTGGGTGGCCGTAATGTAGTTCAGCCAGAATGGCATTGCAGCCTTGACTCAGAACAACCACTCTTGCGCCCCATATCAGTAGTTTATCTTCTATCCTGAGCTGCTCGCTTCTACTCAAATAAGGGTGGAATTGGGGAACTTGGCTTTTTGGCTGGTCCTCCAACTGATAACTGTAAGCCACCAATAATAATGCTCATCAGGCTTGGATCCAGCGATGAGCATTATTATTGGTGGCTTACAGTTATCAGTTGGAGGACCAGCCAAAAAGCCAAGTTCCCCAATTCCACCCTTATTTGAGTAGAAGCGAGCAGCTCAGGATAGAAGATAAACTACTGATATGGGGCGCAAGAGTGGTTGTTCTGAGTCAAGGCTGCAATGCCATTCTGGCTGAACTACATTACGGCCACCCAAGGGTATCCAAAATGAAGGTATTGGCCATGAGCTACGTTTGGTGGCCTGAAATGGATGCAGACATAGCGGTGCTTATAAGTTGGTGCAAGTAATGCCAGCAAGGACAGAAGTTGCCACCAGCAGCTCCCTTACACCTGTGGGAATAGCCAGGTAGATCATGAAGTCAACTGAAATGGTTTATGCAGGCACATTTGATGTACTTGGTCATTGTAGATGCCCAGTGCAAGTGGAAGGACATACATAGGATACATTAGGCAAACACAATAATAACAGTAGAGAAACTTCGCGTCTCATTTTCGGCGTGTGGAATCCCAGAAATGCTAGTGTCTGACAATGGACCAGCTTTCACCAGCCAGAAGTTCATCAGGTCAGCATCATACCATCCATCAGTGATCTACTTTGCAAAAAGAGCGGTCCAGACTTTAAAGGCTGGTTTAAAAAACAGCCAGCAGCATCAATGGACACCAAAATTTCCCATTGGTTATTTCATTAGAGGACAGCTCTACCCTTGCCACTGCAGGAATAGCACCCGCAGAATTGTTCATGTTGAGATGACTCCGCACCAGATTAAGTTTGCTATTCCCAAACTGGAGGGGGTTGGAGCAGAAAAACAACAAAAAGCTCAACGCAAAGGCCACATAATTAGCAGCTGGGAGAGACAACTGGAGGCCAGTGAAAACATTTGGATAAAGAATTATGCAAATCATTTTGATTGGTCACATGGAAAAGTTCACGCAGGGGGACATGAATATAGCTGAGGAGGACACTGGGTTGCAAGGAAGTAAAATAGACAGTATTGCAGTTGATAAGGAGGATGTGCTGGATATTCTTGAGGGTTTGAAAATAGATAAGTCCCCTGGTCCGGATGGGATTTACCCTAGGATTCTCTGGGAGGCAAGAGAGGTGATTGCAGAGCCTCTGGCTCTGATCTTCAGGTCGTCGTTGGCCTCTGGTATAGTACCG
Source organism: Carcharhinus amblyrhynchos (assembly GCF_965287045.1). Taxonomy (NCBI): domain Eukaryota; kingdom Metazoa; phylum Chordata; class Chondrichthyes; order Carcharhiniformes; family Carcharhinidae; genus Carcharhinus; species Carcharhinus amblyrhynchos. The sequence goes on along the minus strand of NC_137339.1, from coordinate 51,238,327 downwards.
GAAGATTGGAGGATAGCGAATGTTGTCCCATTGTTTAAGAAGGGGAACAGAGACTTCCCCGGGAATTATAGACCGGTGAGTCGTACTTCTGTTGTGGGCAAGGTTTTAGAAAAAATTATTAGGGATAGGATTTATAGTTATTTGGAGAGTAATGAATTGATTGGAGATAGCATGGTTTTGTAGCGGGTAGGTCGTGCCTTACTAACCTTATTGAGTTTTTTGAGAAAGTGACCAAAGAGGTGGATGGGGGTAAGACAGTTGACGTGGTATATATGGATTTTAGTGAGGCGTTTGATAAGGTTCACCATGGTAGGCTTCTGCAGAAAATGCAGATGTATGGGATTGAGGGTAATCTAGGAAATTGGATCAGGAATTGGGTAGCAGATAGGAGACAGAGGGTGGTGGTTGATGGTAAATATTCGTCATGGAGTTCGGTTACGAGTGGTGTGCCTCAGGGATCTGTTTTGGGGCCACTGCTGTTTGTAATTTTTATTAATGATCTGGATGAGGGTATAGTTGGGTGGATTAGTAAATTTGCTGATGACACCAAAGTCGGAGGTGTGGTAGATTGTGAGGAAGGGTGTCATAGTTTGCAGGGAGACTTAGACAGGTTGCAGAGCTGGGCCGAGAGGTGGCGGATGGAGTTTAATGCGGAGAAGTGTGAGGTAATTCACTTTGGTAGGAATAACAGATGTGTCGAGTATAGGGCTAACGGGAGGACTTTGAATAGTGTGGATGAACAGAGGGATCTAGGTGTATGTGTACATAGATCCCTTAAAGTTGGGAATCAAGTAGATAAGGTTGTCAAGAAGGCATACGGTGTCTTGGCGTTTATTGGTAGGGGGATTGAATTTAGGAGTCGCAGCGTCATGTTGCAACTGTACACAACTCTGGTGCGGCCGCACTTGGAGTACTGTGTGCAGTTCTGGTCCCCACATTACAGGAAAGACGTGGAGGCTTTGGAGAGGGTGCAGAGGAGGTTTACCAGGATGTTACCTGGTATGGAGGGGAGGTCCTATGAGGAGAGACTGAGGGATTTGGGGTTGTTTTCGCTAGAAAGAAGGCGGCTAAGAGGGGATCTTATTGAAACATATAAGATGATTAGAGGTTTAGATAGGGTGGATAGTGATAGCCTTTTTCCTCGGATGGAGAAATCTAGCACGAGGGGGCATGGCTTTAAATTAAGGGGGGGTAGTTATAGGACGGATGTCAGGGGTAGGTTCTTTACCCAGAGGGTGGTGAGGGATTGGAATGCCCTGCCTGCTGCAGTTGTAAATGCGCCTAGTTTGGGGGCGTTTAAGAGATCCGTGGATAGGTTTATGGACGAAAAGGGATTGGTTTAGGTTAGTGGGTCATTGTTTTTTAACTGGTCGGCGCAACATCGTGGGCCGAAGGGCCTGTTCTGCGCTGTAATGTTCTATGTTCTAAAACTAAAAGGAGCAAAAGTAGATCACATGGGCCATGGAGCTTGCTCTGCCATTCAATATGATCATGGCTGATCTTGGACTTCAACTCCATTTTCCTGCCTGCTCTCCATATCTCTTAATCCCCTGAGACCAAAATTATGTCTATCCCAGCCTTAAATAAATTTGATAGAATATCCACAACCCTCTTGAGTAGAGAATTCCAAAGATTCACAACCCTTTGAGTAGGAAATTTCTCCTCATCTCAGTTGTAAATGATCAGCCCCTTAATCTGATATCGTATCTCACACTTTAGACTCCCCAACCAATGAACTGAGCATCTAGAAATTAAGTTTTTCTTCAAGATGTAAGCTTGAGATGTAATCGCCTTGTATGATGTTATTGCATCACAAATAACAGTAGAGAGTTAGTTCATTCTTCACCATTAGGAGCCTCTTCAGTGGCACCTATGTAGCACATATGGTACCGAAACAGGCAATTTGGCACAACCAGTCTGTTTTTAAACAAAACAAAGATCAACCCAGCACGGGAAACAGGCCCTTCGGCCCAATGAGCCCGCGCTGCCGCATCCTCCTACACCTACCCTGCCCTGCGTGTCTGCGAGTGGAACCCCTAACTTAGCCAGATTCAGGGGAAAATAGTGTCAATTTGGTATACCAATCAGCCTAAGAGCACATCTTTGGGGTGTGGGAGGAAACCAGAGCGCCCGGAGGAAACCCACGCAACCACAGGGAGAATGCGCAAACTCCCACAGACACAGGCCCAAATCCATGTATCTGCACAGCTAGCAGTGCTAGTCACTGAGCTGTTGCGGCACCCGTCTACCGGTCCAGGATCAAGCACACACACCGACACGAAGTACTAGGCCACTCCTGGAACCTCCAAGAGCAGCCCACGCACGACCCACCGTGTGCATGCCCATTGTTTAACAACAAGGTGGACCTCACCTGCGGAATAAGAAGACAAAAACGTTAACATATAAGTCTGCATTTCCGGTGTCTCCCGAGGCTCTGACCCTATTTAATACCCCCTACTATAACCCTCCATCCTTGTTTCGCTCATGTGTCTATCTAAGTAAACCTTAAACAAGTCCAACGTTCCTGCCTCCACCACCCTACTCGGTAGCGCGTTCCACACCCCCACGACCCTCTGCGTGAAGAACCTTCCTCTCACATCCAAATTATACTTCTCCCCCCTCACCCTTAGATCATGACCTCTCGTAATTGTACCCAGTCTAGGGAGCAGCCTCTCACTATTGACTCTATCTATTCCCTTCAGTATCTTATATACCTCTATCATGTCTCCCCTCAATCTCCGTTTTTCCAAGGAGAAAAGTCCCAGTTTCTCCAACCTTTCCTCGTAACTCAGTCCTTCCACGCCAGGCAACATCCTGGTAAACCTCCTCTGCACCCTCTCCAGAGTCTCCACGTCCTTCCGGTAGTAAGGTGACCAGAACTGGACGCAGTACTCCAAATGCGGTCTAACCAACGTTCTGTACAACTGAAGCATTAGACGGCAGCTCCTATACCCCTTCCTATAAAGGCTAGCATTCCATAAGCTTTCCTCACAACCTTCTCCACTTGTGTCACAACCTTCATAGACTTGTGAACCTGCACTCCCAGGTCCCTCTGTATTTCTGTACTCCTAATCGGTCTACCTTTTATCACGTAGCTCCTCTCTGCATTATTCCTTCCAAAATGCATCACCTCGCATTTGTCAGGATTAAATTCCATCTGCCACCTATCTGCCCAAGGTACCAACCTATCTATATCCTGCTGTATCACCTGACATTCCACCTCAGTATCTGCTAACCCTGCCATCTTGGTGTCATCCGCAAACTTGCTGATCACACCACGTATGCTCTCTTCCAAGTTTATTTATTAGTCGCATGTAAGGCTTACGTTAACATTGCAATGAAATTACTGTGAAATTCCCCTAGTCGCCATGCTCTGGCTCATTGGCTCAATGCTGCTCACCACACCTTTCAAACTGTGGGAAGAAACCGGAACACCTGGAGGAAATCCACACAGACACAGGGAGAACGTGCAAAGTTCACACACAGTGACCCAAGCTGGGAATCGTACCTGGGTCCCTGGCACTGAGGCAGCAGTGCTAACCACTGTGCCACCGTGCCACCCAGTTCTTATGCTCCTCTTGTGCACCTAATGTGAAACTTCCTTCAATTTAAATGCTCCCAGAATGCATTGGAGAAATGTCAGATTTCTTGGTGCTCTCTTGATGGCCCCAAATGGTTCACTATTTAACTAACCTGACCATACGAAGGAAATTTGCTTGAAGTTCTACTCTCTCAATTCAACAAAGCTAGTTGCTCAAAGCGGGTGACTATGAAATATGAATGGTGGATACCATTCATGGTATGTTGTTGTTGAATGGTTGTTTTCGTTAGAAAGAAGGCGGCTAAGAGGGGACCTTATTGAAACATATAAGATGAATAGAGGTTTAGATAGGGTGAACAGTGATAGCCTTTTTCCTCAGATGGAGAAAGCTAGCACGAGGGGGCATAGCTTTAAATTAAGGGGTGGTAGTTATAGGACTGATGTCAGGGGTAGGTTCTTTACCCAGAGGGTGGTGAGGGATTGGAATGCCCTGCCTGCTGCAGTTGTAAATGCGCCTAGTTTGGGGGCGTTTAAGAGATCCGTGGGTAGGTTTATGGATGGAAAGGGTTTGGTTTAGGTTAGAGGGTCATTGCTTTTTAACTGGTCGGCGCAACATCGTGGGCCGAAGGGCCTGTTCTGTGCTGTTATGTTCTATGATACTGAGAGTGCTTTCTAATGAGGCATATATTTTTGAGATTTAATTGTGCTTTTATATTATAGTATTTGCTGTTGACTCCTGGCACCCATATCACCAAAGGTAACGATTTAAGAACATAAGAAATAGGAGCAGGAGTAGGCCATCTAGCCCTTTGAGCCTGCCCCACCGTTCGATAAGATCATGGCTAATCTGAAGTGGATCAGTTCCACTTTCCCGCTCTCTCCCCATAACCCTTAATTCCCTTGTCTATCAAAAACCTATCGACCCCTGACTTAAATATATTTAGCGAGGTAGCCTCCACCACTTCAGCGGGCAGAGAATTCCAGAGATTCACCGCCCTTTGAGTGAAGAAGTTCCTCCTCAACTCCGATCTAAACTGCACCCCCCCCCCCCCCCCCTCCATCTTGAGGCTGTGCCCTCCAGTTCCGCTATCCTTTCTAGGCAGGGAGAATCTCTCTACCTCTACCCTATTCATCCCCTTCATTATTTTATATGTCTCTATAAGATCCCCCCTCAGCCTACTAAACTCTAATGAGTACAGGCCCAGTCTATTTAGTCTCTCTTCATAGTCCAACCCCCTCATCTCTGGTATCAGCCTAGTGAACCTCCTCTGCACTCCCTCCAAGGCCAATATATCCTCCTTCAAGTACGGCAACCAAAACTGCACACAGTACTCCAGCTGCGGCCTCACCAGTACCCTGCACAGTTGCATCAAGACCTCCCTACTTTTATATTCGATCCCCCTCGCTATAAAGGCCAACGTTTCATTTGCCACCTTGATCACATGCTGCACCTGCAGACTGGGTTTTTGAGACTCGTGCACGAGGACCCCCAGGTCCCTCTGCACTGTAGCATGCTGCAACTTTTCGCCTTTTAAATAATAATCCCTCCTACTATTATTTCTGCCAAAGTGGATAACCTCACACTTGCCAACATTATACTCCATCTGCCAGGTCCTTGCCCACTCGCTTAGCCTATCCAGACCCCTCTGCAGACTTTCCACACCCTCCACGCAATTTGCTTTTCCACTCATCTTCGTGTCATCAGCAAATTTCGTCACCCTACACTCAGCCCCCTCCTCCAGATCGTCTATATAAATGGTAAATAGCTGTGGCCCCAGCACCGATCCCTGCGGCACTCCATTAGTCACCAACCGCCAATCAGAACAGCACCCATTGATACCAACTCTGCTTCCTATTAGACAACCAATCCTCTATCCACGCTAACACCTTACCCCCAACTCCGTGCACCCTAACCTTCTGTAGCAACCTTTTATGAGGCACCTTATCAAATGCCTTTTGGAAATCTAAAAACACCACATCCACCGGTTCCCCTCTGTCTACCGCACTGGTCACATCTTCATAGAAATCCGATAAATTCGCCAAACACGACTTCCCCTTAACGAATCCGTGCTGCGTCTGCTCGATCAAACCATTCTTTTCTAGGTGCCTCACTATTTCTTCTTTGATGGATTCAAGCATTTTTCCACTGCATTTCTCCACTACAGACGTTAAACTAACTGGCCTATAATTCCCTGTCTTTTGTCTGCCACCTCTTTTAAACAGCGGCGTAACATTAGCCGTTTTCCAATCTTCCGGCACTTGCCCAGAATCCAGCGAATTTTGGTAAATAATTACTAAGGCATCCACTATCACCTCTGCCATTTCTTTCAGAATTTTCTTTCTTTTAGTTTTACCCAATGTCAGTGACACACACACACCGTCCCCCCACGTGGTTTTTCTGATCTTGTTGCACTCATTACATTTTAGTCAATCTTGCAAGATAGTGTTTGTATCATCATGCAAAGCAAGATTCTAAACTAACCACACTGACATGTGGACAATTTCACTTCTGCTCACAACTCAGTGCTTCACGAGCTGTCAAAAGGGAGCCAATATTACGCTCCAGTCATTTCCCCGAGACCTATGCCAAGGCTCTAAATCAGGATTATTACCTTAATTTGTTTAACATGTCTTGTTTCTCCCTATACTTCTGAATATACTCAGATGTTGGTTAATACACGTGCAAGTGTTTTTTAAACAAATAAAGCTTTTGATTGTGTTCAACAATTGTTAATGAAGGCAGTTTTACTATCTTGCTTTACAGTCCAAATAACTACTCATAGAATATTCTTTCTGAATGCAAATCATTTCATAAAGTTTATGCGCTTCAGTTACAAGTACTCTGATTTGGCCATATTTGAGTATTTGGTTCAGAAGTTACACTGCTGAAGGAAAAATTGCAGTTGCTCAATTATTATTTTGCATCTCTTTATAAATGCCTGATGGGAGGACTCTATACATCAGGAGAAGTTCTTCAAAGCTAGTGATGTTAAAAAAACAAAGTGTGGCTCAGTGGAAAGCTTGGTTGACTGAAAATGAGTCAGCTTGCACTGCAGGGATGGCAGTTTGTATCTGACTTTGGAAATCTTGGTGTTGCAATAACAATATAGCAAGTGTTAGTAAACATGCAATTTCAAAACATGATGTAAGGTGGTGTATGTTTGAAAAGGGATTTATTTCTCTGTCTATCCATTTGAATGCAAATTATCTATTTTCATAATTGCACAGAAAGTTTCTGTTGTAGATTTCTATATTTTACTTTTGTGGATATCCTACTTCATTAAAATGGTCTGTTTTTTCATTGCTTTTATTCCCTAGAAAAGCATTGTAGAATGACCTGTTGAGCTATTGGTTTACTGATTTGACAGTAACGGTTAAACTGTTGATCTTTATATTCTTCAGTCAAACTTTAGAATTCTATTTTCACTGTTAATCCCTGTTTAATATTGCTAATTTTAGTCAGAATCCTTTCTTTCAAATGCTCATGTACCAACTTCATACTATATGTAGTTAAGGTGAATGCATTATTTTTTTTCTCCTTTTGATGTGATAAATACTTCAATCTTAGTGGTCGTTAATGGAGTTATCGGACGCTTGTTTGGCTATGGAGAGGAAGAAACAAATAATACAAAATATTCAAAGCCTGTGATATAGTACAGAACCATGTGTGTGAAATATTTACATGCAGGACTGTATCTTCATTAAAGTCAGCAAGATGGTTTTTGACTAACTCTGTATGTTATATTCAGAACTTTATTTTTGAATCAGATGATGTTTTGTGTAACACCTGCTGTACTTTAGGGCAGTCTGTGCATTCTTTGAGTAACCTGTATCCATTGGAAAGTTCTCCTCCCCAAAGTTTTTATATAAACGAGAGGCAGAGCCAAAGCCGGTGAAGACCTATTTTTAGCAGCTTTGCTGCAAAACGGGCAGGAGAAATCCTAGGGTCGTGTCAGAGGGCACATCAAAGGAAGTATCCCTACAACCTCCTGTAAACAAGCAGCAGTCAGGTGGGTTCGAAATGCCACAGTCTCAGATCATTGAGTTTGGCCAAATTCAAAGCTTAAATGTAGATTTCCTGAGTCTTTTTTCCTTCCACAATTCCTCACCTTAACCCTTTCTCTTGTGTTATCTTTTGAGCCCAAGAAACTTGGCTTCATTTTTTTCCTTTGAAATCAAATGTACTCACCAGTCCTATGGGAGGAAGATGTTAAGAGGATCAAGTTGCACAGTCCTGGACCGAGACAGACTCAAATTTTACATGCACAAAAAACTTGCTGTAACACTCCATGAATGTGTTTTTGTCAACCTGCTAAAAAGTTCATTTTTTTAAAATATAAATATATTTTAGAAAAATAAATTTATTTATGAAAGGAGATATAGAAAATACTTACATACACTCATGTAAATTTCAACAGCTCAGAGTCTTTAAAGCTTTGTTTTTTTTTAATGGGATTACAATCAATCTTGTGTGGATTTAAATTCTATCAATCAGCATTGTGCTATGGAGCCTGGGAAAAGATTGGTTAGCATTTGGATACAGTGCAGGCTCTTCTGTAGAGCTAGCTGTTAGAAAATTTGGAAAAACTTTTCCATCCCAAAAGGAGAAACGTGGACCCAAATCATTAATCACCTGTCAAATAAGGGAATTAGTTTACGTGATGTAGTCACATGTAGCTGGTACATGAATGTTGGTTTCAATAAAAACTACAAATATGAAAATATTTTAAGGGCTTTTGAAGGGGGGAAGAAATAATCAATAAATACATGCATCGGTTGAATAGATTAAACAAGTGTGTTCTTTCCAAAAGCTATTCAAGACTGTTGACTTGTCTATTTCTTGACTTATACTTGCTGTTCTCCCAGCTTTTCGTATTCAACTACTATGAAAATGCTCTTACCTTCTAGTGAAAGTGTACTGCCAAGTCTTAATTTACTTCCCCCGCCACTCTCTACGTGTAGACAGATCTTCTCTGTATCTGCAGCATTTATTTTACCCCACCAGTCTTGTCCTCATTTTTCACCCCACAAGTCTCTGCATTCAAAGGATCACCCTCTGCCATTTCTGCCCAACTCCAGCATGATGCCACTACCAAACACATGCTCCTCTTATCAAAATTTTGTAGGTGCTAGTCCCTCCATGACATCTTGGCCCACTCCTTTATCAACTCTAATACCTCACCCTCTTCCTAGCATGCAGTTGCAGGAGGTGTTGCACCTATACCTTTGCCTCCCTCCCTCCTCACCATCCAAGGTTCCAGACACATCTTCCAGGGAAACAGTGATTCACTTGCACTTTGTTCAATTTAGGTTTATTGCATTTGCTGCTCATAATGTGGTCTCCACTGCATTGGCAAGATTAAATGCAGACTGGATGATGCTTTGCTCAGTCCACAAGCATGACCTCGACGTTGCTGTCACTTGCCATTTCATTTCACTGTCCTACTCTTTAGCCCATATTTCTGTCCTTGGCTTCTACAATGTTCCAATGAAGCCCACACAAAAATAGCACCTCCCCTTCCAGTTAGGCACTTTAAAGCTTTCTGGACTAGACATTGACTTCGTCAATTTCAAACCATAAACTCTGTCCCAAACCCCTCCCCCAACAGGGCCACTTGTTTTGTTTTCAGAAAATACTGACCTTTGTTTGCTGTTCACACATTCTGCTATCTTAGCTTTATACCACTATTAACATCTGCCTTGCTCTTTAATGCTATCGTTACCACTTTTTGTCTTGTGCTGTGACATCTTTACCAAATCTCTCCTGTCCTGACCTCCCACCTATCCCTGACTTGTTCCATTTGTTCCACCCCTCCCCAACAGTATAGAAACTGTCACATTTCTATTTCTCTTCAGCTCTGAAGAAGTCATATGGACTAAATGTCAACTCTTTCTCTTCCCACAGTTGCTGCCAGACCTGAGTTTTTCTAGCGTTTCTCATTTTTATTTGATTTCCAGTATCTACAGTATTTTGTTTTCATTTTACACTAAAATGTTTATATGCTATTCTCTTTCTTTGTCCATCTTTTTATGCCTTTTTAAAGCTAAATTATTTTGAGTGAGATATATACACCAACAGTTTAAGGTGGCTGGGTATAAAGTTCAAATCATCTGATCTCCTGAAGCTGTTCATGACATTTTCTCAATTAATGATGAAATTATCAGAAGCCTGAACTGCTTTATGAAGGAAGTTTTGATCATTTGCATTATAATGGTTTGCCTCGAATGGCTTAAATCAAGAATCATCACCATGGAAGAACGTCAAACTCTTACTATGTTGGTATGAAGTCCAACAAGGATTAATTTGTTACTCTAATTTGTTAAGGTGAGCTCTAACCTTAATTTTTCTTTCAACCATGCACCACAACTGCAAGAGTAAACTCAAATTGATTTCCCCCCTCCATCATATCCAGCATGGGAAATTCACCATGCAGAATCTGTGATTGTGACTTTAATTGTATAGCTACACATGGTTACTTGGAAAGGGATTAATTAGGTCTTGATCTGATGGGCGTGGTTTTTCGTCAAAAATGCACTCAATTACCAGAAAATGCTTAAACAGACTCCATCCATTTCATCAATGAGAAACAAACTTGAACTGTTGTGCTATCAACTATGTTTCACATCTTAGCTTGGGGTGAGATCTGTTCTATTCATTGTTGTGATTTGACATACTGGCTGAAATTTTACTGCCCCACCTGCCACAGGAATTGGAGCATGTGAGGGGCAAACCACGGGAAGGTCCGTTGATCTCGGACAAGATTTTGCATTTTCAGGATGAGTGAGGCTGTAAAATCACAGCCATAGACTTCATTCCTTGTTTTAAGGATTAAATTATGTGCGTATGTTCCCTTCTGTTTAGGCAGTCATCTAACTAAGATCTTTAAACAATACAGATTTGATAGCACAGGTGCCGAGAAACTACTTCCTCTAGTTGCGGATCCCTAATCAAGTAGACACAATTATTCAGTTCAAGCTAGATTATTTAAGAGTGAAATCAGGAAATGCTTTTTCCACAGAGGTAGTGGAATTATGGAACATGCTTTTCCAAAATAGAGTAATTGCTGGGTCAGTAGAACTTTGAGTTAAATTTGATTTTTTTTGTTACAGAAGGCTATCAAGAGATATCATATTGAACAGCAGAACAGAGTCAAAGGGCTGAATAATGTGCTCCAGGTTCACAGTTCCCACAGCAATTATATTTTTGGCAGGCAAATGGAGGAGTTAGTATTTTTTTTTAAATAGCCCCAATAGGATTTCTGGAATAATTCCTGCAATGGTGATGAGAAGCAGAACATGTAAAAACTATTCCTTGCTCAGTTGCATTAGCCTTTCAATATTAGACTATTTTTGGCACCATGCATGGTATCAGATAAAGACCTTGCAACTAGCTTTCCTACAGCTGGTAACCAACCTGTCCTAGTCAGGGTTGATTGTTCAGTGTGGAAGAACAACAGAACAATCTACCTCACTTATCAATTCTCTGGCGATGCATTTTTGTTGGATTAGCTCTAGAGCATCCCAAACTTTCAGTATAGGGCCACGTGGGTATGTATAGGAATTGCATTGCATGCTGTAAGTTGGAAAAGACTTGCTTTTAATCTCATTTAGAACATTACAGCGCAGTACAGGCCCTTCGGCCCTCAATGTTGTGCCGACCAGTGGAACCAATCTAATGACCCTCTAACCTAAACTATTCCAATGTTATCCATATGCCTATGCACTGACCATTTGAACGCCCTTAAAGTTGGCGAGTCCACAACTGCTGCAGGCAGGGCATTCCACACCCTTACTACCCTCTGAGTAAAGAACCTACCTCTGACATCCGTCCTATAACTACCACCCCTTAATTTAAAGCTATGTCCCCTCGTGTTAGTCATCACCATCCAAGGAAAAAGGCTCTCACTGTCCACCCTATCCAATCCTTTGATCATCTTGTATGCCTCAATTAGGTCATCTCGTAACCTCCTTCTCTCTAATGAAAATAACCTCAAGTCCCTCAGCCTTTCCTCATAAGACCTTCCCACCATACCAGGCAACATCCTGGTAAACCACCTCTGCACCCTTTCCAATGCCTCCACATCTTTCTTATAATGCAGCGACCAGAACTGTACGCAATACTCCCAAGTGTGGCCGCACCAGAGTTTTGTACAGTTGTAACATGACCTCACGGCTCCAAAATTCAATCCCTCTACCAATAAAAGCTAACACACCGTACGTCGTCTTAACCTTATCAACCTGGGTGCCAACTTTCAGGGAACTATGCACATGTACCCCGAGATCTCTCTGCTCATCAACACTACTAAGAGTCCTTCCATTAGCCCTATATTCTGTACTCCTGTTACTCTTACCAAAGTGAATCACCTCACACTTTCCGTATTAAACTCCGTTTGCCACCTCTTGGCCCAACTCTGTAGCTTATCTATGTCCCTCTGCAAACTGTAACATCCAACCTCACTGTCTACAACTCCTCCAACTTTGGTGTTGTCAGCATATGACAAAGTTAGCCTGAAAGAATCCAAGTGATAACACTTTTAACTTATCACTTTGCTGGAGTGGGTAAATTAATAGCAGATTCTTGCAACCAAATTGCATTTCACTATAAGTTTACCCTGAGGTGGTTCAAAACATATTCAGGGATTAGGTAAGTTACCTGAAACAATGAAAGCAGGGTGCTTTCATTGTTTCAGATAACTTACCACATTTTTAAGGCTGCTCTACCTGAAGGCTTGATGCTATGTCCTGTCTCCTCAAGAATAGCTTTTTTGTACATAATCTTCTGATCTCTTAATTTTTTTTTAATTGAAGGAACATTCCACCACGTAATTTGCAGATATTACCTATTTTGCCATTCAACAGCTGTATGGTCCTGTTTTCCCCCACGGAAATCCTCTCCCTTCGCTGAAGGGTTATTTATCTTGAATTGAAACAGTTATAGGGTTCTGTTATCCTCCTCAGAAATCCTCCTCTTTCACTGAAGGGTTGTTTACATTTAGGTGTTTCAGTTGACAGCTTAGTTGTTGAAATGTAACAATAGTTAGGACAAGGACTTCAACTTTTGTAAATAACCATTTGGTTAATTTAGGGTATTGAATAATAGGAATTAGAAGATAGACCAAGTTTGTGGAAAGGTCGATGATGTGGGCTAACAATCGAGTTTCCCACGTTCTGACCTGCATTCAGGACTTTTTAAATCCAGATCTTTATGGGCTTATAATTTGACTAATTTGGTTATTCCTGACTTGTTTGATTAGTAAAACTGGTAGTTTTAATAATGTAGTTTACAAGTTGTGCCTACATTTAGTTGGGACCTTAATTCTGGTATACGGAACCAAGCATCTTAACTCTGAAGAAAGCCTTTAACTATAGAAGGAACATGTTTTATATATCCAACCATGCTAACTTTTGACTTGGTGACTACCTTGTATCGAACTCCAGTAATTATTATGTTCTTCCCAACAAGACGCAACATTATTTTTGCAACCACCCTGCTAAAACCTTTCATCGTTTTAAGGACCTCTTAGGTCACATTTTCCAAGAGAGGAGACTTATCTATTAACCCTTTCCTGATATATATACCCATACAAAAGCACCCTACCCTCTGCAGTGCCTCTATGTCCTTTAAATAGAGAAAGGCCTAGGTAAAATGCTCTATTGGAGAGTCTGTGCAGACTGGATGGGCTGAAAGGCCTCCTGCACTGTAGGGATTCTATGGTTGTATAAATGGACAACCAGATGTGCGTGCAGTACTCTTTAAGTGTGGTTTAACTGAGGTTTCATACCAGTTGAGGATAACTTTCAATTTTATCCATCCATAAATAAAGAATAATGCTTGATTTGCTTTTTTTAGTGGCCTTGCTTAACCATGACACAGGTTTTAGCGTTCGTTGTAATATTACTCCTGGATTCTTTTGTTCTTCTACTCCACGTAGACTTGAACCTTCTGAATAATGTGGCTTGTCTGTTCTTTCTAATAAATATACTACCTCATATGAATGTGCTGAACTATTTTGCAAGTTAATTTATTGCATTATTCCTCAGTATTAATTATGCCCCAAATTCCTACCTGCAAATTTAGCAATTGTGTTAAATTGTTAACATAATTTGTGAACAGCAGTGATTCCAGGACTAATCCTGTGGAATATCATTTCTCAGTTTCTATCACTCTAACCATCTTTTACTCCTATTCTTTGCTTTCTATCTTGAAACAACTGCCAGGCCATTTTGCAACATTTCCCCTGACTCCACATTCACTGACCTTATGCATTAGTCAATTAAGGTGTACCTTATCAAAACCCTTTTGAACATCCAGCTGAATTTTATCTACTGCATTATCATTGTCTACTCTTGCCACCTCTCAAAAAAATTCAGTATGGTTGGCCAAGCAAGATTTTCCGTTTCAAAATCCAAGCTAGCTATTCTTAATTGCATCTTTTCTAGATGTGCTTTCTGCCTCCCTCTTTAGTAGGGATTTTATTACTTTTCCTACCACCATTGTTAAGCTGACAAGAACTTCTTTAACATGTCATGTGCCCAATCAGCTATCTGCAGGGCCTGTGGTACTGCTGTATTTTTAAATTAATTATTTAAAATGTATAGTAGTACCTCTGCTGTCTCTTCTTGAGATTCCTTTAAAATACATGGATGCAACCCATCTGGACCAGGAGTTGATTAATTTGTTCCACATATCTTTGTTGATTTTAAATGCACTTATTAGTTATCACCTCATTTAATGTAATTTTCCACCTGTTCTATCTCCCTTTTAAATACCAAATTGAAATAATTATATAATATTCTCCCATCTCAGCATCTTTACCTGTGTTCCCATGCGCATCACAACCTGCCTTTTTTTCAGTTGATATGCCTGTAAAGTATTTTACGGTTTGTTCTCTTCCTTGATAATTTATTTCACAGCCCTCTTTGCCTTTCTTAATTTTCAAGCATCTCTCCTGATCTCGTTATACACTCACATCATGCATGGCTCTGCTGTCTTTGTACTTCATGTATGACTCTTTCCTAGCCTTCAGTTGTTCTCTTGTGTTTTTATTTACTCATGGAGTCATGCAAAGCAGTTTTTTTCTGCATGAATTATGAATTGAATTGAACTGTAGGGTCTGGAGTAAATGTCTAGTAGTTGGATCTGAGACACTATTTGTTTTGTTTCTGAACACTCCATAGGATCATTGTATTTAATAGTTCGAGTTTGAACAATTTGTTCCTTCTGTTACAATTGATTGACAGTTTTCTTCAGAGGTGGTTAGATGTGTAATTTTGATGGTGTGAAGGCTGAATAGATGTTCAGAACACACTGAGCTTCCTGAACATTTAGAGCTTGTGTTTTGCACTGCATCCTAAGAGACTGACTTTGAAACGACATGCTGTTTACCAAGGAACAAGAGAAAGCTCACCTGATTGATCCAGTAATCTGTAAGAAAAGTGGAAAACCGTATTTATGTCCTGATTGATTTCACCATAGAAATCATAGAAACACAGTGCAGGATGAGGCCATTCAGCCCATCAAGTCTGCTCCAGCAACAATCCCACCTAGGCCCTATCCCCGTAACCCTACATATGTACCCCACTAATCCCTCTAACATACACATCCCTGGGACACACAGGGGCAATTTAGCATGGCCAATGCACCTCACCTGCACAGCTTTGGACAGTGTGAGGAAACCGGAGCACCCGGAGGAAACCCACGCAGACACGGGGAGAATGTGCAAACTCCAACTCAGATAGTGACCCAAACCAGTAATCGAACCCAGATCTCTGGAGCTGTGAGGCAGCAGTGCTAACCACTGTGCTGCCTAACCATGGATAGCCTAATATTCAAATAGGAAAAAATAACTTTACGATCTTTTTTCCTAAGTATTGTGCTGTTAATAGTTTTTATTTACTTTTGTAAAATACTTTTAATTGTGAATTCATGCAGGGTAAAGTTGTCAAAGTGACATATTGTGATAACTTGCAAATAGAGCACTGAATGCATTGTGTATGTATGGCAGTAATTGATTTAATTAATTGTTAAAGCCGCGATATGTTAAGATAGTGCAGCAAAAAACAAAAACGTAGATTTCATTTCAGGAGCTGACTCAACTTTCAGAAATTCTGACCATTTATGTTAAAAGTGCTTTCAGCTGGTGAACAGTAACAAACTGCAGGAACCCATTGGACTCTCAGCAGTTTGGGTTGCAGTTCAAAAACTAAAGCTAGAAATAAAAACTTGTGCACAGGCACAGAAAGTAATCAGGCTAGCTTGTATCAAAAGTGAAGAAGTGATGTTTCAATTTTACACAGTCTTGATTAACCCCATCTGAATGAACCCTGTTTCATTTGGGGAATCATGCCTTCAGGTAAAAGGAGTACAACACAGATTCACCAGAATAGCACAAAGGCTTATGAGCATATTTTGCATAATCTCTTCCTGCATTCCCTTGCATTGAGACAGTGATCCATCTGAGACATTTAAATGAAGACAACATTTGTTAAGATCAGGGCCGAGACATTACTTTTTCTGTGGGAGAATCCGGAACAGGATGAAATAATAAAATTAGAGCATCGCCATTTAGGAGTGAAATCTGGAAGTTTTTTAACCCCACAAAGGGTAGTGAAAATCTGTAATTCTTACCCCTCCCAAAAACTGTGGATGCTTGATCATTTGAATGTTTAAAGACTGGAGTTCAAAAGTTCACATTACATAAAGGTGTTGAGGGATATGGCTCATAGTTGCATTAATAGAATAGAGATGCAGATCAGCCATGATTGAATTGAATGATATAATTGGCGTGAGAAGTTAAATCACTTATTCCTGTTTCTGTGTTCCTAAAATATATGGTTGTTAGCCTACTAGATACATTCCTGTGCAAGTAGCTGACCTTTTTGACAGGGTGAGACACACATCTTAGGTGCCAGCCTGCTAGCACAGCACAGGGATTTCATGTATGTAGTCAACTCCATTGTTTAAAAAGCTTTTCTTTAACTTATTACAATCAAACCTGTTGCAATTACCTTTGCATTTTTGTTTGGACTTCTCTGTGGTCTCATTGTTCAAGTGGCATTTTTGAATCCTAATTAATTTGCTCATCATAGATATTTGATGTATGATCTCTATTCTCCAGTGACTTCAAACTGAATTAATTATTAAATAGAAATAAATAAATGACATTGAGAACGCTAACCGTTTAAAATAGTAGTAAGGAAAATTTGGAGCCCCAGGAGTCCTAAAGGCAATCTCAACACAGTGATCCATGAGGCAGTGCCTCTGGAATGTTACAGTGATCACATCACTGAAAATACATTGTTAAGCTTGTTTGTAGAGCATTTATTGACACTTGGAAATGTGATATGTGGCCAATTATTTTGCAAGTGTGTTCTTTCTTCATCTCACTAAAAAAGGCTCTTTCTGCATCAGTAGTAGGCAAATTTAAATGTCCTTTGAGGCTTTGACTGACCTCAGCCTCTGAATGAACTATAGTGCAATGCTCTATTAACTGAACTACCTTTTCTGGCTGGTTGTGGTAGTCCATTTTTTTGCTTAATCAAAAATTGTTCATCATAACCATGATTCACAGTTTGAGCTGTAATGAAACCTGCACTTAGCTGATTTTGGAGGTTGAGAGTTTTGATTCCCGGTGAACCTCAGGCCCATGCAAACACTGGCCAAGAACTGGCTGCATGTGGGCGATTTGGTCATTTTACGCCGAGGGCCAGCCCTGTGCGGGAAAAAGAAAGAACAATATGAAAACCCAGATTTGCTGACCTGAAATGGAACTTCATTGTTGAATGAGTGTCTTGGGAAGTGGGGCACAGAAAGGGCAAGGAGAGGTTCCAAACCAGGGAAGCGGGCAGAGGAAGGTTTCAAAAGAAAGTCCTAGGTAAAAGGCAAAGACAAGAACAAGAATAGGTCACATTAAGTTTTTTAAAAAACAATGGAGAAATAGGCTCCAAGTTAAAGACACAGCGCAAGGAGTCGAGTTTAAGTGAAATGGGCTCGAAAGAAGCAGTCACTATCAGAAGGCAGCCAAAGGTTGATGACCTGGTGATGCGGACCATCAAGGCAAAAGTAGCTCTTTGGAGCAAAGATGCTCTACCTGGCACAGCTAAAGATCTAAAGCAATGTTTGGAAGATGAAGCTCGAATATATTCAGAGACCCAGGGAAAAGGAATCTCAGAAGGCGAGATTGAAACAGTCCGAGATGACCTATTGTTGAAACTGACCGATTGGTTTGCTTTTTAATTCACACGTGCCTCATACTTTTCATGAATATATTGTAAATTGTTTTATCTCTCTCAGCTTTTGTCGTAAACTGTGTTCAAAACCTATGGAATCTTGTGGCTTTATTCGCTTCATGAACATCTTAAATCTCAAACTTTTTTTACTTCAAAGAAATTGTTTTGGGTGTCTAACGGAGGTGAGGAGGTATTTCTTCACCCAGAGTGATGAGCCTGTGGAATTCATTACCACAGGAAGTAGTTGATGCCAAAACATTGAATGTATTCAAGAGGCGGCTGGATATACCATTTGGGGTAAATAGGATCAAAGGTTATGGGGAAAATGATGGATTAGGCTATTGAGATGGATGATTTGCCATGATCGTAATGAATGGCAAAGCAGACTTGAAGGGCCAAATGGCCTTCTCCTGCTTCCATCTTCTATGTTTCTGTGTTAACTGGGGTCTCCCCTCACGACCCAGGGTCTGGCCAAGGATCATAATAGAGTAATAAAGGTGATATAATACATAGAGTTGCAGTACATAAATACATCATGATATTGTTAATCTGAATAGCTCTTATTAAAGATTGTAAATTTTGTAATGTTTTGTTTAGCCAAAAGATTAATCAGGCTGGTGTGCCTTTTTATTTCATTTTCTAACTTATTGTAAAGCACATGTTCAGGGTTGCTTTGAAGAGACTCAGTAATGGTATGAAGGTACTAGAACTAGTAATTCATTACTTGCCTTAAATTCCCTTGGGTGACCTGTACACAAAGGATTAATAGACTACATTCCACAGCATAATTAGTTTCAATTAAGAACTAGGGAAACTCCCATGTGAATGAAAACAGCAAATCAATTGTGGCTGTGTAGTAATTATGCAGGTTTACCTTGGCTGAAAAATTCTCCCTGAGCTGTTCGCATCTACAAGTACATGAGACTGAAATTAATATTCAATAAAATGGCAATCGCATATCAACACTGGCTGTGTGGAGTAACTAAATGAATGGCACATAAATGTTTGGCTTTTTTTAAAGGACTAATTTAGTGTTAGTGTGGCATGTGGCCCTCATAGTCTCAATTTGCACCCACACCATCTGATGTTGCTGGTTCCAGTGTGCAGATTGACTTATTTGAAACCAGTGGGATTTACCCATAATGCCAGGACTGAGAAGGTAGTATTATGGTCTGGAAGAGTATCTGAAGGAAACAATGTAAATATTCCTTTGTTTAAAGTTGCAATGTCTTTAATTTTTGCAAATTGTCAGAATGTTGGGACTCTTTTCCAGACCTCCTTGAATTATCCTATAGGTAAGGCACCTCAAAAACAACTGAATTCACTTGTGTCCTCTGCTAAAATAATGTGCAGGAAACTGGTATGATTTGCAACTGGACCAGACATGTCTCTGAAAAAACGTGTTCAGACCAACCCCATCCCGCCCGAACAGGTCCCACCTACCCCAATACTGGTGCCAATGCCCCATAAATTCAAACCCATTCCTCCCACACCAATCCCTGAGCCACCCATTCACTTCCTTAATCCTGTCAACCCTACGCCCATCTGCACACGGTTCAGGCAGTAGCCCAGAGATAACCACCTTGTCGGTTCTACTTTTTAATTCCATTCCCAGCTTTTCATACTCCCTCCCCAGATCCTCAGTCTGCATTTTGCTTACGTCGCCGGCACCCACATGAACCACAACGACCGGATTCTCACCTTCCCACTCCAGGTTCCTCTGCAGCCCAGCTGCGACATCCCGGACCCGAGCACCAGGCAGACAACACACCCTTCTGTGCACTCTGTCATTGTGACAAAGGACAGTGTCAATACCCTTCACCCCACTATCCCCAATCACTACTACGTTCCTTTTCCCTTTCTCTTTGCCTATGTCCTGCTGCAGCACTGTACCATGTGCAGATTGCTCACCAACCTCACCTGCCTCGTTCTCGTCCAGCCTGGAAGCAAGAACCTCAAACCTGTTATGCAGATTAAGAGGCTGAGGCCTCCGCTCCTCACCCCCCTTCCTCCTCCCAGCAGCCCCCTCTTGTCCCTGACCCTTAGAGTTAGCCAGTCTGGGGGGGGGGGGGGGGGGGTGGTGGAGGATGTCACTTGCACCCCATTGACAATGGCACCCTCTCTCCCCCTGATGAGCCTCAGTGTCTGTAGCTCAGAGGCCAGCTCATTTACCCTGAGCTGAACACGTTTAATATAAATAGCGTTTTAATATAAATATAATTAACCTGGAACTTCTTCACTCAAAGGGTGGTGAATCTCTGGAATTCTCTGCCCGTTGAAGTGGTGGAGGCTGCCTCGCTAAATATTTTTAAGACGCGGGTTGATGGGTTTTTGATAGGAGAGGGGATTAAGGGTTATGGGGAGAGGGCGGGAAAGTGGAACTGAGCAGCGACAGATCAGCCATGATCTTATTGAATGGCGGGGCAGGCTCGAAGGGCTGGATGGCCTACTCCTGCTCCTATTTCTTATGTTCTTATCCTTATGTTATGTTCTTATGTCATTTTGTTGCCAAATTCTCAAGTGCTGAGTATTGCCAGTTTATGATGAGGTGTTGGTTTCTCCATACAAATCATTCTAAAAATTAGAAAATATTTCTTTTTTTTTATTAGTGCCATGAGTAAGCTTATATTAACGCTGTAATGAGGTTACTGTGAAAATCCCTTAGCCGCCACATTCCAGTGTCTGTTTGGGTACACTGAGGGCAAATTTAGCAGAGCCAATGCATTTAACCAGCACATCTTTCGGACTGTAGGAGGAAACCGGAGCATTTGGAGAAAACCCATGCAGATGTGGGGAGGACGTGCAGACTCCACATAGACAGTGACTCAAGTGGGAATCAAACCCAGGTCCCTGGCGCTGTGAGCCAGTAGCACTAACCCATTGTGCAAACATGCTGTCCAATTATATAAAGCTCATCAAAACACCTAATCAAAGATCTTTGGCCTGAAGTATTAACCCCACTTCCATCTCTACACAGATGCCTACCTGATTTATGATTGCAGTATTTTCTGTATTTAATCCAGTTTAATGCAGTTACAATGTAAATAACTGTAGCAATGGGGACAATGTCCAATCTAAGACAGTTTAACCAAACTTTTCCCAATATTCCATCTTGGGCAGCTTTGTTACATGAGCCATGACTGCATTCCATTGGCATCTTGTACCATTGTAGAGTTTCCCATGGTCGCATGTACTATGTCCTGAAACTTACTATCTTGTGGAAGGTATTCTTGTTAAGCTGAAGCCATTTGCAAGAGATCAAGAGCATCAGCCTGGAGTAGCATGTGGAGGAGTTCTGTCTGTTATTAGTCTGGAACAGTTAAATTTTTTTTCCTGTTAGAAAATATTTAAAGTCTGTCAGGCAGACTGTACTTTGAGCAATACTCTGTTCGGAATTTGGTAGTCGGTCCATCAGTAACAAATGAACTATTTACTGGAGGGAAAGAGGCTTCTCCAACTATGAATTTTGCATCATGTCAGTTTTTTTAACAGACTAAATCTTTGATAGTAAGCGGAAGTTAAAATGATCCAGTGTTTACAAAAGATTATAAAAGCATAAAATTCCCATGTTTCATAAATCATTGCCAATTACATTGAATTCTTATAGTAGTGAATGGGATTCATCTGGTAGCAAGTATGCTGGTGAAACTTAAAGCACTTTTATCCTTGTGTCACTGTTACATTAGTTATAAATCTAAGATCTGGCACACAGATTAAACTCAATTTTCTTGTAATAAACTGTAAAAAGAATGAGTAATGGTTTATAGAGCAGAAGAATTTCACTTTCATACTTGTTTCTGTGGTCTAATCCATTTTATTGTGGCAAGAGCAACTGGATATCCTGGAGGATTAATTCCCAACTGTCCCCTTCTGTGTTTGTTGTACCTTCAAGGCTGCAGCAAAGTGACATTTTGATGACATCTCAAGCATTAAACTGACTTGTGGAACGTGTACCACCTTCTGCCAAATAGAAGTGCGTTCCGATTGGGGAGGCGAGAGTGGGGGGGGGGTGTCGATTTAACCAGTGGCAGTTGGAATTTTGTTAAACCATTGTGGTTTAAAAACTTCAGTATTTCTACTCATGAGTCGAAATATGCTCAGTGTCGATGTAGAGTAAAGGGATTTGAGGGTACAGATTTACAGGAATTAGAAGTAGCACCTAGGTAGATAATGCTATAAAATATTTATAGAATTTGAAAAATTGTCAGAAGAGAGCTTAAGACCTCTGTCAGAACTTCAAGAACTCCAGTAGAACACTGAGGAATATGGGCTCCAAACTGAGAATAACATCATTGCTTTAGATAGAGGATAGCGCAGATTCCCTAGGATGAAACTTAGAGTGAGGATATATGACTAGTCTACCTTAATTTCTAATTCTGTATCCCTTTCGTCACAAAGGCCGCTTATGATCCATGCTATTCCTAACTTTTGATGCAATAACTGTGCTGGATGCTGGCATTCCATCTTCCACAAATTTAGTTTATCCAACAGACTGCTACCCTAATTGCCTTCTGCACCACCTTGCGCTTCTCTGCCATTCCTGCTCTCACTGGCCTCCATTGGTGCCCCAAAACCTCAGATTTAAAATTATCATCCTTTTATATTTGAATCCCCCCATGGCTTGCCCTTGCTTATTCCTGTAACCTCTAGCCTACTCCTCTGCTATCTTTCAAATGCTCCACAATTGTAACATTTCTTCTCCTTTCATCCCATCAATGATGATTGTGTCTTGACCTACCACAACCTTTTTAATAAAGTTTCCTGAAAATCTGTGTCACTCCACCTTTCTCTTTACCTGAAGAACATGGAACAGTACAGCACAGTACAGGCCCTTCGACCCTCAATGTTGAGCCGAGCTATGTCCAAAACCAAGATCAAGCTATCCCACTCCCTATCGTTCTGGTGCACTTCATGTGCCTATCCAATAACCGCTTGAAAGTTCCTAAAGTGTCCGCCTCCATTATTACAGTAGGCAGTCCATTCCACACCCCAACCACTCTGAGTAAAGAACCTACCTCAAACATCCCTCCTATGTCTCCACCATGAACCTTAAAATTATGCTCCCTAGTAACAACTAAATCCACCCAAGGAAATAATCTCTGAACGTCCACTCTATCCCCCTCATTTTACAAATCTCTATTAAATCGCCTCTCATCCTCCTCCGCTCTAAAGAGAAAAGTCCTAACTCCCTCAACCTTTCCTCATAAGACCTACCCTCCAAACCAGGCAGCATCCTGGTAAATCTCCTCTGCACTTTCTCCACAATGTTTCCACGTCCTCCTTATAGTGAGGTGACCAGATCTGCACACAGTATTTGAAATGTGCTCTCACCAAGGTCCTGTATAGTTGCAGCATAACCCCACGACTCTTAAACTCAAATCCCTTGTCAATAAATGCGAACACGCTGTAGGCATTCTTCACGGCTCTACTCACTTGAGTGGCAACCTTCAGGGATCTGTGGATATGAGATCGCTCTGTTCCTCTACGCTCCTCAGAACTCTGCCGTTGACCGTGTAATCAACATTCAAATTTGTCCTATCAGAATGAGTCACATCGCACTTATCAGGGTTAAACTCCATCTGCCATTTTTCGACCCAACTTTGCATCCTACCAATGTCTCTTTGCAGCCTACAAGAGCTGTCCACCTCATCCAGTACTCCACCAATCTTGCTGTCATCAGCAAATTTACTGACCCACCCTTTAGCCTCCAATTTCACAGTAATTTCATTGCAGGTTAATGTAAGACTACTTGTGACACAAATAAATATTCCTGACCTTGGTGAAACTCAAATGTCCCCTGTAATCTCCATTTCTGTGGAAGAATCAACTTTTCTGTTTGCAGTTTAAGATCCAGGCCAGAAACTCAGGAAAAATGAAACTCGTTTTTCTCAAACTCTGAGAAGAATGAAACTAAAACTCAGTTTGGGGGGAGGGGGAGAATCTATCACGAGACATCACCTGACCTGTCAATCATGCTCCAACCAGCAATTCCAAAAGGGCTCAGCATCTGAAATCAACAGTGTATATCACTTATTCCCAAAGACAGTTTCCATGTTGTAATAAAAATGGCATCTTGTAGCAATATGCTAATTACTTAAATTAATTAACCTTGATATTTGTAATTGTAAAGAAGAAATAATGTAACATTTCTTAAAGGCAGCAGACCAAATAATAATTAGTTTTTAATTGGAGGGAAATGTTAGATTAATGACTAGAAATTGATAGAAAGTCATTAGGCAAACGGGAATAAATCATTTTATATGATTTTGTCGGGGGTTTTCAGTTTGCTGTTCCATTTTTTTTGTCAGTGTGTTTTAACAATGCTTTAAAAATTGGATTGTTCATGTTTTCTTACTTAGCTAAATGCTCAAATGATGGGATGGCTCTGCTTGGAATAATATTTCTAGGAGTGGGAGAATATGAAAGATTGACCTTTCCTGTGCAAGTGCTTTTGTTAATGTATATTGTTTGGTTGCTCTTTTACTGTTGCTAGTCGTCTTTAATCAGGGTGATAGCAGTAATTATTGTATCTGTAAGGGGAAAATCATAAGGTCTGTGTGGGGCAACAAAGTATAACTAGAAGAAAATGACACAGCAGCAGTGTTGCCCTAAATTCTGACTTTCAGAAGCTGATGAATTCTGTTTGCTTTGGCTTTAACTGCCATTTAGCCTATTTCAGTTCCAGTATTTTCTGAGTTCTCCCATTTACTCCAACAACACTATTGAGTTTATAGTTTATTGCTCCACCCGACCCAGATCACTTTGCTGTGTTTCCAGTCATTGCAAGTCATCACAATTCTGTCAAAATAAGCAGTTTTTACAAAATATTAGATTTACAGCAACATTAGGTTTGCTTAATGAAAAAGAATTCAAGCTTTCTTTTCGGAAGAAAATTAGCTTGTATTTAAAATGCAGCGTTTTTACTTCATGCTTCAGTATTCCTTTTTGGCTGACGATGAGAATGTCTGGAATCCATTCTGAATCCTTTTAATCTTTGGCACCTAGTGATTTTTTCCAATCTAGTTCCCTGATTTCCCAGAAGAGAGTCTTCAGCACAGACAAATAGTGCTGCCAACATTGCAGCAATTTGGCTCATTTTAATAACCTGCAACAAAAAAAAACGTCATCATCTGAAATCTGCTGCTAGGTTCAAGCGCATTTGAGTGTTTGGTAGATGTCACTTTATAAGGTTAAATCTTCAATGTAACTATATAATATCTGTTTCCAGAAATAATTGAGAATGGGGGTTCACTCCTGTCTCCTGGCTGGTCAGTTATCTATGTGACCAGAAGAGTTGTATTTATAGGTGCTGCAATGAAAATGCTGGTATAATCAATGGCATATGATAGTAAACCTTTTCTCTGATTTAGGTTTATATTACAGATGAATAGTTATAAATTGGAATTTCTTTTTGTTTCAGTTCTTTTCATTTTGAATGGACTTTCCCTTTTGGAGAAGCTATTTTCATCCATTTTAAGAAACTTTAGAATGGCGTTCCTAACCCAAGTTTTTACTATTGGGCATTACTGATATCAAGACCTAATAACAGAAAAAACACCGCGTCTAATGAGTAGAGCAGCAAGTTTAAAATGTGACATAAGGCATGTGATTATTTTTGTTGGAAATCCATCTAAACCATTTCCAGTCTACACTTTTCTGCCACTGCCAGGGTTAACTTTTCATTAGGACATTTGCACATTTTTGGCATGGGGCTAAGATAAAGCCAGGGAAATTTTGTTTCAATGAAGAGGATTTTGATTTGATCCATTTTTTAAAAAAATCCTAGGTTGTACAGTAGCTTGTGGATTTTAACTAAATTTCTGCAGAAAAAAGTAGAGAATTACCATTTTAATGAGTTTTGTTGTAAAACTTTCGGTAAGGGATGTTTTGTTTAATCTACTTCTTGGTTTTCTTAATTGTTATAATTATTTCATTATTGTGGTTGTCCATGATAACTTTTGAGGCTTTTTTTAAATAATGCAGTATTTTAATACTGTTCATGAGTTATGGAGCAGAGAATTTTCCTTGTGCTGCCTCTTATTATGTGTCCTGGGTCACCTGCACCTGGAACTAAAAGCATAATCCTGTTTAGGCAGGATCATGGACCTGAAATCTTGAATGAATCTTGAATCTTCAAAGGTGCTGTTTACCGTGCCAAGTATTTCCAACCTCGTCTGTTTTTTTCCAGGTATACATCAAGTATAGAATCATAGAACCCTACGGTGCAGAGAAAGGCCCTTTGGCCCATCGAGTCTGCACCGAACACAATCCTACACAGGCCCTACTCCCATATCCCTACATATTATATCCAATAATCCCTCTAACCTATGCATCCCTGGACACTAAGGGGCAATTTCTTAGCATGGCCAATCAACCAAGCCCGCACATCTTTGGACTGTGGGAGGAAACCGGAGTACCTGGAGGAAACCCACGCAGACACAAGGAGAATGTGCAAACTCCACACAAATAGTTTAATTAGTGTGTTACTGTTGGTGATATAGCAATACATGGCAACATGCAGGATGAATTATGATCTTTGAAGAAAATTGTTGTTAAACGTTGAAATCACAGCTGTTTTTAAAGAGCCCTCACTATCTTAGTAAGACCTGATCAGAAACAGTAATGCTACCCATTCAAAAACTAGGATGAATGTTGAGCAGTTTTGTATGAAATATCATGTGGACTCTGATGTAATCTGAATTAAACCTCATACAGTATGAATGACCACTTGATAGAGATGGTAGTCCAACTTCTGTCAGGTACAGAAAAAAGCATTGCTATTGGCTTGAAAAAATGCTCTGTCTGCTTTAGCCAAAAATAATATAATAATCCCAATTACCAAAATGGCTATTTAAGAAATATTGCACAGACTATTGTCTTCCTGCATAAACTCCAAATAAAATACCTGGAATAAATTCTGACACAGTAAAGTTTTTAACAATGTGATTATGGGTATAGTACAGCTAATTGCACATTTTAGAAAAAGCTGCTGCTCAATTGTTCTAATCAGTTGAATTAATCTGGTCAAAGATTACCTTGTTTTGTGTGGCGTATACTATATCTCCATCTTAAAGGCTCTTGTTTCCACCTATGTATAGTGGTTTTTCAAATGCCGTGTTATTACATCCATAATAATAAATTATAGCAGCTTCCCAACTTTGATTTTATTCTTTACCTTTTCTCCCTCCTCCCTTTCTTGAAGAGCAGTGGTACATTTGCTATCTTTTAATTCATGCAGACAGTTGTAGTATCTAGAAAATTCTACAGGATCAAAACCAATACCATCACTATCTCTCTAACCTTGTTTTTAAAACCCTACAGTATAGGCAATCTGATCCTGTGAACTTGTCCCATTAGTTCCATTGGCATTTAGTCCTATTAATGTCTCTGATGCCTTTTCTTCACTAATAAGTTTTAATTATCTGATTGGTACTGATTCAAAATTAGTGAGGATGGAATTGAGTGCTTGGTCAAGAATATTATATGAGCATGAAGGAATTAGGATTGATATAATAATATGTATAATAGTTAATCAAAGTGTCATGTGTGTCCATGATTACTGGTTAAAGAAGTTGGTATTTCGTGTGACGATGTACATGTGCATTTTAATGACATGAGGTTTATCTATATATGTTTACAGCAATTGCAAATACAATTGAAGAACTTCTTCATTAAGAACATTCAGAATTTAAAATTTTCGGCCACAAACTTGAAGCAAACTATCTAAATATAATGGTTTTTTAAAAATCTATGAAAAATAGCATGTGAATGGAATTATGTTTGTAGTTTCTTGGAGAAAATGACAGTATTCTAAATGAGCTGAATGACTTGCTTTTTGTAACATTTCATGAGTTTACATGTTTGTGTTATATTTTTGAGTGTATCTATTTTTTATTAACAAAAGGCCATTAATTTCTGGTTTCTTGTGATATGAAGCTTGAAATTTACAAGCAACTGCTGCTCTATAAAATTCTTGCAACTTAGCTTATAATTGATCTTGGGATGTGTCTGTTTACAGCAGTTTCACAATGTGGTATGAAAAGACGCAAGATACACAAGTACAAAGTAATATATAGTTATTGAATGGATTGTTAACATAATGCCATAAGTTCTGCTTGTTGACTTGAATTACTCAACTCTAAGTTGCTGGGCAATGCTCTTACATTAAAAATACAGATGGCAAATTTTGAAAGTACCAGCAAAAGTACATTTTCTGTTATAAAGAACAGAAAAAAAAGCCCGGGAAACAGGCCCTTTGGCCCAACGAGCCCACGCCGCCATTTTAACATTGAGGTCCCCCTCCACCCATGACCCTTGTCTATGCTTACGGCATTCCACATTGAGGGAAGACTAATTTAGGGGCAATTTATTACACCAATCAGCCTAATAGCACATCTTTGGGGTGTGGGAGGAAACCAGAGCACCCGGAGAAAACCCACGCAAGCACGGGTAGAATGCACAAACTCCCACAGACACTGGCCCAAATCCATGTGTCTGCACAGCAAACAGTGATAGTCACTGAGCTGTCGTGTTGCCCAGCATCTGGTCCAGTTTAAGCGTACACTAACAACGTGATGAAACAACCAAGAGCAGCCCTCATACAACCCATCGCATGTATGCTCCTCGGACAACAAGGTGGACCGAAGCACCTGTGAATTAAAAGAGAAAAACATTAGTATCATCCACATCCTTATACCTTACCAGGGATGTCCCAATGCTACTGAACCTTATTTAAAACAATCTCCTATATCCCTCCATCTCCAACCCACTCATGTGCCCATCCAAGTAACTCTTAAACAACTCCAGTGTGCCTGCCTCCACCACCTTGCTTGGCAGAGCATTCCATACCCCCACTACCCTCTGTGTGAAAAACCTCCCTCTAACATCCAAGTTACACCCCCCCCCCCCCCACCCTAAGCCTGTGGCCCCTCGTAATGTGCGTTCCTAACATAGGAAAAAGCTTACCACTGTTTACTCTATCTATACCCTTCATAATCTTATACACCTCTATTAGATCTCCCCTCAGCCGCCTTCTTTCAAGGGAAAACAGCCCCAGTTTGCTCAATCTTTCTTCATAACCCAGTCCTTCCATACCAGGCAGCATCCTGGTAAACCTCCTCTGCACTCACTCCAGGGTCTCCACATCTTTCCTATAATAAGGTGACCAGAACTGTACGCAGTACTCCAAATGCGGCCTAACCAACGTTCTATACAACTGCAACATTAGACTCCAGCTCTAATGCTCTATACCCCTTCCTATAAAGGCTAACATGTAACTTACGACTGCCCTTTGCATTAATGAGCAGGAACTTCCTTTGACTTATTAAAAAATCAAATTATACCTAAGGAAAACATTGATCAACAGCACAGCAATACATGGTTCCTTGAGTTACAGAAGTGGTAATGCCCACAACCTGAAATTTGTTGCATGCATGAAACTTTATCACAATCGCACTGCTTTTGTATGCTTTTTTTCATTTTTCTCCCACCCTAAATATTTTTACGGATGCTGATTAGTCTCAGGTAGCTGTCCTTTGTGTCAGCCTAGACACTATGGCAGGTAATTCCATCATGAGAGACATCACTGTCACACTTCTTTGTCCTTGCCCGATTAACATGCAAATACACTTAACAGCACTAACCGTTGGATAGATTGAGTGCAAGATATGATTGATTTTTTTGTTAAATCCTCCATGCCCAAACCCAAATTTCTGCCCCTAATATTAACCACAGTTGGTTGAAATCACTTGAGTAGAAGAGAGATGGGACCTTAAATTTTTTTAGCCTGTATGACTCACCAATATTTATTTTAAGCAGAGTTTGACCACTAGGTGACAAAAAATAGTATTTCTAAAATCAAATGTGATTTGATATGCATGGAAAAATCAAATCATCTAAATGCTACACTGTTGTTGATTGTGTTTTCAGTTATCTAGGCCCATACTCTGGAAATACATCTCAAACATGTTCATTTCTCTCCTCATTTTAAGATCATCCTTAAAATCCTATCATGGAAGAATGCTTTAGTTATTGCTTCTAGTAACACTTGAAAGGTACATAAATATAACAAATCCATGAAAATCCATGTGAAAAGTATTGAACTGCCTTGTTGGGTGGCAGTGGTGTTGAGGAATAGGGACAACTTTCATCTATAGTGGATAAAAACAGAAAGCTCATTGTTTTTTGCGAGTAAAATCCGTGCTTTACAGCTGACTTGACTCACAAAAACCCTGTAAGATTTAAACTTTGAATGTGGTGTGTATGATGGAATATGATTGGATGATGGGGATAAGATCAGTAGGATTGTCCTTGCCATTCCACGTTTTTAGGCAACCTGTCCAGAACTCTGACTTTGTACAATTGATTTTTTTCCTTAAACGAAATGCCCGGTGACCTGTTGCCACCACAAATCTGAACACACTACTTGGTTGTAGCAAACAGATCTCCATAATATCTTCTGAAATCCTTTCAGACATGGCCTGTTTTCTGTTTGAGGAGCTTAGGTTGGGTTGGATTTGATCCAACAGTGCCTCACAAGATTTGGAGCTGAAGGCCTATTTATAGATTTTGTGGTTCCATCTCCATGGCAATGGAGCCAGAGGCCAGGATGGCTGTTAGCTATTTTTGGCATGTGCTGTAATATTTAACTGACTTGAGAAGTTATTGTGCAGTCTGAATTGAAGTAATTTGAGTAAGAAAAGCAAATTTTTAGGGCTGAAAATTGTGTTTTGTGTATGTAAGCTATATGAAAACTGCTGCTTGGATTGTTCATACCCTCGAAATATATATTGTGTAATCTATGACATATAAAATCAGACACATGCAGCTACAGATTTTGTGCGGGGTATGTAGTACTTTGAGTCAAATCCAAAATGTTCCACCCTTTCCAAAGCTTAAACTACCCTAATTTCCATTCTGTTTCTGGATTTAGTTTTACGAGCTAATTCATAGAAGAGTAATTGGATCCTGATAGAAAAGAGTTCTAGTTACTGTGTAGCAATTACTAAAAATACAGTAAGCCCTTATGAACAAACAACCAGAAGTACACACTCAGCTAAATGTTGTGCCATGAATGTTAACTAGTTCAGATCATTCCATGACTGAATTATAAAATAGTATAAGTTTAAAGTCTTGCGAAAAGTATGTAAGTTGTATCACTTAATGTGTCTATAGCGTGTATTGTATTGTAATCTTGATAATGCCAGATGAGTCTAAATATATTGAGTCTTTGTTTTGTGATCTTTATGTTAAATTGTTTGAAAGCAAAGTAATGAAGGCCTTTTGCTACCAAATGACTGAAATATGATGGAGCAGATCACCAGTTCAACTGTGAATTTTCAGATAAGAATCCATTTTTGATATCACATCAAAAATAACATGACACTTGTGCTCTTCCATTTGTTAGAGCCCCACTTGTTGGATGTTTTCTGGTACCAATGAGCAAGATTTGATGAGGTTCCTATCCAATTTAACGAGTGCATTTTTTCCTCCAATGTTTTTAATTTACATTTTTGTAAAATTGCTGTAATTCCAGAGGAGTACATTAGCACATTGGTTTGCAGTGCAGCATAGACATAAAGCAGTTGGAGGGTCAGAGTAACTTCATATATTCTTGGGGTTTGGCTGGGAGAAATCCAAGATTCTGCATAGGGTGATGAGTTTTGTCGAATTGCAGCATTCCACTTCATGAAGGTTACTAGTTGTGGCTTCATTCTGATTTTGTTAGTGATGATCTGGGTCATTCTGAGTTCCTTGAGTTGAGATATTCCAGAAATTAGTTTCAGACAGCTTGGCATTTCCCAAATTGGATGAATCCTTATATTAGGTTCTAATTGGCATGTGGTCCATAAATGTTTAATTTATATTTCCTGTGGAAAGGATTATGTTCTGCCCCAGTAGATGCACACAGTTTTAAAGCGAGTCAAGACAGTTGGAAGATCTCATGTTGAAGGAGAAGAGGTTACGAATTGATAGGTGTGGGATTGTATTGCTAAGTAATTTACGCTCTCTTGTGGTCATCTTGAATGCTGACCAGAATTGAGCAGAAAGCAAATCATGTCCAGCTGTCTCTTGACATTGTTGCAGACCCTAGTCAATGTCCAAAGCTAGGTTTTGTGGGTCGGTTAGAGGGGGAGTATCACACTTGATTGATCAAAAATCATAGAATTCCTACAGCGTAGAAGGAGGGCATTCGGCACGTCGAGTCTGCATCAATAACAATCCCACGCAGGCCCTATCCTTGTTATCCTATATAATCCTCCGATACTAAGAGGCAAGTCCACTCAGACCTGTTCGCCATAACCACCCTACCCCTGTTTTTACCCCCCAGTCCCCTTAACCTATACATCTTGGGGCACTAAGGGGCAATTTAGTGTGGCCAATCCACCCAACCTGCACATCGTCGCAGTGTGGGAGGAAACCAGAGTACCTGGAGGAAACTGACGCAGACACTGGGAGAATGTGCAAACTGCACACAGTCACTCGAAGCTGGAATTGATCCAGGGTGTCTGGTGCTGCCAAACAACCTAACAGCACATCTTTGGGGTGTGGGAGGAAACCGGAGCACCCGGAGAAAACCCACGCAAGCACGGGGAGAATGCGCAAACTCCCACAAACACCGGCCCAAATCCATGTGTCTGCACAGCAATCAGTCACTGAGCTGTCGTCTTGCCCAGTATCTGGTCCAGTTTAGGCACACACTAACAACATGAAGCACTAGGCCAATCTCGAACAACCAAGAGCAGCCCCAGTACAACCCATCGCGTGTATGCCCCTCGTTGGACACGAGGTGGACCGACTTAAAACCTGTGAATGAAAAGAGAAAAACATTATTATCATACTATACCCATTTACATTATCAGGGACGCCCCAATGCTAATGACCCTTATTTAAAACAATCTCCTATATCCATCCATCTCCAACCCAGTCATGTGCCTGCCTAAGTTACTCTTAAATGACTCTAGCGTGTTTGCCTCCACCACCTTACTTGGCAGAGCATTCCATACCCCCACTACCCTCTGAGTGAAAAACCTCCCTCTAATATCTGTGTTGTACTTCTCCCCCCTCACCTTAAGTCCATGGCCCCTTGTCCTACATGTCTCTATCATAGGAAATAGCTTACCTCTGTTTACTCTATCTATACCCTTCATAATCTTATATACCTCTATTAGATCCCCCCTCAGTCGGTGTCTTTCAAGGGAAAAGAGCCCCAATTTCTTCAATCTTTCCTCATACCCCAGTCCTTCCATACCAGGCAACATCCTGGTAAACCTCCTCTGCACTCTCTCCAGAGTCTCCACGTCCTTCCGGTAGTAAGGCGACCAGAACTGGACGCAGTACTCCAAATGCGGCCTAACCAACGTTCTGTGCAACTGCAACATTAGACTCCAGCTCTTATATTCTACACCCCTTCCTATAAAGGCTAACATACCATAGGCTTTCTTCACCACACTCTCCACTTGCACTGCCACCTTCAAAGACTTGTGCACTTGCACCCCCAGGCCTTGCTGCGATTCTATACTCTTTATGGGCTTACCCTTTACCATATAACTCCCCCTACATTATTCTGGCCAAAATGCATCACCTCACATTTATCCGGATTAAACTCCATTTGCTATGTATCTGCCCAATCAACCAGCCTATCAATATCCCGCTGTGTTGCCAGACACTGCTCCTCACTGCCCGCCAATCCAGCCGTCTTGGTGTCATCAGCAAATTTGCTGATCACACCGCCTACTCCCTCTTCCAAATCATTTATATACACTACAAAGAGAAGAGGTCCCAGTACTGAGCCCTGCGGCACACCACTAGTGACAGACCTCCAGCTAGAAAAAGACCCCTCCACTACTATTCTCTGACTCCTCTTTGCAAGCCAGTTCTCTACCCATCTAGATACCTGACCACATATCCCATGAGCTTTAATCTTCTGTACCAACCTACCGTGAGGGACTTTGTCAAACGCCTTACTGAAATCCATATAGACGACAGTTTTTGTCACCTCCTCAAAGAATTCTACCAGATTCGTAAGGCAAGACTTCCCCTTGACAAAGCCATGCTGCGTATCCTTAATCAGATCGCAACGCTCTAAGTGCGCATACATCCTATCCTTAAGAATCCTCTCCATCAACTTACCTACCGCTGACATTAAGCTCACCAGCCTATAGTTACCCGGGCTATCCCTCCTACCCTTTTTAAACAACGGTACCACGTTCGCTATCCTCCTGTCCTCTGGGACCTCACCTGTGTCCAAAGAAGAGACAAAGATTTGCGTCAGAGGCCCAGCAATCTCATCCCTCGCCTCTCTAAGCAGCCTAGGATAAATGCAATCGGGCCCCGGAGATTTATCGGTTTTAACGCCATCTAAAAGCCCTAACACTTCTTCCCTTGTAATCGATAGATCTTTCAGTTGGTCTACCACTCCCTCAATGAGGGTACTAGACACCAAGCCCCTCTCCTTCGTGAATACCGACGCAATTCTGCCTTTGATCTTCGGGTAAGCATTCTCCAAGACAGCTCTAAGACCGACAACGCAGAATCGCCAAGCAGAAACTGATAGCCGAGTTCCGCACACATGAGGATGGCCTCAGCCTGGATCTTGGGTTCGTGTCACACTATCTGTAACCCTCGCAACTTGCCTGGGCTTGTAAAATCTCACTGACTGCCCTGGCTGGAGACAATTCACGTCTCTTTAACTGTGCTTAGCCCTCACTCCGCATTCATTGTCTGCGCCTGTAAAGACTTGATTACCTGTTTAGACTTGCATTCCAACCATTATCTTGTAATTGAGTTTGTGTCTATATATGCCCTGTTTGGGAAACAAATCCTGCACTCACCTAATGAAGGAGCAGCACTCCAAAAGCTCATGCTACCAGGTAAACCTGTGGGACTTTAATCTGGTGCTGAGAGTACTTAATGTGCCTACCCCAGTCCAACGCCGGCAACTCCACGTTAAGTCTGTTTGAGGTTGCGCGGTTGTTTGAAGGCAAATAGCAGGTATGTGGGGATGGCCTTGGCGAGGCGTTCATCTTCATCAATGACATGTTGAAGGCTCTGGAGCAGACTCTATGACAACAGATGAATGGACAGATGAGAGAAAAGGACCACACGTTTTCAAGAGGACTTCCTTCTGGGTGGCAGGTGTTATGAGTGTTTCTGGACATCTGGCCACATTTGAAAAACAAGCTGTGTTGGAGGATTACATGGGAGGTCCTGGACTTCATCAGGTGAGTGCCGGGCTTGTTTCACGAACAGGGCATACTGTTGCAGCTGTTTATATAATTGCCTAAAGGAGACCCACAGTAGCACACAGTTATACTATTCACTGCTTCGCCAGTCTTTATTCAGATATCAGAGCTGAGTTGTGCTTGTTGTTAGGGATTCTGCAGCTAAAACAAAGAGGAAAGGTAAGAATTAAGGTGTAATTATATTGCCCCTTGTCAGAGGGGATATGAAGGAAAGCCAATTAATGCAGAGAATGCACATGGGGCTGGATCTTGGGTTTCTAGTCAACTGAGTGTGCCACCATTGGTCAATCATCTACTTCCTATAACAAAAAAAACTCCCACTGCACCTGCTCAAATTGCAACTCTGAGCCCAGAAATTTATTCTCACTTGGTGGTTCTGAGGTGATGCGTAATGTTGAATAGGCAGCATAAGACGACTCCTTAGCGTCCCCCTTCCAGTGGCAGCATCTATAAAGCTACATATGAAGTGTGGATAAGAACATAAGAAATAGGAGCATGAGTAGGCCATCTAGCCCTTCGAGTCTGCCCCGTCATTCAATAAGATCATGGCTGATCTGTCGTGGCTCAGTTCCACATTCCCGCCCTCTCCCCATAACCCTTAATCCCCTCGCTGATCAAAAACCCATCAACCCGCGTCTTAAAAATATTTAGCGAGGCAGCCTCCACCACTTCAACGGGCAGAGAATTCCAGAGATTCACCACCCTTTGAGTGAAGAAGTTCCTCCTCACCTCCGTTCTAAACCCCCCCCCCCCTTTATCTTGAGGCTGTGCCCCCGAGTCCTACTGTCCTTTCTGAGCAGGAAGAGTGTCTCCACCTCTATCCTATCCATCCCATTCATCATCTTATATGTCTCAATGAGATCTCCCCTCATTCTTCTAAACTCTAACGAGTACAAGCCTAGTTTATTCAGCCTCTCCTCATAGCTCAACCCCCTCAACTCCAGTATCAGCCTAGTAAACCTCCTCTGCACTCCCTCCAAGGCCAAAATATCCTTGCGTAAGTGCGGCGACCAAAACTGCACACAGTACTCCAGCTGCGGCCTCACCAATGCCCTATACAGCCGCAGCAAGACCTCCCTACTTTTATATTCAATCCCCCTCGCTATGAAGGTCAGCATCCCATTCGCCTTCCTGACCACCTGCTGCACCTGCAGACTGGGTTTTTGCGACTCATGCACAAGGACCCTGAGGTCCCTCTGCACCGTCGCCTGCTGCAGTTTTTCGCCATGTAAGTAATAGCCCTTCCTACCATTATTCCTACCAAAGTGGACCACCTCGCACTTGCCAACATTAAATTCCATTTGCCAGTTCCTGGCCCATTCGCCCAGCCTATCTAGATCCTTCTGCAGACTCTCCACACCCTCCGTGCAATTTGCCGTTCCACCAATCTTGAGAAGGGTGGCTTTATTTATTGTAGTGACTAGATTCTTGTAGTTAGTGCTGAGTGAGGATGGCTTGTGAATATTTCTGATTAATTTCTATTCTGATTTCTAATGTCTAATACTGTTTATGAAACACACTAAGGTTTCAGCAGCGTATAGAATTGTCCACGTGAATATCATGTGAGGATGGAGTTATGCCATGCTATGAATTTTCCTCCTGCGAGCAAACTGCCTGTTCGCGCTTGCTGTCAGTGTTCACATGAATAAATGCACGCTTGGCTGAGACACTTATGGAATCATGTTGCACCAGAGTCAACAGGTTCCAAAAGGACTGTGGAGAAAATTGCTTAGAATTACTTCATACACCAATTTTCTAGGCTTAAGAGAGAACAACTATGCATTTGTTCTGTAGTTTGAAATCTTCTATCTGCAGGATCTTAGTATAACCATGGTTTCTAGTTGGAGATAGTGCTAATTCTTGGTCCAGTTTTGACTGAGTCACACATGAAGTCTCTCTCAGTATTTTTGGGGATCACTTCAGAGAATATTAATGGGGTGGTAAACTGTAAAATTCATTGTCATTACATTACTTGTTAACTATATAAATTGAAATTGAGTATGGACGGAGTTGGGGGGGGGGGGGGGCATTGATTGGATGGTTACTTAAGGCACATAGGAACAGACACTACTGACACAAGTTGAGCGGAGTCAAGAATATATACTTGTAGCATTTCCTATGTGAGGTGTTTTGGCACAGTAGTAGTGTACCTACCTCTGGGCCAGAAACTCCAAGTTTAAGTTTCTTGCCAGGACTTAGCCACAAAAACGGCATTAAGTTTCACTCCAAAGTAAAGACTGACTTTAGATTATTCCTTCACTAACTGACTGTCTGAGTAAAACAGAACTGACAGCAACTTCAGGAAGTTTCACATGCAAGGAGTAATGTGGAAATCCAGATATTGCTGTCAGAGACTCTACACTCTTCCATGGGATGTGTTGTAAAAGATTTTGATTTTTGATTAGATTTATTATTGTCAAGTTTATTAGCATACAGTGAAAAGTATTGTTTCTTGCTCGCTATACCGACAAAGCATTCCATTCATAGAGAAGGAAATGAGAGAGTGCAGAATGTAGTGTTACAATCATGGCTAGGGAGTAGAGAAAGATCAACTTAACACAAGGTAAGTCCGTTCAAAGATCTGACAGCAGCAGGGAAGAAGCTGTTCTTGAGTCGGTTGGTACGTGACCTCAGACTTTTGTATCCGTTACATGATGGAAGAAGGTGGAAGAGAGAATGTCTGAGGTGTATGTGTGCCTTAATTACGCTGACTGCATTGCCGAGGAGCAGGAAACGTAGACAGAGTCGGTGGATGGGAGGCTGGTTGATGAGTACGAATTGATGAAAAGTTCCACTTTTATATTGTGAACGTAGAAACTGTATTTTTAGTTTCATTGTAAAAATGACTGATAAAGTTATTGAATATAACTGGACTGTTAATGGCATGCTAATTTCATAATTACCCCAAAATACTCTTACTGGCCTCAAAAAAAACTAATATATTTGTGAATGTCAAATGTCCCCATAATAAAGATCCAAATTTCTAAAAAAATCTTTGTCTGCTTACCTTTACTTTAGTTTCTGTTTCAATTCGTATGTAGTCATTTATTTTACTATTTGAACATTTAAATTTGAAGTGAATTTCTTGATCGTTTTTAACTGCTTGATTTGCTTTCCATGGATTCTTCATTGTGATTGGTTCCTTATCTGCATGCATACATCATTGCTGCTGCAAACCAAGATAAACCTTTGACTTGGCACCAGATTCAAACTGCCACCAGGACAGGGGAAAAGCATAGATCTTTGTGGCCAATTTTCTTTAAAGTCAGTGGTAAACTTCCCTGCTTCGCGACTGGCCTCAGATTCTGTGCCAGTGTAAAGTGACAATGGCTGTACTCTTGGTTTTTCAATATTCTGTTTTAATTTAAGTGTTCAGAAGAAATAAGTTATTGTTTTTAAAAAAAAATTTATTAAATTTAATTTCTTGCATAGTCAGTTCCTGCCGTGGACATTGCAGTGAAGTGGTTGTTCTGCTATTGAAGTTTTGAATGTACCCAAGGCTGACCTATTGGGTAATTTCCATATTCATTTTTTATGCAATGGAATATAGCACATTTATGAGGTATTAACTTTTGCATAGATCTGCTATAATTGCTATGAGACTGTGATCTCCAAACTTTGTATTCGGAATGAGTTGAGAATGCTAAGCACTTGGAATGATCTTTATGTAATTAATGTGACTTAATTTTGTTTCCAATCGTAAACTAATTCTTAATTTGCAGCAGGAAAAATAAACTCTTTTTTCCTTCCTGCCATTCTCAAAATACATAATAACGTCTGATCAAAAAAGAGCTGCATTAGATTGTTTATCATCTGAATGTATACCGCAGGCATGGTAAAGTTGTGGCAGCCTGTTTCTGAAAGATGCTTGTATGTTTGAAACAGACAGTATTGCGAAGCATTAGGCAAATAATTGGGACATTGATCATAAGCTTCCGATGCTGTGGGTAGACCACATGCTTCATTGAGCTACTCAGCTGCATTGGAGAAAAGGCTGCACTCTGATGAAGTTAATTTTTGTGAGATACATATACTGGTTTGAAATCAGTGTTAAAGGCCTGGGAACAAGTAAAGAATTATCAGATAAGGTATGATCTCATTGAATGGCAGAGCAGACTCAACGGGCCAAGTGACCTACTTCTGCTCCTACATCTTACAGCATGTAGGAAACAAAGGACAAACTTTTTTATCTGAAAAAAAGTGATATTTGGGCTGTTGAATCCTCCATCTGTTGTAGAAGTTTTTTTTTCACTTGTGGAGCTTGATGCTTATACAAGGAATATATGTTACTATTCTGTATCACGTTTATCCAATGAATATTAAGGCCATGGTTGGAAGGGAATGTAAGAACTGGCCATTCAGTCCTTCAAGCCTGTTGTGCCATTTACCTCGCTGTCTGCTAGTATTCTCAGTTTAGTTCTTCAGCAGTGCCATTGGGAAGGCAGCAAGCAGATATTGAGTGCTTCACTACAGGAACAACCAATTCTCAGTGCACAATTCAAGCTATGTCCCGCCATGCTTGTCAACCAAGTTAACAAGCCTTGCTATGAATATTCTCTTGGCTGCAATAGGATTCATAACAGTTAAATCATACAGGAAATAAATTAAACTTTCAAAATAAAGTACAAGAACCTAAAGTTGTTTCCTTTGTAGTTCAATACTTGAGGCTTTAATATAAATTAAGAAGTCTTACAACACCTGGTTAAAGTCCAGCAGGTTTATTTGGAATCATAAGCTTTTAAAGCACTGTTCCTTCATCATGTGCCCACCCCAGTCCAGTGCCAGCATTTTCACATGTTTAATATATATATGACACTTTGTTTTTATAGCTAATTAGAAGAAAAAGATCTCATTCATTCGAGGGCATCACAGGCACAGAAATTACAATTATACATAATCTAACTGATGAAAATATTACCTCCTGTTCAGTGGCCTTTTGGAATACTTTATTGGATTAAATATGAGAAAATCTTGTAATATTTAATCATTTTCTTTCATATACACTAAAATGTTTCAGAGTGGACATTTTCAGTTTTGGGCATTCGGCATCGAGTAATCCCAGACTAGGTGCCAGGAAAATTATTACTATATTGTCTGATCGCAGGTTCTCAGTCAGTGTCAAAAATACAATAGTTTTGTGCCATGACACTGCCAAGAGAAATGGTTTACATCCCTTCACTTGAGATTTGATTGTCAATTTGTTTCTGCTGTAGGGATGATGCTGTCAAGGCATCGGAAGATGATCATTGTGAGTAACCTGAAATTACCGTCTTTTTGGTTGTGACATGACAGTGAAGCAGTTTTATTTCCCCTTGCCATAACTAAATAGCTTACTAAAACTATTTCAAAGCGCATTAACCTTAGAGACAACAGATTATTTTTTGAAGCCTGTTTTGTGTCATTTTACAACTCAGTTGTTTCTGATGCCAAAAGTTACTACACTTATTCAGGTTTTACAAACTGTTAGAATAGGACTCGAGTGCTGAACAATTGGGTTGATGGCCCAATACTATAACCACTTTACTATTGACGACTCCCAGCCTAGAAAAAGTCGTGACTAGCCCATTGTATCCCCATCACCTCTACTATCAGTTTGAACCATGCATTTAAATTTAAAACTTTTGATATCTTTCAAAAGTTCTTCAGTGCTAAAAGCAAATTTCCTAATATCACTTGCACTGTCCCTTGATTACCTTTGTAGAAACGTTTTGCAAGCTCATCTGGTCAATAAATTGTATTATATTTTTGACTGAGAAGTGGTGTTTTACCATAAGTTGGCCAAAATTTTCTGTCCTAGTTCACACTGGGATCTTCTGACGCCGCTGAAAGAGTTTTGGCTCAACACCAAATTTTTTGTTCATTCTTGTAACGGGTCCTGTCAAGGATGACGGTGGAAAATCCCACCTGTTGTTTCTTTATTAGAAAATTCTGGGGTCACATATTTTATATGAGGGCTATACAAATTATACAGCCAGAATGATTCAGTAAAAATTAAGTTACATGAAGCAAATAGTGACCCAGTGACAGATTAATGCAAGAATTACTAAATTAATAATTTCATCATATACTTGCATTTACTTCTTTATGTATCCAGTGCTATCCTTTTACTCAATCTTTTCTATCCATTGCTTTTGCCCCGTCACATTGAAGTGTCTACTTATTGCTAGTGAATAGGTAAGTAATGAATAGACAATGCAATTCTTGCAATACAAAAACATGCGCGCAATAGCGTCCCAGAATAACTCCAATTGTAGCCCCAGTAAAACACACTCTCTCTCTCTCTCTCTCTCTCTCTCTCTCTCCTACAATGCATGGAGCTCAGTGTACTCTTTCATCTCCATTAGGAGCTGAGATGGAAGCCTGTGCACTGTTGGCTTTCACTTCCTCTCGAGTTCAGTTATTTTGTTTCATGTTTGGATCAAGGCTGCAGTGAGGTCAGGAGCTGAGTGGCTCTAGTGGAACACAAACTGAGGATCAATGAGAAAATCATTGCTGAGTAAGGGCCACTTAATAGTACTGTTGAAGGCACCTTCCATCACTTTGCTGATGACTCTCAAGAATAGACTCTTGAAATTGTTCTGCTTTTTATGGATAAAGCATATTTGGTCAATTTTTAACATTGCTCTGTAGATGCCAGTATTGTAGTTAGTTAGGGGCACGGTTTGTGGAGCATGTTGTCAGGGCTCATACGCTTTGCAGTATCCAGTACCTTCAGCCATTTCTTGATATCACATGGAGCAAAGTGAATTGGCTAAAGACTGATATTTGTGATCTTGGGGATCTAAGGGGGAGACCAAGATGGATTATCCACTTCTGCCAGAATATTGCTGCAAATGCTTCAGCCTTGCTTTTCACACTGATACAGTTCATCCATCGTGAAAGATGGGAATATTTGAGCTGCTCCGTCCTCCAATTGGATGTTTAATTATCTACCACCACTGACGACTGGATGTGGCAGAACTGCAGCAATTAGATCTAATCTGTTGGTTGTGGGATCATTTAGCTCTGTTTATTGCACATTGCTTCCACCATTTGGCACAGAAGTAATTCTGTATCATAACTTCACCAGGTTGACAGCTCATTTTTAGCTAAGCCTGTTGCTGTCTCCTGGCATGCCCTCCTGCACACTGAACCAGATTGATTTCCTGGCTTGATGGTAATTGTACAATGGGGG
Source organism: Carcharhinus amblyrhynchos (assembly GCF_965287045.1). Lineage (NCBI taxonomy): Eukaryota > Metazoa > Chordata > Chondrichthyes > Carcharhiniformes > Carcharhinidae > Carcharhinus > Carcharhinus amblyrhynchos. The sequence goes on along the minus strand of NC_137339.1, from coordinate 51,196,140 downwards.
ATAGAATCATAGAAAAACTACACAAACGAACCCTTCGGCCCACAAGTTGCACCGATCATATCTCTACGTACTAGGCTTACCTATAATCCTCAATCCTATTTAAGTCCCATGTACTCATCCAGAAGACCCTATTTAATTTGCCTCCACCACCACCGATGGTAGCCAATTCCACTCACCCACCACGCTGTGAGTGAAAAACTTACCCCTGACATCTCCTCTGTACCTACTCCCCAGCACCTTAAACCTGGGCCATGAAGTTAAAGACAATGGTTGTATACAATTCTGCTGCTGTTAAAGACTCACTGTTCCCCGTGAATGCCTGAGTTACTAGATAGAGCAGACACAGCATGGATTCGTTAAGGGGAAGTCGTGTCTGACGAATTTATTGGAATTCTATGAGGATATGCCTAGTGCGGTAGACAGAGGGGAACCAGTGGATGTGGTGTTTCTCGATTTTCAGAAGGCGTTTGATAAGGTGCCGCACAAAAGGTTGCTTCAGAAGGTTGGGGGGCATGGAGTTGGGGGTAAGGTGTTAGCGTGGATAGAGGATTGGTTGTCTAATAGGAGGCAGAGAGTTGATATCAATGGGTGCTATTCTGATTGGTGGTTGGTGACTAGTGGAGAGCGCCTGGGATCGGTGCTGGGGCCTCAACTATTTACCATTTATATAGATGATCTGGAGGAGGGGGCTGAGTGTAGAGTGTCGAAATTTGCTAATGACACAAAGATAAGTGGAAAAGCAAATGGTGCGGAGGGTGTGGAAAGTCTGCAGAGGGATCTGGATAGGCTAAGCGAGTGGGCGAGGACCTGGCAGATGGAGTACAATGTTAGCAAGTGTGAGGTTATCCACTTTGGCAGGAATAATAGTAGGAGGGATTACTATTTAAAGGGTGAAAAGCTGCAGCATGCTACGGTGCAGAGGGACCTGGGGGTCCTTGTGCATGAGTCGCAAAAACCCAGCCTGCAGGTGCAGCAGGTGATCAGGAAGGCAAATGGGATGCTGGCCTTTATAGCGAGGGGGATAGAATATAAAAGCAGGGAGGTCTTGCTGCAACCGTACAGGGCACTGGTGAGGCCGCAGCTGGAGTACTGTGTGCAGTTTTGGTCGCCGCACTTGCGCAAGGATATTTTGGCCTTGGAGGGAGTGCAGAGGAGGTTCACTAGGCTGATACCGGAGATGAGGGGGTTGAACTATGAAGAGAGACTGAATAGACTGGGTTTGTACTTGTTGGAGTTTAGAAGGATGAGGGGGGATCTTATAGAGGCGTATAAGATAATGAAGGGGATGGATAGGGTAGAGGTAGAGAGATTCTTCCCGCTCAGAAAGGACAGTAGGACAAGAGGCCACAGCCTCAAGATGGGGGGGGGGGGAGCAGTTTAGAACGGAGTTGAGGAGGAACTTCTTCACTCAAAGGGTGGTGAATCTCTGGAATTCTCTGCCCGTTGATGTGGTGGAGGCTGCCTCGCTAAATATATTTAAGACACGGGTAGATAGGTTTTTGGTAGGCAAGGGAATTAAGGGTTATGGGGAGAGAGCGGGAAAGTGGAACTGAGCCACTTCAGATCAGCCATGATCTTATTGAATGGCGGGGCAGGCTTGAAGGGCTAGATGGCCTACTCCTGCTCCTATTTCTTATGTTCTTATCTGTTTGAAATCTATCCCACTTTGGCATGGCTGGTATGATGGTGAGTATACTTGATGTGAAGATGGAACTTCACTACAAGGACACCACCATAGACCGATTCTGTGGCAGGTAGATTGGTGAGGATGAGGTCAAGTAGGTTTTTCCTCTTACTGTTTCTGTCATCATCTGTTGCAAACCCAGTCTAGCAGCTACGTCCTTTAAGATTCAATCAGCCTGGTATTTTGTGGTGCCACTGAACCACTCTTGCTTTCCTCCATGCTTCCTCCAAATGATCAACATGAAGAATTACTGATCCATCAACTAAAGGGTGATGATTGATGGTAACCAGGAGGAGGTTTCCTTGCCTTTTGTTTGACCTGATGCCCTGAGACTTCATGGGTCCAGAGTTGATGTTGACGACTCCCAAGGTGATTCTCGATGACTGTATATGACTGTCGCACCTCTGGTGATGGTGTTGTCTGGTATGATTCTGTGATTGTGACAATGACAGGCTGTTCTTTGATTTGTCTGTGGATAGGTCACCTGATTTTTGCACAAGCCCCCAGATGTTTCAAGTGTGGAGAACTTTGCAGGGTGGACAGGATTGGGTATGCCATTCTTTTCTGTGCCTAAGTTGAAGCCCAGTGGTCCATCTAGTTTCATTCCTTTTAGACATTGTAGCGATTTGATTCAACTGAGTGGACCTGTTAGGTCATTTGAGAGGGCACTTGAGTCACCCACATTGCTGTGCCTCTGGAGTTGTGTGTAGGCAGGTTTCCTTCCCCAAAAGGTCATTGGTGAACTTGATGGGTTTTTACAACAATGAGTTGTGATTATTGATGGTTTCCACGGTTATCATTACTGAGACTGGTATTTTTAATTACAGATTTAATAATTGAATTTAAATTCTATCACCTGCTGTCCTGTGTCACTACAGGATTAACCTGGAGCCCCTGGATTACTAGCCCATTGACTTGGCCACTATGTCACTGCTTCCCCATAACATCACAATCATTCTTAATGAGCAACATTACAGAAGCACATTACTGTACCTCAACATAATCTCATTTGAAGTGAACTGTCTGAATCAGAATTCTTTATTTTCCTGCAATTGTAAACAATTGGGTGCTGCTAAAACTACCTTGGCTAGAAACGGAGTAAAATTAGCAGTTTTTTACATTTCACAGTGCAGTAGTGATATTACAACTACAACAACATAATTAATTGATTTATTTTGGACTTGATTTTTTTAGTTATGACTGTTCTTCAGGTTGCGTAGTCTTTGATTAGGATTTACCAACCAGATTATTTCGTAATTTAATAGTGTTGCATGATTAAAATGCCTAGCAATATAATTTCTCCTCTATTTCTTGGCTCACATGGGACAGTGCAGCATGCATTTGTCATGTCTAGCATTGCCAAACCACGCCTCTGAAGGATGGAAAAGTGACTGAATTTATCTTTTAAAAGAGCATGTACATCTTGCCCTCTACTGGATAGTTTATGATTTTGCAGCTCAAGAAGTGTCATTAAAAGCTTCCAATTGTGATGCGTGCAGCAAGATTGCATTATTTTAAAGGGACGTGATCTGTTTGTAAAATGGAACCCCACCGCATCCCCCCCTTAACCAATACATGTAGCCATTGATGTAGGTTGTGTTGAAGGGAAAGCTAGATAAATGCGTGAGGAAGAAAGGAATATGAAAATACACATCATGAGATGAAGTGAAGCATGAGGAGAATCGTATGGGACATATCAGCAGATTGACCTATTGGGCCAGATGGCCTGTTTTTATGATGTTAAAATCCTGGGCAAATGCCTTACATTATAAGGCTCAGGCTGCCACCATGAGAATCTGAACAGGTGAGGGGCAGACCACGGAAAGGTCCATTGACCTCACACAGGATTTTATGGTTTTGGGATGAGCATGGCCATAAAATCCCACCTTTAGTTTCAGCATCATTGGTTTGTTTTAAGTTCCTTGGCAAGATTTTAGTCACCTGTCCTAATGCTTCCCCATTTTACTTGGTGCCTCATTTTATTTAATAGTTTCATATTCCTGTGAAGTGCATCTACGTTATACTTTTTTTTTAACGCTAGTTGTTGTCAACATCATAGCAGATTTAAACCAGAGTCCAAATACTTAGTGTAATAAAACATGTGTTTGATATTTACACAAAATAAGGGTGCAGATGTTGATGACTAAACATAAATATTGCTGACTATGGCTATACAGAACCTATCTATATCACTCGCTCAGCATTTAGATGTATATGAACAACAACCCTTGAGCCTTAGGTGCAGTGACTTGTTTTCTATTCATGGGTTTTGCCGGTTTAAGTTTGACTGGCACAGTGGATTGGACAAAGCTGTTCTCGGAGATTCTCCCATATTTGTGGATAACTCTGAAAATCACTATTAAAGCAGTAAACTTACCTCAGTGTTAAGCCTGAGAAACCCCAAGAGCCAAATCCAGCCCACAAGAACTATAATCGACCAATACAATAGAGAATAGGGGCAGCAAAGTAGCTCAGAGGTACTCTGGATCATTTGGGGGGAATGCAAAGCCTGGAAATGATTGTTAGGAGCTCAATGAAAATGTAAATCCGTACATTAACTAATGGTGTTAGGATTTGAGAGAAAATGGAATGCAGTTGCAGTGGAAGTAAATCAGGAGTCACGCCAAGGTCACAACTATAACAGACGCAGATAATTTGTTTTTAACATCTGAATAGATTTTGTAAAATTCTTTTCCAATGCACTTAATTTTTAAATCCTCATAATAGATGAAATAATCACGAGCTAATGTAATGCAACCCTTAATTTGCAAATAATTTAAAATTACCCTTCATATTTTTGTTCCAAGGTTCTGGCTCTCACTGATATCCTTCACTAGTCTGAGGACATACATTGCTGCTACCTGATTGCAATTTTAATAATTAAAAAAAGCTGTAAAAATGCACACAACTTAAAATTGAGAGTAATAGAAGTAACAGCTTCTGGCTCACGGCCACCTCTTCCTTGACCCTCTTTCCATTGGACAATCTCCAGCAACGTGCACATTGTGGCTCTACTCCTTGAGGAGTTCCTGGATTCTCTGTCATCCTTTGCAACTGTTTCTGAAGCAAGACATTAGGTTAGTAATCTTCAAACTGACTTCACTCTATCTAAAAGTTAACCTTGGACTCTCTCATATCTTCTTCATGCCCAGAAAGATTTCTACCATCTCTACCATATTTCTGTAACCTGAATTCTCAGTGTGGCCATTTACATGCATGTTTTTGCCTGTCCTCCAGCTCCAAGACCATGCTTTCTATCTCTGCCACTTTTTTTCTTGGTTCATCTTATGGTGGTCTTCTCTTGCCACTTTTCCCTGTCAACCACGACTCATTCCTCCCCTCTGCAGTACTTTGTGTCCTATAATTGCTCACCCAAACCCATCAATACTCCTCAGAACTCCAATTCTACTGCCATCTGTTATCCACGATGAAGTTCACAGTTGCCCTCTCTGCTGTCAGCATTTTCTGAATAACATTGGGGTTCCTGTCGCTGCCACCTTTGATATTAAGCCCCTGCTTACCTCCAATTCCTCTCTTGCTGAGGCCTGCCTCAGCCTGCCTGTTGGGAACAAATCTCATCAATTTATTTTCTATCTTTTTCACCCTACTTACGTTGGAACTGTGCCAGCAGATCACCAATTACCTCCCTCCCTCTGCAGTTTACTGCATGTCCATTTACATGAGAAACATGTCCTTGTTTTCCTTGACCGTGTTATGGATGACATTGACATCATAGCTTTGACAGAAACTTGGCTCTTTGGTGATGCCACCTTAATTCTTCCTGAAATCTCCTGCCTGATTACCCTAAATCAGACTCTGGAGTTTACACCTGAGCTGCGTTTGCCAACCTGTATCATCTTCCATCATAGAAACGGCCTTCTTCCCCTTCACTAACATTGCCCATTTCCTTCCTTGTCTTCCATTACATCTACACGTGTTCTCTCCGGACTCCACTATCCCAGTGTTCTCTTAGCCTGCCTTCTAGCTTCCACTTTCTCAATTTCAATTTATCCACAATAAGTAGTCTCACAACACCAGGTTGAAGTCCAACAGATTTATTTAGTAGCATGAGCTTTCAGAGATTCACCTGATTAAAGGGCAACACTCCGATAGCTCATGCTACCAAATCATAGAGAATCATAGAAACTCTACAGTGCAAAAAGAGGCCATTGGGCCCATCGAGTCTGCACTGACCACAAACCCACCCAAGCCCTACCCCCATATCCCGACACATTTACCAGCTAATCCCTCTAACCTATGCATCTCAGGGCACAAGGGGTAATTTTAGCATGGCCAATCAACCTAACTCAATAAACCTGTTGGACTTCAACCTGGTGTTGTGAGACTACATATTATGCTTACCCCAGTCCAATGCCGGCAATTCCACATCGTGGCGTCAATTTATCTGGCACTTCTCTGCCATGCCAAGCCCCACCCACCTATAGTTGTCCATGTTGCCTTGGCTCTCCAATGCCTCAACATGAAAATTCAGACTCAGATATTTAAATCCCTTAATGTGCCAAAGCCTATATCTCTTTCCTCCTCCAAACACATAACATTTTTCTGCCTTCCCAGAACACACTATATCTCTATGGTAGCCCAGCCCTAAACCCTGAGCAAGACACAGAATATTTTAAACAGTTTTTAGTAATTGAAAGTTTAATGTTGAATTTAGTGTTTTGTATAATTTGTATTCATTGTATGTGTTTGCTCACCTTCATAATGAGACCAGTTTGTTCACACCCCAATTTAGAGTGACGTTGTTTTGGGAGCGCTACCCTGTCATTCTCTTGAAAACTGGATATCCACTCTTATTGCCACCTTTACAGAGAATTTTAATATTTGAAGGAAATACTTGTTTAATTTGGAAAGTTAGAGTGATCTAAACAAACCCGGCATCAGGATGATAGTCTTGAGGGGAAAAGCAGTGTTGAAACTATATAAAATTGCACAAGTTATTGCTCAAGTTAATCTGATCAAATTGTTCACTGTGGTAAAAGATTTTAATACCAGCAGAAAAAACCAAAATCTGCAAGCTAAGTGGGACCTTCTTCCATGCTGTGGATAATAGAAGTATGGGTTAAGATACTAGAGAGGCCACTAAAACTCGAGGTATAAGTAAATTAAGCAGGCAATTATATGGTTCTCTGAAAGGTTCTGTTTTTCTCCTCCCTAGGAAAAGATTTGGCACCTGCTGTAGTGCAACCCAACAGGTGCTTCTGAGAATGTCCCGTCATATTTCCAATCTTGTGAATCATGTCAGTGTGTGCTGAGGGGAAGGACTGCCAATCATTGAAAGCTTAGTGACCAGACTGAATGCTGTCCAACATACATACACAAACCTTTCTCAGTTCATTGACTAACGATTGTGGCAGTCAGTGTCCTTACTAAGATCAACTGAGCTTGGGACTTTCTGGTCTGAAAAGCTGAAGACTTTGCTTTTGAGCATTTTGGGAGATCCTTTCCAATTTTGGAAGTAATTTGTGTATTAAAACATACCAAGGAACTATGAAAACATTTCTTGCCGTGACCTGCACTCAGTCATAAACTGGTTAAGACTCAGCACTTTCCCTTTAACCCTGCAATTCTTTTGTCTTGAGGTGCTTATCTAGTTCTCTTTTGAAAGCTTAAGTTGTATCTCCTCAACCACACACTCAGGTACTGCATTCCAGTTTACAACTGTTTACTGCATGAAGAAGTGCTTCTTCATGTTACTGTTTGTCCTTTTGCCAGACACCTTAAATCAGTGTCCACTATTTCTCTGCCCTTCAGCCAATGTGAACAGTTTGTCTGGTTAGATCACTCATGATGATGACCACTTCTATTAAATCTCTGCTCAACTTCTCCACTTGAGCAATTTCAGCTTTTCCAATTTGTTCAAGGAATTGAAGTCCCTCATCTCTGTAACCATTCTTGCAAATCTTTACTGCATTATTATGAAAGTCTCCACACCCTTCTTAAATTGTGGTGCTCGGAATTGGACATAATGCTCCAGTTAAAGCCAAACCTGAGTTTTTCAAAGATTCATCATAGCTTCCTTGCTTTTGTTCTCTATGTTCATATTTATAAAATGCAAGATCTGTGAGCCTTAGCAACCACTTTCTGAACCTGCCCTGAGCTTTCAACAATCTATCCAAATACAGCCTCAGGTTTATCTGTTCCTATACCCCCTTTAGAATTGTTTCCTTTGTTTTATATTCTCTCTCCTTTCTAACAGAATGCATCAGTTACACACAGTCCTCTTGAATTCTATCGCTACCTTTCTGTCAGTTCAAAGTTCCAAGTTTTGTGTCCTGTGCGCTTAGATCTGGGTCATGAATATGTATTGGTCCTAGTACTGACCCCAGGGGACCTGAATGCCTTCCTCCATTCCAGAAAACAATCTGCACTCCTCTCACTTTTCTGACATTCTGTCAGCTTCATAGCCATGATGCTACTTTCCTTTTAGATTCTATGGGCTTCAGCTTGGTTGACGAGTCTATTATCAAAGAACTCTTGGAAGTCCGTCCACAAAACAACATCAATTTCATGATGTTACTTCAACATATTAAATCCCCTTAGTTAAACACTTGTCCAAAGTGATAATTTTATCTCATATTATCATCTCTAAAAGGTTTTCCACCATCATGTAAAACTGAATGGCCTGTAGCTGTTGGGTTTATCATTAGCAGTTCTTTAGTTTGCTGCCAGTAAGGAGGAATGGAAGATTATGGCCAGTGCCTCTGCAGTTTCATCCTGTGAGCTCTGACTTTCCTTGTTTTCCCTTTGGTATTGGTAAAGTGAAGGATGTGCTGAGCTGTGAGATTGTACATTGTGATTTAGTATGGCTCCTTCTGATGGTTCATGGTGCCTCATGTTATCATTTTCTCTTTAAAGGCAGCTCGTTGTTCGGTCACTATTTAACCTGCTAATCTTTGATTCCGTAGATAATGTTAATCCTCACTTAATGTGTATTTATGTTCCTGAAAACCACGACTTTAAAGTTAACAAATCATTGATTCCTTTAGGAGACTGTTAAAACTGGAGTTAGGTGCCTTTGGACATTTCTGAACTAGTAAAACCAAAGTACAAGTTGAAATACTGTACTGTACATGTGCTGCATTGTGCATTCCTAGCTGAAATAATCTGCAAAATGAGACACCAGCGATGGTGGTGGAGCGGGGGGGTATCATGGGACTGGCCAGCAATCGGGAGACCAGTAGTGCAGGGCTACTGCACATGCGCTGACTTCAGCACTGACAGATTGGCGCATGCGCAGTGGACAGCTCAGCAGTACGCTGCCAGCCTCCTCTGTGGGCCCCATCTACAGCTTTTCAATGAGATTTACACTAGTGCATTCTGCAGTGCACAGAATGTGGGAGATTATTTTTGAAACTCCCGCTGAAACAAACAGCGGGATTTTCTACAGTTTTCACGCAAATTTGACACTTAATTTTTTGGGGGGGGCGGGAAACCACCCCCAAAATGTTTACATAGTCAAGAAATGAGCAGTCCAGGCTTCAGCTTTTTCCTTGCAAAAAAAAACATTTGGTTCAGATATTCTCCGTTGACAACTTCATTTCAAAGTTTTTTGGGGAAAAAAAGTCACAGTCCCTTGGGTGCAGACACACACCTCCAGTTGTACTTGCTTTGCACCATGACGTGATGCCACATTAACATGAAACAACATAAAATGACATTAAATCAAAATTGAAGCTGCAAATCAGGAATACCAACCCTAAAAACTGCCAAGACCCTAAAAACTGCCAAGACCCTAAACATACGATCAAGAAAATTCTCCTGAAAGTGCTTCAGAAACTTTCCAATCTTTACCCTTTAAACTACTGCTATCCCAGTCTATATTAGGATAATTGAAGTCCCTCATTATTACAGCTTCATAGTTTTGGCACCCCACCATGATTTTTTTGCTAATTTGCTCTTCCATATCTTTCCCACTAGTTGATGGCCTATAGAATACACTCAGTACAAGATTGTTCTTTAGTTATTCCTTAACTCATTAATCAATTAGGCGTTGATCTGTTTAGGAAATCCTCTCTCCAATGCTATAATAGTCTCCTCAAACCTGACAGCCACCACCCTGCTTTCTCTGCTTTCTTCCCTTCCATTTTTTCCTGAACACCTTGTATCCAGGAATATTTTGAGCCTGGTGGACTCTGTTATATGCACAGCATCATAATCCCATGTGGTTACCTGCAGCTGTAGTTCACCAGCCTTATTTACCACACTTCATGTATTTATATTAAAACATTGTAAATCGAATTTAGACCTTACTGTATTACTTAGACTGACCCCACCTCATACCTTACTAATTCTTACTGTAATATTATCTGCATTTCCAAATCTCTCTTTCACCTTTATTTATCCTTTCTGCCGCTATACCCTGGTTCTAATCCTCCTGCCAAATTAGTTTAAGCCCTCCCGAACAGCACTAGCAAATTGCAAATGTGACTTTGTACAACGATTTAGCTGAAACCCTTGTACACTTTATACAATAGGATTAGTAACCAATTATGGAAAAGAACTTGTGCTTGAATAACATTGACAAACGGATAGCATCCTGCTACCTGGACCTGAGTAACACAGGCTAGACCAAGCATGTGATTTTTCAGAAGTCAAGAGCATGCACAAAGGCTTATACAAGTGCATGTGAATGTTAACAAATTTCAGTAAGTTCATATTTGTCCTATTTCTGCTACATTTGCAGCAAATATCAAATGCCAGATGCTTATAAAACATAAGTATATAAAACTACAGATCAAATATCCTCACGTATCCTTTACCTGAATGTCCAAAAACTGCATTTTTTATAACTCAATGACCTTTAGTGGGGGAAGTGTAGTTGTTTGTCTATGCTGTTTACTGTGCAAGTTCTATGGTGAACATCGCAAGAAGTAACTTGTTAGAGATGCCCTGTATTATTCCATGAATAATTTCTCCTTTCTGGTAATTTTATTTACTCTAGACTTATAGCTATTGTAAGGTAGTATCCAAAAACCAAAATTATCTGAAATCCAAAATGCAATCGTTTGTATTTCAGTTAAAGTATACTCAATCTATATTTAAAATTAGTATGTATGCCATGTTCTACGTTTGCCTTATTGATTTTCTACTATACATTTTTTTTTATCTGAACAACAGCCTCAGCTATCCAGACAAAACAGTAGAAAATGTATTTTAATATCAGCAGCAGAAGTAATTTATCAGTAAGTCTGATACAGAAATCTGATGACCTCTCAGACCCCTGGGATACCCTTGTAAATCCTCATCCCAGGGTACAGAGGCCCCAGTTTGAAAGTTTATGACATAATTCTTTCTGTAACACAAGTAAGGTTCCAAGAATAATTATCAAAAATAATGAAAGTGAGGGAAACAGGACATTTCATTTTTTCAACTGGAATTAATCAAAATTTTTTAAAACTATTTGTTGCAGGGTAAATTATTCAAATGTGGGCCTTTAGCTATCTATCCTCCCTTCACCAAATTGACATGTTTTGTTAAAAGTGTATTTATTTGTTTTGTTTTACAGCTTTCTAGACAGGATTGACATAGTCAAGCAAAATGACTACATACCTCCAGACCAGGTAAGCAGATTTATTAATGTTCCCTGCTTATTTTGAGTCCTCCATCATCATATTGATCATTCCCTGCTTGAGGCAAAGCAGTTGAAATTATTTTGGGTCTATGCCCTGTACCTAATATTTTAACTACTTTATTTTTTTGTTGTGTATTGCCCATTTCCTATAAGTTATGATAAAATTAACTAACTTAGACCGTGGTCAACTCAATTTTTCTATTTTTGAAATGGATCAGGTGGAGCACTGACTTTAATAAATTGCTGCGTTGAAAAATCTGAAATGCAATAAGCAAAATACTTTTGGCCTTGGGATTGTCATATGCTTTCAGCCATGACAATACATAAGCTGCTTGAATACTAGTATTCAGTTTGGATTCCAGGAGACCAATATCCATAAGTCAGCTCCCTGATCCTGGAGCCAAGCTTCTAGACCCACAAAAATCTCTAGCCCATGGTTCTGCTGCCAGAATAAATGGGCCAGATTTAACAGCAGGAAGGCTAGGAGCCAAATCCTCAGGCATCGGGCCTCCTGAAACCTGAGTTAAAGCAATGATACGGTCCTTTCTCACCCTTCAGGCATTCATGAGATCAGAGTCTGTTATCATTAACAGACAACAAGGCAAAAAGTTGATCTCCATAAGTGAGATATTGCAGATATTGGAAATCAAAAATAAAAGCAGAAAGTGCCGAATATACTCAGTAGGTCTGGCAGCAACTCTAAGGAGAGAAACCAAGTTAATGCTTCAGATCTGTGATCTTCAGTCAGAACTTGGAAGAGTTTTTAAAAAGTCAGATTTTGGGCAAGTGAAAGCAGGATGGTCAGGGGAATCAAAAAGGAAGGTTTCTAGTAGGGTGGAGGGCAGGAGAAATTAAATTACTGAAGTATTCAGGATGCAAGGCTATAACCATGTTATTTAAGAACATAAGAAATAGGAGCAGGAGTAGGCCATCTAGCCCTTCGAGCCTGCCCCGCCATTCAATAAGATCATGGCTGATCTAAAGTGGCTCAGTTCCACTTTCCCGCTTTCTCCCCATAACCTTTAATTCCCCTGCCTACCAAAAACCTATCTACCCGCGTCTTAAATATATTTAGCGAGGTAGCCTCCACCACTTCAACGGGCAGAGAATTCCAGAGGTTCACCACCCTTTGAGTGAAGAAGTTCCTCCTCAACTCTGTTCTAAACTGCCACCCCCTTATCTTGAGGCTGTGCCCTCTAGTCCTACCCCATTTGTTTCCCTTTTTTCTGAATTTGGTTGTTTTCCTCTTGTTTCTCTTTTTCCCTCTGCTTTTGGCAGCTACTTATGGTCCTGCAGTCTTGTTTCTTGCCCCATTGACCTTCCCTTTTGTTTTCCCCCCCTCCCTTTTCATTACTGAAAACCTATTACATTTCTAACCTTTCCCAGTTCAGATCAAAGATCATCAAACCTTAAGAGTTAACTTTTTTTTAACTCTCCGTTTGTGCTTCTAGACCTGCTGAGTATTTTCAGCATTTTCTATTTTTAAAATGATACCATTGTAACTTTTATCCATCATGACTCAGAATAAAGTACAACAAAATTCCTGTTGTAATGTTTTCTGCAATTCCAGGTTTTTATATTTAAACCACTAGACACTGCCAGTATATAGTTTATGCATCGTTGCTTCTGAAATCATTTGCAGTGTCACTTTAGTTAGAGGAACAAGCATTAATTGAATGTACAAATTATACAGTAGATTAGATGCTGTCTCTTTATCTCAGTGGCCTGAATTCAGATCACAGATTTATGAATTAAAGCATTCTACATCTGCTAGATGGGGTATAATTGTTCTATGTGAATCGTGTGGTTGGTCCCTGTTCAGTTCCTACCAATCTTGGGCCAACCTGTAATTTGATACTAAATCAACAGTTTCATTTAGCAATTATAGAAAATAGAACAACTTCAAACTGGTGTAGTAATAAGAGCTGTTGTGATGTTGGATTTCTGTTCTGTTCTTTTGAATTGGTCACGTTTATGGGATAATGTGGAGGTAGCTTGATCTGAATCTGTGTTGTATGGGAATACCTGATACATAGACAGCACAGTGGTTAACACTGCTGCTTCACAGCACCAGGGACTCGGGTTCAATTCTGACCTTGGGTCACTATGTGTGTGGAGTTTGCCCATTCTTCCCATGTCTGTATGAGTTTCCTCTGGGTGCTCCGGCCTCCTTCCACAGTCCAAAGGTATGCAGTTTGAGTTTATTGGCCATACTAAATTGCCCCTTAGTCTCAGGGGGATTGAAAGGGTAAACATGGGGAAACAGGGATAGGGCTTGGGTGGGATTATTGTTGGTGCTGGCTCAGTGGTGGTCTCCTGTACTGTAGGGATCCTATGAAATGCTGGATAGCTACAATGCAGAAATGTCCTATTTCCAAGCAGGATGGTACTTATCTGCTACAAACGTGATTCTGACAAACAGTTTTGTTTTACTTTATAATCCAAGTTGCCATTTAATTAAATGGATAATTTTGAGCCTTTAAGTGGTAGTGAGTCTAAATTGACCCACTAATCTAATGCACAACTGGTATTGCTATTTGTCACTTATTTCCAGCTGTAAAATCATATAATATTTCAGAACAGTGGCTGTTCAACCCATCAAATCTGCACCAAAGTGTTTCTTTCTAAATGAACGACCCAATCTAATCTCACTATCCTACTTGCTGTCCATTCTGTCTAGTATTCTTTATCAGCCAACTAACCAATCTTTTTAATACTCTTTCAACAATCGTTTGCAGCAGAGAATTCTGACCACCCTTTTTTTCATAAAGTATTTTTCTAAGCTCCCCTTTTACTGTTTGTGTTTGTTAAACTTGGCCTTTGCATATGAATGGAAGAATTAGGAACAAGAGTAGGCCATTTGTCTTCTCAGGCCTGCTTCATCATTCGGTAACAGCATAGCTGACCTGATTGTAACCTCAACTTCACATTCATTCCTACCTACCCCTATTTCCAAAGACTCCCAACCCTTAGAGAAAAAAATTCCTTGCCTCTGTTTTAAATAAATGACCCCTTATGTTTAAATTGTGGTCCCTAGTACTAGATTGTTTGACAAGAGGAAACAGTCTTTCCATATCCACTCTTGTCAATGGATATGATTTTTAAAGGTTTTGATCAAGTCACTTATTGTTCTAAATTCTAATCTGTCCAACATTTCCTCATAAGACAACCCACCCATTCCTGATATTACTTTAATACAACTTCTCTGAACTGCTTCTAATACAGTTACATCTTAAATAAGATCAAAATTCCAGATTTAGTCCCAATACTGCAGATGTGGTTATCATTAATTTTCAAAATTTCCATAAGATTCACCCTTCAGCTCTAATGAAATAAGCTCTAAATTTCAACACCTAATTTGTGACTCCTTATTACCAGGAACTTCCCAGTAAAAATGCACGTTTTCAATTTTGCATTTATTCATGTAATGTGATCAACTCTATAATTGTCCTTGGGGAAGTGGTGATAAGTTACTGCCTTAAACTGCTGTAGTCCGTGACGCAGAGAGACTGCCATGCTGCCTTTAGTCAAAATCCTCAAGCTCCCTGTCTGTCAGTGATGAAGGACCAGTGACATATTTCCAAGTCAGGATGGAGTATGATCTGGAGGAAGCTTGGAGGCGATTGTGTCGCAATGTGCTTGCTGTTCTTCTCCTTTGTAGAGGTTGCCTGTTTAAGAAGTACTGAAAAGGCCTGGGCAAGTTGCTGCAATGCATTCTGTAGATGACATTGCCAGTAGAGAAGAAAATTAAGGTTTATGGTGGTGGATTATCAGACAAGTAGAGATTATTCTAGCACAATGCCAACTTGTGCCTTGTAGATGTTGAAAAGGAGTCAAGAGGTGAGTCACTAGTCTCCAGATGCCCAACCTCTTAACTGTTCTTGTAGCCACAATGTTTATGTGGCTGGTCCAGCTAAGTTTCTGGCCAGTGGTGACCCCTAGGATGTTGAAGGTGGAAGGTAGGATTATAATGTCATTGAATTTCAAAGTAAGGTGGTTAGATTCACCTGTTGGAGATGCTTTTTGTCTGGCAGCTGTTGTACAAAGGTTATTTGCTACCTACAGCCCAAGACTGAATGTTGTCCAGGTCTTTTTGCATGCGAGCACAGACTCCTTCATTATTTGATGGGTTGCAAATAGAAATGAGCACTGTAGTAATTAGCAAATATCTTGCAAGACCTTATGATTTAAGGAGGGTCAATGCTGAAGCAACTGAAGATGATTGGTCTAGCGCACTGCCCTAAGGAACTCCTGCAATGATCTCCTGGGACAGTTAACAGCAGCAGTTTCCATATAGCATCTTTAATGTAATCAAACATCTCAAGGCACATCAAAGAAGTATGATGCCCAGACCCAAAAGATCATGTTAGGTCACATGACCAAATTTTAGTCAGGTTTTTAAGTTTCTTAAAGGAGGGCAGAGAGAGGCAATGAAGTGAAAGGAGTAAATTCGAGAGGAAGACACCATGGTGGAGAAATTATAATTTAGAATGTGCAAGAGGTCAGGATTAGAGGAATGCAGGTATCTGAGGGTTGTGGGGTTGGCAGAAATTGGCATTGGAGGGGGACAAGACCATGAGGCATTTGAAAGCAACGATGAGAAGTTTTAAAGTCAAGATATTTCTTGACCGAGAGTGAGTGTAGATCACTGAGCACGGTGATGATAGGAGAACGGAACTCACCGCAAGTTGAGAAAATGGGCGGTAGTATTTTGGATGATTAAGTTTATGGAATGTTTGAGGCCAGCTGAGTTGGAATATTCAAGTCTGAAGCTAATGAAAGCATGGATGGTGGTTTCAACAGCAGCTGAGCTGAAGGCAGGCAAAACTATGGAGGTTGAAATAGGCGGTCTTAGGATGCAAATATGATTTGCAGCTTATCTCAGGATCAAATGTGACATCAAGGTTATAAATAGATTGGCTTCAACTCAGTGTTGCTGGGGAGAGGGATGAAATCAGCAGCCAGCAAACAGATTTTGGGACAGGCATTGAGAACAATAAGTTCAGTCTTCCAATACTTAAATGGGGGAATTTTCTGCTCATCCATTACTGATGTCAGATAAGCAGTTAGATAACTTAGCAATAGTGGAGTAGACAAGAGAGGTAGTGGTGGGTGTTGTCAGCAATGTCATTGAGGAGTGATATTTAGATCCATGGGAGACGCTAGCCCTGACGAAGGAACAGCGTGTTCCGAAAGCTTGGGGCATTTGCTACAAATAAACCAGTTGGACTTTAAGCTGGTGTTGTGAGATTTTTCTGTTTTATCCCAGTCCAACGCCGGCATCTCCACATCATCGATGCTGGAGGTAACAGAGTAGGAAGAGAACGTGATTTTCTGGCAACAATTAAATAGATATGAATGAAACCATGAGAGCAGTCTCCATCTGGACACGAGTGGAGATGTGTTGTAGGAGGATGGTGTAGTCAGCAATTTCAAAGGCTGTAGACATGTCAAGGAGAACAAGAGTGAAAAGTTTCTTCCTGGGATTGAGGGTGACTTGCTTCCACTCTGGTTCCATGGGTTCTGAGTTGGCTGATTAGTCCAATGCATGATCTGCAGACTTTGCCACATGCAGGGAAGATGGTGAAGGTTGGGAAATTAGTTGTTGGAAGGTTTATGTGCCCTATTCAATGACTTGACCTTGCTTCTGTGTATGCTCAACAAAGCCTCTGTGTTTAATGCTTTCACAAGTGATCTTCCTCCTTTTGGTCAATCAAAACCCTAGGTCTCCCATGTATTGGCAAGATGTTTGACTTTTTTGGAGATGACTGACTTCCTCGGGGATGCTTTTGAGGAAAAATCCCTGAAACATTTCCATCGTCCCGGGAGTCTCCTACCAAGACCAAGTTCTGAGTAAATCATCGTAGACAAATAGTATGTCATTTGTGATTTGATAAGAGCAGTTTCAGTACTGTGGCAGGAGTGGAAACTGCATTGGAGGGATTGAAACGTGGAGTTCTGGAAAAGAAGAGCATGGATTTACAGAGGATTTGGGAGGTGATGGGGATGGATGCAAGGATTGTGGGTCAGGTGTTTTTTTTTGAAGAGAGGGGTGATGATAGCAGATTCGCAGGAGAGCGGGACCACACCCAAAAAGAGAGAACTGTACCAGTTAACATGGGGACTAGGAAGTTGACCAGTTTTGTGTGGATATGGCTGGAGCAGCACATGTGCATCATGGGAAAAAAGCTCAGCGAGGGCATGAGTGGATTTAGAAGAGAATCTAAGATGCAAGTATAGGCCTTGGGCGGGGGAATCATTAGGGGAAGTGTGGTCCAGTCGGCTTGTGGGAAGGAGAGAGGGAAACTGCAGAGGTAGATGTTCTTGATCTTGGTGAAAAAAAAATCACTTATTAAAAAACGCTTATTGAAGGAGGTGAGGAAGGTTTAGGAAGATGATTTACAGTAAAGAAAATAAGTTGGGAAGTTATTTTTGCATTCTGGATGATTGTGGAATAGTGATCATTTTCAGCCGATAAGAGCGGGACCCATTGTGCTTTGTGGGCCAGCCAGATCTGGAAATGAATGGCTTATACGAGTTGTCTGTCTTGTATACAAATAGTCTATTTTATTTTTATCTTTTAAAGTCTGTATTAAAACAGAAATTTAGAAACTTCCTTGTTATACTTCATTGTGTCCTAATATCTGATCTTCGTTATGTCTTGCTGCTGGATCACTTTTCTTTAAATCAGATCGTTATCCCAGAGATCGATCCAGTTATATTTGACTGTGCATTCCAGTGCTAAAGTTTGGCCACTTGAAACACACTAAGTTAATGGATTTTTTTTTAAAAGTAATTAAGTTAATTAATTAAATTAATGCTGGATGTGCATCAAAACATTGCTGCATACTCGTATCTCTGCAACTTCAGTGTTGGTAATATGCAACAGATCTTTGCTTTACTAGTTATGCTAACATTCTCTTTTCCTTTCAAAGGACCTTCTGCGATGCAGAGTTTTGACATCGGGAATTTTTGAAACCAGGTTTCAAGTTGAAAAAGTAAACTTTCAGTGAGTATTCCTTGGCTGATGTTTTATTCTTTGCATGGTAATGACAGGTAAGAAATTGATGTTTTGTTTTGGTTTATGAATAATTATGAATGTGTTGATAGAGCCATTAGGGTGCTGATGAATATTTGTGCATTTGAAGTCTGTGCTTTCCCGTCATAGGAGGTGATGAGCGGACACAGGAAAGAAAAATTATTTAGCAGGGCATCCTCAATGCCTCTTGTATTCCCAGAAATATTTTGCCCAAGAGATATTGGCATTTCCATGTCTGGGAATGGGTCATCTATTGGAAAAAGAATATAAGCATGATACAAGTGAGTCAGTGGACGTGAAGTAGAAGAGAAAATATAAGTAAATTAATCAAAATATAACAAGTTGTGAATTCTAGGTTATTGTTAACCTCATTGGTATCTCTTGCAATCATCTTCCCTTAATTAAAACACTGTTTTCTGAGTCCCTCCAACTAAGATTTGTGGTGTAGTGGTTACTGCAAGAGGGAATGTTTCTTACTCGTACATAACAACTTATGATCAGTGCAACTTTTAATCTCCACTTGATAACCATGTTTATTTGTTGCAATCATTTAATCAGTCCTTTTTTTCATTCAACCAATGAAAGCTTCAACTCCATTTCCCAGCTGTTTGCCCAAGTCACAGCTGAAGCTATGCAGCATGAAAACGATGCAATCATTGCAAAATTCCACAACTAGTTGCGACTCAGCCGAATAAAGTGGTGTGGCCACCTGCTAACTAGACTTCTACCTTTTAGCTTTGTTAATTTATTTGCATCCTCAGTTTGTAGACGAGATGTAGGCCATTTGGTCCCTCGAGCCAGATCCATCAATCAATAAATTTATGACTGATCTGTTTGTGGTTTGAATTCCACCTTCCCTTCCAGTCCCAGGAATCTAATTTACTTCCACCTTTAAAATATTTGATGGCCGTGCCTCCTCCACCTTCTGAAGCAGTGTGTTCCAAAACCGTGCAATCCTTTGAGAGAAAACATTTCTGCTCTTGTTGACACTTAACTGCCCTCTGAAATAGCAAGGGACTCAGTTGCATTCAACCACTATGAAAAAAAGCACAAAGGAGTGAAATCAGATGGACCACCTGCATGACAGAGGCACCAGAAACAACAAACCCAGCCCTCTTGATCCTACAAAAGACTCCTTACTAACATCTGAGGGCTTTTGTCAAACTAGAGAGAGCTGTCTCAAAGCTAGTCAAGCAACAGCCTGCCATAGTTATACTGATGGAATCATACCTTACTAGTAACATCTGAGATACCACTATCACCATTCCTGGTTATGTCCTATCTCACCGGTAGGACTGACCCAACAGAGGTGGTGGCACAGTGGTGTACAGTCAGAAGGAGTTGCCCTGGAGTCCTCAATTCTGGATCCTATGAAATCACATGGCACAAGGTTAATTATGGACATGGAAACCTCTTGTTGATTACCATGTACCATCCTCCCTAAGGTAATGAATCACTACTCTTTCTTGTTGAACACCACTTGAAGGAGGGTGGAAAGGGTGCAGAATGTACCTTGCAATGTCCATTACCAAGAATAGCTTGGTAGTGCCACCACAGACTAAGCTGGCTGGGTCCTAAGAACCACCTGTAGCCGGTGGTGTGGGAACCAACAAGAGGGAAAAATATGCTCAACCTCAACCTCACTAACCTCCCTGCCGCAGATGCATCTGTCCATAACAGTATCAGTAGGAGTGACCGCTGCACTATCCTTGTGGAGACAAAGTACCATCTTCACATACAGGATACCCTCCATTGTGCTGTGTGGCACTACCACGCTAAATGGAATCGAGTTTGAACAGATCTAGCAGCTCAGGATGGTGTATCGTGAGATGCTGTGGGTCATTAGCTGCAGCAGAATTGTACTTAACCAAATCTGCAACCTCATGGCCCAGTGTGTTCTCCACTTTACTATAATCGTCGAGCGGGGGGTTCAAACCTCGTTCAATGATGAATGCAGGAGGAAATCCCAGGAGCAACACCAGGCTTTCCTAAAAATAAGCTGTCAACCTGGTGAAGCTACAACACAGGAGTATTTGCGTGCAAAACACCATAAACAGCGGACAGGGCTAAGCAATACCAAAACCAACAGATCAGACCTAACCTCTGCAGTCTGCCACATTAGCCATGAATGATAGTGGACAATTAAATAACTCACTGAAAGAGGCTCCACAAATATCCCCATGCTCATTGATGAAGGTGCAAAAGATCAGGCTGAAGAACTTTTAACACTTCTGGCTGATTGTTGCGTGGATGATCAATCTCTGCCTCCTCTGGAGATAAACACAGTAAGAAGTCTCACAACATCAGATTAAAGTCCAATCAGTTTATTTGCTAGTAAACCCACAAGCTTTCGGAATCACTGTTCCTTCAAGTGTGTGGAATCCTCTGGAAATCCCCAATGTCATAGATGCCAGCCTTCGTCCAATTCAATCCACGTGATATCAAGAAGCGAGTGAAGGCACTGTATATGTCTGAGGATATGGGCCCTAACGATGATCCAGCAATAGTACTGAAAACTTATGCTCCAGGACTTGCTGCACCCCTAGCCAAGCTGTTCCAATACAGCTACAACACTGGCATCCATCCAGCAATTTGGAAAATTGCCCAGCTTTGTCCTGTGCAAAAGAAACAGGGCAAATCCATTCCAGCTAATTAAGGCCCCATCAGTCTACTCTTGATCATCAACAAAGTGGAATGGGTCATCAACAGTGCTATCAAGAGGCACTTGCTCACTGATGTTCAGTTTGGGTTCTGCCAGGATCACTTAGCACCTGACCTTGTTACAGCCTTGATTCAAACAAGGACAAAAGAGCTAGATGCCAGAGGTGAGATGAGAGTAACTGCCCCTGACATCAGGGCAACATTTAACTGAGTGTGGCATCAAGGAGCCCTAGCAAAACTGGAGTCGGTGGGAATCAGGCGAAAACTCTTTGATTGTTTGAGTCATACCGGTACACAAGAAGGTGGTTGTGTTGGTTAGAGTCAATTGGACATCACTGTAGGGATTCCTCAGGGTAGCTTTCCTAGGCCAAACCATCTTCAGCAGCTTCATCAATGACCTCCCTTCCAACATAAGGTCAGAAGTGGGGACGTTTGTAACAGCGGAGTTCAGCATCGTTCGCAGCTCCTCGTACTGAAGCAGTTCATGTCCAAGTGCAGCAAGATCTGGACAATATCCAAGCTTGGGCTGACATAATTAACATTAACGCCACACACAAGCAATGTCTAGCTCCGACAGAAGAGGATTTGACTGTTGCCCCTTGACAGTAAATGGCATTGCCGTCATTGATTCCCCCACAATCAACATCCTGGGGCTTACCATTGACCAGAAACAGAACCTGATGAGCCATATAAATACTGTGGCTATCAGAACAGGCCAAAGGCTAGGAATCCTGCAGCAAGCCATTCATCTCCTGACTCTTTTTCTCTCTCTCTCCCCTACCCCTGACCCCAAAAGCCTGTTCACCATCTACAAGGCACAGGTCAGGATTGTAATGGAATACTCTGTATGTGCCTGGATGAGTGCAGCTCCAACAACACTCGAGAAACTCATCATCCAGGACAAATCATCATGCTTAATTACTGGCCCTTCCACAAATATGAAATCCCCTTCCACCACCAGCAAACTATGACAACTGTGTGTACCATCTACAGAATGCACTGCAGGAACTCACCAAGGCTGCTTAAACAGCATCTTCCAAACCCATAACTAAGGAAGGACACGGACAGCAGATATTCCACCAACCCCTTCCATGAAGTAGATTCCATCCATCAACTCCCTCCACTAATTGGCAGTCTTTCATTTCTCCCTGTAGATTGCATGGCATTTAAGGAATAGGGCATCTCTTGACAGATCACTGGCAACAGTTTGCAATTAAGATAGTTTGTTTGCAACTTTGTCATGCTTGATTCCGAGATGAGCTACCAACCTCACTCATATCATCATTTGCCTATAAGTCAGCTTATTTCAACTTTTATGATATCGCCCAAGTACACCCTTTCTCAACTGATCTGCTGCTGGAACCCCCAGCCATACTTCTGTTACCCTTTATACTTAACTATTCTAGCTTAGCCGGTCTCCCACATTCTACTCAATAAATTGGAGGACATTCAAAGCACTGCTGTCCATTTCTCAACTTGCAGTAAGATCATCCTCCCCCCATCACTCCTCTGCTCACTGACCAACATTGGCTTCAGCCCTGTCTTGATTTTAACTTCACAGCCTTGTTTCCAAATTCCTACTTATTGCATTGCCTTGCCTTCCCTATCTCCTCCATCCCACAAACCTCAGATATCTATGTTCTTGGAATTCTGGTGTCTTGTGCATCCCCAATTTTAATTGCTGCTTGATTGGTAGCCATAACTTAAGTTCCTAGGTCCCAAATTCTGGAATTTTCTCCTGACAATTTCCATCTCTCACCTTGCTTTCCTCCATTAAGACATTCCTTAAAACCTATCTCTTTGACCAAGCTTGTGGTCATGTGACCTAATATAATTTTATGCCTTACATGGAACACAGCACAAACAGGCCCTTCGGCCCACAAGTTGCGCCGATCACATCTATACCTACCAAGCCATAGAACTATCTGTAACTCCCAATCCCATTAGATCCCATATACTCATCCAGAAGTCTTTTAAAAGACCCCAGCAAGGTCGCCTCTACCACCACCGATGGCAGCCGATTCCACTCATTCACCACCCTCTGAGTGGAAAAGCTTACCCCTAACATCTCCTCTGTACTTGCTCCCCAGCACCTTTAAACCTATGTCCTCTCGTAGCAACCATTTCAGCCCTGGGAAATAGCCTCCGAGAATCCACCCTATCTATTCTTCTCAACATTTTATAAACCTCTATCAGGTTGCCTCTCAACCTCCTTCTCTCCAGGGAGAAGAGCCCTAGCTCCCTCAACCTATCTTCATAAGGCATGCCTCCCAATCCAGGCAACATCCTTGTAAATCGCCTCTGCACCCTCTCAATAGCTTCCACATCCTTCCTGTAGTAGGCAAC
Source organism: Carcharhinus amblyrhynchos (assembly GCF_965287045.1). Taxonomy (NCBI): domain Eukaryota; kingdom Metazoa; phylum Chordata; class Chondrichthyes; order Carcharhiniformes; family Carcharhinidae; genus Carcharhinus; species Carcharhinus amblyrhynchos. The sequence continues at coordinate 51,172,818 of NC_137339.1, read as the reverse complement.
CAGAACTGCACACAGTACTCCAAGTGGGGTCTGACAAGGGACTTATAAAGTTGCAGCATCACCTCCCAACTCCTAAACTCAATCCCTCAATTAATGAAGGCCAGTACCCCATACGCCTTCTTGACCACATCCTCCACCTGCGAGGCCGATTTAAGAATCCTATGGACCCTGACCCCAAGATCCTTCTGCTCTTCAACACAGCTAAGACTCCTGCTCTTGATATTGTACTCCTTCATCCCATTGGTCCTGCCAAAATGGACCACTGCACCTTGCATGGCTCAGTCATATTTATATTGTCGCTGTGAAGCACTTTGGGACATTCCTTTATGTTGAAGATGCTCTGTAAGCAGTTGTTATGGTACTTTGGCTGGATGGACCAGCTGGTCTTTTTCTGTCTAAAGATTTTATGTTCACATCCAAAAATACCTCCAGGTTATAATGCAGGTATGTGAATGACACAGAGCATAGTAAGTAAGATCAGTGATTTGCAGGAGAAGTTTACCATGTGAAAATATAATGTTGTGCCTATAACGGAAACCTGGCTCAAGGAAGGGCAGGACTCGGTATTAAATATTCCTGAATGAAGTGCTAAGAAAAGATAGGAAAGGAGGTGATATTGTTTAAGGAGAGCATTGCAGTGCTGGAGAAGGAGCATGTCCTGGAAGGTTCATGAACGGAATCAATTTGTTCAGAGCGAAAGAACTAAAGGGTTCAATCACATTGCTTAGTGTAGCCCATAGATCATTAATTGGTTAGAAGGGCCTGAAAAGAACAAATCTTCAGGGAAATTACGGAGAGTGCAAACGAAAATGGGGACTTCAGTTACCCAAATATGGACTGGGATAGACATACTATAATGGGCAGTGTGGCAAGTGTTCCTAATTGGTGTTCAGGAGAATTTTCTACAATATTGTCTGTCTAGTCCAAGAAGAAAGGAAGTACTGCTTGACCTGGCTCTTGGAAATGAAGTGGGGCCAGGTAGCTTAAGTGTCACTGGAGCAACATTTAGGATGTGGAGATGCCAGCATTCGACTGGAGTAAACACAGTAAGAAGTCTCACAACACCAGGTTAAAGTCCAACAGGTTTATTTGATAGCACAAGCCACTAGCTTTCGGAGCGCAGCCCCTTCATCAGGTGAGTGGGAGTTCTGTTTGCAAACAGAGCATATAGAGACACAAACTCAATTTACAAAATAATGGTTAGAATGCGAGTCTTTACAGATAATCAAGTCTTAAAGTCTTAAACTCACAGACAATGCGAATGGAGAGAGGGTTAAGCACAGGTTAAAGAAATATTGTCTCCAGACAGAACAGTTAGAGAGATTTTGCAAGCCCAGGCAAGTCGTGGAAGTTACAGATAGTGTGACATGAACCCAAGATCCCGGTTGAGGCCGTCCTCATGTGCACGGAACTTGCCTAGTGGTCTCAGATCAGCGACTCTGCGTAGTTGTGTGTCATGAAGGCCACCTTGGAGAAGGCTTACCCGCAGATCAGAGGCCAAATGCCCATGACTGCTGAAGTGTTCCGCGACAGGAAGAGAACACTCTTGCCTGGTGATTGTCCAGTGGTGTTTGTTCACCCATTGTCGTAGTGTCTGCATGGTTTCCCCAATGTATCATGCCTCGAGACATCTTTTCCTGCAGCATATCAGGGAGACAACATTGGCCGAGTTGCAAGTGTATGTACCGTGTACGTGGTGGATGGTGTTCTCACGTGACATGGCATCTGTGTCGATGATCTGGCACGTTTTGCACAGGTTGCTGTGGCAGGGTTGTGTGGTGTCATGGTTACTGTTTTCCTGAAGGCTGGATAGTTTGCTTCGGATAATGATCTGTTTGAGCTTGTGCAGTTGTTTGAAGGCAAGAAGTGGGGGGTATGAGGATGCCTTGGCAAGATGTTCGTCTTCATCAATGACGTATTGAAGGCTCCTGAGAAGATGTCAAAGCTTCTCTGCTCCGGAGAAGTACTGGACCCGTGTTCGTCTGCTGAGGAGGTCGGTGTCGTTTTTTTGCTGTAGCACGTCAGAACTGTCCATTGATGACATAAGAACATATCCTGTGCTTATGAGGGCATCTTCCAGCGTCTGTAGGTGTCTGTTGCGATCCTCCTCATCTGAACAGATCCTATGTATATGGACTGCTTGTCCGTAGGGGATGGCTTCTTTAATGTGTTTAGGGTGGAAGCTGGAGAAGTGGAGCATCGTGAGGTTATCCATGGGCTTGCGGTGAAGTGCTAGGTGACCCACCCTTGATGGAGATGCATGTGTCCAAGAATGCAACCGATTCCAGAGAGTAGTCCAAGGTGAGTCTGATGGTGGGATGGAACTTGTTGATGTATCATATAGTTGTTTCAGTTGTTCGCCATGAGCCCAAAGGAAGAAAATGTCATTAATGTATCTAGTGTATAGCATCATTTGAAGGTCCTGCGTAGAGAATAGGTCTTGATCGAATCTGTGCATAAATATGTTGGCATATTGAGGTGCGAATTTAGTCCCCATAGCTGTTCTGTGTGTCTAGATGAAGAACTGGTTGTTGAAGGTGAAGATGTTTTGGTCCAGGATGAAGCGGATGAGTTGTAGAATTGCATCTGGAGATTGGCAGTTGTCGGCGTTGAGTACTGAGGCAGTTGCAGCAATGCAGTCGTCGTGGGGGATGCTGGTGTAGAGTGCCGAGACACCCATTGTGACATGGAATGCTCCTGGTTCAACCACTCCACGTGTGCTGAGTTTCTATAGGGAGTCCATAGAGTCACAGCAGAAGCAGAGGGTTCTTTGTACATTGGGATTCAGGATGCCCTCGATGTAGCCAGAGAGGTTCTGTCAGAGGGTCCCATTGCCCATCACTGTCCACACTGTCACTTTCTGTCCACACTATCGGTCTCTGTCCGTTGCCCAATATGGAGAGTGCTCTGAAGGTCTGAATCAAAGGTCTTTGATCACTCTGTTGTGTTGACGAGTGTGTTCTTTGATTGGACCTGCAGGTAACCATCTGCAGTGTTCCAGGTTGTTCAGTTATCGGTACATTTCTTTGCAGTATTCCATTCTGTTCAGTATGACGGTGGCCCCTCCTTTGCCTGATGAATTCCTCTGTGTCTGCTGCGAGATGGGGTCCATTTTAGTGGTGGTGCAGAAATTGAGCCCTCAACTGAGAACTTCGAGTTTATCTAGTTGAACTGTTTAAGACTTTGAGGGCTCAATTTCTCCCATCCCACGTACTCCCTGCATGATCTCTACTGCCTCTCGAAGATACACAAGACCAACACACCTGGCTGTCCCATCATATCAGGCAGTGGGACCCTGTCTGAGAACCTCTTCGGTTATGTCGAGTGCATCCTGAAACCCATTGTACAAAGAACCCCCAGCTTCTGTCGTGACATTATTGACTTCCTACAGAAATTCAGCGCATGTGGAGCAGTTGAACCAGGAGCACTCCTAGTCACAATGGATGTCTCGGCACTCTACACCAGCATCCCCCAGAATGATGACATTGCCGCAACTGCCTCAGTACTCAAGGCCAACAACTGCCAATCTCCAGATACAATTCTACAACTCATCTGCTTCATCCTGGACCGCAACGTCTTCACCTTCAACAGCCTTCATCCAGTTCTTCATCCAGACATACGGAACAGCCGTGGGGACCAAATTTGCACCTCAGTATATCAACATCTTTATGCACAGGTTCAAACAAGACCTCTCCACTGCTCAGGACCTTCAACTGATGCTATATACTAGATACGTTAATGACATTTTCTTCCTTTGGACTCATGGCGAACAATCATTGAAACAACTTTATGATGACATCAACAAGTTCCAACCCACCATCAGACTCACCGTGGACTACTCTCCGGAATAGGTTGCATTTTTGGACACGCATCTCCATCAAGGACGAGTCACCTCAGCACTTCACTGTACTGCGCACGGATAACCTCACGATGCTTCAGTCCTCCAGCTTCCACCCTAAACATGTTAAAGAAGCCATTCCCTACAGACAAGCCCTCCATGTACACAGGATCCGCTCAGATGCGGAGGATCGCAACAAACACCCACAGACGCTGAAAGATGACCTCATAAGAACAGGATGTGGCATTTGACTCATCGATCGACAGTTCCAACGTGCCACAGCGAAAAACTGCACTGACCTCCTCTGAAGACGAATGCGGGACACGACGGCCGGAGTACCCTTCGTCATCCAGTACTTCCCCAGAGCGGAGAGGCTATGGCATCTTCTCAGGAGCCTTCAATATGAAGACAAACACCTCGCCAAGGCCATCCCCACATACCCACTTCTTGCCTTCAAACAACCGCACAACCTCGAACAGACCGTTGTCTGCAGCAAACTACCCAGCCTTCAGGAGAACGGTGATCACAACACCATACAACCCCACCACAGCAACTCTGCAAGACGTGCCATCATCTCAGGTGAGAACACCGTCCACCAGGTACATGGTACATACTCTTGCGACTCGGCTAACATTGTCTACCTGATACGCTGCAGGGAAGGATGTCACGAGGCATGATACATTGGGGAGACCATGCAGATGCTATGACAATGAATGAATGAACACTGCTCAACAATCGCCAGGCAAGGGTGTTCCCTCCCAGTTGAGGAACACTTCAGCAATCATGGGCATTCAATCTCTGACCTTCGGGTAAGCATTCTCCAAGGTGGCCTTCACAACACATGACAACGCAGAATCGCTGAGCAGAAACTGATAGCCAAGTTCCGCACACCTGAGAACAGCCTCAACCGGGATCGTGGGTTCATGTCACACTGTCTGTAATCTCCATGACTTGCCTGGGGTTGCAAAAACTCAGTAACTGTCCTGGCTGGAGACAATACACATCTCTTTAACCTGTGCTTATCATAGAAATCATAGAAGCCCTACAGTGCAGAAAGAGGCCATTCAGCCTGTTAAGACTGCCCCGACACAACTCCACCCAGGCCCTACCCCATATGCCTATATATTTACCTGCTAATCCCTCTAACCTACGCATCTCAAGAGACTAAGGGGCAATTTTTAGCATGGCCAATCGACCTAACGAGTGTGTTCTTTGATCGGATCAAATCGACCTAACCCGCACATCTTTGGACTGTGGGAGGAAACGAGAGCACCTGGAGGAATCCCATGCAGACAGAGACCCAAGCTGGGAATCAAACCCAGGTCCTTGGAGCTGTGAAGCAGCAGTGCTAACGTGCCAATTAACTGTAAAGACTCGCATTCCAACCATTATCTTGTAAGTTGAGTTTGTGTCTTTATATGCCCTGTTTGTGAATACAAGTCTTCACTCACCTGAACAAGGAGCTTGAGGCTCCAAAAGCTAGTGCTGCCAAATAAACCTGTTGGACTTTAACCTGGTGTTGTGAAACTTCTTACAACATTTAGGAGACAATGGTGATTGTTTCACAGGATGATGGTAGAAAATGATGATGGGCAATCCAGAGTAAGATGAATTAGCTAGTGGAGAACCAACTTCAATGCGGCAGTAACGGAGCTGAACTGGATAGACTGGAACCAAAGGTCGGTAGAAAATGAACAATGGGCTATCTTCAAAAAATAAATAGCTTGTACAAGAGTCATGGTATTTTCTCTCAAAAGTGGGGGAAACAAATCCAGAACACCCTCTGAAAATGAGATGGATATTGAGACAAAGAAGAAAAGGTGTGTTTATGACAAGTGTCATGCAGAAATTACAATTGCAAACCAGGCTGAATACAGAGGTCCAGAAGAGAGGTGAAAATGCAAATAAGAGAAGTGAAGATGAATTATGATAGAAGACTGGCAGCCAACAAAAAGATGAATCCCAACGTCTTCTATCAGCACATAAATAATAAAAGGTGGTCAAAGGAATAGGGCTGATCAGGGATTTAAAAGGGATTTTACACATGAAGGTAGGGGGCACATCTGAGGTGTTGTGAATCTTTGCACCTGCCTTTATCAAGGAAGCAGATGATATCCAAGACATGGAGTTAGAGGAGGAAACTCTAATAGGCGGGTTCAAAATTGATGAGGAGCAGATATTGGATAACATGTCAGTACTTAAAGTTAACAAAGCATTAGGACTGGGTGAGATGTATCCAAGAATATTGAAGGAAATGAGGGTGGAAATTCGAGGGTTGCTGGCCATAATCTTTGTCTTCCCTAGACTCGGGGAGGTGCCAGAGGTCTAGTAAATTGCCAATGTTACGCCCTTGTTCACAAAGGGCTACGTTGTGCCTGTCACAGAGGCACAACATAGCCCTTATACTTGTTTTAACCCTTATACATTGGACAAATAACTGCGCGCAGTTAGTACAGCCTTGTTAGTACAGCCAATATTTATTTAAGACACACAATCAATCACCCACCCAACTAACAGTAAGTTATCTTACAGAAAACACTAGAGTTCAAGTCCAATACAAGACCTTGACTTTGCGTGACTGGCAGGTACCCAAGCAGACATTGGCCTTTATCTGTGCGTTGGTCTTGGTCGCCCTCTGCGTAGTCTGGTCCTTTGATCTGATGTGGCACTCTTGCTGTGGTCTTCCTTCCTTCTCGGGTGTGGTGGCTCACCTCATGCTGATCGTCACTGGCAATGGTCACCATTGTCGTAGCTCATTCGTGGGGTCAGAGAAAGAGAGATTCTTGGTTCTGCAGCACCCTTCATATCCTGTTGGGTTTCGCGCTGCTTTTGGCTATTGCCAATCAATCGATCAGGACGTGATCACCCTGATGGATAAAGTCCAATCGGGTGTTGCCACACCAATCTCTGAGTGTGTCCCCAGTGGCCATGTGTGCAGGTGTGGAAGCACCCAGAATATACACCTTCCTCCCAATTAAGGGGTTACGCACCCCTATGTCAGGTAAACAACCCAGTTTGACCAGAAAGTCTCTTTTATCGTGGAGATGACCCATATCCTGTGTATTCACTTGTCTGAGTTGCAGCCTGTTTATCTGTCTTTTAGGCTGCTGCCTGTCATTTAAGTTCTTGCTCAGTTGTCCCAGAGTGCTTTACAAATCGCCATTTTAGATGGCCTGTTTGGCCACAGCTATAAGGATACGCCCAGCAATTACAGACCAATCAGCTTAACATCAGTGGTGGGGAAACCTCTAGAGACAATTATTTGGGATAGAATTAATAATCTAATGGAAGAAGTGAGGCTTGACTTGGAAGAGCAAGCATGAGTTTATTAAGCAAAAATCATGTTTAAATACCTTACTAGAGTTTTTTTTTGAAGAGATAATAGAGTGGGTTGATATGGGTAATGTTGTTGATGTGGTGTACGTGGACTTCGAAAAGGCATTTGATGCAGTGCCGCACAGCAGACTTGTGAGCAAATTTACAATTCATGAGATACAAAGGGACTACAGGAACATGGATATAAAATTGGCTAAATAACAAAAAACAGTGGATAATGGTCATTTGTCAGACTGGAGGATGATTTGTAGTGGAGTTCCCCTGGGGGTCAGCATTGGGTCTATTCTTTTCCTGATGTATATTAATAATCTTAATGTTGGTCTGCAAAGTTTGATCAGTTGGGCCAGTGGGCTGACAAATGGCAGATGGAGTTTAATTTAGACAAATGCGAGGTAATGCATTTTGGTAGATTGAACCAGGGCAGGACCTACTCAGCTAATGGTAGAGTATTGGGAAGAGTTACAGATCAAAGAGATCTAGGGGTACATGTTCATAGCTGCTTGAAAGTGGAGTCACAGGTGGACAGAATGGTGAAGAAAGCATTCGGCGTGCTTGGATTCATCGGTCAGAACATTGAATACAAGAGTCGGGATGTCTTGTTGAAGTTGCACAAGACATTGGTACGGCCACACTTGGAATACTGTGTGCAATTCTGGTCACCCTATTATAGAAAGGATATTATTACTAGAAAGAGTGCAGAAAAGATTTACTAGGATGCTACCAGGACTTGATGGATTGAGTTATAAGGACAGGCTGAATATACCGGGATTTTTTTCTTTGGAGCGTAGGAAGCTGAGGGGTGACCTTATAGAGGTCTATAAAATAATAAGGGGCATAGACAAGGGAGATAGTCAATATCTTTTCCTAAAGGTGGGGGAGTCTAGAGGGCATAGGTTTAAGGTGAGAGGGGAGAGATACAAAAGACTTCAGAGGGGCAATTTTTTCACACAGAGGATGGTAAGTGTCTGGAACAAGCTGCCAGAGGCAGGTACAATTTTATCTTTTAAAAAGTAATTAGATAGTTATATGGGTATGATGGGTATAGAGTGATGTGGGCCAAATGCGGGCAACTGGGATTAGCTTAGTGTTTTTTTAAAAAAAAAAGGGTGGCATGGGCAAATTGGGCCAAAGGGCCTGTTTCCATGCTGTAAACCTCTATGACTCTATGATACAAAACTTGGAAGCATGTAAACTGTGCAGAGGACAGTGCAGAACATCAAAAGGATGTGGGCAAGTTGGTAGAATGAGCAGGATAGGTGACACATGAAGTTCCATACAGTGAAGTGTGAGGTGATTTATTTTGGTAGGAGGTAATAGACAATATAAAATAAAGTGTGCAATTCTAAAGGTGTACAGGAGCAGAAGGACCTAAGTGTGTATGTGCATAAGTCATCAAAGGTGGCAGGAAAGGTGGAAAGAGCGGTTAATAAAGCATACAGTGTCCAAGGTGTCCAATTAATAGTGGCATCTCATGCACAAGCATGATGTTATGCTGAATTTGTTTAAGACGCCAGTTAGACCTTGGCTGGAGTATTATGTACAGTTCTGAGCACCACATTTTAGGAAGGATATGAACACATTGGAAAGAGTGCAGAAAAGATTTATATGATTGGCTGCTCTCTTTCTTGAAACAGATCAACCATACTTGATTTGTAGAACAGAAGACGTAGGTATAGGAATAGAGTTTTGATCCTCAGACCTGCTCTACCATTCAGTGTGATCATGTCAGATCTGATTGTGGTCATAACTCTACTTTCTTTTTCTCTATCTCTCTCTCTCTCTCTATATCTCTATCTCTCTCTATATCTCTATCTATCTCTCTCTCTCTCTCTCTCTCTCTATATCTCTATCTCTCTCTCTCTCTCTATATATCTCTATGTCTCTCTCTCTATATCTCTATCTCTCTCTCTCCTCCCCGATAACCCTTGACTCCCAGTAGATCAAAAATCTGTCACTCAACCTTGAATATACTGTGATTTGGATCTGGAAGTCTTGGGAAGCACTTTAGTTGTCGTGTATGTTTGTTTCTCAGAGTCATTGAATCAAGAAATTGTTTCCTTATTATTCCATTGGTCAAAGTGAAAAATTATGGATTCTCATAGCGCTGCTTTTGGTCCTGTATATCTAGGCAGTTATTTGTTGTTTCTTGGCTCCAAAACCCAAAGCCAATCAGTGACCAAACAATGGCTAATAGTATGGCAAGTTTTGTTCAGTTCTCATCAAATCATAGAATCCCTACAGTGCCGAAAGATTCCATTTGGCCCATCGAGTCTGCACCCCAAACAGCTCCTACCCCCGTATCCCAACATATTTACCCACTAATCCCTCTACCCTATGCATCTCAGGACAATAAGGGGCAATTTTAGCACGGCCTATCAACCTAACCCGCACATCTTTGGACTGTGGAAGGAAACCAGAGCACCCAAAGGAAATCCACGCAGACACAAGGAGAATGTGCAAACTCCACACAGACAGTGACCCAAACCGAAAATCGAACCCAGGTCCCTGGAGCTGTGAAGCAGCAGTGCTAACCACTGTGCTACCATGCCGCTCTTCTCTTGTGCATAGCATCCATGTGCATAAATCCCTGAAAGTTGACACTCAGGTTGATAGGGTTGTTAAGAAGGTGTACAGTGCGTTAGCTTTTATTGGTGGAGGGATCGAGTTTCGGAGCCATGAGATCATGTTGCAGCTGTACAAAACTCTGGTGCGGCTGCACATGGAGTATTGCGTACAGTTCTGGTCGCCGCATTATGGGAAAGATGTGGAAGCATTGGAAAGGGTGCAGAGGAGATTTACCAGGATGTTGCCTGGTGTGGTGGGAAGGTCTTAAGAGGAAAGGCTGAGGGATTTGAGGTTGTTTTCATTAGAGAGAAGAAGGTTAAGAGGTGACCTCATTGACGCATACCAGATGCTCAGAGGATTAGATAGAGTGGACAGTGAGAGCCTTTTTCCTCGGATGGTGATGGCTAGCACGAGGGGACGTAGCTTTAAATTGAGGGGTGATAAATATAGGACAGATGTCAGAGGTAGATTCTTTACTGAGAGGGTAGTAAGGGCGTGGAATGCCCTGCCTGCAGCAGTAGTGGACTCGCCAACTTTAAGGGCATTCAAATGGTCATTGGATAGGCATATGGATAATATTGGAATAGTTTAGGTTAGAGGGTCATTAGATTGGTTCCACTGGTCGTCGCAACATCGAGGGCCAAAGGGCCTGTACTGCCCTGTAATGTTCTATGTTCTCTTGTCAATCTAGCAACATGAGGACAGAAGTAGATTATTCAAACCCTCAGGCCTGTTGTGAAACTCAATCAGATCATGGCTGATCAGTATCCTTACTCAATTTATCTGCCTTGATTCCCTCAATACCCTTCTTTAACAAAAAAATCTTTTAATCCCAGTTTTTGAAATCATTAACTTGAACAGTTTATGGGGAAGAAACTTGGGCTCAGGTTCAAGGTCATTCTACCTATTCAGCTTGCTGAGCGTATTTGTAAAGTGACTGTGATTTAGCATATGCATAACAAAATAATGCAATTCATAGTGCCACGCATCAGTTTTTAACTTTGTACTTTATGAAGTCCACGCTTATATGCTTTTTACTTAAAACTAAACGGACCAGCTAATCAAAGAACAAAGAACAACACAGCATGGGAAACAGGCCCTTTGGCCCAACAAGCCCATGCCGCCATTTTAACATTGAGTAATCAAAAATCCCAAAACTTAAATCCAGAAAGCCTGATTAAGAGGATTGTAGTATGCAAAGGTTGCACATCATTTGAAAGAATTAACACAAAGAAGGTAGTCTCCATCTTCATTCAGCAATCCACACCCATCATAGTAATTCAGCCCCGTAGTGCAGAGCCTAAGAAGGGGAGAATTTGGTGGAAGCCACAAATACAAGTTGACACAGAATCTGTAAGAGACATTAGAACTGTTTTCTTTCCTTCTGAGTCTTTGAGTAATTATCAGTGTAAAACTGGGAAAACCATCTGAAGTGTCCCCCACACCCTCCAAATAACACGACGCTGGGGAGCTAGGAAGTTCGGGGTCATTATCTCATGCAACAATCAAACCTGAACTGCAGTGCTTTGGTCACATTTTGAAAAGGATGGAGCAATCCAGCATATGTTTTTTTAATTATTAATTCTAATACATTAATATGACATTGTAGAAATTCTGCAAAAACAAGTTGAATTGTTCCTACAATGTTCATAGAATCATAGAACCCCACAGTGCAGAAAGAGGCCCTTTGGCCCATCGGGTTGAATTGTTCCTACAATTTCTCCAACTTTGAATATGGAATATTTATGTAGATACATAAATATTCAGGGAGTTGGGGAAAGAAGAGTTTTTCAAGGGATCATCTATGGTCACGTACTTTCTTCACTGCTCCAGCTGGCTGCACGTTTCATTCTATAAGACAACATTGCCCAGATTTCATTTTGCGAAAGAGACACCAGCAGACCAAGGTGTTAGAACAAGGAATTTAAAAGTACTCCAAAAGGAAAGTATATTTTGTCAGGTCACTGAAATGAGATAGAGATTTTTGTTAAAGAGTGAGAAAAGGAAAACCTATAGGAGGTCGTTCCCATTTCTTCAGCTGTGTACGTATAAATGAATTTTGACATGGCTTTCGTCATTTTAAGCTGTCGTAACCAGGTAATATTCCGTATAGCTAAGGAACAATTGAGGTTAATTCTGCAACTCATTCAGCCCGTTACTGTATTGTAATATTTTACTATATGTTTTGTTAAAATTAGAACTGTGTAGAATACATTTGGTTCCAGTATTTATTGGAATTGTTATGGGGGACCATGACTGACTCTAGACTGGCGAATCCAGTGTCTTGGGTTGAAGAATTGGTTAGAGTGTTCTTAATCATGACCATGAGAATTTTGCAGCCAGCTAAAATGTTGAAGGGACAAAATTAGCAAACTTTGTTCTTCGGTATTTTGCTGATCAGCGTTGGTTAAACTACTGTGCATGTGAATAGTCTTCAATTTAAAGCAACTGATCTTGCCTGATTACAAAATGGATTCAACCACTTTCTTTTTACAGCATGTTTGATGTTGGAGGGCAACGAGACGAACGCAGGAAATGGATTCAGTGTTTCAATGGTAAGACTGGAAGTGAAGTATTTTACAGGGGCATATTCATGGCAAGAATATCCATCAGCTTGAGGACAGGAAGATGAGCAATAATCAAGGAGGCAAGAGTGCTTAATTCTTAATACCATTATTTCCAGATTGTTAGCTCACCTAGGTTAGTTTGGTAGGTTTCACCAAATGTCAACACCGTTGAGAGATTAATGCAGGCCCAGTTCATTCTGCTTGAACAAATTTTAGAGCCAAGTTTGACGGAGCTTGATGAATCATGGCTGTTCTCAGCTGCAGAATAATGGATGGTAGTAAACAGACTATTGCACTTAGTCTACAACATCATGCTTTTCTATTCATACATTAAATAACATGATTAATCTTGAAAAGAAAGGAGAATCCCCTGGTGTTTGGGCCTCTGCAGGTTTACACAGAAGGTTGTGCTGAAACTAGACTCTAGTCTAGTTTCAACACAGCTAAATCCAGTCCTATTTTCACCCAATATTCAAATATCTGCTTGCAGAAAAATCATGGAGATAGCATTTAGGAGTGAGAACTCTGGCTAGATTAGACTACTAACTCAACTAGCATTGAAACCAATTTGAGTCCACTACTGCTACCTCTATTGAAGTTGGCTAATGCAAATACAAACTGGATGTCTAACCTATGATCTATCCACTGGCGAAATAAATTTGCTAAACCATTAGGAACGCCTATTACACAGGAAGCTGGTTGTATTAAAATATATGCTACAACTACTATGTATGTGTTTTTTTTAAGTGATGCATTGAGAGATTTGTCTAGTGTTACATTGCTTCAGAGGAAGTTGGAGGTATGCAGTCAATATTTTTGGAAGTTTAATCTGTGTTTGCAGGCCCTACTATTTACATCAATGAACCCTTTAAAATGAAACCAAAATGAAGAGTAGTGAGAAGCAAGAATTTCCTGAAAGACACGGAAACCAGGTTTAGCAAGGGACAGACCAGAAAAAAAATGGATACGTGCAAGAGAGGAGCAAGCTGACAAAAAAAAGTGACAGGGAAGAAAGTGAGTGCATGTCAGCAGGTAGACTGAACAGAAAAGGATTGGGTCATGCATGTTGTTTACAAAATAGAGACCTATAATGTACTATGCACAAAAGAAATATCTGTAGCTATTTCCATTGTAAACCATTTTAAGTTCAGACATTGTGAATCCGTAGGTTTGATGCAATTACCAATTGTATGTCAATATGCAGCTAGAGTCTCCTGTGATAACTTACCTGGTATCTAGAGTGCCAATCTAATGTTGTCCGGGATGAACCAGAATTTCCTCCAGTTGAATATTGGGCAGATAAAAGCTATAATTTCCAGTCTTTACTAAAAGCTTCATTTCCTTGTCACAGACGCCATCATTTTTAAATTAATTTTAATCAAGTTGATGTGGGTCAGTCAGCTACACCTGGCAAGCAAGACAGGCCTCCTTTACCAAAACCCCTTCGCAAATTTGGCTTTCTATTCGTCATTGGATTTGATTTCATCTGATATATGCTGTCCATAGACAATATTACTTAATTTTCACCTCCATATTATCATCAGTGTCCATCTGTACCTAACACCACTTTCCCACACAAAGTATTTTGGTACATCTTCAGCGATGAACACAAAATTTCTGTTTCCATTGGTGGTCTTCATATTGATCATAGATTTATGTATGCAGGTGTAGCACGCGTATACACACACACACACACACGCACACACCCCACCCCCGCCCCCTTTACAATCTCCTGAATTACTGCACCACCTGTTGAGTCTGGATTCAGATTCTTCAGGACTTGGGCTCTGGCCTTTTGTGTTCCTGTCTCCAATCTATGATGGGTAATGAATCCTTCAGTTGTATTGATTTTATTCTCTGCAATTTCGTCCCTGAGCCGTTCAGTCTCAACCTCTATCTTCAAAGGTCTTGTGTTTTCAAACAGCTTTTCATCATCTTCTCCTGTCTCATAAAGGCACAGCACCCATTTCTTCTTGTGTGAGGTTCTTTAGGGCATTCCGTCAGCCTTAACGGTGTCCTGTAAGCATAAGCAGTGTTTACTAACAACGCTGTTCAGTACGCTGTTGTATGCACCACTGCTACCTTTTTAGGGGACAGTGTATAACATGAACCCAACTTATTTAATTTCAAAAACTGTATCAAAATAGCCTTCTCTGTACTTCCAAAATCATATGTAGTCCTGCAACATCACTGATCATTCTTAAACTGAAGAGATTTGAGGTCATGACAGAATATGTAGACCTTTTAAGTAGAATTCTGCCTCTTCATTAAACCATTAGACTTGGTGAACTCAGTACAAAATTGCCACATTTTTCTTTTCTGTCTTGACTGAATCTTTCAGATCACTGAATATTTAGCAACATATAGTCACAGTGCTTATATATTGAGTGATGACATACATTCAACACACTTTAATGATTTATCAGTGTTTAGCAATGATTCTGCATTGCCCCTGTTCACTCCTAGTAAAACAGTGTAGCACTTTCTCCAGGTGTCATTAGAAACGCTTGTGAGCTAGATATTCCAAGCAACCTGCCAGCTAAGTGATGTATGGAATCCACAAACTAAGAGCATACTAAAATAACCAAGTTAGAAAGCTAAGACAGTGTGCAGAGTAAATTGATGTATGCGCATCTTTGGATTTCCACACATGCGGTGACTGGTGCACACGAGCAGACGGATGTCAGTTGGCCATATTGCATTGGCAGGAGACGCAGCCTATCCTACCTCAACCCACACATTCAAGCATCCAAATATATCATGAACTTTGCTAATGTCTTTTATTCCACTACAGATTATTCCAATTGTTCAGACAGCTAAATTTCCCCAAAATCTGTTTTAGATTTACCATTTGCTAATTTACACTTGCCCCATTGGCTGACTTCCATTGAAGTAAAGCCCTACGTTCACTTTATCTGTAACCTTTAATAATTTACATGTTAGTTGCGTTCCTCCACCTTTATAATCACATCTTCAGAACTTAGAACTGAAGTTTACAATTTCAGAGGGTCGCATGGTGGACTTTGCAGATTTTGCCCATGTCTGCATGGGTTTCCTCTGGGTGCTCAGGTTTCATCCTACACTCCTAAGATATGCAGGTTAGGTGGATTGGTGATGCTGAATTGTCCCTTAGTGTCCCAGGATATGTCAGTTAGGGGGATCAGTGGGGTTACAGGGTTGGGATCTGTCAGAGTTGATGCAGACTTGATGAGCTGAATGGCCACCTTCTGTAGGGATTATGTGAAATAATTTTGATTATTGAACTTTGATCTGCCCTCGTTTTGCCAAGATCAATGGCATGCCGTTATCTCCACTTCCATGAAATTCAGACTTTATTTCCAGTTGCTGGAAAACAAAATTGCTGGTTTAAAAAAACTGCTTCGCTTATTCTACTGATCATCTATAAATTGTTTCAATGATATTAATACAGTGATCACCAGAATTCTTCCTTCTGAACATATCTATTACTGAACTATGATAACTTATTTATTCAAGTCAGTATTAAACAATATATCACGTTATTTTGGACCAAGTAAATAGATTTGATTTCTTTGACTGTTTTTAATTAATTTTTTCCTCTGACCCTCTTCTTTCTTAGACGTCACTGCTATCATATTTGTGGTGGCAAGCAGTAGCTACAACATGGTTATACGAGAGGACAATCAGACCAATCGTCTCCAAGAAGCGCTCAATCTGTTCAAAAGCATCTGGAACAACAGGTAAGTTTATAACTCATATAAATATTGAAGCATCAGAACAAGAGTTAATCATTTCACTTTGATCATCGCTGATCTATACCTAAGGCCCATTTACCAGACAAGTCCTCATTTGTTCTGGGTGGCACGGTGGTTCGATTCCCAGCTTGAGTCATTGTCTCTACAGAGTCTGCACATTCTTCTCATGTCTGCATGGGTTTTCTCCAGGTGCTCTGGTTTCTTCTTACTGTCTGAAAGATGTGCTGGTTAGGTGCTAAATTCTCCCTCGGTGTACCCAAACAAGGGCCAGAGTGTGTTGACAAGGGGATTTTCACAATAACTTCATTGCAGTGTTATTGTAAGCTTACTTGTGACTCTAATAAATAAACTTTTAAAAAACTTAAACTTTGCCCGCATTTTCCTTTATTCTTTCAAAGGATGTTGGTGTCACTGGCTAGTCAAGCTTTTGCCCAATCCTTATTGCCCTCAAGAAGGTGATGGTGAGCCATCATCTTGAAATGCAGCGGTCCATCTGATGTAGGTATAGTTACAATGCTGCTGGGAAGGAGTTCCAGGATTTTGATCCAGCAACAGGGTAGAAATGATTAAATGTCACCTTGTCAGGATGGTGGGTGACTTAGAGGAGAACTTGCAGGTGGTGCTCAGCCTGTTCATCTGCTGCCCTTGTCCCTTCTAAGTAGTAGAAGTTGTGGGTTTAGACGATAGTGTCAAAGAAGCCTTAATGTGCTGTTGCAGTGCAGTCTGTAAATGGTACACAATGCTGGTATTGTGCATTAGTGGTACACGGACTGAATTTTTAAAGCGGTGGTTGGACTGCCAGTCAAATAGGCTGCTTTGTCCTGAAATGATGTTGAGTTTCTTGACTATTGTTGGAGCAGCACTCACCCAGGCATGTAGAAAGTATTCCATCACACTCCTGACTTGTGCCTTATTGATGATAGATGGGCTTGGGTGTGTCAGGAGATGTGAGCTATTTGCCGCAGATTTTCCAGCCTCTTGTAGCCATACTATTCATGTTGCTAGTCCAGTTCAGTGATAACCCCCCAGGATGTAGATAGTGGGGGATTCAGTGATACTAATGCCAATGATTGTCATGGGGATATGGTCATTGCCTAGCATTTGTGCAGTGTAAATGGAACTTGCTATTTCTTGACTCAAGCCAGGTCCAGGTTCTGCTGTATATCTGAGGAATCGTCAATGTTGCTGACCTCCAACAACCATAACCATTGTGTGCTATTCTTAAATTCCAGACATTTTTATTCATTGACTTAATTCCTTTAGCTGCCATGGTGTAATTTGAACCTGTGTTCCCTGGGCCTTTGGCTTACTCTTCCAGTGATATTACCACTATGCCACTCCCACTTGTTCCTAAGTACCAGTACCCGTAAATAACATCCAATCTTATCAATATCAGTATTAGAAGTTCCAAGTGACCCAGCACCACAGTCTTTCTTTTGGAGGGGAGGGAGGAGGAAGAAAGAATTTGTGATTTTCAGTAATGTTTGGTGCTTCTTAAAAAATGCATTCTGATTGCTCTTCTATTATAATTTTAAGATTATGACTGAAAGCTACCAACAAATTAAAATTAAATCAGTAAAATTGTTCACCATTTTGTTGAACTAGTTTTTTTTGCCATATCAGTCAGTCAGGAGAGGGTGCAATTTACTGATTAAAGATCTGTTGTTTTCCTTTGCAGTATGTTCCTGCTCATTATTTAGCTTCTTGGAGAGCAGTTGCTATGGACAACTTAATGTACCATTGTATCAATTGCAGGGGCAAAAAACGGACCCTAGCATTGTTGTTGGGGCACAACTTTACAGTCCGTCCTTTGGCAGGTTCTGGCAATGCAGGAGTGCTGCGTAGGTGCTATCCTGTGGGGGAAAAACTCCAATTTTTTTTCTATGGACTACACTGGTTAGTTTGTTGTTCCATCTGCTGGAACTTCATTTTGTGCATTTGGCTTGTATTCTTTTGGCTGTGCATAAAGAATATCCAAGCCAGTCAAATCAATTTCAGTGATGACGACAGACATAAGTATCTGAAAATGGTGAGCACAAAGAAGCAAAGTGCATCACAGCTTATTGATTGCCCAGATTTATTCAGGATAGCATTAACATTGATGGCAATTATCAGTTATGGCAAGTGATCATCAAATATTCAAGTCAGGAGAGGAGACCAGTATATTGAAACAAATGGTGGAGAATGCTGGTGGTAAAATGTTTTCACGGAATTAGCAATATTGGTGAAGCAATCTGGAGCTGAATAAATTACAAAAAGTGAGAGAATGACTGACGCTGCAAGTCTGCAGTAGAAAACAAATCTGTAGATCAGCCAAATTCAACATTTAACAAATGGAAGCATTCTTTTTGTGTGGGATATTGGTCACTGAATGGAATTTCTTTTTAAATCTAGGTGGCTGCGGACCATTTCTGTAATTCTCTTCCTAAATAAGCAGGATTTGCTGGCAGAGAAAGTGTTGGCAGGAAAATCTAAAATCGAGGACTACTTTCCTGAGTTTGCTCGTTACACTACACCTGATGATGGTAAGCACTTTCTCTTTAAAACAAGAGATGTTTCTGTGTTGGTTCCAGGCGTGGTGTGCAAACTTGTGATTTTCCGTACATGAGATTTATTTCCAGCAGCACTAATTAGTAGCCAGGAATGTCTGCATACATACAATTTTATTAACTGTAGTTTCAGTGAAATATGCCTAACGTTCATTGTGCTATTTCTAACCATCTGAAATTAAAATGAAAAGATTGCTCTGAATTCAAAGGGAACAATGTTCCTTTCAACCAGAGCTGCCATTTTGTGGGGGTTAAGGTTTATTTTTCTATAAAAGCTATGGATAGGCTAGGGGTCTGATATATATCACTTTTTAAAAAGTGCAGAGAGTACTGGGGAAGTCCGGGGGGCGGGGTGTGGAATAAGGATACGGACTGGCACCTCACCATGGAGTTAGCAGACTTGAGTCATGTACTTCCCTAAGACTCGTGGTTTAGAATGAACAGCTCCTAAGTAACATTGGGTGACTTGCTCTGAACTAGGCTATTGGCATCATTCTTGAGCAATATGCTACCACGCCAGTAGGTGACAATGTTGAGCCTTGTATACTTACTAGAAGATGGAAAAGTTTTATTTCTTGTGAGAAAGAAACATGTGCAAATGTAAATACGTATTCGCAGTACGTTAGCAGCCCATTTCAGATATATTGGGTGTAATTTTGACATTGAGTGATGGTGTATACTGGATAATATTGAATCAGCTGATCATTGTGCATCTCCTGATTATACATTTCCTTTCATTTTAATTTCCACTAATATGCAACTGACTTGAAACTGGTTTCTGCATGAATCTTTCTAACTCATTTCATTATTCTAAACCTTATGCCGAATCTCCTCAAAAGTATGCAAGCATTATCTATATTTTCTTCTTTATTATTGCCCTCTTTGCTGAATGAATAATTTGCCTTAGTATTCACCAAAGAGAGGAACTTGATGGATGAAGAACCCAGGGTAGGGTGTGTGGAAATTCTGGGTCATGTCGATATCAAAAAGGGGGTAGTATTGGGCGTCTTAAAAAGCATTAAAGTTGGTAAGTCCCAAGGGCCTGATGGGATCTACCCAGAATATTTAGGGATGCAAAGGTGGAAATTACTGGGGCCGTGACAGAGATCTATGTATCCTCATTGGCTAAACTCATTGATTGAAGTTCCAGAGGACTGGAGGATGTGATGTACAAGGTACGTTTTTTACACGGACGGTGGTAGGTACCTGGAATTCCTTGCAGGGGAGATAGTGCAAGTAGATGTGATAGTGACTTTTAAGGACATCTTGACAAATACATGAATAAGATGGGAATAGAGGGATATGGCCCCTGGAAGGGTTAGGGGTTTTAGTTCAGTCAGGCAGCATGATCAGTGCAGGCGTGGAGGGCCAAAGGGACTGCTCCTATGCTGTGAGTTTCTTTGTTCTTTGATAGCCAGTGTTGTTCCATTGATCAAGAGGGGCAGCAGAGATAATCCAACAAATTATAGGCTGGTGAGCTTTATGTCGGTGGTAGGGAAATTATTGGAAAAGATTCTTAATGACAGGATTTGCTCACATTTGGAAACAAATGAACTTATTAGTGATAGCATGGTTTTGTGAAGGGGAAGTCGTGCTTCACTAACTTGAGTTTTTCGAGGAAGTGATGAAGATGATAGGTGAGGAAAGGCAGTGGATGTTGTATACATGGACTTCAGTAAAGCCTTTGATAAGATACTTCATGGCAGACTGGCACGAAAGGTGAAGTCACACGGGATCAGAGGAGAGCTGGCAAGATGAATACAGAACTGGCTTGGTCATAGAAGACAGAGGGTAGCAGTAGATGGGTTCCTTCCTGAATGGAGCACTGTAACTAGAATGGAGTGGTGTTACACAGGGATCAGTTTTGGGACCTCTTCATATTATATATAAATGATTTGGAGGAAAATGTAGCTGGATTGATTAGTAAATTCACAAAAATGAGCCAAAAATTGGATTGTCAGAGGGTACAGCAAGATGAAGACCGGCTGGAGACTTGGGCAGAGAAATAATAGATGAAGTTTAATCCACACAAGTGTGAGATAACGCATTTTGGAAGGTCCAATGCATGGAGGAATTATACAGTAAATGGTCAACCTTTAGGAGTATTGACAGGCAGAGAGATCTAGGCGTACATGTTCACCAATCACTGAAAATCGATAAGGTAATCAAGAAGGCAAACGGCATGCTTGCCACCATCAGTCAGGACGTTGAGTATAAAAAGTCGCAAGTCATGCTGCAGCTGTACAAAACCTTAGTTAGGCCTCATTTAGAATAGTGTGTACAATTCTGGTCACCACACCACCGGAAGAATGTGGATGCTTTGGAGAGGGTACAGAAGAGGTTTACCAGGATATTGCTGGACTTCAGGAGATTAGCTATGAGGAGAGATTGGATAAACTCAGTTTGTTCTCGCTGGAATGATAAAGATTGAGGGATGACCTGATAGAGGTTTACAAGATTGAGTGGCATGAACAGAGTGGATAGTCAGAGTGGTGGATCCCATCAATCCCTTGGGCTCTTTTCTAGGGTAGAAAAGTTAGGTACTAGGGGACATAGGTTTAAGGAGCATTGGGAAAAGTTTAGAGGAGGTGTGCGAGGCAAGTTTTTTTACACAGGGTGATGAATGCCTGGAACACACTGCCCGGGGAGGTGATGGGAGCAGGTACGATTGCAGCATTTAAGGGGCAACTAGACAAATATATGAATAGGACAGGAATGGAAGAATACAGACTCTAAGTGTGTACGATTTTAGTTTAGGCCAGCATCATGATTGGCACAGACTCGGATGACCGAAGAGCCTGTTCTTGTGCTGTACTTTTCTTTGTTCTTATCCTATGATGTTCTTTACTATTCTGAGCAGTTAAATTATGTGCAACAATCCTACGCTGTTCGTTACTTTTAGATGGTCAATCACAAACAGCCCCACAGTATACTGAATGGAATAACTTGCCACATTGATCAGTACTGAACATACTACCCCCCCCCGCCCCTCCCCACCACCACCACCAAAGGATAATAGCAAAACTAAAGCAAATATATCTTCATTCAAGAAGTAGGCTTACTGAACTAAGCTATATTTCTGCCTTGTTCTGAGGTGTTTAAATCCATCATCCTCAGATATGTATATTCATCTGGTGGAAAGAGCTAATCCAAATTTTTAACCCTCCATATTCAACAAAATTGAAAGAATCTAATAAATAATTAATTACATACTAAAACATCCATTTGTTACAGCAGTATTCAATCTCCCATGGTGTTGTACAGACCCAAGTGAAGCTGTCTTAGGAGGATAATTGGACCAAGCCAAGTCATAGTTCAGACCCTTGATGAGGAATCATGCGTGTGTCTTTATTTTTGTACTTAAGTTTTATTTTGTATTGTAACATTGAGTGTTGTTTGGAACTAAAATGATGCTCCTATATAAGCTGCATAGTGTGCTGTATTATGACCAGTAGCAGGAAGGATAATTACATCATGACATTAGCAATCTGACTTGGAAACCAGGTTCTTAAAACTAAATAAGCAAAATACTGCGGATTCTGGAATCTGAAACAAGAACCAAAGTTGCTGGGAAGACTGAGCAGGTCTGGCAGTATCTGTAAGGAGAGAAAGCAGAGTTAAAGCTTTGAGTCCTTTTGACTCTTCATCAGAAATCATCATAGAATCCTACAATGCAGAAAGAGGCCATTCAGCCCATTGAGTCTGCACTGACCACAATCCCACCCAGGCCCTATCCCCATATCTTACCAACTAATCTCTCTAACCTACACCACCCAGGACACTAAGGGGCAATTTAGCATGGCCAATTAACCTAACCCGCACATCTTTTGGACTGTGGGAGGAAACTGGAGCACCCAGAGGAAACCCATGCAGACACAAGGAGAATATGCAAACTCCACACAGACAGTGACCCAAGCCAGAAATCGAAGAACTGAAGAGAGGGAGAATGTGTTCGATTTTAATGTGTAGCTGTGAGAGATTGCAACAAGATGTGGCAACTAAGAACAAAAGACAGATGGGAGTGTGGGGGTGGGGGGGGGGGGGGGAATCATTGGCAATACATGTATGGAATATTTTTACAAAAGGGGTTTAAGGTGGAGGAGAAAGGTCTAAATGAATAGCTGCCAAACTCAACATTTGGGCTTGCACTGGGTTTCACTGGAGCATTGCAGCAGGCCAAGGATATGGATATGAGAGCAAGATGAGGAGTTGAATGGCAAGGAACTGGAAAATTGGGGTCATGTTTGCAGACAGAGCAAAGGTGTTCCACAAAACGTCTCCCCAGTGAAGCAGCGACAGCATTGGGAGCAGCAAATACAATAAACCAAATTGAAGTAAGTGCAAGTGAAACGTTGCTGAACTTGAAAGAAGTGCTTGGAACCTTGATCAGTGGGGAGGGAGGAGGAAAAGGGGCAGCTGTTGCGCCTTCCGTGTTTGGTGATAGGGACTTGGCTGTGATGGAATAGTGGACCAGAGTGTCATGGGGCAGGAATGTGTTTCATGGTAGCATTCTGCTGGAGTTGGCAAAAATGGTGGCGGATGATCCTTGAATGTGGAGGAAAGCAAGGACTAGAGGAGTGGAGAAGGGGTGGGGACGGAGATGTGGGAAATGATCAAACCCAGTTGTGTGCCGTGTCAACCACAGGTGGGGAAGCTCCATTAAATATGCACTTTAATCACAGATACTGCTCTAAGTAACTTTAGCAAAGTTTTGACACAAGTAGAATAACCTACCTTAGATAGTAACTTTTGAGGTGATTAAAATTGTTGTAAGTACCAAAATCTGTTGCCCGTGTGGATCATATAGTGTTGTAGATCACGTTGGGGTTACCTTCGAATTCTAGAAATGGTGTGTTTTGCAGGGAAATGCTTCTTGTTTTTCAAAAAATAATGCAACCAAGCTTAATTGGTACTGAAGTCAAAGCTCTATTTATGAACATAATTGTTTTTACCTTTGCAGCATCACCTGAGCCTGATGAAGATCCAAGGGTCACAAGGGCCAAGTACTTCATCAGAGATGAGTTCCTGGTGAGTATCTCTGTAGCGATATTTTTGAACCCTGGATTTTTTTTGGTCATATGGGGTGTAGATGTCACTGTCACAGCTAACATGTATTGCCATCCCTAATTCCAGCAAGAATTTATATAGTGATCTAAATAAAATGCCAGAAGACACTACAGGGCCATTAGATATCAAGCCACATAAGGTGATATTAGGGCAATCAACCAAAAGCTTGTCAAATAAGTAGGTTTTAAAGAAGATTTTAAAGGCAGAAACAGAGGATAAAGAATTGATGCGATTTTGGGAGGGAATCCCAGATCACCAGTGGCAGAGCATTTAAAACCAGAGATAATCAAGAGATCGCAATTGGATGAATGCAGATAATTGCTCTTAGGGTGGGATGTTAGGCATCGTCTTGGATTGCAGCAGTCTATATAGTGTAGTTATATCAGTGTTAATACAGTAGGAGTTTCAGAGTTATAATTCAGTGACACTGAAGGAAGGCCAATATATTTCCAAGTCAAGATGGTGTGTGACTTGGAGGGGATTGTTCAGGTGGTGGTGTCTCCATGCGTCTGCTACCCTTGGAGGTTGTGTGTTTGGAAGATGATGTCAGTGGCATCTTGACAAGTTTCTGCAGTGTATCTTGTAAATGGTAGTGCAGGCAGTGAATGTTTAATGTTGAATGTAGTGTCGCTCAAAATTATGATCAAATTTAATGATTGTCTCCGCTTGATTAAAGCTCTTGATGAGTTCCCTTTATCTTTGTAACTTCTTCCAATCCTACTACTACCCTATCTTTTCCCAGTTTCCATTCCTCTTGCACCATGTCTTCAGCTGCTTGGGCACCACGCTTTGAAATTACTTCCCTAAGTTTATTCATCGCCTACTTTTTCTCAAGACCCTACTAAAAATGTACTTCAATCAAAGATTTTACTCATCTCTTAACTTCTCCTTTGGTTTGGGTTCAAAATCCATTTTTGTTGGTATGTCTATCAAGTTCACTTAAAACATTTTATTATGTTAAAGGTGATTACTTAATGCAGATTGATACTCATATAAAGGCACAATAGAATAGTAAGTAACACTGCCAGGATGGTTTGAAATAAGTATGAGGATACCCTGCTGGGGGTGGTTTGGTTTGTTGTATGAACACACAATAACAATGCTGATCCCCAGTGTTGGAAAAATGGGTAATGAGAAGCAGCTTGATGAGCTGGGAATCTTCATCCACAGATTTGTTTCCAGGTGGGATCTTGCAAGAGTATGCAAGATACTTAATCAGATACAAAAAGTGAACCTAAAACGATATTTTAAAGTGTAAAGGTAGAACAACAGATAATCCACTGTAAGTGGAGCCAGTGGAAGATGGGAAAATAGAAAAGCATCAGATTTGGCAGTCACAAAGGCATGGATGAAGAATTGATGTGATGGATGGGTAGATAAAGAAACAGGCAGTGATTTTGAGGTGGAAGTAAATGTTTGAGGTGGAAAAATGTTAGAATCCGTGATCAAGGAGAAAATAGCGAGGCATCTTGAGGAGAATTGTTTGGTAGAGCAGACGCAGCACGGTTTCGTTAAGGGGATGTCGTGTCTGACGAATTTATTGGAGTTCTATGAGGATGTGTCTAGGGCGGTGGATAGAGGAGAGCCGGTGGATGTGGTCTGTCTTGATTTTCAGAATGCGTTTGACAAGGTGCCTCACGAGGTTATTGCAGAAGGTCAGGGGGCATGGAGTTGGGGGTAGGGTGTTAGCGTGGATAGAGGATTGGCTGTCAAATAGGAGGCAGAGAGTGGGGGTCAATGGGTGTTATTCGGATTGTCGGTTGGTGACTAGTGAAGTGCCCCAGGGGTCGATGCTGGGGCCTCAGCTATTCACCATTTATATAGATGATCTGGAGGAGGGAACCAAGTGTATGGTGTCGAAATTTGCTGATGACACCAAGATGGGTGGAACGGCAAATTGTGTGGAGAGTGTGGAGAGTCTGCAGAAGGATCTAGATAGGCTGGGCGAATGGGCCAGGAACTGGCAAATGGAACTTAATGTTGGCAAATGTGAGGTTGTCCACTTTGGTAGGAATAATGGTAGGAAGGACTATTACTTACATGGCGAAAAACTGCAGCATGCGACGGTGCAGAGGGACCTCGGGGTCCTTGTGCATGAGTCGCAAAAACTCAGCCTGCAGGTGCAGCAGGTGGTCAGGAAGGCGAATGGGATGCTGGCCTTCATAGTGAGGGGGATTGAATATAAAAATAGGGGGGTCTTGCTGCAGCTGTATAGGGCACTGGTGAGGCCGCAGCTGGAGTACTGTGTGCAGTTTTGGTCGCCACACTTACGCAAGGATATTTTAGCCTTGGAGGGAGTGCAGAGGAGGTTTACTAGTCTGATTCTGGAGTTGAGGGGGTTGAACTATGAGGAGAGGCTGAATAAACTAGACTTGTACTCGTTAGAGTTTAGAAGAATGAGGGGAGATCTCATTGAGACATATAAGATGTTGAATGGGATGGATAGGATCGAGGTGGAGAGGCTCTTCCCGCTCAGAAAGGACAGTAGGACTAGAGGGCACAGCCTCAAGATAAAGGGTGGGGGGGGCGGTTTAGAACGGAGTTGAGGAGGAACTTCTTCACGAGGGTGGTGAATCTCTGGAATTCTCTGCCCGTTGAAGTGGTGGAGGCTGCCTCGCTCAATATTTTTAAGACGCGGGTTGATAGGTTTTTGATAGGCAAGGGGATTAAGGGTTATGGGGAGAGGGCGGGAATGTGGAACTGCGACAGATCAGCCATGATCCTGTTGAATGGCGGGGCAGGCTCGAGGGGCTAGATGGCCTACTCCTGCTCCTATTTCTTATGTTCTTATGTCCTCAGTAATTACCTGCACAAGTCATGTATAAAATATTGAAGAAACTATCCTCTCAAAAGAACAATTTTACACACTTGCACAATGATCACATCATCATCAAATTGGGAGGTAAAACTTGAAATTCATCTGTTCGGATGCAACATGAATGTAGCAAGGGGTGCATCACTAGCTCTCATTGATTTTTAGCCTTTCTACACACACTTCAAATAAAGTTTCAAGTCCACATGCAAATCCTGGATTGTTTGATCACCAGCTGCTGACACAGACAATTGTAGCACAAAGTCCTGCTGCCAGGCAATCTCTTTCAGTCTAGAAACATTATAATGCAAACCATAAAACTGTTCCAATAATGCAATTCAGTTGCCTTTTGCAATTGAAGACAAATTACGGAACATTCCTATTTTATGTAAAACCTTCTGTGGAGTAAACGTGAGACACTGCTGACGCATTTCAGAAACTTTTTGAAAGTTTCTTTAAAATAGCAGGTCTCCTACACGTGGTTAGTCAGGTGCCTGCTCATTAAGAGAACTTTTCAAAGAATCCCCAGCCCCTTAGGTTCAGAAAACTGGAAAAGAACAACCAGTAAACCCCAGCGAGTTGGGTGTTTCCTATCTGCCGAGAGAATTTTAATGTATACAAAATAGGCAAAGCAATCAGTAGACATTGGATTATGTGTGGAGAGGTTCCTCCGAATATTGATGCACTTATAGATATTCTACTACTTGCTGTCTTAAAAAAAAAAGCATTGCCAAAAGTGAAACAGTACCAAGATTATAGAAAACTTAATTAACAGTAAAATAAAACAAAAAATGTAATGGTCCACATATTGCTCATATCTTATTACTGACCTGAAATTTCAACAACAATGCCCCCTCCCCCCACAATCCACTATTGGAACCCAGTTTTAAAAGGAATGCCTTAAAGGACTAGCAAAGAGCGCAGTAATATGTACTTATAAAAAGGCTCCTATTTGTTGACTACTATAGGTCAGCCTTCAACACTATTATTCCCATGAAACTCGTCTCCAAACTCCATAGCCTGGGCCTTGGCACCTCCCTCTGTGATCGGATCCTGAACTTCCTAACTCTCAGACCACAGTCAGTAAGGATAGGCAACAATACCACCTCCACCAATATCCTGAACACTGGTGTCCCACAAGACTATGTTCTCAGCCCCCTTTTGTACTCCTTATATGTCTATGACAATGTGGCAAATTCCCCTCCAATTCAATTTTCAAGCTTGCTGATGACACCACCGTAGTGTCAGATCTCAAACAATGACGAGACAGAGTACAGGAATGAGATAGAGAATCTGGTGAACTGGTGCGCCAACAATAATCTCTCCATCAATGTTAACAAAACGAAGGAGATTGTTATTGACTTCAGGAAGCATAGTGGAGAATACGTCCCTGTCTACATCAACTAGGATGAAGTAGAAAGGGTTGAGAGCTTCAAGTTTTTAGGTGTCCAGATCCCCAACAATCTGTCCTGGTGCCCCCATGCTGACACTATAGTTCAGAAAGCCCGCAAATGCCCCTACTTTCTCAGAAGACTAAGGAAATATGGCATGTCGGCTACGACTCTCACCAACTTTTACAGATGCATCATAGAAAGCATTCTTTCTGGTTGTATCACAGCTTGGTATGGTTCCTCTGCCCAAGACTACAAAGAACTACAAATCGTCATGAATGTCGGCCAATCCGTCACACAAACCAGCCTCCCATCCATTGACTCTGTCTACATCTCCCGCTGCCTCAGCAAAGCAGCCAGAATAATTAAGGATCCCACGCACCCCGAACGTTCTCTCTTCCATCTTCTTCCATCAGGCAAAAGGTACAAAAGCCTGAGGTCACATACCAACCAACTTGAGAACAGCCACTTCCCTGCTGCTGTCAGACTTTTAAATGGACTTACCTTGCATTAAGTTGATCTTTCTCTACACCCTAGCTATAATTGTAACACTATATTCTACACAGTCTCATTTCCTTCTCTTAAAATTTATTTAATAAAGTTTATTTATTAGTGTCACAAGTAGGCTTACATTAACACGACAACAAAGTTACTGTGAAAGTCCCCTAGTTGCCACACTGTTCAGGTACACTGAGGGACAATTTAGCGTAGCCAGTGCACCAAACCAGCATGTCTGTCGGACTCTTGGAGGAAACCCATGCAGACACGGGGAGAACATGCAGACTGCACACAGACAGTGACCCAAGCTGGAATTGAACCCGGGTCCCTGATGCTGTGAGGCATGAGTGCTAACCAACTGTCCACCGTGCTGCCCAACTGTGCCACCATGCCACCTTTGAACTGTATGTTTCGTCTGTGTAGTGCGCAAGAAACAATACTTTGCACTATGTTAATACGTGTGACAAATCAAAACTCAAATCAAAGGCTATAGTATGGTGAAATTCTTAGCTATAGCATAGATATAAGCTGACCAAGAAAATCAAATAATGGTAATATTGTATCAGTGGATATTGTATCAGAGGGAGCGAGCTATCTTGGATCTGGTGTTATGTAATGAGGCGGGTAGAATTAGGGACCTGGTGGTAAAGGATCCTCTTGGGAAGAGTGATCATTGTATGGTGGAGTTTCTGATGCAGATGGAGGAGGAGAAAGTGGGTTCCCGGACATGTGTCCTTTGTTTGAACAGAGGGGAGTACGGTAGGATGAGAGAGGAATTGCCGAATGTTGATTGGGGGAGCACGTTGGAAGGTAGGACTGCTGAGGAACAGTGGAGGATCTTTAAGGAGATCTTTCTTGGTGCTCAGCAGAAATTTATTCCGATGGTTAAAAAGGATCGTAGGAGGAGAGATAATCAGCCGTGACTAACGAAGGAGGTAAAGGAAAGTGTTAAATTAAAAGCAGATGCGTTTAGAGTAGCTAAGAGTAGTGGGCGAGAAGAGGATTGGGAGAGGTTTAAATGTCAACAAAGAATGACAAAGACGTTGATAAAGAAGGGTAGGAGAAACTATGAAGCTGGGCTAGCACTTAATATAAAAAAGGATAGTAAGAGTTTTTATAAATAAAAAGGAAGAGGCTGACGAGGGTGAATGTTGGACCCTTAGAGGATGAGAGGGGGGCTTAGTGGTAGGGGATGGGGAAATGGCTGAGGCCTTGAATAACTTTTTTGTTTCTGTCTTCACGGAGGAGGACGTGAATAGTTTGCCGGGTGTTAGCAATGGAAGGATGGTAGGAGTGGAGGGCCTGAATGACATTATTGTTACTAGAGGGGCAGTGCTCGACAGACTGGAGGGACTGATTGTGGACAAGTCCCCAGGACCGGATGGAATGCATCCAAGGGTTCTGAAAGAAATGGCGGAGGTGATAGTGGATGCCTTGGTGATTATTTTCCAAACGTCGCTGGATTCCGGGGAAGTGCCGGAAGATTGGAAAACGGCTAATGTTACGCCGTTGTTTAAGAAGGGTGGCAGGCAAAAGGCAGGGAATTATAGGCCGGTTAGTTTAATGTCTGTTGTAGGTAAAATGTTAGAATCCGTGATCAAGGAGAAAATAGCGAGGCATCTTGAGGAGAATTGTTTGATAGAGCAGACGCAGCACAGTTTTGTTAAGGGGAAGTCGTGTCTGATGAATTTATTGGAGTTCTATGAGGATGTGTCTAGGGCGGTGGATAGAGGAGAGCCGGTGGATGTGATCTGTCTTGATTTTCAGAAGGCGTTTGATAAGGTGCCTCACGAGAGGTTATTACAGAAGGTAAGGGGGCATGGAGTTGGGGGTAGGGTGTTAGCGTGGATAGGGGATTGGCTGTCAAATAGGAGGCAGAGAGTGGAGGTCAATGGGTGCTATTCGGATTGTCGGTTGGTGACTAGTGGAGTGCCCCAGGGTCGGTGCTGGACCTCAGCTATTTACCATTTATATAGATGATCTGGAGGAGGGAACCGAGTGTATGGTGTCGAAATTTGCTGATGACACCAAGATTGGTGGAATGGCAAATTGTGCGGAGGGTGTGGAGAGACTGCAGAAGGATATAGATAGGCTGGGCGAATGGGCCAAGAACTGGCAAATGGAATTTAATGTTGGCAAGTTGTCTACTTTGGTAGGAATAATGGTAGGAAGGACCATTACTTGGTGAAAAACTGCAGCATGCGACGGTGCAGAGGGACCTTGGGGTCCTTGTGCATGAGTCGCAAAAACCCAGCCTGCAGGTGCAGCAGGTGGTCAGGAAGGCGAGTGGGATGCTGGCTTTCATAGCGAGGGGGATTGAATATAAAAGTAGGGAGGTCTTGCTGCAACTGTACAGGGCACTGATGAGGCCGCAGCTGGAGTACTGTGTGCAGTTTCGGTCGCCGCACTTATGCAAGGATATTTTAGCCTTGGAGGGAGTGCAGAGGAGGTTTATAGGCTGATACCGGAGTTGAGGGTGTTGAACTATGAGGAGAGGCTGAATAAACTAGGCTTGTACTCGTTAGAGTTTAGAAGAATGAGGGGAGATCTCATTGAGACATATAAGATGATGAATGGGATGGATAGGATAGAGGTGGAGAGGCTCTTCCCACTCAAAGGACAGTAGGACTAGAGGGCACAGCCTCAAGATAAAGGGGGGTCGGTTTAGAACAGAGTTGAGGAGGAACTTCTTCACTCAAAGGGTGGTGAATCTCTGGAATTCTCTGCCCGTTGAAATGGTGGAGGCTGCCTCGCTAAATATATTTAAGACATGGGTTGATAGGTTTTTGATAGGCAAGGTGATTAAGGGTTATGGGGAGAGGGCGGGAATGTAGAACTGAGACACGACAGATCAGCCATGATCTTATTGAATGGCGGGGCAGGCTCGAGGAGCTGGATGGCCTACTGCTGCTCCTATTTCTTATGTTCTTATGATTGGAGTTTGTAGCAAATTGTCCTGTAAAAGTATCTTGTTGCAGTTTATTTGAGCTAGCTTAAACTTGTTAGCATAGAAGGTTAGCTATTTTCTTCCTTTGTCTTACAGAGAATCAGCACAGCAAGCGGCGATGGAAGGCACTACTGCTACCCTCATTTCACATGTGCAGTGGATACCGAGAATATCCGCAGGGTGTTCAATGACTGTCGGGACATTATTCAACGTATGCACCTTCGTCAGTATGAGTTATTGTGATGGGGAGCACTTGTCTTTGTGTCTTGGACTCTTTATTCCTCATTTAACTTGCCCACACAGGGTGGAAGAGAACTGGTGCAGCCTCTCTCCGAATGCACCCCTCCACTTTTTCCCTGCTGGACAACAGCAGAACTTCTTGCTTGCCTCTGTCCCCCGGACAGTGTGAGATGGCATCACCTAAATGGCCATTTCCATGTGGGTTTCCCTACTATAACAAAACCGAAAAACAAAACGCCCTGAACAAGGAGTACTTGAAGGATTTAAAAAGACTAAAATAAAACTAAAACCCACATACAATTGGGGGAAAACCTGTTCCAGGGTAATCAACGCTGTTGTGGGCTCATTATATCGATCCTGTATCCATTCACAGCAACAGAAAATGCGAAGGTGCCAAGACTAGACCTCCTCTGTGATGTTATCCAGGCTTGACGAGGTATGGAATGGAGATGCTGAATTCCTGCAGTTCTGAACAGTGCAAAAAATAGAGCGAAATCTGATAAAGCCCCACTGCTTTTTAGAGGGGAGTTTTTAAACAAAAAATAAAGTCTGGCAGTCCTTGGACCTAGAACGTGATGAACTGCTTTTGGCCTGTGATTGTAGAAAGAATTAATCTCACACACTGTTTTAGTTCTCCACAGTTGAACCTTTCAGCTTTGTTTATTAACTGGACTTTGGTCCAATTATTTCTGTTTCCTGTCTCTTCTGGTTCTCCCTCTTCCCTTCCCCTTCATTGCTCTTCCCTTCATTTTTGTTTATTTTACTTCTGGATTATTATTCTTGTACAGACTGTAAAATGTATTATTTTGTACAACTTTATTGAAAATAACTTGTAGAAGATCTTTGTGCCTTGATTATGGCTGTACCTGTAAAATGAGCTAAGATGTAAGTATGTTTGATTGCGCTGTACAGCTTTGTCAGCCCTATCTGCAGCATTAGCTCAAGGTAGGGAATTTATCTGTAGTTTAGTTTTTTTCTGGTTTATAAAGAAGGAAAAATGCTGTTTAGTATATAAAAAAGTACAAAATTGTGCAAATTAACCACTTAAGAAGTGAGGTCTTTAACAAGTGACCAGACTTTGCAGCATCATTTGCTTTTTTTAATTTTAGCTTTAACTCATTTCAGTCTATCCAAATGCAAACATGGCTTGTTTCTACATAAACCAAATTTTGCTACAAATTATAAATGTTAGTCTTTGGTCATTCATAGTCTTTTTAAAAAAGATTTTTTTTAAATGTAGGCATTGTGTGAATATGGTGATCATCATTAGATCTGGCTCCTCTGGTCCAACCAACAGCAGGTGTACAATGTTGGTATAATTAATACAAAGCAAGGCGTAACCCCTTGTATTTGGCCTCAGAATTCCAGTTGCAAATGACATTTTTATTTCTCTTTTAATAAAGAGATACCTTAGAAAATTTTGTTTATATATTAACTATACAGTAGCATCAAGTGAAGACGTGTGGATTTTTTTCTTAAACTTGAATAATTTATGCAAATTATATGCTCAGAACAAGTTGTGGTACAGTACAAAAAGCAAAAATCACTGTAGCAATAAGAAAGCATGTAATTTTAGTAACTACACTGCTTTATATTTTATACCTAGGTGTTTTATGTCTGAGTATGTTACTTTTTCATGTGTCTTAAGATTACCTGTACAATTTGTACAAAGTCTAAAATTACAGTTGTAATAACAGATCTAGTACAGTGTTAGCCTATATTACTCACCTCCCCCTCCCAACCTGTCTTCTCTCCTTTTTCCCCCACACCCACTCCCCCAGTTTATTTCAACACACAATTAGTACTATGTGTTACTAAATCTGTTACCCATCGCAGAAGCAATGGTAAAAAGCACTGTTGTGATTCTGTTTCAGTGAAGATATGGCTATGTCTGATGAAAGAATGTTAAGTAAATGAGAGCCACTGAAAAAAGAATAGGTGATTTAACATTTGGGAGAAGTACAGATCTACACAATCTAGAAGTTTTAAATTTGCAACTTTTCTGATCACCAGTACATTCTGAATCAAACCACAGCCTTGGCATCCAAAATTTGGGAAATTATGCTCTTCAGCCAGTGAAATACTTTTGAAATGTGGTTGCTGTTGAAGTGTAGTAAACAGTGACCGATATGCACACAGCAAAATCTTGTGAACAGAAATGTGATTTTTTTTTTTCTCTTTCTTGTTGACTGAGGTATAAGCGTTGGCTCAAGCACTGGGGAGAACACCCCTGCTCCAATCTATGGGATCTTTTATATCTGCAGGGGAATAAAGTTATTTTTGAATTAGCTAATTCCCCTCACTAACTGCCAACCAGGTATACTAAAACTAATTGCAGTGAGCTAGCCTGTTGAGACCAATTAACTTGACACTAACCAAAATGTTGCCTATTTTTGTCTGCATGGTTCAACACCATTCGGGTAATATATTTACTTTAAACCAAAGGGAGACAGAAATGATCTCCCTCAGATGTTTAAGTAAGCACAATTTTCATTGGATGCAGGCCAACTGTGATTTTTATTTTAAATGAAAGTTCATCTTTAGGCCTCTGGTAGAAGACGTGGTGAAATACGACTTTATATGTTCAAGGCACGTAAATCAGTAAGCCAGTGGTGTGTGATGGGATGTTGGTTAGTAATGAGATTTCCAGATTCAGAACAGAAAAAAGGGGAATGATGATCTTTTGGGTCTGGCTAATTCTGTACTAGTCTCACTCTGTAGGTCCTGTGTGTAGATTCTCTAGCTGATCATGAATCATTTCGGAGCAAGGTTAATTTGGTCAGTTCCAGTGCCCGCTATGGATGATTGAGGAAGGTTCAGTCCAGAGTTCCCCTGAACTTCAACTGCTCTGAAAGAGCCAAGTAGGCTCCCTTGACAGTTTAGTGAATACATTTGTCATGTGGTTAAGTTGCCAGTTTCACCCCTTGTCTGTGATGCTTCCAGACTCACGTGGGCAATAAATACATTTCTCAGCTCAGAGTGCATATGGGAAGAATAAACTCAGGTTCCCATTCTTGATGAATGTGAGATAATATATTTTGATAGGAAGAATAGCGAGGTCATTTACTACTTGGAAGGTGCAAGTCTAAATGGTGATGGGGGAACAAAGGGAACCTCAGAGGGCAAATACATGAGTCACTAAAAGTTGTGCCACTGGTTGGTAAGGCCATAAAGTAAACTAACAGTATTTCTAGAGGGATAGAATTGAAAAAACTAGGAAAGTTATGCTATGTTACACCACACTTCAGTTCTGTTCAGATATTACTAAAAGAATAGGGAGACATGGAGAGGGTTTAGGGAAGGTTTATGAAAATGATACCATAAATGTATGGTTATACATGTCAGAAAAGGATGACCGGCTGTAGGTCTCCTCCCATAATAAAAGGCTAAAAGGCGATCTTCATAGAGCTCTTCAAAATTATGAATTACATTGATCGAGTGACTTAAAGGGAGAATGTTTCCTCTTGTTAGAGCATAACAAGAGGTCAAAGTTAGTCATCAAGAAATACTATAGGAGATTCAGAAGAATCTTCATGCAAGTCATGTTGAGAATGTGGAACACTACCGTGGAAAGAGTGGAGCAAATAGTCTAGGTGTATTTAAAGGGAAACGAGATAAACATATCAGGGAGAAGGGAATTGGTGGTTATGATGGTAGATTTAGATGAGGAAAAATGGGAGGAGGTTTGATTAGATGCTGGCATGGCTAGTTGGACTGAATGGCATGTTTGTGCTACATTTCCTACATAATGACAATGAGTCTGTGGCCTACAAACTGAAAAGTGACATATGAGGAAAATATACTAGACTTCATGTCTCAATAGCTGAGTATTCCTTTAGACATTGCATGTGAAGAATATTCACTGGCGTGTTTGTATCATTGATTGAACTGCATCCAAACATAATTCATTGCCTTCTAAAAGAGGTTAGAGGAGAGAATTGGCAGGTCAATAAAATTGAAATCCCACACATTAATGTTTCATCTGGAGTAAATTGTGGTGTTAGTTATATAATCTAGCATCCTAATCAATGTTCATTTGTCTGAGGGCTGTAGTGACAGTGCCACCTCATCACAATCTACTTCCCTGGATCAGAAAAGGTGACCCCATTATTGGACTTAAATTTTCAAGGCTGAAACTTGGTTTCCAATGTCATCAGGACCAGTGTTTGATTCAGGTTTGAAGAAGAAACTTTGCTGGAATATGCCAAATAAATTCTTCACATGATTTTGGCTATTTTAGCAGAGTGCTTTTGGAAAAATTCAAACAGAGCTTACTCTAAACCTATAACTTTTGCTATTTAACTAACCAGCTGTGTGAGCTACCCAAGAAAAGCTTTCAGTTGTCGTAATTTTCAAGCGCCTCTCTCCATACTCATCATTTAACAGACCGTGAGGCAGTAACTCTCTCTAAACCATTCTAACCCTCTCCAAGTCGTTGTCATTTCTGAGTTGGCACGGTTTCTGTCATGCTGGTAGGTAATGAAATTTGTTGCAGTTACAGACAAGGATCACCCTGATTTGAGTGTTAGCTCTATTCTCTCCACGGATACTGTCAGACCCACTGAGATTTTCCACCATGTTCTGTTTTTGTTTCTGATTCCAGCATCTGCAGTATTTTGCCTTTAACAGCATATTCATATCTGTATCACTACCACTTCAAAGGATTTTTCAGATTGATGAATGATCAACAGAGAAATGATCAATGATCATTCGGGAGGAAAGTTTTATCCCTGGATAAGAGGATGAATTTGGCACCAATGGGCTGATCATTGATCAATGGGCTGTGTGTAGTAAATGCACAGATTCTAGAGACTGGTAATGATGATGACTCCAATTAAACCTACAAGCAAGCAGTTTACAATGGTAAGCTTAAGTAGGTTTGCCTTCTGAAAAGAAAGACATACTCAAATTTATTTAACATTTTCATAACCTTAGTATGTTCCAAAATGCTTTGCAACCAATTCAGAAGTGTCATTACAGTTGTAAGAAACACAGCAAAGTCTGTGAAACAACAATGTGATAATGACTGGGTAAACTTCTTTTGGTATTGGTTGAGGAGTAGGTATTGGTGAGAAGTTCCTTCTCCTGCATTCATTTGAGGGCAGATGGAGCTCAGTTTAATGTGTCACCTAAAAGACAGAATCTTTGACAGCGGAGCACTTCAGTATTACACTAGACTATTAGTTTAAGTTTTAGCGCTTTATAGTTATGATGAGTTGAGTAGAAAAGTGTAAACTTGAGTAGAGGCAATCAAAATCTTTAAAATAATGGAAAGGTTGCACAAACACAATGTGAGTAGGTTATTCAGCACAGTTTAGAAGGACTAGGGGTACCAGTTACAAAAACAGGTTAGACAGCAGAAGGGATCCTTCTTGTGAGGGATCCTCTTGGGACAAGTGATCATAGTATGGTTGAATTTTTGATGCAGATGGAGGATGAGAAAGTAGGGTCCTGAACCTGTGTCCTCTGTTTGAACAGAGCGGAGTACAATAGGATGAGAGCGGAATTGGCAAATGTAGATTGGGGGCGCAGATTGGTTGGTAGGACGGCTGGAGAACAGTGGAGGGTTTTTAAAGAGATCTTTTTCGGTACTCAGTAGAAATGTATTCTGATGGTAAAGAAGGAATGTAGGAGAAGGGATAACCAGCCGTGGTTATCTAAGGAAATAAAGAAGAGTATTAATTTAAAAGCTGATGCGTTCAGAGTGGCTAAAAGTAGTGGGCAATTAGAAGATTGGGAAAAATTTAAAAATCAACAAAGAATGACTAAGAAGGTGATAAAGAAAGGAAAGATAGACTATGAAGCTAAACTAGCACTAAATATAAAAAAGGACAGTAGAAGTTTTTACAAATACATAAAGAGGAGGAGGCTGGCTAGAGTGAATGTTGGGCCCTTAGAGGATGAGAGGGGGGATTTAGTGGCGGGAGATGACGAAATGGCTGAGGCTTTAAATCAGTTTTTTGCCTCGGTCTTCACGGAGGAGGACACGAATGGTTTGCCGGATCTTAAAGATAGAAGGATAGTAGGAGTTGAGGGCCTGAATGCGATTACGGTCACTAGAGAGGTAGCGCTTGATAGACTAATGGGACTAAAGGTGGACAAGTCCCCAGGACCGGATGGAATGCATCCCAGGGTTCTGAAAGAAATGGCAGAGGTGATAGTGGATGCCTTAGTAATTATTTACCAAAATTCACTGGATTCCGGGTAAGTGCGGTAAGATTGGAAAACGGCTAATGTTACGCCGCTGTTTAAAAAAGGTAGCAGACAAAAGGCAGGGAATTATAGGCTGGTTAGTTTAACATCTGTAGTTGGAAAAATGCTTGAATCCGTCATCAAAGAAGAAATAGCGAGGCACCTAGAAAAGAATGGTTTGATCGAGCAGACGCAGCACGGATTCGTTAAGGGGAAGTCGTGTTTGACAAATTTATTGGATTTCTATGAGGATGTGACTAGTGCGGTAGACAGAGGGGAACCGGTGGATGTGTTTTTAGATTTCCAAAAGGTGTTTGATAAGGCGCCTCACAAAAGGTTACTACAGAAGGTTAGGGTGCACGGAGTTGGGGGTAAGGTGTTAGTGTGGATAGAGGATTGGCTGTCGGGAGCACAGAGTTGGTATCAATAGGTGCTATTCTGATTGGCGGTTGGTGACTAGTGGAGTGCCGCAGGGATCGGTGCTGGGGCCACAGCTATTTGCCATTTATATAGACGATCTGGAGGAGGGGGCTGAGTGTAGGGTGACGAAATTTGCTGATGACGCAAAGATGAGTGGAAAAGCAAATTGCGTGCAGGGTGTGGAAAGTCTGCAGAGAGATCTGGATAGGCTGGGCGAGGACCTGGCAGCTGGTATGTAATATTAGCAAGTGTAGTTATCCACTTTGGCAGAAATAATAATAGGAGGGATAATTATTTAAACGGCGAAAAGCTGCAGCATGCTACGGTGCAGAGGGACCTGGGGGTCCTTGTGTACAAGTCACAAAAACCCAGTCTGCAGGTGCAGCAGGTGATCGAGAAGGCAAATGGAACGTTGGCCTTTATAGCGAGGGGGATAGAATATAAAAGTAGGGAGGTTTTGCTGCAACTGTACAGGGTACTGGTGAGGATGCAGCTGGAGTACTGTGTGCAGTTTTGGTCGCCGCACTTGAGGAAGGATATATTGGCCTTGGAGGGAGTGCAGAGGAGGTTCACTAGGCTGATACTGGAGATGAGGGGGTTGGACTATGAAGAGAGACTAAATAGACTAGGTCTGTACTCGTTGGAGTTTAGAAGGATGAGGGGGGAAATCTTATAGAGACGTATAAGATAATGAAGGGGATGGATAGGGTAGAGGTAGAGAGATTCTTCCCACTTAGAAAGGATAGTAGGACTAGAGGGCACAGCCTCAAGATAAGGGGGGGTGCAGTTTAGATCAGAGTTGAGGAGGAACTTCTTCACTCAAAGGGTGGTGAATCTCTGGAATTCTCTGCCCGTTGAAGTGGTGGAGGCTACCTCACTGAATATATTTAAGTCAGGGGTAGGTAGGTTTTTGATAGACAAGGGAATTAAGGGTTATGGGGAGAGAGCGGGAAAGTGGAACTGAGCCACTTCAGATCAGCCATGATCTTATTGAATGGCAGGGCAGGCTCGAAGGGCTAGATGGCCTACGCCTGCTCCTATTTCTTATGTTTTTATGTTCTTAGGAGATAATAGTTTCGCCCTCAGTTACCAGTATGTGCAGTTAGTCACATTTTCTAATTCATTTGCATGGCACGTGTATCATTGACAATGTCAGTATTATTTGCTCATCCTTAATTGTCCTTGAGAAAGTGAACCACTGCAGTCTGCATGAAAGCATTCCCAATAGTTCTGTTTGGGGTTTTGACCCAGCAACAGTGGAAGAACACCAATACAATAGTTCTAAGTCAGGGTGGCATGTGACTTGAAGGGAAATTTTCAGTTGATGGTGCTCTTGAGTTTGTTGCGTTTGTCATTTTACATGGTAGAAGTCACATGATTGGGAATGCTGCGAAAAGGCCTTGGTGAGTTGCTGCAGTGCATCTTATGGATGGTACCAGTCAAGCAGACTGCTTTGACCTGGATTGTGTCATTGAGTGTTGTTGGAGCAGCACTCATCCATGAAAGTGAAGAGTATCCCATTTGACTGTTAACTTGTGACTTCCAGTTTGTAAAAGCTTTGGATGGCAAGAGGTGAGTCACCATGAAAAACACAGTTTCTGACAGAACTACAGTCTGTGACTGGTCTAATTAAGGTTTTGGTCACTACTGACCCCCTTGCCCAGATGTTGATGGTGGGGAATTTAGCAATGTAATGCATTTTATGTCAAGGTGAGGTGGTTAGATTTTCTTTGTGGAGATGATCATTACTTTGCACATATGATGTAAATGTTAATTGCCACGTGTCAACATGTTGTTCAGGTCTTGCTATGTGCAGTTAAAGGCTGCTTCATTTATGATTTGTGAATGTTCCTGACTATACCATCATTGCAAACATCCCCTTCTAGTCTTATAAAGGAAGTTCAGTGATGAAGCAGCTGAACATGACTATGCCTTGGATAGTAACACCCGTACTCCCCAACCCCGCCAAAAAAGCTATTTTTTAACTCCCGACAATGTCCTGAGATTATTGGACTGCAACAACCATAACCATTTTCCTTTTGTCTAACTTCCACCAGTGGAGCATTCTCTGCCCATCGCGCCCCCCCCCACCCAATTCTCTCTCACTCAAATTTTGCTAGGATTCAATGCAATGTGAGACAGCACACACAGATCACCAAAGTTCCTTTAACATTTGGTCAGCTGTTCCCTTGACATCAAGGGCAGTCAATCACCTCACCTCTCAAATTTAGCTTTGCCTTTTGTATTTACATGTTGCACCTAGGATAGAGTCATGGAGATTTACTGCATGGAAACAGGCCCTTCGGCCCAACTTGAACATGCCATCCTTTAAAAACTCCTAGACTAATTCCAATTGCCTGCATTTGGCCCATATCCCTCTATACCCGTCGTACCCATGTAACTATCTAAATGCTTTTTGAGAGATAAAATTGTACCTGCCTCTACTACTATCTCTGGCAACTTGTTCCAGACACTCAGCACCCTCTGCGTGAAAAAATTGTCCCCTGGACAATTTTATATCTCTCCCCTCTCATCTTAAACTTACACCCTCTAGTTTTAGACTCCCCTACCTTTAGGAAAAGATATTCATTGTCTACCTTGTCTATGCCCTTCGTTATTTTATAGACCTCTATAAGATCACCCCTCAGCCTCCTACGCTTCAAAGGAAAAAGTCCCAGTCTATTCAGCCTCTCCTTATAACTCAATCCATCAAGTCTTTGCATATCAATACTCTTAAGGGTTCTGCCATTTATTGTATATTTCCTATCTGTATTTGACCTTCCAAAATGCATCACCTCATATTTAACTGGATTAAACTCCATCTGCCATCTGAGATTACAGATTTACAGTTCAGAACAGGCAAAAGCCATTCAGTCCTCCATATCTGCTCCAGCATTCAGTAAGAATTCTAATAGCCATATTATCTCTTGGATGTCCATTTTTGAGCTGCTAGACCTGTCCTGAATCTCTGCCCTTTAGCATCATGGTGGTGCCATACACTGTGAGGGGTGGGAGTATATCCTCAGTTCAAAAATGGTATTCACCATATGCACTGTGTGACAGTTACTCCTACCAGAATAGGTAACTGCAACATGTAAATTGGTGAGGACAATGTCTAGTAGGTTTTTCCCTTGTTGATTCTGCTACCACTTGCAGCAGGTGCAATCTGGCAAATAAGTATTTTAGGAATCTGCCAACTCAGCTAGTAGTGCTGCTACCAAGACATATTGGGTGCTAGGAATTAGAAACCTGTCCCAGAGTACGTGCGATGTGTATTCAAAGTGGAGCTCAACATGAGGCAGTACTGATTCATTAGCTGAGGGAGGGTGGTAGGTGGTAATTAGCAAAAGGTTTCCTTGCCCATGTGGGATCAGAGTCAGCATTACATTTAACTTCTCCCATGTATACCACTGTGCTGCCATGTCTGGTGGTGGTGGAGGAATTTGGTACTGGCTGAAAGGTATGATTCTGTCACACTCTTGCTTGACTAACTTGTGGGGCCAGTTCTTCCAATATTGACACTGGTCTCCAGATGCTATTGAGGAGGACTTCACAACTTGGATTCAGCTGGGTGATTCACATGG
Source organism: Carcharhinus amblyrhynchos (assembly GCF_965287045.1). Lineage (NCBI taxonomy): Eukaryota > Metazoa > Chordata > Chondrichthyes > Carcharhiniformes > Carcharhinidae > Carcharhinus > Carcharhinus amblyrhynchos. Next base: position 51,131,078 of record NC_137339.1, on the reverse strand, counting down.
TTGTAATCTTGGACATTCTTGTCAAGGTTTGCAACTGAATGGCTTGCAATGTCAGAGGACAGTGAAGAGCCAACTATGTTGCAGCTAGTTGCGGAGGGCAAATCTGCTGCACTTCAGCCAGAATGTTGCTGAGCCCTGTCCTCTGAACATAAGAACATAAGAAATAGGAGCAGGAGTAGGCCATCTAGCCCCTTGAGCCTGCCCCGCCATTCAATAAGATCATGGCTGATCTGTCGTGTCTCAGTTCCACGTTCCCACCCTCTCCCCATAACCCTTAATCCCCTTGCCTATCAAAAACCTATCAACCCGCGTCTTAAAAATATTTAGCGAGGTAGCCTCCACCACTTCAACGGGCAGAGAATTCCAGAGATTCACCACCCTTTGAGTGAAGAAGTTCCTCCTCAACTCCGTTCTAAACCACCCCCCCCTTTATCTTGAGGCTGTGCCCTCTAGTCCTACTGTCCTTTCTGAGCGGGAAGAGTCTCTCCACCTCTATCCTATCCATCCCATTCATCATCATATATGTTTCAATGCTATATCCATTTGCTGAAGTTTTTTGAGGCCACATGGAGTAAACCAAATTGGCTGAAGATGGGAGCCTGTAATGGTGAGGACTTGAGAGGAGGCCAAGATGGATCATCCTCTCAGTACATTGCAAAAACTGTATCTTTGTCTTTTGCATTCCTGAGCCGCATCCAGCTTTTTACTTTTGGGATGTTAACATCACTATCATCCCACTTTGATCAGAAGAACATTTTCAGTTTTTTCTCAAAGGCTTTTTCAAATCCAAATGTATTTCACTATTTAAGCTGTGAGCAATAAGGAGCCAACTGAATAAGGTTTTCTTGAGTTGATGAACAAATTTATTAACTGTTAATCTTGAGGGAAAAAAAGTAATAAAAATGTGACTGCAAGCATTTGGCCCTCATTAGATCATTCAGGCCTACAGACACGTGGGTATCAGAAATGAGAAGAGTTAAAATCCAATTTTAAATCCATAAAAGAAATCACAGTTCTAATAAACTGGTCCTTTAGTTGTTCTGAAGAAGCATAGTTTCTAAGTAAAATAAAGATGTGTTCTATTTCTCCTCTTAAAACAAACTTGACAAGCACCTAAAATGGCTGAATCTTTGTCTGTAACCCTCAAACAAAATAAGCTACTTGCTAGAAACTTGCAAATCATTATCTCTGAAGACGATGGGCTACATGAAGAGCAGTACAAAGGCCATCTACATTTCATAACCCAAGTTGGCCAACCAGAGTCTGTCCATCTGCTAAAATAAAGAATCCTACAACCTTCCCAATTCCTTATGGTTGAGACTTTCGACAATCTCTGGGACTTGGATGTGGAATATACATCCCTTATCAAAACCAGAGTGAAGAGATGGGAGTTATGGATCTCTAGCCAGTAGTATGCATAGTATTGCTTTGTTGCAAAGTCAGTCTGCCATTTTACCATCTAGCTAGCAGCATCACAGACAGGTATGCCCCTGGTCCTATCTGGACTGTTTCTGCTGGAAATTTTTACCATTATTTGCAAAACTGATTCATCTCTATCTCATTGTGTAAAGTCACACAACTGGAAAGAAAGAATTATCCTGCATCAGTTTTCAACCAATCAACTTTGGTGAAGGAATATCTCATTAGATTTTGATTCTGAACTCTGGAACCAACATGAAACATTGTTTCTTTTCTGTGATTTCTGTACAGTAAATATTTTTCCCTCTTTTACTGTATGAATGCAAAAGGGACAACATTGCCAACCTCCCATATTTTGAGTGTGTGCAAATTAATATTTTTCATCCTGTCTCATGTTTACTATAGGCTAGTAATAGAAATTGGATCGCAATAAAACAGTTTGGGGCATGTAGCTTTTGTAATGTGACAAAAAAAACAGATGGGTAAATGTAGCCTAACTAACCTTGACCAGTTTGCGGTAACCCTTTTAAACTCAGGTGTGTTGCACAGTGAAGTGGACAAAAGGGGACATGATTCAGGTGAAGGTCCAACACAACTTACTGAACACTTCGTCAAGGAAAAACAAAATTCAATATGTACATAGGACAACAGTCTCAACTCAAACAATCTCACATCTGCACTAGCTATCTACTAACATGCACTTCTGTGGATTTGCAAACCCTATCCACAGCTGTCTGTCACTATATTGAAACTATTTTTCTGAAAAGGCAGGTAAGACTCATTAAATAAGGGTGGGGCAGGCTGGTTCTGTGGTCTTTGATGTTTGGCTGATGTTTCAGGACCTACAATTGTCAATTTGGGCTTCCCTTCTAGTCTTGGGCTGGTTCTGGTCATTGGGTGTTTCACCGGGGTAGTCTTCTGGGTCTGGTCAGTCTGATGATGCTCGCGATGAGGTACAAGGAGCTGGAGATGCTGTACTGCTCAGATGCCGGACAAAGATGCTCTTGAGATGCTATTGAAGAAAGGCAGAGCAAGAGCTAGGTTTCTAGGTTGCTCCCTTCATGCCCTTGTCCAAGATTATGAGGCCTGTGCCCAATCCTCATCTCATTATGCTTCTGGTCTTCTAATGAGCTGGGTGCCATTGAGTCTGCATAGCATTCTTCTAACAGGGCGGCACAGTAGCACAGTGGTTAGCACCATTGCTTCGCAGCTCCAGGGATCTGGATTCGATTCCTGTGCAGAGTTTGCACATTCTCCCTGTGTCTGTGTGGGCTTCCTCTAGGTGCTCCGGTTTCCTCCCACAGTCCAAAGATGTGCAGATTAGGTGGATTGGCGATGCTAAATTGCCCCTTAATGTCCTGGGATGCATAGGTTAGCAGGTAAATATGTAGGAATACAGGAATAATATACTACTGGCCTCCCAACAGCCCACAGGAAGTTGAGGAATGGATATGTAAGAAGATTCTGGTAGGTGCAGAAAAAATAGGGTATTTGTAGTGGGAGACTTTAATTTCCCTGGTATAGACTGAAAATCGCTTTAGGGCTGGGGAACTGGATGGGGAGGAATTCATAAAATGGGTACGGGAAGGTTCTTTGGAACAATATGTGGATAGGCCAACCAGATAGGGGGCTATACTGGACCTAGTACTGGGGAATGATCCCTGTCAGGTCGTCAAAGTTTCAGTCAGGGAACGTGGCAAATAGTGACCACAATTCTGTAAATTTAGGATAGTAATGGAAAAAGATGAGTGTTGTCCTATGGGTAAGGTGCTAAATTGGGGGAAGGCTAACTACAGCCAGATTAGGCAGGATTTGGTGGCTGTTGATTGAGAGAGGCTGTTTGAGGGTAAATCCATATCTGGCATGTAGGAGTCTTTTAAGGAGCAGTTGATAAGGCTGCAGGTCAGGCATGTGCCTATAAAAAGGAAGGATAGGGAAGGTAAGATTCAAGAGTTGTGGATAACCAGGGAAATCGTGGGTCTAATCAACAAGAAAAAAGAGGCATACATAAGGTCCATGCAGCTAAAAACAGATGAAGCACTGGGGGAATACAGGAAAAGCAGAAAAGAGCTCAAACAGGGAATTAGAAGGGCAAAAAGGGGTCACGAAATGTCCTTGGCAGACAGGATTAAGGAGAATCCTAAGGCACTTGCATATGTTAGGAACAAGAGGGTTGTCAGGGAAAGGATTGGACCTCTAAGGGACAAAGGAGGGGAATTATGCTTAGAACCCAAAGAAGTAGGTGAGATCCTAAATGAATACTTTGCATATTCACAAAGAGAGGGACGTGTTGACTGGTAGTGTCTCGGAGAGATGCACTTACCTGTTAGAAAAAAATCGCAATTACAAGGAAGGAAGTGTTAGTTTTTTTGGGGGAAAAAAAATCCCCAGGGCCTGATGGCATCTATCCTAGACTGCTCAGGGAGACGAGGAATAGAATTGCTGGGTCTCTAACAGAAATCTTTGTCTTTTCATTGGACACAGGTGAGGTCCCAGAGGAGTGGAGGATAGCAAATGTGGTCCTGTTATTTAAGAAGGGTAGCAGGGATAACCTGGGTAATTATAGGCCAGTGAGCTTGACATCTGTGGTAGGGAAATTGTTGGAGAAGATTCTTAGGATATATGCGCGCTTAGAACAGAATAATCTCATTAGCGTTAGACAGCACGGTTTTGTAAGAGGGAGGTCATGTCTCACAAACTTGGTTGAGATTTTTTGAGGAGTTAACAAAAACGATTGATGAGGGAAGGGTCATGCATGTCGGCTATATGGATTTTAGTAAAGCATTTGGCATGGTCCCTCATGGCACGTGTAACATAAACAGGGCCTAGTTTTAAGGCTGATAAAATTGGATATCCTAAATTAAAGAATTAGGCATATTAGAAATCAAACACAGTCAAACCCCAGACAAGCCAGTTGTGCAATACACAAACTTGTCTGGGCCTGATTCATCAATCTACCCTGCACCCTACTGATAGTTAGCAGGAGATCATTACACCCCATTGAAATGCACCAGCCTATTGTTAGAAGCCCAGATCGGGCCAGACTTTCTGTCACCACAAGTTCCTGCAGTTGGCTTAATCTGATAACAGGTTACATGTAAGCAACAGCATGCAGATGGACACCTGGGGGTGGACCCTGGTGTTCTGTCTGACAGACATCAGCAAACCCATTGGGTATTGGAACCCTCTCCTGGGACCTCATTGGCCAGAAGCCAGATAAGTTCCTGGAAAGGCAAGCAGGCAGGGGATAAAGGAACACATTTTTCAGACACCAGCAGAGAAGACTCAATGAAGGAGGTGACCCTTGAACATTCGGAAGACTGACCAGAAAGGAACAAAGAAGCTGCCATTGAGACTTACCCTCGTGACGACAGACCAGAGGGACTCGGAGGATTGAGCCTGCAGTTTTAACCAAACCATCTTTGCGGGTAGAACATCTGATTTTGGGGTATCCTCTTGTTTAATGTGGGTAATTTGAGGAGTTAGTAGTGTTTTTCCTTTGTCCATCTTGCAAGTAAGGGCACTGGGGTAAAACATTGGAGTAAGGAAACTGGTCGAAAGCATCAGAGGTTTTAAAATTGCAACAGTGGCACCCTAGATGGGACTTTGATAAGAAGCAATACGTTGCTCTGAAGTTGAACCTTCAACCCAGTATTCTCCAACACTCTCTGAGCCTGAATTAAGAGGGCAGGTGCCCCACGTGATGGCCAGTCTTAAGTGAGTGAAGGACTAATACAGATTCGACCAGTAAATTGGGCCATAAACCTGGTGTCTGTAACCCAAGGTGGACAAACTGTGTAGTTAGAACTAGAACAGTCTAGGAAATTTGGGTAAAATCTACAGGAAGGAATTTAGTGAAAACCAGACCCCTACCCCCATCCCTTACCTATACTCAAGTGACAAATCCTAAAAGGAAATAATTATGGCCAGTCATGCTGAATGGAACGAAGTTCTCTGTTCATATTTGAACCATAAGTGGCCCAAATAGGTACAGTGGGGTGACGCCCCAAAACCGGATCTGGGATCTGAGGGAGAGAATTGTTGGAGTTGTGCCCATAAGGAAGTGGGTAAAAGGGCTCCCAAGCTTAGGAAGGCGATTGTTAGTTGTCTTGAATGGCTCCTTGGCAGAGAAGCAGAGATTATCCGGGTTAAATGGGACAGAGAGGCCCAGGTAACCCAACTAAAGCAGGACTTAATGAGTGCTACCACGCGCATACAACAATTAGAAGCGGAGGTAGACACACAAGAGGAAAGGAACCAAATCAATATGATACACATGAGCCAGTTCCAGGCTCAATGTGATAAAGTTTACCGCAAGGCACAGCGTACTGTCATTGAGAGAGAGGCTGCGCTGCAACAGGTAGAGGAATTTAAATGTTTTACACCAAGCAGTTAAAGCAAATACAGACGGCGCAACAGACCACTCCTGGGCCATCCGCAAAATGACTCGTGTGTGGGAACAGGAAGTCAGACAAAAGGACACCCCCAAGCCCACAAAACATGGAAAGATGAATCCAATCCACACAAACCCAGCCCCTGTTTGGCACAACGAAGGGGGAGGTGGAAACAGGGGACAGGGAAATTCACCCCCATATACCCCCGCCAATCATTGATACAGAAGACTGCAGCCTCGTGCAGAACCCTGATATGTTCCCAACCCCAGGTACAGGGAACAAGATAGAACCAACCCCAGTTAGGCACCCCCCACAGCACAGTGTTATAACTGTGGGCAACCCAATCATTTTGCCCAAGATTGCAGGGTACCAAGTTTCAGGGGACCAGCAAACCCTGCACACCCATACAGTCTTGCTGATCGCTGACACAGGGAACCACAAGACATAGGCCCAACCCCCCGACACTGAGAATGATATACAACTGAGCCCAGAGGCTCTTGCCCACAAGTACAGTGTTATACCTGCGGGCAATCCAACCATTTTGCCCAGAACTGTAGGGCATCACCCAACTACCCTACATGACCATCTCAGCAATTTCCTGATGATGGACCCCAACCCATTCTCCTCGAAGGACTGGCCCGACAAGCAGCTACAACCCCCTCCCAGTATCCCCCGGACCAGCACATACACTCACGGTTCCCGCCCCAATTTACAGAGCTTCAGGAATAAAACCCCAGTCCAGGGGGCCCCGACGAAAAGGATGGGGAACCTACAAATCTTACCCCGTATGGCACCCCTGGTATCAGGACTCCCAGAACTGTTTGATCCGGCACTCACTACCAGAGGTGGTAATGCACTACAGCACAAACAGGCCCTTCGGCCCACAAGTAATGCAGGGGGTTTCTGGCAGCCAAAATCTGCCCACGTAGGTTCCCTTCACTAAGGAAGAATCAGGACATCACAGATTGTAAATAGTTTTATCTGTCCACTCCACGCATCACCCAATTGAAGAGGGCTTCTTATCTGCCCACATTACCCTGCGCCATAATTTTCCCACACAGCACATTTGGTTGTGGTTTAAGGAATCTATTGTTACCCTGTGCCATAGTCCTCCAATAACAAGGACACTTGCCACATACCCAATATTTATTTTCACGCTCTGCAAACTCCTTACCCCCACTCAATCCCATTAAACACTGATTGCCAACCAACCCTTTATATGACACTATTGGACCTTTATTATTCATTTACTTATTTCTTTGTTTTTTTTAAGAAAGAGGGGAGTCATATGACACTCTTGTAATGAAATTGAAAAGAGAATCAGGTATTAATAAGAATTAGTAAATGCTACCTTGATCTTCTCTGCTATCTGGGACTCCTCGTCTCAGACCGAACCACAGATACCACCTCAACCAAAGACCAGAAGATCAGCCTACGATACCCCGGATATATGTGTTTCGCCCCACCAGATGCAGGCAAATGTGAGGATGGCATCCTATGGGTACACCCAATAAGAGTACCACCTATGGGTGTAATAACCAAAGTGTGGTGTACAGGAAAGATCATGGGAGCTCTGATTACTGCTCCCTAAAGACGACCCTCACTCGTGATTGGTGGGTGTACACTAACCATGGGTGCATGGAGCTGGCCTGTCTAGCCTATGGTCCAGAAAAAGGGCTGGAATTAGGAAAGAAGTGCCCCAGTAAGGTTATTCAAAACGAGTATATCTACTATGAAATTAAGAATGGGTTAAGACCAACTGTTAGCACACCCATCCCCACTTGTCCAAAACCACCCCAGGGCCCCAAAATGGGTTGATACTAAAACATACAGGGAAAATATTATTTTACAACACACACTACGAATTGGTACCAGCAGTGGTAGATTTAGCTGGAACACAATTACCAGACTGGTGTCCCTCCCCACTTAGAAAATTGTATCTCCATTTGACCCAGAGGCTGCTAAGCCAAAAAACTGGGAAGCACGCGGGGCAAGAGATGCCCAGGTCAAAGGGGCGCAAGACGAGGGAAATCCTGAACGATCTGGCGACTGCGTATGGAGCAGGAGTATCCACCATTAATGCACTGGATCTGGTTGATTTGAATAATAAGCTCAGAGACCTAACCCGACAAGTTAAACAGACCTTGGACAGCTTAAATGAAAATTCTTGGCAAGATGCCAAAGGAGATTGGCTGAGGACAGGGCTGGTAACCTTATGGTTACTGTACTAGAAGGACATGCCTAAACTATTAATCAGATCGCCCAAGAGAGGGTGGAAGATGATGTCAGCCAACAGAACCGAACCCTATGGAGCATCTATGGGCAATGGATGGTTGAGCAGTTAAGAGAGAATCTCAACCAGGTTAGCAGGATCAGTGATGAACAGACTGAACATTTGTACCAGGGAAAAAGACACCCCAATGTCATTAACTGCCAATTACGGCAACTGACCAAGGTCTAGTCTAACGATAGTTATAGAGGAACCCCAAGGACTGCACTAGGAATGGTGTTGGGGATCCCAATAATTTTAAAAGATAACGTCGGGTTGAGACTTCTCAAAGCCGAAAATACAGGGATCATTAAAGGAGGGATGTGGATGGGATACTAGGGAACTCTACTGTATGTGGTTGAGAAAGGAGGGAAGCTCATAAACACCAGTTTGGAGAAATGTGAACACACAGACAAAATGGTAGTGTGCCCATATCCAGTATATGAAAATGAACAAGCCTTGTGTGGATTCAAAACAACCACAGACCTAAATTGTACATTGGAAATCTGAAATTTGGAAAGAGATGTCACCTGGGTGGCTTACAGTAGGAAGGGACAATATTGTATTACATCCTTGCTAGAAAATTACCAGTATGGGGCAGTCATTTGTAACATCTACAACACTACCTTTTGCATTAAACCACAGATTCCCACCAGGATAGGATTAACTGAGATGGTAGACATACACAGAAGAGAGAAAACACTAATAAATGCTAGTGAGAAATTGATACCAAGCTTGGGCGACTATTTTGAAAATTTTGATACTGGGATAACACTTCCTCCCAAGAAACTTCAACAAATTTGGACACAATTGATCACAGCACACAAGACCTTTGTCAAAGTGGTGCAACAGACAGGGGAAATAGAAAAGAACATTAGAGAGATTAGAGTCACTACATGGTGGGAGGACCTCTGGGATTGGGGTTCAGATGTCCAAATCCACCCATGGGTCCGCATTCTGTCACACCTGGCTGTAATAGGAATCCTCCTTATGGCAGTGTACCTAACCACCCTCACATTTAAATTCGCTCGATGGAAGAAGGAATTTCTGCAAAACTTGGACTCGGCAAAGGCCATCTGACATCGGGAGAGGCTCTACAATCAAGAACCTTGATACTTTCCCATCTGTATTCAATGTGTACAGTCACTTGTCATTTTGTACTGTTTAATGCATTGTTGCGTATATATCCAATTGATGTATTGTTTCTTTTTTTTAATTATTTTACTTCATTTAAATTTGTTGGTACTACTGTGGGTTAGGGATGATATTATCAATCCCAGATTTGGGGTACTTGCTTACTGAGATGGTTTGGTGAGAATTGTGTGATCCGGTTCACTGATGCTCACTGGATCAAGAGGAGGGAATGTAATATAAACAGGGCCTAGTTTTAAGGCTGATAAAATTGGATATCCTAAATTAAAGAATTGGGCATATTAAAAATCAAACACAGTCAAACCTCAGGCAGGTCAGTTGTACAATACACAAATCTGTCTGAGCCTGACTCATCAATCTACCCTGCACCCTACTGATAGTTAGCAGGAGATCATTGAACCCCATTGAAATGCACCAGCCTATTGTTAGAAGCCCAGATCGGGCCAGACGTTCTGTCACCACAAGTTCCTGCAGTTGGCTTAATCTGATAACAGGTTACATGTAAGCAACAGCATGGAGATGGACACCTGTGGGTGGACCCTGGTGTTCTGTCTGACAGACATCAAGAAACCCACTGGGTATTGGAACCCCTTCCTGGGACCTCATTGGCCGGAAGCCAGAGAAGTTTCTGGAAAGGCAAGCAGGCAGGGGATAAAGGAACACATTTTTCAGACACAGCGGAGAAGACTCGATGAAGGAGGTGACCCTTGACCATTCGGAAGACTGACCAGAGAAGGAAGGTAGGAAGGAAGAAGCTGCCATTGAGACTTACCTTCGTGACGACAGACCAGAGGGACTCGGAGAATTGAGCCTGCAGTTTTAACCAAACCATCTTTGCAGGTAGAACATCTGATTTTGGGGTATCCTCTTGTTTTATGTGGGTAATTGAAGGGTTAGTAGTGTTATTGTTAACAAACTTGTTGAACCTTTACTTGTGTTTGTCCTTTGTCCATCTTGCAAGTAAGGGCACTGGAGTAAGCAAACATTGGAGTAAGCAAACTGATTGAAAGTATCAGAGGTTTTAAAATTGCAACACAGGCTGGTGCAAAAGGTTAAATCTCACGGGATAAAAGGTGAGCTAGCTAGATGGGTGGAGAACTGGCTTGGCCATAGAAGACAGAGGGTAGCAGTGGTGGGGTCTTTTTCCGATTGGAGGTCTGTGACTAGTGGTGTTCACAGTAAAAAATCTGACAACACCAGGTTTCAGTCCAACCAATTTATTTGATAGTAAACTCACAAGCTTTCGGGGTTAGCCCCGTCGTCAGGTGAATGGAGAGTTCTGGCCTCAGACAGAGCATATAAAGCACAGACAGTTTACAGATTACTGATTAGAATGCAAATCTTTACACCTAACCTGCTGTTCAAGTCTTAAAGTGGCCGACAATGTGTGTGGAAGGAGCACTGATCACAGGTTAAAGAGATGTGTATTGTCTCCAGACAGTACAGTGAGTGAGGTTTTGCAAACCCAGGCAAGTCACGGGGGTTACAGATAGTGCGACAGGAACCCAAGATCCCTGTTGAGACCGTCCTCATGTGTGCAGAATTTGGCAATCAGTCTCTGCTCAGCGACTCTGCGCTGTCATGTGTCGTGAAGGCCGCCTTGGAGAATGCTTACCCGAAGGTCAAAGGCTGAATGCCCGTGACCACTGAAGTGTTCGCCAACAGGAAGGGAACAGTCTTGCCTGGTGATTGTTGAGCGATGTTCATTCATCCATTATCGTAGCGTCTGCATGGTCTCCCCAATGTACCATGCTTCGGGACATCCTTTCCTGCAAAGTATCAGGTAGACAATGTTGGCCGAGTTGCAAGAGTATTTACCGTGTACCTGGTGGATGGTATTCTCACGTGTGATGATGGCATCCATGTCGATGATCCGGCATGTCTTGCAGAGGTTGCTGTGGCAGGGTTGTGTGGTGTTGTGGTCACTGTTCTCCTGAAGACTGGGTAGTTTGCTGCGAACAATGGTCTGTTTGAGGTTGTGTGGTTGTCTGAAAGCAAGAAGTGGGGGTGTGGGGATGGCCCTGGCAAGATGTTCGTCTTCATCAATGATATGTTGAAGACTCCGGAGAAGATGTCGTAGCTTCTCCGCTCCAGGGAAGTACTGGACGACGAAGGGTACTCTGTCCACTGTGTCCTGTGTTTGTCTTCTGAGGAGATCGGTGCGGTTTTTCGCTGTGGTGCATCGGAACTGTCGATCTATGAGTCGAGCGCCATATCCTGTTCTTATGAGGGCATCTTTCAGTGTCTGGAGGTGTCTGTCACGATCCTCCTCATCTGAGCAAATCCTGTGTATACAGAGGGCTTGTCCATAGGGGATGGCTTCATTAACATGTTTAGGGTGGAAGCTGGAGAAGTGGAGCATTGTGAGATTGTCTGTGCGCTTGCGGTACAGTGAGGTGCTGAGGTGACCATCCTTAATGGAGATGCATGTGTCCAAGAATGCAACTGATTCTGGGGAATAGTCCATGGTGAGTCTGATAGTGGGGTGGAATTTGTTGATATCATCATATAGTTGTTTCATTGATTGTTCACATGAGGCCAAAGGAAGAAAATGTCATTGATGTATCTAGTGTATAGCATCGGTTGAAGATTCTGTGCAGTGAAGAAGTCTTGTTCGAACCTGTGCATGAAGATGTTGGCATATTGAGGTGCAAATTTGGTCCCTGTGGCTGTTCCGTGTGTCTGGATGAAAAACTGGTTGTTGAAGGTGAAGACATTGTGGTCCAGGATAAAGCGGATGAGTTGTAAAATTGCATCTGGAAACTGGCAGTTGTCAGCATTGAGTACTGAGGCAGTCGCAGCAATGCCATCGTTGTGGGGGATGTTGGTGTAGAGCGCTGAGACATCCATTGTGACGAGGAGTGTCCCTGGTTCAACTGCTCCACGTGTGCTGAGTTTCTGTAGGAAGTCCGTAGTGTCGCGACAAAAGCTGGGGGTTCTTTGTACAATGGGTTTCAGGATGCCCTCGACGTAGCCAGAGAGGTTCTCACACAGAGTCCCATTGCCCGATACGATGGGACGACCAGGTGTGTTTGTCTTGTGTATCTTTGGGAGGCAGTAGACTGGCATCCAGGCAAGACTGTTCCCTTCCTGTTGGCGAACACTTCAGTGGTCACGGGCATTCAGCCTCTGACCTTCAGGTAAGCATTCTCCAAGGCGGCCTTCACGACACACGACAGCGCAGAGTCGCTGAGCAGAGACTGATTGCCAAGTTCCGCACACATGAAGACGGTCTCAACAGGGATCTTGGGTTCATGTCACACTATCTGTAACCCCCGTGACTTGTCTGGGTTTGCAAAACCTCACTCACTGTGCTGTCTGGAGACAATAAACATCTCTCTAACCTGTGATCGGTCCTCCTTCCACACACATTGTCGGCCACTTTAAGACTTGAACAGCAGGTTAGGTGTAAAGATTTGCATTCTAATCAGTAATCTGTAAACTGTCTGTGCTTCATATGCTCTGTCTGAGGCCAGAACTCTCCATTGAATTTAGGAGTCGTAGCGTTATGTTGCAACTGTACACAACTCTGGTGCGGCCGCACTTGGAGTATTGTGTGCAGTTCTGGTCCCCACATTACAGGAAGGATGTGGAGGCTTTGGAGAGGGTGCAGAGGAGGTTTACCAGGATGTTGCCTGGTATGGAGGGGAGATCCTATGAGGAGAGGCTGAGGGATTTGGGGCTGTTTTCGCTGGAAAGAAGGCGGCTAAGAGGGGATCTTATTGAAACATATAAGATGATTAGAGGTTTAGATAGGGTGGATAGTGATAGCCTTTTTCCTCTGATGGAAAAATCTAGCACAAGGGGGCATGGCTTTAAACTAAGGGGGGGTAGTTATAGGACAGATGTCAGGGGTAGGTTCTTTACCCAGAGGGTGGTGAGGGATTGGAATGCCCTGCCTGCTGCAGTTGTAAATGCGCCTAGTTTGGGGGCATTTAAGAGGTCTGTGGACAGGTTTATGGACGAAAAGGGATTGGTTTAGGTTAGTGGGTCATTGTTGTTGTTGTATTTTTTTAACTGGTCGGCGCAACATCGTGGGCCGAAGGGCCTGTTCTGCGCTGTAATGTTCTATGTTCTATATTCACCTGACGAAGGGGCTAACCCCGAAAGCTTGTGAATTTACTATCAAATAAATTGGTTGGACTGAAACCTGGTGTTGTCAGACTTTTTACTGTGTTTACCCCAGTCCATCGCTGGCATATCCACATCATGACTAGTGGTGTTCCACAGGGGTCTGTACTGGGACCTCTGCTGTTTGTGATATATATAAATGATTTGGAAGAAGATGTAGCTGGTGTGATCAGTAAGTTTGCGGACAACACGAAGATTGCTGGACTTGCAGATAGTGATAAATATTGTCAGAGAATACAGCAGGATATAGACTGGAAAATTGGGAGGAGAAATGGCAGATGGAATTTAATCCAGATGCAAAGTTTTGCATTTCGGTAGATCTAATGTAGGGGGGAGCTATACAATAAATGGCAGAACCATCAGGAGTATAGACACACAGAGGGACCTGGGTGTGCAAGTCCACAGATCCCTAAATGTGGCAGCACAGATGAAGAGGGTGGTGAAGAAGGCATATGGCATGTTTGCCTTTATTGGACTGGGCACAGAGTATAAAAGTTGGCATATGATGTTGCAGTTACATAGAACGTAGGTTAGGCCACATCTGGAATACTGCGTCCAGTTCTGGTCGCCGCACTACCAGAAGGACGTAGAGGCTTTGGAGAGAGTACAGAAAAGGTTTACCAGGATATTGCCTGGTATGGAGGGTCTTAGCTATGAGGAGAGATTGGGCAAACTGGGGTTGTTCTCCCTGGAAAGACAGAGGATGGGGGGTGACCTAATAGAGGTGTATAAAATTGTGAGGGGCATAGATAGGGTGAACAGTGGGAAGCTTTTTCCCAGGTCAGAGGTGATGAACACAAGGGGTCACAAGTTCAAGATAAGGGGGACAAGGTTCAATGCAGATGTCAGGGGGATGCATTTTACACAGAGGGTGGTGGGGGCCTGGAATGCACTGCCAAGCAAGGTGGCTGAGGTGGACACGTTGGGATCGTTTCAGACGTATCCAGATAGCCACATGAACAGACTGGGAATTGAGGGATACAAACAAATGGTCTAGTTGGGCACATGAGCGGCGCAGGCTTGGAGGGCCGAAGGGCCTGTTCCTGTGCTGTTCTTTGTTTGTTCTTTGTTCTTGATAGAGCCTGGGTGGGATTGTTGTCGGTGCAGACTCGATGGGCCAAATGGCATCTCTCTGCACTGTAGGGTTTCTATGGTTAAAGATTCACTGGAAGTGTAAACAATGGTTTGTCCTGAAACAATGTGGCTATTAGATCCTGGCCAGGCAGTTCTAGACCTATCTGGTTTTGATGGCAACTTGATTGTCCAAGGTCTGGCTGTATAAAAACTGACTATTCCAGCTCTGTAGTTTGCCAATTGTAGAGTCCAGTTAGGTTTAAACTTAGCTTCCACATTTCACATTTTTGTCCATGCTCATGAAAAAATGCCATAGAGCTTTACAGCATGGAAACAGGTTCTTCGGTCCAACTTGTCCATGCCACCGTTTTTTTAAACAACTAAGCTAGTCCCAATTGCCTGCCCATACCCCTCTACCCATTTTACCCATGTAACTGTCTAAATGCTTTTTAAAAGGCAGAATTGTACCCATCTGGCAGCTTGTTTCAGACACCACTCTGTGCGAAAAAATTGCCCCTCTGGACCCTTTGTATGTCTCACCTTAAACCTAAGCCCTCTAGTTTTTGGGAAAAGATGTTGACTATCTAGCTGATCTATGCCATTCATTATTTTACAGATCGCTATAAGATCACCCCTAAGCCCCCTAGCCCAAGGAGAAAAAAGCCCCAGTCTATCCAGCCTCTCCTTATAACTCAAATATCAATTCCCAGTCGCATCCATGGAAATATTCTCTGCACTCTTTCCAGTTTAATAATATCCTTTCTGTAATAAGGTGACCAGAACTATACACAGTATTGTAAGTGTGGCCTTACCAATGTCTTCAGCAAGACATCCCAATTCCTGTATTCAATGTTCTGACCAATGAAATCATGCCAAATGCCTTCTTCACCATCCTCTTCACCCGTAAGTCCATTTTCAAGGAGCTATGAACCTATATCCCTAGATCTCTTTGTTCTATAACTCTCCCCAACTCCCTGCCATTCCCTGGTTCGATCTACCAAAATGCATCACTTCGCATTTACCTAAATTAAGCTCCATCTACCATTCACCAGCCCACTGGCTCAGTTGATCAAGGCATCCAGCTTGGGAAAAACCTCTACAACTACCCTCTGTCGTCTATCATCAAGCTAATTTTGTATCCATTTGGCTATCTCGCCTGAATCCTGTGAGATTTCTTATGCAACAACCTACCATGTGGTACCATGTCAAAAGCCTTGCTAAAGTCCATGTAGACGACATCAAATGCACTGCCCTCATCTACTTCTTGGTTACCCCATCAAAAAACTCAGTCAAATTTGTGAGACATGATTTTCCACACTCAAAGCTATGCTGACTATCCCTAATCAGTCCTTGCCCCTCTAAATGCTGTAGATCCTGTCTCTGAATACTTCCAACAACTTACTACAGGTGTTAGGCTCACCGGCCTGTAGTTCTCAGGCTTTTCCCTGCAGTCCTTCAATATTTATCTGACAATCCTGGAAGTCATGAGTCAATTGACCACACACCACTCTTATAAACAGTAAAGCAAATCAAGAAACGTTTTTGTTTATGAATGTGTGGTGAGTGAAGAAATTAGTGATATTTAAATTAACCCCACTACCATCTGTAACAATGTCTTTGAGGCATAGTTTTTTTAAATGCTGCAGCCAATTTGGATTAGCTGGTTTCTTTGATGTGGTCAAGTGTGGAAGATGTTGTAATTGTTCAGAGATCTCAGTTCACTGGTAGGTTTTTGGTAGAGCTGGCTTCTTGAACCTGATGACACACATATTCCAAAAGAGAGAAAACAGCCCTCTGCCTTTTTCCTCTGCTGAAGACTTTCTTGACACAGCCTATGTCAGTTACAATCTCTCTCGAGTGGCTAGGCAGCCTTGCCTTGGAATACTTTAGCTTTCAGAGCACTGTCCCTTCATCAGGTGAGTGGGACTTCTTTTCACAAACAGGACATATGAAGACACAAACTCAATATCACAAAATAATGGTTGGAATTACAGTAATCAAATCTTAAAGGTACAGACAATGTGAGTGGAGAGAGGGTTAAGCACAGGTTTGACGCAGTGCTCTGAAAGCTAGTGGCTTTGGCTGCTATTAACCTGGTATTGTGAGATTTCTTACTGTGTTTACCCCAGTCCAACGCTGGCATCTCCACATCATTGAAATACTTCACCCAGTATGTAGTTCCAAGGGGTTTTGAGTGGATCTATCTGTGGCATCCATTGTTTTAATATTCAGTATTTTGCATTTTAATGCTTCTTCCTTCGGATTATAGGAAATGTCTCTCTCCACATTCAATAATAATCTCTTCCTTAATATCAGTAAAATGAAAGAGATAGTCATCTGTTGTAGTGGAAACTTTTCCTGCTTCTTGACTGTGATAGAGAGACTCAACAAAGTTCGTTCCAACAAAATAACATCTTTATTTCTGAAAGACTGCATGCAGTATATGGCTGAATCTTGAAGGAAGAGAGCAGTCCGTACAAACTGCTGATTCTATCCAAAGACCGCGCCAACTACAGGAATCAATTCAATAGATATACCTTTTTCTTATCAGCTTACATGACCTCGGGAGTTCAATTAGCAATACAAGCAGTAATACATCATCAATTGTATTAGGATCTGCCTCGTCAATAATATCATTACCTTGTCCTTTGAAGGAACAGAAAGGTTCCGTGATCTCTGACCATATCTTGTTTTCTGATGTAATAGAAGATTCTGTGACTCTGACCTTATCTCGCCCCACTCCTCCAGCCCTAAGTTATGTGGAGTCAGCCTTATCAGGTCTTGACCTTCTCTGGTCTTATTCATGTCTTAGGTTATGCGGAGTCAGTGTTCCTTATTTTTTTTACCAAATACTTGACCAATCTTTCCATCATGCCACTACTTCATTCGTGCACTATCACACATCGACTTCAGGAAATATAGTGGAGGACACGCCCCTATCTACGTCAAAGACGATGGAAGTGAAGATGGTCGAAAGCTTCAAGTTTCTAGGTGTTTCGATCACCAACCATCTGTCCTGGTCCCTTCACTCCAACGCTACAGTTGAGAGAGCCCACCAACACTTCTACTTTTTAAGGAGGCTAAGGAAATTTGGCATGTCCACTGCAACATTCACCAGTTTTTAAAGATGCACCATAGGAAGCATCCTTTCCATTTGCAATATAGCTTGTATAGCTCCTGCTCTGACCAAGACCGCAAGAAACTACAAAGGGTCATGAATGTATCCCAGTCTGTTAAGCAAAGCAGCCTCCCATCCAATGACTCTGCCTACACTTCCTGCTGCCTTGGAAAAGTAGTCAGCATAATCAAGGATACCACGCATCCTGGACATAATTTCTTCCACCTTCTTATGTCGGGAAAGGATACAGAAGTCTGAGGTATGTACCAGCCAACTCAAAAACAGCTTCTTCCCTGCTGCCATCAGGCTTTTGAATGGTCCTATCACACATTAAGCTGATCTTTCTCTTCACCTTATCAGTATCTGCAACACTACATTTCACACCGTCTTTCCTTCTCCTCTATGTACTTTATGAATGGTATGCTTTGCCCGTATAGCGTGCAAAAAACAATACTTTTCACTGAATCTCAATACATGTGACAATAATCAATCAATCCCCTGAAGGTGATTTGTTTATTTCTCACCAGCTGGGAATGTGGCCTAGCATTTTTTTAGGGAGCTTGCTCTGTCTCAATCCAAGTTGCAGAACTTCCAGTCAGTTGAAAGTTAAAAAAAATCACATTTTCAAAAATGAAGGACTACAGCCTTGTGACCACCTTCATCAGTGGGCACCTGGATGTCTGCAAACTCAAATAGCCCAGACCTGCTAGAGATAGCATATTTAAAGTTTTAAAATTTTATTTATTAGTGTCACAAGTAGGCTTATATTAACATTGCAATGAAGTTACTGTGAAAACCCTGTAGACGCCACACTCCAGCGCCTGTTCGGGTACACTGAGGGAGAATTTAGCATAGCCGATACACCCAACCAGCATGTCTTTTGGACTGTGGGAGGAAACCAGAGTATCCGGAAGAAACCCACTCAGACACTTGGAGAATGTGCAGGCTCCACAAAAATAGTGACCCAAGCCAGGAATTGAACCTGAGTCCGTGGTGCTGTTAGGCAGCAGTGCTAACCACTGTGCCACCATGCTGCCCATGGTGTCCTCTAAAGGACATTAGTAAACCAGGTTGGATTCAGGTCAGTAATTTCATGGTCGCCACTACCTTTTAATTCTAAATTTAATATAATTAGCTATTTAAATTCCTGACTGCCTTGGTGGGATTTTGAACTTGTGCCCATGGATGCTCAGTTCAGAAAGGAAATGGACAGTGTGTAATCAATAGAACCTGATACTAGAACGTGGGTGGGTTGTTGGAGGATGTGTCGCCTGATGTTTACATTCACTGCTTTTGGAGGCCAGAGAGAAATGTCACTGTCTTCCCTGTGCGCACCCCGCACCTCCCCAACCCACCACAAACTTGTTAATTGTTTTTCCCTCTTTTTGGAAGTGGTCTCCTTGAAGCTGGGAATGGTTTGCCTGAGTTACTCCAACGGTTTACACTGGACCTTGGTTTGAAGATCTTTGGTTCCATAGGGTGGGAGTCTGTAGTTTGTTTTAAGATGATGTGATTCTCTGTTCATCCACAAGAGTTCAGGTGTCTTGTTGGAATACAGGTTTGGGCAATCAGCAATGATTCATCCCTTGGAATACACAATCACATTTCAACTATTTTCAGAGGTTTAACAGTTATTCCTTGTGCCAAGAGGGTGGACGGAAATGATAAAATCTGGATCCTGCTGAATGTGGGAGGTTGGAGTAGTCAGCTTGCAATTACCTGGCAAAGCAAACTTAACATTGGGCATCACACCTTGGTATGGCTCCTGCTCTGCCCAAGGCCACAAGAATCTATAAAAGGTCCTGAATGTAGCTCAGTCCTTCATGCAAATCACCCTCCCATCCATTGATGCTATCTACACTTCCTGCTGCCTTGGCAAAGTAGCCAGCATAATTAAGGACCTGTGCACTCCGGACGTTCTCTCTTCCACCTTCTTCCGTTGGGAAAAAGATACAAAAGTCTGAGGTTGCGTATCAACTGACTCAAGAACAGCGTTTTCCCTGCTGTCGTCAGACTTTTGAATGGACTTAGCTTGCATTAAGCTGATCTTTCTCTACACCATAGCTATGACTGTGACACTACATTCTCTCATTTCCCTCTCTGTGAACAGTATGCTTTGTCTGTATAGCACACAAGAAACAATACTTCTCACTGTGTACTAATACATGTGACAATAATAAATCAAACCAGCGCTTCAGGATTGGCCAATCTCTCCAGCAATTAAATATTGACCTGGACACAACTGCAAATAACATGAGAAAAATCGTAGGAGAGATAAAAAGAAACTCCTTTCCTAATTTTCCAAAGAAAATCTCCCAGTCTGAGAAGACGTTGATCAGTGTAACTCAACCCCCTTCCCAAAACCCCATTTATTCATTACCTATCTAGTCATGTAAGTTGCATTAATTTGTCCCTCTCTGAGAGACATTTCAGATCCAAGCTAAGACAGGCTCATCATTTCCTGCCTTGGGCTTGATCTACATGATCCAAGCTGATTGGAGCAGGCATTACGCCGCCTCCAAGGCTTGATCATATTTACATCTTAGCCACTTTAAAAAAAATTGCTCGTCTGAAATGTCTCACTTGTTGAGGCTTTGAATTGGACTTTTGATTGAATTGAATTGGATATAAACAAAAGAAACCTGGATAAAAGCAAATTACTGCAGATGCTGGAATCTAAAACCAAAAGAGAAAATGCTGGAAAATCTCAGCAGGTCTGGCAGCATCTGTAAAGAGAGAAAAGAGCTGACGTTTTGAGTCCAGATGACCTTTGTCAAAGCTTTGGCAAAGAGTCATCTGGATTTGAAACATTAGCTCTTTTCTCTCCTTACAAATGCTGCCAGACCTGTGGAATTTTCCAGTGTTTTCTCTTTTGGGGAAAAAATCTGTCCCTCTTTGTTGGTATTTGTTTTGTTGTTTTTAAACCTGCTGTTTAATTATTTAATATTGAATTTAAAGCACAGCTGTAATGTCAGGGTGCAACCACCAGATGGAAGAAAAGAGCCATGAACACAGTGAGCTAATTTTCTGTACTCTTCTTGAAAATCCTGATTCTTGCTGTGGTACAAGAGAACCAATGCATCACTCAAGTTAAATACTGCATGCCTGTTGCAATCCCTGCTGACATCAGCTGACTGAAAATCGACCTGGGATTGAGCTACCTT
Source organism: Carcharhinus amblyrhynchos (assembly GCF_965287045.1). NCBI lineage: Eukaryota > Metazoa > Chordata > Chondrichthyes > Carcharhiniformes > Carcharhinidae > Carcharhinus > Carcharhinus amblyrhynchos. The sequence goes on along the minus strand of NC_137339.1, from coordinate 51,110,357 downwards.
TGTTTGGCTTGGTGCAAACACAGCAGTGGATGTTTATCACCATCGGGCTAGCCAGTGGAGTGGCCCTGTCCTGTTGGTTCATCACTATCAATGCAATAAAGCTGTCAGTAGTATTCCAGCAGCAAAATTGTTGCCTCTAAGTCAGAAGATGGGGAGCTACTCAAGAGTTCCGAGTACAATATCTAGGCCATCCCTCCCTAAGATAAAAGCAAATTACTGCGGATGCGGAATCTGAAACAAAATCAGAAAATGCTGGAAATTCTCAGCAGGTCTGACAGCATCTGTGGAGACAGAATAAGCCAATGTTTCGAGTCTGGTTAACCAGACTTTTTCCCATTACTGTTTGTGGAATCCTGTGCACAGGTTAGCCGATGTGTTTCTATAGTACAACACTTCAAAACTACTTCATCAGCTGTAAAGCACTTTGGGATATCCTGCAGTCACCATGGTGCAAGTTTTTTTTAAATGTATTACATCTTTGAACTGAATGAGATTTTTGATTACAATACAGTATTTCTGTATATACGAATATATACGAAAGGAAGGTTGTAGATTGGAAATTTACTAAACTAAAAATTCCAGGTTTGGTCATCAGAATGTAGCTCCAGAAAGGGGTTGTGCTTCCCCTGGTGATCAAATTGCTAAATTGTTAAGTTGCTAGCTGTGGTTAAATGCTAAGTTTAAGTTTATTCACCAATATCACAAGTAGGCTGACATTAACACTGTAATGAAGTTACTGTGAAAATCCCCTAGTTGCTACACTCCAGCGAGGGAGAATTTAGCATGGCCACTGCATCTAATTAGCACGTCTTTCAGACTGTGGAAGGAAACTGGAGCACCCAGAGCAACCCTACACGGACACAGGGAGAACGTGCAGACTCCACGTAGACAGTGATCCAAGCCGGAATCGAACCTGTGTCTCTGTGCTAATCACTGTGCCGGTAGGCCTGGGTTCTGAAGCAGGCCTAATTGAAAGTTCAATTCCTGTTTTTTTGTTTATTTGTGGTGTGGGATGCGGACATCACCGGCAAGGCCAGCAATTATTGCCCATTCCTCTCCTCCACTATGGAGGCACCTGTGGCCTGGCAGTGCCAACCTATGCTGGGGGCATTGCCGTGATACACTAGTTGGCCAAGTCCCTCTTCCCCCAGGGGCTACTGTGACTTTTGAGTGCCTATGTGGGAGAAGGGGGGTATTCCCACAACACGCTCCTGTAGGGAGGTGGAGATCTGGTGAGAGGAGTGTTTAATTTGATGAAAATTTATTTTAAATGAATAAAGTCACATTGTTGCCCGTTATGGGCATGCATCTGATAACGTTGCCAGTGAGAGGTGGCAAGATCAGGAGATTGCAATCTTGATAATGAAATTTTCCGATCTCTGGGCTTCACCAGATTTAAGCCCTAATGGCGATCTCATGGACAGAAGGTGCAGGCTCAAGATCCTGCCTAGTGTCTCCAGATGGTGAAAGAAACAACTGTGTTTGGGGGCACACACAGCACCAACCCATGTGTATTTCTCCTACCCTAGCTGATACTGTGCACTTGCCAAGCCCTCCCTGCCTCCCACACACCACTTTACTTCCTGCTCACCACCACTTTACTGAACTGTTGCAGGGTTTAATCAAAAACAGTCAGCATGGTTTTGTTAAGGGGAAGTCTTGTCTGACCAGCTTGATTGAATTTTTCAAAGAGGCGAAGTCTCTGATAGATGAAGTCAACACATTTGATGTAGTCTTCTTGGATTGCAGCAAGGTTTTGATAAGGTCCCACATGGGAGACTGATAACGAAGGCAATAGCCCATGGGATCCAAATTTGTAAATTGGATCCAGTATTGGCTGAGTGTCAGTATATAGAGATGCCGGTGTTGGACTAGGGTAAACAGTAAGAACCTTCCACACACCTGATGAAGGAACACCGTTTCTGAAAGCTTGTGGGATTACTATCAAATAAACTGGTTGGACTGTAACCTGGTGTTGTGAGACTTCTTCCTGAGTGTCAGTAAGCAGAGGGTGATGGTGGAGGGGTGTCTTATGGAATAGAAACCTGTGTCCAGTGGGGTCCTGCGGGGGTCAGTGTTGGAACCCTTGCTGTTTGTGGCTTATATAAATTATTTAGATTTGAATGTAGGAGAATTGATCAATAAGTTCATGGATGATACAAAAATTGCTAGCTTAATAAATAGTCGGGAGGATAGCCTGGGATTACAGGAGGATATAAACAAGCTAGGAAATGGGCTGATAAGTGGAATTCAATCTGGATGAGTGTGAGGTGATGCACTTGGGCAGGACAAATAAGAGAAGGGAATACATGATGAATGATAGGACCCTGGGAAGCACTGGGGAGCAGATGGACCTTGGCGTGCGTGTACTCCCAGTCCCTTTAAAGTAGCAGGTTAGCTGGATAAAGAGATTAATGAGGCGTATGGTATACTCGCCTTTATTCATTGAGTTTAGGAGCAGGAAGGTTATGCTGGAACTATATAAAACGTTAGTTGGGCCAATATATGTAGTCTGGAATCCACATTAGAGGAGGGATGTGATACACTGGCAAAGGCACAGAGTAGATTTACCAGGGTGTCACTTGGGCTGGAGAGTTTAGTTATGAAGAGTGATTGAATAGACTGGGGTTGTTTGACTTGGAACAGATAAGGTTGAGGACGAACATGACTGAGATGTGTAAAATTATGAGGGGCATAGAAAGAGTAGACCTTGGTGGAGGGATCAATGACCAGGTGGCTTAAGATTCAAGGTAAGGGCAGGAGATTTAGAAGGGATGTGAGGAAAAACTTTTTCACCCAGATGGTGGGAGTTTGGAACTCACTGCTTGAAATGGTGGTGGAGGCAGAGATTCTCATAACATTTCAGAAGTATTTAGATGTTCTCCTGCAATGCTAAGACATACAAGGATATGGACTAAGAGATGGAAAATAGGATTAGAATGGTTGGGTGGTTTGTCTTTGGCCAGCACAGAAGGCCTTTTTCTGGTCTGTAGACCTCTGTGACTTTGACTCTTTTGCCAGTTCCCCTTAAATTTGGGGACTCTGGTTGCTAGTGAAAACAGTTTCTCCTTTTGTGCTGTAAATCCCTCATTAATTTTAAACATCTTGATTCAATCCCCCTTTCACCTTTCTAGTCAAAGAACAATCACAACGTCTCCTGACTGAAAATCCTCCTCAGATCTGCTGGCGTTCTAGAAAATTTAGCAACCAGTTAACTAAAAAACTGCCCCATCTCCCTGGAAAGAAAGAGTTTTTCTTGTCTCGGGTCATTCTAAAGCAGCTGAAGTGTAACGTGGATAAAACAGCGATGTGATCATGAATAATCTGCTCTAATGTTGGCCATGCACACCAGGGAGAGCCCCATGCTCCCCTTTTTAATTCTGTGATGGGATCTTTTATCGAACTGTCGAAAGGTCATGGCGGAGAGAGGGGCTATTCAGCCCATATTGTCTGTGCCAAAAGAAAGAGGAAAATCAAAATTGCCACTCATTTCAGTGCGACCTTCCAGCACTTAGCCTTGCAGGTGCACCTCAGGTGCAGATCCAGCTACCCATTAAATTGGTTGAGGGGTTCTGCTTCAACCATTAGTTCGGGCAGTGAATTCTAGTTTTTTTTTGTCTCAAAAATATACTTTATTCATACAAAAAAACTCTGCGATCATTTCAAATTATGCATGGCTTTGAATAGTAACAAACAATGCGGTGTCAAAACAATTCTTTCAGATCTGTACAACTTACAATAACTACATATGAAAACCTAAAAAAAAACTATGTTCGTGTCTCAATATTTACAGATTTGTGCTAACTCCTATGATTACATTTCAATACTTAAAGCTATATACACGCCTCAATAAATTACTGTGTGCCGTTATTGCTCAGATTGGCACACAGTTACGCAGGTCGAGGGTATTCTGCAATTCCCAGGCCCTCGGTCTGCCTCCGTTGGAAGGCCTTCCAGTGTGGCCTTTCCCCATTGTGCCTTTGTGACGGCTGCCCCAAGCTTCAGCACGTCCCTCAGCACGTAGTCCTGGACCTTGGAATGTGCCAGTCTGCAACACTCGGTCGAGGACAGTTCTTTCCGCTGGAAGATCAGCAAGTTTCGGGCGGACCAAAGTGCGTCCTTCACCGAGTTGATGACCTTCCAGCAGCGGTTGATATTTGTCTCGGTGTGCGTCCCCGGAAACAGCCCATAGAGCACAGAGTCCTGCGTCACCGAGCTGCTCGGAACGAACTTCGACCAATACCACTGCATCTCACTCCAGACCTTCTTTGCAAAGGCACATTCCACAAAGAGGTGTGCGACCGTTTCATCAGCCCCGCAGCTGCTTTGAGGGCAGCGTGCGGTGCTGCTGAGACCTCGAGCGTGCATAAAGGATCTGACGGGGAGTGCCCTTCTCACCACCAGCCAAGACAGATCTTGGTGCTTGTTTGTCAGTTCTGGTGATGAGGCGTTCTGCCAGATGACACTGACAGTTCGCTCAGGGAACCATCCGACAGGATCCGCCGTCTCCTTCTCTCTCAGGGCCCCAAGGACGTTCCGCGCTGACTACTGCTTAATCGCCATGTGGTCAAAGGAGTTTTTCCGGAAAAATTCCTCCACAAAGGACAGGTGCTGTGGGACGGTCCAACTACTCGGAACGTTCCGCGGCAGTGGGGCCAGACCCATCCTCCGCAACACTGGGGACAGGTAGAACCTCAAAACAAAGTGGCACTTGCTGTTGGTGTACCGAGGGTCTACGCACAGCTTGATGCAGCCGCACACAAAGGTGGCCATCAGGATGAGGGCGGCATTGGGAACGTTTTTCCCTCCGTTCTCTGGAGATTTGTGCATCGCTTCCCTCCAGACACAATCCATCTTTGATCTCCAGATAAACTTGAAGATGGCCCTCGTTGCTGCTACAGCGCAGGATTTGGGGATGAGCCACACCTGCGCCATGTACAACAACACGGACAGCACCTCGCACCGGATCACCAGGTTTTTTCCTGTTATGGAGAGCGAGCGTTGCTCCCACAAGCCCAGTTTCTGCCTGGCTTTGGCGATGCGCTCGTCCCAGTTTTTGGTGCATGCCCCTGCCGCTCCGAACCATATCCCCAGCACCTTCGGGTAATCTGCCCTGACAGTGAAGGGGACAAAGGATCTGTCGGCCCAGTTCCCAAAGAACATGGCCTCGCTCTTACCCTGGTTGACTTTGGCTCCCGAGGCCAGCTCGAACTGCTCACAGACCTGGAGAAGCCTGCGAACAGACGAGGGATCCAAGCAGAAGACAGCCACGTCATCCACGTACAGGGAGGCTTTGACCTGCGTGCCTCCGCTGCCTGGGATTGTCACCCCTTTGATGCCTGGGTCGCTTCTGAGGGCCTCGGCGAAGGGTTCAATGCAACACACAAAAAGGACGGAGGAGAGGGGGCAGCCCTGTCTGACTCCAGACCTGATTTGAAAGCTATCTGATTCCCACCCATTGACTGACACTGCGTTACTGATGTCTGTGTAGAGCAGCCAGATCCAATTGCGGATTCCCTCCCCAAAGCCCATTTTGGAGAGCACATCCATCATGTAGCTATGCGATATTCTGTCAAACGCCTTCTCCTGATCTAGGCTGATGAAGCACGTATCCATCTGCCTGTCCTGCCCGTAGGTGATCGTATCCCTGAGTAGCGCGAGGCTGTCAGAGATCTTCCTGCTGGGTACAGCACAGGTTTGATCAGGATGGATCACTGACCCCAGAGCAGACTTGACCTGGTTGGTGATGACTTTGGCCAGAATTTTATAATCCACACTCAAAAGTGAAATGGGTCGCCAATTTCGAATTTCTTCCCTCTCCCCCTTCTGCTTGTAGATGAGGGTAATGACGCCTTTCCTCATGGATTCTGACATCCTGCCTTCCAGAAGCATACTCTTGTATACTTCCAGGAGGTCCGGGCCTGTCAAGTCCCACAACGCTAAGTGAAACTCAGCCGGTAAGCCGTCACTCCTGGGAGTTTTACCCTTCTGAAAGGACTCGACGGACTTCATCAGCTCAGCCAGAGATACCGGTCTGTCCAGGCTGTCCCGCTCGCTGTCGTCTAAGACCTGCGTGATGGACGACAGGAAAGACTGGGAGGCCATGCTGTCTGTTGGCTTGAGGTCATATAGTCCAGCATAGAAGGATTTGCAGATCCCCAGAATGTCAGGCTGCGATGACCTTACTGAGCCATCTTCTTCCTTCAGGCTGCTGATCACAGAGGTTTCTCTGTGTACCTTCTGGAAGAAGAAACACGAGCACTTTTCGTCCTGCTCCACAGAGCGGACCCTGGACCGGAAGATGACCTTGGCGGCCTCCGAGGCAGAGAGCGAGGCTTGCTGGCTCTTCACCTCCTGGAGATCCTCGCTGATATCAACCCCCATCGACTGCAGTTGGAGCAGTTCCTGCATGCTTCGCTGGAGTCGGGACATTTGCCCCCGTCTCTCCCAGGCCTTCTGAACCCCTTTGTGAATGAAGAACCTTTTGATGTTGTCTTTGATGGTTTCCCACCAGAGCGATGGAGACTCAAAGAAGGGCTTGACGGTCCTCCAACCGTGGTAAACCCTCCTGAGTTCCTCGACGTTCTCTGGGGTCAACAGTTCTACATTCAGCTTCCAGGACCCCCTGCCCACTTTCTGGTTTCCCTCCAGCTGACAGTCGGCCAGCAGGAGGCAGTGGTCTGAAAAGAACACCGGCTTGACGTCGGTGGGCCTGACCTTGAGCGTGCAGGACACAAACATAAAGTCAATCTTGGAGCGGACAGACCCGTCGGGCCGCGACCACGTGTACCTGTGCTGCTCTCCGTCTGCTGGGTTGCTGAAGACATCGAGCAGCTTGGCATCTTTGACTGTCTCCAGCAGGGCTCTGGACGCAGCATCCAGTTTGTTTCTAGCCCTGCTGGACCGGTCGGCTTTGTCTATGATGCAATTGAAGTCCCCACCCAGAATGACCGGCCTGGAGGTGGTGAGCAGCAGTGGCAGCTGCTCAAAAACCGCCAGCCACTCGGTTCTGGCGGCAGGGGCATACACATTCATCAACCTGAGAGGGCAGTTTTTGTACGTGACGTCTGCTACGAGGAGCCATCCCCCCACCACCTCCCTAACTTCGGAGATGGTAAAGCCACCTCCCCGCAGCAGGATGCCAAGGCCCGAGGAGCGGCAGTCGTTCCCACCTGACCAGATGGACGGTCCGTGGGACCACACACTTGACCAACGCCTGTAGCTGCTGAGGTGAGGGATCCCACACTCCTGCAGGAACAGCAGGTCAGCCTTGACATTGACCAGGTAGGATAATGTGGACACACATCTCAACCCGTCCTTGACACTGCGTACGTTGACCGAGGCAAACTTTTAAGGACATTTTGACAATGGATTTAACAGTTCTTATGTGTCCATCAGTTGTCCTGCGCCAGGTGCCACATTCCTGTGGTACTTACGAATTTCTGCAGGGCGACAGGGCTGATGTAGCATCCTGACCCTGCCTCAGATCCCCGCTGGCGGGCAGGTGACATTATCGGGTTCGTGGGGCCATCGGTTGGGGCCTGGGATTCTGGCCGGTCTTCGTACCGGTCAGTATCAGCACCCTTGTTCGTGCTCAGCGGAGTCAGGATCCCCGCGGCCTCAGTGTTGCCTCCATCGTCTGGATGGTCAGCTGGTGCCGCTTTGGTGTCGACTGCCTCCGACTCCTGTGAAATCAGCACCGCTTTCAGTTTAAGCCTCGTGCGATTTTGTTGACTGGTTGTTTTTCTCTCCTCGTCTGAGGAGACGTCCTCATTGGAGGTTCTTGCTGCCATTGATTTCCTTTTGCGGGTGCTCCTCCTGGATTGGACACGTTGCCAGGGGGTTTCGAGATCTGCGCTCTCCTGTTCCATGGCCTGTGCGTCTTCTGATAGTGATGCTGATGGCGCAACCTCCTGCTGCACTGGGTGGGCCACTCCTCCTTCAGAAGCTTTCTCCGGGCCTGCTTCTGGACCGGTGGCCTTTCCTTCTGAGGTGGCAGGGGCGCTTGCCTTCTTCACTTCGCCTCTGGTGATCTGGGCGTAGGTGACCTTTCTCTTGGGGCAGGCTCTGTAAACGTGGCCAGCCTCCCCACACAGGTTGCAGCATTTGCTGTTCTTGCAGTCCTTTGTCGCGTGCCCCTCCTTCAGGCAGTTTCTGCAGAAGGCGGTGCTGCAGTTTGCGGCAAAGTGACCAGTTTTACCGCAGATTCGGCACACTCGTGGCTGTCCCGCGTAGTACAGGAAGCCTCGATTCCCCCCGATGGCAAAATTGGAGGGCGGGTGCAGGAGGCCTCCATTGGGGTCAGTCTTGAGAGTCACTCTCACTTGTCTCTTACACGTCCAAATTCCATATTTGTCCTTTATGTCCACGCTCTCCCCCTTTACCTCCACGTATCTGGAGAGGAATGTCAGCACATCAGCCGCAGGGACGTAGGGGTTATACATTTGGAACGTAATAACCCGGTTCCGCTGAGATGGCACAGTGAACAGGGGCTCCGCCGTCAGGATGGAGAGGGGCCCCTCTTTGCCTTTTTCCTTGAGGACTGTCAGGAATTTGAGGCATCCTGACAGGCTCCTGAAACTGACGTCCACGTAGGGCTGGTTGTTGTACTCAGCCACTCCGTAGACGTCTGCTGCTTGGAATCCGCAGCTCTCAAAAAGCACCTTCTTTATGATGAAGTCGCGGCCTACGGGCGCATCTCCTCCCGAAGCCTTCACCCGGATGGTGTTGGGCAGTCCCTGGCCTGTAGCTCTTGTTGTGGTTACAGCCATAGCTGGGGAACACTGGGTCTTACTGTATCGGCGTTAGGTCCAAGCCAGAGGCTTTGGAACCAGCATGAAGATCCACCAATAGCAGCAGAGCTCCAATGTTGTAGTCGATCTTCTGGCGCCACCTTCTTCAGTCCACGATGCCCATCGAATCGAATAAGAGCAGATCCTGTACCTGATCTCAGATTAAAACTGATAAGAACAGATACTACACTTGATCTTAGCCAAAACGGGCAGTGAATTCTAGTTACCCACTGAGTGGGTAACCAGAGGTTACCTGAGGTTTTCCTGAGGATTTCCCTAATATCTCCTCTAATCCTCTACCAATCACCTTAAACATGTGCTCCTGGGTAATTAATCCCTCAGTTACAGAAACAGGTCATTCCCGTCTAGGTCCCTCATAATTTTGTCCACTTCAGTTAGGCCTTAGGCCGCTTCCCTTAGCTTCCTACTATGAGGAAAACAATGTTAGTCCATCCAATCTTTCCTCATAGCTGCAATTTTCAGGCGATGGCAACATTCTTGTAAATCTCTGCAGTGCCCTCTCCAGGGAAATTAGTAAGAAGTCTCACAACACCAGGTTAAAGTCCCCAGATTTATTTGGTAGCACAAGCTATTGGAGCGCTGCTGCTTCATCAGGTGAGTGAAGAATTGGGTTCACAAATAGGGGACAGATAGGTACAGACTCAATTTACAAGATAATGGTTTACAAGAATCTGAGTCTTAACAGATAATCAGATCTTTACAGCTATAGATAATACAAGTGGACAGAGGGTTAAGCCCAGGTTAAAGAGGTGTAAATTGTCTCAAGCCAGGATAGTTAGTGAGATTTTGCAAGCCCAGGCATGTCATGGGGGTTACAGATAGTGTGACATTATCCCAGTTGAGGCTGACCTCACCTGTGTGGAACTTGGCTATCAGTTTTTGCACAGTGAAACTGTGGTGTTGTGTGTTGTGAAGGCCGCCTTTGAGAATGCTTACCCAAAGATCAGAGGCTGAATGCCCATGACTGCTGAAGTCTCGACAATGTACCATGCTTCAGGACATCCTTTCCTGCAACATATCAGGTAGATAACATTGGCCGAGTCGCAAGAGTATATACCGTGTACCTGATGGATGGTGTTCTTATATGAAATGATGGCATCCGTGTCGATGATCCAGCATGTCTTGCAGAGGTTGCTGTGGCAGGGTTGTGTGGTGTTGTGGTCACTGTTCTCCTGAAGGCTGGGTAGTTTGCTACGGGCAATGGTCTGTTTGCGGATGCACGGTTGTTTGAAGGCAAGTACTGGGGGTGTGGGGATGGCCTTCGCACGATGTTTGTCTTCATTGACAAGTTGAAGGCTCTAGAGAAGATGTTGTAGCTTCTTCACTTTGGGGGACTGGACGACGAAGGATACTCTGTCTGCCATGTCCCATATTTGTCTTCTGAGGAGGTCGGTGTGGTTTTTCGCTGTGGCCCATCGGAACTGTCGATCGAGGAGTTGAGCGCCATATCCTGTTCTTATGAGAGCATCTTTCAGTGTCTGTTATGATCCTCCTCATCTGAGCAGATCCTGTGTATATGGAGGTCTTGTCCATAGGGGATGGCTTCTTTAACGTGTTTAAGGTGGAAGAAACATGCTTAATGAGTTTAGGGTTTAGGAAAGGATGACACCACATCAAATAGACCATTATATTCAGTGCACTTTCTTCCCCCAGTTTAGAACTTTTATTCCTGTTTGTTCTTTGTCCTTTGTCCAAATGTATTGCAGTCGCTATCTCCAAAATGGTCCCCATTGCTGGTTCATTATCCCAGCATCATTATTGATTTGATTTTATTGTCACATGCATTGGAATACAGTGAAAATTATTGTTTCTTGTGCACTATACAGACAGAAGTTACTGTATAGTAACTTTCATAGAGTAACACAGGGAGAAGAAAAGGATAGAATGCAGAATAGAATGTTGCAGTTACAGATAGGGTGTAGAGAAAGATCAGCTTAATATATGGTAGGTCCAAACAAAAGTCTGATAGCAGCAGGGAAGAAGCTGTTCTTGAGTTAGATGATACGTGATCTCAAATTTCTGTAACTTTTTCCCAATGGAAGAAAGTATGGCCGGGGTATGTGGGCCCTTGATATGCTGGCTGCTTTTCCGAGGAAACGGGAAATGTTGATAGAGTCAATAGATGGGAGGCTGGTTTGCATGATAAACTGGGCTATGTTCAAAACTCTTTATAGTTTCTTGTGGTCAGGGCAGGAGCCATAGCAGGCTGTGATACATCCGGAAAGGATGCTTTCTGAGGTGCATCTGTAAAGGTTGGTGAGAGTCGTCGTGGACATGTCGAATTTCCTTAGTCTTCTGAGAAAGTTGGTGGGCTTTCTTAACTACAGTGTCAACATGGAAGGATCAGGACAGGTTGTTGGTGATTTGGACACCTAGAAACTTGAAGCTCTCAACCATTTCCACTTCACCCCTGTTGAAGTAGACAGGAGCATGTTCTCCTCTATGCTTCCTGAAGTCAATGACTATCTTTTTCGTTTTATTGACATTGAGGAAGAGACTTATGTGCTGGCTAAAAAAAAGTTCTCTTGAATGGCTGTTCAAGAATTTAATGACCTCTGTCCCTTCACACTACTGGATCAGTAGCTGGGACTTGGATCAGTACCTGGGACTTTGATGTTGTGGCCATTTCAGAGACATGGATAGAGCAGGGTCAGAAATGGTTGTTGCAGGTTCCGGGGTTCAAATGCTTCAGTCGGAATAGAGAAGGAGGTAGAAGGGGGGGAGGGGTAGCATTATTAGTCAAGGATTGTATCACGGTGTCAGAGAGGAAGTTTGATGAGGACTTGTCTGTTGAGGTAGTATGGGCTGAGATTAGAAATAGGAGAGGGGAGGTCACCTTGTTGGGAGTCTTTTATAGACCTCCTAAAAGTTCTAGAGAGGTTGAGGAAAGGATTGCGGAGACGATCCTGGATAGGAGTGAAAGTAATAGGGTAATTGTTATGGGGGACTTTAACTTTACTAATATTGATTGGAATAGCTATAGCTGTAGCTCATTAGAGGGGTCAGTTTTTGTGCAAAGCGTGCAGGAAGGTTTTTTGACTCAGTATGTTGATAGGCCAACTAGAGGTGAGGCTATATTGGATTTGGTGCTGGGAAATGAGCCAGACCAGGTGCTAGACTTGGAAGTTGGTGTGCATTTTGGTGATAGTGACCACAATTCGGTTACATTCACGTTAGTGATGGAAAGGGATAGGCATGAACCTCGGGTCAGTAGTTTTAGCTGGGGGAAGGGTAATTATGAGGCTATTAGGAGAGAATTAGGAAGCATAGGTTGGACCAGGAGACTACAGGGTCTCGGAACGTCCAAAATGTGGAGTTTTTTCAAGGAGCAGCTACTGCGAGTCCTTGATATGTATGTCCCTGTCAGGCAAGGAGGAATTGGTCGAGCTAGGGAACCGTGGTGCACTAAGAAAGTTGGTTTGCTGGTTAAAAAGAAAAAGGAGGCTTATGTCTGGATGAGACTTGAGGGCTCAGGTAGTGCACTAGAAAGCTTTAGATTGGCTAGGAGGGAGTTAAAGAGTGAGTTAAGAAGGGCTAAAAGAGGACGTGAGAAGACTTTGGCTGATAGGATTAAGGAGAATCCTAAGGCGTTCTATAGATATGTTAAGAACAGAAGGTTGGTTAGGGCAAGATTAGGGCCAGTTAGAGACAGCAGTGGGAATTTGTATGTGGAGCCGGAAGAGATTGGAGAGGCATTGAACCAATATTTCTCTTCGGTGTTCACGCAGGGGGACATAAATGTAGCTGTGGAGAACACTGGGTTACAGGGTTGTAAACTGGACAGTATTGCAGTTGATAAGGAGGATGTGCTAGATATTCTTGAGGGTTTGAAAATAGATAAGTCCCCTGGGCCGGACGGGATTTACCCTAGGATTCTCTGGGAGGCAAGAGAGGCGATTGCAGAGCCTCTGGCTCTGATCTTCAGGTCGTCGTTGGTCACAGGTATAGTGCCAGAAGATTGGAGGATAGCGAATGTTGTCCCATTGTTTAAGAAGGGGAACAGAGACTTCCCCGGGAATTATAGACCGGTGAGTCTTACTTCTGTTGTGGGTAAGGTTTTAGAAAAAATTATTAGGGATAGGATTTATAGTTATTTGGAGAGTAATGAATTGATTGGAGATAGTCAGCATGGTTTTGTGGAGGGTAGGTCGTGCCTTACTAACCTTATTGAGTTTTTTGAGAAAGTGACCAAAGAGGTGGATGGGGGTAAGGCAGTTGACGTGGTATATATGGACTTTAGTAAGGCGTTTGATAAGGTTCACCATGGAAGGCTTCTGCAGAAAATGCAGATGTATGGGATTGAGGGTGATTTAGGTAATTGGATCAGGAATTGGCTGGCGGATAGGAGACAGAGGGTGGTGGTTGATGGTAAGTATTCATCATGGAGTTCAGTTACGAGTGGTGTGCCTCAGGGATCTGTTTTGGGGCCACTGCTGTTTGTAATTTTTATAAATGATCTGGATGAGGGTATAGTTGGGTGGATTAGTAAATTTGCTGATGACACCAAAGTCAGAGGTGTGGTAGATAGTGAGGAAGGGTGTCATAGTTTGCAGGGAGACTTGGACAAGTTGCAGAGCTGGGCCGAGAGGTGGCGGATGGAGTTTAATGTGGAAAAGTGTGAGGTAATTCACTTTGGCAGGAATAACAGATGTGTAGAGTATAGGGTTAACGGTAGGACTCTGAATAGTGTGGACGAACAGAGGGATCTAGGTGTATGTGTACATAGATCCCTGAAAGTTGGGAATCAAGTAGATAGGGTTGTTAGGAAGGCATACGGTGTCTTGGCATTTATTGGTAGGGGGATTGAATTTAGGAGCCGCAGCGTCATGTTGCAACTGTACAAGACTCTGGTGCGGCCGCACTTGGAATATTGTGTGCCGTTCTGGTCCCCACATTATAGGAAGGATGTGGAGGCTTTGGAGAGGGTGCAGAGGAGGTTTACCAGGATGTAGCCTGGTATGGAGGGGAGGTCCTATGAGGAGAGACTATGGGATTTGGGGTTGTTTTCGCTGGAAAGAAGGCGGCTAAGAGGGGACCTTATTGAAACATATAAGATGATTAGAGGTTTAGATAGGGTGGATAGTGATAGCCTTTTTCCTCAGATGGAGAAAGCTAGCACGAGGGGGCATAGCTTTAAATTAAGGGGTGGTAGTTATAGGACGGATGTCAGGGGTAGGTTCTTTACCCAGAGGGTGGTGAGGGATTGGAATGCCCTGCCTGCTGCAGTTGTAAATGCGCCTAGTTTGGGGGCGTTTAAGAGATCCGTGGATAGGTTTATGGATGGAAAGGGATTGGTTTAGGTTAGAGGGTCATTGCTTTTTAACTGGTCGGCGCAACATCATGGGCCGAAGGGCCTGTTCTGTGCTGTAATGTTCTATGTTCTATGTTCACGCTATTTGTACCTAATTGATATTAGGATATTTGAAATCTCCAATTATTACTGTCCTATTGATGTTGTAGTCGGAGAGAGTTGTCTCCTTGGGTACACTTACTACTTTGAAAAATCTGCCCCTTGTATAGACCCTCTGCTAAGTCACTGGCTGGTTTAGCTTCCTGTTACATAATTAACACCAATTGAACCAACTATTCTCAGCTGATTGGCTGATAACTGCCACTCTCAGGCAGTTTGCTGTGTAACAAGTTAGTCTAGTCAAATCTCCTAATCTACATTAAAACCTGAGAAAGATTTACCAGAATTTACCACGTGAACCTAATTCACTCGGTCACCATCTCACTCAGATATAATCTCCTGAGATTAAAATCTCATAAAAGATGGAAAGTCGGACTGAGCTGCACTCCCTCAGTCTGTCCCTCAGTGTGTCTGATCAGTGTAAAAGAATTTGTAGCCAAAACTTGTATTAGAATGTGTGTAAAAGAACTGTACGAAACTTGTATTAGAATGTTTCTCTTATTGTAAAAGAATTGTAGCTGAAACTTGTATTAGAATGTTTTTCTTGAAGTAGATTTAGGATGGGTGATGGGATAAAACTAGTATAGTTAATCAGCTCAATGTGTGTGACTTAATGTAATTAAGTATAACTGATATAATCAATGCATGTGATCCAATGAAGATAGTATAGTAATCACTCATTTGTGAATGTAAATAGTAGCCACTTGGGAGAACAATGGACACTGCCCAGTTGTCCAACTTGATCTGTGACAGTAGCAAAAGAGAGAATAAAGTCAGCATGTTTTTCTTTACTATTCAGCTTGAGCTAGTTAAACTATGATTGGTAGGTAAGCAGAATGGTCTAGACAAGGGAAAAGGTTTAACCACCATGGTTTCAAAAAGCAAACAGAGGTAACAATGAATGACCAATCTCAAGCAAGATAGATAAAGGGTCGACCCAGAAACAATGGTGGCTAAACAAGATTGAATTTTGAAAGAAAGATAAGAGTCTTGAGATATGGGACTGTAAGGTGTATAAAAAGACTGTAAGCAGAATGGTTCAGTGGAATGTTCCGGACATCCCGGCTTTATTCTCTTGTGCTGGAAAATAAAGTCTACTGCTTGGAGGATTACAACTCAGACTCTCTGTTTCAGTCGGGTTAAATAAGTTGTTGTCTTGGGGAACCACGACATCAGGTGATGTGCCTTTTATCTCTAGAGTGGGTTTGAACCCATGACAATCATCTCGGGTAAAATGTTAGAGCTGACAATTTATATCATAGCCAATGACCTTTAAGTTATGCATTCGTACACTGCAGGATTTCCTCTGGTCAATTGACTCCCATTCTCTCTGTCCATGGGAGATTAGTGCTGTAAGCACAGGGTCACTTATTCCTATTGTTTCACATTAGGTTATACAATTCAGCATTTCATTTCCTGCACAAATATCAGATTCACTGCTCTGTATATCAAATTCTCCAGGGAGAAAATTTGAGTAAATTGTTGCTATAAAAAGCACACTAGTCAAATCAAGCATCACAAAGAGGAAATGTATGTTTCACGAGCAGATTCTGAAATGACTGTTGCCACATTCCTGTTCAGGGTTTCCAAACTGCTGCCAGCAACAGACTACCACAATGTGCACTCATACAGCTGACTTAACAGTTTCAGCCCTGACCAGAATCAAGGGTGGATTAGGAAATCTTAAATGTACAAAGTGGGGCCTGTTGAAACAGGGCAAGTTATGAGCGAGACATAACAAGATGGTATGGAGTGTACCAGGTCTGTTGGAGTGTCCTGCAGCACAACTTTGATTGTATTGAATTGCATTTCCATGTGTCTCAGGAAAATGGCTTTGCTCATCGTTATTCTTCAATTCCGCCTGACACACCACCTTATCTGGTTATCCCAAAAAACACACAGGAACAGAAGCCACTCAGCCCTTTGAATCTCTTCCCCCATTCACCTAATTAGAAGGGAAAAGATACCTGGGAGTCTTGACAAGATAAATGTGCAGAAGATGTTTCCTCTTGTGGGAGAATTGAAAACTAGGGATCGCTGTTTAGAAATAAGGGGTCACTCATTTAAAATGGAGATGAGATGTTTTTTTATGAGGGTGCTGAATCTTTGGAACTCTCTCCCTGAAAAGGCAGAGGAAACAGATTCTTATATGTTTGTAAGGCAAGGGTGGATAGATTTTTGATAAGCAACGTGGTGATAGTTTATCGGAGTATATGGAATGCAGATCGGCTGTGATCTTACTGAACAGCGGATTAGTTGAGGGACTGAATGCACAATTCCTGCTTCTTTTTGCTATGTTTGTAATTAAATCATTACAGATCTGCATCTTAACTCCATTTCCATGTTTCCTTACAACACTTGCTGAATACGAATCCATGAAACTGAGCTTTGAACTTACCAATTGTTCTCCTCAACCCTGCACAAACACAGACACACCATTTTGGAGGTCTAGAGTTCCAGATTTTGTGTGTGCGTGTTTGTGTGCAGGGAATGAAATGTTTCTTGACAGTAACCATGAACTACTTCTAACTTAAGGTTATGCTCCCTTTTTTGGACTCCCCACCAGAGCAACAGGGGTGGCACTGTTGCCTCACAGCACCAAGTTCCATTCCAGCCTCGGGAGACTGTGTGGAATTTGTATGTTCTCCCTATGTCTGTGTGGGTTTCTTCTGGGTGCTCCAGTTTCCTCCCACACTACAAGATGTGCAGGTTAGGTGGACTAACTGTGGTAATTGGGATGCTGGGTTGCAGGGATAGGGAGGGGGAAATCAGAGTTTTTGCATATTTTTAAGGCAGAGATGAATAGTTTTTAGATAAGCAAGGTAGGATGCTCTTTCGGAGAGTCAGTGCAGAATCAATGGGCTGAATGACCTTTTACACTGTTGGGATACTTTTGAAGCAGTGATTCCAAACCACCAATCAAATTCTTTAATATAAATAAGAAAGCATTAAAAAGCAATAAAGAGTATGCAGCATTAATATTGCGTCCAGCTTCCTATTGTAGTCGCACTGCTTTATTCCTTCACAGCACACACACCTCAGTAAGTAAACAAAATAACACTTTGGAGGTTTCCAGCAATTACAGCACTAATTAAAACCTTTGATTAAAGCCACACAGCCTACACCTTGAAATATTGCCTGGGGCTGTGACACACAAGACCAGACAGAACCAGAATTTATCCTGAGATGTGAAGGTGAGAGACACTTTGCTTACACAAGTTTCCCACTTAATTTCAGATAGACATATAAATGCATAATGTTGGTGCTTTCCTTGCATAAGTGGGATTGGCAGCAATTCACAAACCACACATCCAATCCAGTCACTCAGCAATTTTTAAAATATTTAATTTAAGCATTATTATAAGATCATTATTATACGCCCTTTTCCTGCAACTTCCTCCTTAGATCTGTAAAGCAGGTAAACTGAAAACACACAGAGTCTCTGTGTTGTTCAGGAAGGACTGGTGGAGGCTGTCACAAGGAATGAGGAAGCTGCTTTCTCCAGGAACTATTACATTCTTTCATCGCCGGCAGAGACAGAATTAGTTTGTTCAGGTAACAGTCTACAACTCTCTTTTTTCTCTTGATTGTATTAATGATTTTCTGAACTACTTTATTCCCCTCAAACATCACCTTTATCCTATCTGATGGAATTAAGACATTGCCCCCTCCCCTAATTCATTCATTCTTCCCCACAAACACCAATTGTTACTCTCCTCCTTTTCCCTCACTCCTTTACAAGTGTTGAAAACCCACCCTTGGTATCACCCAATTGCTGTATCTTCATTAAACCTTATTGACTCTTTACAAGCCTAGTGATTAATGCATTTTAACTTTAGTCATTCAGCTATGTTTCTCAATTTAAAATAACAAGAAACAGCGCTGAGATACAAGCAAATTACTGCAGATGCTGGAATCTGAAACAAAAACAGAAAATGCTGGAAAATCTCAGCAGGTCTGAAGGCATCTACGGAGAGAGAATAGAACTAACGTTTCAAGTCTACATGATCCTTCATGATGAAAAGTCAGCGACTTGAAATGTTGACTCTGTCCACTTTGAAAAAACAGGGCTGGTTCAGTCAACTGAGGCAGAAGCAGCCCCAAGCAATAGAATAGTGTCTCATTCACCAGTAACAACAACATGCATTTGTTTCAGGAAAGAAAACCCTCAGAGCTCCACAGAGGAATGAGAGAAGCAAATACTGAGCCAAAGAAACTTGTTCAAATATGTGGGTTTTAAGAAGGTCTTAAATGGGAAGTTGAGGGGGGGGTGTAAAAAGGCGCTTTGGTAACTTAAAGTAAGACATCAATTATAAGGTAAGGAGAGTGTGTTTGCACAAGGGGCAACTGTTACAGGAACTTGAGAGAGGGGAGTGACTGGGATGTGTTGTGGATTTTTAAGCAGCTACTGAAACTATGGAGGGAAGAAACCATGGAGGGATTCAAAGCTGGGAATTAAAATTGTAAAACAAGCACAGGAAGTGGATGCCAATCTAGGTCAGTAAGGGAGAGCACGAGTGAATGGTAAGACCAAAGTTTATAAAGTGTGGAGGATAAAAGACCAGCCAAGAAATAGTTGGAATAAGTGAATCTAGAGGTGATAAAGTATCAGTGATCACCATGTGGAGAGAGATGTTACAAAGGTGGATGTAAAAGACGGAGAAAATCTGGGGTCAGGAGGCATTCATGCTGAGAAAGTGAACCAAACACTCAGAAGTCTAAAAGTGAAACTAACATATTCCTGTTACTTCCTTCTCAATACCGTCCTCTTCAGAAAAGCGCTGACGACCTTGATGTAGCACATATCAAACAAGAGTCCAGGTGACGGTGAAGATGGTCTGGATTGTTGCTGCCACTTTCCTCCTCTTCTCTTCATACACCTTGTGTACAAATCCAGGATTGAAAGTGAGAGTAACACAGAAAGCCTTGGAATATGGTAAGTGTGGATAAATAAGCCTATTAATCTATCTCTGTGGACTTTTCTTTTATAAATGTTGAAGGACTGAGCTTTTTTGGTGCATCACTATTTTATATTAGGTTTAGAAATGGAACTTATTTTGATGTCTCTGAGCTTCTTTTAATAAAATTATGTTGCAGATATTTTCCTAGTGTTGGCAATTCTTGATCTTGTCCAAATCTGAAAGAATCCATTTACTCTGAGTTATGCTTTCAAATCTATCAGCCTTCTCTGTTGTTCCTGACTGACCCCAAATGTGCAGGGCTTGATCCTGGACTTTGGTTTCTTGCCACATCCATGGTAATTCTAGGATGACCTTTCACTTTTGCAACATCATAATCTTGGCCCCTACGTTGCTCTCAATGCTGACAATAAAGTAAAGGGTTAACTCTAATGATGTTACTCAGCAAGTGCATGAAGAGCTGTCACTATACTGCCTGTCACTGAGAGAAGTGTGAAACACCTTAGAGAAGAGATATGGACATGTCCTGATGATCTGTAACCTTGCAATGTAAACTAAAGGTATGTTGAAAAGACTACTGCCACCAGCAAGATCTCTTCTAAAGTAAGAAACCACTGTGTCCTGAGACAACCCCACAATAATAGAGTGGTGACTCTAATCAATACTTCTATCACTGAGGCTTAATTTTTCAAATAGTCTTCTCCGTGGTTTGTAACAAAGTGAGAACATGACTGCCATATCCATTGCCCGTTTACAGTCTTGCCTCTTTTCATTCTACTTCTCTCAGGCTGCCTGTATCCTTCCACTATACTTCCTATACTCCTCTTTATACTGGCTCTGTATACCCCCTTGGTATCACTGTCTCCCTATACCCTTCAGTTTCACTGGCTCCCTATACCCCCTCGGTATCACTGTCTCCCTATACCCTTCAGTTTCACTGGCTCCCTATACCCCCTCAGTATCACTGGCTCCCTATATCCCTCGGTATCACTGGCTCCCTGTACGCCTCGGTATCACTGTCCCCTTATACCCCTCAGTTTCACTGGCTCTTTGTACCCCTCTATATCACAGATCCCGGCACCCCTCTGTATCACTGGCTCCCTATATCACTATGTATCATTAGCTCCCTATACTCCTC
Source organism: Carcharhinus amblyrhynchos (assembly GCF_965287045.1). Classification (NCBI taxonomy): domain Eukaryota; kingdom Metazoa; phylum Chordata; class Chondrichthyes; order Carcharhiniformes; family Carcharhinidae; genus Carcharhinus; species Carcharhinus amblyrhynchos. Next base: position 51,090,077 of record NC_137339.1, on the reverse strand, counting down.
TGTGTCATTGGTTCCCTATACCCTACTGTGTCACTGGCTTCCAGCACCCCTCTGTAATGCTGGCTGTTGGCACACCTATAACCCTCTGTGCCACTGGCTCCCTGCACCTTTCTATGCCACTGGGTCCCTGCACCCCGGTTCTGGTTCCTGTGCCCTGTGCTATGTGGCTCTCGTAGAGCTCTGTAACCCACTTATCAATTACCTTTGAATGCTTGCATAACCTTCCAGCACCCTACCTTGGTGAACGATTTAAATATTGATCTTTTCTTATTTTCTTCACTCTTCTGACTTCTTAGTCCATGTTATAAGATCATATGACATAGGAGCAGAATTAGGCCACTCAGCCCATCGAGTCTACTCCACCATTCAATCATGGCTGATATTTTTCTCATCTTTATTCTCCTGCCATTTTCCCATAACCCCTGATCCCCTTATTAATCTACCTTTGTCTTAAAGCCAAGTCCCTTGTTCCCAGTTGGTGGCCTTGTTTGTAGCTACTATGTCCCTGCCAAGCATGCTGCAATTTTTTACCATTTAAATAATAGTCCATTTTGCTGTTATTCCTATCAATTGGATGACCTCACATTTACCAACATTGTACTCCATCTGCCAGTCCTCACCCACTCACTTAGACTATCTATATCCCTTTGCAGACTTTCAGCGTCCTCTGCACACAGTTAGGTTTCTGGCTTGTATGAATATGAAGTAGTGTACACCAGTGGCACTATTCTATAATTGTCTTTACTGATGTACAATTCATCAAGCTGCACTGGTGTGCATTCATAGGGACCAAAATCGGATACTGCATATTTATCTGATGTAACAAATACTCGTGAGGACTATTTTTATTGTCATTTACTAGTTCAGTGTTGTCCAATAGAAATTGCTGATTAATCACCTGATAGGCTACAGCAACATAATCCCCAGGAACTTATGTTACACCCAATGCAAGTCAAACTTTCATTAATATGAAACGTTTCTGTTTCTGTTTCTCTCCACTGACGCTGCCTGACCTGCTGAGTATGTGAATATTTCCAGCATTTTCTGTTTTTATGACAGCTAAACATACATTATGTATGTATATTTACTGGAATATCCAGCACCATTCAGTGACCAAGGGAGCATAGTTCACAATGATTGAGGAAAAAAATACTCTGGCATGCTGCTTTTCATCTGACCATTTTATCAAAAAATGTACAAAATAGTTGAGATTCCCTGTCCAACATGCAATAATGTGGAGATGCCAGTGTTGGACTGGGGTAAGCACCAGGTTAAAGTCCAACAGGTTTATTTGGTAGCACAAGCCATTAGCTTTCAGAGTGCTGCCCCTTCATCAGTTGAGTGACTACCAAATAACCCTGTTGGACTTTAACCTGGTGTTGTGAGACTTCTTACCGAACATGCAATTACTCATAGTTTATGTGTCACATCTGGATTCCCAATTCGCCACTTGTAGCTAATGTGCAAATTGTGTAACTAGGTTCACCATTGTGTACTTGGTTGGCAAAGAATATTTTCATACTTTTCCCTCCCACAAGACCACAGGGCTTAGCATCAACACAACATGTAGCAATACAACAGCTTTGTTGTAAGGTAGTTTGGTGTCTCACTAAGATGTCTGGAGGCTGTGTGGTTGAACATAAACCATTTACTGTTATCACACAGCTATATACATATCTCCAAGGTATATCCCTGTCTAAGTACTATCTTCATGCCTACTTCTCCCAGACTGTCTGTAAAACTTTAATTCGGCCACATCTGGAATATTGCGAACAGTTCTGGTCGCCAAACTACCAGAAGGACATGGATGCTTTGGAGAGAGTACAAAGAAGGTTTACCAGCTATGCCGGACTGGAGGGTGTTAGTTTTGAGGAGAGGTTGAATAAATTCGAGCTGTTTTCACTGGAAAGATGGAGGCTGATCTGATAGAAATCTACAAAATTATAAGAGGCATAGATAGGGTGGATAGCCAGAGTATTTTTCCCAGGGTGGAAAGGTCGACTAGAAGAGGGCACAGGTTTAAGGTGAGAGTAGTAAGTTTAGGGGAGATTTGCGGAGAACACAGAGAGTGGTGGGTGCCTGGAAAGCACTGCTAGTGAAGGTGGTGGAAGGAGGCATGTCAGCTAGATTCAAGGCATAACTTAATGGACACATGAATGGGAGATGAACAGAGGAATAGAAACCACATATCAGTGCAGGCTTGATGGGCTGAAGTGCTGTTCCTGTGTTGTTTTGTTCTTTGTTCTTTATACTGCTCTGTATCCTATCTACTGTCATGTGTCTCTCTACTTCATATTGTGCGTGATGCTGTTCTCCAGTTCCCATTAACACCTTTTACACTGAACACCCTTATAACCATACCACACAGGACTCGGGCGGGAGTAGATGTAGGTGTATGATGTGTAGCTGTCCCCACAACCACTTATGGAGGAGAGTGCTGGTATGGATTTTACTTTTTTATTTATTCATTCATTCATAGGATGAGGGCATTGCTGGCTGGGCCAACATTTTTCACCAATTCCTGAGGGCATTTTTAGAATCCTCCATATTGTCTGGGAGTCTGGAGGCACATGTAGGCCAGACCAGGAAAGGGTGGCAGATTTCCTTCCCTAAAGGACATTAGTGGACAAGATGGGTTTTTATGACAATCGACAATTGTTTTGTGGTCACCATTAGACTTTTAATTCCAGATTTTTATTGAATTCAAATTTCACCATCTGAACCTAGCTCCCCAGAGCATTACCCTGGGTCTCTGGATTACTAGTCCAATGACAAGACTACTATGCCACTGCCTCCCTTGGTCCACTGTGTCCTGGAAAGCTCTGGTATTTTTTAACATCTGGTTTGTCACACAGGCCGGCAGTTCGGGGTACAGGTGTTACAACAGAAGCTGCGGGAGATTCAGATTCCAGACGTCAGTGGTAAGGCACATGTGCCTGTGGTTGGCCGTGTCCGTTACCAAATCAGTGGGTGAGTACGTGGAGTGTTCTTCAGGAAAATGTATGAGGGTAATTTTGTTTCAGATTGACTATCACCATTTTGAATGAGTTTGAGGTTAAGCCCCCATTGTGGCTATTTTTCAGGTGCTTAGTGGCTTATCAAGTCCCTGGTGTGGTCAGCAGGAAGTGTTTGCACATTTCCACTTGGAACGCTACAGTCGCCTTGTTGAATAGGAACAAATAAAAGGTGTAATTTCCCCAATCCTATAACTCACCTTACGTCCTCTGTTCCTGCAAAAAGAGATTTTCAAAGCCAGCACAAATTAACAACTCTTAGATTCTAACAGCATATAAACAGGTACTCAGCCATTGTAGTCTTTGAAAGAGTTATCCAATTAGTCACACCCCTCCTGCTCTTTTCCCCATTATCCAGCATAGTTTTCCTGTTCAATTATGTATCCCATTCCCCTTTCAAAGCTCCTGTTGTATCGGCTCCCTCCAGGCAAACAGTTCGCTCATTGTTGTGCAAATACCTCCATCACATGTACAAGGCACTCCAGATCTTCCACCATTCACATGTGTAAAGACAAGAATCAATTAAAAGGGGAATTGACTTTCACACATCGATACAGGCAAGAGACACCATTTAGCACATCTTATCCTTTCGTAGAAACATGTGATCCTCTCCCTTCAGACCATCTATGAAATGGCTGTAGAAGTAAATTATAAGACCCCTTAAACCTGCTCCAGACAAACCACACTACCTTGTGTTTGAACAAGTATCGTAGAGATTCAGTAAAGACTTGATGGGCCTTTTGGCTAAGATCAAGTGTAGTATGGATATGCTGTACTTGGTTGAAGTCATTAGGTTACATTTTAGCTTCATTTGAAGCAATTTTTAAAAGCAGCATCTCGGTCTTTTGGCTAAGATGCAAATGAGATCAAGCCTTGGAGGAGGTGCTACACCTACTCCAATCAGCTTGGATCATGTAGATCAAGCCCAATACAGTAAGAAGTCTGACAACACCAGGTTTAAGTCCAACCGATTTATTTGATAGTAAACTCACAAGCTTTTGGGGTTTGCCCCTTTGTCAGATGAATGGAGAGTTCTGGTTGTGAGTGTGAGAGAGAGAGAGGTGAAGGCGAGTGTGAGAGAGGGAGAGGCGAAGGTTTAAATGTAAATGTGAGAGAGAAAGAGATGAAAATGTAAGTGTGTGTGTGAGAGATATATATATATATATGTAAGTGTGAGAGAGAGAGGTGAAGGTGTATGTGTGTGTGTGAGAGAGAGAGGTGAAGTGTGAGTGTGAGAGAGGGAGAGGCAAAGGGTTAAGTGTAAATGTGAGAAAGAGATGAAAATGTAAGTGTGTGTGAGAGAGAGGTGTAAGTGTGAGAGAGAGAGAGGTGAAGGTGTAAGTGTGAGAGAGAGAGAGAGGTGGAAGTGTGAGTGTGAGAGAAAGTATGAGTGTGAGAGAGAGAGGTGAAGGTGTGAGTGTGAGAGGGACGTGAGCGTGTGTTGTGTGTGTGTATATATTTGTTTTGAATGTCTGATATGAGGACCCAGCAATCCTTAGTGCAAAAGAAATTGTGAGCAAAGCAAGCATCGCTCCTCCCATTAAAAATGAAAAAAAGTAAGACTTAAATATTTTGTTGAATAAGAGAATGTTTCAATTGTGATAAATGTATGCGTAGAAGAAATAGAAAAGACTTCTGCATATTGTTGAAGAGGTTAAACGACAAGCAATTATGTAACAGATCAAAGGTACAAAAACAAAACTGTTCCTCAGGGGTTCTATCCATACTCTTGAGAGGTCCAAAGGGTTCCATGGCAGGGTAGTTTGCGAAACCCTGGTTTAAGTGGTGCTTTGGAGCCAGTCACAGGAGAGTCACCACTAACTATAGGATTACGTTTGGTTTGCGGCTGCCTGCAACCAGCAGCTAGACTTGTCAGAGAGATTTTGGGATTTTTCTCAAGAAAACTAGCCAGTTACTTTATTATCAGGACAAAAGTAGCCTCAAGCTCCACCTCCACTGGAGACCAAAGATCAGCTTTTGTCTCATTATCCTGGCTGTCAGCCACTTAGTACCACTCTCAACTGTGACACAAAGTTGTAAGTTTATTTCCTACTCCAGAGGTTTGACCACAAAACACAAGCAGACACTCCAGCGTAGTACTGAGGGAGAACTGCACTGTCCTTAAACTGAGTAACAATCAGTCCTCTCAGGTAGATGTAAAAAATCCCAAGCATTAGAAAAAGATTATCTGCTCATTATCAGGTTGCATTTGATTTAATCTTGTTGCGCACTGATTCGCTGCTTTGTTTTGTATATTGGAAACAATAACTATACTTTCAAAGTATTTCATCGGCTGTAAAGCTCTTTGGAACATCCTGATATCATAATAGGTTCTACATAAATGCAAATTCTTTCTTTAAAGATAGGAAGACATTGGAATTTTAATTTAACAATGCTGTCACTAAGTCAGGATAACCCCATTAATCAAAAGGTATTTCACCTACCTCTGCTTTTAGTCTACCTTTCCTCTGTACAAGAGGGAAAACAGAAAACTATGCCAGCTAACCTGATATAAGTCGTTGGGAAAATGCTATCATCTATTATTAAGAATGCACTTAGAAAGTCATAGTGTGGTCATACAAAGTCAACATGGTTTTTCAAGAGGGAAATCACATTTGACAGATCTATTAGAGTTTTATGAGGATGTAACTTAATATGGTAGGTAAAGGGAAACTAGCTTTGAATTTCCAAAAGGCATTCAATAAGTACGAAAGTTAATCTATAAGATAAGGGTTTATGGATTTGGCGTAAAATAGATGGATCGATATATATCTGTATCTATGTTGGGCAGCATGGTGGCACAGTGGTTAGCACTGCTGCCTCACTGTGTCGGGGACCTGAGTTCGATTCCCATCTTGGGTCACTGTCTGTGTGGAGTTTGCACATTCTCCCCGTTTCTGTGTGGGTTTCCTCCCACAGTCCAACGGTGTGTGGGTTAGATGAATTGGCTGTGCTAAATTGCCCCAGGGAGGTTAGTTAGGGTAAATGCATGCTTTTATGGGGTTAGGACCTGGGATTGTGGTCAGTGCAGAGTCGATGGGCCAAATGGTCTCCTTCTGTACTGTAGATTCTATGAGATAGCTAACAGGCAGGGAAAGTAGGAGTAAATGGGACATTTTCAAGTTGCCAGGCTGTGGCTGCGCCTGGGGCCTCAACTATTTACAATATGTATTAATGATTTAGATGAAGAGACAGAGAGTGTTGTATCTAAATTTGCTGATGACATAAAGCTCGGTGGAAATGAGGTGAGGAAGACACAAGGAGGCTGCAAAGGGATATTGATAGACTAAGTGGGCAGACAAGTTGGCAGGTGGAAAGGGATGTGAGGAAGTATAAGGTTAATCAGTTTGTTTGTAAGATTCTTTCCACTTAGAAAGGATAGCAGGACGAGAGGGAACAGCCTCAAGATAAGTGGGGGCGGGGGGCAACAGTTTATTTCAGAGTTGATGAGGAACTTCTTCACTCAAAGGGTGGTGAATCTCTGGAATTCTCTGCCTGTTGAAGTGGTGGAGGCTGCCTCACTAAATATATTTAAGTCACGGGTAGATAGGCCCGTCTGATAGACAAGGGAATTGAGGATTATGGGGAGAAAGCAGGAAAGTGGAACTGATCCACTTCAGATCAGCCATGATCTTATTGAATGGCGGGGCAGGCTCGAAGGCTAGATGGCCTACTCCTGCTCTTACTTCTTATGTTCTTATGTAACAGTAAAACAGAATATGCCTTAAAAGATAGGAAATTTGCAAACATTGATGTTCAGGAGGATTTGGATGTCCTCATACAATGAACACAAAGTTAGCATGCAGGTAGAGCAAGCAACCTGGAAGAGATATGGTATGTTGGCTTTTATTGCAAGGAGATTGGAGTGTATGAATAAGAAAATCTTGTTACTATTGCACAGGGCCTTGGCGAGAGCATGCTTTGAATACTGTGTGCAGTTTTGGTCTCTAACTTTAAAGTAGGATATACTTGCATTGAAGGTGATGGAATGAAGGTTCACTAGATTGATTCCTGGGATGAAAGGGTTGTCATAAAGTCATAAAGGTTTACAGTATGGAAACAGGCCCTTTGGCCCAACTTGTCCATGCTGCCCTTTTTTATTTAAAACCCCTAAGCTGATCCCAATTGTCCGCATTTGGCCCATATCCCTCGACACCCATTGTACCCATGTAACTATCTAAATGCTTTTGAAAAGACAAAACTGTACCCATCTCTACTACTACCTCTGGCAGCTTGTTCCAGACACCCTCTGTGTGAAAAAATTGCCCCTCTGGACACTTTTATATCTCTCCCCTCACCTTAAACCTAGTTTTAGAGTCCCCTACCTTTGGGAAAAGTATTGACTATCTAGCTGATCTGTGCCACTCATTACTTTATAGACCTCTATAAGATCATCCCTCAGTCTCCTAAGCCTTAGAGAAAATAGTCCCAGTGTATCCAGCCTCTCCTTATAAGGCAATCCATCAAGTCCTGGTAGCATCCTAGTAAATCTTCTCTGCACTCTTTCTAGTTTAATAATATCCTTTCTATAATAGGGTGACCAGAATTGCACACTTTATTCCAAGTGTGGCCTTACCAATGTCTTGTATAACTTCAACAAGACATTCCAACTCCTGTATTCAATGTTCCATGGATGAAACCAAGCATGCTGAATGCCTTCTTCTCCACTCTGTCCATCTGTGACTCCACTTTCAAGGATCTATGAACATTCTGTAGCTGTCCCCAATGCCCTACCATTAACTGAGTAAGTCTTGCCCTGGTTCAATCTACCAAAATGCATCACCTTGCATTTGTCTAAATTAAACATTTATCTTAAGATGTGAGGCTGAGAAATTTGGCCTAAACTCAAGTTTAGCAGAATAAAGGATCTGATTGAAACATTTAAGTTTCAGAAGGGCAGACAAAGAGGCTGTTTCTCTTGGCTGGCAAATGTCAAGCATGGGGGTTTCAGGTTAAGGGCTGAGATGAGGAAAGGTTTTATTTACTAACAGGATTGTGAATCTTTGGGCTTCCCTATTCTGGAGGATTCTGGGTGTTCATCATTAAATATATTTAAGGCTGACATAACTAGAGGTTCGTTCTTTTGGAACCAAACGATATGGGGAGGGTGTGGCAAAGTGCAATTGAGAGGAAGATCAGCCATGATCAAATGGAATGGTGGAGCATGCTCAATGGGCTGAATAGTCTACACCTGCTCTTATTTCTTATATTCACCACCCAGATTTGTAACTAACAGGGGAGTACAAATACAATAATATTTACTGGTAGATTAATGTTAGTCTGCATTTGGGAAAATACTGTTGATATAGGGATCCTGCCATGGAGGATTTGATTTGATTTATTATTGTCACATGTATTGATATACAGTGAAAAGTATTGTTCCTTGCTCTATAGAGACAAAGGATACCATTTGTAAAGAAGGAAAGGACAGTGTGCAGAATGTAGTGTTACAGTCATAGCTAGGGTGCAGAAAAAGATCAACTTATATAAGGTAGGCCCTTTTGAATGCCTGTTGGCAGCAGGGAAGAATTTGTTCTTGATTTCATTGGTACATGACCCCTCAGACTTTTGTATCTTTTTCCCAACAGAACAGGTGGAAGAAAGTATGTCCAGGATATGTGGGTTCTTGATTATGCTGGCTGCTTTAACGAGGCAGCAGGAAGTGTAGACAAAATCAATGGATGGGAATTTGGTTTGTGTGATGGACTGGGCTGTGTTCACAATCCTTTGTAGTTTTGGTCAGAGCAGGAATTATATGAAGCTGTGATACATCCAGAAAGGATGCTTTCTATGGTGCATCTGTGAAGGTTGGTGAGAGTCGTAGTGGACATACTGAATTTCCTTAGTCTCCCGAGAAAGTAGGGGCATTGATGGGCTTTCTTAACTGTAGCGTTGGTGTGGAGGGACCAGGACATGTTGGTGATCTGGACACTTAGAAACTTGAAGCTCTCGACCACTCCCAGTTAGTTTCCATTTATTGGGAAGGTGGGAATTTGTTGTGTAATGACATTGACCAAATTAGGATGTGTTTCAATGTGAGGTTGAGTTCACCTTTTAAGATGTATTTCTGGGAATAAGATTATAAAAATTACAACCTATTTTCTATTCCATGTAAATCAATTTACCCAGCTTTCTCAGACAGAAAGAAACAATAACATGTTGTGTAAAATGTTCTTTACAGGATGCACATTAACGATTTTGGTCTGCCTCAGTCGGCAATAGGATTCTATGCTGGGACTGGCATTAAGCTGTCTATTGACAATGCCTATATACGTGCAAGTGGACGCTGGAAAGTGAAGTACCTTTTTGTGTAAGTATTTAATCTTTGTTTTTCTGTCTCTTTCCTTCTGTTCCTCCTGAAGGGGCTGAAATATTCTGTGTTTTCTCTGACAAAGTGTCATGCAGACTCAAAATTTTGGCTCTGTTCTCTCTCCACAGACGCTGAGCTTTTGCCCCATTTTCTGTTTTTGTTTCAGACTCCACCATCTGCAGTATTTTTCTTTTATGTTGTGTGTGTGAGAAATGTCCCATGGTGCTATCAATCCCCTTGTAGCTCATCCAAAAGCCCCCTGAATGGTTTGCTCTCAAATCTGAGTGTGGAGCACTGATCAGGAGTGGTAACCTGGCTGATTTTATCCCTTTCAGGGCACACAAAACCCACTTTGTAACTCTCCTTTTGCTCAATGCTGGCCAGGATTGGATTTTTGGCTTTTTGGCTGTTTGGTTCAGGACTACATTGGAAGGTGCATTTGGAAACTATGGCCTAGATCTTAGCTTTTTCATCCTAGTTTATATTTTCATTAAAGTCAACAAAATTTATATGAGGCATGGCAACAAGGTAGATGCCCTTTGAGATGGCCGGGCAAGCCACCCAGTTCAGGATGCGCAACAACCAGCAACTGCCCCATCCCATGAACAGATAAAGAAAATAGAAACTCAGTTTGCTTTCTATCATTCCGTTTTCTAATGTATCCTTTCTCCATCTAAAGACTTGTGCTTGTGTCTACAGATCAGACAAGGGCTCGTTTGACCTCACGGTGAGTGGCCTGTCAATTTCAGAGATAATAGCAATGACCCGGGATGACACTGGCCGTCCTGCAGTGCACAGTGCTAGATGTGCAGCCAATGTTGGCAGCTTACACATCAAGTTTCATGGAGGAGCCAGGTAATGGTGCAGTAGTGCAGGAAATAAATGCATGTATCTGCACCCCCCCATCCCCTTCCACCCCACTGTGGACCCCCTCCCGTCCCGTCCCGTCCCGTCCCGTCCTCTCCTCTCCTCTCCTCTCCTCTCCTCTCCTCTCCCCTCCCCTCTCCTCTCCTCTCCTCTCCTTCCCCCGAGCCCCAATTCTCCCCACTTGCCCCTCTCTCTCCCCCCCGCCTTTTTCCCCATTTCCTCCTCATGACAAATTGTCTTCAGTTATCTAACTGCTGTTTGTGGGATCTTACTGTGTGTTAAATGGCCGCCAGTTAAAAAAGATAACTGCATTTCAGGAAGTACATCATTGACTGTGAAGAACTTTGGAACATCCTGAGGGTAGCAGGTGCTACATTAATACAAGTTTTTTCTTCTCTTCTACTTTTATGCTGCATTTTTAGTCACATAACATTCTTTCTCCTCCTGGCTAGCTTTGCTTATTCCTTATTTTAAAGTTTTTTTATTCACAGCATCCTGTTCCCAGCTGCTGAATGGTCTTGCTTCAGTTCCCAATATAATTTGCTAACATCCTGACAGTTATTGCAGTTCTGCTTTGGCCTCCAGTAACTGATTTCTGCACCTTCCAACCTATTCTGAACCTAAAGAAAGAATTAACCACAGAGAAATTCAATGGAGTCATCAGAGTTTGATTGTGCAATGCTCTGTTTAACGTTCTTACCAGAAGACCTACATCAAATATTCTTGTGCAAGTTTGGACCAGTCCTGCTCAATAGATACAGGAGGAATGTTGAAAGTCTTGGCTGGAGATGGAGTTCCTGCAATGGCACCAGAATAATTGCTGTGGTAACCTGACTTACAGGGGCCACACGATGACACAGTGATTAGCACTGCTGTCTCATAGTGCCAGGGGTCTGGGTTCAATTCCTGCATTAGGTGGCTGTGTGTAGTTTGCACATTCTCCCCATGTCTGTGTGGGTTTCCTCCAGGTGTTCTGGTTTCCTCCCACAGTCAAAAGGTGTGTGTGTTAGGTGAATTGAGGTGAATTGGTCATGCTAAATTGTCCCTTAGTGCCAGGGGGGCTAGCAGGGTAATATGTGGAGTTACAGGGATAGGGCCTGAGTGGGATTGTTGTCAGTGCAGGCTTAATGGGCCAAATGGCCTCCTTCTGCATAGTGACAGGGGTTCCCTTCTATTCGCTGAGACATCTGTCATCCTAGATGGGTGTAAAAGATCCCAAGGCACTATTGAAAGAGGAGCATTAGAGTTCGTCCAGTGTCCTCAAATCGGTATGCGTCAACAAAAGACACAGATGGCCAATGCATCTCATGGGTGTTTGTGGGAGTTTGCTGTGCACAAATTGGCTGTTTCCTACATTACAAGAGTTATACTCCATAAGTACTTAATTGACTGTCCCAAGTTATGAAATACCCTTTAAAATTGCAAGTTCCTGCTTTACTCCTTAGTTAAATGCTTCCAGTATTCATTAAGTTTGCCATTCTATACTGTAATTGAGGTGCCTCTTGTGATTCTTCGCATTGATGTGTTTGGATTTTGTTGGGTTTAACTGTAATGTTACACCTCACTTCGATTTAGTTAGACTTGATGATGACGTCAGGTGACTTGCTCACACAAAGAGAAGCTAATAAACTGTCTGGTAAATTTTATTTCACTTAACCGAGAGTTTGGCAGCATATTTGAGAATGACTTTGAATCCTATTTGAATTCTAAGAGCCTGCTGTACACAAGGTGTAAAGATTTCACTACTTCGACCTAATGTAGCTTTTTTAAAATTTACAGCTGGCTGTACAATCTCTTCTCTAGCTCATTGGAGAAACCCATTCGCTCTTCTCTGAACCGAGAGGTACATATCCAATTGCACTTTGAATAATTCAGCTACTAGTTTCTAGTGTTTGTAGTAACACTACAAACCATGGTCTGGTTCAATCATCTGTTAATCTTCCAATTGCCATTTTCTTTATTTTTCTTACAGATTTGTCCAAAAGTCTCCACTGCAATCAATGGGCTAGAACAACATCTGAAGACCATGCAGCGTATGTTCATCTATTGTTCACAAACTCTTTCTCTGCCTTCGCATCCACACCCACAACACCACCCCCCCTGCCAATCTTCCAAGGGTGATATATTGTCCTCTGGTATTGTGTCCAAGTGGCTAGATCTTCACTTAGTTAGTCAGAGTTGACCTATTAAAACAAAAAGAAGAAAATAAAATGTAGAAATTAATAGCTGAGCCCAATCCTAGCCTACTGACCAGCGGAAATCACTGGATAATTATCAGCAACAGGAATCCTGGTTGATTTCTCCAATTTCCACCTCCAGGTTGTTAATAATAATTCCCAAGCTGAGTTTGACTAACTGGGAATCACAGATTTCTCTGGTGTCTATCAGTGGAACATTGGCTTTCGGTTAGATAATCCCATTCAGATGATTGTCTCTTATTCTTCCCTACGTGGAAAAAAAATCCCCTCTTCTTTTTCTACAGTGGAAGAAAGGAAAGCCTCCTTCATGGCCTCAGAGTGTAGTCATTACTGTAATGTAGCAAGCTTTTCACACAAAGATCCCACAAACAGCACAAGACAATGGCCAGGTAACCTTTTTAGTTGTGGCTGAAAGAAAAATGGTGGCCTGGATACCAGGGGAACTCCCCACCCACTCCGCCACTTCTTTGATGTTGTGCTATTTCACCTGAAAGATGGCTCCCCTAACAATGAAACACTCTCTGTGCCATGGCTGATACTTGATCAGTGTTCAATGATATAGGTTTTAGAAACATTTTAAAGACGATACATCTTTTTTAAAATAATTCTGAGAGTGGAGCATATTTGTTAGGAGTTTGGTTTCTAATGATGGCAAGAGGGAATATGGAACGAAGAGTTACCTAGAGTTAGAGGGTCAGAAGAGGTACACAGAGATGTGCCAAACGGAAGCTCACTGAGGCCGAGCAGAGGTTTGAAATCAGAGCTAGGATCTTGAAGTTATTTGCCAATGAACCTGGAGGGAGCCAATGAAGCTTGGCATTAAGTGGGCAGAATACAACACAAAATGAAGTTCTGAATTAACTGAAATCTGTGAAGGTTGGAAATTGAAAGCTTGGTGAAGAGAACATTTAACAGATTAATGCTCGACATGACAAAAAGATGGTTTCTACAGGTGTAGGGAATAGAAGAACTCTGTTCTATAGGTGGAATGATATAGTCTTGGCAATGGTTTAGATTAGGAGTAGATACGCTCATCTCCAGCCTAATAGGGTCCCAATGTTGGTTTTGTTTCTATTCATCATTGACCTGCAGGAACTTGCAGCCCAACAAGATGTAAAGGACATCATGACCAAGGCTAATTATACCCTCACTTAAAATCAACACAGGCACATTGGGAGCAGGGACCAAGAGTAATCCTCCACTGATGCACTACTTGAGACCTGATAATTCAGTACACGCTAGCAATCAATTGGGTTGCTGTGGCTCAGCATTACTTTACCTACGCGGATGTTGGCAGGATTGCCGAGAAGTCAATGTTGTGTGGTTTAGAAGTTCATAACTTTTAGAAAACAAGTCAGTGGAAAAGCCCAACTCCTTTGGTAGAATGAGGTTATGTGACCAATACAAAAATGATCATTTTGTAATATTCAGTCTGACATTCAATCTTCTTTTCTCTCTATGTTCTTCAGTCACTAGCCACGTTGACAAATATGCTGCAATTGAATATTCCCTGGTTAATCCAATTGCTATCACAAACACATTCATGGACCTGGATCTTAAGGTATCCACCGATTTTGTGTGTGTGTGTGTGTGTGTGTGTGTGTGTGTGTGTGTGTGTGTGTGTGTGTGTGTGTGTGTGTGTGTGTGTGTGTGTGTACACATATGTGTGTGACTTGTTTCTGTGTGTGCAAGAGGAATTTTCTGAAGTGCCTTGTATATTTTGAACCTCACTCAACGAATACATAGACTGTGAAATACAGCACATAGTTTTAAGTACAAAAAAGAATTTATTTGCTAATGCATGCATCAGGAGAGAGACATAGTCAATAAGGGTTGACTGTCCTCTCTGAGCTAATATTGCTAGGTAAAATTATTATGTTATTCTGAACATTTCAATATCCCACCCTGTCTTGTCAATCAGACCGGAGGGCCCAATCACAACATTATCCATTATTAGCCAACATTCCACCTGTCAACAGGAATAGGAGATTATTAGCTTATTGCCCATGTAGGTTCTTTCCCCTTTACCTAGGAAATCTAACTCATGTAATTACTATAACCAAGGCCACAGTTAACATCTGTGATTTTTAATTGATGAAAGGAGTCACTCTTTTGTTGGAACCAGGACCTCCTTTGTCAGCTTGAGAGACTGCTCCAGCCCCGCTACCCACGAATGAATTTACTCCCTTAAATACCAGGCCTGTTAAACTTATATTTCACATATCCAAAAACAGATAACAGAAGTTGCGTTTCTATGCTCCATTGTGTTAAAAGAATTTGGCCTGTCTACCACTGTGTTTCCCATCATGCTTCATTCAGAATAAAGCTGGCCAAGACGCACAATACATATATATTGAAAATACAGTTTGAGCTTATAATACTTGGTTAATTTGTGGTTATACGGTTTATAATATCTTTGCATACTTTGTTCCAGGCACATTGTGAATGGCACTTTATAATTATCTTAACCTAATCTACTTATTATAGTAAACTAAAATGAAGAGCCTCATACTAAGAATTCTATACTACCCCCATCAGTGTGTGCGTCTGTGTGTGTGACATTGTGACAGTGTGTGCGTGACAATGTATGCGTGCACGTGCGCGACATGGGGGGGAGGCGTGTGCTTGCGCGACATGGGGGGCCTGAGTGTGCAACATGGGGACGGGGAGGAGGGGGCTGTGTGTGAGACAGTGTGCGTTTATCCTTTTGTGACTCTTACCCATAAGCCATTTTTTTCAAGCTATTTTTCAGTAATCCCTCATTTGTATGTATTGGTATCATTTTGGGGACCTACATTGTATGTTCTTGGAGGTTTTCCTCTACTTTGCTGAGTTCAGTGGGTTGGTTTGTTGGGTAAGTCACCAGTAACCTACAAAGTAATGTCAAATGTAATGATCTGAGTGAGGTATGATTTAGATTCTAACATCTGTCTCTTCAGATGTTTTCTGTCAATCTGCTCTGAGATCACTTTTTTTGCTGCATTTTCTGCCACAGGCTCTGAGTGCTCAGAAGATTATCTGTACACTAGGGACTTGGAAAAAGACTGAATAGATATATCTAAGGAACAAAATTTGCCAACTCTACAAACATCCCATCACAATCACCTAGTGCCTCTAATAATAAAGAGTATGCATTGTATAACTGAAGGTTGACATATTAAATCATTTTTTTCAGGGTGAATTTTATAGTGTGGCACAGCATAAAGAACCTCCCTTCAAACCACCCCCAATTAGCCTCTCCAAACAAGATGGTCACATGATGTACTTGGGATTGTCAGATTTCTTTGCGAATTCAGCTGGGTTTGTCTATTATGGAGCTGGTGCTTTGCGCGTGAACATCACTGATGACATGGTACGTACAGATTGTTCTTTCAATCACAACCAGAAAAGTTGCTGAGGTAGTTCCTCCTGTTTGGCAGACACTTATCATTTCAAATTCCACTGACTGGGTGAGATTTTAATGGAATGTTACCGGTTATTGGAAGGTTACATCATTGGAGGAATATCTATTTTATGTTGCTGAACAACTGGAATATAAAATTAATCTGGGGCAGCTATTACTGTGAATTTGGACTGGATGGTGGGTGGTTAGAATTTCAAAAAAATGGAAGCCACACGGCATGATGTGTTGAACAAACCAGTTACAAATTGTTTGATACATTATCTCACAAGGTACAGTAACAGCTTTAGTTAATTGACTTTTTGTTTTCACCAGATTCCAAAGCAATCTCCTATCAGATTAAACACATCAAGTTTCAGTATTTTAATACCTCAGGTAAGTGTGCCCTGAAGTTTGCAGCATTTACTACCTGATAATAAGGGACCTTACTCGCTCGACCCTGAGCACTACCTCTTGGCGACACTTTGTATCTATTCTTAAGGGGAAGAAGATGATTAATAGTTTGTACTTGTGTCCAGGTGGGGAAACTCTATCCCAACATGCTGATGTTAATGAACCTCCATGCCAACCAACAGCCTGTTCTGAAGGCTGCAACAAACAACATCACCGTTCAAGCATGTGGTGCTATCGATACATTTGCAATCCTTCCTAATTCATCACTTGCACCACTTTTTGTCCTGGATATTGTGAGTACAGTTGTGAAATCTTGTTTGGCTGAGATGCTTTTTAATGCGTTTACAATTGCCACGAGAAATGTTATTATGTCCTTTTAACTGTTAACAGTGCACTAGTGTGTCCGTTAAGATGGCTATCTCTCATATGAAATTGATTGGATCGTTGAAACTCAACAGGTAAGAAAGAAAATCTTTCATTTATATAGCAGCATTCATGGGATCAGTCACAGGTGTTATATAGGGACTGTGGCAGGCCATTGCACAGAGCAAGATAAAATTACTCGATAGTTTCATGTGGTGATGTTGGTTGAGAGGTCAACCTCAGAGAGTACAAGGTGCCCCAGCTTAACATCTGTGCAACTGGTAAAAGGTGAGACCACATCTGGAGTGCTGTGAGCAGTTTTGGTGCCCTTATTTAATGAAAGATATTATTTCACTGGAGGCAGTTCAGCAAAGGTTCATAGGATGATCCCCGATATGAAGGAAAGGTTGAACTGTTGGGATTCTACTCAGTGGAATTCAGAAAAATGAGGTGTGATCCCATTGAAACACATGGGATTCTTAAGGGTAAATGCTGAGAGAATGTATCCCCTCCTGGGAGAGTCTAGGACAGGAAGGCATAGCTTCAGAATAAAGGGGCACCAGTTTAAGGCTGAGATGAGGAGGAATTTATTTTCTCAGAGGGTTGTGAATCTTTGAAATGGATGTGAGGAAAATTGGATCAACCATGATGCTATTGAATGGTGGACAGGCTCGAGGGGCCGAACAGCCTACTCCTATTCCTATTTCTTCTGTTATCTCCTTCAAGTGATCTTATTTCTGACAGTGCAGCTACTGCCTCAGTATTACACTGGAGTGTCAGTGTAAATTTTCTATTCAGTATTCTGGAGAGTGGCTTGAACTAGAGTGGCACAGTGATTAGCACTGCTGCCACACAGTGCCAGGGACCTGGGTACAATTCTCAGCTTGGTCACTGTCTGTGCAGAGTTTTCATATTCTCCCCATGGCTGCATGGGTTTCCTCCCACAGTTGAAAGATGTGCGGGCTAGGTGAATTGGTGATGCTAAATTCTCCCTCACTGTACCCGAACAGGTGCCGGAATGTGACAACTAGGGGAATTTCACAATAACTTCATTGCAGTGTGAATGTAAGCCTATTTGTGACACTAATAAATAAACATTGACTTTAAACTAGCAACTGTGTAACTCAGACAAGAGTGCTATCCATTGAACCACGCCTGACAAGGAGTAAATTGTTAATTTTTATACTGAATGCACAGAGCTACCAATTGCCAGCCACATAAATGAATTTACAATACACAGTTTCACTTGTTTCCTTCCTTGATGTGGGATTGAAACTAAGAAAGACTTGGATCTGAATATTGTTCTACGCTGAGCTTAAAGGCTACTGGCAATCGGCTTTAATGTTGCCAGCAATGAATATTGGATTCACTCTCGTGATTCTTAGTCACTCCTACGGAAATGAGTGAAAGTGTGGGTATTGGGTAGGAAAGCAGCAGGACTGTAGCTTTCACTGCTGATCTCACACATGAAGTATTGCCACATGTGTGAAATAATTGGAGAGCTGCTATATTCTGACAGAAGTCGACTCCCTCATGAGGGGAGAAAGATTTTAGTTAAAAATTTTCATCTAACCCTGAAAAGAAAATATTGATTACACAGCATTGCAGGCAGTTACTGTTAAGGATCATAAATCACATTCCCCTGATGTCAACAGTTGTGTTGTATATATGGCTTTATTCCTGACTAATTAGAAACCACTATTTTTAGCACAGCTAAATTAATTGATTTGAACTGAACATGGGAGGAAACTTCTGGGAAGAAGTTGTTGACAGGAATCAGTCTTTCTAATTAATAGCCTTGCATTGGTTCCAACTGTGAATCTATGAAACCATGTACTGACAGCTCTCAGGTAATAGGAGGAAATAATATCCCACTAAAATGGGGAGAAACAGATAGAATTGTTTGTGAAAGTGCCCAGCACCAGGATCTGAAGTGGGGCTCCCAATCTTCCAACGTATCAGTCATTGGCCTGGAGTTTCCAGTCCCCCATGGTGTATTTTCTAATGGTGGATGTAGCTTATTATTGGCTGTCAATGCGATCTTCCAGGCTCGCTGATGGCTTCAACATTTTGCGTGGTTCGCCCGCCCCATCGCTAGAGAACCCGCCAAAAGGAAGGGCCAGAAAACCACACCCATTTTCTTTGGTCACTTTCCTTCATTAATTATAAAGATATTGATCTTCTGTTAAATATAGAGGCTGGTAGGGTGGAAAGGGTGTGCATGTGTGTGTGTGTGTGTAGATATATGGGAAATGGAACAGGCACTGTTGTGGGCTCTGTCAATCATGTTGGGGGAAGTTGAAGATGAAGGAAGACACATAGAAGCAGTGATTTGGAAGGTATTATTGGGTGGAATTTTCCTAAAAAAAATTGGCAAAGCCTCTGGTTCTGACTGAAAACCAGATTCTCTCCAGAAACACAGGTTTTCACTGCAGATCTTCTGAAAAAAAGAGCAGGCAGGAATGTCTGTGCCGACATTCTTGCAGTGTGGGATCTAATAGTGTTGGCAAGGCTTTCTCCACGGAAATCAGGGCACCATTTTTAGAGGGTGCCCCAATCTCATAGTCAAAGTAAAGGCTTTCAACCCCCATAAACATCAGGACCCCTGGCAGACAAGGAGAACACTTCCAACCCTAGAATACTGAGCTAGAATACCCCCCTCTCCCCCACCCACAGGCTCCACTTCTGACCCCACCTGGTAGTGTCAGGGAGCCATGTCCCTCACCATGCAGGGGCTGTCCTCAACACCACGCCCCTGGCATGGTCATCATGTCTGGTTTCTGTTTTTGGAAACCAGAAGTCATTCCCACTGGTGCGACATCACAGCAATGGGGGAAACATCTGAAGACCCAAAACAAATGGCATTAAGTTGTTTAAGAATATTTAAATCTATTCAATTTGACCATAATTAGGTTCATGCCCTTGCTTGCACATGAATCTGACTATATCACTGGCGGGGAACGAGGAAGAACACAAACTGAGATCTTGCCATTGCAAATCCCATTAAGGCCCTCTTGCAAGAGTTAATGGCCATGACAGAATTTGCACTCATCTCATCTGACGAAGGAGCAACGTTCCGAAAGCTAGTGGTGTTTGCTACCAAATAAACCTGTTGGACTTTAACCTAGCGTTGTGAGACTTCTTACTGTGTTTAGCCCAGTCCAACGCTGGCATCTCCACATCAGGATTTGCACCCATAGTGAATGGGCCCATAAAATTGCAGCCATTGTCGTTTCAGAACAAGCAGAGACAGAAATGGGAGAATGGAATTGACTCTTTACAGGAAGTGAGTGTGATCAAACATAGTCAAGGTCAAAGTCAGTGAGCCTCTGAGATTCAGTTTAAACTGTCTAGAATTATTAAATATATTTAAAACTGCAACATCATCCACTATCATTATTACCTCGGGTCCTTTGTGTCTTGCCTTCGTTATCATGCCTCTATGCAGGGATATTAAAAACCTACCTCTGGTTTTGTTTGAGTCATGTCTGCTCATGAAAATCCCATGTAGCAAATTGTATCCATACCTCACAATATTATGATTTACAGACATCGATTTAGTATTTCCTTTGTCATTTTTACTATTTCGCTAATCTAGTCCCTGCAGTTTTTGGTGATTCCTCTAAATTTACCACTGTTTATATCTACGTCTCCTTTGATCCACTTCTGTTCTTTTCAGCTATTTGTGGTGCTCCTTCCCCTTTGCCATATTAGCTTGAACTCTTCCCTACAGTAGTTGTACACAATGTTCTCAATAAGAACATTGACCCTGTCTTTGTTCGTGTGTGACATCTCCACCCCATACAGGGGTGCCTTTCCCAAGAACGGGTCCCAATGCCCCAAGAATCTGAAACCTCTCCCCTGCATACTTCCTGTTTCTGTACTTGTGTGGCACTGGGAGTAATCCTGAGGTTTACTGCCTTTGAGGTCCAATTTTTAAATCTTCTCATGGCTCCCAAAATTCTGCCTGAAGACCATCAACACTTTTTCTACATTTCCTTCCCCTAACAGAATGTTCTGTGCCCAGTTGATGAAATCCTTTACCCCAGCACCAGGGAAGTAACACACAATTGAGCAATCGTGTTTGTGGTTACACAAACATCTGCCTATGCATTTAACTGTCAAATCGTCTGTAACTACTACATTTTGAATCTCTCAATCTGCAGTCAAATCTTCCTCAGTCCCAAGGGTTTGATTCTAACTGCAATTCCTCGAGGAGTCATCATTCTCCCCAATGTTCTAAACTGAAACTCGATTAGCAAAAGCCATCATCAGTGCCTTCCTTTTACCTTACCTAGTGGTTACCCACTCTCTACCACAGAAGATATAAGTGGTGAGAGGGGTGACCACCACTTCCAGGAATATTCATCAATGAAATTCCTGGGTATAGCGCAAACCCTGAACCTAAAATTTAGAACAACTGTCATGGTTTATTTCTTGGATTCTTTCTTGCTGAACACACACTGGCTTCAAGTTACTTACTTGCTGTTTCTGTAGGTTACAAACAATGTACATCCCAGACTGACTGAAATACACCTGAGAATGTGGCAGAAATATAAAATGTTCCGGAAACCTTTGAAAATGGCTAACATTCCCCATGGATTTCATTAAACAGGTCATTAAGTGATTGAAACAGATCCATTCATAAATTCAAAATGCAGACCGGCTGGTGGCTGTTTCAGGACATGACTGTTTGAGATGTAGTCCTGAGACATATGGGGTCAAAATGGTCTTTGTTAGAAATGCAACACCGGTTCATACTGAACCAGAAACTTAGTTTTCAGAAAATGAGGCAGTGTGTGTAAGCAGGCTGCAAATTTGTGACAAACAAGATTGCATTAGTGGCAAAGGCCAGTTTCACTTTAATTGCCACTTTGTTCTGGAATATTGGCAAAGGAACTTGGAGAAATATCTTGGTTATAACTATATTAGATCAAGAGTTGGCCTAAGTGCTGTGGTACGAGGCTAACCAAGAGGCGGTTCAAAGTTCAAAGTCCACTCAAAGTGGTCAGTTGTGAGAAAGATATAGCATAAATACTCTAATATGCAATAACTGCAAATGGGTGATAAACTGTAGAAAGGACACGAGGTGACCTAGAAACTGGCTGAACCCAACATTTTGTGATAAAGCCAAAAGTGCACCTTTGCAAACTCTAACGCACAAATTGTAGTGAATGCATGAACACAGAAGTGGAGTTTCTGCACTCATGGCATGAATTAAAATGACCTCAGAAATATAAAAACAAACATTTTCCAAAAGCAGAAGCAATTAGCAGACGAGAACAGAGAAAAGATTGAAATGACACATTACTTTTGAGGTTTAGGGAAGTGAATATTTATTATGCAACAAAACAAAAGGGAAGAAGGCATCGAATAAAAACAGAAGAAACAAAGTAAATTGGAACACAATAAAGAATTAGAAAATTAAAATAGAAGTTATTTTTATTGCAGTTCTATCTGGAGTGGCGCAGCAGTTAGCACTCTGCTGCCTCACAGTGTCAGGGACCCAGGCCCTTTTCCTGAGAGTAGCCAGTCAGGGGTCAGCAGTTGTCCATTGCTTGTCAGTACCACCATGATCGCCAAAAGACACCAGGCCAAAGTGAGGGTGGGGTGGGGATCAGGATGTGGGAGAGGGAGACAGGGGTGGTTTTCGGTGCCAGTGTACTCAGCCCAGTACCAGGTCTCTCAATCAGAGCAGAGTGCCTGATAACAGGCAGTGCTGCCCCATCCAGTGTTTGTGGGATCGCCTTTAGCAGGTGCAGCTCCACTGAACTTTAACTTTAAGGGATAACGGCTCATTAATGAGTCTAGTTGACATCCTGCTGCTGATGGCTGGAACCCTACATCAGCCACTCCCACCCTTCGATTTAATCTGGTGAGGCTTTGCCATTGCTGGGAGCCTGATGCAGGACTTTTGGATGGACCCTAAGGGCATATTTATGCCCCCTCATCCAGTGGTGAAATTGGTGGTGGAGGGAGCATGGTGCAGACCCCATGGTGCCTTACCCCCTCTGCCTGATTAAACCCAAGGTAGGAAAGCATTTGTCGGGTTTCCCAACCAGACACTAATTGTGGGCGATTAATGCTCACTTGAGGGCTTCATCCCACCATTGCTGGAATTCAACCACCGGTGGAGAGATAAGCACATGGGGTGGTCATAAAAGCACATCCTATTGTGTTTGCTTCTAGGGGCTTCCTCATTCAGAGGGACTCAGTGCCTGATAAAAGGACATGACATCTGGAAGGGTGTGGACTGTACTCTTTCTTCTGATTCCTTCCCCCTTAATCAGTGACCACCCCCTCTCTCCGCAACAAAGGGGAGGTGATGGCCTAGTGGTATTCTCAGTAGAAAAGGGCAACTAGGGATGGGCCATAAATGCTGGCCAGCCAGTGATGCCCTTGCCACATGAATGAATAAAAACCCCTTCCACCCTGGAGGGGTTGGCACGTCGGGGCCTCTGGAGTGCATTACTAGCAGCAGTTGCCATTCCCACTGCCATTGATGGGTATTGAAGAGCACTGATTCACTAGCAGCTCTTTGGGGGTCCTAAATTCTGAAGAGGGCTAATTCTGGTCAGTTTAATGCCTGATGGGCATTTAGTTCTGGTGGATCTTCCCAATGGAGGAAAAGTGATTCTTCAACTAGTGGGTGAGAACCCTGTCATTAACATTGAATTAGAATCCTTACAGTGCTGAAAGAGGCCATTCAGCCATCAAGTCTGTACCAGACTGCTGAAGGAGCATCCCAACCTGGCTCTCCCCTCTGCCTTATGCCCATAACACTGCATATTTATCCCCCTAACCTACAGACCCTGGGACATGAAAGGACAATTTAGCATGGCCAATCCACCTAACCTGCACATCTTTGGAACTGCCTTGTGCGAGCAAGGATGTAGACTGCGGTGCTTTGAATGAATTGAAGCATTTACTACCTCTATATACAACAACCACACAAACTTTAGTCCTGTAATAATTTCCCTAATTGCTCTGTAAAGATTTGTTCGTTCTGTTATCTGTAAATCTGAAAACGTTAATATTTTGAATAAGCTGCTGAAGCCATGAAAATAATTTGAATTAGTTTTTGAGCAAATACATTAGCCTCTGGTCCTTCGTGTTGAACATTGTCAAGAGAAGACAGCTTCATCTTAACTCTATTTATTTTTGAAAGCTATACAAAATAGACAAAAATTTCCCTATGTTTCTTAGAGACCAAGCCCATAATATTCTCACTACCAACTATTCACCTGAGATTTTCCAGGTTTGTATAGGATAGTCCCTCCATGCACAGTGCAATTGAGTGACAGTATGTCTATATAGTTTATAATAATATTGATATAATCAATGTCCTGAATGATGTGGAGATGCTGGCGTTGGACTGGGGTAAACACAGTGAGAAGTCTCACAACACCAGGTTAAAGTCCAACAGGTTTATTTGGTAGCAAAAGCCACTAGCTTTAGGTGCACTCGCTGCTCCTGCGTCAGGTAAGTGGGATTTCAGTTCACAAACAGGGCATAAAAAGACACAAACTCAAATATCAAAGTAATGGTTGGAATGTGTGTCATTACAGGTAATCAATTCTTAAAGGTACAGACAATGTGAGTGGAGAGAGGGTTAAGCACAGGTTAAAGAGATGTGTATTGTCTCCAGTCAGAACAGTTATTAAGATTTTGCAAGCCCAGGCAAGTCGTGGGGGTTACAGACAGTGTGACAAGAACCCAAGATCCTGGTTGAGGCTGTGTGGAACTTGGCTATCAGTCTCTTTCTCTGCTCTTTCTCACTGAGCCAAGTTCCGCACACATGAGGACGGCCTCAACCAGGATCTTGGGTTCATGTCACACTATCTGTAACCCCCATGACTTGCCTGGGCTTGCAAAATCTCACTAACTGTCCCAGCTGGAGACAATACACATCTCTTTAACCTGTGCTTAACCCTTTCTCCACTCACATTTTCTGCACCCTTAAGACTTGATTACCTGTAAAGACTCGCATTCCAACCATTATTTTGTAAATCAAGTTTGTCTCTTTATATGCCCTGTTTGTGAATTAAAATCCCACTCTCCTGATGAAGGAACAGCGAGCGCTCTGAAAGCTAGTGACTTTTGCTACCAAATAAACCTGTTGGACTTTAATCTGATATTGTGAGACTTCTTACAATGTCCTCCATGATATACAATGTTGTAATGTTCTTTTATGTTTCTTTTGTATAGTCTACGCTTATCCCTTGGACATTCTGATATCGGACCTTTTAAGGTAAGAAGAACTTTTTAAAAGGTCTTAAACTAATTTCATTTGAATATTGTGAAATGCACTGGGGCCAATTCTTGACAGTGCTGGAGTTGCAAACTCAGTCTTGCTGTTGAAAGCTCCATGTTGCTGTTGAAAGCTTTAGTCATTCATCATTATTTAACTGAACTGCTTGGTATGCTTTGTAGCTCACAGTTCAGACTTTCTTCGTTATTACCTGCAGCAACCCTGTTAGGTCCCTAGAGAATAGTGGGAGCTGGGAAATATTCAGCCACTTCCTGTCTCCATATCACGCACCATTTATCAACAGCTCACTTCCCTTTTTCCAATTCAAGAGGCTCATGACCATATGGGACATGGGATTTAATAGGATTGAGAGTTATAGATAGACCTGGTAGGTATGGATATGATCAGCGCAACTTGTGGGCCGAAGGGCCTGTTGTGCTGTAGTGTTCTATATTCTATGTATGGGAAAAGCTTTTGCTCTCACTCACTAGTATCACTCTTGACAGTAGTTTGGACAGTAATTGTAAATTCAATCCCAAATAGCAGTAAAAATTCAAGTTATATGCCGTGATAGTCATGATAAACCTGTAGCCCTAAATTATAAAAATATTAAACCACAGAAATATAAAATACCGTTCATGAAAACAGAATTTGAATTATTTGCTGAATGGAGAACCATGTTAATAGTCCCCTTTCACTTAAGTTTAGCTGGCCAGGATTTAGGGCCCCCAAAGAGCTTCTAGTGAATCAGAGCTCTTCAACACCCATCAAAGGCAGTGGGAATGGCAGCTGCTGCTAGTAATGCACCCATCAGAGGCCCAGGATTGCCGGGAGACTCTAGCAACAGGTAAATGGGATGGGGGAGATGTTCATTCATTCAAGGGGCAAGTGCATCACTGGATGGCCAGCATTTATTGCTCATCCCTAGTTGCCCTTCTCTCCCTGTTGTTGCAGGGGGGGGTGGTCACTTCCTAAGGAGAAGGGAGTCAGAAGAAAGAGCACAGACCCACACCCTTCCAAATGCTATGTTCCTTTACTCATGTGTAAAGGGCAGTATGGTGGCTAGCACTGCTGTCTCATAGCGCCAGGGACCTGAGTTCAATTCTGGCCTTGGGTTACTGTCTGTGTGAAGTTTGCACTTTCTCTCTGTGTCTGTGTGTGTTTCCTCCTCCAAAGATGTGTGGATTAGATTGATTGGCCATGTCAAATTGCCCCATAGTGTCAGGGGGAAATACGTGTGGTTACTGGAATAGGGCTGGATGGGATTGTCAGTGAAGGCTTGATGGGCTGAATGGCCTCCTTCTGCACTGTAGGGATTCAATGATTCTAAAGATGCACAAAGTTAGTTGAATCAAAGAGGTCCATGGGTTTTCATTTAACTTCTTTAGTGACATAGGGCTTTTAAAAAGATTTGTATTTTAAAATGTGTGTTGTTTATATTTAGGTAAAATAACCTGACTGAGGCCACGTTAAATGGGCAACTCCATGAGGCTTGCAGCACCCCCACCCAATCCATATTTGCCCATTGAACTCTACACTTTTAGTCTGTGTTCTTTACTCAACCCTGAAATTCAAACTATTGTGGTAGCGCATTGAAAAAGAAAAAAATGTTAATACTACTACTATAATAATGTTTAAATTTATTTTCTTATTGCAGGTGGCCTCACTACAGGGGTTATTGAACATTGCAGTAAAGATGGTGGTGTTACCAAAAATCAATGGTATGTCCATGGCAAGCATATCAAAGTTGAAAGTGAACAATGGTACTAAGCACATCGTAAAAAGTCTGACAACACCAGGTTTTAGTCCAACCTATTTATTTGATAATATACTCACTAGCTTTCGGGGTTACCCCCTTCGTCAGGTGAATGGAGAGTTCTGGCCTCAGACAGAGCATATAAAGCACAGACAGTTTAGAGATTACTGATTAAAATGCGAATCCTTACACCTAACCTGCTGTTCAAGACCTGAAGTGGCTGATAATGTGAGTGGAAGGAGCACTGATCACAGTTTAAAGAGATGTGTATTGTCTCCAGACAGTACAGTAAGTGAGGTTTTGCAAACCCAGGCAAGTCATGGGGGTTACAGATAGTGCGACATGAACCCAAGATCCCTGTTGAGACCGTCCTCATGTGTGCGGAACTTGGCTATCAGTCTCTGCTCAGCAACTCTGCGCTGTCGTGTGTCGTGAAGGCCGCCTTGGAGAATGCTTACCCGAAGGTCAGAGGCTGAATGCCCGTGACCACTGAAGTGTTCGCCAACAGGAAGGGTTCAGGAGAACAGTGACCACAATACCACACAACCCTGTCACAGCAACCTCTGCAAGACATGCCGGATCATCGACATGGATACCATCATCACACGTGAGAGTACCATCCACCAGGTACATGGTAAATACTCTTGCAACTCGGCCAACATTGTCTACCTGATACGTTGCAAGAAAGGATGTCCCGAAGCATGGTACGTTGGGGAGACCATGCAGATGCTACGACAACGGATGAATGAGCATCGCTCGACAGTCACCAGGCAAGACTGTTCCCTTCCTGTTGGCGAACACTTCAGTGGTCACGGGCATTCAGCCTCTGACCTTCGGGTAAGCATTCTCCAAGGCGGCCTTCACGACACACGACAGTGCAGAGTTGCTGAGCAGAGACTGATAGCCAAGTTCCACACACATGAGGACGGTCTCAACAGGGATCTTGGGTTCATGTCGCACTATCTGTAACCCCCATGACTTGCCTGGGTTTGCAAAACCTCACTTACTGTACTGTCTGGAGACAATACACATCTCTTTAAACTGTGATCAGTGCTCCTTCCACTCACATTATCAGCCACTTCAGGTCTTGAACAGCAGGTTAGGTGTAAGGATTCGCATTTTAATCAGTAATCTCTAAACTGTCTGTGCTTTATATGCTCTGTCTGAGGCCAGAACTCTCCATTCACCTGACGAAGGGGGTAACCCCGAAAGCTAGTGAGTATATTATCAAATAAATAGGTTGGACTAAAACCTGGTGTTGTCAGACTTTTTACTGTGTTTACGCCAGTCCAACGCCGGCATACCCACATCATGACTAAGCACATCACCACTTAGATCCCAACTTCTCCACAGAACCATGGAATTCCTACAGTGTAGAAGGAAGCCCATCAAGTCTGCATCGACTCTCCGAAAGAACATCTTGCTATCCCCATTACCCCATGTATTTACCACGGCTAACCCACCCAACCTACATATCTTGGGACAATAAGGGGCAATTGAGCATAGCCAATCCACCTAACCTGCACATCTTTGGAATGCAGGAGGAAATGGGAACACCCGCGCAGACATGAGGGGAACGTTCAAACTCCATGCAGTCACCCGAGGATCCACAGCTCAAAACTCATGAAATCTAGAAAAACATACTTTGCACAATGTTAATATCAGAGTTCAGTGTTCTGTTTCTGAGACTGTTCCTTAAAAAAAAAAGTTTGTTACTTATTTTTAGGGCTGATTGTAACCTAACACTCCAGGTGGAAAACCCATGCGAATCAGACGTAATGCCAGTTTTATACCTTGTCCAATATTGCACTTTGCTGATTATAATGGAGTCTAAAAAGTGTGTGTGTGTGTGTGTGTGTGTGTGTGTGTTTTATACCTGGCATTGCAACTGACCATGTCAGTCTCCACACAGACAGATTGAAATGAACCCTAACTACATTAAGAAAGAACTAGCGTAAGTTTCTCATCTTAGCGTTATATCTTTATGACATCGCAAAGTGCTTCACAACCAATAAATTACTTTTCAAATACAGTCACTATCATTGCTCACAGCAAGATTCTACAGATATAGATTGTGGAAGAATATCGGCAAGGTCATCAGTCAAATTGCCTGCTTTTCCTGAAACACTACACTTGGATCTCTTGCATCCAACTGAATTAATTTGCATTATCAATACAACACTTCATCACTTTGCTGAGTTTTTGAACTGGGGTACAAACTCTTCTGGACTCAAAGCTGGAGTTTCTTCATTTGTATTTCTTGCTGCTCTCCAGGTGACTGGTAGATACGTTGTTAATTAACACATGACTGCAACAGTGAATGTGACACCCTGGGATATTCACATACCAATTAGTTCTTCGCTCTTTAAGCATAATATAAAAATAACCTTCTAACTTGAGCTAAACTGGCATTTCCATTTTTTTCCTCAAAGATTTCATTTTTACCCTTTACCCTTGTTGAACAGTAAATGCCCAAATGTAGTGTGAACTGAAGGAATGCAGGGAATGCGAGAGGATGAAATTTATGTGAAACTATGATCATTAAGTTTTGTGAATGATATATGAATGTCATGTACTTTTTCTTTGCAGCAAGACTAGCCAATGGATTTCCACTCCCAAGTGTGGATCAGTTAAGCTTTGTAAACCCACTCCTGAAGGTGAACCAGGTAAATAACTGCAGAATACAAGATCCTCATAGTGGTATTGAATGTACTTGTATCAGTGTTAGACAATCTATTCAACTGGAAGAAACTTCATGGAGACAATTTTCCCTTAGATGGTACAAATGAGACAGTCATGTGATTTGTCTTTCTTGCCCTGTCTTGAGATGGTTGCCAATGATCACATTATGGTGTGTGGTTTCCCTGTGATTTCCAGCCAGATATTAGTGTAATCCCAGCAGAATCAAATGAAATGATGCTACAGATGGCAGAATTCTAAACATGGGTTCCATCTGTAAATACTATATGTTGGAGTATCTGTGATCGTTTAAATTGGTCTATCCAAAGCAGCTTCCAACTGCAAAACGTGCCCTGGTCCCCAGATTGGAAAGGTGATCTTCCCTTGATAATTCCAGTTTAGGCATATTCCAGATTTCCAAATGCACAGGCACCGGAGGTCACGTGCATTCACTGTTAATCATCTGAAACTACAGTCACTGTCAAAGCCTGACCCAGGTCTGTTCCTCCTCCTGCTGCTACTGCATTACTTCAAATTCAATTTAAATTCATCTAAAAAAGGATTCACTGGAATGGTGCTGGGGGTGAGGATCTTCAATTATGTGTAGATGCTAGGGAAGCTGTGCTTGTTCTCCTTAGAACAAAAATGGTTAAGGGGAGAATTAACTGAGGAATTCAAAATGATAAGGGGTCACAATAGAGTAGACGGAATGAAACTGTTTCCACTGGCAGGTTGGTTGGTAACTTGGGTGGCGGGGGGGGAAGATAATGAAGAAAAACTATTTGATACCACAAGTTGTTATGGTCTGGAATACATTGCCTGAAAATAGGCTAGAAGTAGATTTAATGGTAACATTTCAAAGAGAGTTGGATAAATTTGCTGGGCCATAGGAAATGAGCAGCAGAGTGGGATTAATTGGATGGCTTGCTCAAAGAAGCCCCACAGACCAAATGGCAGTCCCTTATGCTGTATACTTTTATGATTTATTCCATTTATTTGCACTAATGGAAAATAATTGATGGTAATATGTGTCATGTCAAACTTGGAAATGAATGGAACCAGCACTCTAGAATTAGTCTTTGTGTTTCAAAGCATGCAGCAGTGTTGTACTGAGAAAAGAGGAGGAGTCATTTGTAATGCTGTAATAT
The DNA here is from genome assembly GCF_965287045.1 of Carcharhinus amblyrhynchos. Taxonomy (NCBI): domain Eukaryota; kingdom Metazoa; phylum Chordata; class Chondrichthyes; order Carcharhiniformes; family Carcharhinidae; genus Carcharhinus; species Carcharhinus amblyrhynchos. Next base: position 51,059,698 of record NC_137339.1, on the reverse strand, counting down.
TGCTGTTTTTTTTCCAGGATGTTCTGGTGATTGCGACTGACATCCATTATGGTCATTAACTAATCAAGTTAACACCCCTGCAGAACTAAACTTCCTTCATCCTCCTGTGCCTTATTAATATTTCTTGAGCAGATTCTTCGCAAAAACGCATTGATGGAAAAGACCAGACATGTGACCTCTTTGATTACCTGGCACAATCCAATCATTTCTTATGCTTACATAAGGCCATGGATTAATTTTTTTCCACATTTTTGTCAAAATATTGTCAATTTCCATTTCGACACTTTGCTTTCAATTAAGCGAGATACCTAATGGAAAAAAAAGTGACAAGATATTGGAACTAGTTTAAGTTACTGTTGTTTTGTCATCAGAAGCAAGTAATAAAATCTCACTTGGTGGGGCAAGTGAACTGTTTCAGATCAATGTTTACTTGCCCTCAATGAAGTGGATATGATATTAGGTTTGCTGAGTATGTTTGTGATGTGACTACCTGTCATCTGGTTCCTTGCAATTTTTTCCTTGTCTTTTAAACCAAATACAATATATCTCAAACATCTGGTTGCGTGATCCAACTTATCAAACCCTTGTCAGTGTACATTTGAGGTTTGAGAAACCAAGTTAACATCCCTGCAGAACTAAACTTCCTTCATCCTCCTGTGCCTTATTAATATTTCTTGAGCAGATTCTTCTCAATGGAGCATGTCCATTGACCATTGTGACATCAAGGGCTATGATCTTTTACGAGGTACCCATTGGAATCCAGAGCTATTTTCAATGCTGTTCTGCCTCCAGCCATACTAAACTTCAAAATACAAATGCGGTGAGGAAAAGTATCAATAAAACATTCCTGTACTTTACTGTGTACCCACCCAATCATAGTATGGATTTCATTGTTGACTAATAGATCATCCATGATGTTCATCTGGTGATAGGATATGCTATTTTATAATAAAAGGTGTGTTATGATCAAAGTTTAACAGCGTCGTGGCTGCTATATGCATTGTCTAAAGTGTGTATTGCTGAAACTCACCAAGGCATCCTTGACAGCCTAAAGGGCAGCAAGTTCACCACCTCGAAGTTCTTCCCCATCCTGAACTGGATAGATAATCACTGGATCTCACAATATTGTGGGAGTACTGTCACCGTTCAGCCAGTCACATAGCTGCCCATCACCAGCTTCTTAGGGCAGCTATTGATGGGCAATGAATCCTGGATTTTTTCATCAATGTTTATTTATTTGTGTCACAAGTATATTTACATTAACACTGCAATGAAGTTACTGTGAAAATCTCCTCCACGTTCTAAGAGTTAATTTAAAATTGGAAAGGGGTATAAGAAGTCATTGTGCCAGAACAAATATTCACTGGATGAAAAACTTTTAAAGTTTTATTTTGTATCTGAAATTGAAGGTGATAAATACTGGCAGTGATTGTGGTTCTGAGACTGATCAATGGAACATTATCTCCCGTCAGTATTATTGATATAAAATCAAGTGTTTATCAATGGCTTTCATATACTCTAATGTACTTAACCACCTCTAAATTTCCTGTGCCCTTCATTTCACATAATCTCAGAGCTGAGATGGCGCATAAGGAGGCCATTTGGCTCATCGTGTCTGCACCATTATAGCCCTGCACAACAGTCAATATTTGTCAAAAATATATATTTTCAATCAATGTTCAGTCTGGGTAAGGGTAATCACCTATTATTTCAGTAGCTGATTGGGTATTGGTTATTTGTAATGGTGACAAAAGCATACATACAATGACAGACAGACAAAAGACCATCTGGACTATCCAGCTTCTCCCACACACTTGTGACTCCATGTGTATCATTCCCCAACCCACCTGAAACCATGTGACCTACTGGGAAAGGTGAGAAATCAGATACCCAGGCCAAATTGGGTAAAAGAATCTGGAAAATCTCCAACCCACATGCGAGATTGAAACTAGTTCAGGAGATTACTCTGGCCCTTCATTCATTGCTGTATTCCATTTTAGTGGCTCTCCTCTCCACCCATTCCAAAGCCTCACTATAATCTAATCTGTAAGGAGACCAAACGTAGACTCAGTATTCAGTGAGGTATGACAAAGGTTTTGTACAAAGGCAGAACAATATGTAACATCCTATAATTAATTGCCCTATTAATGCAACACTTTTTTGTTAACGCTTCATGGCATTGCTCACTTACCTTTAGAATTCTATGCTCTGGAACAGACATTTTTTTGTGCCACTTTCTTTAATGTTTCTCCCTGAAGGATATGTTTGCCTGTTCTCATGCAAAATACTCCAGTTATCCAAATTAAACCTTTTTCCAGTCAAGAGCCCAATCTCCCAACACATTGAGAGCCACTTGGAGCAGGTGAGCATTGTCTATGGTGCTAACGTTCATACAAATCTTAATATCATCTAAAAATTTGTAGATTGCACCTCAAGTTCCTGCACCAAATTAATTAATTTGCAAAGAGCCATGATTCCAATACTAACCTCCACGATCCATCGTTAACTACATTTTGCCCATGTTATATATTTGGAGACATGACACTTGAGAGCACTAGGTTAAAAACAAACTGAATATTATTTGTGGTGTGCGATCTCTTCCATGGCTGCTGCTTCTCTCTTTGTTTCCCGCTCTACATCTCAGGGCATCACTTCCACTTGCCTAGGTTACTACAACAGGGCTCCACAATGAGCCAATCCGAACAAGTACATAACATTTCCTCTTCCCCTCATTTAAAGATTCCCAAAACAAAATCAACAAGAACAATAGTCAAAGAGTCAGTCGCTATTAATAAATCAGATGGTCCGGCGGTCATTGCTCTCAGAATAGTTGACAGTGAACCTCTGACATCATCATCTTCATCTTCACACTGGCGTTTTCATCTTCCCACTGATGTTATCGGTAGTTGGTTTAATCGGCATTGACATAGGAACTAGAGGCTACCCCTGAGTTTGTACAAGGGTGTAGGTGTTAACTTCTTCAACAATGACTGATAATGTTGGGATTATAGGAAAGACCTGACTAGATGAATTTGAACCTGAATTTTCACCAGGCTCCACTCCTATCAGATCTGTTCTTCCAGTCAGCATGACTCCACCAGATAATGTAATTTCTGGTCTGGATAGTGAAGGAGACAGGTCCAGTGCACAAGGACTGTGACAGGAACCCAATTCCCCCCCATGGAGTAGCTTCTAGCTAAAACTCCTTGTCCTTGATGGAAAACTCTGTTTGGCTTTGCCTTCCACCATTCCATTTGTGCTTGTTGATGCTGTCATGCAATTTCCTTCGTTTCTGAAAGTTTCAAAAGATGAAATGCAGTATGCAGCTGCCTTTTTATCATAGTAAGGCAGGAGAAGTCTTGGTCATAGAATGTGCAGTTTCTAAGAGACCAGCAGGAATTTGTTAAGGCATTTGATAAGCAAACCTTGTTCCTTGGATGTTTTTAAGTTGTGTTTCGGGATTTGGGTTAAGTGTTCTGCTAATCCATTATTAGCAGAGTGATACAGTACAGGAATAATGTGATGAATACTGTTTTGCTAGTGTAAATTTCTCATTCCTATGAGACAAGTTGAGGTCTGTTGCTGCTTAGCAGTTGTTCAGGAAATCCAGATTGACTATAAGTACTTCTCCTAACTTCTCAGATGAGACTGATGTCATTACAGTGACCTCTGGCCATTTGTGTGAGCATCAACAGTAAAACAATATATCCTTCAAAAAGTCCTGCAAAATCCACAGGCACACACTACCCAGCCTCGTCAGGGCATTCCTAGAGATGCAGCAGCACTAAGGATGGCAGAGTTCTTAGCTTTGTATAGAAAGAACATGTTCTAGTTTTTTTCCTTGATCATCGCATAAAGTCCAGGCCACCAGAAGTAACTTTGTTCTATTTCCTTCATGCTTATGATTCCACAATGGCCTTCAGGTAGCTTCTCTAACACCAGTTCCTTAATGGTGCCAGAATGATCACTCTGAGCCCCCACAGAAAACATTCTGATTGTACCGACAGCTTCATTGCCTGGAGTAGCAGAGTTTCAGGTTTGGTATTAGTTCCAAAGTCTTTCCTCATAAAACCATATCCTTGACTGCTGAGAGCACAGGGTTGTTCCGAGAGTGTTTTCTCACTTGCCTAGAAGTGACTGATGTGTACATGTTCAAATTAGAAAATATTCCCCTTCAAGCAGTCTGAAAAACTACCTGGTAGTGACAATCTTGAAAGTCCACCTGTGTCAATGTAGACTATCAGTATTTAATGGTGTAAGTATGTGCAGACAAAAGCAAGGCACATCTTAGCATTTTATTTGCCGCAAGTGATTGAATTCTCGTGTGTGGTCCAAAAATGATAGTGAGTGGATGGTGAGCCATCAACAATGTAACTTCTCTTCTATACAGGAAATGATGGAATTTCTTGACTGATCCCTAATGCAGGGCTGGATGGTAGCACAGTGGTTAACACTGCTGCCTCATAACGCCAAGGACCTGGGTTCAATTCCGGGACAGGCAGTGGGAGAAGAGAGAGTGGGGAAGGGTGGGGGAACGGTAGGGAGGAGTAATATGGTTGAGGGGCCAGTTTGGGTTGTGGGTGGCATGTTTGGAGCAGCCCCCACATTGCACAGCTATCTGAAGCGGGCTGACATCAAGGCCTCCCCTGTTGCTCTGCCCTGCTGGACACCTGCTGTCACTGCATGCCCTTCATCCTCTGGCTCCACATATGGCAGGACATCTGCTTCGCCCTCTCACCACTCCTCCTCCTGCTCCTCCTCCTCCACCAGCTGTTCTCCCCACTGCAGGACACAGCACACAATTATGATGTGTGAGGCATGCACAAGGTCGAACTTCAAGGTACCCCCAGAGCCGTCCAGGCAGCGGGACCGCATTTTCAGAAGGCCTATGCGCCACTCTACAATGGACTGGATGACATTGTGGGCCTCATTGTAGCAGGTCTCCACCTCAGTCTTGTGCCTCTGCACAGGCATCATCAGCCATGACCTCAATGGGTAATCCTTGTCCCCCATGAGCTGTCCTGGCAGCCTGGGCTAACCTTCAAAGAGTCCACAGATGTCCGACTGTCTCAGCACCAAGCTGTTATCCCTGGGTGGCGTGCACAGACCTGCATGATGTTCATGCAATGGTCACATACAATCTGTACGTTCAGGGAATGGAAACCCTTGTGATTGACAAACGGTTGTTCCTCAACTCGCGGGAATTGCAGGGCGATGTGTGTCCCGTCTATTGCCCCCTAGACATGGGGCATCCCTGCAATAGCCATGAATCCTGCAGCCTGCACACAAGTGCTGTACCGTGTCCTTGGATAGTCTGAGCCAGTGATGGCACACAAACTCCGACAGCCCCTCAAATAAATGCCTGGTCCAGTACTGCCTTTGCCTCTGCATCCTCCTCCTTCTGGCCATCCAAACTACTTGCCCACCTCATGGTCATCAGCAGCAGGCCTTCCTGAGGGCCTGCCACTAGCAGGTCCTGTGATGGTTCCCCCCACGTCCTCCATCTCTGACTGCTGCTGCCACCTCCTCCTTCATAGCTGCAACTATCTGGCCAGCTCTAAATCAATCACTCCGAGATCTATTATGGAGAGAGAGAGAGATAGAGACATGTCATCGTTTGGATCCACCATCCCCCTCTCTCTCTCTTTCCCCTCCCTGGACCGCTCTCTCCCTCACTATCTCCTCTCCACACCATTCTCTCCTTCTCTTTCTCCTCCCTCTCCACTCACTCCAGTCCTTCCCATTGAAACAAATCCATAAGAAAAACCAGAAAGCCGCTTTCCTCTCTCCCATGCCTCTTTCCACAACAAATACAAGGACATAAGGCACCCAGACTTATCATTGGAAAGTACTGGAGACTTAACCACTACCAACATCCCCCCCAAAAGAAACCAAGAGCCAACTGCAGCACAAAATACCACCAGGGTAAAAAGTATCCCTCTTGACCCCATAAAAACCAGGGTTGGAACACAAGGAACTGACCACACACCTCACTGCCTCCTAATCACTCAGGAGGGAAAAAAGGGGATCATAAACCCACCGGGAACCAATGAGTGGCAAAAGCTTCCTGCCATTCGAGGACAGGAGGGGGTGGGACTTAAGCCTATAAACAGGATAGGTACAGGTAGGGAACTTCCTTTCTATCACTCAGGGATGAGAGGGTGGGGGGGCAGATCCCAAACACACAGGGAGCTGATGAGCTGTAAAACTTCCTGTCACACGAGGACAGGAAGAGGCAGGCTAATTGTGCTTCACTTATGCCCAAATAATTTGGATGAGATTTGCAGCAAAGTTTAGAACAGTACAGCACAGGAACAGGATCTAGGCCCTACCAAGTATGTGCTGATACAGATGCCTCCCTAATCTAATATTTTCTTGTCTCTACATGATCCATATCCCTCTATTCCCTGCCTATTCATGTATTTATCCAGATGCCTCTTGTTATAGAATATTGATACAGAATCTGCTTCCACCACCATCTCCAGCAATGCATTTCAGGCATTCACCACACTGTGTGAAAAACTTGCCCCTTACATCTCTTTTACACTTTCCCCCCGTCATTTTTAACCTATGCTCCCGAGTAATTGACCTTTCAACCCTGGGAAAAAGACTCTATCCAAGCCTGTCATAATCTTGTAAACCTCTATCAGGTTTGACGCTCCAATGAAAGCAATCCAAGTTTGTTCAACTTTCTTCATAGTCCATATCCTCCATACCAGGCAACGTCCTGGTAAATCTCTTCTGCACCCTTTCAAATGCATCAAGATCTTTCCAGTAGTGTTGTGACCAGAATTGTACATAATAGTTTCAATGCGGCCTAACCAAAGTCTCATACAGTTGCAACGTGATTTTCTAATTCCTATACTCAATTCTCCGACTGATGAAGGCCAGCATGCCATACTCCTTCTTGACCACCTTGGCCACCTAAGTTGCCACTTTCAAGGACCGGTGGGTCTGCATGCTTAGATCCCTCTGGCCAATATTTCTAAGGGCTCTACCATTTACTGTATACTCTCCTTTTGCAGTAAACCTTCCAAATCGCATCACCTCACATTTGTTCGGGTTAAATTTCATCTGCCATCCTTTGGCCCCAGTCTCCAGCTGATTTATATTCTGCTCCATCCTCTCACTAGCCGCTACTCCTCCAATTTTTGTATCATCTGCAAATTTACTAATCAGACCACTTACATTTTCCACCAAATCATTTATATATATTACAAACAGAGGGCCCAGCACTGATCCTGTGGAACACCACTTGTCACAGATGTCCAATTAGATAAGTACCCTTCCATTGCTATTCTCTGCTTTTCTATGCCCAAACAGTTTTGTATCCTCTTACCTCGGATCCCATATGACTTCACCTTCTTATCAGCCTGCCATGAGGAACTTTATTGAAGTTTTGCAGCATGCGCATGAGTCCCTTGTTAGGGTGTCTTATCTCATGGTATGCATGTCCAAATAACAGGGTGACCAACTCTCCTGCATTTTAAGGGATTAACCCTTATTTTGACTGCTTGTCCTGCAAGCAGGCCAAGCAGTCAAGCAATTGCTTGTCCTTTTGCCAATTATTTCTAGGAAAGCCTACAGGAGTCTGAACCTGGGAGATTCCTCTGGCCCCAGGTTAATTTTTGTGAGCAAGTATACTGTGATCATTAGTTACTAGAAGGAGTTATGATCAATGATCCAACAACCACACTACCCCACCCTGCCTCCAACACCCCTGCTCTAACAGTCCCCAGTCAGTCCCATGATCACAGTGCCCCTTCACTAGAGTTGATCATCCTACCCAATAAACATATGACATTAAATATTGGGAGGAAATCTTGTTGTTCAGGTCCATCATATGCTCAACATCCAATTTTCTTAATCATAGGAAAACAATGGCTAAACATTTGCTTGCAATTTTTTTTAGATGCCAGGGTCACAATTCACAATCTGCCTACATCTGTTTTCATTGAGGGAAGCAACTCTCAATTGCCTAATTTTTATGATCACTATGTGGCGTCTCCATCCTGCTGCTGTACACATATCTGCACAACAAGGGACCTAAGTGTGCCAGGCTAGCAAGTCTACAGCTAACTTCCAACTTTTAAAAACTGAATCAAAAGCAGCTGCTGCTGATTGCCAGTGTTGCAACTGGAGACTATAAGGAGCACAAGGCAAAGGGTTCCAGGTTCACAGATGCAGATCTGGAGGCCTTAGATATGGAAGTTGGTAGGAAGCATGCTATGTTTCGGGGATGGGGGTTGGGGAAATATTGATTCTTTTATTAAGAATCAATCCCAACACCAAAAATTATTTCGACTGGTTACAGTGTTGCAAAATCGTGTCCAGCACTAATAGTAACTTGGTGGGTTTCCTCTAACTCCTTTAGAAGATAGGTTAAGGAGGTCTACAAAATAACCCCTCTGAAGTCCCTCCCTAGAAATTCATAGTGATGTTTCATCATCAATTAACATAAATCAACTATTGCTGAAATTCACTGAAATTACATTAAATTGGTCTTAGTACATTACCACATTTCAAAGATTCAGTATCAAACAATTATTGGCAAAGACTCTCAAAACATCTGAAGTCAAATTAACACCTTTCTTGCAAGAACAACATTTTAAAGGATATCCAGTTATTCTTTCACCAAAGGCATGGTCAAAACTTCTCTCTGGGAAAAGCTATACAAAGCTATCCATATGTGAAAAGAGACGTAGAAAAATAATTAAAATCTTCTTTAGACTTCTTTAGTAAAAGAAGAACAAAGATAATTACAGCACAGGAACAGGCCCTTCAGCCCTCCAAGCCTGCACTGACCATGCTGCCCGACTTAATTCAAACCCCCTAACCTTCCGGGGACCATATTATTTCTCTACTCCCATCCTATTCATGTACTTGTCAAGACACCCCTTAAAAGTCTTAGAATTTGGAAGTCTAATTAGGAGCTGTTATATCTGATGGACCCTATCATTCGAGGAATAATACTTCCTTGATACGTTGCATTTTCAGCATCTATTATCAGAGAAAATAGCTTCCTAATTACAATTAAGTTACATGACAAAGTTCTTAATGAGAATTTGTAGCAATGCTATAACTGGTTCTTCCTTCAGTCTAAGATTGTGTAGTGGCTCGCCCTTTGGAATTAGACTATGTAGAAACTCTGGAGGGTGCAGACCAGCGATGGGCAACAAGTGGCCCACAGGCCTCATATGGCCCATCAGGACCCTGGGTGCGGCCTGCTGAGGCTGGTCCATGGTACAGATAAGCAGAGGAATCATGCCAATACTGAGCTCATTCTAAGTCTGGAATCTTGCTACTGTGAGGTGATGCCAAGACGCACTGCTGAGATTCCCATCAGGACACGCTGCTTCATTTCCTGCCAGGATTACCCTCTTATAGTTGATGCCAGGATCACAATGCTGCAGTTCCCACCATTTAAAGAACACATCCAGTGCATTCTGGGGATGCAAGCGCAGAGAGATCGCCATGTGATGTGTCGAGTATAGGGCTAATGGGAGGACTCTGAATAGTGTGGATGAACAGAGGGATCTAGGTGTATGTGTACATAGATCCCTGAAAGTTGGGAATCAAGTAGATAAGGTTGTTAAGAAGGCATACGGTGTCTTGGCGTTTATTGGTAGGGGGATTGAATTTAGGAGTCGCAGCGTCATGTTGCAACTGTACACAACTCTGGTGCGGCCGCACTTGGAGTATTGTGTGCAGTTCTGGTCCCCACATTATAGGAAGGATGTGGAGGCTTTGGAGAGGGTGCAGAGGAGGTTTACCAGGATGTTGCCTGGTATGGAGGGGAGGTCCTATGAGGAGAGACTGAGGGATTTGGGGTTGTTTTCGTTAGAAAGAAGGCGGCTAAGAGGGGATCTTATTGAAACATATAAGATGATCAGAGGTTTAGATAGGGTGGACAGTGATAGCCTTTTTCCTCAGATGGAGAAAGCTAGCACGAGGGGGCATGGCTTTAAATTAAGGGGGGGTAGTTATAGGACGGATGTCAGGGGTAGGTTCTTTACCCAGAGGGTGGTGAGGGATTGGAATGCCCTGCCTGCTGCAGTTGTAAATGCGCCTAGTTTGGGGGCGTTTAAGAGGTCCGTGGATAGGTTTATGGATGGAAAGGGATTGGTTTAGGCTAGAGGGTCATTGTTTTTTTAACTGGTCGGCGCAACATCGTGGGCCGAAGGGCCTGTTCTGCGCTGTAATGTTCTATGTTCTATGCTCGTGCCAGAGCGCATATGGAAGGTTGTGCTTCTTGCTATTGAATTTTTGACTGTTATCTGGTTTGCTCAATATGGATTGTTCTTTTGTTAAAGTGGCATGGTGAGGAAGGAGAATCAAGTGCAAAATCAAAAAATGCAGAGGAAGAAGAAGTAGCCAAAAAGAGGGAAAATCAGTGATGAGGGCAGAATGGTAAAACAGTTGGGAGCTGGATTATTTTGCTGCTCAACAGAAAGAGAGATCACTGTGCTTAATTTGCAATGAGGCGATAGCAGTCCCAAAAAAGTTACAATGGTTAACAGGCATTATGAAACATGCCATCCCCCTCACAGGGCAAAATCTCCAGTAGGTTCTGCTCAATGCGCCTGACAGCTTTCAAATCTGAAGGAAGCTATGAAAACACTGGCAGGTTCTCAGATAAGCATGGCTGGCTTTTATATTGATTGGTTACTTGCGAAAAAAGGAAAGCAATTCTTGAATGGTGAATTAGTGAAATAATTCATCATTGAATCTGCAGCTGTTTTATTGCTGGGTTTGAAAACCAAGAAGAAATTAACAAACATGGTAAAAGTCTGCAACTCAGCAAGTATACATGTGAGCTGCAGAGTGCAAGAAACGGTTGACGATCTGGCAGAACAGCTTTTCAGATCTGTATACTAATGTAGAGCTGGATGAATAAGATATTAGCAACATTACTCAGCTCTGCATTTGGGTTCGTTGTGTTAACAATGATTTGAACACCATAGAAGAATTTGGCTTAGGAATACATGGGCAAGTACAGGGCTCAGTTTTTTTGAGGCATTTAGTGATTGTTTTAAAGATCACAAGTTACTTTTGGAAAAAATATATCAGTTACAATAGATAGGTATCCCTCCATGACAAGAACACACCATGAATCTGTAGCTTTTTTGAGAGCCTATGTATCTAACATATTTATTGTGAATTGCATAATACATCAAGAAGTGCTCTGCACTAAACTTGGCAAGGGAGGCAGACTGAAAGCGTTAATTGTTAACTTCACACGTGCTCACCCCCTGCATCACTGTCAGTTTGTGGACCAAATTGAAACTGAAAATGGAGACTTTGCCATGCACGCTAAAGTGTGGTAGTTGAGCTTTGGTAAAGTACTGGACCAATTCTTGGCACTGTGCTGGATACCCAGTAGTTTCTTCCATTGAAATCTCAAATGCTTCCAGCGTTAGAAGATGAAAACTGGGTTCTTGATCTGGCTTTTCTCACCGACATTGCTGATCACCTAAACCTATTGAATGAGTCATTGCAGGGGAGAAAGCACCTCTTGCCCACGCTAGTTACTAGTATAAGAAAATTCATACTGCACTAGCAGTTACTCTCTACTCCGTTCACGTGACTACACTCCCCAAATTTGAAAAAGACTCTGATCAAGGAAATAAATCTGATTCATCAGTACACGTACAAATGCTTTCTACATGGCAGAACGATTTGAGAACCACTTCTTCCCGAGTGATCTGAAGCTCTTCCTTTCATGGTTCTGAAATCCGTTTGAATTTGATCTGAGCAAATGTGGCACAGTGTGTCAAATGCTTGGGGTTGTTAAAAGGAGGTTTGAAGAGCAATTCCTTTAAGTTTGTGCCCTAGATGAAGATGAAATTAACCAGCTAAAGAGCTATGTGAGAATATTGGTTGAATTGCAGTCCAGTTGTCTGGCATTGCAAAGTTGATGTCAATGATTGGATCGACATACACGCACGAGCTAGACTTTTTCTGCTAAGGGACAGAGGTGCATCTGTTGGTTCATTTTTATATTTTCCTTCGTAGGATGTGGACAGCACAGGCATTGCCAACATTTTGTTACTTATCCTTAACTCCCCCGATCAATATTACTTCATATTTCTACCTCCGTAACATCACCCAATTTCACCCCTAAATCAGCTGATCTATTGCTGAAACCCTGTATCACGTATTTGTTATCTCTATACATGAATTGATGCAGGAAGCACAACAGGCTGATGGCTGGAAACCTCAGAGCTGAATTGCGAAGCATCGGCACATCGCTGAGTCTTAATCTAAGATGTGGATGTGCCGGCGTTGGACTGGGGTAAACACAGTAAAAAGTCTGACAACACCAGGTTTCAGTCCAACCGATTTATTTGATAGTAAACTCACTAGCTTTCAGGTTAGTCCCTTCGTCAGGTGAATGGAGAGTTCTGGCCTCAGACAGAGCATATAAAGCACAGACAGTTTAGAGATTACTGATTAGAATGCAAATCTTTACACCTAACCTGCTGTTCAAGTCCTAAAGTGGCCGACAATGTGAGTGGAAGGAGCACTGATCACAGGTTAAAGAGATGTGTATTGTCTCCAGACAGCACAGTGAGTGAGGTTTTGCAAACCCAGACAAGTCACGAGGGTTACAGATAGTGTGACATGAACCCAAGATCCCTGTTGAGACCGTCCTCATGTGTGCGGAACTTGGCTATCAGTCTCTGCTCAGCGACTCTGCGCTGTCATGTGTCGTGAAGGCCGCCTTGGAGAACGCTTACCCGAAGGTCAGAGGCTGAATGCCCGTGACCACTGAAGTGTTTGCCAACAGGAAGGGAACAGTCTTGCCTGGTGATTGTCGAGCAACGTTCATTCATCCGTTGTCGTAGCGTCTGCATGGTCTCCCCAATGTACCATGCTTCGGGACATCCTCTCTTGCAACGTGTCAGGTAGACAATGTTGGCCGAGTTGCAAGAGTATTTACCGTGTACCTGGTGGATGGTATTCTCACGTGTGATGAAGGTATCCATGTCGATGATCCGGCATGTCTTGCAGAGGTTGCTGTGGCAAGGTTGTGTGGTGTTGTGGTCACTGTTCTCCTGAAGACTGGGTAGTTTGCTGCGAACAATGGTCTGTTTGAGGTTGTGTGGTTGTCTGAAGGCAAGAAGTGGGGGTGTGGGGATGGCCCTGGCAAGATGTTCGTCTTCATCAATGATATGTTGAAGACTCCGGAGAAGATGTTGCAGCTTCTCCGCTCCAGGGAAGTACTGGACGACGAAGGGTACTCTGTCCACTGTGTCCCGTGTTTGTCTTCTGAGGAGATCGGTGCGGTTTTTCGCTGTGGCAGTACTTCCCTGGAGCGGAGAAGCTACGACATCTTCTCCGGAGTCTTCAACATATCATTGATGAAGACGAACATCTCGCCAGGGCCATCCCCACACCCCCACTTCTTGCCTTCAAACAACCACACAACCTCAAACAGACCATTGTTCGCAGCAAACTACCCAGCCTTCAGGAGAACAGTGACCACAACACCACACAACCTTGCCACAGCAACCTCTGCAAGACATGCCGGATCATCGACATGGATACCATCATCACACGTGAGAATACCATCCACCAGGTACACGGTAAATACTCTTGCAACTCGGCCAACATTGTCTACCTGATACGTTGCAAGAAAGGATGTCCCAAAGCACGGTACATTGGGGAGACCATGCAGACGCTACAACGGATGAATGAACACTGCTCGACAATCACCAGGCAAGACTGTTCCCTTCCTGTTGGCGAACACTTCAGTGGTCACGGGCATTCAGCCTCTGACCTTCGGGTAAGCGTTCTCCAAGGCGGCCTTCACGACACACGACAGCGCAGAGTCGCTGAGCAGAGACTGATAGCCAAGTTCCGCACACATGAGGACGGTCTCAACAGGGATCTTGGGTTCATGTCACACTATCTGTAACCCCCGTGACTTGTCTGGGTTTGCAAAACCTCACTCACTGTGCTGTGTGGAGACAATACACATCTCTTTAACCTGTGATCAGTGCTCCTTCCACTCACATTGTCGGCCACTTTAGGACTTGAACAGCAGGTTAGGGGTAAAGAGTCGCATTCTAATCAGTAATCTCTAAACTGTCTGTGCTTTATATGCTCTGTCTGAGGCCAGAACTCTCCATTCACCTGACGAAGAGGGAAACCTCGAAAGCTTGTGCGTTTACTATCAAATAAATCGGTTGGACTGAAACCCGGTGTTGTCAGACTTTTTACTGTCTTAATCTAAGAACACAGAACATAGAACAGTACAGCACAGGCCCTTCGACCCTCAATGTTGTGCCGAGCTATGTCCAAACCCAAGATCAAGCTATAGAAAAGAACATGTGGAAGACAGGTCCAACCAGAAATCACATTAATAATGTAAACATAAATATTACATTTTGTTTTGCCATTTGAAGTTGATGACAGTTCTATTAACATATGAATGTTTATTAGCATCTTCTGTAACTGGTTATGAAATAGGCAGCACACTGGCAAAGTGGTAGCACTGCTGCCTCATTGTGCCAGGGACCTGAATCCTATCCCTGGTTCGGGTCACTGTCTGTGTGTTTTCACATTCTCCCGGTGTCTGTGTGGGTTTCCTCCGGGTGCTCCGGTTTCCTCCCACAGTCTGAAAGATGTGCTGGTTAGGTGCATTGCTAAATTCTCCGTCAGTGTACATCTGAACAGGTGTTGGAGCGGGGACTTTCATTGCACTATTAATGTAAGCCTTTTTGTGACACTAATAAATTAACTGTAAAAGTTCAACTTTAACTTTTACCTACTTCCTCTTCTTCATATAGCTCTTGTTTCTATGGGGAGATGACAATAATAGCAGGGCAGGGACTGGAATGGTTGTAACTGGAGTACAGCCTGGATGAATCCAACACGTCCGAATCTCGCTGTAATGACATCTTAGAATTTTCACTGATGTATTGCTCAGAGGCTCCCCTCTCTGTCAGATATAGGTACTGATGTGGGTATGCCGGCGTTGGACTGGCGTAAACACAGTAAAAAGTCTGACAACACCTAAACTGTCTGTGCTTTATATGCTCTGTCTGAGGCCAGAACTCTCCATTCACCTGACGAAGAGGGTGTCCCTCGAAAGCTTGTGAGTATATTATCAAATAAATAGGTTGGACTAAAACCTGGTGTTGTCAGACTTTTTACCGAGATATAGGTACTGCACAGTTTAGAGTGCCCAAAACAATGCTGCCCTCGAGTGGCTGGAACTTATCTGATTGAACTCCACGGAAAAACATGTTCATGCTCCACAGTTGCACCGGTTTTAAGTTTATGGAATTTTACTATATTCTTTTAGTTTACCTGATAATTTTAAAAAATGTTTTCATTCATTTTTCATGTTCATTTTTAGTATAGAGAATACTTCAGAGAATATGTTGCACCAAAAACTGTCCCTGCTGTTTTGTAACACTTAATCAATTCCACCATCTCATCCTAATCCCACGCTTACCAGCTGCATCGCACCCATCAATTCCATCCCAACCCCATGGAAACTATCTCTCCAGTGAGGGTAACATTGTTCTTAGATTCCCCTTACTACCAGCTGTTTTGTTTTGCAGCAATCCCACCAGCTTACCACAGCCTCTGCCACCAACTGTTGGTAGCTACATGTGCATCGTATCCTTCATACACCCCATGTGGCCACCTAGCCAACTCATCAAAAATCTTGAGGGATTTAATCACTAATACGTTAAACACTACCATAAGCTCTAGAACCAGAGGACAGAGGCTCAAACCCAGAAGGAGGAAGGTATGCACTTAGGTTAGATTTATGCACAAGACAGAGAATATGTGGAAATAAGTCTTCAAGAAGGCAAATGGTATGGAAAACTGAAAGGGAAAATTGTTCATGTAAACTGAGGAAGTGGACAACCCAGTGAGTGGAAGACAACAGTGTATTCCCAAAGTGCTACTGATGGGGTTTTACTGTGGTGTTATTTGCAAAACTGAAAAATTTAGAACAGGAAATATAACAAGGAAATCATTTCAATCACAGATTTTAAAACACTCTCTGTAATTTTTCCACATATAATCAGCACTTTCCTGGTTTCTAATTATGTTAGATTCACCTGGCTTTGGTACCTAAAGTCACAATGTAAACGGTGTGTTGGATACAGTGGTTGCCTGGAGTACTCTACTAATAATTTCTGCATAGAACATATCCTGCTGCCAAAATCTTGTTGCTGTTCACGCTGGTAGGATCTTATACTGCTGAAGGCACACCCAGCTGCGGGTTTCCCAAAGGTGAGAGGCAGTGTTCAACGGGAAACCCTGTTGACAACGGCAGGAACATATCCTGTACCAGTATGAATCATGCTGCCGAGTGGCAGAAAAGTCCCTCCCTGGCTTTCCATGTAAAAGGGACATATTATGGACAGGCTTTTCCTCCCCCTCTGTGGCCTGTTTTGCAGCAGTGAGAAGTGGTGCGCCACTTGTAAATGGGGTTTCCTGTTGAACTCATCCTTCACTGCCAGGGAACCCACGGCGGGGATGCACCATTGGCAGGACTAAGGTACCGACTGGGTAAATACCAGGAAGATTTTGGCGTATGAGTGAGAAATTAGGGTAAAATAAGGTCAAATCAAATTAATTCTAAATGCCATTAAAAGAAGATAACTTCACTGATTCTTGATTACACCACAATGATAAAGAATACATATTTTATAGCTGTATAATTTGCTGTCTATACATATCGGTCACAGTGAATTTTGTTTGTTATTTTCCTGACAGAAGGTATTTGCATTTCAACTAAAATCAGTGTTGCTATCAAATGTATTTCGTACGTTGGATCAACAACTACAGGCAAAGAAAAGTCACCTGGGGCAATATTTTTCAGTATAGTCCAATAAATCTTGAAAAGAGCTCATAGTTTGCCAATTTGAATGCTACTAGCGGTAGACTAATTTGTTGTATTTTCTTTTAGTGTTATTTACTTCAAACTATTCTCTCCCATAACAACCCATATTTGGAGATTCCAAATCCAATAGTTAGCAGGTGGGTGTCCTTTTCCACAGTTCTGGTCATACAAAAATTCCACACCTCCTAGTGACAATATAGAAATGTATTTGATGCTTTACTGGTATTCTAATCCTTACACTTGATCACAAGAATGAGTCCATTCTTAAAGTAGAATCTAACTAGTTCCAATTATGGACTGGAATACACAGACACAAAGTTTCAAGCATAATATAGGCACACCTTTGCATAGCAAATGTAAACCATGTGAAGCAGAACCTTGGGATTCTTTATAAACTAGACACAACTGTCATTACTGATAAATTACATCCTCCTCGTCACTGTCCTCATTTGCCTGTCCATTCCTGAGCAGTAATTCCATATCAATGTCTGTCATTGTCTTATTATGGGGTTTATCCATCCTTTTGTCTTTGGAGGAGTCTGGAAAGGAGAAAAACAATAGAAAGGCAAAGTCAGTGAAACTCTGAATGTGCAACAAAATCTGAAGCAAGACGCTATGAAGTTGTGACATGCATTCTATTGGTTAGCTTTTGGCACTGTGTACGTATTAATAAGATATATATTTTATATCTTATTTAGATATTTATAGATATATTTTAGATGGTACGGTAAGTCACCACACTTAACATTGTTTTGTTTTAATGTTGTTTATTCTTTAGGCTTGTTTTCCTGATTTGTCCCCAAACACATCCCACCCTGTTCACACTGAGAAGCCCAGGGTGGGGAACTAGGGCATCTTGTTTCCAAACAAATCCCACCCAGTTCACACTGAGAATCCCAGGGTGGGGAATCTGGGACATCCTGCTCCCAAACACATTGCATCATGTTCACTATGAGAATGGTGGGGGTTCTCGCGGCGCAAGGTTGAAGTCCAGCTGATTTGTTTGGTGGTGAGGTCCATTGGCTTTCAGGGCACTGCTCCTTTGTCGGGTGGGTGGGAGTTCTGTTCACAAACAGGGCTTGTGGAGGTGCAAACTCAATTTGTAATTCTGTGTCTTTATATGCCCTGTTTGTGAACAAATCTCCCACTTATCTGACAAAGGAGCAGCGCTCCAAATGCAAGTGGATTTTGCTACCAAATAAACCTGTTGAATTTTAACTGGTGTTGTGTGACTTCTTACTGTGTTTACCCCACTCCAACGCCAGCATCTCCACATCATTTCTAATTTGTGTCAGCATTTTCAGTTTCATGTTGTTTGCACTCTGGCCTTGTCCCCTTCCTGCGCTGTATTTGGGGCCAGCTGCTACCATGTTCTGATGCTGAAGCCAACGCTGTCCTTACCAGAGGCTGTGGGGTGAATAAAGGCCTGAGATCCAGGAGCAGGAGTGCAAGGCAGTGATGTGGAGGAGCTCTATCCACGGTCCCTCACAGCTCCATCCACGGCCCTTTTTCCTCGGTGGAGACCCCCTGCAGACTGCCAGGAAGAGGTCCAGGCTCAGGGCTCAGGTGCAGCCTCCAGAGTTGGCCAGGGCCTTGGGTTAATGAGTCATTGCCTTGGGCTGGGGTGGGGATGAGAATGAGATGGGACCAGGGGGTGGGGGTGGGGGTGGTGGTGTGGGGGGGGGGGGGGGGGGAGTGTGGCGCGAGAGAGAGAGAGAGAGAGTGTGTGGAGAGAGTGTGTGGAGAGAGAGAGAGAGAGAGAGAGAGAGAGAGAGAGTGTGTGGAGAGAGTGTGTGCAGAGAGAGAGAGAGAGAGAGAGAGTGTGTGGAGAGAGAGAGAGAGAGAGAGTGAGTGTGTGTGTGTGGAGAGAGAGAGAGAGAGTGTGTGGAGAGAGAGAGTGAGAGTGTGGAGAGAGAGAGAGAGAGAGTGTGTGGAGGGAGAGAGAGAGAGAGAGTGTGTGGAGAGAGAGAGAGAGAGTGTGTGGAGAGAGAGAGGTGAGAGAGAGAGAGAGAGAGAGAGAGAGAGAGAGAGAGTGTGTGGAGGGAGAGAGAGAGAGAGAGTGTGTGGAGAGAGAGAGAGAGAGAAGAGTGTGTGGAGAGAGAGAGAGAGAGAGAGTGTGTGGAGAGAGAGAGAGAGAGAGAGTGTGTGGAGAGAGAGAGAGAGAGAGAGTGTGTGGAGAGAGAGAGAGAGAGAGAGAGAGTGTGTGGAGAGAGAGAGTGAGAGAGTGTGGAGAGAGAGAGAGAGAGAGAGAGTGTGTGGAGAGAGAGAGAGAGAGAGAGAGTGTGTGGAGAGAGAGAGGAGTGAGTGTGTGGAGAGTGTGTGTGTGGAGAGAGAGAGAGAGAGAGAGAGAGAGTGTATGGAGGAGAGAGAGAGAGTGTGTGGAGAGAGAGAGAGAGAGTGTGTGGAGAGAGGTGTGGAGAGAGAGAGTGAGTGTGTGGAGAGAGAGAGTGAGTGTGTGAGAGAGAGAGTGAGTGTGTGGAGAGAGAGAGTGAGTGTGTGGAGAGGAGAGTGAGTGTGTGGAGAGAGAGAGTGAGTGTGGAGAGAGAGAGTGAGTGTGTGGAGAGAGAGAGTGAGTGTGTGGAGAGAGAGAGAGAGTGTGTGAGAGAGAGTGAGAGAGAGAGAGTGTGTGGAGAGAGAGAGAGAGTGTGTGGAGAGAGAGAGTGAGTGTGTGGAGAGAGAGAGAGAGTGTGTGAGAGAGAGAGAGAGAGAGGTGGAGAGAGAGAGGAGTGTGCGTGGAGAGAGTGTGTGTGGAGAGAGAGAGTGCGTGGAGAGAGAGAGTGCGTGGAGAGAGTGTGTGCGTGGAGAGAGTGTGTGCGTGGAGAGAGAGTGTGCGTGGAGAGAGAGTGTGCGTGGAGAGAGAGTGTGCGTGGAGAGAGAGTGTGCGTGGAGAGAGAGTGTGCGTGGAGAGAGAGTGTGCGTGGAGAGAGAGTGTGCGTGGAGAGAGAGTGTGCGTGGAGAGAGAGTGTGCGTGGAGAGAGAGTGTGCGTGGAGAGAGAGTGTGGTGGAGAAAGGGGTGGAGTGCGTGGAGAGAGAGAGAGTGTGCGTGGAGAGGAGAGTCGTGCGTGGC